>NC_140591.1:916727574-918045192 GCF_964204655.1 Triturus cristatus
TTGACAGATCACCACATGACTTCTAGTTTTAGGAATTTGTCTTTTACTGTGGCAATTGCATCTGATCAGGTTAATATGGCATGCAATACCCACTCAAGATGCTTCTAAGCACCTCCAGTTTTCGGGGCTAAAGGGTCTAAGATTCAGGAAGATGAAGGGGTGGCACTAATTGATTAATTGGTTAAACCAGGATTCCTGATTTTACTCTGGAAAATGTACTGATTAGCCCTGAGCACTGAAAGAGAAGCAGTAAGTGAAGTGTGAAGGGACCGGTGTGCCCCTTCAATTTGACCCAAGACCTACGGAAAGTGACTTTCCCTTAGAATTTGGGAAAAGTGAGGGACTGGCAATGCCTATCCCTTTACCAGGGATTGCCCAGAATCACACAAATGGTATAGGCAGGAAAGATTAGATTAGAACCCTAGCCCTGCTGTTTTGTGTTTTTGGCCTCAAGTATGCACACCATGCCACCACATCACTTACAAACTAGTTCACTAACGGCAACTGCATATATATAAAGGGAAAGCGAAGCAACATATCCCAGAATGCAAAGCCAGGCTAACTAAAAGGACAGTACATGTTCAAGGTGTCATACAGTGCTTGTGAGCACTGCAATTACAGCCATCTGAAGAACTCTGAATAAAGTATACCATACATTACACTCCTCAGCAGCCTCTTCTATGGTAATGACCATGCGTGATCTGAGGTCAGAGGACATGCTGCAAACAACACAGATAACAGTATACCTTCAGCTTTTCATCTTGCTTGACCCACAGGCCTGCAAACTTCAGGGTCAGTTGTTGTGTTATGTGCACAATATTCTTTAGCTGCCTGTTCGCTTAGAGGCTTCCTGAGATAAACATATCCCTGCACTTGGGGAGAGGAACTGTCCGTCTGCTCTAACGCAGGACTTAGAGATGAATTCCCGGCAGAAGTTGAGCCCGCACTCGGTGCCCACCGGGTCATTGGAATAGTCTAGGCAGACCCAACAGTTAGCCTCCTCCTGCAGACTCACCACGGGGTTAGCCTCAACCTCCACCATACTTACATAGAGAACTACAGTGCTGCAAGTTTCACTTTCACATCATCCGGATTCGGAGACATGGGGCTGTGGCTAGGCCATCTCCTCTTTTTCCAACTGAATGAGCATTGCTTGAAAACGCTGTTTCCACCAGCATCAGCTTCTGCTCCTCCCACCCTGTCTCTATTTCCCAGTCATATCCACCAACTATTTAATCATGAAAAACATGACAAAAATGGATAGTTTAGAAGGAAAATGCTACTTACCAGTATGCATCTGTTCTCGGCATGTAGAGCTGCAGAGATTCATACTACTGTATAGATCACCATCTGGTGTTGGGCTAGGATAATGGCACCTTGTTGTTGTCTTGGAAGAAGTATTTTGTAGTCACGAGATAGGTGACTCCTCCCTTGGGTGATAGTGCGCATGGGCATCGACTCCATCCTCAGATTATTTTCCGCCATGAAGGGAAATGATGGAGTTAGTAAGAAACAGAAGAGCTGTCCATGTGAATGTATCTAATTAAGATAATACTTGAACAGATACAGGTTCCGGGGAGGCGGGTGGGTGTATGAATCTCTGCAGCTCTACATGTTGAGAACAGATGCATACTGGTAAGTAGCATTTTCCGTTCGAGGCATATGAGCTGCAGAATTCATACTACTGCATAGACTGTAAAGCAGTGTCTCCCCTAGCGGTGGCCACCTGTATCTGTTGCAGGGGATTGAAAAAGTGTTTTAAGAATAGCTTGGCCTACAGAACCTTGTTGCTTTGCCTGCACGTCAACACAATAGTGTTTGGTGAAGGTTTGAGTTGTAGACCATGTTGCTGCCTTACAGATGTCATCTAAGGGATTGTTCCCTTAGAATACCATGGCAGCCCCTAGTTTGCGTGTTGAGTGCGCTCTAGGGGGAATTTTTAATGTGTGTTTAGCCTTTTAGTAGCATATTTGAATGCATTTGACTATCCACCTAGCAATCCCAGCTTTGGAGATGGGGTGTCCTTTATGAGGTGGTGAGAAAACTACGATTAAATGTTTTATCTTTCTAAAGGGCTTAGTCCTGTCAATATAATAAAGTAGAGCTTTTTTGGCATCGAGTGTGTAAAGAGCTCTCTCTGCTACTGAGTCCGGGTTTTGGAAAAACACTGGTAACTCTATGGATTGGCTAAGATGAAAAGCAGAGATTACTTTAGGAAGGAATTTTGGATCTGTTCTAAGAACTGCCTTATTACGATGTATTTGTAAGAATGGTTCTTGTATGGTTAAAGCCTGGATCTCACTTACTCTCCTAAGATAGGTGATTGGAACTAGGAAAGCTACTTTCCATGAAAGGAACTGCAGTTCACATTTGTGTAGAGGTTCAGATGGGGGACCCATGAGCCTTGTAAGGACAATGTTTAGATTCGACACTGGAGAGGGTGGCAGTCTGGGAGGAATTTTTCTTTTAAGGCCTTCCAAAAAGGCTTTGATTACAGGTACTCTAAACAGTGACAGGTGTTATCTGTTTTGTAAGTAGGCAGCCAGAGCAGCTAGATGTAATCTTATGGATGAATATGCCAGATTACATCTTTGTAAATGCAGCAAATAGCAAATGATGTTCTGGATTGAAGCATCCAGTGGATTCGTTTTATTATTTTTGCAGTAAATGACAAATCTTTTCCATTTTGCTGCATAACAGGCTCTAGTAGTAGGGCGTCTGGCTTCTTTGATGATGTTCATACTGTCTGGTGGAAGGTTAAGGTAACTGAACTCTGGGACTTCAGGAGCCAGATTGCCAGATTCAGCTGACCTGGATTGGGTTGTCTTATCTCTCCATGGTTCTGCGTTAGTTGCTTTGGGGAGAGACACACTTTTTGGTGTGGAACCACCGAGAGTTCGAGAAGTGTGGTGAACCATGGTTGCCATGCGCAACTTTGATCATCTTGAGAGACTGTTGCCTGAGCTTGCGCATTACTAGGGGAATGAGTGGGAGTTGCGGAAAAACATACGCAAATCTGCCTGACCAGTTCATCCATATCGCATTGCCTTTGGACAACGGGTGTAGAAACTTGGCGGCGAAGGTTGGGCATTTTGCATTTTCCTGTGTGGCGAACAGATCTATGTCTGGGTGGCCCCACATTTGGAAAAATGGTTGAAGAACCTGTGGATGAAATTTTCATTCAGGAATCTGCTGTGTCTGACGACTGAGCAGATCCGCAATCTGATTGTATACTCCTGGAAGATGTTCTGCTAGGAGATATATGTTTTGCGGAATGGCCCATCTCCATATGTTTTGCGCTACTTGAGAGAGCTGCAAAGAGTGTGTTCCTCCTTGTTTCTGTATGTAATACATTGCTGTCATGTTGTCCGTCCTGACTAGGACAGTTTTGTTGAGGAGATGTGGTTGGAATGATTTTAGCACTAGAAAAATTGCTAGTAATTCTAGGTGATTGATGGGGAGCACTTTTTGTTGTGTGATCCACCTGCCCTGGACCGTATGGTTTAGGAGATGGGCTCCCCAGCCGGTGAGGGATGCGTCCGATGTTAGCACTCTCTGTGGGACTGGCTCCAGGAACGGCTGCGCTTTGGGAAGTTTTTGTGTGTTCCACCACTGCAGAGAGCGATGCGAGCAGCTGTCCACCAATACCAGATCTGTAAGTTGACCTTGAGCCTCATTCCACTGACGTGCTAAGCATTCTTGTAGAGGGCGCCTTTGAAGCCTTGCATGAGGGACAATGAAAAGGCAAGAGGCCATCATCCCTATTAGCTGCATAAACACTTGAGCTGGAAGGGAGTGTTGGGGTTGAAATTTTGTGACGAGGGTTAGAATACTGGCTATCCTGGCTGGATTGGGGTATGCCAGAGCTTTGGAAGTGTTTATTGTGGCTCCTTGATACTGATGTAGATAGGAGGGCTGAGGGTGGGACTTGGTGTGGTTTATTGGAACCCCAAACTGTGTAGCAGCTGAATTGTTTGGTAGGTGTGCTGTACACACTTACTGTGTGACTTGGCTTTTATTAGCCAGTCGTCCAGGTAGGAAACATGTGAATGCGTTTTCTTCGTAAGTGCGCGGCTACTACCGCCAGACACTTTGTGAAGACCCTGGGTGCTGTTGTTACTCCAAATGGGAGGACCTTGAACTGATAATGCTGACCATCTACTGTAATCCTTAGATATTTCCTGTGAGCAGGGTGTATGGGAATATAGAAGTAGGCGTCCTTGAGATCTAATGTGGCAAGGAAGTCACCTTGTTGAAGCAGTGGGAGGACTTGCTGAAGAGTGATCATGTGAAAGTGATCTGACTGAATGTAGAAATTGAGGGGTCTGAGGTCCAGTATTGGTCTGAGAGTACCATCCTTTTTGGGATTAGAAAGTACAGTGAGTACACCCCTGTCCCCTGGTGCTGTAGGGGAACTGATTCTATTGCGTGCTTTTGAAGCATGGAGAGAATCTCCAGTTTGAGAAGCATTAGATATTCCATGGACATGGGACGCTGTCTGGGCGGTATGTTGGGAGGAGTAGCAATAAGTTCCAGGCAGTAACCATACTGGATAATTTGTCTTACCCACCTGTCTGTGGTGATGGAATTCCACATAGGTAGGAACAGTGATAGTCTCCCCCCGACTGGAGTGGAATAATCGGGGAGAAGTGGAGGGAAGTCACTGTTTTGTGGTGGGGGAGTTGCGGGTATTAGAACCACACCCTCTCCCTCTGTTGTTATTGCCTCTGTAATTTCCTCTAAAGTAACCTTTGTTAGGGGAGGTCTGGGTGGGGCTTTTATAAGTGGAAGAGGTAGTGTCTGTGCCAATGGTTTTGGAGGCGCCCCTATAAAAGGAGCGACAAAAGGAACTTCTACCAGTTGCTGCTTGTAGATGGATGTGGCTGTCTCTGTGTCCTTTTTCATCTTTTCTAAAGATGTGTCCACAGTGGGCCCAAACAAGTGTTCCTGATCTAAGGGTTGATTGAGGATGGTAGACTGCACCTCTTGTTTAAGTTTAAATCTTTTTTATTATTAACAGAGTATCGTCAACGGTATCAGCACCCCTCGCCTACAACCCTGCGGGCCGGCGGGTGACTGCACATAGATATCAGCATGTCCAAAGCCCCAGCGAGATCATTGCGGACAGATCATACTTAACACAGCATGCCGCCTACAACCCCTCGGGGCCGGCCGCGTCTCAAACTGGAAAGGGCGGCAAAACCCCCTGTCTATTGGAGGCTGATACTGGTAAACCATCCGCTCGATGCAACACATGCTCTAAGTACACCATATACGAGCGGACCATACGACACAGGCCACAGATGTGTGCCACTACCTGGCGGCTAAAGATCCGTACTAGGCGTAAGGCTCCGCAACTATAAACCGTCAATCAGGTCTTCAAACCGCCTCGATACTTAGCCCCGGAAACCCCCTCCCTGAACCCCAACTCCCAACCTCCCCCATCCCCTAGCCCTACCCTCGTCCAGTGCGCACCTCCGATCAGTCCCATATTCCCCTGTTGTCCTCTCCTAGTCATCCTCGCCTCAGGCTCATTTAGGAGGCCAAGTCTTCCGATTTGGTGAGCCGTAAGAGTCGAAGATATCTCGGGCAGGTCAGTTCTCTGAATTCTGTGACCAGTAAGGACTGGAATGGCTGCCATATGTCGAGGAACCTCTCCGCGTCCCCTGCTACTGTCAACGACATTTTCTCCATTCCAAGCACATGCCATAATCTGTGGAGCCAGCCCGTGACCGTGGGGAGTGTGGGAGAACGCCAGTATATAAGAATGTTCTGTAAGGCCGACCCCAGCGCAATGGCTATCTGCCTACCCCTGCGGGATTTCAATGGATACATCAGTCTGTTCGGGAGGCCTAATAAGATATAGGCTGGGAGGCGTGGCAGTTCGGTATCAAAACTAGAGTCGACATTGTCTATCACCTCTTGCCTATAGGTGTCGAGGAGGGGACAGTCCCATAAGACATGCGTCAGTGTACCAACCCATCCGCATCCCCTCCAACAGGTGGCGTCTTTACTATGATCCATGTCGTGGACACGTTCCGGGGTGTAGTACCAATATGTAGAGACTTTAGTAAAGGTTTCAGTGAGGCCCATGTGATATGCCGAGTGTCTGGCTCTATAAGCTATCTGTTCCCATTCTTCATTGCTCAGGGACCTACCCAATTCCCTCTCCCAGCGCTCCCTCCCTGGGTTATAGAAATGCGAAGAGGGCATTTGGAGAAACTGATAAAGGTCACTTATGAGCTTAGCGTCAGACGTGCGCGATAGAAGCCAACGTTCATAAGGGAGAAGTTTTCTATCAGCTGTCTCTCGCACCTGAGGGTTCATCGCCCAGTGGCAAACTTGCATGTAACGCAACCTCTCAGTCTCCGGGAATGCATATTCTTGTCGGAAGCACGGGAAGGGAATGACTCCTCCCGAACCATACACATCGCACAAAGCCCTACATCCTGCTGTGCGCCAGTGATCAAACTCTCCCCCTTCCAGTCCTGGGGTGAAGTCCGGATTATCCACCAGGGGCGTCAGTATTTATTTATTTATATTTATTTATTTATTTTAAAATTTATAAAGCGCAACGTATGCCCGTGGGCGTCTTGGCGCTATAACTCAGCTAATGCCTCCCTGATGACAGAAGCAAATTAAAAATAAAGGTACAGAACACATCTATTGGTCAAAAAGCCAGGTTTCAACAATTTCCTAAATTGGACCAATGTGGGTGTAGATCTAATCACCAAAGGAAGAGTGTTCCAAAGTCTGGCTGCGGTGTTAGTGAAACATCGGTCTCCCCAGGTGACAGTCTTAGACCGTGGCACCGCTAGTTGGTATGAATTTTTGGATCTTAGTTGACGAGTGGGGGAATAGAAAGAGAGCTTCTGTTTAAGAAACTCCGGCCCTAGCTGATGGAGGGCTTTAAACGTGTGACACAAGGTTTTAAATCTGATCCTGTTTTTGACCGTCAACCAATGATAATTCCTGATTACTTGCGTAATAGGTTTAAATTTGGGGGTCCCGATAGCAGCCTTGCCGCCGCATTCTGGACCAGTTGTAACTTGGCGACCACCCGACATTGAGCATTTGCAAATAAACCGTTACAGTAATCAAGAGATGACAATATCAATGAGCTCACTACAGTTTTCCTGGCACTTTCTGGAAGAAAAGGAATTATTTTTCTTAAGAGTTTAAGTTTGTAAAATGCTGAGGAAGCTGTTTGGTTACCGTGATTAACAAAATTTAATTTCTCATCAAAGATGACACCTAAATTCCTGACCTTCTGAACTGGAGTTGGTGTCGCTCCGAGTAATGGAGGCCACCAAATAGAAGACCACAAGAGTGATAGTTTACCAAAAATAATCACCTCGGTCTTCTCGGAGTTCAGTCTTAAGCAATTACAGGCCATCCACTCCTTAATTGCCAACATGCCCTCCTGAAATTGGTCCGCTACCCTTTCTCCGTCATTATTGATAGCTAACACCAACTGAGTGTCGTCGGCGTATGTTGTAAGGATCATCCGGTGGGTCTTGATGACCCTAGCTAAGTCCAACACATAGATGTTAAAAAGTGTCGGACTTAGGGACGAGCCCTGAGGAACCCCACAAGGTATAGCCAAGTCTGCCGATTTAAAAGGCCCAAGTGTTACGGCCTGAGTTCTGCCTGACAGAAAGGAAGCAAGTAAGGCTCCGGCCTTAGAGTGAATGCCCAGCTCACCGACACGGTCAATCAGGATGGAATGATTGACCGTGTCGAAGGCCGCTGACAAATCCAACAGAACCAGTACCGCCATGCCCCCCTGGTCTCTGATGGTTCTAATGTCGTCAGCGGCTTTGATTAGTGCGGTCTCCGTGCTATGAATTTTCCGGAAGCCGAACTGGGAATCATCAGGCAGGACATTTCGTTCAATGTATTCCGAGAGTTGATCGTTCATTACTTTCTCGGCCACCTTAGCTAGAAACGGCAGGCTAGCAATGGGCCTGTAGTTTTTCAGCAAATCTTTATCCAGACCAGGCTTCTTGAGAAGTGGTTTCAGTAGCGTGTTTTTTAGCCTGTCTGGAAAAATCCTGGATTTAAACATTGCATTACAGATTTGCATGATGGCTTCACTGATCAAATCAGTTATTGGGGAAAGAAACTTTGGGGGACAGGGGTCAATGGCCGAGCCTGTTTTAATGAGTTTAATGATGTCAACTATTTGATCTTCATTTATCTCTTTGAATTGAGCTAGTGTGCACTCAGGGTGTTTACTTCGGGGACTAGGAAACACGGTCATTATTTTATCAGTCACTGCAAACTCGGAATAGATATCATTTACTTTCGGAAAGAAGAAACTTGCCAAAGCGTCACAAAGCGCTTGAGAGGGCGGGGGAACCAGGTCAGGTAATTTCCCAGCCATGGATTTCACTACCTCATACAATTGCCTACTTGAATTTTTTGCATTTTCAATTTGTTCCTCATAAAAAAATGTTTTGGCCTCATTGATCATTTTTTTTATAAATGAGCAATGTGTTTTTATATAGGATTTTACTTTCGCTATCATAAGACCTTCGCTAAATTCTTTCATGGTTCCTACAAATTTGTTTTTGTTTTCTTAACGTTTCCGAGAACCAGGGTGCAGACGGCGTTTTCCTATTTCTAGAAATAGATTTAAGAGGAACCAGTGTCTCCACTGCACTGCATAGCCAGTCTGAGAATTGGTGCACAGCTATATTAGCATCTGCAGAAATGGTCGGACAGGAATTGATTAAGGATGCCCTCAGAGTCACATCATCAACATCCTTCCAGACTCTGAAAAGTTCTTGGGTGGGAGGAACCTGTTTTGGTGTATAGGTCTGGGTGATGGAAATATTACTCAGTGTGGCAAAATGATCGGACCAAGTAAGAGGTAGTATATCACTTACTGTTCTCTCTTTTGTGTTGGAAAAGATACCGTCTAATGTATGACCCGCCTCGTGTGTGGGTACTGTTTTCAACTGGGTCAATCCTAGAGTACTAAGATCAGCCATGAGGGATTGAGTTTCGGTATCTTCCATTTTTTCCAGATGGAAGTTTAAATCCCCCAAGACCATGAAGGTATCCTCAATTGCAAGGGGTTCTATAAGCGACATAAAGGTGGATAGAAATTCGGAACGAGCACCCGGGGGTCTATAAATAGGTGCTCCTTTAAGATTGTATGAAGGGGTGAGCTTAATAGCGAAGTGTAAGGCTTCGCATGTTTTAGAAACAATGGGAAAAATTCTAACCGGGAAACTATTCCGGGTAATAATGGCCAAGCCCCCGCCTTTTTTCCCTTCTATCTTGCCGGTATACACTGAAACCCTGCGGCACTGCTACCACTAAATCGGGGTCAGACGCCTCGTCCATCCATGTCTCTGTGACAAAAAGCAAGTCTATTTTCTTGTCCTGAATCAGGTCAGCAACCTCCTGCCTATGCCTGCCTAAAGAGCGGGCATTGATAAGTGAGAAGGTGAAGTTCTGAGTTTTAGAATTGTAGGCTTGGGATGAAATGGCTTTGGTGTTGACAAAAGGTAAAAGAGACTTACAGCCAGGGCAGCAGGTGCTGATCACTGCGGCATTGGTGCCTGGATCATACTTAGGGCACACAGTGGCCAAGGAAATGTCGTCAGGCCGTGCGCAGTGTTCGTAGCGTCCCAAACCCGCAGAGGCACTCTGGTGATAAAGGATGCATATAGGTTTGCGGGGCGGTGGGTCCTGCGCAGGAAAGGCACCTCCTGCAGAGGCCTACCCGCCACCGCCTGATCTTGGAAAAGCCAATGCTTGTCGGACTCCCACCGGCTCCATTCCACGAGATAGCGCAACTGTGTCACTTGAAAATATTTGCGGAGATCCAGAATTCCGAGTCCTCCAGCCTCCGGTGCCAGCATGGAGAGTGCCCTCCTCATCCTGGGCTTCTTGCCCTGCCAAATAAAGCATGCTAGGTCAGACTGCATTTGCTTTTGCTGGATCCATCCGGCTGGTGGTTGCAGCAGGAGGGCCCTAAACAAATATAGAGCTTGAGGTAAAATGGTCATTTTAACGGCCGCTATTCTCCCTAGCAACGAAAGAGTGTTACGGTCCCACCGGGCTAATTCCTCCCGTATCTTTCTACCTAAGGCGGTATAGTTAGCCGTTACCATAGCTGGGAGGGTGGGGGCCAGCTGAATTCCCAGGTAGGGCACCGGGTCCATCGACCAGACTATCGGAACACGGTTTTGTAAAAGGGTTCTGGCTGCTGGCGAGAGGGAAAGTTCCAAGGCCACCGACTTCCCCATGTTCATCTTGAAGCCCGCGACCTCCGCAAAGGAGGTCAACTCCCCTATACAGGCCGGAAGGGCATGAAGCGGATCCTCCAATGACAGTATAACGTCATCAGCGTATAAGCTAACAGCATGATGAAAGCCGCTAAACCTCACCCCCCGCACTGCCGGATTGCTGCGGATCCGCTGCACAAAAGGCTCCATGTATAAGGCGAAGAGGAGAGGCGACAGCGGGCATCCCTGCCTCGTGCCTCTTTCAATGCTAAAACTCTGAGAAGAATACCCGTTCACCCGCACCACTGCTGTCGGGGATCTGTAGCAATTGAAAATCATGCATCGGAATTTGTCTCCCATCCCCACCTTCAATAACACCTGTTCCAGATAAGGCCAATGAACTTGGTCAAACGCCTTCTCCGCGTCCACCGATAGCAGCATTTTCTCCCCCGGAATCCGCGATGCCTTTTCTATGAGATGAGTAATCCTTTTGGTTTTGTCCACTATTTGCCTTCCTGGGACGAAGCCCGCCTAATCCGGGTCTATCAGTCCCGGCAAATGGGGGGCTAAGCGCGCCACCAGGATCCCGGTGTACAGCTTGAGGTCTATATTTAAAATTGAGATCGGCCTGTAAGAGCCGCACTGCGTTTTGTCCTTCCCCGGTTTGGGGATAACCACGAGAGACGCCCGCAACAGGTCCGGCGGAATGGCCCCCGGTTCGGCGAAGGTATTGAAAAGGCGCGTGAGGATCGGCGCTAGCGAGGTACAAAACGTCTTATAGTAGAGAGACGTATAGCCGTCCGGCCCTGGGGATTTGCCATGTTTAAGGTTAGCTATAGCAGATATAATTTCTTCGACCCGTATATCTTTGTCAAGAACCTCCGCTTGCGAAGGTGTCAAGGATGGGAGGGAGACCGAATCCAGATACCTCTTCGTTGCGAGTTCATCCGGGGGATCCCCGGCGTATAGGTCGGCATAGAACCTGCAAAAGAGCTCCGCTATGTGGGCGTTCTCCGTAGCCATCGATCCCGCGGGGTCGGAGATCGTTCACACCAACTGTTTCTGTTGCGCCACCTGTAGCTTACTCACCAGCAGCCGGCCGCACCTGTCCCCCCTGTGTAATAGGCGTGTCTTAGGCGCAACGCTGCGTATTCCGCGCGATCCATGTCCAAAGCCGTCAGAAGCTTTCTCGCTTCCTTGAGCTGCCGCCAGATCCGGGGAGCCCCTGTCCTGCAGTGCATTTGCTCCAATTCTCGGACCCTCTGAGTGAGTTCCTCTCGCTTATGCCGTCTGTCTTTATTGTCCGCTGAGGAAATAGCGATAAATTCCCCCCGGAGCACCGCTTTTAAAGCAGCCCATTGGGTCGCCCGGGATGTTTCGGAGTCCTCGTTGTGGGACAGGTATTCCGGTATCGCTTTCGTAACCTGCGTGACCACCTCCCGCCTGTGTAGTAAGGTGTCCCGGAGACGCCAGACCCTAGGGGGGCAAGAAATCGGCGGTAAGCAAAGCGTGGCCGTGACCGGAGCGTGATCCGACAGTGAAACCACCCCCATTTCCACTGCCGTGGCCAGGGTGCACACCGGCCCTGTGACCAAAAAGTGGTCAAGTTGCGCGTAAGTTTTGTGGGCGTGAGAGTAATAAGAATAGTCCCTGTCAGTAGGGTGCAGGCGTCGACAGAGGTCATGTAGGTCGATATCAACCAGCTGTGCCTTGCACCCTGCCGAGAACTCCCCGGTCTGCGGTGAGCGATGTGCGGATCTGTCGAGAGCTGAGTCAAAGACCATATTGAAATCGCCGCCAATAATAATTTGCCTGTCCTGTGTAGCCGTGACCTCCCCCAGGGCCGAGCTAAGAAAGCGTTCCTGCCTGTCATTCGGGCTGTAAAAGGACCCAACTGTGAAGGAGAGACCCGTCACTCTGAACCTATAGACCAATAGCCTGCCCTTCTGTTCCGCCTGTTTGTGGAGGACCTCCCCACGAAAGTGCCGGGCCACCAGGATCGCTACCCCCGCTGTTTTAGTGCTGCTGGACGAGAAGAATTGTGTCGGGAATGTGTGTGAGCGTAGTCTATGGCAGTCCCGGGGTAAAAGGTGCGTCTCCTGAAGGAGACAAATATCCGCCTGAGTGCTTTCTAACAGGGACAGTACAGCGCGCCGCTTAACCGGGTTGTTGAGGCCCCTGACATTAAGCGTCACAATTTTAAGGGTTGTGGGCGGCATGTGAAAGGACGGGTAGGACCACGCTGGCCTTTAGCAGACCTATGGTTCGTGTCATGAGTGCCGCTGTCGCGGCCGGAACCTCGAGCATGCACTGGACGACTCCTCCCTCCTCCCTGGTTCCCCCCCGCTCTCCCACCCTACCCCTAGGCCACCCTCCCTCCCCCTCCCCCTCCAACCCCCCTAAGAGCACCCCCGAACTACCCACCAACCCACCCACCGGCAACGTGCCAACAACTCTAGGACCCCCCTCTCCGCCCCTCCCCTCCCCAGCCCCAAACCTTGGTTCATCCCAGTCCAAGTCAAGTCCCCAAGGGAACAAGTCTCTGGTAGAGTATTCAAGTGGACGTCCAGCCACCATCCCCTCCCCGCCAACCCCCATCCCCCCCAGCCCCCAAACCTGCGATATAAAGTTGGCTGTGGTGATCTCCCCCTGGAGCGTTCTTACGCTGTCAGTGCTACGTCTCCGGAGCCGGTGTTCCCGGCCACTTCCAGCACTGCGTCTGCCATGCTGGCCCTGATGGTGGGCGAGTCCGGCCTCAAAGAGCGTTCGTGGGACCGTCTCCTGGACACCCACTGCCAGCCATCTCTCCCTGAGCGCCTCCTTCGCGGCGTAGGCGCGTCATCCTCCGTCGCTGTGATGCCCAGGACTCCGCATGTCTCCTGCAGGGAGCGTAGTTGGTGCATAGCGCCGTTCCACCGGAATATGAGCCGAAAGGGGTGACCCCATGCGAAGGGCGTTCCATGTTCTCTCAGAAAGTCAGTAGCGATTTTGAATGTTTTACGTTTCTGAAGCGTGATGGCAGATAAGTCTTGATAAAGGGCAACCGGGTGTCCTCGGAAGGTCAAGGGCTGCCTCTTCCGCGCTTCCGCTAGGATGCGTTCCTTAAGAGGAAAGTCCGGGAGAAAGGCCAGAATATCCGGGGGCGGCGCCGACGCCCTTCGCTGCGGCCCCACTCTGTGCGCTCTGTCGAGCCGGATGGGGAAGTCCTCCGGTTCTCCCAAGACCTCCCGAAACAGGTCCCGTAGATAACTCGCTGCATCGGTCCCTTCTTCTTTGGACGGAATTCCCCGCACCCGGACGTTGTTTCGCCGAGATCTATTTTCGAGGTCCTCGGCATGCGCCTGGAGGTCTATCTGCTGGTCCCTGAGGCGCAGCACTTCCTGCTGTAATTGTTCGAAGTCTTCATCTCTCCTCTGGCCTGCATCTTCCACTGTAGCCTCACGCTCTCCCAGGCCATCCACCTCCCGCCGCATCTCCCGCACTTCACTGGCCACCTCTTTTTTCAAGGTTTGGAAATCTTCCCTGAGGGAACCAAAGAGGGACTCCATAAAGGACCTGGTGACCGGAGGCTCCCCACCGCCAGTCTCCTGCGATCCCCCGGAGGAGCAGGGCGACGGCTGCACCATCCACTTTCTGTTGGTGCCTGCCCAGTAGCTCGGGGAGAGTGCGTGCCCCCTTCTTCCCTCCTTTGTTGCCTGCCATGTCTATGGGGACATAAGGTCGCCGGAGGGGTTGGCGCCACCAACACTCTGCAAGGACCTCTGTCCGCTGCTAACGCCTCCCGGCCCCTCAGGCAGTCTCCACGTTCGCCACCCTCCGCAGTTCTCACCTCCGTTCCTCGGTAGCTTCTTGCGCCAGACAACAGGAGTCTCTCCAGGCCCCGGCCACTCGGACCAGCGTCCGCTCCATCACTGCCGCAGTAAGGGCCCCCCAATTCTGCTCTGGCCTGTCCACGGCCGGCTCTGGGCCCCCCCCTGTGTGGCGCCACTGTATCGTTACCCGCTGGTGTCCGCTCTCAGCCACTGGGGCAGGTATAGGCCTCTGCGCCCTCCACGTGCTCCTGGCCCCCCGTTGTCGTGGGCCGCGGGCTCCCCGCCACTCCGCTGCTCTCTCTTCGGAGCCCGTCCGTCAGGGAGACAGCCTCCGGGGGGGGGCCCACACCCCCGCTGTCTTCGGTAGGTGCTAGGCTGCCCCTTTCAATATCCCCTCTCTCCAGTCATGCCGCAGGCCTCAGAGACCTGGTCGCGCTCGTGGGAGCCCCCACCGGGTCCCACCACCACTGCTCCTTCGCTCCGTGGGAGCCCTACCCCTAGACATGAGCTAGAACCCCACCGCCTCCGTCGCCGCTTTCTCTGGGCCCCAGTTGCTCCGCTCCTGAAGGTCCGGAGGTGCACCGAGGAGCGCGGCCCAGTCAGTCCTCCGCTCCTCCCTCTGCCCGCCAGGAGAGCCTCCGTGCCTGCCAGATGTACCGACCGTCGCTTCTCCTCCACGCTCCTCTCGTCATGCGCGGCGCCTGGTACCACTCCCCCGCAGGTGCCTCAGCTCGTCTCCGCAGCCACCCAGGCATCCGTCACGGACCGTGTCGCTTCCCTTGTCCACGTCGTCTCCGGCCATGCGCGGGTGAGCAACGCATGCCCCGGGGCTGAATGTCCCCTCCGGTCGTCTCCAGCCGGCGCCGCACCCCGCAGGTCCTTCCGCGATCCTCCACAGCCAGCCTCAGGTCACGCTGCCGTGCGATGGTAGGCCGCACTTATGGGCCCGGGAACTCCGTCTGTCCTCGGAACCGCTGGGCGCCGTAGGTGTTCCCCAGGGATCTCAGGCTCCGGAACGCCACTCGTCCGCCCTCCGCAGCCTCCGTCGTCAATTCCCCCTCAGAACAGGGGGAGATTCTGCTAATAAACTCGGCTTAGGGGCTAAGGGGTCCGGGAGCCCGCGGGAGAGTCGACCGCTCACCACGCCATCTTGGCCACGCCCCCTGCACCTCTTGTTTAAACCCAGATATGCACAGCCACGCATGTCTTCGTAATAACACACTTGTATTTATCGTGCGGGATGCTGTATCTGCTGCATCAAGGGTACATTTTATTGAGGTATCTGTAATTAACTTTCCCTCTTGTTTAAGATCATTTGCTTTGGTCTTATGCTCGCCTGGCAGGTGTTGAATGAACTTTTCAAGCTCATCATAGTGAGCCCTGTCCTATCTTGCTAGTAAGGCTTGTGAATTGGCAATGCGCCAAAGGTTTGCTGCCTGAGACGCAACTCTTTTCCCTGATGCGTCCAGTACTTTAGATTCTTTGTCTGGCGGAGGGGCCTCACCTGTAGTTTGGGAATTTACCCGTTTGCGGGCATTTGCTACTACCAATGAATCCAGCGGATGTTGACCTTTAATATAAGCTGGATCGCTTGGAGCTGGCTTGAATTTTTTCTCAATTCTAGGATTAAGAACCCTAGCCCTAACAGGGTCTTTAAAAACCTCAGGGGCATGTTTAATCATCCCTTTGAGCATAGGGAGAGTGTTTGTTGTCTTTTGAGGCTGAGCGAATGTCTTTAGTAAAAAGTCCTCCTCTAGAGGGTCTGAATGTAGTTGGACCCCATGGTAATGTGCAGCTCTATTTATTAGTTGTGCAAACCCTATACTATCGTCTGGAGGGGATGGTCTGCAGGGATATGAATCTGGCTTTGGTACATTTGGGACATCATAATTGTCCCAAGGGTCCAGAGGTGGGATACTGTGGGTGTCATCATCAGTATCTGTATTATGTGGTGAGTGTATTTCATCATCACCCCCTATATCTTCATCCTCCTCTTGTGGTGAACAGGCAGACACTGGAGAGTGTGCTGGAGAAGGTATAGTGTTTAGAGGTTGTGGAAGTGGAGAGAAAGGACTCATAGGTGAGGTGGGTGAGTCCTTTTTCTTGGAGGGTATCTCAGGTGTTTCTGAGGTGTCCAAATTCTTCTTTTTAGGTAGTATAGAGGTGACATGTCCAGTAATGGGGTCAATATAGAGTGTTCTTTGCCTAGGATCCGGTGGATCTGGATGGAAAAGTTCTGTGGATCCATTGTCTTTTTTTCGGCACTGAGGACTTTGGCTCTGAGTGGTGTTTTGGCCTGTCTTTTTTTTTAGCTTTAGGAGGTGTTTTTGTCTCCTTTTGCCTAGGTGGAGTTTTCGACCCCGAGGGATTAGTTTGTTTTTTCAGATCCAAAGGCTTCGATTGAGTTTCTTTGAGTGCCGAAGAGTCCACTACCTTGGGTTTCGGGGACGAAGGTTCTGGTGCCGATGGGACCTTGGGTTTATGCTTCGGTGCCGACAATGGTTTTCGGCACCATGTTGTGGTTGGCTCGATCAAGGTGCCTGAAAGGTTTGGATGCTTCGGAGCCGGGCCCGTAGGCGGGGTTTCTGAAGCTTTGTCTTGGTGCCGACCCAGACCCAAAGTTGAAGGTGTTACCGGAGCCTTTTGTTTTTTTGGGGCAAGGGGCGTCGACATCAGTATTCATGCTCCGTTGACCTGGAGAAATTACCCAGTCTTCTGGTCCCGATTCCTCGGCTTCGGAGATGTTGGGCTGTTCGTCTCCTGTGTCTGGATCTTCGGAGCCTGCTTTGAAGATGTTTTCCGGTGCCGGAACGGTTGACCTGGACATTTCGTGTCGTCGAGCCCGGCGATCACGTATAGTCTTCTTGGACCTGGAAGAGCCACAGACCTGGCAGTGTCGACTTTCGTGTTCTGGCGAGAGACAAAGATTCCAGACCTCGTGGAGATCTGTGTGTGGGAATTTAGCCCCACACTTGCATCTTTTGAATGGAGTCCTTTCCATATGCTGGTTGATAACGCCGATCGGCCCAACAGCCCACGTCGACGACGGGACTCGCAAATGTCTTCGAAACTGGATACACGTTGAGAGAGATTTGCGATCGAAACAATACCGTCGAGCGGTGAGAGTTTTTGCGCGTCGAAGGGGAATCGAACGACGTCGACCCGGAGTGCAGCAAGTTACATCCGAACCCGATGGCAGAAAAAACAATCTGAGGATGGAGTCGATGCTCGTGCGCACTATCACCCAAGGGAGGAGTCACCTATCTCTTGACTACAAAATGCTTCTTCCAAGACAACAACAAGGTGCAAGCATTCGAGCCCAACACCAGATGGCAATCTATGCAGTAGTATGAATTCTGCAGCTCATATGCCTCGAACATATTGTTTCATGAAGTACCCTCTCTTGGTTGCAGCTGCCAGTTAGTAGTACATCATCCTAGTTTATGCTGTGTCATCCATTGAAAACTGCATGATGCATTGTCAGTGCAATGTCTCTGCCCTGTTTGTTGCTAATGGCAGCACATCAATGCCCACCCTTCTGTGTTGCTGATGGTCGTGTAATGAGGGCCTATGTTGTAGAATATGTTTAGTTGTGTTATTCCTGAGCTGTTTAGCACACTGCCATGTGTGATGATGCTGGTGGCAATTATCTAGGTGAGACTGATGGGTGATAACTTTGGTGGATGATAAGACACCCTTCAAGTGGTGTCCCTATTTCTGTGCATTAAGGGCTGCATTGTTACGGTACAGCCCTCCATTTGCACTGATGAAGCAGCTTCAGGGCTCCAGTTCTCTTTCTGTTCAATGGTTCTTCTGTGTTACAGATTCTTCTCCCTGTGCCCTATTGCGTGCATGCCCTTTTACCTCTGTGTCTAACAGTACTCCACTGTCTGTGAGTGCTGCTGGTTTTGTATCAATGGCCCTTTCTTTTTGTGTTTCTGGCAGTCCTTGTGCCTGTAGCTCGTGAAGTCGGCAGTGTGTTCTTTGCTTTGCGAGCTGTCAGTCCCTGATGTAATACTGGTGCTGTGCAATAGCTCTGGGCAACCGGGGATGGGAGGAGCGGTCTTTACCTACATATTTTCGGAGAGCTGCTATTTGCTGTTGTTGTTAAAGATAAGTATGGCTTTGATCATGCTGAGGCTGGCTCAAGCATATGGGGACGCCGGGTGCAGCATTAAGACTGGAGTCTCCTCCTGTCTTATCGTCTCTTCTGCTCACTGCTTGGGGTGGGCACTGGTAAACTCTGCCATATGGCAGTTGGCCAAATTTCTGCTGAACTCAGCTCTTCAAGCAGAGCACGGAATGGCAAAATTCTGCAAACTCCACTGGCAGAGGCGAGTTTACCATCCACCCCTACTTTAACTCTATATCAGGGTACATGAAGTCACTATGGGATGAGTGAGGTTTAACTTACAAGATCACCACACCCTATCACTCACAAACCAATGGTCTAGTTGAAAGATTCAACATGACCTTAAAAGGCATGATTGCAGGCCTACTTGAGCCCATGAGGCGTAAGTGGAACGTCCTCCTGCCATGCCTCCTTTTTGCCTAAGGGGAAGTGCCACACAAAGGAGTAGGGTTCAGTCCCTTCTAACTCCTCTATGACTACAATGCTCAGAGGCCCTCTAACAGTGTGAAGGAGTAGCGGGAGAAAGCTACCAGGAAGCCCACTCAGGATGTGGTGAGCTACATGTTGGCCATCTTTAACCAGATGCACTACTTCTGAAAGAAGGCCAAGAGCAATCATGGGGCCAGCCAGGAGGTAATGAAATGCTGCTATGACCAGAAGACCACTCTGGTAGAATTTCAACTTGGTCAGAAGATATGGGCCATGGAGCCAGTAGAGCCCAGCGATCTCCAGAACCGCTGGCCTTGCCCATACAAAGTCAAGGAGTATAAGGGGGAGGCCACCTACTTGGTGGACCTCCAGCCCCCCTAGAAAAACCCTAAGGGTGATTGATCCATGTCAACAAGTTAAAGCCTCACTTCGATTGGTCCAAATAAAGCATGTTTCTTGTGGCAAATGAGGGTGTGGAAGAGGAGAGTGTGCCTTTTCCTGATGTCCTTACTCTACTGGAACACAATGGGTCAGTGGAGGGTGTCAACCTCTCCGCCACATTGACTCCAGAACAGCAAGGTGACTGTTGCCCGTTGCTAGAACAGTTTGCCTCACTGTTTCCCTCACCCCTGGACAAGATGTTGGCGTTAGGGGTGATTCAGCCCTCTGACAGTCTCTGGTCCAGCCCTGTGTTACTGATACCAAAGGCTGCCCCATTGGGCGTCAAACCAGAACTCCGGTAGTGTGCAGACTACAGAGGACTCAACTCAGTCACCAGGACTAATGCACACCCCATCCACAGAACTGATGAGCTCCTTGACAGGCTGGGAGCTGCAAAATTTCTCCGTACTTTTGATTTGACATCAGGGCGCAGGCAGATAGCCTTGACTGAGGGGGCAAATGAGAGGCCAGCATTCACAACCCCAGAGGGTCATTACCCATTCTGGGGGATGCCCTTTGGATTAAAGAATGCCCCTTCTACCTTTCAACAGTTGGTTAACAGGTTCCTGGCTGGTAAGGAGGCTGTCTGTGTTGCCTACTTTGAGGACATTGCTGTCTATAGTTCCAGCTGGGAGGAACACCTGCATCACCTCTATGAAGTGCTTCAGGATATCCATGCTACAGACAGGCCTGCCAATCAAGGCCAGCAAGTGCCAGATTGGGCAGGGTACCGTTTTGTATTTGTAGATGGAGGCAAAGGCAGCCCCTTCAGGCAAAGATTAAAACCATAATGTCCTGGAAACCACTTAAAGCCCAACAGAAGTGAGAGCCTTCCTAGGCCTCACTGGCTTTTAGCCCAGATTTGTTAAGGGATAAGGGCATTATTGCTGCCACTTTAACTGAGATGACTTTCACAAAGCAGCCTAGATTGTTGATCTGAACAGAGGCTTGTCAGAAGGCCTTTGACTCTCTAAAGGAAACCATGTGAACAGCAACAGTGCTCAGGGCCCCTCACATCTGCAAAGAATTCATCAAGCAGACGGAAGATTCACAGCATGGCATGGGGCAGTGTTGGCGCAGCTGAATGAGGAGAGCCTAGAACAAACAAAAGCCTTCATTAGTAGGAGGGTACTTCCAAGCGAACAGAAGTGGAGTGCCATTGACAGAGAAGCTTTTGCTGTAGTCTGGGCATTGTTGTCGCTTAATGCTCTGAGTACAGGTAATATCCCAATGAGTTTTGGAACTGGCCAGTCCTTCATCAGGGAGGCAGGCTGTTAATGAATAAACAAGTAGTACTCATGTATTATAAACACCTCAAACAGGAGCAATAGGCAATATTAGCAATATTATTTTCCGTGCCATGCCACATGTATGTTGTGTTAAAAACAATGCTGTGCAGAAATCAAGGGTTTGAAAATGTGTATATTCTTTGTGACCATCCTGTGTGATCCCATAAGGCAAGCAAACAAACCAAAAGTTACTGTTAAAGAGTAAAAGAAACCAGCGCTACTCTTGTGAAGTACGCTCTAAGTGCCAAAACTTTAAATTCCATAGGTGCATCTTTCTTCCTGAGCAATCAGTCTGTGTAGTTCATCTTATGCAATTTGAACGACTATTGAAAGGGCTTGCTCACAAAATACAAAATTGTGCATATACATTTATGGAAGCCAACACATGCTACCTTAGACACAAGCAGCTAAATGTGAGCATTCATGTAAACGTGTGCTCACTTCAAAATAGTACGCACCCACTCATCTGAACCGTTTGTCTGACATCTCAAACACTGACTATCTTGCTGACATTATTCCAACCAAAGTTTTAAAGAGCTACAAAGAAGTCATATGTTGACTGCAACACAGATAGGCGCCTTCTTAGAATGGATACCTATTGCAAACAACTGAAATGCTCATGCTGTTCTTAAACCCTACTAATAAAGTGTAAGTGGCCTTCATCGCGATTGTTATTGGTTTGTGGTTAAAAGAAACGCGATGCAGAGCAATGTGCTGCCTTTCGTACTTTGTGTCCAGTTTGCGTTTTCATGGGTGATGCATGGGCATTCCCTTGCATCCACCCATGATTTTGATGCAAATCCATATCGACAAAGACAAGACATGGATTATTGCATAAATGATGCTCTTCTCTGAGGTATGAGTAACAAGGAGAAATATTTTTACGTCCCCTTCTGTCTTCTGCTTTGAATGTACGCTGCATTTTGGAGCGCACATACAAACAGGAAAATGCCTTACAGCATAGCTTTTGTGCCAGAAGGAATACCTTCTGGCACAAAAACTATGCTGAGCACAATGCACACATACTAGCACAATGGCACGGCAGTGCCCACATAGGCACATGGCTGGCAAAAATGCCCCAATGCAGGCAGAAATGTGGAAATTCCTTTTAGATATGACGCTGTTCTATTCTTTCCTGTTCACCCAACACAGCACAGCAACTTTAATTGGTGCACTACTATGCTTCAACTCGTGATGCATGTGGCTCTTAGTTTTCAGTTTAAATTTGTTACAAAGTCTATTATACAGAAACACGTAGGTATTTATGAAAATTTAAAATATTTTATGTTAACTATGTTCTAAACCGTGTCCCTATTTCCAAGTTATTTATGAAAAGAAAAATAAAGGTTTTAAAGAATATTATGTTCTGCATAAAAATTCAAGTACTTACCAACAATCCCAAAAACTACCAGATCAATATGATGCAGCAGGTGCCCTCTCTGGACACCAAGTCCGATCGATGATGGTGGACCTGCTTCACACTATCCTCATTCTTCAACACATTCATAAGGTGTTGTCTGACCATCTTGCAGGGCTGTTTTCTTTCTTGAAGAAGTTATCCCGGCCCCATTCAACCACCCGAAGCTAACATTTGAAGGTGTTAGGTCATACCTAACTACACTAATGCACCTACCTCCTCTGCTCAAAATTACAAATCTCCCCCTCCTAGACATATTTATATCTAATTATCTAAACAAACTATCCCCAACTAACCACGACTACACACACTAACCTTAAAACGAACTATACACTTATTAGAGAGACAAGGACTAAAAGACACCTTACTAAAACACAAAAAACAATTTCGACCAAAAAACAATAATTTAACACTACTCGATCCTACCAATATCTCAGACAAAACCACCACACACAACCTCTTACAAATCCACAACTCCACTCAATCTCAATCAACACCACCAAAATGCCTACACACACTCCTGATACTGAAACCTTCAACGAAAAACATGCTCACACGCTTTGCATCATTTCTTCTGGTGTTAGGACGCTTTGCAGCATATTACATTCATTTTCTGACGCAAAACCATGCAGTGCATAAACGTGTGACAGTGATAAGGAAAAAGTGAGCTTTTTAAATGCATATTGCTAGTAAAGTCTCACAACGCAAGAAGCATAATATCACTCATATTTATTTCAATATAGATGTAAAGTTAATATTTTAGCATGTATACTTATTATAATACATTGTATATAAAATAAAAATAAGATATGCATAGTAATGGCAATACATTAATTTATTTAAACAAATAAACAGTAAACATTTTAAAATGTTATCATGAAATAGAAAAAATATGCCAAATCATTATAGTTGTTTAAAAAAATGCAATGTATAGCTAAATATATCAAGTTACAAATGCACATGTCCCTTGTTTTAATGCTCTTTGTGGTGGCTAAAAGTCATTAAAAAAGCAGCCAGTAATTTTGAAAAAATATTTTTTTCCAAGAGATATATGTAAAAATAATTGAAACACTGCTCCTTAAGGGAAAAACACGTTATTCATGATGTGCTAATGTAAACCACCAACATTAATTGTTATAGGGATGGTGTATTGGCCTGCACATGTAGATTAACTAGTAATAAAAATTGAAAGCCTATCCCCTTTCTAATGGGAACAGGAGTCCCATAATCATAAGAATAACAAAGATTTTAATGTTCTTAATCTTAAATAATAATGTCTGGAGGCTGTGTGGCAACACTTATTTGGCATTGGTAAATGAGAAAGCCTGCATGTATAATTTTTAAAACTTTAATGTTGTCATGGTATTTAAATCTAAATCTAAATGTTGTTCCATAGCCATAGTGTTATATCCATTAATGTTTATGCATGTTATCCAGCCTAGCTTTCTCCTAGCTGCTCAGCCAGAGTGAGAGATGGTATCGGAATGTTGGTGTGACTGTGATGAATGGGATGCCTGGGTGCCTGTGTGGATGAGTGGTGACAGTTGGAGATGGGCAGAGCAACAGGGAGGCTGCTCCTGGAGGGGCTGGAGTGAAGGCTGTCAACTGGAATAAAGACTGATTTTACCTGCAACATGGAACTAATAAAGAAAACTACAAAACACTACATGGCTACCTGTGTCAACCTGTCATAGGGTATAACACATAGTATTATATTAAAATAGTTTAACAGCAAGCACGGTTTTAACAATGCACATACCACAACACTTACATGGATCATTAGTTAGTGTGTGGACACCAACTCTGCTTGCTGGCTGCTGGTTGCCACTATGTGGGACTTCCAGTCCGAGGATCCAGTGCCCCAGGAGGGGGGGGCGGCAAACAGCTGACACGCTTTTAAGCGCACAATTAGTCATGTGGCGTGGAACACTGGCTCTGATTGCTGGCTGCTGGTTGCCACTACGAGAAACTTCCAGTCTCAGGACCACTGCCCCAGGAGGAGGGGCTGCAAACAGGTGACATGAGCATCGGACCAAGAACAGCAGGTGGTGTTGGGCTTGACGTTGTTGTTTCATTGTTCGGCTGCGGCACGCAAAGTTGGTATTTCTACGCGGGGATTGCCCAATGAGCCAGAAAAAGACGAATACTTGCTTGGGGTTGGACTTATTGAGCAGGGAATGTAAATGACATTTGATATTTTTTTATTTCCCTCGTATTATATATTTCATTTATCATGGGCAAAAGAAAGGCTATAAACCCTTCAAAGAAAAGAATGGCTAGGGAAAGCATGTGTTACTTTAATGAATTACATCACTGGGGCAATGGGAGCACTTGAAAAACATATTTCAACTGTGGAAAATACCTTGATCTCAGGAGGGGAGGGGGCCGAAGTACCAAATGAGCAGGGGAGGGAGTCAACCTCGTTATTTCTGTTTAGAGGCATAAGAGGCATGCAAATCAAAATGGGTGTGTACAACACACTCCTGAACGTATAATTGTTAGTGAATCTGAGCTTGACTTACAATCACCATCAATATGCCCTAGAAATCCGGAGGTTATGCTGAAATATAATAACAGTGGGGCTATCTCTTCTTGCTTTAAATCTACCACAACAGTAACCTCAGTTGAAGAGGGGAAAAATAAAAAAAATCCAAAAGTGAGAATCACCGCCAAAATTCTCCCCTTGCGATTTAAGAAAATGACCACAGCTGTTGAAGGATTAGACACATTTCTAGGATCAGCATTAGACACACTTACTTCAAGAGCAAGACCTCTGACCTCCTGTTCAAAGACTGGCTCTCTCCCCCAGCAGCTCTGCTGTTGTGCCGCTGCCGCCAACCCCGCTCACCTCTGCTTGTAGGTGTTTAGGGTCCTCCTCCACCCGCAGACTCCTGTCTGCACTGCATAACTGGTGGTCTGGTGGGAAAGCCTTGCTCTTCTGCTGGTTGGCTGCGGTCTGTCTCTGTGTTTGTGCTCACTTGTTTTGTATTACAGTTCCTTGTTATTGTGCTTTTTGATGTCTTGTTATTGTGTCTTTTTTTCCTCTGTGCTTTTGTCTGTTATTTCTGTCATTCCTGCTGTTTCCTTTTGCTCTTGTTTGTTTCCTCTGCGCCTGTTTCTTTCCCACTGCTGCTGCCCCTGCCCCTGTGGCCCTGCTCCAGCGTGGAGTGCAAAATCCCTCCCTCCGTCACAGGCCAAAGATCTCACATACACACACTATCCATACGTTCGCTGGTGGGGCCCATAACACCAACATTCACTCACCATCAATCTGTGTTTCTTAGGAGGCGATTATCTTCCAAACGCTGGCATGAAAGGAAATACCACTTTTTACCCTAATGAGTGACAAATCTACACAACCTTCTGATACTCATTAGGCCCTGAACTTCACCTTTAGTATTCCTCTCGTAAATCGGGATGGATCAGTTAGTTGCAGGTTTAGGTTTATTTCTAATTCTCTAATTAACCTTTTCGTTAACACATTTTCAATGAATAAACAACCCAACTCATTTCTGTAGTTAATCAATTTCAATCTTTATCTAATTAATGCAAATTAAATCATTCATTTAATCAAGTCGCCATTCATATTTACCTATTCTGGCTAATTGTCGTCCTCTATGTCAAATCTGGCAGTCTCGCAAATCTATGCCCATCAAATTTAGTAAATTCAGTTCATCAGGAGTTTGGACATTAATTCAGTCTGTCAAAGATTCAGGGAAACAGCTGTCCTGCAGTGTCACCGTCCTCTCCATCAGCATAACGTCAGGAAATCGAGAAAGGCCAGAAACGAACCCGCCCCAACCTCTCTATTCTACCAGAATTTATAGTAAAAATCATTGACAAATTGTAACAAAAATGGGTCTTCAGTTCTTCTGATTGGTCAATCGAAATCGTCTGACAGGATTCACACCAAAATAATGTCTCTGATGTCATCAATCTTGCTTGTTCCGGTTTTTAGAAGCACATTATTGTTCTTTCTGAAAAACTGGCTTGCTTCCCAGGATAACCTTGAAGGGTACAGTCTGGTTAGGGTCATGACGAGGCCACTGTAGCTGGCGTCAGCGCAGGCGCACTTCACCCAAGCCTCATACAGCGTCGATAGTCGGGTTAGGTACCAGAGGCAGCCATTTTGTGGCAGGCCCAAATGGTCAACTTAAGCAAAAGAAACAAGACAACGTAATTAATACATAGAAAGGACTAAATAAATGTTATTCCCACACTAATACCCATATGTGTATGTATTTATCTAGCAATAAGCAAAACTCAAACGGTTTTATACTTACAAAATAAAGCACAAATCACAAATACATCACAAAGCGACATATATCATGCAATATTCTAATTGTCTATCATTAGTATGCGTACATAATTTAGTTTAGGATTTAATAAAGTCATGCAAAGCAATCCCACGTGTATTTAAGTCATTAATAAGGTTGATTAATTATTTCCACTTCAATCCATTAGTTCAAATATAATGAATTAATTAATCTAATTAGTAAACATGCAAAATGGGGAGGGTATACAAAATGTTTGTATTACCTGCTCCAGCAATCCCCCCTTTGGTGATTTTATCACCATACCACCCCAAAATTTTGTTCTGTCTTTACGGAATCTTTAAATGTTTTCTTGCTCTTAATCATAATTCAGTTTCACCTACGTCTTCTCTTTTTGCTGATTCGTACATACTCTCTTTCAAATCCTCCAATTCTATCTCCTCAATTTCCCTTTCTTGTTTCTTATCTTTTCTTTTTAATTTTTCGCTTTTTATTCTTTTCTTGTGTTTATTATTTTTACAACAAATACAGCCTAATCTTATCACTAATATTATGCAAATTACACATGTTAATGGAAACAATATTTTGCCTACAAATGTACTACCAAGCTTTACTAAGAAATTTTTAATAGCAGCTATTTTCTTTCCAATCTTTTCCCAAACACCTTCAACCTCCAGTGGTACACTTTCATCATGCAATTCAGTAATATTCCTAATATACATTTTTAAATCTTTGCTTTCGTCAGGAATGTAAGTACAACAATGTTGAACTTTCAGCATTCCACAGACTCCACCCTCTTTTGCCAATATTATATCAAGGGCAAGTCGATTTTGCATTACCATAGCAGGCATGGCAACCATTTCAGTGTCTACCAATAAGAATCCTCCAGCGGTGCTTGTTGACAAGCGATCCACTACTGTTGAAAGTCTTCTAATTTTGTTTGCATTCAGAGTTATTCCCACTGCTGGTATCAATGCTCCAAAAATGTCACCTACAATTTCTACCCAAGATTCTCTCTTACTCCTCGCTAAATGATTACTTAAACTATGTACACCATTTTCTCCTCTATCCATATGAAACATTTTCGGAAAGACCAGGCCTACATAACATGTGCCATACCAATGGTCTGGCAAACGATAATCTGCCCTATTCCCACAAATAAAATATAATCCAGGAAAGACTGGATCTTTTCCACCTTTAAATCCCCATCCACCCATGAATCGATATGTATCATGGCACTCACTATTACCTAGAAAATAATTATCATACACAGTTTGATTCCTTCGAATATTTCCCTTTCTGAGGCCAATCTAAAGCTATAGTTGGACTAGCTTCTTCTTTCAAATGTTTTTCTTTTTCTACATCCCAGACTGTTTTCTCCACTTTCCCTTCTGCTGCCTTTCTTTGCATTTTCAATCTCCTTTCTTCAACCATGTCTAAAAATGTCCTTTCCTCTTTCTTCAAACTGCATGTCAAATTGTTTCTAAAAATATATTCTAATGTTTATTCTTTAGTTTCTAAGAAAAATTCACCTAATACCCTCGCAGGTTTCACTTTGTTTAGTTTATTAAAAGAAGGCACTTGCGCAAAAATGTTCTCTACATCTGAAAAATAATTTTCTAATTTCCCTGTCTGATAAAATAAACTAGCTATTACACTACATGTTATTCCATACGTTGCTGGAAGGTGATGATGAGTCACTCCTTCAGAAACCGATGCAGGTAACTGCATGCATACGTAGCAGTCCCGTGCGTCCATTGTCTTTACATATTCATACAATAATTTTGAAAACACATTATTAGAAAAATCTGTTATTGACCTGTCTTTATGCAAATAATTATTATCTATTCTAGTTGGAACTACCGTTGGAATCTTCCCTATATTAGTTTTGTTCTCACTATGTCCTTCTAATGTATCTATAGTGACCTTAAAAGAAATAACAAGAGCAAGGATGCGCCATAAAAGCATTAATAATCCTGTACAACAACAACACATTTTACACCATCTTTTCATGAATGTACATCTACCTTTGCTACTATCTATGTTAGCCATCTTTGTTAAAATGGACCGTGTCTTTCGACTTAGCCTCTTTCACTTCACAACTATTTTTCTAACCTAAGGCTCTAACACCTATTTGGTTCTACCTTTATCTATCTTTTGATTTAATTTCTTGTTCTCTTCATTAACAGCTTTCTTGATTTATTCAGTTTGGCATCTCATCATTCTTCACTTTCCTCTCGTCATCCAAATACAGAATTTCCTGAACTTCCGTTTCCTCTCCAATGTCGGACAAGAGAACTCTCAGGATTTCCGATTCTACTTCTTCTTCAACCACTTCCAGTACAGCCTCCTCTGGATTTCCTTGACTATCTGCCTCTTCTTCCTTTTCAGGCAGAGCCACGTACGTCCATTCCGGTGACTCATACTTCTGGTTAGGTTTCCTTGTTCTTTTACTCTCTTTATCCTCAGTTATTTCGTCTTCTTTTGATTTTTCCTGACTTGTCACTTCATTCACCTGTTCAGCTCTTGGTGAATTCACTCGTGTCAGTCGATATCTCAATTTCCTTATTTTATTGGGCCAAACGTCATCTTTTGCAACTCTTTTTTCTTTACTTCCTTTGTCGTTCTTTTCATTCCTCCAAGCTCTCTTTCTTAGAACTCGATCTTCAGGTATTTCATTTTCACTCTCTTCAGACTCTGTCTCAACTTGCTTTGTCTTTTCAACGATTTCTTCTTCCACCACTTGTTTTGTTTTCCCTACTTCTGTCCCTCCTCGGATCTCCGACACGCAATCTTCCTGCTGGCTACTTGTCCCTTCACCTAACTGGATGTTGCAGTTCCCTACACCTCCTCGGGGGTCTTCCGCAGAAATCTGTCCCTCTCTCTCTGTACCTGTCCCTTGTTTACTTAAATTTGTTATTTCCGGTGGAATTTCTCTCAGTCTCTCATCTGGTACTTCCTTTTCACGAATCTCTTTTATTGTTTCTTCAGTACTCTTTCCTCTTTTCTTTCTGTGTTCTTTTTTAGAACCCTGCGCTTCTTGCTCGTTTCCAGAATCGCTGGATTCAGAAATCTGCAATCTTCTTCTCAGAGAGCTACTTCTGGGGACCAAAGCTAGACTTGGTTCTGTTTCCCCCCTTTCAGAGTTTTCTCGTGTCTTCGACCCTTCGTCATCTGACTCAGTACTTGATTCTGATTCATCAAAATATTATTTTCCTGTGCTGTCCACCGGATTCGGAATTCTCAATGTGTGACTTGCATGGATCCAGTTTTTCAGTCCATCACACTTCACAGCTGTTGTCGTGGTCAGAATGACTCCAACCTGATGAAACACAAAATGAACTGCGTCAGCCAGGCCTTTACAGTATTCCAACACCATGTCATCAGTTACAGTAATCAGCTTGTTGACTGGTATAAGCTCCCTCTGAACTTGAGACAATGTAACTCTCTACTCGAATTCCGCAAGGGACTCAAAACCTGGCTCTATCCCAAAGTTTAGCCGATCCACTCTTTCTAGTCTCGTCTTCTGCCTTTCCGGTATGGTCTCCTCAGTCTAAAGCGCCAAGATGCCCGTAGGGTGATAGTTGCGCTCTACAAGTATATCATCAATCAATCAATCAATCAATCAATCAATCAATCAAACACGTGTCTCATTGCTCGTCCCATGATTATTTCATGAGGACTCAATCCTGTAGTTCTGTCTGGAATTGATCTAATAGTCATGAGTACCAGAGGCAAGACATCAGGCCATTTCATACCTGTGGCCAAACACATTTTTCCTATTCTATTTTTGATAGTACCATTCATCTGTTCAACCACACCAGAAGCCTCTGGTCGGTAGGCACAATGTAGTTTTTGTTGTACATTCAATGCTTCACAAATTAAACTTACAATCTCATTATGGAAATGTCCTCCTCGGTCTGATTCAATTGTCACTGGGAACCCGAACCTAGGGACGAACTCTCTCAGTAGTAGCTTGGCTACTGTCATCCCATCATTTCTCCTTGTTGGGAATGCTTCCACCCACCTAGAGAATAGGCAGACCACAACCAAAACATACCTCAGTCTGTTACAGGGAGGCATTTCAATGAAATCTACTTGCATTCTGGTGAAAGACCCTCCTTCTCGACCTATTGTTCCCAGACTCACTACTGTCTTCCTCCCAGGATTGTATTGCTGACATATCAGGCATCTTTGACAAATACTTTCTGCTATAAGTCTGAATTTTGCATTGTACCAGGTCTGCTTAAATGACCTGATCATGGCATCTCTCCCAATGTGTCCCAGGCCATGATACATCCGTGCCATGGTAGACATCATGCTATCAGGCATAACTGGTCTTCCATCTCGATAGACCCACACATGATCCTTTTCCCTTGGGGCACATCCTGCTTTTACCCACTGTCTCATTTCTTCATCTCCTGCCTCTTCTTGGAACTGTCTTACCTCCTCCCAAGTTCCTACAATGTTAGTAAACATTAATGAGCAAGAAGACATTTCTCTTTCCTTAGCCCGATTGACCGAATTCTGATTACGTGCACAATACTGTGCCATGTCATTGGCATATCGATTTCCTGTGGCAATATAATCACCACCTTGACTATGAGCAGCACATTTTACAACAGCCAATTTGTCAAGGCAGCTGTATCGCCTCAAGCAATTTTCCAACCACTTCAGCATTCTTAATAGGAGTTCCACTCGAGGTCAGGAAAACTCTTTGTAGCCATAATTGGCCAAAGTCATGGACCACTCCAAAGCCATACTGGCTGTCAGTTATCACAGTTACTCTCACACTCTTCCCAATCTTGCATGCTCTAGTCAAAGCCACGAGTTCTGCTACTTGGGCCGATTTCACTCCTTTCAGATAGGACGCTTCTATTACTGCTGCGGCTGTGCATACTGCATACGCTGCACTCAGCACTCCTTCATCTGTTCTCAAACATGACCCATCAACGAACATCACAAAATCACTTTCGGGCAAAGGTACATCTTTTATATCTGGTCGTGGTTTTGTACAAAAGTCAAGTACATCCAAGCAATTATGATCTACTTCATCTCTTACTTCCACAATCTCAGCATCAGGCAACAGTGTTGCAGGATTCCCATTCAAACATCTTGCAAGACTCACATTAGTTGCACCTAATATGACCTTTTCATACTTAGTCAGCCGACTGTGTGTCATATACTGAGTACGACTCCTTGTTAACAGGATCGCTACATCATGAGGTACAAACACTTTCAATGGATATCCCACCACAATTCCTTCACTTTGCTCCAAACTTCGACATGTTGCAGCCACCGCTTTCAAACATCCAGGTAAAGCTACAGCTACTGGATCAAGCATTGATGAAAAATATGCAATTGGTCTCCTCAGTTGTCCATGCTTCTGAATCAACACAGAAAGTGCACATCCATTTCTTTCACTGCAATACAACTCAAATTCTTTCTCATAGTCAGGCATACCTAATGCAGGTGCTTCACACAAACCATCTCTCAATTTTCTAAACGCTGCCAATTCCTCCTGGTTCAATTCGATGGGATCTTTCACATCACATCTCGTTAATCGCACCAAAGGTTTTGCGATCAAGGAGAGGTTGCTGATCCACTGACAACAGTATCCAACCATTCCCAAAAACATTCTCACCTCTCTTTGAGTCATAGGAGCTCTCATTCCTTTTATTATTCTGATTCTGATTATTATTATTTTATTATTCTGATTCTGTCTATGGTTATTTTCCTTAGTCCTTTCTCAATATTATGTCCCAAATACTGTACTTCTTTCTTACAAAACTGTAATTTCGATGGTGACACTTTATGTCCTCCATCTGCCAAATGATTCAGCAAGGCTATCGTGTCTACCTCACAGGCTTCACGTGTTTTTGACGCTACCAAAAGGTCGTCAATGTATTGAACTAATACAGAGCTTTCAGGCATTTCAAGACTCTCCAAAGACTTCTTTAATAGTTGATTGAATATTGAGGGGCTTTCTGTATGACAAAATACGCTCACCAACACGAAATGCAAAAATTTGCTGACTGTCGTGGTGCAATGGGATGGAAAAGAAAGCATGACACAGATCAATCACTGTATACCATTCTGCATCATGGGGAATCTGATATAAAATCACTGATGGATTTGGTACTATGGGGCAACATGATACCACAATTTTATTCACCTTTCTCAGATCTTGCACTATCCTGAATTTCCCATTTATCTTTTTAAGTCCCATTATCGGTGAATTACATAGACTACTCATTGTTTCTCTCACAATTCCTTGCCTGATCATTTTCTCTATTACAGGAGTTACTCCTTCAATTATTTCAGGTGTCAATTTGTATTGCGGAACATTTGGATATGTTACTCCTTCCTTTGCTGTTATTTTAATTGGATCTACATTTCTCATTAGCCCTACATCTTCTCCAGTGAAATCCCAAACATCTGCTTTTACAGATTGTCTCAATTCTTTAGGTAATTCATCAGGGTTGAATACAGCATATGTTTCAGTAACTTCATTTTCTCTGTTAGCTATGGTCATTTTATACAGTGCATCAGCATCCGGTGTTTCAAAAGCTATTCCATCCGGAGTACAAAAATATAGTGCAATTCATTTTGCACAACAGGTCCCTACCTAATAAATTCACAGGACTGGTGTCATACACCATGTTAGAAATGAGGGGGCTCTGGTTGGCGCAGGTGTGAACCCACAACAAGCAGGGACCCTTTACTTCTTGTCAGGGCGAAGGATGACTCCCCAGAATAACCCCTGCTCACCCTCTAGGTGCGTGGCGCGAGCAGTCTAGGCTAAGTCTCAGGCGTACACGGTTAAGCAAATGCAATTACACATACAGTAAACCCCTTGCATGCACCACAAATGGACACCAATCAGGTAGTATATGAAAATAAGCCTTTATGTAGTTTCAGCAGAGTTAAATACAAGGCCCAGTAACGTTGAACTGATGGGGCCACAATTCTCAGGAATACGGTAAAGTTCTCTTTGTTGTGGAAAGTTCTTTAGGCGAGCACAAGGTAACTGTAGGCCTCAGCGCACTCCGTGCTGAAGCGGCGACCGGAAAGCACACAGCAGATGACAGGGAAATCAGAACGTTGCGGACCCTGGATCCGATGCGAGCTCGCGGTCGAGTTCGTAAGTACAGTACCTTGTTTCTTGACGCGAAGGTGGGTGCGGGAGGTCAGCGGCTCTTCGACCGAAGAGCGAGGCGGCGTCCGGGGCTCCCACACTTCACGATGGGTGTCTGATCTTCAGGCTCACGACCAGAGCGGGGTGTTGCAGGTGGCGGGTGAACAAAGCGGGGCAGCCGGGCACGCAGGTTACGTCCGGGCCGTCCGAGGCTTGGAGATGCTCACACACGCCGATTCCGGCGGGAGGGTGAAGGTGCACAGCGAGCCTCCAGCGAGCGAGGTGACAGGGGCAGCCCAGCACAGCGTAGGGGGAGCGGCTCCGATCGAGCGAGGCTCTTCCCAAGGCGGGGGCGGCTAAGCAGTCCTGGTCACGGCTCAGGGAGGGACTGGGCACGAGGGTCACAGCTCCGGCGAGGGAAAGGACACCACAGTCCAGCAGCAGGCGAGTGAAGATCAGGTAGAGCCCAATGGTCCTGGGGCTCAGTTCAGGGGGCAAGCTCAGTTCCAAGCCCTTGGAGATCGTTTTGGAAAAGCACAAGTCTTGAAAGTAAAAATAAAGCAAAGTCTTCAGCAACAGTTTCTCTTCTCCCCTTTGGCAGCAAGGTCACCACTGCAGGCCAATCCCCCAGGATAGGGACAGTCTTCCTCCTACAGCTTTCCCGGTGCCTCCTCCTCAGGCAGAGATTCTTCTTGGTCAAAAGCGGATCTAGTTTCTTAGGAGCAGGGCTCCTCCATTTATACCACAAATCTTTTGTTCTCCCAGGCCAGGGGGGCCCTTGCCTAGTTCAGTCCGGTTTCTGAGCACTTTGTTTAGGCGATGCAGGCTTCTTCTTTCAGAGTGCAGGGCAGAGTCATCAGACGCTCCACAGGGGGTGGAGCCGGCATCGAGGTAGCGGAGCACTGTCCTATTCAGAACCTAGGAGCACTCCTCCCACCCATCTACCTGTCGATCGTCCTATTCATACCAGGCTACCTAGCCCTGCCCATCTGGGTTCCCCCAGCCCTGTCACTCACACCAGCCAGACATCAGATACACATCACGCAGAGGTGGCTGAAATGTTTAGGCAAGCAAAGGCCAACTTTCTAAAAGCGGCATTTGCAAACCCGGAATATTAAAATAAACCTTGCGAAAAGATGTACCTTATTATTGCGAGTTCAGGCATACTAAACTCAATCTCCTACCATGTTCCCTGGGTCGGTTAGGATCATAGGGTGTAACAATCCAGGCCGCCCATACTGGCCTATGAGAACAGGGTAGCCTTACAGCAGTGAACAACAAAATGGCGGTCATTCACTACCAGGACATGCCAGGCATCTAGGCTTGTCCTACCTCAGGCTCACAACGCACCCTGCCCGTGGGCCTACCAGAGGGGTGACTAACATGCAGCTAAGGGAAGGTTTCAGGGACCGGCAAGTGTGGGCACTTGTCGGTCGGCGTGTCAGTACCAGACTGCACGCAGGTTCTGCGATGGCAGACCTTAGACGTATTTTACCGGCCGCATCTGTGGGTGGCACAACCCGTGCTGCAAGCCCACCAGCGGTGTTTGCCTTTACATGCTCTGGCACTCCTGGCGCACTTTACTGGGGTCTGATAGTAAATCAAACAATCCAATCATGGAATCCAACCAACATATACAATTTACAAAGGGAGCACTCGCACCGCGACACTGGTTGGCAGTGGCACAGCGCGCTGAGCGGCCAACACCATAAAATCACATGAGGCACAGCGACAAAAAAGAGGGAGGGAGACTCACGCCAAGGTGCCAGGTCTAACACGTGTCCCCTCCAGCTGAAAAGTGGGGAGAACTGCCCTCCCCCAGGGAGTTCCTCATCACTAAGGCGGAAAAATCTGGACAGACCGTCAGCATTGGCGTGATCCGTACCAGGGCGATGCTCCACCGTGAAATCCATCCCCTGTAGGGAAATGGACCACCTCAACAGCTTTGGATTCTCACCCCTCATATGCATCAACCATCTGAGGGGCCTGTGGTCCGTCTGAACCCGGAAGTGAGACCCAAACAAGTAGGGTCTTAGCTTCTTCAGCGCCCAGACCACAGCAAATGCCTCACGCTCAATAGCACTCCACCTCTGTTCCCGTGGAAGTAACCTCCGGCTAATAAAGGCTACGGGTTGATCTAGGCCCTCCTCATTAATCTGTGAAAGAACAGCCCCCACACCATGCTCTGAAGCGTCTGTCTGAACGATAAACTCTTTGGAGAAGTTGGGAGCCAAGAGCACGGGCGCCGTGCACATAGCCGTTTTCAAGGCCTCAAAAGCTCTCTGACAGGTGTCAGTCCAGATCACCTTCCTGGGCTGCTTCTTCGAAGTCAGCGCTGTCAAGGGGGCAACCATGTTGCCATACCCCTTGACAAACCTCCTGTAGTACCCGGTGAGACCTAGGAAGGCTCTCACCTCGGTCTGGGTTTTGGGCGCCTCCCAATTCAGGATGGTTTCTATCTTGGGCTGAAGGGGTGCCACCTGGCCACTCCCAACTTGGTGTCCCAAGTACACCACGGAACCCTGCCCGATCTGGCACTTACTCGCCTTGATCGTGAGGCCTGCCTTCCGCAGCGCCATCAACACTTCCCAGAGGTGAAGCAAGTGTTCCTCCCACGTGGAGCTGAACACGGTGATGTCATCCAGGTAGGCTGCACTGAACGAATCCAGCCCAGCCAACACCTGGTTGACCAATCTCTGGAAGGTGGCAGGGGCATTCTTCATCCCAAATGGCATAACCCGGAACTGGTAGTGCCCATCTGGGGTGGAAAATGCTGACCTCTCTTTGGCCCCCTCGGTCAAGGCGATCTGCCAATACCCAGACGTTAGATCAAACGTGCTGAGGTAGTGGGCAGCCCCTAGCCGATCGATGAGCTCATCAGCTCTGGGGATGGGGTGGGCGTCAGTCCTAGTGACTGAATTGAGTCCTCTGTAGTCCACACAGAACCGGAGTTCGGGTGTGGCTCCCGGCGCTGCAGCCTTTGGGACCAAGACCACGGGGCTGGCCCAAGGACTGCTAGAAGACTCAATGACCCCGAGTGCAAACATCTTGTCGACCTCCTCCTTGATGCATGTCCTCACCCTGTCAGTCACCCTGTAGGCCTTGTGCCGCACAGGTGGGCTATCCCCAGTGTCCACGTCATGGACGCACCAATCCGTGACACCAGGGACCAGGGAAAACAGGTCGGAAAATTGTCCCTGCAACTGGCGACAATCATTCTGTTGCTCAGGGGTCAGGGCGGAAGAGAGGATGACACCATCCACTGACCCATCTTGCTCCTTGGCTGACAGGAGGTCAGGAAGAGGTTCTGTCTCCTCTTCCATCCCCGCATCTGTTGCCAAGAGCATGCCCACTTGGGACCTCTCCAAGTGGGGCTTGAGGCGGTTGACATGTACGACCCGTAAGGGGTTCCTGGGAGTCTTCAGGTCCACCAGGTAGGTAACAGGACTCTTGCGCTCCACCACCTCAAAGGGACCGGTCCACTTATCCTGGAGCGCACATGGCTCCACGGGGGCCAAGACCCATACTTTCTGACCAGGCTGAAGCTCTACCAGAGTGGCATTCTGGTCGTACCACCGCTTCATCTCCTCCTGGCTGGCTTCCAGATTTGCCTCAGCAAGTTGCCTGAAACGCCTAGTCTGATTCCTGAAGGCCAGCATGTAGCTATATACATTCTGGGGAGGTTTCCTGGGAGATTGCTCCCAGCCTTCCTTGACCAGACTTAGAGGTCCTCTGACGGGGTGACCATACAGAAGCTCAAAGGGACTGAACCCCAGAGACTTCTGTGGCACTTCACGGTAAGCGAAGAGAAGGCATGGTAAGAGGACGTCCCACTTGCGCCTCATGGGTCCTTCTAGGCCCATTATCATGCCTTTGAGGGTTCGGTTGAATCTCTCAACCAACCCGTTTCCTTGGGGGTGGTAAGGTGTGGTGAACTTGTAGGTTACACCACACTCTTGCCAAAGAGATTTCATGTACTTGGACATGAAATTGGTACCTCGGTCAGACACCACCTCTAGAGGGAATCCCACTCGGGAGAAAATTCCCATCAGTGCACGTCCCACCACGGGGGCCGTCACTGTCCTCAGAGGAATGGCTTCCGGGTACCGGGTGGCATGGTCCACTAGGACCAGGATGAACCTATTGCCCATCGCCGTCCTGGGGTCCAGTGGCCCTACAATGTCAATCCCCACTCGCTGGAATGGAGTACTGACCACAGGGAATGGCTGGAGTGGAGCCTTCTGCTTCCTCCCACTCTTTCCACTTGCCTGGCAAGTCTGGCAGGTCCTGCAGTGAGTATCCGAACTCCTGCGCATTTGAGGCCAATAAAAGTGGGTGACAAGCCTTTCAAAGGTCTTGTCCTGCCCCAAATGCCCTGCCAATGGCACATCGTGAGCCAGCCCCAGTAGGAAGGCTCTGAAGTCCTGGGGTACCACCAGCGCACGGGCTGACCCAGGCTCAGCAACCTTAGGCTCTGTATATAGGAGGTCGTTCTCCCAGTAAATGAAATGCGATCCTGACTGATCACCTGCGGCCTGGGCTGCAGCCTGCTGCCGCATACCCACGAGAGAAGGGCACTCCTTCTGTGCCTTACAAAAGTCCTCCCTGGTGGGACCCCCTTCCTGCTGTCAATGGGTCAGCTCCGGCAGGTCTCCCAGTTCAGCTATTTGTTCCCCTGTAGGCTCCAGGGCATCCCCCTCAAGGTCTGCTTCCTCCTGGACCGTGGGAACTTCAGGGGCCGGCTTCCCGCGCCCCTTGCTCCTTCTCTCTGAGGCCGGTTCCTGGGCCTCCCTCTCAGGCTCCAGGACCTCTTGAGTACCTCTACTGGCGGCCATGGACCGTGTGGTGACACACGCCCACTCTGGCATACCCAACATCTCCAGATGAGCACTCCGCTCCACCTTAGCCCAAGGTGAGCTCTCCAAATCGTTCCCTAACAAACAGTCTACAGGCATGGCGGGCCTCACAGCTACCTGAAGAGTACCAGAGACCCCCCCCCACTCGAAGGGAACCTGAGCCACCTTGCAGTGCCTCTCTGTGTTGTCAGCGGCAACAACGGGATAGAATGCATTGGGGACCACCTGCTCCTGAGACACCAGGTGACACCTGACAGCTGTCACACTGGCTCCTGTATCTCTAAGAGCTTCCACTCTATGGCCATTTATGGTCACCCACTGCCTGTACTTCTTAGTGTTCTCAGGCAGCTGGGTTGGAGGGACCACTTCACGGTCTCCTAGCGAGACCAGGGACATTTCTGCGGGACCCCACCCACCTTGGACATCCCTCTCCTCCCCCAAGGCTACACTAGTCACCTGCCGGGGTGGAGCACCAGTGGGTGCTGGCTTTCCAAACAACGGACACTTTACATCAGAGGCAAAATGCCCCAAATTGTTACACCTGTAACATCTTATGGGCCCCTTCTGAACAGGAGGACCTGTCGGGGCCCCGGTCGGTTTCTGGGGTGGGGGAGGCTGAGAACCCTTCCCTTGGTTCCCTTGGGGATTATTTTGGGGCCCTTTTTGGAACTGCTTCTGTTTACCCCTGTCCCCCCCACTCTTCTGCTGGGGACCCTGCCCACCTTTGGCGGAATCTCCCACGGTACCCTTGTGGACCCTGGTACTGACCCAGCGGTCCGCCTCCTCAGCAAGCTTCCTCGAGTTAGTCAGCTTACTATCGATCAGGTGCTGGCGTAGCTCAGGAAAACAATTACTGGACAAGTGCTCCCATGCCATTAGATCAAGAAGCCCTTGATAATCATCCACCTTACTACCCTTTACCCAACTATCCAGCGCTCTGCAAAAGAAAGTCACATACTCCACATACGTACTATTGGGAATCTTAGTGCAACCCCTGAACCTCTGTCTATATAACTCAGGGGTCAACCCATACCTAGCCATCAATGCTTCCTTCATATGGGAATAAGAATTACGAACATCAACAGGTAAATCTAACAGTGTGTCCCGCCCTTCACTCAGGAACCTTCCCCACAACCCCGCTCCCCAATCTTTCTCAGGGACCCGGTGGGAAGACATGGCTACCTCGTAGGCTCTGAACCACTGCCCGATGTCGTCATTCCTGAAGAACTCCTTCACTACATCCTTGGGAATATAAACTCTTGGTTCCGCCGGTCCTGGCGGTGTGCTGCTACCAGAGGGATTAAGCTCCAAACTTTTTGCTTTCAGCTCCAGCTCCCTCAGCTTCATGTCATGCTCTAATTGTAGTTTCTTTTCTTCCATGGCTAATCTTTGTTTTTCCATATCCATCTGCCCATGAAGTTTTGCCATTTCCACCTCGTGTGCCCGGGTTGCTGCCCTGTCCGCCAACTCTTCTGGCGACAGGCATCTGCCAAACTCATGGACACTTTCTGGTGGAACCACTTCCACCTGATTCTCTGGTGCCTTTGACTCATACCAGGCCCTCAGCGCCTTCACGAATTGGGCTTTGCTTTTTAATCCAGTTTGGGCGATCCTGAACTTGGAGCACAAACCTTTCAATTCTTCATTGGTACGATTCTGAAGTGCGTCTTCCTCCCAATCTACGTCTTCAAATCCAGAGATTATGGAAGCCGCCCTTCCGGCGGAAAGTGAACCAGGCATGGCTCTAACAGCGGAGATTCTTGGCAAAACAAAAACAAATGCTAGCCTTGTGGCTGTGTTACTGGTCTGCTCTCACTACGTGGTGATCAGTGATTCACTATACGCAAACCACAAATGCAAATCCGTAAATCCTCACCGCTGCCACCAATGTTAGAAATGAGGGGGCTCTGGTTGGCGCAGGTGTGAACCCACAACAAGCAGGGACCCTTTACTTCTTGTCAGGGCGAAGGATGACTCCCCAGAATAACCCCTGCTCACCCTCTAGGTGCGTGGCGCGAGCAGTCTAGGCTAAGTCTCAGGCGTACACGGTTAAGCAAATGCAATTACACATACAGTAAACCCCTTGCATGCACCACAAACGGACACCAATCAGGTAGTATATGAAAATAAGCCTTTATGTAGTTTCAGCAGAGTTAAATACAAGGCCCAGTAACGTTGAACTGATGGGGCCACAATTCTCAGGAATACGGTAAAGTTCTCTTTGTTGTGGAAAGTTCTTTAGGCGAGCACAAGGTAACTGTAGACCTCAGCGCACTCCGTGCTGAAGCGGCGACCGGGAAGCACACAGCAGATGACAGGGAAATCAGAACGTTGCGGACCCTGGATCCGATGCGAGCTCGCGGTCGAGTTCGTAAGTACAGTACCTTGTTTCTTGACGCGAAGGTGGGTGCGGGAGGTCAGCGGCTCTTCGACCGAAGAGCGAGGCGGCGTCCGGGGCTCCCACACTTCACGATGGGTGTCTGATCTTCAGGCTCACGACCAGAGCGGGGTGTTGCAGGTGGCGGGTGAACAAAGCGGGGCAGCCGGGCACGCAGGTTACGTCCGGGCCGTCCGAGGCTTGGAGATGCTCACACACGCCGATTCCGGCGGGAGGGTGAAGGTGCACAGCGAGCCTCCAGCGAGCGAGGTGACAGGGGCAGCCCAGCACAGCGTAGGGGGAGTGGCTCCGATCGAGCGAGGCTCTTCCCAAGGCGGGGGCGGCTAAGCAGTCCTGGTCACGGCTCAGGGAGGGACTGGGCACGAGGGTCACAGCTCCGGCGAGGGAAAGGACACCACAGTCCAGCAGCAGGCGAGTGAAGATCAGGTAGAGCCCAATGGTCCTGGGGCTCAGTTCAGGGGGCAAGCTCAGTTCCAAGCCCTTGGAGATCGTTTTGGAAAAGCACAAGTCTTGAAAGTAAAAATAAAGCAAAGTCTTCAGCAACAGTTTCTCTTCTCCCCTTTGGCAGCAAGGTCACCACTGCAGGCCAATCCCCCAGGATAGGGACAGTCTTCCTCCTACAGCTTTCCCGGTGCCTCCTCCTCAGGCAGAGATTCTTCTTGGTCAAAAGCGGATCTAGTTTCTTAGGAGCAGGGCTCCTCCATTTATACCACAAATCTTTTGTTCTCCCAGGCCAGGGGGGCCCTTGCCTAGTTCAGTCCGGTTTCTGAGCACTTTGTTTACGCGATGCAGGCTTCTTCTTTCAGAGTGCAGGGCAGAGTCATCAGACGCTCCACAGGGGGTGGAGCCGGCATCGAGGTAGCGGAGCACTGTCCTATTCAGAACCTAGGAGCACTCCTCCCACCCATCTACCTGTCGATCGTCCTATTCATACCAGGCTACCTAGCCCTGCCCATCTGGGTTCCCCCAGCCCTGTCACTCACACCAGCCAGACATCAGATACACATCACGCAGAGGCGGCTGAAATGTTTAGGCAAGCAAAGGCCAACTTTCTAAAAGCGGCATTTGCAAACCCGGAATATTAAAATAAACCTTGCGAAAAGATGTACCTTATTATTCCGAGTTCAGGCATACTAAACTCAATCTCCTACCATGTTCCCTGGGTCGGTTAGGATCATAGGGTGTAACAATCCAGGCCGCCCATACTGGCCTATGAGAACAGGGTAGCCTTACAGCAGTGAACAACAAAATGGCGGTCATTCACTACCAGGACATGCCAGGCATCTAGGCTTGTCCTACCTCAGGCTCACAACGCACCCTGCCCGTGGGCCTACCAGAGGGGTGACTAACATGCAGCTAAGGGAAGGTTTCAGGGACCGGCAAGTGTGGGCACTTGTCGGTCGGCGTGTCAGTACCAGACTGCACGCAGGTTCTGCGATGGCAGACCTTAGACGTATTTTACCGGCCGCATCTGTGGGTGGCACAACCCGTGCTGCAAGCCCACCAGCGGTGTTTGCCTTTACATGCCCTGGCGCTCCTGGCGCACTTTACTGGGGTCTGATAGTAAATCAAACAATCCAATCATGGAATCCAACCAACATATACAATTTACAAAGGGAGCTCTCGCACCGCGACACTGGTTGGCAGTGGCACAGCGCGCTGAGCGGCCAACACCATAAAATCACATGAGGCACAGCGACAAAAAAGAGGGAGGGAGACTCACGCTAAGGTGCCAGGTCTAACACATCACAAAGCGGTGCATTTCTGAAAATTTCCTTATGCTAACTTTCACTCGTTCTGTAAGATATGTTTTAATCTGTCTGTTGGACACACCAACTACTTGGATCGTTTAATCCGAGAGAGGAAGATTCTTAACATCAGCTGATCTAACAGTTGATCGAGTAGCACCACTAGGAAAGTAATATTTTCATCATTAACCCTCCCATCTACAAAAGGTCCTGTCTGGTCTACTAGCTCTCTTCTGAGTCACTCTCATCGCGTTGCAGCCAATACTGCGCTAGTGCGTGGCAGCTTATTTACCTGTTCTTCATTGTAGAATCCCGATTCACTACCATACTTCTGTGAGTTCCTGCTCTGTGGAAAAGGCGGTTTTGGCACCTGATTCTGTGGGGGAACAACTTGCTGCTGTTGCTTCAGTTGACCACTCACCTCATGCTGCACCTGTGGGTTCAATGATGGATTTTAATTATTAGTACTTGGGGGAAACTTACACTCGGATTTCCAATGCCCTATCCTGCCACAATTATGATACGGAAATTTCTTTTTAGCTTCTTCAATATTCCCTTTATACTTCCCAGGATTAAATTTCGGCTTTGACTCTACTTGTTCCACTAATTGTGATTCTTGTCTCTCTGCTACCTTTACCTGTGCCCACATTGCCTTCTCTTTTAGTTTCCGCTGTTTTGCTTCAATTTCATCACTGAAATATTTAGCATGTCTCAATACTTCATCTATTTTCTTGTTTTGCCAATCTACCGTATGCTGTTTAATCATTTCACCAATTTCTGGACGTAAACCATATACAAATCTGTATACAAAATGACTCAAATACTTTTCACTCAGATTCTCATCTCCGCTAAACTGCTTAAAAGCTAGTATTAGCCTCTCATAGTATGCATGTACTGACTCTTTACTTTCCTGGTGTGTTCGATCAATTTTTACCCAATCTGTCTCTTTAGGGGGAACTTTGTTTATCAAAAATACCATAACCTGCTCATATTTCTTCATTACCTCGGGATCTGGAGCTCCTGTTTTAGGATCCCTAGGATATTCATGGGTTGGCCAATTAATCATAAGTTTGCACTCTGTCCATAGATCTGCTGGTACAATTATGTCAAACAGACTATTCAAATCAATCCATAATACTTTAGACAATTTCACAAATCTGTCTACCTGCCTGTACCACTCGACGGGCTTCCCACGCAGTCGAGGGAAATCATTCACAAAAGACAAAATATCCTGTCTTGTCCATGGGACATGTACATATCCTCCTCCTGGAATCTCTCTCAAAGGGCATTCTGTCACTACCTTCTCCTTTTCTCTTACAGGAAATGCTGAAAATGTCTTATCTGAGGCATCATCGCGTTTTCTATACCACCTGCTTCTCCATTTATCTACATCTCCCCATTTTCTCAGCAAAATGATTGTCTTTAATTTTACCTATTCGTCCTGTGGTGTTCATATTTTCAATATCTTTTTAGGTGAAATCTACTCGATATGGTTTCTGTAAGGCTTTTACCTTTTCAATATCAATGCCCATCTCATTTGCCACTTCTTCTAACCTTTCATGTAAGTTTTTTGCTCTCCAGGTCACACTTTTGCACAAAAATAATAATTCTTCATCCTGATAGGTTTTCAATTTTTCTGTTGGGATAGTCCCTACTATTAATTCTTCCAATACCATTCGTAACTTGGCCACATCAATTGATTGGGATTCTTTGTCTTTCCTCTGCAAGCTTCTTAACCATTCACTTAACTCCTCTGTCGATGGTCCTACTGGTTTTTCTACATTTCCTTGTCCAAAATCTTTTTGTGTTTCTGACACTGTCTCCCTCATTTTCATACGTCTCTCTGCACAATTCTGACCTACAAACGGGTTATTTGAAAAATTCGGTTCAATTACACTCATAGTCTGTCTCCACGGATTCTCATTCTGACTCACTCTTGGTTGTTCTACCGGTTTATTACTTCTGTAAGGGACTGTCAAACAATGCTCACTGTCCTTCTGTTTGTCAAAAATAGGCATTACTGGACCTATCGTTACTGGAACAGTTACGGCTTCTAGATTCTTAGTCATTTCTCTTATTTTCTCAGTTAATTCTAGGGTTGTTTTCGCTAATTCTACAGAATTTTCTCCATCTGTTTTCTCTTCCGACCTCTTTTCTACTTCTCTAGTAGCATTGTTTTTACCCAAACTTAGGGATTCTGGTTCCGATTTTATAATTCGCATTGTTTCTCTCATTGGGGCACTTGAAGTTAATATTTCTGGTTCTGGCCGATACGGTGGTGGATTTTTATAGAACATATCATCAAGAACATCATCCTCGGACTCATTCACTCCGTACCCTCTCGACTCCACATTATGCCTCTTTTCTACACACTTTCGTCCTTCATTCTCTCCTATAGTTCTTACAGGGAACACACCCTCAGTCATACTCGCATCCCGCCATCTTCTCATTCGATCATTATGCGTTTCATGTCCGTATGGTCTTCCAAACAGGTACCTATATCCTCTACCATTTCTTTGTTTCTCTCGTTCATGCATTTCGTCTTCCCATTCCGTCAAAGCCTCAAACTGCGTCGGTCTAGGTCTTGGTTCTAAATTCATAATTTCCTCTCTCAAATTTCTCAAAATAGCCAAATTAAATGAACCATGTTCTGGAAAAGCTAATACTCCGTTTTCTTTTGTGTATCTCACCCAGTTATCTAACCAAATACAAGTATGATACCCATATTTCGCAATCAAAAAGGACGCAGGGGGTTTCGGTGGAGGAAGTAACTGTCCTTCCCTACTTTTGACCAGTTCGTCGATCTTAAACCACTTCCTAACCATGACTTTTTCTCTTTTTCTGGTGGATCATAATACATTTTCTTGCCTTTCGTGTATCGCTAGTCTCTCTTTACAACTGTACCGCTAGTCTATCCAATCACAGCGTGACTCACACTAACGCACCAATTCAGAGTGTCTACGTCACTGTCACAATCCTCAAATCCCAGCGCGGCTCACACTAACGCACCAATAAGGAGCGTCTATGTCACCCTGTATTTCTCCACTCCTAACACACCAATCCAGAGCGTTTTACAGTTCTGACCGACTGTCCAATCCCAGCGCGGCCGTTCAGACGTCAGCAGCCGCTGCGGCAGCTCCTGCTCCTGTCTACCTCTCCTTTACAAATCTGCTCCGTATGTTTTTGTTTCAATTTCTACACTTCTGTTAGTAACAACATAGAAACATCTCCATTGTCCGCTTCGCTAACCAAAGAACAGCAAAAGACCTTTCTCACGAGAATTCCGTCTTTCCCGAGAGCAGCGCTTACCTCTGCCTGACTACGGAATCGTTACTTCCGTTGATAAAGTAGCACATCCCTCTACTTCACCCTTCTAACAAGCATTAGCTAATTGTTTCTCTAGTATTTAAGACACATAGTTGGAGACCCAATGCTCCTGAGAAATAAACCCAGAGTTTCGCAATTAACCCGAATGCCTTTACATTCACGCTCGTTCACACAACAAAAATGTAGTACCTTCACACAGAATCCTGTCTTTCCCGAGAACAGCGAACAGTCTGTTCTACTACAGAATTATGACATACGTTAACAAAGCAGCGCTTACCTCTCCTTTGTCATTCTAACAAGCCCAGAGAGTACCTATTACCTTTCCAGTGATAAGCGTTATCGGAATGCCAGTTGGATCCCTGGTACCTAAGACCAGAACTTCACAGGTAACCTTCGCTATCATACACTCTTCTCTCACGCTATAAATGTCTCTAATGGCAACAAACGACGATGCTACTGAATCGAACCCAGACAATGCGTTGTGCAACTTCAAATGTCACACGCTTCCCCTGTGTACCTACAGGGCAATAATAATTCCGTATTTCCCGAGAGCAGCGCTTACCTCTGCTCTACTACGGAACCGTTACAAACTTCCGACTTCCTACATCCCAGAAGCCATGCAAACAACATATAACTCAACGCAACTCAACATAGAGTGTTAGTACATAAATCAATACCAATCAATAACCAAAAATCAATAAGCAATGTACAAGCAATAATCACCAAACCAAAACAATAACAACCATCATCCTGCTACCAGAAAAACTGCTCCAGCGTGGAGTGCAAAATCCCTCCCTCCGTCACAGACCAAAGATCTCACATACACACACTATTCATACGTTCGGTGGTGGGGCCCATAACACCAACATTCACTCACCATCAATCTGTGTTTCTTAGGAGGCGATTATCTTCCAAACGTTGGCATGAAAGGAAATACCACTTTTTACCCTAATGAGTGACAAATCTACACAACCTTCTGATACTCATTAGGCCCTGAACTTCACCTCTAGTATTCTACTCGTAAATCGGGATGGATCAGTTAGTTGCAGGCTTAGGTTTATTTCTAATTCTCTAATTAACCTTTTCGTTAACACATTTTAAATGAATAAACAACCCAACTCATTTCTGTAGGTAATCAATTTCAATCTTTATCTAATTAATGCAAATTGAATCATTCATTTAATCAAGTCGCCGTTCATATTTACCTATTCTGGCTAATTGTCGTCCTCTATGTCAAATCTGGCAGTCTCGCAAATCTATGCCCATCAAATTTAGTAAATTCAGTTCATCAGGAGTTTGGGCATTAATTCAGTCCGTCAAAGATTCAGGGAAACAGCTTTCCTGCAGTGTCACCGTCCTCTCCGTCAGCATAACGTCAGGAAATCGAGAAAGGCCAGAAACGAACCCGCCCCAACCTCTCTATTCTACCATAATTTATAGTAAAAATCATTGACAAATTGTAACAAAACGGGTCTTCAGTTCTTCTGATTGGTCAATCGAAATCGTCTGACAGGATTCACACCAAAGTAATGTCTCTGATGTCATCAATCTTGCTTGTTCCGGTTTTTAGAAGCACATTATTGTTCTTTCTGAAAAGCTGGCTTGCTTCCCAGGATAACCTTGAAGGGTACAGTCTGGTTAGGGTCATGACGAGGCCACTGTAGCTGGCATCAGCACAGGCGCACTTCACCCAAGCCTCATACAGCGTCGATAGTCGGGTTAGGTACTAGAGGCAGCCATTTTGTGGCAGGCCCAAATGGTCAACTTAAGCCAAAGAAACACAAAACGTAATTAACACATAGAAATGACTAAATAAATGTTATTCCCACACTAATACCCATATGTGTATGTATTTATCTAGCAATAAGCAACACTCAAGCGGTTTTATACTTACAAAATAAAGCACAAATCACAAATACATCACAAATCGACATATATCATGCAATATTCTAATTGTCTATCATTAGTATGCGTACATAATTTAGTTTATGATTTAATAAAGTCATGAAAAGCAATCCCATGTTTATTTCAGTCATTAATAAGGTTGAATAATTATTTCCACTTCAATCCATTAGTTAAATTATAATAATTAATTAATCTAATTAGTAAACATGCAAAATGGGGAGGGTATACAACATTTTTGTATTACCCGCTCCAGCAGCCCCTCCCCCCTGCCAGTTTTCACTCCCGCCTCCCAGTTGGGCTTCCCACTAGGGGTGGGCGGAATTTGCGAAATCCACTTTCGCAAATTATCGCGAAAATGTTAAAAATGATCGCAAACACTCGGAAATATCGTGAAGATGCGGAAGTTTTTTTCCCGCATGTTCGCAAGATTTTCTGCATGGTTGCGGCTCGCCAACTTACCCATGTGGTTGCTCGCGGGCGCGGCCATCTTGTTTTCAGTTGTCTCGCGGTGCATGATCGCAAGAAGAAAGACGTGATCACGCGACGCATGACGTCACTGCGCAAATGGCTAAAAACAATACAACATCTCATGGAGAACGCGACCGGATCAAGAAAACTTGTCAGCGAACGCAGGGATTCAGGTAAGGCGATCGCGCGCGCGCGAGAATGTATTATTTTACAGCGCGAGCAAGAAACAAATTATCGCCAAGCTGCGGAATGCGGAAATTTTAACATTTTCGCGCTTTCCGCGGAACGCGAAAATGTCAAATTATCGCAATTTCCGCGAACGGAACGAGATTTTAGCCCAGGCCTACTTCCCACCTCCTTCCCTATTTAATGGCAGCACCTGCTCGTCTGTCCGAGCAAGACCTCTGACCTCCTGGTTAGAGACCTGCTCTCTCCCCCAGCAGCTCCGCTGTTGTGCGGCTGCCGCTGACCCCGCTCACCTCTGCTGGTAGGTGTTCAAGGCCCTCCTCCACATGCAGGCTTCTGCCTGCACCTCATCACTGATGGTCTAGTGGGAAAGCCTTGCTCTTCTGCAGGTCCGCTGCTGTCCGTCTCTGTGTTTGTGCATTGTTTGTTCTGTCTTGTTAGTGTCTTGTTATTGTGCTTTTTGGTGTCTTGGTATTGTGTCTTTTTTCCTCTTTGTGCTTTTTGTCCCAGTTTTTCTGTCTTTCCTGTTGTTTCCTGTTGTTCCTGTTTGTTTCCTCTGCACCCGTTTCCTTCCCGCAGCTGCTGCCCCCGTGGCCCTGCCCCCTTCCAGTTCCTGCTCCCACCTCCCAGCTGCGCTTCCCTTCCCCCTTCCCTATTTAATTGCGGCCACTGCATGGCCAAGCTACAGGCAAGCCCATCTGGGCCCATCTGCAACCTGTCCACGCCCAGTGCCAGGGACCCTGGTTCTCCTACCATGCCATGACTCTGCTGCCCTCCTCGCACTCAACCCCAGAAGGAACAACAACTACCAGCTGTCTACGCTGCACACCACCCACGTCCAGTTCTCCTGCCGAAAATTCAGACAACCCTTCACCATTCTCCACAACCCCACGACTGCTGTACACATGCCGGATGCCAGCACCACCGAAGCCCAGAAGTGCATCCAACTCAACATGCGCTCCCTGCACAGACATGCTGTAGAGATCTGGGACCTCCTCAACACCCTCTCGCCAGACGTCGCCTTCTTCATGGAAACCTGGACCAAAGCCTCCTTTGCACCCAACATTGCCCACCAGTCCTGATGGATACAAGATCCAGAGGAAGGACTGCCCCAACCGCACAGGAGGAGGACTCGCCATCGCACACAAGAGCTCCCTCCAACTCTTCACCTCCAACATGAGCGACTCCCCATCCACCACTGAACACCTTCACTTCCAGATCCAGACCAGCCCTAGAACAACACTTTACAGCACCCTCATCTAGCGACCACCCAAGCCTCGTGCTTTATTCACCACTACCATCGCCGACCTCATCACACCCCACACCGTCGCATTCATGGACTACATACTCATCGAAGACCTGAACTTTCACCTTGACAACCTCAGCGACCCCAGCTCCGCTGCCCTCCTAGACAACCTCGCCAACATCGGTCTGAAACAGCTTGTCACCACCCCTACCCGCAAGGCAGGACACACCCTCTTCGCAGGAGGGAAAAATATCTGCTTCAGCCACACCACGTAACCCCTCTGTACGGACCATCACTGTGTACACTTCTCTTTCAACACTGCCACCACTCGCAAACTCCACGCCCACCGCTAAGGTCATAGAGAAGCACATCAACTTCACCCTCATCCATGAGCCCCCACACCTCAACCGACACCAACTTTGCAGCCAAGGAACTACACTGCTGGATCACCACCAGCGCAGACAGCTTGCACCCCTCTGCAACCCCGACAAACAACGCTCCTTGAAGTCCACCTAGTTCACCACCGACCTCCAAGAAGCCAATTGCACCTACAGATGTCTCAAAAAATTATGGAGAAACAGCAAAACCACTGAAGACCAGAAATCCTACAAGAACGCCATGACAGAATACTACCAACTCTTAAGATCCTCCAAAAGAACCTTCATCGGGTACAAAATCCTCACCAACTCCAGCAGTTCGAAGGAACTCTTCAGCATCATTCAGCAATTCACCAAACCTCCCCGTGAAGCCACGGATGTCACACCCTCCCAGGACCTCTGCAGCAAGTGTGGCTCCTACTTCCACCTGAAAATCAAGTTCCTCTATGACAACTTCAGCGAACAGACTCCAGAAACGACCCTTCCCCCAGCGATGACAGCCAGCCCACCATTACCGCCTGGACACCGGTCACCACCGAAAATACCCCCACGACCATGAAGCACAATCACTCAGGAGCCCCCATGGACCCCTGCCCCCCACACATCTTCCAGAGAGCCGTCGCAACCATCATGCCCGAGCTACGACACACCATTAACACCACCTTCGAATCCAGAACTTTCCCCGACGACTGGAAATGCACAGAAGTCAAGCCCCTCCTCAAGAAACCCTCTGCAGACCCGACGGACCTGAAAAACTACTGACCCATCCCTCTCCTTCACTTCGCAGCCAAAGTCACAGAGAAGATCATCAATGTCCAGCTGACAAACTTCTTCGAAGAGAACGCCATTCTCAACTCATCCCAATCAGGATTTCACAGTAAGCACAGCACCGAGACCTCCCTCCTTGCCACCACAGATGACATTTGCATGCTCCTCGACCAAGGCCACACCGCGGCCCTCATCCTTCTAGACCTCTACGCAGCCTTCAACACCGTATCCCACCGCCCTCTTGCAGCCAGATTTCATGACGCCGGCCTCCAGGGAACCACCCTCAACTGGCTCCGCTCCTTCCTTGCTGGCAGAACCCAAAGGATCAAACTTCTGTCTTTCCTCTCCGAACACACAGAGATCAACTGCGGAGAACCCTAAGGATCATCGCTCAGTCCCATGCTGTTCAAAATCTACATGCCCTCCTCACCGCCATCATCACACAGCATGGACTCCTACGCCGACGACCCCCAGCTCATCCTCTCCCTCACGAAGGACCCCAAAGCCACCAGACTCAGCTTCCAGGAAGGAATGAACAACGTCGCAACTTGGATGAGCAGCAACTGCCTGAAGCTCAACTCGGAGAAGACAGAAGTCCTCATCCTCGGACACACCCCCTAAGCCTGGAACAACACCAGGTGGCCAACCGCCCTCGGCAACCCGCCCATTCCCACAGACCGCGCCCAGAACCTTGGCATCATACTCAACTCCTAACTCACTATGACCCGCCTGATCAACGCCGTTACCTCCACCTGCTTCAACACCCTCCGCATCCTTTGCAAGACCTTCAAGAGGATCCCCCAGAAGCCAGAAGGACTGTCACCCATGCACTCATAGCAAGCAGACTGGACTACGGAAATGCTCTCTTCGCTGGAATCAACAAATCCCTGCTACACAAACTCCAGACCATCCAGAACACCGCGGCCAAACTCGCACTCGGAATACCACGACATGAGCATATCACCCAACCCCTGCAAGACCTCTACTGGCTCCCTGTCGAGAAGAAAATAACCGTCAAGCTACTCACCCACACCTACAAATCTCTCCACAACACCGGACCCAACTACCTCAACGAAAGAGTCTTCTCCCAAGTACCCAAAAGAAACCACCGCTCCGCCGACCTCGCCCTAGCAGAAGCCCAGCGCATCCACAGACCCGGAGGGGCTAAGCTTGGTACGAGCTCGCTGTCAACATCAGATGCTCCCCTACCCAGCACACCTTCAATAAAAGCCTCAAGACCTGGCTCTTCGGCTAACTCAGACCTGCACACCTCCCCCAGTGCCTTGAGACCCTCGTGGGTTAGTAGCGCGCTTTAAAATTCCCTGATTGATTGATTGATTGAACTTCTATAGTGGCTCAATTGGAGAACGCACTAAAAAGGCAGAAAGGGTGCCGCATATAATGCAAAATCAAGAGGGAGAAGTCAAGGCCATAGTTAGAGGTGAGGATACAACTAGGCTAGATGGCCAGCAGAGTCACTCAGCAAATACCCTGGGTATAGAAATGAATTGTAAAGAGTGTATGTTGAGTAAAGACAAAAATACAACAATAGGCAATATATCTATACCATGACATCCTACATCTATAGATATGACGGGAGAAAATAATATGAAGGATGAGGCCCCCGCATAACGAATAATTATCGACCTGACACAACACACGTGTTACAATCTAGGTATCCCCCCATATAAATCGTCTGGTCCTGCCACCAGCAGTAACTCCATATGTAGTAGTATTTACAAATGTCCCTACCGTATTAGATAGAGGGAATGAATTCTGGGGTTGCTGAGGGACAAAGCCTTGCATTGGATAGGGACTTAAACAGGGCTAACACAGGCTCTCTACCCTGACATTAAAATGGTAGGAAGAGTGAGTTGGATTGGGAGAAACTGTAAACCTCTACCAGACGATTGTATTGTACTATCATTTAAACCCCCCATCTGGTAAAAAGGATTATCAAAAGAGCTGGTACTTCTATGGTCTCCAGGTATTGTGTTAAATTATTACTGCTAGACTATTTCTATCAGCCGACAGGCAATGTGGAGGCAATAAAGAACAGGGAGAACATAATTTAGAGTGGCCGTCAAATGGCTCTGTAGAAACCGCTTTGAAGTATTACCAAAGCTGGATGATGTAGATTGACTTCCTGCAAAAAACCTACAAGGACTGGATATATTAGGCATAGAATACACATAAGTACATCAACTATGAAAAGGGCAGATATAGTACAAGATGCATGCAACGCATTGCTATAGCAACTGTAATCATGTGTAGGAAGGTGGAATCTGACTATATGGTTGCCCCCACTTTTTGCCTGGTGTTTTGCTGGTTTATGACTTGGTTGGATTGGGATCCTGCTATTCAGTGCCCCAGTCTATCTGCTTTCTCTGTAAAATGGTTTGCATGTACATTAGGTACATGTCTAATTGGATTCTGGAGTGCCTTTAAAAGCCCCTAGTATATGGTAGACTATGTACCTAGGGCATAGGTACCTCAGAGGCCTACCATGGGCTGAAGCATGTATTGTGCCACCCCTGGGAAGCACTCCAAAATGGCACCACAGGTCTGCTACTGCAGCCTGGGTAAGGTGCTTGCACCCCTCACAGTGGTATAGGCTACCTATCTCACTACCATTGCACACACATATAAAACCTATACATCACTCCTATGGCAGGCCTTAATAATCCTGAAGGCAGAGTACTTGGTTTGTATGTGAGAGGATGCCCCTGCATGAGCAGAGCCCCTCTACAGCATTCGGAGTATCTCCTCTGATGCTGTTTGTGGTGCAGCCTGACCATATACTCTTAAGTGCATTATAACCTCACAGTAAATGCTAACTTTGAGATGGCTGCACGGAAACATGTCGTGTTTGGTATCAAACGCTTTGGAATACTACCCCTGCCAGTTCTGGCGGCGGGGGTATTATTCCACCCTTCTAGAGGGAGAGACATGTTCACACTGGTCTAACCCGGTAGGACTTTCCAAAGCCCTGGCATCACAAAATGGATGCCTCTGCCACAGACACGGGTCTGGCCTCCTGCTGCTGACCGAAACTCCACCAGGGGAGGCCTGGACAATAGGTTTCCTGTTGCAGGGAGGTGTAACCACCTCCCCAGACAGGCAGATGTGTATTGGGGCTGGGCGGGAGCACTCTCTGGTGCTTTCAAGTCCTGTACTGGGGGCACACTTGGTGTCCCTGTGCATAGTCAAGTTCAAACTGGTTGCAGGGGCTACCTGCCCCTGCTCTGATGCGAAACTGGACAAAGGGAATGGGTGTAACCACCTCTCTTCCCAAACCCTCCCATAGATTGGCCCCAAGAGTATGTCCAACCCCCAAACTTAGTATAAGTATGGGAACCCAGTCCTTGAGACTTTAGTTTACCATGGATGAAACTCTGCAATATATATTGACTCGAAGACTGAAGAAATCTCCCTTGGGGTCAAGGAGTGACTCCCCTGCTTGGCAGGCACCAAAGAAGCAACGATCCGGTCTGCAATTCTGAAGCTCCCGTTGAACACTGTAGTCTCTGCATCACCAGAGATAGATTTCCTGACTTCCCCGAGGCTACCCTGAGTCCACAGCAAAGCTGAGGCCTGTGGCTATCGTGGGCTACTACATCAACTATCTGTTCATTCTTGAAGTTCTGCTTTGGGCTCTGAGTAGCCCCAGCCTTGAGCACAGACTGCACTGCAGATCTCTGGCCTTCACTCCACGAGTGACCCGTGGGCCAGGTTCCAGTGCGACCACTTGAGGCTCCTTCGCGATCGCTAGTCCATTGGCTAGTGGGTCCCCACGAAGGCAACTCCTCTTCTACCTGGGCTTCCTTGGTTGCTCCACACGTGCCCTGACTTACCTTTCCTGGGTGAGTCCTTCAGACCTTGCTGGTCTGCACCGACGTCCTTCATCTCTTTCCACAAGACTTGCCGTTGCCAAGGCTTGTTGGGTCCAATCTGGTCACCGATACTGCAGCACTCAACAGATTTTGTGGGACAGCTTGAATCCGGCTCATGTACTTTGTTGATGCCTCCTGGACCTTGTGGCTGAAGAGTCAAGGCACCCGTCAACTCACTTGAAGCATCCAACATCTGTGGGCATTGGTCCATCCTGCCCTAGGTCACTGGCAAGTGACCCAGACTCTGTCCCCTCTGCTTTCAGGTTCCTTCCATCCTAGATCCAGGCTTGGATCTCTTCGGACACTTCTCCTCTTCACGGCAGCAGCAGTTCTTCGCCAGCTTTCATTGTTATCGACGACGCGACCCAACACCAAAAGACACCTATGCACCTGGCTTCCCTGGGTGAGGTAACTCAAGTACTCCGGTGCTCCCGTGGGTGCTAGCCCTAGAACTTCTTAAGTCCAAAAGGGTGTGGTCCTGACTCGATTCTAAGTGTCCCTAATCTTTAAATTTCCAACCGCGATATTGCCCATAGAAGCCAACGTGAACCCGCGGTTGTGTTTACACACTGCACACAGTCCCCGTGGGTCCCCTGTGTCACTACCTTGGGTGGTTTCTTGGGTTCCCAGCGATTCTACAGGCTCTAGGCCTTGTGTCTAGTTCAGTCGTGGTTCTTATACCACTTTTTTGGTATATGGTTTGGTACACCCCTAGGGCCCAAACGTGTATTTGTGCTATTACTGTTGATTGCTAACTTGTAAATGACGTACTTCGAACTCCAGTCTCATAAAGAGACTAGAGGGGTGTGTTCTATCTTAAATTCATATATTTTGAATATATACCTGGTGTGGTTGTCCTTTCATTTGATCATTCAAGAGATTATAGACTGGTAAAACAAGCTGCCTGCTTTACATTCCTTCAAGACTTAGCCTGAAGGCTGCTCACCATAGCTACCACTGGGATAGCTTTCAATAAAGGTTGTCTTTAACCAATTCACCATAAGGGGTTGTTTGGACTGATACAAGGTGCCCACTAGAACTAGTGGACAGCATATATCAGGCCAACTTCTCACAATGACACCCCACCCACTTCATAATGCCAACTGCATCTAAGAGATCAAAGAGATAGATAGTAGGAAAGGTGATCAGGGCACTATGCTATTTTGGAATGTCGCAGGCCTACATGCTAAAGCTTCAATACCTGTATGGGTTGATTTTGTTGCCAACTTTAGTATAGTCTGCTTTAAAAAAACTTGGGCCGAGGATCCCATTTATATTAATGGGTATAAGGCGTTCCATACTTCTGCCGTATTATCAGTACATGGGAGATCTAAAGGAGGGCTATGTACTTACATCTCAAATTGCATGAATGGGACCAAGATTAAGTTGTTGGTTTCTGAAATTCATTACCAAATGATAACAATTGAAATAAATACTGTATAGTTTTGTTTTTTTAATATATCTTTATTAACATTTGTATTAACATTACAACATTAGTTTATATGGTCTTGTGAACATATATGAGGAGCATTAAAGCATAATAAATATAGAGTTATCAGTTAGATTACACCGTATACATATATTATTATCTAATCATAATAAATAAACAATCCATTTCCATACATGTTACTGTATCCCATTCCAACCCCCATGGGTTGTCCTACATGGTCTAAATTGTTTGAGTATTAAGGGCAAACCAGTGTCTGTGTAATTGCCCCCTCCAACTCCCCCCCACCCTCAACTACGAACACCCCTTCTGCCATATCTGGTATGTTCCCTTCCATTATAACTACTTGTCTTTTAGCCTTACATTCCATAGCTGTCCAATGTCCAATAGGTCCTCAATGGGCCATCTCCCCTGTCTCCTGCGTACCTTCTGGTCTGTTTCCTGCATTCGCATTACCGCTGTCCTCCTTGTGTATTTCACTGTCCATTCTGTCGGTTGTCAGCACTCCCAATATCGCCCTCCATGCCCTCAAGTCATCCTCCAACTTTTCATCCCTCCTGCTATGCTGCATACGAATCATCTCGGCTGTTGCCCATTCCGTCATGACTGGTACTCATTGTATCATTTTGGGTGGTCGACGGCCCAGTCATGATATGGCAATCCGCCATTTCACCAGCACTAGTCCCAGAAGGACGAATCTCCGGCTCAGACCTTTATTCTTAGGTCTGGGCAGCAAGCCAAGCAGCACCACCCGGATTTCTTGTAATATCTCCCATCCTGTCACTCCTCATAATGTAGTCAGGACATCTGTCCAAAAACTCTGCAGCTCCGGGTAAGACCAGACCATGTTAATGAATACAGCGTCAGCCTCTCTGCCCCGAGGACACTGCCCCGATCGCTCCGGGTAAATCTTGTGTAGCATCTTGGGTGTCAGACAAACCTGGTGTATGTAATTATATTGGATTAATTTAAACCTCATATGCGCACTCAACTGCTTAGCCCCTTCATGTATTTTAACCCAGTCCTTCTCATTGATGGGGTCCTCCATCAGTGCCTCCCACCTCGCCTGAAATGGCAATGCCCCGACATCCCCGTCATCCCAGATTGCCCGATAGAGATGCAAAATCAATCTGCACCCTTGGGCTATCGTTATCAAGGTCTGTAACACCTTTGAGACAGGAGGCTCATCTGGGAACGTAGGCCACAGCTCCCTTGCCACTTGTGCTATTTTACCATATTGTAAAAACTGTCCTTTGCCTAATTCAAATGTTTTCATTGCCTGCTCACGTGTAATGTACTGATTATTGTCATATAGATCTCCCTTGTTCAGGCAACCCTCTATGCACCACCTCTCTACTGACATGGATGCCGATATCTGCTGAAAGGGTTGAATGTCCCACAATGGCATGTCTGAGTATACAGGGCTCTCGTCACCACTTTTTGGGCTATCAATTCCTGTTAGAAATAGGATTTCTGGTTGGCTATGGCATGCGCCTAAGCCAGGCAGACACCACCACTCTAGTCAGGGCAAGGGAGTTACACTCTGAAGATAACCCCTGCTCACCCCCTTGGTAGCTTGGCACGAGCAGTCAGGCCTATCCGAGAGGCAATGTGTAAAGTATTTGCGCAACACACACAGACAGCAGCGTACACTAGGCACACTACAAAAGAGACTCCACACAAGGTTATATAAAAAATAGCCTTTGTATTATCCAAAACACATTGCAATCATAATCACACATATACACTGTGCCAAATGGCACCAGGTAATAATTTACCGGGGATTATATACATGACAGGGCCAACTGGGCCGCTGTCAGAACCATTAGAACGCACAAGTAGCAAATATAAAACAACCAGTAGCTACTGGCAAAATACTATACTCAGCATTAGCCCTAGCAACATAAACACGTTATGCCTGAATCACTTTAGGCAAAAACATCATAGCATAACATTTGGCATCATCATCAGCATAAACACATTATGCAACAATCATATTAGGCATAAACATATTATGCAATCTCTTTAGGCATCACCATAAAAATGACCCCAGGCCAATTGGCCTTTTACTGGGTCCCAAAATGCCCTCTGTCCCAAATGTCAGGGCTCACAATTATAGGACCTTCCTAGTGGCTCTCTGGCTGCCTAGGCTGCGAAACCGATGTGCGCAATGCACTGGGGCGGGGGGAGTGTATCTCACTCTTTCCTTGTTAGAACAATAAACATGCCCCTGTCATTGCACCTGCCCGCTCTCTCGTGCTGCAGCTGGGAAAGCAAAGATAATACAAACGGTTCTGTCGGGTAACGAATATTTCTTAAAGCACTAAACCATCATTGGTTTGTTTGAACGAAGATTAATCAAAATTGACACACATAGAGACCATCAACAGTATTCAAAAAAGTTTTATGAATTGCATCATTTATGAATACCTACTTTCAATGGCTGTCAAAGACTAAGAGTGAATAATACTTGTGACAAAGTGACATATAGTGCTCAGTGCTGTTGTGAACGGTGCGTAATATGTACAACGTGACTTATGGAAGTATTAATAATTTACAAAAGGCCAGAAAAACAAATATTTGAAACAGTCTGCAGACGGATTGAGTAAGTCTTTATGCAGAGTCTTTTCAACTGGTCCACGGAAAAAATGTCGACGTTTCAACCCAGGGTAGCATTACTAACTAGTCAATGCGGGTCTTCATCAGGACAGGGAGTGACAGCCTATGGAATAGTAAGGAATATGGTCAGGTGTGCTCGGGAAATCTCTGTGGCCCTTAACTACAAAGAATGTAGATGGATTCACTCGCTCAACTCGGTACAGACCGGGTTGAACGAAATTGAGGAGACTGCGAGACAGATGGGACAACTCTAGCTTCTCAGCTTATCCTGCTCTACCTCCAAATGTATTCTAATATTTTGCACATAAAGTTTTAAGTTCTCCTGAACACTGTATTAATTGAGAAATTTGAGTATCCGCTACACGTTGGCGCGTTACTTCTTTGCGAATGTTTTTAACGTAATTTGTATAAACCTGTGTTAAAAGCTCTAAATTACATGAATAGCTTGTATGTATGATGCTACAATACATGCAGAAAAGTCTAGGGTGTACTAATGGTTAATGTTTAAGCGTTAAACCTGAGTGTTCACATTCTATAATTGCGCTACATGTTTATTGAAAAATACATGAAGAAGAGTTTAGTGTTTATTAATGGTCAACGTTTGAGTTGTGAACCTGTGACCAGTTACACTTTGAATGTGCATCCATTTTAATTCGAATGTGTACGTTTGCTTTACATACTAAGAATGACAGAGGATATCGCTGTTTACCTCAATGCACAGTCACCAATTAGAGAGCCTCTTACTGCGTTACCTAGCAACAAGCGTTGTGTCACTTTCACATACTGCGAACCTTCCATACCAGTCGTAATAGTCCTTGAAAAGGCTTTTTAGATTGCACGCTCCACGATGAGACCGTCCTCATCACTAACTTAACAAGAATTTAGTGTGATTTACTAATCCTTTACCCCGGAGCAGTTTCCCGCACGGAGACCGTTTCCTAGAAACGAGCGCATGACGCGGTTGCTCAGGCCACGTACACGCGCTTCAATCAGTCTATTAATTGACAGCGGTTGTCAAACACTCGCAGACAGATTTTCAAGAGACAGGACGCTTGCCTGCGCTCGCCCAGACTTGAAGTAATTTTTCTTCCTGGGCCCATTTCGAAGGTGAGCGGATTGAATATTATGGTCCAGCCATCCTGCCCAACTCGATTGGTATGTAAGAGATTAATTTCTCTTTCACCCTTAAATTCACAGGACCTCAGTGTGATTTACTCGATCTGAGGACACAGGACTTTTGCCTATGCCCCATTCAACCCCCTTGCCGCTTTGGAAGAAATTCATCCCCTTTGCGGGTGAGTCCTATAATGTAACTATTATCTTTGCCCGCCTATCCTGTTAAAACGTTTGGCATGGATGAGACTCATTTTCCTTTCCCACCTCTTGTTTATACAGTACCTCAGGGGGAAATTTTGGATCTGACGACACAGACGTAATCCCATCTAATTTTCATTAGTTGCACTTGGAGTCTATTGATCATATCTGGAGAGAGAGTATATCCCATTACCGGGTGAGTCAATTAGCGCATTCCCAGCATTCAATTATACAGCCACTTAAGGGCTATTGCTTACACAGTCTCATTCTCTCGATTAGAATTCCTGTTTGAATCACAGCCACGCCGTACAGGATACTGTTGCTCCTGCACGAGTATCTCCCTACCCTGCCCCAGGAGCCACATCGGGCTCCCATTGGTGAGTTTTCACCTTGCATGCTTTGAACGATCACAGCATCTAATTTCCTGAGCACACCTGACCATATTCCTTACTATTCCATAGGCTGTCACTCCCTGTCCTGATGAAGACCCGCATTGACTAGTTAGTAATGCTACCCTGGGTTGAAACGTCAACATTTTTTCCGTGGACCAGTTGAAAAGACTCTGCATAAAGACTTACTCAATCCGTCTGCAGACTGTTTCAAATATTTGTTTTTCTGGCCTTTTGTAAATTATTAATACTTCCATAAGTCACGTTGTACATATTACGCACCGTTCACAACAGCACTGAGCACTATATGTCACTTTGTCACAAGTATTATTCACTCTTAGTCTTTGACAGCCATTGAAAGTAGGTATTCATAAATGATGCAATTCATAAAACTTTTTTGAATACTGTTGATGGTCTCTATGTGTGTCAATTTTGATTAATCTTCGTTCAAACAAACCAATGATGGTTTAGTGCTTTAAGAAATATTGTTTACCCGACAGAACCGTTTGTATTATCTTTGTATACTGCCCAGGTTCTGAGGGATACTGGGTTACCCCATTGTTATCATAAGCAGCTGGGAAAGCAAGCACTGGCATTAATGTGCCTCTTAGGTCCCACTCCGGGACTCGGGGAACCAAAATTGCCCCCACGTTGCAGATGCCCTCCAACAGGTGGGTCAGCTGTGCGAAATCGGCACCGACCATGTGCCCTGCTTGCCTCCCTCACGGGGCGTCCCCTGGTGCCTTCAATCGGCACCAGCAATGCGCAAGTGTAGCCCCACTCAACGGGGTTTCGTTGTGGACTCCGCTCCTCTCCTTGAGCAGGGGGGAAGGCACTGACAATGTGCCTCGGCAGGCTCTGCCCACAGCCAGACTTCGCCTGGCTTCCAGAGGCTCTGCCTCTCCATGGCAGAGGGAGGTGGAAATAGAGCCCGTGAGGCTCCGGAGATGCAGCAGGCCCCACCCACAGTCAGGCACGGGTGCCTGACTTCCATTTTTGGCGCTCCTTTTCCCCGGCTAACAAGTGCGGAGTAGGCTCCTGCCTCTAAATAAACAAAAATGTGGGGTGGGCTCCCGCTCCACCAAGCATCAGCAGTGCGGGGTGGGCTCCCGCTTTACCTCGGGGAATCACCACAATGCAGGCTAGGCTCACGCTTTACCTGGAAGCACGGGGGAATCTTCACGCCGGGATTCCCTCCAGACATGTCGCAGCCTCACGCTGCAGGGCACCCGCACTCTCCCTGTCCTGGGGCCACCAAGAACAATGGTGCAGCGCTCATGAGGCGCTAGAAGCCAGGAATTCAGAGGGGCACAGCTGGGCCCAGACAGGCCAGCTCACAGGACCCTCCAGCAGAGGCGGTTCCTCCTGAGGCCCAGCAAGCAGCACCCCAAAAGCAGCATAAGAAAGCACACCTTCATGGGGTCACAGTCCCAGTATATATAGTACATTTCTTTTTGTCTGTGCTGGCACAGGGCTTGGGGAAACCAGCCTCAACTGGTTCTTGGGGGTGTTGAAGCACTCTGTTTACCAGGCTTCCACCCTCCTTTGTCAGATGGGGCTCAGTCCTCAGGCACACCACAGTCGGGCGTAGCCAACATTCACCTAGGCAGGCATTGACCTATTCAGGGTCAGGGGACTACTCCTCCCACTACTCCAAATGCAGATCTCCTATTTAGCCTTGCGCTGTCTCACCCTGCTCTCCCTGGAGCCACACACCTCACCAGCCCCTGTCACTTCAGAGCCAGACATGCAGTACACATCAGGCAGGCATACACATAGCACACAGAAATGCCTACTTCTAAAAGTAGCATTTCTAAAATTGTGATAATAAATCTGAGTATACCATTGCGCAGCATTTAGTATTACTATTCCAAACATATAAAACTTGACCACGCTGCTCCTCTCATATCAGGAATTACCACTGAAACACTTATCAGGTAATCTCCAATGCATTCCTATGGGAGGGTAGCCTCACAGCAGTGAGAAACCATAATGGCTGTTTGTCACTACCAGGACATGTCACACACTTAAGATACATGTCTTACCTTTTACCTACAATGCACCCTGCCCATAGGGCTAGCTAGGGCATATCTTAAGGATGACTGATATGCAGTAAAAGGGGGTCACAGACATGGCACACACTTTAGGTGTCACGTCACAGCGGCAGTAACACTGCACGCACAGGCTCTGCAATGGCAGAGGCCTGAGATAGGTTTGAAAGGCTACTTTGGTGGGTGGCGCAACAAGTGCTGCAATCCCACCAGTAGAATTTCATTTACTGGCCCCTTGGTATATGAGATACCACATTACTGGGGACTGACAGGTAAATTAGAAATGCCAAACAGGTGTAGACCAATATTACCATGTTTACCACTGAGAGCACACACACTTTACACTGGACAGCAGTCCTAAAGTGCCAAGAGTCCTAAAACCACCAACACAGTGTCAGAAAAAAGGCTAGGAGGAAGGCAAAAAGTTGAGGGATGACCCTGCAAAAAGGGCCAAGTCCAACAATTTACATATCCCCACCAAGTGTCTAACAATATAAGGGCTAGTCAGGGGCACCAGTGCCCGCATCAGTAGCAGCTCGGACAAGTCTCTGTCTCCAAGAGACCCCGTCAACAGGGTCTTTTCCCAATTATCGTTATCGCTGAACCAGTGTACCGCGTGTTGTAGTTGCGAGGCCGCATAATAGTATTCCAAACACGGACTTCCAGACCCCTGTTCTGCCATGTTCTCTGCAGTGTGATTAAGCTGACTCATTTATGTTTGAGTCCCCATAATAATTCAGTCAGTAATCTGTCCATTGCAATAAAGAAGTGTTGAAGAATCCTAAAGAAAGAGTGCTGCATCGCATATAGGCATCTGGGTAAGACCACCATTTTAATCAGAGATATCCTCCCTGTAAGAGACAGAGGCAGCTCCCGCTAGAAGCGCACTGACCCTCGCAATCACTCCACTACTTTACCTATATTAGGCATCAGGTATTGTTCAACTGACACTACTAGCTTGACCTGTAGGTACCGGGGCATGGTCCTTACACACTGGAGCCCCACCTCCTTCAGTCCCTCGTCTGAAAGTGAGGTCAGTCTCCCCAGTGGAATCAAATTAGACTTCCCACGATTGATCCGCAGCCCCGATACATGACCAAGTTGCTCCAGGGTGCCCAGCAGAATTGGGATCGCATGAAGAGGTTCCCAGACGTACACCAGGGTGTCGTCCGCATACATGGACACCACGTGGTTAGTCTCACCCAGCTTTATCCCAAAAGCTTCCAGCTTTTCCCGCAAGACCACCGCTAAAGGCTCCATGACCATAGCAAAAAGTAATGGCAACAGTGGACAGCCCTTTCTGGTGCCACTTTGCAGCCAAAACGCCCTTGATACCAACCGTCGCATTCTAATCCTAGCCTTGGGTTCCGAGTATAGCAACTGTGCCCATTGCAGAAATTGTTCTCCTACTCCCATCACCCGCAATACTTCCCGGAAGTATTTCCATCCCACAGAGTCAAATGCTTGTTCGATATCTAACAGTGCCAGGGCGCATTCCTCCTGTTGTAGTGTGGGTGAATGCCATACATGAGCCAGTCTCCTTAAATTAAGGGCCGTGCTGCATTTGGGGATCAAGCCCGCCTGAACGGGATGTATTAACCTCTGCATGAATGGTTGTATTCGTGATGCCATGGTCCCACTAAGGACTTTGATGTCAATATTTAATGGAGAAATGGGTCTGTATGACCACGGAAGCTGAGTGTCCCTGTTTACCTTGGAAAGCATAACCACCACAGCCTCACTCATGGAGGGTGGGAGTGTTTGTTTTTTAAATGCCTCGCTATATACCTCCAGTAGGCGGTCTGCTAAAATGTGGGTGAATTTCTTATAAAACTCGTCCGGAAGGCCATCATTTCCGGGGCTTATGGCTGATCTGAGGGACTTAATACTCCTCAGTATTTCCTCCTTTAATATCGGGTCATCCAGCACCTGGCTGGCCTCATTATCCAACTGCGGTAGGTTCAGCGCAGTAAGGAACTTTCCAATTCCTTCAGAGTCGGAACAGGTCGAAATGCATATACTACGGCCAGGTGGTCCTCCAAAGTGTCTACAATCGACTCTTGACTGTACACCGTGCGATCTCATTACGGATCAATTTTGCAAGAAGTGCTCCCGAGCCGTCCCCCTCCGCATGCAGGTGTTGTCGGTACATGGTATATTGGAACTTCACTAGTCGGCATGACACCACTAGCAATTCCTCCTGTGCCTCCTGCCACTCTTTCAATCGGTCAGGTTTCGTAGGCAATGGTCCTTCCAACTCAGCCAGCCTCCGTTCTATCGCTTGAATATCTCTCTCAAGCTGCTTCTGGACCCATAGGTCGTGCTAAGGCAAAACCCCCATATAACCACTTTCATTGCCTCCCATTCCATACCCCTTGACGATGCCGAGCCCCAATTCGTCGTAAAAAGGAATTTAAGTTTTATCCTCGAGCTTCCTGGCAAATGGCGGGTCTGTGAGTGCCTCTGGCTGGAGCCGCCTCGTAGGAATTACCGCTCTGGGATGGCCCATGTTTAGAGCTAACAGTAGTGGTGAGTTATCCGAGATATACTTTGGGATGTACACTATTTCCTCCACCCTGGGCATCAGATTCTGTGACAAGAGGACCTGGTCCAGTCTGCTGTACGTATTAGTTGTGGGGGTGTGACATAAGAGCGTCCTAGTATCCGGGTGTCTAAGCCGCAATGCATCTACAAGCCCCATTTTCCTCATTACATCCATTAACGCCCCAGTCATGCCTGGCTTAGTGTTTGCTCGGGTGATTCACAATCCAACACCCCGTCCATTACAAAATTAACATCCCCAAAAAGGATATTGTCCCCACCCAGGAATGGAGTTGCTGCCACTAGCATATCGTAGAAAAAGGAATGAGCATCTGAATTAGGTGCATACACATTTATAAACCACACCTCCTGACCGTCTAGCCTACCATGTTATACCACATAGTGTCCCTCAGGGTCAAGGACATGGTGTAGGTGCTGAAAGGAAGTCCCCGGGGCAACCCAGATTAGTCCCCCCGAGCAAATTCAGAAAATGAAGTGGCATATATATGGCCTCGCCACCTTCGTCTAATGTACGGCAATGTGTCCCCCATACATGTGTCTCCTGTAGGCCTGCTATAGCTATTTTATATCTCCGTAAGTAGGAGTACACCCATCTGTGCTTTTCCAGCATTAACATCCACCGGATATTCCAGGTAAGGATTTTAGTCAGGGAGTGAGCCATAAGCCTGTGTACTTGGCATTCCATTTCCGTTCTCACCCCGCCATTGCCCTATTGGACTGAACAAGCTGCTGTGAATCACAGCCCAGACATGGATTCCCTGAACGTCCTCAGTAACCATACATAACAAACAAATGGAAATCCAAAAGCCCCCCCCCCCCACCCACTGGGCAGTGCAATAAAGCTATCTCTCCCGTCAACATAACGAGTGAACAGCATTAACCCCCTCCCTAAACCACCCCCTTTGGGATTCTTTAGTACTACCTTAAAACTCTGCAGTAGCATTCCCCAACACAATATACAAAATAAATCCTGTTGAGTCATGTATTGACCATAGACTTCCACATAGGTGCTATGCAAGCAACAGGATCCCCGGCCGGGGGCGAGGCCAAGGCCTCCAGCTCCCTTTACGTGATCCAGCCACTATTGAGGAGCACATCCCTCCTTCCGCGGCACACATGTACATTTGTCCCTCACCTATAATTATAGGAATAAGAAATTGACTATACTTAACATCCATTAACATTTGAATTACTTAGAGTCACTTATCTGAATGTTCATAGCCCCTGAACCAGACTTCCCCTTCCACCCTGTAGTTAGTCTGCATTAGTATCCGGGATGACCTCCGATGAAGTCAGGTCTGAGTTTGGTGATCCTTCTACCACCTGTAAAGTACCATCCTCACACACCCAGACACTCCCTGAATCGCTTTTGTCTCTGAGTCCTGATCCCCCAGATGGTCTTCTTTGCCTTCCCGTCTAGTCCATCGACTCTTCAGTTTGTCCTGAATGCGTCTGTGGTTGCCGTCGAAGCTCCCGGCCTCCCGAAGTATCCATCCAATCTAACGCCTCCCCAGCCGACCCGAAGAACAAAGCCCTGCCCTTATATTCAACTCGGAGCTTGGCCGGGTAAAGGACGCTGTACTTCAACCCAGTCTCCATCATGCTTTTTATTTCACTGCCAGAAAGGCACAAAGTTGGTCTTGCACCCTTTGCACATAGTCCAGGAATATTTCTATATGTTGTCCTTCATAATGTAAGTTCGGTTTAGTATGGGTGGACTGCAGAAGCATATCACTATCCCGATAGTTAAAGAATCGAGCTATAATGGCCCACGGGGGTGCCCGCGCCCTGTGCTCCTTCTCGATGTTGAAAAATGTATAGTTAGGACTTTCGTTATCCAGTCTTCCAAAACCTTCACATCTCAAACCTCGGGATCCCTCCCATACTCCCCTCTCTCCCATTTGTAGCTAATTCTGTCCCCTATTGTATCCTATCACTCTCTCTACCATCACTCTTTCTATTTCTAATCTGCCCTCTCTGCGCCTCTCTACGTCTTTCTGTAACCTGTCTGGATCTCTTACATATCTATATCTGCGCTTACCCCTTCAGCCTCTGCTCCTTCCCCCTCACTCTTCACCTTCACTCAACCCCCCTTTTCCCTCCTCTCTCCTCGGCAGAAGGCTCCATGGCCTGAGAGCTTGCAGTGGCAGGCAGTGAGCACTGCAGGGTCCCGAGCATATGCAGAGGCCAGCAGGGTCGAGGTCAGGGGAAAAACAATACTGGCCTCCAAAGAAAAAGTCAGTTGACCTCCTCCCACCTCACCTGGGCACCAGGTAGCCCATCACCTCATCCCGCCCATCATGGCCTCAATGTCCAAGCAGGCGGGCGGGGTGGGGTGTATTTGCACGGGCAAGTGAGAGAGGAGAAAGACAATCAGACCCCACTGGGAGGCCAAAGGGTGAAAATGGCCCTTTGTACCTGCGTTCCTCTACGGCAAACACCTACAAGACAATCTAGCAGCAGGCTTCCAAGTGGCCGTTCAGGCCCCATCAGGCAGCATGCCAGTTGCAACAACTGAATAATACAGACAGAGGGCAACGGACAACAGGCTGCCAAAAACCCGTCACTCAGCAGACCCTCGTACACTTGTCCAGTGCTCACGTTATCAGTCAGAACCTGAGTACCGGTACACTCCTTTACAGTGGAGAAGTGCCGGTACCGAGCTTGGTAAAAATGAAAAGTGCCGGTACTCAGTACCGGCGAGTACCGGCCCATTTAATGCACTGTATATGTAGATGATTTTTCTAGGGTCCGCGTTCTCCCGGTCTCTAGATTATGCCGGTCATGGGCGGGCGTCCTCAGCGCCTTCTATTTCTTGCTGTTGCGGCATCTTTCACAGCTCTCCTGGTAGCGTGCACGGGCCCTGTTCACCGCGGCCTTTGTCTTAGCCCTTGACCACCGCCCGTTCGCATTCCCTTTCGTTTGCTGGGGCCCAGGATTTCGAATACCTTCACCCGTGCTTTTGTTGTCGTCCCCTCCACGCCAACAGTACTCTGACTGGGGAAGCCCAGCACACCGGGTCTCTCACGTGCTCTGCAGACCCAGCCACGCCTGGCAAGATCACAGCCCCATCCACGGGTCACTCTTTTCTTCTCACCGCATCCGCCCAGTATGTCGCTCCACAGGGGGATAGTTCGTCTCGTGGATACACCAGACAAAGTATTCAATGAAGATGAGGTCGGTGCTTGCTCAGCACCCCAGGATTCTGCTGGATTTCACTGCGTTAAGACTGAGCTCAGCACAATGCGTCCTACTCGCTCATCTTGTTGGGAATTACTGTAGTATAGTTGTGATAAATTATTATATTAATGCTTCGCCTGAACAGATCTGTGTGACCCTTAGACAACTGTGTGACGATTTAATGCATGTTTACAATGGCACAGAAAAAGATATGTTCATACTCTGGGGTGGGGATTTTAATATCAGCTTGTGTCCATACAATGTGGGAAAAACTTGTGGGGTATCATTTGATAGCGATACAGGCTTTACCAATTTCCTCACTCGCTCTATTGAGATAATCTGATGTCATAACAGCAAATAGGCACTCATCGAGAATCAACGATTTAAAAATACACAATAACCCCCTAAGTCATCACTTCCCACAGACTGTAACTTTTAACTTTCCTTGAGAAGTAATAAAAAGAAAGGGAAAGTGCTCACATTTGGTCAACAAGATCTCTCCTAATAAAATGAATGGCTTCTCCCTACAATAGCCCAAGGTTGATTCCGGCGAATTGACCAAGCAGCTTGTAGGCAAATATTATAAAGCCTTTTTAGTCGCCCTGGATGAGAATGCAGATTCTGGTAAAACTTTAGAATCCTTTCAACTGATTACAACGCGGGATTAAGGAAGGTCTATTAGCCAAAAATAAAAAAAATTGATAATAAGAACCACAGTTTGTTTGACAACAGGTGTACAAGGGCCTATAAGAACCTGAAACACGCAATACACAAACCTTCGAAAGAGAGGCAAGAAATTAAAGTATGCCAATTGGAATACAGACAAGCTCTCAGAGAACGAAAGCTGGTCATGAGAGAAGAAGCATGGAGGGCCTTGTATGATGCAACTCTGGCTGGGTATAACAATGCTTTCTGGAGGGCAGTAAATTCGTCCCACCTGAGCTCCCAGGATAAGCCATTCATAAACACTGTGATCAGTGAAGAGGAATGGGTGAATCATTATTCTAATGTGTTTAAATGCCAGCCAGAGAAGATAGGCTCTAATAATGCCCGAACAGCTATGTGCACCATTGCCCCTCATAATCTGCCTATAAACCTACAATTCACTCTAGAAGAGGTGAATCCAGGATGGAAAGCACCCGGCCCCGATGGCATACAGTAGTTCTGTTCAAAGCCAATATTGTCTTGTGGGGCCCATTATTGACACGTGTTATAGCAGCCTGCTGTACCATAGGTTTTATTGATACCTGGTCAGAATCACTTTTGGTTTCTATATTCAAAAAAGGTGATTGCTACGATCCAGCCTGTTATTGGCCAATCTCATTACTTGATTCTTTGGTTAAGGTGGCTGGCCATATTGTATTGAACAAAATCCAGGACTGGGCCAAAGCCAATGATATTATCTGAATTGCAATTTTTTTTTTTTTTTTACCAGGTCAAGCCACAATTGAGCAGGGTTTTAATTTGAATCTGTTAATGGGGAAATATATTATGGCCAAACAAGATAGATTGTTTTTAGCATTTGTAGGTTTATCCTCTGTATTTGGTTGTATTAAACATAATAAATTATGGAACATAACGGCCAATATAGGGGTAGAACAATCACTCTTGAACTTCTTGAGGCAATTTTACTCAGATATTAAAACAAGGGGCTGTTATGGGGTCAAGGTTGAGTGCACTGCATCATTCAGTGTAGAGAGAGGGGTAAGACAGGGATGCGTTTAGGCACCATTTATTTTCACGCTGTACATTAATAGCCTGGGACATGTACTGTCATACCAGTGCCTGAACTTACCAAAGATTGGTCAACGTTCAATACCTGCCCTCCTCTACGCTGATGATGCAGTGCTGATGACACTTACCCAGTTGAGGCTACAATGTCTATTGACTAGCTTCAGGACTTACATGCGCAAGCTGGGGTTGCAAGTTAATAAATCAAATTCTTTTAATATGAAGTGTGGAAAAGGGAGCTCAAAGTGCAGGGATATCTTTATAGACAACAAGAAGATTGAATTTACAAAGATATTTCCTTACCTGGGCATTCTTTTTTACCAGAACGGCTCATGGTACCAGTACCAGGTAATTAAATCTAGAAAGTTATTGCTTATGAAAGCGACGGCTGCTTTGGCCAACTTCTCAAGGCAATTGGGCAAAAAAAAGCCTGTAGAACTCATTAGTACATATAAGGCTAAATATATAACCACGACTATGTATGGTGCTGGGGTATGGGGCTATTATGATAGTCAGCCCCTACAAATGGAAGAAAACGCCTTTCTATGGTTTGTTCTAGCTGTTCCGGGTGACTGTTCCACCTATGTATGCCACGCTGAGCTTGGGTTGCCCTATTCATCCTCGGGAAAAAACACCCTTAATATGGATAACATAAGGGATTGTCTCAAGCTACAACGGGCACTCAGCATACATTGGCTGAATTATATTAAAGACTTTATGAATGGTTTAGGCCACCCAGAATATTTGGAAAAGCCAAAATCCATAGGGCACATTAGCAACAAAAGACCTTAAAAGAGAGTGTATGGCGTTATTGGAGTTATTAAGATAATCCCCAGAGATACTGAAGCCGGCCGTATGTAGTAATCAAATTGACTACCCATGATATGCAGCCTTATTTACAATTTATGGAAGGGATGAAGGATGGATTTGTTTTAATGCACGTTCGGTTAGGCCCTTTCCATCGCCTTACACGTTTCCCTGTAGCAAATGATTGGTTTGTAACTGTCCATGTGACAGTAAATCACTGCAGACATAGTACTCTTTTGTTAATTTTATGTAAACCAAAGAAAAGCCTTGATTTTACTGATTTTAAGGGCCCTTGGCCATAGGCAATGTCGTCCAGCTTTTCAATCCCTTAAGTTGTTAGCCAATGAGTACATTTCACAGTCTTTGGCAATATTTTTAAAGAAGGTGATTAGATGAAGGAAGGATATTACATTTTGATTCTTGATAATGATGTAAATATATCTGTATTTTATGATACATTTCTTAGCAGTGGTGATTATTGTTGAAGGGTTTTAAATTCTAAGTAAGATTGTTATATGCCTAATTAACAATTTTATTGCACTTTATTTTTAACTGCATTATATATATATATATATATATATATATATATATATATATATATATATATATATATATATATATATATATATATATATATATATATATATATATATATATATATATATATATATATATATATATTGTTGGAAACAGCCCCACTCCCACTCCGCAGGGTGATGGTGGACCTTCCCAACACAATGGGGTAGCTTGGCTCGAGTGGTCAGGAAACAGGCGCAGTGCTAAGCATACAATCTACCCATACAATAACCATGCGTGCATCCGTTCCAAAAACGACTCTACACCGTAAAAATTATGAAAATATTCTTTCTTTATCTTTTTCTCTTAGTTGCCGATTGGAAAAATAAATAGGTCAATCACAATATACAAGTTTCAATTAGTGCAGGTCAAATAAATATTCGCTGTTTGATGAAATAAATAGGGGTGATCATAAATAACAGGGCATAAATACAAGTGCAATATATACAGACAATTAAATACTTTGAGGCAATAAATACTGTACCAATAAATATTGTACACCATCCAGTCCTGTGGACCTATAAATATAGTGCAGCAATAAATAGATAACAATTCAATAAATACAGTACCCCCAATAAATAATTAAAAGTATACAGTAACACTCCTGTAATCAGATGACACTTCAACTCTTAAGGGCTGATTTGGCCCAGGCACAGCTTGTAGGGTCGTGGAAGGCTTGAGGGGGGGGCTACTCCCTGGCTGGGACAAGGCTGAGGCCTAAACTGAGGTAGATCAAAGGGGGGAATACCAATGCCCTGGCTTTCCTTTTCCACACAACCTCTCTAGGTTAGTCCCAGTTCACCCCAGGCACAGTCAGGTTGGTTTCAGCACCTCCCTAGCCCCTTAGAGCAGTCTCTCAGGTCTCCACAGGGCCTTAGGCGCCCTCTACTCCACTTACTGCCCTTTTTCTGATGTTCCGACGCCGCTGGAGTCGTGTCGACGCCGTGAGGCGGTTCCGGTTCGGTCTCGGCGGCCTCGGCACAATGTCAGTTCTTTGACGAAGCCGGTAGGCGGTTCCGGTCCGATGGCGCTCTCGGCTCCGATGACGTCGGCCGGCCTGGCCTCGATGTCGACTTCCGGCGACTCCGGGGTGCGATCCTCACCCCCGACCTCCGGTGCTCCTCCTCACAGGTTCCGGGCGACTCCGGAGTGCGATCCTCACTCCCGACCTCCGGTGCTCCTCTACCTCGGTCTCCGACGACTCCGGAGGGCGGACTTCACTCCTCCGATGACGCCGCTCGCTCGACCTCGGTTCACTTCCTCCTCGACCTCTGGTATTCCTCACGACCCCCGTCGGCGCCCTCTCACGACCTCAGGCGGCTCCGGGTACGACGTCTGCTACTTCAGTCAGCGCCGCTTCTCCACCTCGGGCTCCAGGTCTCAGGCTACTCGACGCCGGACTCCAGGGAAACCAGTTCAGGTCAGAATCTTGCTGTTTTCTTGGTTCTAAGGCCTGTTCCTGCTGTCCAGGTCCTTAGGATAAGTTTCTTCTGTCTTCTTCCCACACAGGGCTATAGGCTGGGATCCATCAGTAGGGACAAGTATCAAGGGTGGGTTTATGGACCCCACTCCAGGCACAAGTTTCCACCCCTGCTGCTTCACTCCTTCCTCCTTCACTGTTGTGCTCCTCTCTCTTCACCAGTCAGGTGCCAACTGCCAGCTCCAACTGCCAACTGCCTCTCTTATCCTCCCAACATTCTAAACGGTCTCCAACTGTCACAGAGTTCTGGAATCTCCTGGAATGTTCTGGAAGGTGCTGGTAGGTTCCAGTGGATGCTGGTGATGTCACAGGTGGCCACCATTTTGTGCTTCAGGCCCTCAGACAGAAGTTTCAGGGGTAGCTAAAATGGCTCCCTGAATCTGTAGCAACACGAAAAAGTCTGGTGGTTCCCAAAAAGGAAAAATTCAAACAGGGTTTGAGGCAAAAGTGGGACAAAATAAATAATGATGAGGAGGGACCACCCAAAGGGCTGACAGGTCTAACACGCGTCCCCCCCAGCTGAAAGTGGGGAGAGCTACCCAACCCCTTGGGAGTTCTCATCACTAAGGCGGAAATACCTTGAGAGACCGTCTGCATTGGCGTGGTCCACTCCAGGCCGATGTTCCACCTGAAAGTCCATCCCCTGTAGGGAAATAGACCACCTCAACAACTTGGGATTCTCCCCCTTCATTTGCATCAGCCAACGAAGGGGTCGGTGGTCGGTCTGAACTAGGAAGTGCGAGCCAAACAGGTATGGCCGCAACTTCTTCAGAGCCCATACCACTGCAAAGGCTTCACGCTCTATTGCACTCCACTTCTGTTCCCTGGGAAGTAGTCTCCTGGATAGGAAGACCACGGGTTGATCCAGACCCTCTTCGTTGAGTTGCGATAACACTGCCCCAATGCCATGTTCTGATGCATCTGTCTGGACAATGAACTTCTTGGAAAAGTCTGGGGCCCTTAGACCGGGGCCTCGCACATGGCTTTCTTCAATTTCTCAAAGGCTTGCTGACAAGCCTCCGTCCAGACTACCCGTCGAGGTTGTTTCTTGGACGTGAGCTCCGTGAGAGGGGCTACGATGGTACCGTACCCCTTCACGAAGCGGCGATAGTATCCCGTGAGGCCCAAAAATGCTCGGACCTCAGTCTGTGTCTTGGGGGGTTCCCAGGCCATGATGGCCTCGATCTTCGCCTGGAGGGGCTGCACCGTTCCCCTACCCACCAAGTGTCCAAGGTACACTACCGACCCCTGCCCGATCTGGCACTTGCTGGCCTTGATCGTCAATCCAGCTTGTCTCAGGGCCTGGAGAACAGCTTGCAGGTGACGCAAGTGATCCTCCCAGCTGTTACTGAAGACGGCTATGTCATCCAGATAAGCAGCAGAGAAACTCTCCATCCCGGTGAGGATCTGGTTTACCAGGCGCTGAAACGTGGCAGGTGCGTTCTTGAGCCCAAAGGGCATCACACAGAACTGGTAGTGGCCATTGGGCGTGGAGAAGGCTGACCTTTCCCTTGCTCCATCAGTCAAAGAGATCTGCCAGTACCCTGAAGTAAGGTCAAAGGTACTTAGATATTGGGCAGCTCCCAGCCGGTCAATTAATTCATCCGCCCTAGGGATCGGATGTGCATCAGTCTTTGTCACTGAATTCAGTCCCCGGTAGTCCACACAGAACCTCAGTTCTGGTTGGGCACCCGGTGGTGCAGCTTTCGGTACTAACACCACCGGACTGGACCAGGGGCTGCTAGAAGGTTCAATCACTCCTAGCTCCAGCATCTTAGTGACTTCACTATGAATGCTGGCCTTCACCTTGTCTGACATCCGGTAGATCTTGGACTTCACAGGTGGGCTGTCTCCTGTGTCCACGTCATGGACGCACAGGTGAGTCCTACCCGGGACAAGGGAGAACAACGAAGAGTACTGCCCCAAGACCTGGCGACAGTCCTCCTGCTGTTCAGGAGTTAGAGATGGGGAGAGAATCACTCCCTCCACCGACCCATCCTTCTCTTGAGACGCAAACAGATCAGGGAGAGGCTCGCTTTCCACGTCCTCTCCTCCGTCAGTCACCATCATCAAGATGACTTCGGGCCTCTCGTGGTGGGGTTTGAGGCGGTTGGCATGCAGCACCCGCAGGGGCTGACGAGGGGTCTTCAGGTCCACCAAGTAGGTAGCCTTACCCTTCTTCTCCAACACCTCAAAGGGTCCTGACCAGCGATCCTGGAGGGCACTAAGCTCTCCTGGTTCGATCACCCACACCTTCTGGCCAGGCTCCAACTCCACCGGGTGAGCGTTGTGGTCATACCACGCCTTCATTACTGCTTGGCTGGCTTCCAAGTTGTCAGAAGCTTGCTTCCACAACTTAGCCATTTGGCTCCGGAAGGCCAGCATGTAGCTCACCACATCCTGGGGGAGCTTTCTGGGAGTTCTTTCCCATCCGTCTCTCACCAGGTTAAGAGGTCCGCGTACAGGGTGCCCATACAGAAGCTCGAAGGGGCTGAAGCCCACTCCCTTCTGTGGCACTTCCCTGTAAGAAAAGAGTAAACAGGGTAGGAGGACGTCCCATTTCCTCCGCAGGCTTTCAGGCAGACTTCTGATCATGCCTTTCAAGGTTTTGTTAAACCTTTCCACCAGACCATTGGTCTGGGGGTGGTAAGGAGTTGTGAACCGGTAGGTCACTCCACACTCCTTCCACATTGCCCGCATATATGCTGACATGAAGTTGGTCCCCCTGTCGGACACAACTTCCTTGGGAAAACCCACTCGGGTAAAGATTCCCATCAGGGCCCTAGCCACAACAGGTGCTGTTATGGTCCTCAGAGGTATTGCCTCTGGGTACCGTGTGGCATGATCCACCAGAACCAGGATAAACCTGTGACCAGCTGTAGTTGGTGGATCTAATGGACCCACAATGTCGATGCCCACCCTTTCAAAGGGGGTGCTAACGACAGGAAGTGGTTCCAGGGGAGCTTTCAGCTTCACCCCTGTTTTCCCACTGGCTTGGCAAGACACACATGTCCGGCAGTAGGTATCGGACGACACTTTCATCTGAGGCCAATAAAAGTGTGGGACAAGACGGGCGAAGGTCTTGTCTTGCCCCAGGTGTCCTGCCAATGGTATCTCGTGAGCCAACTCTAACAGGAAGGCTCGATAACGTTGAGGTACTACCAAGGCTCGTGACGATCCATGTAGGGGTGCCTTGGGTTCACTGTAGAGGAGGCCATCCTCCCAGTAAACACTGTAGTTCCCTTCAACGTTCCCTGCTGCCTGGGCTTCGGCCTGTCGCCTCAGCCCCTCAAGGGTAGGGCACTCCCTCTGGCCCTGGCAGAATTCCTCCCTAGACGGGCCTCCCTCCACGTGCCACTCGGCCGGGATGGGTAGGTCCTCCAGGTTGGTAACGTCCCCCTCCGCAGACTCCTGGTCCACCACCTCCGGTGGCCTATCCGTCCTACGGGGTGGAGACGCCGAGGCAGGCTCCTCCTGTCCTCGGTTCTTCCCTTGACTGGCAGCTGGCTGGGCCTTTGTTCCAGGCTCCAGCCGGAATGAACTCCCTCTTCGGGTAGTCTCGGACCTTGTGCTAACACAGGCCCAGTCAGGTGTACCCAGCATCTCGGTATGAGTCCGGTATTCCACCTCCTTCCAAGCGTTGTGCTCCATGTCATTGCCCAGCAGACAATCGACTGGCACGGCAGGGCTTACGGCAACTCGAAGTGAACCTGCAACCCCCCCCCATTCAAAGGGAACCTCGGCCACTGGATAGTGGCCGGTTCTGCCGTCAGCCATCGCGGCTGGGTGGAGTACATCGGGAATTACCTGCTCTGGAGACACCAGTTGGCTACGCACCATAGTCATACTGGCTCCTGTGTCTCTCAGAGCCTCCCCTCTTTGGCCGTTGATGGTGATCCACTGCCCATACTTTGCGGTATTTGCGGGCACCTGGATCTTAGGAACCATCTCCCGTTCTCCCAGGGACACTAAAGTGACACCCGCCCACTCCCTTCCCTTAGTTAAGGGCATCTCCTCCCCGAGCACTACACTAGCTACTCCGGGGGGCTTTCCTCCAGTGGGAGGGGGTGATCGTTTCTGACACTTCGGATCTCCTTTATAGTGTCCAACGCCACCGCACTCGTAGCAATGGACAACCCTTGGCTGCTGACTCTGGCCAGGATTAGGGTTTCTGGGTGGGTTAGCCTTAGAGGTGAATCCTGTTCCCTTCCCTTGGAAGTTATTTTGGGGGCCTTTGGAGAACTCCTTTTTCTTTTCCCCTCCCTCTTTCTTCTGGGGGGCGCCCTGTCCGGCCTTTTGAGTATCCCCTCCAGTCCCCCTTGTGGACACCCGGGTACTAGCCCAAATGTCCGCCTCCTCAGCAAGCTTCCGGGGGCTGGTCAGCTTGCTATCCACCAGGTGTTGCCGCAGTTCAGGGAAACATTTCTCGAGTAGGTGTTCCTTCAATACTAGGTCAAACAGCTCCTCGTAGTTCCTTACTTCACTGCCCTGAATCCAACCTTCCAGTGCCTTCTTTGCATAGTCCAGGAAGTCCACCCAATTCTGTGTGCCCAGTTTGTGACTACCCCTGAACTTCTGTCTGTACTTTTCAGGTGTTAGTCCAAACTTTCTGATGAGCGCCAGTTTCATGGTGGGGTAGTGGGTCTGCTCATCCTCTTCAAGGGCCAATAAAGCATCCCTACCAGCTGGAGGCATGTACTTATACAATCCCCCTCCCCAGTACTTCACTGGAACCCCATGGGCCCTCAACGAGACCTCATAGGCTGCTAGCCACTTGGCGATGTCGTCACCCGCCCCATAGCTAGCTACTATGTCCTTTGGCAGGTAAGGTTTGGGTTCCCTGGTGGACTCTTGGTTTTGGCTGCCACCATTAGGAACAGTTGGTGCCCCAATTCTTAGGATCTGAAGCTCTATCTCTTTCAGTCTTATCTCATGAGCCATCCTCTCTTTCTCCGTCTCATGAGCCAACCTCTGTTCCTCCTTCTCCTTCTCCAGCTTTGCTAAATCCCATGTGAGCTGTCTTTTCTCTCTCCGATCTGCTAACTCCACGCTGGATAAGCCCCCGCTAGAGACAGTGCTGCCCTTCCTAGAAAGTGTCCTGGGCCCTGCTGACAGGTTCCCCACCTCAGGTTGGTACATCTCAGCCCCCTCGGGGTTAGGCTCTCCATCCCTGTCTTCCTCCTCAGCCTTGCTTTCTCGGCGTGCCTCCCCCCAAGCCCTTAAGCTGGTTTGGAGTGCACCCTTCTTTGCTCCTGGGGGACAGTACACCCCCTCCCGCTGGCAAAACTCCCTGAGTTGGGCCACAGTGTACGTTTCTAAATCTTCCAGTACAAACTCCATCTTGCCCACTCAGGTTAGAGGACAGGTTTTGTGCAGTAACAATGCAGGGGGGTACCTTTAATAATACCTCCTCCCACCACCAGAGTAAATTTGGAAAAAACAAAAACCCACAATTAGGAAGGCCGCTGTGAGAAAACTCCCGGTGTAGGCCTATGGACTACCCACAGTTATTGTTGAGTATATGTAGGCACAGCTCTATCCCACCACTGAACACCAATTTATGTTGGAAACAGCCCCACTCCCACTCCGCAGGGTGATGGTGGACCTTCCCAACACAATGGGGTAGCTTGGCTCGAGTGGTCAGGAAACAGTCGCAGTGCTAAGCATACAATCTACCCATACAATAACCATGCGTGCATCCGTTCCAAAAACGACTCTACACCGTAAAAATTATGAAAATATTCTTTCTTTATCTTTTTCTCTTAGTTGCCGATTGGAAAAATAAATAGGTCAATCACAATATACAAGTTTCAATTAGTGCAGGTCAAATAAATATTCGCTGTTTGATGAAATAAATAGGGGTGATCATAAATAACAGGGCATAAATACAAGTGCAATATATACAGACAATTAAATACTTTGAGGCAATAAATACTGTACCAATAAATATTGTACACCATCCAGTCCTGTGGACCTATAAATATAGTGCAGCAATAAATAGATAACAATTCAATAAATACAGTACCCCCAATAAATAATTAAAAGTATACAGTAACACTCCTGTAATCAGATGACACTTCAACTCTTAAGGGCTGATTTGGCCCAGGCACAGCTTGTAGGGTCGTGGAAGGCTTGAGGGGGGGGCTACTCCCTGGCTGGGACAAGGCTGAGGCCTAAACTGAGGTAGATCAAAGGGGGGAATACCAATGCCCTGGCTTTCCTTTTCCACACAACCTCTCTAGGTTAGTCCCAGTTCACCCCAGGCACAGTCAGGTTGGTTTCAGCACCTCCCTAGCCCCTTAGAGCAGTCTCTCAGGTCTCCACAGGGCCTTAGGCGCCCTCTACTCCACTTACTGCCCTTTTTCTGATGTTCCGACGCCGCTGGAGTCGTGTCGACGCCGTGAGGCGGTTCCGGTTCGGTCGTCTCGGCGGCCTCGGCACAATGTCAGTTCTTTGACGACGCCGGTAGGCGGTTCCGGTCCGATGGCGCTCTCGGCTCCGATGACGTCGGCCGGCCTGGCCTCGATGTCGACTTCCGGCGACTCCGGGGTGCGATCCTCACCCCCGACCTCCGGTGCTCCTCCTCACAGGTTCCGGGCGACTCCGGAGTGCGATCCTCACTCCCGACCTCCGGTGCTCCTCTACCTCGGTCTCCGACGACTCCGGAGGGCGGACTTCACTCCTCCGATGACGCCGCTCGCTCGACCTCGGTTCACTTCCTCCTCGACCTCTGGTATTCCTCACGACCCCCGTCGGCGCCCTCTCACGACCTCAGGCGGCTCCGGGTACGACGTCTGCTACTTCAGTCAGCGCCGCTTCTCCACCTCGGGCTCCAGGTCTCAGGCTACTCGACGCCGGACTCCAGGGAAACCAGTTCAGGTCAGAATCTTGCTGTTTTCTTGGTTCTAAGGCCTGTTCCTGCTGTCCAGGTCCTTAGGATAAGTTTCTTCTGTCTTCTTCCCACACAGGGCTATAGGCTGGGATCCATCAGTAGGGACAAGTATCAAGGGTGGGTTTATGGACCCCACTCCAGGCACAAGTTTCCACCCCTGCTGCTTCACTCCTTCCTCCTTCACTGTTGTGCTCCTCTCTCTTCACCAGTCAGGTGCCAACTGCCAGCTCCAACTGCCAACTGCCTCTCTTATCCTCCCAACATTCTAAACGGTCTCCAACTGTCACAGAGTTCTGGAATCTCCTGGAATGTTCTGGAAGGTGCTGGTAGGTTCCAGTGGATGCTGGTGATGTCACAGGTGGCCACCATTTTGTGCTTCAGGCCCTCAGACAGAAGTTTCAGGGGTAGCTAAAATGGCTCCCTGAATCTGTAGCAACACGAAAAAGTCTGGTGGTTCCCAAAAAGGAAAAATTCAAACAGGGTTTGAGGCAAAAGTGGGACAAAATAAATAATGATGAGGAGGGACCACCCAAAGGGCTGACAGGTCTAACATATATATATATATATATATATATATATATGTATATATATATATATATATATATATATTATCTACTGGCGGTCGCCAGTAGATAGTTATAGTTAGGACCGTGTTTCCATTGGAAATCTGAAAATTCTATTTTGAATAACTTTGGCGCCGGTTGACGAATTCTCGCGAAATTTTCAAAACTAATGGGGTGCTCCGCTCAGCTCTTACCCTGAAAGTCTCGGGGTGATTCGTCAAGCAGGGGCTGAGAAAAAAGGGGGGTCCCAAAACGCGTTTTCCCCATGCATTTTTCCATAGGACCTTTAGACACAGCTACAGCCCGAACAGCTGAACAGAATTACTTGAAATTTGGCAGAGAGGTAGCCCTCAGGTCAGGGATGTGCCTTTTGAAGGTCTCGTGTAAATCTGTTCAGTATTTCCTGAGAAAATAGCATTTAAATCAATATAAATATCTATAGGCGCGCTTCGAGCGCGTACCGTAAGCTTACCGTACGCGCACGCCGCCGTGCGCGAGCGCGATTCTGATTGGTTGTTAGATCTTAGTAAACATTCGAATCGGTCGAAACCAGGAAGTGTCGGCCGCCATTTTGTCTCTCGCAGTCTGAGGGGGTGAAAAACAAAGGTGGAGAACGTGAAAAGGGGGCAGGGTGGACAGTTCCTGACCCCCTAGCCTTTGTCAGGTGGTCCCAGAAGGACCCCCAAGGGCAAAAATTAATTGTAATTTTTTTTCGAAAAATCGCGGAATGCGTGTAGCGTACGCGCACGGCGTAAACGGAAACATTCCGGAGCGCGTAGCGTCATCTTACCGTATGCGCATCGTATCACGTAAGCGCACCGTACTTATGACGTACGGAGCGCGTAGCGTCAGCTTACCGTACGCGCACGGCAAAAAACGCATAAAAAAAAAATATACAAGTTTCAAGAGTTGTAGAAGATAACAACTGTATGTAAACATTAATTTTTAAAAAATTAACCATTCCATAATGCAGGATATAGTACATATATTATTTTATACATAGGTTGGATATTATTTTTTACCAAAAATCTCAAAAAAAAATTTGCATTTAAAAAACCGTACAAATTCACTGAAAAAACCATAGGTTTCACACACGTTATAGTTAGGAATTAGCATTTAAAAAACCTTGCAAATTCACTGAAAAAACCATAGGTTTCACACATGTTATAGTTAGCAGGACATTTCACTCGTGAAAAACCAATGAAATATTCCCCCGTTATAGTTAGTGCAGGCAACTATAACTCACGCGACCGCAATCCTCTGCTGATGATGTCAGATATTACATCACTGATGACATATGTGTCTTTATGAAAAATAAATATTTGTAATATATGTATAGCTAAAGATTAATGGAAGAAGACATGGGTAAATAAGTGTCTAAATACAGTGATGTAATATCTGACATCATCAGCAGAGGATTGCGGTCGCGTGAGTTATAGTTGCCTGCACTAACTATAACGGGGGAATTTCATTGGTTTTTCACGAGTGAAATGTCCTGCTAACTATAACATGTGTGAAACCTATGGTTTTTTCAGTGAATTTGCAAGGTTTTTTAAATGCTAATTCCTAACTATAACGTGTGTGAAACCTATGGTTTTTTCAGTGAATATATATATATATATATATATATATATATATATATTTTTTTTTTTTTCACTGAAAAATCCATAGGTTTTAGGGAAAGTTAAAGTTAGTTGGACATTTCACTCGTACAAAACCAGAGAAATTCCCCCGTTATAGTTAGTTCAGCTAACTATATCTCACGCCCCCGCAATGCACTGCTGATGACGTCACATATTACATCACTCATGACATGGTCAGTGACATCACTGATGACATCACTGATGTCGTGTCTAAAGTTTCCTAAGGGAAATAACATGGAGAATACGCATTTTGGAACCCCCCTTTTTTCTCTGCCCCCGCTTGGTAAATCACCCTGAAGCTTTCAGGATAGGAGCTGACCGGAGCGAGCTCAACATTTTGAAAATTTTGCGAAGATTCGTCAACCGGCGCCAAAGTTATTAGGGAAAGAAAAAACGCTTTTTGAATAGAAACAAGGTCCTAACTATAACAACCTACTGGCGACCGCATACATATATGCAAAAAACAGTCTCCCTCCATCCAAGTAGACAAGGGGGCACGGCGGGGTTTAAAGTTTCATTTATTTAAGGAATGGCATGACGCGTTTCAGCTTTCGCCTTCATCAGATGCAGTTCCTTTCAAAATGCCTCTGAAGCTGGAATCCTGGGTGTGGTTTATATGCTGGCCCATCTAAAGTAGAATGTTGCACATCTGAACTTCGCTCAGCAGGAATCACTTTGATGATTTGATGTAAAAAGACTGCAACTCCCAGCATGCAGTTTGTTCGTGTCGCGATGTCGCGGTGAGTGATCCTGATAGCCAGATTCTTGCAGTGCATTCAATTGAAGGCTGGCTGAGGACGTAGTCAGGTTAAGGATTGCGGCGTATTACTGGGCAAAAACGAGTCATTTAAACCCTCACTTCCAGCCTTGCAAACCCATTGGTTACAGGTCCGGGACATCAATGAAGTAGCGATGTCGCTCCACGAATCCATGGACTATCACTGATAGCAGAGTCTCTGTTCCATGGGATTCAGGGCGGTCTGGGTAAGTGCCAATACACCCAAGACACTGAAGGAAGGGCCTCCCTTGCGCGTCATGGCTACGCGCTAAAATGCAAAAAACAGTCTCCCTCCATCCAAGTAGACAAGGGGGCATGGCGGGATTTAAAGTTAAAATATATATATTGCCTACTGGCGGTCGCCAGTAGGTAGTTATAGCTAGGACCTAGTTACCATAGGAAAATCGCAACATTCTATTCCGAATAACTTTGGCGCCGATTGACAAATCTTCGCGAAATTTCAAAACTCGTGGGGTGCTCCGGTCCGCTCCTATCTTGAAAGTTTCGGGGTGATTCGGCAAGCAGGGGCTGAGAAAAAAGGGGGTCCCAAAACGTGTTTTCCCCATGCAATTTTCCATAGGAACATTTACTCGCAGCTACAGCCAGAACTGCTGAACGGAATTACACCAAATGTGGCAAAAGGTAGCCTTGCTTCAGAGTCATGCCTTTTATTTAAATGGTGTAAATCCGTTCAGTAGCTTTTAAAATAATAATGGAAAAAGAAATATATATATATGGGCGGAGCCTAACCACACATCTCATCGTGAGATCTGATTGGCTGTCAGCACTTCATCCAAGAAATGTTGGCAGCCATCTTAGGACCAATATACACGATAGCCCCTCATTAAAAAGCATTGCAGTTAATGGAAAGTTTTAAGACTTTAGTTACATTATAAATCATTTGTTGATGGTACCATACTCGTTTTAGGAATTGCGGTGTGTTCTAAGGTGATTTTACCATGTGAAAAAGCCTTCTGCTGGGATATCATAAATCATGTTTGAGAGAAAACTATTTTCTCATGCTTTTCCCACAGAGGTTTGGAAGGTGATCTATAAGCTAAACTGAGAGCATATTTTCTGTAAATTCAAATTATCTTTCTCAGTCATGTGAGAATGAAGTCTGACATTCTCAGTAAAACATGTACATCCAACAAGGGCAGAGACTGTCAGTTCTAAAGAACAACTACAGTGCTTACTGTCTTACTTATGACAAAAGTATGGCACACCTGAAGCCATCTTGATTGGAATAAAGTGGTAACACTTAAAACATTTAATTTAAAAAGGAACACAATAAGGGGGTTCATTTTGCCATAGAAATTATGATTAGTGCTGAAGAAAGAAAAATTAGGGCACATTTTGAGTGACTTCTCAAATCCTCTTCTATTTCATTAAACAATTCTGACATACAGACTGAAACATGCACTTTGAATACCAGCAGCAGACTTCCCTGGTGAGCAGTAGCTTTACTACAGTGATCTAATGAGCAACTAGAGTGCTAACATTCAGAATTTATGGCAAATGTGTGACATATCTGAATACCTTCTTGATGGAATCAAAGTAAAAAACTGAAAGCATTTCCTACTGAGGAGACTGCAATAAATGAGGAAATTAGGAAACTTCATAACAAATAAGTCTGCCAAGATGGCCACCAGAGACAAAAGAGCCCAAATGTAGCGCCTATATCACCCAGATGTAGCCCAGATGTAGCCCAATGACAGAAGTGTGCAAAACACTTTTTTGTGTGTGTATTTGCAGTTTTATATAGTGCAGACTTGTCAGGTATTAGAGTACTTTACATGAGCATTGGTTACATCACACAAGAACAAATTCATTTTGGTTGTAGACATACGGAGGTTAAGTGATTTGACCAGAATCACAGAATGTCGAGCTGAAGCAGAAACTGCAACCTGGTTCCCCAGCTGCAAAGTCTGCAGCTCTGGAAGTAACACCACATCCTCTCCCCTAAGTGCAACATTTAATAAAGTGGTCAACTGGATAAAAAATATAAAGATAACAAATAATTTAAAAGTGCTTTGTCACTATTTGAAAACTCAGAAAAGATGTCCTCATTTTAGTTTTTTAGTGCACTAACCATAATTTTGATGCAAATAAGATCCTCTCATATATGTAATTTCTAAAGGAAATGCTCTAGGTATTACAGTTTTGATTACATCAAGATGACGTCAGGCGTTCCACACTTTTGTAATAAATATAGAATGTTAGCAATCTAGTTGTTCATTAGGATACTGTTGAGAGGCAGAGGCCAGGGGCACGGACTCTGAAAATTGAAGGCAGGTAGGAGGGTGCAGAGGCAACAATTTGACCCTACTGGGCAGACAGGGAGGGCAGTGGCAGCACAACAGACTATGGAGGGCAGTGGAAAGGGGGGCAGGGGCAACAAACCAACAATACAGGACTGGCAAGAGAGGCAGTGGCAATATAATAGACCATTGTGGGCAGAAGGAAGAGGCAGTGGTAGTACAACTATACATGCCAACAGACCTGATTCAGCTAGGAAACGTCTAATGTTTTTAAGCCCAAATGGGCTTTATTTGATCTGTCTCCTGTCTACAATCTCCTCTTTTTAATGTAAGTCAAAGGGGAAAATCAATACCCCAGTTTTTTTTCAAAATCTCCCTCTTACCAAGTTCAAAATGTTAGCAAGTATGGTACATTGGATCATGGAAGGCAGGAGGAATTGGGGTAGGGACATGGACTCGGATAACAGAGGACAGGAGGGACATGAAGAGGTGCACCAAACTGACCCTACAGGGCAGGCATCAGGGTTTGCAGTAGCACAATACACCACACAGGACATGCGGGACGGAAGTGCAGCACAACAATCCATAGAAGGCAATAGGGAGGGGGCAGGACCATGTGCATGGACAACAGAGAACAGAGGGGAAAGAGGCAATAGTAGCTAGCTGACCATAATGGACAGACAGGAGAGAAAGCTGCAGCATAACAGACCATAAAGGGCAGGAGGGACGGATCAGGGGCATTACAATGGAACAGACAAGCCAGGAGGGAGGGAATAGGGGTCTGCACATGGAAACAGAGGGCTGGGGGCAAGGAGGCAGGGCAGGAGCAGCAAGATGACCATGGAGGTCAGGCAGGATGGGCACTAGAAGCAAGTCACACCATGGAGAGCAACAGTGAGACTATGATGGCATACACACAGACCATGGAGGGAAGGTGGGAGGGGTTCAGGGGCAGCTAGCTGACCACACAGGGAAGGTGGGAGGGGCTGTGGCAGCACAGAAGACCATGCATGGCAAGTGGGAGGGTTAGTGGCAGCACAATGGCTATGATCGGCAAGAAGGAGGGTGCAGGGGCATGCACAAAGGACCATGAAGGTTAGAAGGGAGGGTCAGGACCTGGGCACAGACAAGAGAGTTCAGGGGAAGGGACCTCACAACAGACCACGTAGGGCAGGCAAGAGGAGCAGTTGCAGCACAACAGACCAGGGAGGGCACAAGGGTGTGGCAGTAAAATGGACCATGGAGGACAGGAGGAAGGTATAGGGGCATGGATTGTGGACAGGCAGGTTGGAGGTGGCAGGGACAGGTTACAGTCATCTGACAATGCTAGGCAGGTGGGAATGGAGTGGCAGCTCAACAGAACACTCAGAGTAGATAGGAGTGACAGGTCCATGGAACATGGTGGGCAAAAAGGATGGAGCAGGAGCATGCACAAAGACTTCGGGGGCAGGGGGAAGGAGAATAGGGGCAGCAAGCTAAGCACAGAGGCTAAGCAGGAGGTCAATGATGGGGCATAGAATTGGGCAATGGAGGGCAGGAGGAGTGGACTGGTACATCATGCTAAATGGAGGGAAGTGGCAGCACATCAGACCATGCATTGCAGGAGGGAGGAGGCTAGTCCATGGATTCAGACAACAGAGGATAGGAAGGAGGTGGATGGGGCAGCAAGTTAACTGTTCAGAGAAGGCGGGAAGGCCAGTGGCATAACAACTGCCACACAGGGCTGTAATAAGGGAGTAGGGACATGGACTTGGACAATGGATGGCTAGGAGGAGGGAAGGCAGGAGCAGCAAGCTTGGGTGGGGGCAGCACAATGCCAGGCACTGCTTCCAACCACCCACCATCCATTGTGATATGCATCTTACTTAACGTTAAAAAAAACTAGAAATTTGCTGAAAAAAACAAAGATTACAGGGACGGTATAGTTAGACTCAGATTTCACTCATACACAACCAGTGAAATTCAGCAGTTATAGTTACCTGAGCTAACTATAACTTACGCCCCCGCAATGTTTCGCTAATGACCTCAGACATTACATCATTCATGACATGGTCAGTTACATCACTCATGACATCACTCATGACATCCTAAATGAGCTGTGAATGGAATGGAACTATAATCGCTAGAACTTTATTTAGGGATAGTGTGTGTATATTAACACCCCTTTTTTTCCTTTTCTTTCGTGTAAGAACCATTATAATATGCAACATGCCCAGATTAATATGGCCGATAGCCTTTCACTTTAAAGGAATGTGTAGTCCATTGTTTATGTTGATGTTTGCAATTCTAAGTATGTTTATTATGAATAAGTCACGTTGTCGAACATACAGGTATGGCGGTCACGGGCAAGATATGCTGAAATGACATTGTGTGCATATTAACACTTGTTTTCTTTTCTTTATTGTATCAATTCCTGAATTTTCACAACGTGACCAGGCCAATATGGCCGCCAGCTTTTTGGATTAAAGTAAAGCACTGCTGAAGACGTCAAATATTACATCACTCATGACATGGTCAGTGACATCACTGATGACATCACTGATGACATCTCAAATGACATCACTGATGACATCATCTACATGATCATCTGATGCACCTCCTCACACCCTAAAATACAGACTACCATTTTCGAAACCATAGACACACCAATACTAGTACAGCTACAATATTATGCGCACTATGCATGCAGACCTCTAATCAGCTACATAGCTTTGATACAGTCATATAAATACTCAGTTAGTACCTATGCAGTCTAGGAATTCTTCTATCTGTCCCATGCACTTCTCGATTCACCCATCCAGCACTATCTACGTATCCTATCACTCTGCCAATACCTAAGCACTAATACATTTAGCATGCACTCTCTTTGCAGCACTGAAATTACTCCAGTTATTAGTCATGATCTTAAGGAATGGCCTAGCCACTAACACAAGTGCAGGTACAATATTTTGTACACTATGCATGCAGACCTCTAACCAGCTACATACTATTGATACGCTCTTCTAAATACCCAGTTAGTACCTATGCAGTCTAGGAATCCATCTGTCTGTCCCATGCACTTTTCGATTCACCCATCCAGCACTATCTACGTTTCCTTTCACTCAACCAATACCTAAGCACTTATAAATTCAGCACACACTTTGTTTGCAACACTGAAATTACTCCAGTTATTAGTCATATACTTAAGGAATGGCGTAGTCAAAAACACAAGTGCAGGTACAATATTTTATACACTATGCATGCACACCTCTAACCAGCTACAAACTATTGATACACTCTTCTAAATACCCAGTTAGTACCTATGCAGTGTTGGAATCCTCCTGTCTGTCCCATGCATTTCTCCAATCACCCATCCAGCACTATCTACTTATCCTATTACTCACCAATACCTAAGCACTTATTGTAGGAGAGTAGGATCGGCACTTATGTTGCCCCCACTTTTTTCTGATGTTAACACTGGTTTCAAGCTATAGTCTGGCTGGGACCCTGCTAATTAGGGACCCAGCCTCTCTGTTCTCTCTAAACAACTTGTAGTGCATATTAGATGCACTAGTGATTGGCTACTGTGGTACCTTAAGAGCCTCTAGTGTATGGTACCTTAGGTACCAAGGGCATAGGTACTTAACAGGCCTACCAGGGGCTGAAGCATGTATTATGTCACCCCTGGGAAGCAGACTAAATCTGACACCACAGGCCTGCTACTGCAGCCTGGGTGAGGTAGTGTTAGAATTCCTCACTGAGGTATAGGTTTCCTATATCTCACCTTACACACACATATAAACCTATCAGTCACCCCTAAGGCATGCCCTAACAATCCTGAGGGCAGGGTGCTTGGTTTCTATGTGAGGGGGTGCCTCTGCCTGAGCAGGGCCCCTCTGCAGCCCTCAGAGTCCATTCTCTCTAGCTGTTTGTGGATGTGGTTAAACCATATACTCTTAAGTGCATTATAACCTAGCGGTAAATGCTAACTTTGGGATAACTGCATCACAACATGTTGTGTTTGGTGTCAAATGCTTTGGAATCATAACCCCACACCAGTAACTGGTGTGGGGGTATGATCCCACCCTTCTAGAGGGGAAGACATGTACCTACTGTGGAAATACGGTAGAATCCTGACGAGCCCTGGCATCACAAAATGGATGCCACCAGCACAGACACTGGGCTGCCCTCCTGCTGCTGACTGAAACTCGCAGTGGAGGAGGTCCAACAATAGGCATCCTGTCACAGGGAGGGGTAACCACCTTCCAGACAGGATTTAGTGTATTGGGGCTGGGTGGGTGCACTCCTAGAGTGCTTTGAAGTCCTGCACTGGGGGAGCAGTAGGCTCCTCTGTGCATATGCCAGCTCAAACCGTTCAGGGGCTACCAGCCCCTGCTCTGGCTTGAAACTGGAGAAAGGGAAGTGGGTGTAGCCACCCACTCCCCTGACCCTCCCATAGGAGAGGTCATAGAGCTAATCCCTCCCTTCCATGTAGTATAAGTTAGGGAACCCTTGCCATTGCAAACTAGATATCCCTGGACGATGCTCTGAAGAAGACTCCTGGACCTTCGACATTCCACTACCTTTGGAAGACTGAAGAATCTCCCTTGGACTCAAGGAGTGACTCCCTTGCTTGGCAGGCACCAAAACTTTGTATCAATGGTCGCAAACTTTCCCACTCCCGCCGGAGTCCGAAGGCCCTGCAGCTCCAGAAGTGGATTTCCTGACCTCTCGACAGACATCATGAGTCCCCAGGGAACCTGAGGCAAGTGGACCCCACGAGTGATGAGGAACAGCAATACCTGGGTACCTTGCACTTTTGTCAAGTGCAATCCCTTCACTACATTCTACGAACTTGTAAATTGGACCTTGTGTGGTCCAAACCTCCAGCAGGATTTCCATTGAAGATCAGAGGCCTACCTCATCCCGAGTGACCGTGGGCTCCTGTGAAGTGAATCCTCCTGAGGCATCTTTATGATCCCTTGCCGGTTGGCTTGTGGGTCCCCTGAAGACTTTTCTACAGAACCAAAAGGCTTTCTGGGTTGCTCCATGGCTGCCCTGAGTTACTCTTGCTGGGTGAGTCCCTCAGACCTTGCTGGTCTGCACCGCTGACTTTCTTCACTTTCCACAAGACTTGCTGTTGCCAAGGCTTGTTGACTCAAATCCGGTTGGCGACACCTCAGTAAGCTGTAGACTTTATGTGAAACACTGAATCCAGCTCCTGGTTGTCGTCAACGCCTCCTGGACCTCGTGGCTGAAGAGTCAAGACACCTGTGATCACCTGAAATCAACCGACGACTGTGGGCATCCATCTTCCTGGGCCCGGGTCACTGGCAAGTGACTTTGAACACTTTCTCCTCTGCTTTCAGGTCTTCTTTCTTCTGAATCCATCCTTGTATTCCACCGGACACTTCTCCGGTCCTCACAAGCAGCAAGTCTTCTTTGGCTCCCGTTGAAAACGACGCCATGACCCGACACCAAAAGACACCTATGCAACCAGCTTCCCTGGGTGAGGTAACTCTAGCACTACGGTGCTCCTGTGTGTGTTGGCTCTAGAACTACTTACCCTGTAAGTGACTTGCTTGTAGACTGTCCCGAAGTATCCTAAAACTTTCAAATCCCAACCGCGACTTGCTCCATTGAAGTCTATTGGGATCCGCGGCTGTGTTCTCACACTGCATGCTTCTCCCGTGGGTCCTTTACTTACCTGCCTTGGGTGGATTAGTGAGGACCCAGCGCTTCTGAAGGCCCTAGGCCTTCTCCCTTCTCAAGTCGTTCTTTTTATACCTCTTTTTTAGTATATGGCCTGGTACGCCCCTAGGGCCCCAGCCAAATAAGTGCTTACTTTGTTGTGAAACATTGATTTGTGGATATGTTCCTGACTTCTAATCTCATTAAGAGATTATTAGAGTGTGTTAGAAATAAATACATATATATTTTATATATATACCTGTGTGGTGTCCTTTCAGTTAGTAATTCAAGAGATTATAAGGTAAAACAAGCTGCTTTACATTCCTCAGAGACTTAGCCTGAAGGCTGCCCTCCACAGCTACCACTAGGATAGCTTTCTTTAAAAGGTTGTCTTAAACCTATCTATAAGAGTCGAATTGGACTGGTGCAAGGTGGCCACTTTAACTAGTGACCAGCATATGCCAGGCCAACTTCTCACACTTATAAATTCACTATACACTCTGTTTGTAATACTGTAATCATTCTAGTTACTAGTCATGAACTTATGGAATAGCCTAGCTACTAACACAAGTACATCTATAATATTTTGTGCACTATCCAAGCAGACCTCTAACTAGCTACATACTATTGATACACTCTTCTAAATACCCAGTTAGTACTCATGCAGTGTAGGAATTGTCCAGTCTGTCCCATGCACTTCTTGAATAACTTATCTACCACTATCTACTGAGCCTATCACTCCACCAATACGTAAGCACTTATACATTAAGTGTTCACTCTGTTTGCAGCACTGTCATCATTCCAGTTACTAGTGGTATTCTTATAAAATGACGTAGGCACCAACACAAGTACACATAACATTTTCTGTGCATAATCGCTACAAATCTCCAAGCAGATACATACTGTTGGTCCACTCCATTAAATACTGAAGTAGTACTCATGCAGCATAGGATACCTCCTGTCAGTCTCATGCAATTCTTCAATCACCCATCCAGCACTATGTTCTTATTGTATCAGTCTGCCAATACCTAAGCACTTATGGGGCAGATTTACAAGCACCCTGCGCCACCAGCACATCATTTTTTGTAACGTAGTGATGGCGCCAGGCACTCCTTCATATTTACAAGCCACCCTGCGTGGTTTTTCCTCTCCTTGTAAATACGACCCCTTCATACACAGAACTTTGCTTTGAAGGGGCGTCCCATAGGTGTTGCTGTAGGTGTTCCCACGCAACACCCATAGAACAAGACACATCTCCAGATTTATGAGAAATCGTAAATCTGGGGATGTGTGTGAATGCTGCGCCATCCTAGAGTTGGTGCAGCAAGGCGCAACGAGAAGAATTGTTTTCATTTCTCCTCATTTTTTCCTCTTTCAATGCATGCTGCATTCCACAGCATACATTGAAAGAGGAAAATGCCTTTACTGATTGTTTTTGTGCAGGAAGGTGTCCCTTCCTGCACAAAAATAATCTCCACACAACACAGACATCCTTGCACCATGGTGCAAGGGTACCTGTGTCACCGCATGGCTGCAGTTTGTGCAGCAGTGCAGAGGGAAGCACAGAGTTGCAACATATTCATGTACATATGTCACATCCCTGTGCTTCAGAAGTGCCACAGTGCAGTGCAGCTAAAGAGCTTGCAGTGTCACGCTGCAGTACTTCCTCATAAATCTTCACCTATAAATTCACCATACACTACTAATGCATTCTTTCAGTCAATCATGCTGTATACATATATTTAACCAAACTTTCACACATTACCTTGAAATTATAGTTCTTTCTTTAACCAGATAAGGTAGTTCTTATAAATCCTTTTTTCTCTTCTTTTTTCTTTTGTATTTTTTGTTTATTTTTTTGAACAATTTTGTATTTTTTTAGTGTTTTTTAAAAAAATGAACAAAAAAAAGAACGAATAAAACAGGAAACATTTGGAATTCCTTATCATTCCAAAAACAGAAAAACAAAAAAATTAACAACGATGGTTGCGTTGCGCAGCACAAACTGCATCCACGACTGCTCACCGAAGCATATACGTTTCTTACACTTCATGCAGTGTTGCTCGAGAAAGGCGAATTCTGGCCTAATGTCCATTGCAGGTGTTCCTGAGGACGCTCCAGATGTACTTGCCACAGCAGGTGAGGGGTTCAAAGCTGCTCGCCTCATTTCCTCCCGAGCAAGATTGAGAGGATGTGTGGTCCAGAGATGCGTGTACATAGAAGCAGTGCCACAAGAGTATTTTTTTTCACTGCCTCTTGACAGGACTTAGTCACAAATTTTGCACGTCACCTTTCTCGCATTTACTTTCTTCTCTCCAGGTGGAAAAGTGAAGAATTTCCACACAACAGATTCTGGCCTCTGTGGACGTGGTGCCTGCTGCAAGAATTCTTCTTCAGAAGATACTTCCTCCTGCTGCTGCCCAGATGCCATTTTGTTTGATATTTTTTGAAAAACACCCAAAAAAACAAGCAAAAAGAGTTCTTGTAGAAAAAGAGATGTCTCTCTAAAGATGCTCCTTCAAGAATGATTAAAATGGGTGGGGTCCTTCAATAGTTACAGTGGGAAATGTTATGAACCAATTAAATCTTTTTTTTGTTAGGTCACATGGGATCCGCGCACTCTGCGCTCACGAAGCACGCACCCGACGCGACTTCACGAAAATCTATTTAAAAATAATATAAGTTTATTATAAGTACAAATATATTATTTTTATGAAAATCTTAGATAGTGTCTTGCCCTAATATGTACATTAAACACACACCCAGCGCGCCCCAGCACGTATATATGACTTACGTGACCCGCCACCGCGCAAGCGTCGAGTACCGTAATGCGCATGTGTCGCGAATGTGCAGGAGTAGGAGTTGCGGACTAGTCGCACACCAATCGCGCACATCACGTAATATTAAATGTATATGATGTAACTGAAAAACACGCAGCCGTCGCACACCGTATGTGGATCCTTCACGATGTTTCTAAAATGGCGGCTAGAATCCGCGCACCCACCGTGATGTGTACGCATTGGGTGCGCGACTCCGAATTTTTTAAAAAAAAAGAAAATAATATAAATATATTAAAATAAAAAAAGTAAACAATATTTCAGTTTTAAATTGTTTAACTTTTTTTTGCAATTTTCAGAAAAATATATAATGTTCTTTAATGAATAAAATATTTATAAGTAAGCAGTTAAAAAACTGTAGAAAATCAGTACAAAAATATAGGTATAACAACTATTACACTTGAAAATTAGCACTTAAAAAACCTTTGAAATTCACTGAAAAAACCATAGGTTTCAGAGGCGTTATAGTTAGAAATTAGCATTTAAAAAAGCTTTGAAATTCACTGAGAAAACGATAGGTTTCAGAGACGTTATAGTTAGCAATTAGCATTTAAAAAACCTTAGAAATTCACAGAAAAAAACATAGGTTTCAGGGGTGTTATAGTTAGCTGGACATTTCACTCGTACAAACCATAGAAATTCCTCTGTTATAGTTAGTTCTGCTAACTATAACTCGCGTGCCCGCAATGCACTGCTGATTATGTCACATATTACATCATTCATGACATGGTCAGTGACATCACTGATGACATCATCCACGTGCCAATCTGTTACACCTCATCATACACTAGTATAACCTTTCATCACTCACTGTAAAATACAGAGTACCATATTTGAAACCATTGACACACCAATACCAGTTACTATATACCCACTCATTGATTTCTAAGCCTACACACACAACTACCCATTCAACAACAGAATCACTTATACATGCAGTCACTAATTAATAGAACATTATCAAATGCACTTATACACATATATAGACATTGACACATCAGCAGTCATCTTAGTCGGTTATGCAGTCATCCTACTCACTCATGAAAAAAATGAATCACACTTACATTTACTCACTTACACAATAATACACACACCTCATTTATTCAAACACATAGTAACTCATAGTTAATATGTTAAAAAATCACCATTACAATTATACACTCATTCATATAGTTACTCTCACAATCACTGACTCTTATATATACTTATTTATATTAGGGGTGGGCGGAATTTGCAAAATTCACTTTCACAAACTATCGCGAAAATGTTAAAAATCTCCGCAAACACGCGGAAATATCACGAAGACGCAGAAGTTTTTTTCCCGCTCGTTCGTGATATTTTCTGCGTGATCGCGGCTCGCCAACTTACCCATGCGGTTGCCCACGGGCGCGGCCATCTTGTTTTCACTTGTCCCGCCCACCCGTGATGCTTACTTCCTGTTCTGGGTTGTGCAATGCATGCTCGCGCCTGTTCGCGGTACGTATTTCCTGTTCGGGAACGCTTCTACTTGTTCGCGTCGCTTTTTGCGTGCTCAGGGAGAAAATATTGCGCGAACTTGCACACGTGGTCGCAATGGGAACAGCCATCTTGTTTTTCACTCTATTGCATGGTTCTGGGGCCTGATTTTCAATCCTCCCTGTAGCTTTCCAATCCTTTGTTTTAAGCCACTTTTTATTGATCTTTTTTATTTATTATCTCTCTAACTATTTTCCTGCTTCAATATTTTTGGTTTTTGTCTACTATTTTGTGTTTTTTGGCTACTTTTTCACTTTTTCTATTGCCTGCTATTTATTTCCTTTACTTACTTTTTTAATTTTATTACCTTTTCTTTGCCACCCCGTCTCTGTCTCCCCAGAGATATGTCGAAGGGTAGGGCTCGCCGCAGCCAGAGCCGCGACCGCCTTCTTTGTGGAAGGCGGCGCCCACAAGGGGTGCAGGCACGGGCCTTATTTGGGGAGGTGGAGTTGGCTGCACTCATCTTCTTTGTGCAGCGCCACCTCCCCTCAACCCTGGCAGCAGGTGGCAGGCCTGGGTCCGAGTACAGGCTCCGGGAGCGTCGACAGCGGTGGGGGAAGGTGCGCCGGGCAGTGTTGCGCTGCTCTGGGGTCCGGCGCACCCAGGTGCAGTTGACGCACCGGTGGTCCGACATCCTGGACCGTGAGCAGGACCTGCTGGACCTGCTAGGACTGGAGGTCCCGGGTTTTGGTGAGTAACTATTTAATTATTACTACTTTGTGTCTGTTCTTATGCTCTGTGTTATATTTTGCGAATATCTTTTTTTCTTCCAACCAGCTAGAATGTTGTTGCTTACATTCCAGGTTAATTACGTTTAAACGTCTTCTGTGATTGTTATGACACAGGTGCTCCTCTGCGCTACTACTAATCTTACTTGTTTGCAACTTTGCGTTTGTGCTCCCTTAGCTTGATTATGTAAGAGTTTATTTGAGAGAAATTAAGTTACGTAATGCTATAGTGACTCTAGTCCTTACTTTGTCCTGTCACTAAGAGATAGGGGCGTATTGATACTTAGGTTTAGTTACTTTTGTATGAGTTTGTAACTTTTTAGTGGTATGCGTGATGCCCCCTCAGTTATGTCACGTGCTGCTAGTACGCCAGTCTTTATTAGAACCTTTTCTAGTTTGTTCAATGAGTGGTGGTAATAGGCTTAGCACTAGCAGAACATCAGCATCAATCAATCAACCCAAAATTTGGTGTATACAAAAAATGTAGTCATGTGTCCTCCATTTGACCATATGCATTGTTGAGGACTAAAAAAAGTAGAAATGCATACTTAATGTACAATTGGCATGCCTGGAATAGGTGGGTTAGGTCGGGTGGTACGTCGTACTTAGGCTTAATTAGAATTCTGGAATCAGAATGGAAGACTGGATTACTGTTGATAGATAGTAAGTAGTCAATCCGCGAATCCCCTGATACTACTTGTTGACCAGACGAGATCAGTCAATTTAGTTATTGCAATTGTTGTTTACATAAGTGTTTTTTGACCGTTCTTTAAAAATATTTTTTTTTTTTACACCATCCATCAATGTTTGTCTCTTTCTTATATCTTTCCTGTTCAGCACCCAGGGGCAGGCAGACAGGGAGTGGGACACAGTCGGTGGGAGAACACCACCAGGAGGACACCAAGAGGGCTCCTTTGCTGGCCCTAGTAAGTCTTCTTGTTTTTAATAATAATTCTTATTCCATAACTTTTACTGCACCGTATTTTTCCTGAACTATTGTTTCAGTTTCCCAATGCTATTTTTTACAAAAAATTATCCTTCGATCTGTACTGTTTTGAAAATCTTATTATCCCTGCCTCTGCTATGATGACTCTCTGTACTACTACCACTATCAGTCTGTCTGTACTGTAGTAGCTAAGCTTGCCCAGTTGGCCACTCTTTATTTGAAAGGTTGTAAATAAAACTCAGATTCACCAGTAGCTCTAGCCATTGAGTCCAGTCCTTTGGGTCGTCCTCTTGTACTACTTCTAGTCTTATTGATTTTGAGTCTTTGTTAATCTTGAGGCTTTGACAATTCACACCAACAAATGCCCAACCAGATTTATTACTATTTTGATATGATAGGACATACTACTACTGTTGTAGGGATTTTGCACATACAGGCCTTTGCACAAGAAAATAGGATGTTGGTGATGGTAGGTTGGACCTTCCTCACACACCTCAATCAGAAATTTAGAACCCACCACAATCCCCTGCCCGACTAGTTATAGTAGTGTCTTGTCATAACTATTAGCTCTCCGAACCCTCCCCCCAAGATACCCAACAAGTAGACAACTCAGAACATAACACACCCAACCTCTCAGTCGTGGAAGCAATGCACTTGCACACCCTTCCTTTAATTTGCTCACTCGTGTAAGTCCACACGAAATACCACCAAGTCTATGTAAGTTCAAGATGTTTATTTTGAATTGACAAGCTCTGTACGTTGCTCTATTATAATGCAGCACCAACAGGAAAATCAATAACATTAAACAATAAACATTGTTACACTTACTTGCAGTTGGAAATTAAATCATGATAACTGAACAGTGGTGGAAGCACCACCATCCCCTAGGAATTTAGTTTATCTAAATTTATAAATGAAGATCTCTGAGTGAAGGGACCCCTCACCTTAGAAGAACCTAGTACTGGTAGTTGTTGCATCATAAGCTCTGCAAAGCTCTGGTTCGTGGAAGGGAATCTTCTGTCTGTAATGCGAAAAATGAAATGGTGTGCGCTAGTATATTGCAAGTAATTCTCAGCCGTGCCATAAAGTGTTGCATTTATGGATAAGCAATATGAACTAACAGTACACCAGTACTTCATGAAAAAGTGGCTTGTTAATGTTTTGGTTGACCGCTTGTACACAGCACGTAGACAGTAGCAGTGTGAGGTCATGTGCAAAAATAAAAGACACAAAGGTAAAATGGTTGCATGGCTCGGGCTAACTAAGCAAAGGCTAGAATGACCATAGGGGGGACCATATATAACTACTAGTGTCTACTCTACTACTACCTGATTTGTACTAGTGATGTATGTTATATACTATTAACTCATTTTTCAATCTTGCTACTGACCAATAGGGGGAGGTGTATATAACGCCTAAAAAATGTGTAATGTTTTCTAGGCGCACAACCGACCACGACCACCATTGCCAGGGCCAGCGAAGGCGACGCGGAGGGAGAGGATGCGGCAGTTGCCGATACTGATGGAGCAGTAGGGGGAGTGCCAGCACCAGTGGCGGGCGGTGGTAAGTTAGATTCATAATCCTTAACTATTGTTGACATTACACTCACTGCAAGGGTGTTCTGTATGTATACTGTACTGTTGAGACTTAGGGCCCCATTAGGATGGTGGGCGGATTGCCCCCGCTGGGCCGGCGGTAGTCACCGCCAACCCCGCAGGGGCAAACCTCACGCCATCTCTGTAGAAAAGACCCCCCCGCCATATTACAATGGCTGGGGGGTCCGCGGCGGATAGAAACCGTCCGCCAATTTTCCGCACAGTCGACATGTCGACCGGGCGGAAAAGGGTTCAATATGGTGGCGGTGTCTGAACACACCGCCAGCCATATAATCTGCATTTTGGAATGCCTTTCCGTGGCGGCATTGCCGCCACGGAAAGGCACGCGGAGTATGCTTGGGGTGCCCGTTGCGGGCCCCCATGGAGGGTACCTATGCTATGGTACCCCCCTGCCTTTCAAAGCACAACGTGGCAGGCTCCGCGCGGGGCCTGTCACGTTGTGCTTGGAAAAGCACAACACGTATTTTTAGCATTGCGGCGGGCGGTGCTTTCGGCACCGCCCACCACAATGTTAAAAATACGGGATGCGCCCGCCACTGTGCCGGGCGCATCCTAATTGTCCCCACAGGACCCTCGCCCTTATGGCGGGCGGTCCCTTTTTAGCGTGAGGCCATCTGATGTCCTAAGTAAGTAAGAGTTGTTGTGAATGTTTGAAAAGTGAAGACACCCTTTAATTGGCATAAGGGCAGGAGTATTGAGTAACCAATGGCCTCATCTATCTGATTTCAACTCCGCTTTGAAAGTTTTATGGAGAAGACTAAAAGTCAGATCAGATCACCTGGTGTTCAACTAAAAAGTGAAAGACGGGTGGAAGGAAGAAGGACAGGCGAGAATTAATAAATGATATGTACTGTGCTTTATAGTGCTACCATGCCACTATGTGTATAATTAACTTGTCTTACTGTTTTTCTAAGAGTATATTTTACAATTGTCTTGTTTTTTTCTTTTTGATATACAGCTACTCCTTCCAAAGTTGATCAGAAGGAGTTGGCCGCCAAGGCACGGTGCCGCAAGCTGGAGGCAATCCAGCAGGAATATCGGCGGCTGGTGCTCTTGGCAGAGGAGGAGGAGACTGCAGCACTTGAAGCCTCATCCAGTGCCCCGGGCCCCAGCCACCGCCCTCCAGAGGTACGGCGCCACCGTCTGGCGGCAGTCCGCTGCCGCAATACCATCTCTGTTGCCCCCCCCACTGTGGCTGCAACTGCTGCGCTCTCAGGCACCGCGCCGCCCGTCTAGAGGAGCAGATGCGTGTCGTTCTGCAATCCCGCCCCACATCTTAGTCCCTGTCTTCTGCCCCTTTTTTAATTCTTGTTTGGGTGGGTGGGAATTGGGCGTTGGGGTTTGGACATTTGGACTTTCTTACGGACATTGGTTGGGGTTAGGGAGGGGGGTGGGTCAGCTTTTTTGGGTTTTTTCACATACTTTATTTTTGTTAGGATACATTAAATCTATATTTCTATTTTACATGCAATGTTGTTAATGTTTTGTAGGTGGGGTTACTGTTTTACATCACACTGTTTCCTTGCTGGTGCAGGTAGGCCCATAGCCAGTGTTTGTTTTAAATAATTGGCTGACTGTGTAAGACACAAACAGATAGATGCGACACCCCTCACTGATTGAGTTGTCCTACTAGTACTTTCAGTCTCTCTTCTAGTCTATGCATTATTTATCTGGACTCCAAGGGGTGTGTGAATTCATTGAAAACATGTCCATTATTAATTATGCCTCCCCCAAACGTCTCTTACCTTTGCTTGATGTTTAACTTAGGCACAGCAATGGCTGCATGGTGAAGATGGTTTCCTTTTTCTAACATGCCATGATTGGGGTGGTGGTGGTAGTATAGTAGTAGTAGTAGACACTGGCAGGGCAGCAGCATTTGCAAAAAAAGAAAATGAGACAGTCAGTCGCCTTTGAGAGACTGTTCGAGGAGTAGTAGAATGAAGTACAGTACAGAACTTACCGAGCAACAATAATATCCAAAAATAATTTACAACAAAACATAATGGTGGTGGGGATAGCCTAATAGACAGAGTTACAAACTATAGTTGTGTCGAGTCACTTGACTAGGCCTACAGCGTAACAGTTAGTGCTGTGTATGAGGAATGACAACAAATCCAATCAATGCCGGCAATTAATGCTGAGGTATATGTTCCTTTGTTAAATAAAAATCACCTCTAAAATATACTGCTCATGGGTGGGCAAGCAGAAGAAGATCATCGCTCTGCCTTGAAATTGAAGTACTGTTGCTTTTGCCACATCCGCCCCAGCAAGCGTGTGATTAAGTATTGGTGTACATTTAATTTAGTCACACCTCGACAATAAGTCACACAGCCCGGGGGAAGAGGGTTAGGGTTTGTTGAATGGATGGGAAGGGTGTTTGGGGAAAGGTTTGACAGTGAAAAACAGTACACATGGACAAACAAACGACAATCTTTGAAGACTACCATAGCCATATCAATATGTTACGGGAGAAAAAGGAAATGCATGCATGATGATGATTGATAAGGAGTCCCGGATTACATACACTTCTTGTTCTGTTGTTCCGGGCTTAATACTTTTCCAGATAGCAAATAGAATTTTTAAATATTGGTAGGGATGAATCATAAACAGAGAGCAAACCTAATGATAATAACAACTACAAGAAGAACACACTGTTGTAAAGATTGTAGACAAAAAAATGAATCAAATTATTTAAAAGAAGATGAAAAATGATACTGTTACTGTGTTATCCTGGTCAAAAATGTGGACTGGATTTGCATCTCGGCATTCCTCTTGGTCCTCTCGTCCATCAATCTTGGGTGTCGCCACTGGCCACTGCCCGGCTGGAAAAAAATGAAGATTTATTGGTAAATTAAGTGTGCATTGTAATGTTTTCCTAAGTATAGGGCAAGGCCCGGCCTGTAATTGTAGATGGAAAAACAAAGGGGATATTGAGAAACAAAGTTGAAACAAATGCACAAGTTATGGTGTAGTGCAACAAGAACACTTTCCTAGGCGACATGTATGCATCATCTCTACTCTAGTCTGTTTCCAGCATAGACCTTCAACAACAACAGGACAGAGCAGGTCCACAGTGACAGGCCTGACGGCACGTTGCTTGGCACATCCTCCGTTTAGAGTACTTTATTTTTTTTAAAGAGTTGGACAAAGGCAAAGCACATATCCATTCCAAACATAGCATTTTACAATTTAAGTTAGTAAATCAATGCACCGCAGTCATCCCACCGCTATACTCGACTCCACATCTACACAGACATTTGGGTCTGCTGTGGTTGTTGTTGACGTGTTTACCTTTAGGCTTTTATGCCACTCATGAAACGTCCTCCTGACTTGTTATTATTCCATCAATCATCTCCGATACTTGTACTGACTGACTGTAAAGATCGGCCTGCAGTAGAAGTAAACTTTTGATATTACACAACAAGAGTAGAAATATTATTGACTTGAGTCACTCTTTGGTGTGTACAGTAAGACTACTAGCACACTTTGACTTCACTTCGTGCACAACAAACAAACAACAAAAACACAAACACCAATCGCTCAGAGTCAGGTGTCCAATGCATGCCATTCATTTTCATTACCTGTTCCTTCTCATCTTAAGTTAACGGGACGTCTTTTTTGCCATCATCATCATGGACGGTGCTGTTGTCAATCAAACTCAGTGTGCAGATTAAGTCCCCTTCCTGTATTCAATCAAAAGCAATGTATCAAGCTGCAGGAGAAGTTCAAATTTCTTATTTGCAAGAAGGGGAAAATTCACCTTCAGTTACGTTTAGTGTGTACTGTAGAAAGATGATTAGTGCACAATGACATAACTTCATGCACAACAAACAACAACAAAATCACTCAGTCTGCGACTCTGCGTCCAATGCATGGCATCAATCATTACCTGTTCCATCTTATTTTCAGGTAATGGGCAGTCTCTCTCGGCTCTGAAAGGAGGATAGCTATAGTAGTCATCTGATTCATGCTCCACTTCTTTTGGCGGGACTAGGAAAGTTTTTATTTTTTCTTCTATTTTCCATCATACAATCATCATTCATGAGGGCAATGGATTTAGGCGGGAGATTCAGTATGATGGAGCGGAGGAGCTGGATTCAGAGGACTGTACTGTCAAATTGCAAACACCTGAAACTTGTATATTGAAATAAGAAGAGTAGAAGACGGTGGTAATGGATTTGTTGTGATTCACAAGTTTGTAACCGGAACAACAGACACACAAATAAAGGGAAAAAAATGGAGGAAGACAGTAACTGCAAGCCTAATTGTCAGGGAAGTATAGCTCGTCCTCAAACTCTGGGGGTCCAGCCAGTAGTAGGTAATCATGTGACACACTACTTCGGTCACGTGAGCCGCTGTCCTCATCTTCCTCCCTTGCTTCATTTATTGTGTAATTCGGTGGTATGAAGTGCTGATTCATTTTGATCATTGTTAACCTCTCCACGTTTTGGGGCGAGAAACTAGTCCTTCTCACTGTTACAATGAAACCAGCAGCACTGAAAACACGTTCGGAAGAGACACTTGCAACAGGGCAAGCCAGATAGCTTATCGCCAGCCTGCTGAGCAGTGGTCATTCAGACCTTTTCCTATACCAATACTGCAATGGGTTTTGATCAATGTACACCTCTGTTGGGTCATCCAGATAGGCCTAGACCATCCGCTCAATGTTCAGGGGTGCTGCTGCTAAGCTTTCGGGCTCTTTTATCTGTGCATCAGCACTGTGCTTATTAATGCCTAACTGTACATACCAATCGTCTAACGATTCTACTAGGCCTAATGATCCAGTTATTGTTGCTGTTGTCGATACTGATGTTGTGATCCAAACGCACTGCCCTCAGCCTCCGAAGTTGCACTTGATGCTGCATGCCCTGCTGCAGTACTTCTTGTGGGTTGATCTGGCGGGATTTTAATTAGCAGCCGTTCATTTTCCAATGTACTCGCTGCCTCAGCTATCCAAGTTTTGTAGCGGGCAACATCAATCTCTGAAAAAGGAAAGAATGCCTTCAGTCTTAATTTTGCCTGTAGATCCAGAATTGTGGCAGAAATGTAATGTTCTTGTGACAACATTTTATTTTCTATCCTTGTATTTTCAGCTAAGCAACGGGCTAAGCTCTCCACCAAGTCATATGCTCCCTTTTTGTCCTCTACACCTGTGTATGATTCAGACACCTTCTTCAGCTGATGTTCTACCATTTGCAATAATGGGATAGCTTGGCCCATTGTACAGTCCTCCTTGCTGACTTCACGTGTGAAGACCTCAAAAGGACGAAGCATCTCAGTCAGGCATTTAACTAGGCCCCATTGCTCCTTCTGAAGGGTCATGCCTTTCACAGTAGCATTCCCTCTTTGCATGACATATTCATTGAGTTAAGTGCAGAAGTGTTTAAGAAAAGTGAATCACTGTGTTTTAAAAGAACCCTCACTCACCAACCTAGTTGGTGACATGCTTCATCATTGGGTTCCCACCGGAGAGACTGAATGTCTCCCCGGTGTGATGCGACGCCTGATTTATAGCGGAGCTGGTTTTTTGTGTGAAGGCAGTGCAATCCGTGATAGTGCTAGTTTAAAAAGGTGTCGCAATTTTAACCAATAGACAACTTTAATAGTGGTAAACTGGACACAGTTAAAAATAGTGAGGTGGACGTGTGAACTCTGGTGGTAATTGGACCAGCTACGTCCTAGTCAAAGTGCAATGTGATCAATGTGGTCAACATGTTTCTGCTTCTGACGATATTACATGAAGCATTCTTCAGGACCTAGTGATAGACAGCCACGTCGGCATACGCTCGCTAAGCCGTACCCTGACCTGTGGAGTCTGAAACCGCTAACACTTACGGTTATGGTAAACTAACCCTTCAGGATTTCTGAAAGCTTTCGGTTCTGTTGAAGCAAAAAAGATGTGAAGAGACAAAACAAAACAAACAGTGATTCACAACATACATGTATATTCACAGAAAACAAAGCATGGAGAAAAACCAGTTTGTGAATGAACTTCATGTTCACAAAAGGTGAATTTCCATAATACCTAGACAAATGGGAATAAACACTCGTATCAGCCCATGCCGGTATAGTGAATTTATCGTGGTGTAACTGTAGTGATGCTTAATAACACTAACAGGTTGTGCCAAGAGTGCTGCACCCTAGTAGGTAGTGATTACGACAGAGATGAAATTTCACGTGGCGTGCACTCTAAGCAAAGAAACAACTGGCCATCAGACTATTTATCAGCGGCATACTCTGGCTGACTGTAGGAGGCGAAATAAAACTCTATGATTTACAAATGGAGGTGCGAGGCATTATCAAACTGATTCGTAAACACCCAAACGGAACAGTAAGTTTGGTAATAGGTGCTTACGTGATGTTGGATTCCACGTCACTGCATGAATCCGGGTGGGGGGCAGGACTTATAGTCACACTCTAAACAGAGAATAGTAAAAGTAAATGACTTATGAGGTAGAGGTGAAGCAGCGGGATTAAGCAAGCCGGAGCCTCTACTTACTACGCCAAAGTCACCAGCCCACAGGAAACCTACTTAGCCCTCCTTAGGACTCGGATGTTATCGTCCGGCCCGGGAGTGGTGCAGATATAGAAAGCGCTTTGCCTACGAAAAGACGTAGCGTCATCACGCATGTCACGTGGTGCGTTAGACGCGGAATCAAAGACTAGACCGCTACAGTGGCCTCCCATGCGAGGATTTTCTCCGTGGCTAAAGGAGCAAGAAAGGGTACTATACAAAAACGGATAAAAACACCAAAAGGTTTATTATTGTGATCTTATTGGAAAAGCGTCGCTTATTTTCTGACATAGGATCATGCAAGTAGGTGGAGATTAATGATGTTTAATACAAAGTTAGTAGAGCATCATGGTGATTGTGTTCCTTTCTCTGGCTGGCTGAGAGAATCAAACACAGGTATGGGTACACGTTAACAAAGGTCTACGATGCTCAATTCTTAGTTTATGAAGCGTCATGGTGATCTGAACCCTTGTTATTGGTAGCGAGCTTGAAAAGGTCATTATTACAGCAGGCTAGGGAAGAAATAACGTGAGTCGGACCAGCTCCTTCCTAAACACATTATGGAAATGTGTTAGATGGTTAATAACATTTGGAATAGGACTGTGAAGGTAGAATCCTTTGCATACTAGTACATATATGTATTCAAGATAGTGTAATGTCTAGCGTTTTAGCACTGTGCCCCAAGGGATATTGTGAGTAAATCCCATAGTGTGACTCGAAAGGCGATAGATCCATCGTTGTTCTTTCTCAAACAGGATGTTCGCTGACCTATTACCTGGTCTAATTTGTTCAATTATTGCCCAGTTAAGGTCATCAGGGGTATGTTTGACATGTGCATAATGTTCTGTCATTTTGGTAATATTTTTCCCACAACGGATGTTGCTTCTGTGTTCGACAATACGCTGTTTTATTTTGCGTGTGGGCATACCAACGTATCTAATACCACACGGGCATGTTAATAAATAGATTACGTTGGATGAGTTACAATTTGTGTGTGCACGTTGGGTCCAAACTTTGTCCCGTTCAAGGTCTAGAGTTTTGCTGGCTTTCGTGAGATGGCAAACACTGCACTGACCGCATGGGAAATGGCCTGTCACTTTCGGGAGCCCCCAAGCCTGCAGTACAGAGGGAGTGTTGTCAGATAGTGCTAGCCTTGGTCTAGTGTGGACAAGGGCATCCTGGATGCTTCTTGCTTTCTTGAAAGAAAAAAGGGGTTTCTCCCATTTCAAGTTGTTGCTTAAGAGGATGCCCCAATGTTTACGAATAGATTTTGTCACAGCATTAGAAGCCGTGCTGTAAGTCGTCACACAAGTCAGGGGATTTCCTCCACTGGTCTTACTGATTCCTCAAGGAGGGCTTGTCTGTGTTGGTTTTTTGCCCTCTTACAGCTGCGTTTGAGAATTTTATCTGGGTAACCTCTCTTCTTCAGTTTTTCAGGTAGACTGTTAGATTGGGAGCGATAGTCTTCCATGCGACTGCAGTTGCGTCTAATGCGCAGGAATTGGCCAAATAGGAGATTTTCTCTCAGGGGTCACGGGTGGAAGCTAGAAAAAGCTAAGAGGTTATTCTTCGAAGTTGGTTTATAGTGGGTCTTTGCTAGCACTATCACGGATTGCACTGCCTTCACACAAAAAACCAGCTCCGCTATAAATCAGGCGTCGCGGCACACCGGGGAGACATTCGGTCTCTCCGGTGGGAACCCAATGATGAAGCATGTCACCAACTAGGTTGGTGAGTGAGGGTTCTTTTAAAACACAGTGATTCACTTTTCTTAAACACTTCTGCACTTGTTCAACCTTGACGGACACACTCTTTCTTTGTTTACTTATACCAGCCCTGGGGGACTAAGAGTGGCTCCAATTAATTTCCCTCTCTCTCTTGTTGTTAATTTATATTTTGGCAGCGCACAGCTGCAAGAGTCTTCCTTTTAGATTCTGACTTCCCTGTTAGACTAACTTCTCTCCGCAAATTGGAGTTTAGTTTTGTCCTTTCGCTTGGCTTTATCATGGAGAATCCTGGCTTATCTTATTCTGATGAGGAAGTGGATGCCCTTCTGGCTGACCCCTCACTTTTCTCAGATCCTTCCATTGCCCAGACCATCTCACAAACAACTGAATGGGATAAGTTGTCTGAGCAAAAACGTGACCGTATTCGTACCATTCTACACGGCACTATTCTGACTGAATACCTACGGAATAATATAGCACCAAGAGGTTTATTAGTAACTAATGCCCCACGCATTTTCTTGGAAGATTCAGTCTGAGTGGGCTCAAATAGCATGGCACTGTACCCGCGATTGGTTGGTCCTGATCATTAAGACAGCCCTCAGGCTATCCGAAGCTCTAATGGTCGAGATCCAACTAACTGAAACCCATTTCAGAACAACTTTGACAGGGTACAAGAAAAAACTTGAAGAACTAAACAAGGAAATAAACGAGTATAAGGACAATCTCACACAATCCGAGGCACAAAAATTTCAGAAAGACCTTAAACGCTTTGCCTTCACGAAAGTTTACCCCTATGCTGAACCAAACTACACACCACCTCAGCGTAATTCAAACTATTCGGACACTTCTGACGATGATACATCCACCACTAGTGGCTCGAGCGGCGGGAGCTTTAAGAATAAGCAAAGGGGTAGAGGAAGGGGCAGGTACCAACACTACCAGCAAAACTGGCCTATTTTTCCAAATCAGGGTGGAAAACTTCCCAACCAATATCACCAACCCCAACAATTCCCAATGATGGGTTGGAATCCAGCCTTTATGCCAATCCCCCCTTACACTCCTAACATGTACCGCCCCCCTTTTTTAGAGAGGGGCCGAAGGGGCCGGGGAAAGAGAAGAAGCCAGGTACATTGGGGACCAGACGAAGAGATGGGGATCAACACGAGGAGCAAATCAGGGGCACAACAAGCAGGGCCCAGCAATCAGAGACCCTAGTGAGCAACCTGTCTTCCCTTGCACTCTCAGACATAGAACAACAAGTCTTAGAGAAGGGACTAGGTTTTGTTCCCACAGCCCGTCTTGATCGTTTCCGCCTACATTGTGAACTAGCGGATTTTTTCAGGAAACTTAAACTCAAACATTTCTTTAAACAACAACAACCTGTTAATCCTTCCACACCAGAGAGTGATACAGGATTATGCTTAAAATCCACTTTCACACCACCCCCTCACACTGTCCCGGCAGAACTTATTGCCTTTGAGCAGGCAGTGTTCAATGACATCGAGACGTATGAAGATACCGGCGCTTTTAAGAACATGAGTGCCGCTGAATTCCTGGCTTTACAAACCCTCCAGTCAAATTCCTCTGTTGTTATAAAACCAGCAGACAAAGGTGGAGGCCTTGTAATTCAAGACGATATGGCCTATGACAAAGAATGTAGACGCCTCCTCGCTGACAGAATCAGCTACACCCCGCTAACCACTGATCCATCACTTGAATTGAAAGCAATGATCCTCAATTTAGTGGAAGAGGCTGAGTCTAATGGGTATATAAGCAGACATGAGGCCGATGTTCTCACTAAGAGCGAGGGCACTGTTCCTTATTTCTATACGCTGCCAAAAACTCACAAAAACAAGATTCCACCGCCTGGCCGACCGATTGTCTCAGGCATTGGATCCCTGTTAGAGCCTCTATCCATTTATTGTGATTTTTTCCTAAAACCTCTGATTCAGGCGACATCGACCTACCTGAAGGATACCAAAAGCCTGTTGGTACTCCTACAAGACATAACTCTGACAGACGATCCAACCTTTCTGGTTTCTCTAGATATTGAAAGTCTGTATACTAGCATACCCCAGGAAGACACCATCAGGGTCATTCATGATACTCTGGAAGCTACCCCTTGGGAGTTTCAGACATCGAAACAGTTCATTGTAGACTGTGCCACCCTTGCTCTAGAAAATAATTTTTTCGAGTATAAAGGGACCCTCTTCCTTCAATCTACCGGTACATCGATGGGGAGTACCTTTGCCCCTAGTGTGGCAGGTCTTTATGTCTACGATTTCGAACGGAAGTACATTCTGACTACCAACAACCCCTTTTCGTCCTATATATCTCTCTGGAAAAGATATATAGACGACATTCTTGTGATCTGGCAAGGACTCGAGAACCAACTTGTGAATTTTTTTGATTGGATCAACACATGCGATCCCAGCCTAAAATTAACCAATTTTCCTGGATCTGGTCATTACCAAATGGGAAGGGAAATTGCTAACAAAGACCCACTATAAACCAACTTCGAAGAATAACCTCTTAGCTTTTTCTAGCTTCCACCCGCGACCCCTGAGAGAAAATCTCCCATTTGGCCAATTCCTGCGCATTAGACGCAACTGCAGTCGCATGGAAGACTGTCGCTCCCAATCTAACAGTCTATCTGAAAAACTGAAGAAGAGAGGTTACCCAGATAAAATTCTCAAACGCAGCTGTAAGAGGGCAAAAAACCAACACAGACAAGCCCTCCTTGAGGAATCAGTAAGACCAGTGGAGGAAATCCCCCTGACTTGTGTGACGACTTACAGCACGGCTTCTAATGCTGTGACAAAATCTATTCGTAAACATTGGGGTATCCTTGTAAGCAACAACTTGAAATGGGGGAAACCCCTTTTTTCTTTCAAGAAAGCAAGACGCATCAAGGATGCCCTTGTCCACACTAGACCAAGGCTAGCACTATCTGACAACACTCCCTCTGTACTGCAGGCTTGGGGGCTCCCGAAAGTGACAGGCCATTTCCCATGCGGTCAGTGCAGTGTTTGCCATCTCACGAAAGCCAGCAAAACTCTAGACCTTGAACGAGACAAAGTTTGGACCCAACGTGCACACACAAATTGTAACTCATCCAACGTAATCTATTTATTAACATGCCCGTGTGGTATTGGATACATTGGTATGACCACACGCAAAAAAAACCAGCGTATTGTCGAACACAGAAGCAACATCCGTTGTGGGAAAAATATCACCAAAATGACAGAACATTATGCACATGTCAAACATACCCCTGATGACCTTAACTGGACAATAATTGAACAAATTAGACCAGGTAATAGGTCAGCGAACATCCTGTTTGAGAAAGAACAACGATGGATCTATCGCCTTTCGAGTCACACTATGGGATTTACTGACAATATCCCTTGGGGCACAGTGCTAAAACGCAAGACATTACACTATCTTGAATACATATATGTACTAGTATGCAAAGGATTCTACCTTCACAGTCCCATTCCAAATGTTATTAACCATCTAACACATTTCCATAATGTGTTTAGGAAGGAGCTGGTCCGACTCACGTTATTTCTTCCCTAGCCTGCTGTAATAATGACCTTTTCAAGCTCGCTACCAATAACAAGGGTTCAGATAAGCATGACGCTTCATAAACTAAGAAATGAGCATTGTAGACCTTTGTTTACGTGTACCCATACTTGTGTTTGATTCTCTCAGCCAGCCAGAGAAAGGAACACAATCACCATGATGCTCTACTAACTTTGTATTAAACATCATTAATCTCCACCTACTTGCATGATCCTATGTCAGAAAATAAGCGACGCTTTTCCAATAAGATCACAATAATAAACCTTTTGGTGTTTTTATGGTTCCCAAATGCACACAGACTCACAGTGTGATTCTAGACAAGCAGTACTATCCCTAGGAGTTTACCAAAACTCATTCACTACACTGGAAGTGGTAAGGGAACTGCACACAATCTACATATTTCACGACTACACTTTACTGTCAATACCTAACTCACTTAATGGAAGCATAAGCCATAACTGTCTTCTAATGCTACTAAAACTTCACAACATGACATGTTTTAAAACAGTTATTTATCAGCAAATACACAATGTTACCAAACGCTTCTATCACAGTGGTTCCCAAATGTACACAGACTCACAGTGTGATTCTAGACAAGCACCACTATCCCTAGGAGTTTATCAAAACTCATTTACTACAGTGAAAGAGATAAGGGAACTGCACACAATCTACATATTTCACAACTGCACTTTAGTGTCAATGCCTGACTCATTTAATCAACACATAAGCGAAGACTGGCTTCTAATGCTACTAAAACTTGAGAACATGACATGTTTTAAAACAGTTATCTGTCAGCGAATACACAATGTTACCAAACGCTGCTCTCACAGTGGTTCCCAAATGTACACAGACTCACAGTGTGATTCTAGACAAGCACCACTATCCCTAGGACTTTACCAAAACTCATTCACTACAGTGGAAGTGGTAAAGGAACTGCACACAATCTACATATTTCACGACTGCACTTTAATGTCAATGCCTTACTAATGTAATCAACGCATAAGCAAAGACTGGCTTCTAATGCTACTAAAACTTGACAACATGACAGCTTTTAAAACAGTTATCTGTCAGCAAATACACAATGTTACCAAACGCTTCTCTCACAGTGGTTCCCAAATGCACACAGACTCACAGTGTGATTCTAGACAAGCACCACTATCCCTAGGAGTTTACCAAAACTCATTCACTACACTGGAAGTGGTAAGGGAACTGCACACAATCTACATATTTCACGACTACACTTTACTGTCAATACCTAACTCATTTAATGAAAGCATAAGCCATAACTGTCTTCTAATGCTACTAAAACTTGACAACATGACAGGATTTAAAATAGTTATCTGTCAGCAAATAAACAATGTTACCATATGCTTCTCTCACATTGGTTCCCAAATGCACACAGACTCACAGTGTGATTCTAGACAACAACCACTATCCCTACAAGTTTACCAAACCGTATTTACTACTAAGGAAGTGGTAAGAGAACTGCACACAATGTGCATATTTCAAAAGTGCACTTTTCTATCATTGCCTGACTCATTTAATCAACGCATAAGCACACACTGGCTTCTCATCTTACTAAAACTTGACAACATGACAGGTTTTAAAAAAATTATCTGTCAGCAAATACAAGATATTACTAAATGCTTCTCTCACAGTGGTTCCCAAATGCACACAGGCACTCTGTGTGATTCTAGACAAACAACACTATCCCTTGCACTATACCAAAACACATTTCTTCATCTACAAGGAGTACTACATTTTACTGCAGAAACATAACTCATTTCACAAATTCATAAACAATGACTGGTTTCTAATTCTACCAAAATATAAAAACTGCATAGTTATCTGTCTACAAACACATGAAAACAACAAATCCTTATCACAAAATGGTTTCTACATGCACACACACTGTCAATAGGAGTGTAGAGAAAAAAAGTACTCCCTCCACTTTAGCAGAAGAAATACATTAGTCTGATTAAAATAAAAATAATCTACATACATCCCCTCACAATTAAATAACTCACCTTTCAAGATGTTTTGTAGATTAAGAAGTATATCAGTCACACACCAGATATCAGTCACACACCAGATTTTCTTATACAGAATCTCTGCACAGTGCACCTGTCAGCAGAACCAAAGAATGGCAAAGTTTCCCTCTCATTTTCCACACATATACATGTAAACATCAAAACACATTTATTCCCACATAAATTCAAAAGGAAACACACATTTCTATTGGTTAAACATTTCAACCCTTTCCAAATGACATAAACTTCAACCCTTCCCCCAATCTGCCTTCTGCCCGTTACCATAGAAACAGGTCATGGAACACTGTACTGAGCACCCAGGTCACAAGTTCAGCACACACAATGTTGCTAATCAAAACAGCAAGTGTGCTTGACTTCTCAACATATCAGCTTATCATATATAATGTTCCTTTCACGCACTTTTTGTTAACCAATAAGAATCATGCGTTTAAAAAACAGAAACATACACCCTACCTTTCAGTGTAGAAGGTTGTTAAACAACCAATGATTTCTTGTCTTTATTCAAACTTGCATCTTAGCCACCATTTTAGAAACATTTTACTTTCCAAACTGCCATTTCATTTACAGAGACCATCTGAGTGCATCCAGACCTCCTTACAAGATGCTTACAGTGTGGATTGTGGGACACAACTACATTTTCTGGAGCCAAAGGTATGCAGAAAACAAAGGCATTCACAAAGACCTAGGTTTGCCAAATGTAGACATTAAATGGATTGGACAGAGAGGGTTAAAGTGGCACCAATTGATGCCATTGGTGAAATCCTTCATGCAAATCCAACACCCTGACCTCATAATAGTGCACTGTGGTGGCAATGACCTAGGCACTTTGACTGGGGTAGGTCTGGAAATGCTTATGAAGGACACCTTTGCACAACTGATTTCACTTTTCCCTAAAACTGCCTTTGTGTACTCTAACGTATGCCAAAGGCAGAAATGGAACTGGTCCGATCATTTTTGTCCACAGATTGAGAAAGCTAGGAAACATGTGAATAAATCTGTTTCTGCTTATCTCCGAGACTACAGAATGGGGTCCATTTACAATAACAATCTGCGCTTTCATATGCAAGAGATGTATAGGACAGATGGAGTACACTTTACTGATGAAGGAAACAGAGTCTTCCTCAACAACTTTAGACTCTGTATAGGTGCTTACTTATAAGTACCAAAAACTCTCAATGAACACAACAGCTCTTTTTAGAGCCACTCAAGAACAAAACACTTAAGCTTAATCTTTATCTCCCAACAATTTCATTTTTTTTCCCTTGGATCCGCGAACCCACCGCAAGAAGATCTGTGCATCCAACGCGATAGGATGCGCGCACTATGCGCGCATTTCGCCGTTTTTTTTTTAAAAAGGGGGGCCCCAGGGGGTCCTTCTGGGACCCCCTAAGCACCTCTAGAGGGTCAGAGTATTTCCACTCTGCCCCCTGTCTATGTTTTACACACTTATTCCCCTTGCATCTTCAGCCTCGCTTCTACCGAGGCAGAAAATGGCCGCCAACAGTTCCTGGTTTCGAATGTAGAGAGACACTCGACAACCAATTAGCATTCAGCGCGCGATCGGGAGGGTGCGCGCTCGGTTCCGGGACGGTGCGATTACGGTGCGGGTAGGGTCCGCGGCTCCTCCCCGGCCATAGATATCACTAACTTTTTTACCCTAATTTTCTCAAGAACTACTGAACAGATTCACACCATATATGCAAAAGGCACGAGTCTGAACTGAGGACTACCTCTTTGCCAAATTTGGTGTCATTGCGTTCAGCGATTCGGGCTGTAGCTGCGACAACAGATCCTATGGGAAATTGCATGGGGAAAACGCGTTTTGGGACCCCCCTTTTTTCTCGGCCCCCGCTTGACGGATCACCGCAAAACTTTCAGGGTAGGAGCGGAGCGGAGCTGGCCAAAAGTTTGGAAAATGTTGCGAGGATTCGTCAACCGGCGCTAACGTTATTCCAAATAGAATGTTGCAGATTTCCTATGGAAAATAGGTCCTAACTATAACTACCTACAGGTGACCGCCAGTAGATAATATATATATATATATATATATATATATATATATATATGATAAAAAGTTCCCCTCGCTTCTCCTCCAAATGTTGAAGGTACGTCGTCGATAAGAATCACAGCACCACAGAGCACAATCCAGTGATATTTATTTATAAATGGAACAGGGCATACGCAAGAGACGGTCTACGCGTTTCGGCACTCGGCCTTCGACTGGACCATAGAGTCTCGAGGCCCAGAGTGTCAATTTAAGGTGTTGATACAAATTAACAAGGAGAAAGTGAAAACATACTGGGCATGGTCGACAAAACGTTTTTTTAAAGTAAACAGTGATGTTGCTTTTAGTTGCTTCAATTCATCCACAATTTCAAATGGTTGATTGGATAAATGAGTATTAGTATTTTGCTAACGGTTTTTAAGATAACTAAAAATCACGGTGAAGTACCGATTTGAAAAGGAGGGGGGGGAACATAATTGCGAAAAGGAGTGATTCCAATTGATGTTAACTACAACTCTGTCGATATGTAATATATATATATACATAATCTTTGCAGCAAATTTCTAATAGTATCTACATATAATGTCGTTTTTTTTAAATGTTGATTCTTATAAAGAGAAATATATGTATATTTTAGATCATGTATTAGTAAAGTACTAGGTGGTCAAAGTTGGCACAAAAAGATGTTAATGATAGAAATCACATCAAATAATACGTTCCCACCTTCCTGAATAAACCACTTGCAAAAAGTTATTCATCAGTCTAATCTGTTACAGAGGAAATGACGGGAATACAGCAGTGTACAGTCTTATGTCGTGTGTAACAGAAATCAAGGATCAGCCAATAAGTTAATAGAAACCAGGATGGTTCTGTCCTTTTAAAGGGGGAATGTCCATGTCCTTCTTTTCCTAATTTACAGATGTACATGTAGTTCAGCATCCAAATTATGACCCCATGGTTTTTCGGTGCCAATTGACAAAATGGTTCTTGACTCTGCTCTTCTTAGCTCAAGAATTCTGTTTCCACCCCTCTCTTTCTGTTTGATGATCTTGATGCCAAAATATTTTAGAAGACTACTGTCACCAGTGTGGAATTCAGAGAAATGTTTGGCCATGGGGTAGGAAAAATCTCGATTTTTGATGGCACGGAGGTGTTGAAGGATGCGGAGTTTGAGTTTATTAATCGTACTCCCTACATATAGTTTCTTACATGGACATTCTAGAATGTAAATTGCGAATTTAGATTCACAAGTGATGTGATCTTTGATTAATTAATCATGACCGTTTTGTAATCGATATGAAGTTGTGTTCTTTCCATGTTCACACGCTCTGCACTTTGAGCACTTCCAAAAACCCGGGGTGTTCAGCCAGGATGTTGTAGTTGTTGGTTTGATCTCATAGTGACTGTGTGTTAGTAGATCACCCAGAGACGCAGTTTTCCTATAGGTGATCTAAGGTCTCAAAGATAAGATGTTTTTGACAGTTTCATCCAGTAACAATATTTCCCAATGTTTTCGTACAATTTTGCGTAGGTCATCACTTTGGTTGTTGAAATCAATGATTAACCTGGAGGTTGTTTCAACATCTTTCACCAGCTTAGTTTGAAGAAGATCAGATCGGTTCTTTGTGCTGACTCTGTCTTTAGCTGTGTTGATGACTTCCATAGGGTATCCTCGTTGTAGGAAACGTTGACTCATTTCTTGGAGTTAAGAGTTTAGGTCAGAAAGCTCTGAACAATTTCTTTTTGCTCTTAACATTTCCCCGTAGGGTATGCTCCATTTGAGTTTTTTTGGATGTCCACTGTTGGCATGAAGAATGCTGTTGCTGGCAGTCGGTTTCCTATGCATCTTTGTGCAAATTTTGCCATTTGAGATATAAACTTCGACATCCAAAAATACAATGTTAGTAGTGCTTATGGTAGAGGTGAAGGTCAGCTTGTATTTGTTGATGTTGAGAGAGTCAAGGAAATTCCTGAGGCCGTCAATGTCGCCTTCCCAAATGATGAAAAGGTCATCGATGTATCTGGACCAAGATCTTATGTTCCTCGCTTTCTCTTCTTTTAAAACCTCCGTCTCCCATACAGCCATCAGGAGATTAGCATACGTTGGAGCAAATGAAGTCCCCATCGCGGTCCCTTGTCTTTGCAAAAATAGATCTCCTCTGAAAAGGAAAATATTGTGTGTCAAGCAGAATGTGAGCATTTGTTTTAACATATTTTAATGTTCTAAGTAACAAATTGGTCTGGTATCGAGAAACTGTTTCACTGCTGCTATTCCGTCTGAATGATGAATGGATGTGTACAGGGATGATACATCAATGGAAGCCATGATGTAATTTTCTTTCCATTCCAATTTTTCAATTTTTTGTAAGAAATCCATTGTGTCCCTCAAATAGGATGGTAAGGCTGTGACATAATTCATCAAGAAGATGTCAATGAAGCGAGATGTAGATTCCAATAGAGAGCCGATGGAACTGACAATGGGCCTGCCTGGTGGATTGATGATGGATTTGTGGATCTTTGGGAGGAAGTAGATAGTTGCCGTTATGGGATGGTTTGTTTTCAAATAGGAATATTCTTCTGAATCAATGAGGTCTCTTTCTTTCCAGGCCAGAAGATTTCCATGGTATTCCTCAGTCCAGTCCTTGATCGGGTTTACCGTGAGCTTCTCATAATGTTTCTCAACATTCAATTGTCTGTAGGCTTCTTTAACATAGTCTTCACAGGATTGGATGACTATGTTACCGCCTTTATCTGAGGCTTTGATGATTATACTTGAATCTTCCCATAATTCTTGTAATGCCGTGTGTTCAGTGGGTGTAAGATTCCATGTCTTTTTCCTTTTGATTTTTTTCTTTGAATGTGACATCGGGTGATTGGTTGACATTTTGTTAATTTCCTCTACCATGATTTCTTGGAAAAGGTCTATTTTGTTTCCTGGAGGAAGTTGTGGACAGAAGGTTGATCGTGTTTTGAGGCCACTATTGCCACCTCTGTTGGTTTCATAACCCGTTAGTTGGCAGTATTGTAAGTCAGATACTTGGGAGGATTCACTCATTACTGCTTGTGAGCTTGACTCGGTTTGTAGTGAGGTTGCTGTTCTGAGGGCTGGAATGTCCTTTATGCTCAACGGTGGAATGCTTTGGCTTGTGGATATAGATGATGGTTGAGACTTCCTTTCTTCGAAGTATTTTTTTAGTTTGATTTTACGGCAAAATTTGTAAAGATCAATACGTATATTTGCCAGATCCATGTCTTTGTTAGGACAAAAAGATAAACCTTTGTTTAGCAGCGAGGATTGTGCTTTACTTAGAGTTTTGTTGGAGATGTTAACAATCAAATTAGTTTTCTGTAAAGCTTTCTTCAATTTTGCTTTGTTCTTCCTCTTCCTTTCTTGGGTCTTGCCACCTCTTCTGGTTCTTCGTTTTGGGGCTGTGATCGTCCTCTTCCCCGTGTTGACCCTCGACCTCGTCCTCTTTGTCGCGTTATCATCTGCATGAGGCGCATTTCCCAGGAAAAAAAAAAAATCGAAGTGGTTTGATCCTCATCTGCTGAGCTCAATTCGGAGCTTTCCGCTGTTCCTGGTGTTTCATAACCACTGTGTTTGTCCATCACGACACGATTTCTGTATGTGTCATACTTTCTGGCAAATGTGTATATTCGCCCATTGAGATAATCCAACCTGTCCCTGTTGAATTTACTTGCTTTACGTTTTTCAATGTCATCTTCATGTTTGTTGATTTTCTTTTCCATGGATTCAATAAGTTTTCCTGTTTCTTCTTCTGAAGAGTATTGGTTTAATTCCTCCTCTAAATCCTTAATGAGTGTAGTGATGCTGGTTAATTTTCTTTCTGCATGTGATATTAGAGTGGTCATTAATCTAAAGGAGCATTCATTGGTGTCAATCTGCCATTGTTTGATTAGATCAGCATCTAAATCATTGAGAGTCGGCATGATTAGGATTCTCAAGCCTCTGGGGATCCTTTTGAATTCAATGTATTTCTCCAATGTCGTCTTTTCCCACCATTTGTTCACCTCTTGAATGCGCGCTTGTTGTAATTCTCTAATAATGCAGGTAACAGTTCTTTTCTTTCTTTCCCCACTACTTTCATTAATACTGGCCTTGTTCGAAGGATTAACATCATCATTCAACAAATCGCTCGCTCTCTGTGTTCGATTTTTATTCCTTTCAGCCATGATGAATTGTGGGTATTGTAGTCTTGGTTCACAATGTCGACGTTGACGTTAACTGTATGCGTGTATGCCACGGCAGTTCCAACAAAAATAATTAGTTAGGAGAGTGTCTTTGTTACTTGACCAGCAGGTAGTGGTGGCCAGTTCTGAAAAAATGATCGTTGTTTGGAAATTAAGTGGTAAAATTGCAAAGGGGACAGCGTGAAAACGGGTCAGGATGTAATCCGTTGCATGTCACTTTAAATCAGACCCGTAACGCCAGAGTAATAACGAAAAGCAGGGTTTTCGAGAGTTGGGTACGTGGTCACAGAGACCCGGACACCGCTTCCGCGGAACCTCGAGGCACTGAAAAAACCGTTTCCCCGCGTCTCTACTCACCCGTAGCTTTCGAGTTGTTCTCCCGCATTCACGTGATTCTGAAGCGGAGTCCCAGGCATCCACCGGACAACGATCAGAGCTCTCGGCGATTCTTCTCCTTCCGGTTCAATGTGGCTGAAACAACAGGCCGAGAAAGCTTCACTTTTCAGGTGCACGTGAGGTGCAGAACAGCCGCTGCACAACAAACGATAAAAAGTTCCCCTCGCTTCTCCTCCAAATGTTGAAGGTACGTCGTCGATAAGAATCACAGCACCACAGAGCACAATCCAGTGATATTTATTTATAAATGGAACAGGGCATACGCAAGAGACGGTCTACGCGTTTCGGCACTCGGCCTTCGACTGGACCATAGAGTCTCGAGGCCCAGAGTGTCAATTTAAGGTGTTGATACAAATTAACAAGTAGAAAGTGAAAACATACTGGGCATGGTCGACAAAACGTTTTTTTAAAGTAAACAGTGATTTTGCTTTTAGTTGCTACAATTCATCCACAATTTCAAATGGTTGATTGGATAAATGAGTATTAGTATTTTGCTAACGGTTTTTAAGATAACTAAAAATCACGGTGAAGTACCGATTTGAAAAGGAGGGGGGGGGGGAACATAATTGCGAAAAGGAGTGATTCCAATTGATGTTAACTACAACTCTGTCGATAAGTAATATATATATATACATAATCTTTGCAGCAAATTTCTAATAGTATCTACATATAATGTCGTTTTTTTTAAATGTTGATTCTTATAAAGAGAAATATATGTATATTTTAGATCATGTATTAGTAAAGTACTAGGTGGTCAAAGTTGGCACAAAAAGATGTTAATGATAGAAATCACATCAAATAATACGTTCCCACCTTCCTGAATAAACCACTTGCAAAAAGTTATTCATCAGTCTAATCTGTTACAGAGGAAATGAAGGGAATACAGCAGTGTACAGTCTTATGTCGTGTGTAACAGAAATCAAGGATCAGCCAATAAGTTAATAGAAACCAGGATGGTTCTGTCCTTTTAAAGGGGGAATGTCCATGTCCTTCTTTTCCTAATTTACAGATGTACATGTAGTTCAGCATCCAAATTATGACCCCATGGTTTTTCGGTGCCAATTGACAAAATTGTTCTTGACTCTGCTCTTCTTAGCTCAAGAATTCTGTTTCTACCCCTCTCTTTCTGTTTGATGATCTTGATGCCAAAATATTTTAGAAGACTACTGTCACCAGTGTGGAATTCAGAGAAATGTTTGGCCATGGGGTAGGAAAAATCTCGATTTTTGATGGCACGGAGGTGTTGAAGGATGCGGAGTTTGAGTTTATTAATCGTACTCCCTACATATAGTTTCTTACATGGACATTCTAGAATGTAAATTGCGAATTTAGATTCACAAGTGATGTGATCTATATATATATATATAACCTACTGGCGGTCGCTACTAGGTATTATAGTTATGAAATTGTTTCTATTCAAAAAGCGTTTTTTCTTTTGCCAATATCTTTGCCGCCGTTTGATGAATCCTCGTGAACTTTTCACAAACTTAGGTCCCCTCTTGTCAGCTCATGTCTTGAAAGTTTTGGGGAGATTAGTCAAATGGGGCCGAGAAAAAAGGGGGTCCCAAAACGTGTTTTCCCCATGTTAATTTCCATAGGAAAATTTAGACAAAGCTACAGCCTGAACTGCGGAACGGAATTACACCAAATTTGGCAAAAAGGTACCGCATGGTTCAGAAAGCGACCTTTTTTTAAAATGGTGTAAATCCATTCAGTAGTTCTTGAGAAATTTAAAAAAGAAAACTTTATATATCTGAGCACGGAGGAGTCATGACTCCTCCCGGACACGAGCTTCACTCTGATTGGCTGCCAACACTCCAAATCAGGACGTGTTGGCAGCCATCTTGTGACTCGGTAAAACTGAGTCACAAGAAAAAGAGTGAAAAAAGGATAAAAACAAGAAAAGCGGTCTGGGTAGAAACACCCACCGGGACCCCCAGGGCCTAAAAAAGTTGTTTTTTTTTCAAACGGCAGAATTCAAACGGGGTGCGCGAATCCTGCTGAGAAAATAAAAAAAATGAAGTGCGGTCTCCTGTGCTTCATTTTAATGAGCCCCCGGGGGGCCAGGTCCCGGGGCAATGCCAAAAATGAATAGCGGGCCTCCACAGCCCCAGGGACCGCCACCTCCCTGGGGCGATGCTAATTATATGCGTGGGCACGCATCCCCCTGCAGCCCCGGGGGCTACCACCTCCCCGGGGCTTGTTGAATTTTATGTTGGGGGCTCCCAAGCCCCCCCAAGCCCCGGGGACCTCCAGCTTCCCGGGGGTTTATTTGATTAGGCGCAGGGGGCACACGGCCCCCCTGCAGCCCCGGGGACCGCCACCTCCCTGGGGCTTAAAGGTGCAGATTAAGTTGTGTGGGGGGAGCTCCTGCTCCCCCCACACTGCCCTGTGGACCACCACCTCCCCGGGGTACAAATTATGCAAAATGGGGGGTCCGTTATGGACCCCCGAGCCCTGGGGATCACCACCTCCCTGGGGCTTTATAAATGGAAGAAGGGGGGACGCGCAGCCCTGCCTCCAGGAGCCCTTCATGGCCCTGGGGACCACCACCCCCAAGGCCGGCTCTTGCAATGTCCCAGGGTGCCCACCCCGGGACTTTGCTGTTTGCTATGGCAGAGCGGGAGCTCCCGCCCTGTCATTGCAAACTCTGCTTTGGTTTTTCAAAGCGAGAGCAGGAAACATGTTCTAGCTTCAAAAAACCAAAGCAGATTGCTTTGGAGCGAGGGGAGCTGCATGTCAGCAGCTCTCCTTGCTCAAAAGCAATGCTGACTCCTGCAGGAGGCGGGAAGACGGCAGGACCGTAGGGGCATTGGGGCTCTCCCCACAGTCCCCAACAGAAAGGGCGGCCCTGGGGTATGAGCTCCCCGGGGCCAGGAGTGTCCCGGGAGGGGGGCCACATGCCCCCCCACGTTAATTGAAAAAAAGTGGACCCTGAGGGGTGGGTTCCCTGTGACCAGAAGTGGCCCAGGGGAGGGGGGCCACTTGGCCCCCATCCACAGAAATAGATTTTTTTTTAAAGAAACCAGGCCAGGCCCTGGGGGATGGGGTCCCCAGGGCCAGAAATGTCCCAGGGGAGGGGGCCCATGCGGCCCATTCCCGTTTCTTATTTTAAAAAATAAATAGGACAAAGAAAATGCTGGGGCTCCGGAGGATGGTGTCCCCGGGGTCAAAAGTAGCACAGGGAAGGGAGGCCATGCAGGCCCCCTCCCAGAAAAGAAAAATTTTAAAAAAGAGAAACCGGCAACTTGTCGGAGGCCCCGCCCACTCCCTGCAGCAGAGAGGTGGTCTGAGGCCATGCCCATTTTTACACCTCTCTGCAACACAGCTCTATGGTGCTTACTGGTGGTACCTGGTGGGCTAGTTGGCCCCAGGTTCCCTCAGGATTCAAGGGGACTAAATCCCCCAACTTACAACGTGCCAGGGGGTGCGTTTGCATGATGGTGTAGGGAGGGGGTGGGGCCTAACATACAAGTGTGCAAACGCGCCCCCTGGCATGTTGTAAATTGGGGGATTAAGTCCCCTTCAACCCTGAGGGTCCCTGGGGGCCGACTAGCCCATCAGGTACCTCCAGTATGCGCCACAGAGCTGCGTTGCAGAGAGATGGTCCGAGGCCACACCCATTTTTACACCTCTCTGCAACGCTGCTCTGGGGTGCTTACTGGAGGTACCTGGTGGGCTTGTTGGCCCCCAGGGACCCTCAGGATTCAAGGGGACTAAATTCCCCAACTTACATCGCTCCAGGGGGCGTGTTTGCACATTGGTGCAGGGAGGGGGCAGGACCAGATATAAAAAGTTACCACTCCTGCTCTGTGGGACTTACTGGAGGTAATAAATGGGTAGTTGGCTCTCAAGGTTGATGTTGGGGGCTAGCTACCCCTCCTGTTACCTCTAGTAAATCCCACACAGTGGGTTTGCTAAAAGCTGTTTGGAGGCCACGCTCACCTTTCTCCACCAGCCTGAAAATGTGACTGCTATGTTATAGTTAGAAATTAGCATTTAAAAAACATTTGAAATTCACTAAAAGAACATAGGTTTCAGGGACGTTATAGTTAGAAATTAGCATTTAAAAAACCTTTGAAATACACTGAAAAAAACCATAGGTTTCAGGCACGTTATAGTCAGAAATTAGCATTTAAAAAACCTTTGAAATTTACTGAAAAAACCATAGGTTTCAGGGATGTTATAGTTAGTTGGACATTTCACTCAGAGAAATTCCGCCATTATAGTTAGTTCTGCTAACTATAACTCGCCCCCACGCAAGACACTGCTGATGATGTTTCATGTTACATCATTCATGACATGGTCAGTGACATCACTGATGACATCTCCAATGACATAACTGATGACATCATCCATGTGAACATCTGATGCACCTCCTCGCACCCTAATATTACCTTTGATACACCCACTCTAAAATACAGACTACCATTTTCAAAACCATAGACACACCAATACCAGTTACTACATACGCACTCATTGATTCCTAAGTCTACACACACATCCACTCATTCACCCACACAGTCACTCATACATGCAGTCACTCATCAATAAAAACACTATCATATGCACTCATACACCTATACAGACACTCACACACCGCCACTCATCCTGAGTTACTCACACACCTAGTCAGTCATGCAAAGAATCAATCCCACTTCCATTTACTCACCTGTACAGTTATACACACACCACCTCACTTATTCATACATATACTGATGCATACTTACTCTCTTATACAATCACTGATACAAGTATACACTCATCCATACAGCCACTCTCACAATCACTCACTCTCACATATAGTTATCTATATACACCATCAATCACATAATACTGCCGTTTACATATGTAGTTACTCGCACATGTACGACTGAGACATCCATTCACTCACCAACACACCCATACACACACTCACCCACCCACACAGTTGTTTCCACATCCACTCTTGAACCCATACACCCAGTGAATCAACTATTCACACATCTATGCACAGAGTCACACACCTCCCACCCACCCATACACACACGAAGGCACCCATACAAATACTCAGGAAACCAATCAATAACCCATATGGACACTCATGTAGTTACTCACCAACCCATGCAGCAGCTTACACAACAGACAGACTGATACAGACATTCACACAGTTTAGTCAAAAACCCATGCATTCAGTAAGACACATTTAATCACTCACTTATACAGTCAGTTACGCACCTACTAAATCCTCCATCCAGACACTTATACACCCACTCATTCTTCAATACACCTTGGCATATATATAAAACATATTTAAACTTTATAGAAACACACAGTCTCTGGATGATGTCATCAGTGATGTCATCAGTGATGTCATTTGAGATGTCATCAGTGAGGTCATCAGTGATGTCACTGACCATATCATGAATGATGTAATATGTGACGTCATCAGCAGTGCATTGCGGGGGCACGAGGTATAGTTCACTGAACTAACTATAATGGCGGAATTTCTCTGGTTTTGTATGAGTGGAATGTCCAACTAATTAAAACATCCCTGAAACCTATGGTTTTTTCAGTGAATACATATATATATGAATTCAACCTGCGTAAGTGATAAGGCAAAGCATTCCAAAGTTTGGCCGTCCCAACTGTGAAAGTCCTGCCCACAGTCTCATTTTAGCGAAATGAGGGCCATTAAGGAGACGCTGTTGATTAGATCTTAAAGTCCACTCCTGGTGCTATAGGCTGTGCCTCAGCCTGGGGTAGCTGGGACCCTTGCCATGTATGGCTCAAAATGGCCAGGGTAAGGGCCTTAAATTAGATCCTCCTGGCTACAGGGAGCCAGTGGAGCTCTTTAAGGTGGGGGGAGATGTGCTGGCGCATAGGGACCTTGCTGATGAGCCTTGCTGCTGCATTCTGCACTCTCTGTAACCTGTAGATCAGGTAACCAGGTAATCCCAGAAAGAGACAGTTAGCATAGTCAATTTGGGAGGTAACTAATGCATTAACTATGATAATGCGGCTCTCTTCTGGTAGGAAGCCTGAAAGTTTTCTGATAGATCTAATTTTTCCAAAGTAGGTGGTAGATATTTGTGGAACTTGTGCCTTCTCCCATCTGACTCCAAGGTTTTTAACCGAGTCCTTACGGGAGGGTGGTGAATCCAACTCCCTAGGCCACCAAAGGCATGACTGGGGCAAAGCTTGGTTAAAAGAAAAGACCTCCATCTTATCGGCGTTAAGCTTTAGGCAATTTTCGTTCATCCAGCTCACAATGTCCTTCGGGCAATCCTTAAAATTATCAAAGGCTGCCGTGTAGTATCCAATGTTATATTCTAATAGTATAGTAAATGGTATAAAACAATATGGGCATACAGTAAATCATTAAATGAGTAGCCTATAAAACAAGACATAAAAAACATACAATAGAAAAATACGTATACAAACCCTAAGTGGAAAACACACTAACTGAAACTGTTGCAGGGATTCTGCGGAGTAACTAAACTATGCTTAGGGGTAAACATAATTTACAATGCATGCAATACAACACATGTCGTTACAACCACTTGCTGTAGGGGCAGACAGTGTTGGATTTTAAATACAACACCTTACCTACTTTTGCACAGACTGGAGTTGGAATAGTTAATTATACTATTCCAAAATCCAGCGCACCCTCTACAGCAAGTTGTTATTATGACTTGCGATGTAATGGTATGCTTAGTAACAATGCGGTTGTTGTAATAACCACTTTGTAAAGGCATGCATTGTAAATTCATGCATTCTAACGTGTCCTATTCTGCTTGTGATCATAGATCCTTAGTAGGCTCACAGAGGCACAAGTGATTAGAAACCCCAGAACACAACACTCCCGACCCTCTAAGGAATCACAATTGCAGGACACACCCTTTCACTTTCACACTCGTTATAGTCCACAATAAGTTCTGAGAGAGACAAGAGAAAAGTTTAAAATGTTTATTTTAACTATCATTCTCTAGTATGCAGTATGCATGCCACAATAAGTAAGAAAATGCCTAACACAAATTGGGTGAGCATAGTAAGTAGTCCATAAATCATGAAAGGAGCTGTCATTATATAAGACAGAATATCCTAACCTCCCTTCCCCTCTACAGAAGAAAAAAATATTATATATCAGAAGATCTCTGGGTGTTGACAGCAGACCCCGTGCCTTAGCATGCACAAATGAAAGTTCTACATCTCAGGTGCGTCATGATCGCTTCCCGGGAAAGATCCCTCTCCAAGTGTGTTGTAACCTATCCTGTACATAGGTATAGGACAAAGTACGTGTTCCTGAACAACAGCTGCATTTATGTGTTTTGTCTAGGTCCTGAGGCCTGACCAGAACAAAATAACAAGGGACATTGTTGTTTGACCTAGTCTAAGGTATGCAGACTAAATCCCAGGAAAGAACGGAACCCAAAAACAACAACAGGTTCTGTGTGAAAGTATAGAGTGGCACAAAGCAAAATATGTTTGAATAGTAATGGGTGGAAAGCAGAGGGTAGTCTAGAACATACTCATGCTAACATAGGGAAAATTACAATGGGCCTGCATGGGACATATGACACAATATTTAGACAACAAAAGGTACATTCCAGGACGGAAGCTCATGTCAAGAGGCACACCGACTTAAGACAAATATTGCACAGGAGCAAATGCCATGTCCCCACTCCCCTCTGCAGCCGAGTGCTCAGGCCGTATTAATAATCTGAAAAACTCTTCCACAAGGGGGAGAGGGGAAGTGGATAGAAAGAGAGACTGCCTTCAGATCCAGTAATCGTCCGTAACTTCTCTGATTCTTTACTCAATTCTGGTAGAGAAATAACAGGACCTGTATAAAACATTAGTGCACTAAGATTAGGTCAAAACATTTCATTACATACATTTCTACTCTATTATATTTCTCTCTTAGTCAAACTCACACACACCTGAATAATATGGAAGGCTAGCCCCTCTCTGATATGTTGTGTGTTGTCTAAATTCTTGATTTCTTCTGGCTCCAACTCCCATAGCTTTCCTTCTGAAAAGTTCTAATTATTTTAATGGATGAGAGACTTCATGTGAAGGGAGTTCACTATAGCCAAGAAACTTCGAGTATTGAAAAGGTCTCTTCGAGAAAAGGTATAAGTTCTGGTTGACACAGCAAATTCTTAAGTTCTGCCACGTAATTATTATTATTCCCAAAATAAGTGAGAAGGAGACTAGTTTGCTTACTGTTCGGTAGAGCAGACTCTCTACCATAACCATCTCCTCAGGAACTCTTCTTGAGAAAAAATTAGACATGACTCTAGTCTCCAAAAGGGGGAAAACCCCGTTGTGCACACCACTCCAGAAAAAGGGCGGAGTCTAAAAAAAACTAAGGCTAACAAGGAATTCTCCTCATAGTGAGTTCGATAACCAAACACTGCTCACTTGCCGAGGACTTCAGTTGAAGTGTGCGGCTTCTAGAGCGTGTGCGCTGGAAGGTACACTACAGAGAGAGGACTAAACAAAGAACTAGAACGCTGAAGTTGATTGTGATGGCGGCCGCCACCTTGAGAGTTTGAAAACTCCATGTAGACAAGTTTAAACATTAGTCTTTGTAAAAGCAGTTTGGAATGGAGACGCCGCAAATACCAGCGAGGGTAGAGGGCAAAATGGATCTTCTTCCTTCTTGGTGACCTTTTCATAATACATGTGATGGTGTTCCTGACAAATCAGCTCCAAAATACCTGCATAAAGAAGAGAAATATATAATATTTATGTGGCAAAAGAACATCACATACTGCTTACAGATGCTTGAGAGTCCATAGCAACTGAGCCTTGCAGGTCTAAGTAGGCAATAAGGTCAACAGGTGAAATAAAGAATTTAAAGACATAATTTTTCCATATCCGCTTGACTGAAAGTGCAATAAGGCCATATTTGTAACCAGCTTCTTTAAGTCTGGATTGTATATCAGAAAATTGCTTCCATAAAATTACTGTTTCCGTTGCATATTCTCGATAAATATATATTTTGTTTCCTTCCACCATGAAAGATGGAGTTCTCTGTCAGCTTTGCTTATTAATGCGAAGTGATGAGGACTCCATACTTTAAATATAATGTGTTCTAGATTGATTAGGTTTACAATGTGAGGGTACCCAATGAACATTATCAATTTCAACTTTTTCAGAAAATGTTATCAGTAGAGTAAGTAGCAGTTTTTCCAAGAAAATGCTACAATTTTGACCCTCAATATGTTCTGATAAATTGAATATACGTACGATATAGTGTCAAATCCAGTTTTTCAAATCCAATAACATCTTCAAAGTCCCTATGTGATGAAGGTGAGCAGATAGATGTTCAAAAGCTGCTGTATCTCTTAATTTAATCTCATTGTCAGGCACTTTTATTGTTAAACCTGCTATATCTCTTTGAATATGCTTGATACTTGAACAAACCGCATCAGTGTTATTATGGATTCCATGATTTTCCTTCAATATTTTTGCCTTTGACTCTTCATGCAATTCCACTTTTTTAGATTTGATTGGTGGTGGTGAAGTAAATTGGTTCCATTTGTTTGAGGTGTGTTCTGTAGATTTCATTTATAAATTTGGGCTGGACATATTGGGCAATAAGAAGTAACAGAAATTAATTTGCTGACATATATTTTGCCAGTTCAGTTATAAAGGTGACTTTTCAGAAGTACAATACCATCACTGATGAAAACAAAGGCTTGAACTGCTGAAATGAAGTGTGAAATAAAAAAAACAACTGTCTGCAAGTTTTGACAATAAACAAAAGGATGTGTTGTAATTTTAAGGATATGTGCAAGCAATTTTAAGGTATCCCCTTTAGAGAAAATTGAGAAGTTGCAAGTGGCCACCTCCTCTCCTCAAGCCTTCCAGGAGGTGAGGTTGACCATAAAAAAAAGGTTGCCAGAGTAGTCCACACAGAAAAACAGTAGAAATCCAGCCTAGAGGACTTCACCTTACTGAAAGTAGGTTCAGAAATGACGAAGTTACCACATTTCCTGAGGAAAGAACATTGTTTGATTCAGGTAAAATAAAAACTATGGCACATCAGTCATTTCTGATTGTGTACTCCTGCATCTCATAAGATTAATTTTCTACATGTCCCACTTTTAAATACTCTACCTTGTGAGCTCCAAAGTTAACATGGGGTGGCATGCTAATATTTATAACAAAGGTTTTAAACTGCCAAAAGGGTTGTTTTAACAGGCCGTTCTGCAGATTTAAACTGCACCAGTCAGGCTACAATGGTAAGCTTGAAGCCATGATTTCCTTGTCATACTAGTCGTGAAATACACAATAAATGCTTAATTCCACAGTTAACATTTAACGTCTAAGCCCTGGGTGCACTCTTTACACCATATACTAGAGTATTATAGGTAAGTTAAATATAGCAATTAGGAATAGGTCAAATGAATCATTTTTTAGGGGCAAGTACAGGCACTTTACTACTGGTTAGCAGGGTTAAAGCGCACAATAAAGCCAGTAAACATAAATACGATCCAGCAAAGGCGAAAAATCCAGTGTGATTATGTAGAAAAGGCAGATTTCATAAAGTGACCCTATTAATTATGCACAATGAAGGGAGAATAAGATAATGAGGCAATTTTTATTGGTAATGTGCATGACTATTTCATAGATTATACTGTCTGACCTAATAATGCCGTCATTTTGGAAAAGGACCCACTTTTTTAAGTCAAATATGCAAGTGTAGAGACTTCCCAATTTTGGCTCTTGTAGCAGTCTCTGGCAGTTGCCTCATGAGAACTTTGGCTTCTTAAAACGAATGTCTAGTGTTTCCAGAAAGCTGATTGCCCATCATGTGGGAAGTGCATCTTTTAGGGAGCTCTTCAGAAGTATCCCTCATTTACTGCTTTTGCAGCACAGGGGCCTTGCCTTCAATGCTCCAAGCAGGGCCAACTTGGCCTAGAAACCCTTGAACAAGACTGCACTGCTGCCTTTATTGCTGTGAAGGCCTACAAACACCCAGTCAAGACAAAATGATTTTATCCGGTTTCAGAAAAATATAAACATTTATAAACCAACATTACAATTCAATTATTTAAAAGAAGATATAATCCTTAAAATGTAATCTTTCACAAAAAATTAAATCCATATTTCAAAGCACTTAATGCCACGACAATGTATAACCCCACCTGAAGATTACATCAATACTTAGATTGTGTATATGAAAATTATGAAATTATGTTGTTTGAGTCCGTCTGCTATATCTAGTACCGTTTCCTGATAGCCATTGCGACTTTAATGTAGTTAGAAACCCTAGTGCATATAGCATGGGTAGCCAAAGAGTATAAATAATTAAAACCTTCAATATAAGAACTTTACCTAATCTCTTTTCAAATCGTAACTAAAAACGGTCCCCTTGGCTCTATATAAAGGGGGCAATAGCATAAAGTGCAAAGTGTGCTGAACTGCCAAATTATCACAAGGGCAATGCTTCGGTTTATCTGCCCATCCGGATAGTCTCAGGAAAGCCACTTAAAAATGCAGGGTAAGTAAGCGGAATCCTACAGACACCCATTTCCACCGGTACAGTGGCCTCAATGATCTCCTGGCTGTTTCAGCCTGCTTTTTTAGGTCTCGCCTGACCCAGCGCATATGCTGGTCTGGCGAGACTTTTTGAGAGGGCTCCAAAAAGTGCTACCAGGCCAGCCTAAAGCTACAGTGCACGTGCGTGGGCGCGCGCACCGCGCTCGACTGCGATTGCTTTCACTTTCACGGCCGTGCGGCCGCTTTGATGTTTACCGCGATTACTTTCACTTTCGCGGACGCGATCGCGATTACATAGCCAATAGGTCTCGCTTTTGGGACCTTATAAGTATTTAGTTATGCAAACTTAAAAGGTCCCAAAGGCGAGACCTATTGGCTATGCCAATGCTTGTCTTTATGTAGGTTAGGGCGCAGAATGCAAGAGGCTGGCAGTGATAATGGGGCAAAAAAGTAGACTAAACTACTGGACTATAAATAGCAAAGATGATTCGCACCTTTTCCAGTCATAAGAAATGTACTGCCTTGGCATTAAATTGGAAAGGATTTAAGAAGTCTTTAATTTATTAATTAATTTGATTTCCTTTTTACAGGAAACTATATATCTAATTCAGGGTCGGCACTCTGCCCTTGAAAACTTACACCATTAAATGTGCTTCAAACGGTGATCTTTTGTGCATGGCCTGCAAAGGTTTCACAGAATCAACTAGTCATTTCTTTTTTACGTGCCTGGGCTATATTTCTGCCTGCCAGAAATGGATCAAACCACTATGGAGAATACTGGGGACCCGAAGTAGTTGGACTGCACTTAGAATTCTCAGATCGGACCCCAAACTTAGTTATGCATGCGTTGTTGCTAAGTATCTGGGGAAGATATGGGTTATTAGATCTAGGGCTGTAAATGCGTCCTAAACAACTGTGATTGTTACAATTTTAACAGTATCAATTGATTTTCTGAAAACTATTGACAGGGATGAAGTGCATTGGCAAACCAATGCTATGGATAGGATATGTCCTTTTAAAAATCTATGCTTTAATGTGCCATAGTAGAGTTTTTTATACGTCTGGTTATATGCACTAATGTTTTTTATGTACTCATCTAGCAATGTAGTTGTATAGGCACAGACAACGTGATTACCATTTTATTATGTTTCTTAAATTATCTTATCCTTGTATGCTGTGATGCTGCGGCTCTCATACTTGAATGCACTTGTTCTAATCTTATGATTCTATTCCATGTACATATTCTTTTGTATTGTATGTGGATTCATTTGTTTTTATTAAAAGTAAAAGTAAAGTTTTTAATTTCATCACAATTGCTTCTGACATTGTTATATTAACTCAGTTCAAAATAGATGCCTATGGTTTAAGGCATTTAATTTCCTGTATCCTTCATATAATAAGAAGCCAGTACCTTAGATGGCTATGTTGCGACGATTATGAAGTCTATTTATTGTTGCTTTCGTGTCCCTTTTCACCTGATGTTTTGCTTTTTAATTAGCTGTTTTCAAGTCCACACCAGATCTTGCAAATCATTGTGCCTGGTTTGTCTCTGTTCAGTTCAAGGTATTGTCTTACTTTTCTTCATTTCTTCCATTCATCATCAAAATTCTTTCACATTGCCACAGACATTTTTTTATGCTTTTGAGCTTTTCCTCATACTGTGAATCTTCTATGCAGGCATTGTCACCTTTGCATATGTTGGTCATTAGGGCAGTATGTCAATGAGGCTACTAAAGATTTTGTACCTTCCTCTAGCAATAAAAAAAACAAAAAATGAGTGACGTGTTTGCCCAGTAAGTTAATCCATGATTTGAAACTCTAACTGGAAAACATAACCCTGGAATAGACCTTAGTTATTTTAGTCTAGAGCAAGGGTACTCATAAACTTTCTCTTGGGGGCCAAATTTACAGTGTGGTTTGTGGCCGAGGGCTGCACCGGTGGGGGTGGGGTTAGTGGGGGAGGGCCTAGAGCAACAACAAAAAAGCTGTGACCATGAGGTTGAACAGAGGCCCCTGCAGCAGATGGATTAGTCCACTGAGCCACCAGACCCAGCATACACATATCTATCCATCTATCCATCTATCCATCTATCCATCTATCTATCTATCTATCTATCTATCTATCTATCCATCCATCCATCCATCCATCCATCCATCCATCCATCCATCCATCCATCCATCCATCCATCCATCCATCCATCCATCCATCCATCCATCCATCCATCCATCCATCTATCTATCTATCTATCTATCTATCTATCTATCTATCTATCTATCTATCTATCTATCCATTTATCTATCTATCTCTAACTCCATCTCTCTCTCTATCTCTAACTCCATCTCTCTCTCTATCTCTAACTCCATCTCTCTCTCTATCTCTAACTCCATCTCTCTCTCTATCTCTAACTCCATCTCTCTCTCTATCTCTCTATTTCTCTCTCTCTCTGTCCCTGTCTGTCTCCATCTGTCTCTATCTGTATTTGTCACTATCTGTCTCTGTCTCTATCTGTCTCTGTCTGTCCCTGTCTCTCTCTGTCTCTGTCTCTATCTGTCTCTGTCTGTCCCTGTCTCTCTCTGTCTCTGTCTCTATCTGTCTCTGTCTGTCCCTGTCTCTCTCTGTCTCTCTATGTCTCTATCTTTATCTCTGTCACTATCTGTCTCTATCTGAATTTGCATTTATCTGTCTCTGTCTCTATCTCTCTGTCTGTCCCTGTCTCTATCTCTTTCTGTCTCCGTCTCTATCTCTGTCTCAGTCTCTGTATCGATCTATGTCTCTATCTGTCTATGTCTGTCTATGATCTGTCTGTCTATGTCTGTCTCTCTGTCTGTCTCTATCTCTATATGTCTCTATCTGTTTCTGTCTCTATCTGTCTCTGTATCTCTGTCGCTATCTCTGTCTCTATCTGTCTCTGCTTATCTGTCTCCATCCCTATCTGTCTCTGTCTGTCACTGTCTCTCTGTCTCTGTCTGTCTCTGTCTCTATCTTTCTCGGTCTGTCTCTATTTGTCCCTGTCTGTCTCTGTCTCCGTCTGTCTGTCTCTGTCTCCATCTCTATCTGTCTGTCTCTGTATGTCTCTCTTTGTCTCTGTCTGTCTCTATCTGTCTCTATCTCTATCTGTCTGTATCTTTGCCTCTGTCTCTATCTGCCTCTGTCTTTATCTGTCTCTATCTTTCTCTGTCTCTGCCTCTATCTAGCGCCAGGACACCCTCGGGTAGCAGTGCGCTCTAGAAATATCAGTAACATAACATAACATAAAATCTATCTCTGTCCAAACAGGAAGCTTCCTAAAAGGCCATTTAAAAGTCAGCTGCAAAAGTGGTTACAGCTGACTTTCAAAGGGCCTTTTTGGAAGCTTTCCGACTGAGCCGTGTCATCATCATAGAGGCCGGCAGCAAACACAGAAGATGGCCGCAGGAGCATACGCAGTGAATACCTATTTAATACATATTCACTGCGTTTGCTCCTGCGGTCATCTTCTGTGTTTACTGCCTGCCTCAACGGAAAGGTAGTAATGGCAAGGCAAGTCCATGGGCCGCCAATGAAGGTCTGCCGGGCCGCTGGCGGCCTGTGGGCCGTACTATGATTACCACGGGTCAAGAGATATCCCACTAGTTCCAACTTTTAGCATAGATTTTTCTGGGATCCTATGAAGCTTAGGGAATTGTTAGAATCCATTTTAGTGCATTTTATTATCCACCTCGGATAGATTTTCCATGACCCATCTAAGGTAGGGTACCATACTGGTTCACTTTGTGGGGCTGCCCACTGGGAGCACAACCATTGGGCATGACATCTTATCCAAGTCTGGATAATTATACTTCCCTTTTACTGGCATTCATACTGACGTTTAAGCTTATTGTTGTGGAATACTGAGGAGATTAAGCCTTAACCAGTATCTAGAAGGCAGTAAAGATGGTCTGCCCTATGCCTTATCCTCGGTTCCACCCCTTCGGCCTGGGATGACTCCTGGTGGCCGACCGCACTGGGAACACCTCCAAGACACACCGACCACGCACGCAACCTAGGGGTCATCCTCGACTCCACCCTCTCCATGACTAAGCAGGTCAATGCCATCTCCTCCTCCTGCTTCAATGCCCTCCGCATGCTCCGCAGGATCTACAAGTGGATCCCCACCGAAACGAGAAGAACGGTCACCCAGGCCCTCATCAGCAGCAGGTTGGACTATGTAAATTGAAAAAAAATTGTTTAATTGATACTTGTATAGCGCACTACTCACCCGCAAGGGTCTCAAGGCGCTTGTACGAATACCACTGTGGAACCCATCCTGGCTTTCCCTGTGAGGCGTCCACTCCTGGGCACCCCCAAGGTGGAGGCCAGGCATCCTTAGCATTGTGGGGGCCGTTGTGGAGATTAAGCAAGCTATTGCCCAGAGTTGCAGAGTGGGACTCCATGATTGGAATGGCACCGAGGCAAGAATTATCAGGTCCGTGGAATTTTTGAGCCCAAAACCCGCCGAGGTGGGGAATTGAACCCTGGTCCCGGGCTAGATCTCTGCATCAGGGTCTGCCGCTCTAATCATTGAGCCACACTTCTCCACGATGGAAACGCCCTCTACGCAGGAACTTCGGCTAAACTCCTGAGACGGCTGCAACGCATCCAGAACGCCTCTGCACGTCTGATCCTCGACATCCCCCACTGCAGCCACATCACACCCCACCTGTGAGACCTGCACTGGCTCCCCATCAACAAGAGGATAACCTTCAAGCTCCTCACCCACGCACACAAAGCACTCCACAACACCGGACCAGCATACCTCAACAGATGACTCAGCTTCTACACCCCCATCCACCAGCTCCACTCCACCGGCCTCGCCCTCGCCGCAGTCCCCCGAATCCAAACAATGACTGCCAGTGGCAGATCTTTCTCCCACCTCACAGCCAAGACCTGGAACACCCTCCCCACCCACCTACGGCAGACCCAAGACCTACTGACCTTCAGAAGACTCCTCAAGATCTGACTCTTTGAGCAGTAGCAGCACACCCCCCCACCCCCAGCGCCTTGAGACCCTCACAGGTAAGTAGCGCGCTTTACAAGTGATATGATTGATTGATTGATTGATTGAAGCTCATTTCCATCAGTTGACAGCTGAAATAACTTGAGTGGAAAGGAGCCAGCTCATGTTATTTCATTAACATCGTATAGAAGAGAGCAAGGGCGAATCAACTGAAACATAGAGACTGCCTTTGTTTGCTGAACTCATCAATACTGTACCACTAAAAGAGCATAGGTTACAGGAATATTACAATGAGAAGTGAAAGTATCAAAACACTTCTTCATGAGTATCAGTCTCATGGAAAAGATCGCACAAATAAAATATCATGGTAAGGATAGCCCTAGTAGTAATAGCAGCAAGGGCCCCATTCCTGATAGTGAGCAGGAACAACAATGTTAAAATGGCACCTGCCCAAAATATATAGGAGTCTTCAGCAAATGTTAACACCGATTCCCTAGGCGGAAGAATGGAATGGGTTTACATTGAATCCACGCCCATTGTTGGATCCTAAGTAGGAGTTTTTACATTTGCCTGTTACCTTTGCAGATCACTTTCAAGACCAAATGTAGCATGAGAATTGGTATCCTTGTGCTATTGGACTGTGGAGCCTGTGATATGGTAATGACCAGGAATGGGTGACCAACAACAATATTCCAAAGGTTCATAAAAGGGTATCTGAAGTATTCAGACAATTGACGGTATTACCTTGATCTCAGGGCCAGTGAAAATATGCCACATTTTTAACGGTCTCTTTAAAAGTTCCCAAATAGAATTTTTGTTTTCGTTTTTTGGAATTTCATGGTTAAAAAGGCATCAACTGCATGTCAATTGGGCAATTCACACTATATCTTTCTTTATCTTCTAATTTTGTTGTGACCATTACTTTGCCTCCAGCGAGCACTGGACACAATCAAAAGATACCAATGTACCAACATGTTCACTAGTCAACAGCCTATCCTTGGTTTTCGAGAAAACGATGTTCAGAGAGGCAACACAAAAGGAATGTTTTTTAGTGCATTAGTAATGCCACAGAATGAAGTCAGGAGTCTTCAATGATGCTTCTTTTATTTTCAAAAATCCTGGAGTACAGGACAAGCAAATGCCGCCTACGCGTTTCACCCTGAATAGGGCTTCATCGGGCAGTATTTCTTGCAAAAATTATTTGAGAGAGCATCAACTTCTTAACGTCATCCAGACACGCTCAATTTATAGGCATGTGATGTGTCCAAATTGATAGGATATTTGAAAAAAGAAGGAGAAACCGTACGTAGCAAAATAGAATTCACTCTGATAGGTGAAGTTATAATGGCTGTGTCCGCCAATGTCCTACTCTTAAAATACCGAAAGACGCCAACCGCGGTGTGAGCAGTTCCCCCCCTGAAGTTGTGTATCCTTAGTTTTCAACCATTGCTGTGCATTTTCAAATTCCTTTATCAAACCAACAGCTAACTTTCTTCCTCTCCGAGATTATGCCATTATGAATAAACCAGCAACTTTTGTTCCTTTTTGGCATATCTATTATTTTTCTGAAAATGAAAAGGAAACTCCAAAGGCCCACTTACAAGCGAAAATGCAGAAAGGCTTGATTATATGGTCCTGATTACCCACAAAAGCCTTGAGTTTAGGCCTTGATTCTTCCATAACATGTTAAACCAGATTGCAATCAAGGGCCAGTACAACCTACCCATTATTAAAAATATCTTAGAATTAGCAAGGAGTAGCTAATAATGGAAGGCCCTTAAAACATGGCAGTTTGTTTAATTCTTTCCCTTGGTGGCTTTTTTCTCTTTTCAGAATCACCTCAATTCTACAGCAAAGTAGCATTTAGGAATTAGAGCACTTTATACATCTCAATCTAAATCTAAATTCAGAGCACACATGTTTACTAAACTCAAGTAATACAGAACCTGCCTATTTCTGATTATTAGAAGGGGTCAAGTAGAAGACTGCCTTTTGCACCACGTTTGGGCATGTCAGGCATTGAATTATTCCATTTGGATTGTGGAGTGCTCCTGCTATAGACTAACGTTTCACGGGACATACATTTGCGTATGTCTTGAATCATTTTGTGCTGGTCTGTCTTATAACATCCTGATATTATCTGAGTTACTCCATGAACTTAGGAAAATTATTTACAATAGCATCAATGTAACAGCAACATCAGCTGTTTTGCAAGGTCAAAAAAGGGCATTTGAGAATTTAAAGGTAGAAAATCTAGACTTCATGCTCAATTCTTCTGATTTGTCAATGGATCACAAGATAATACCTGCCATTCTTAAATGACCTTCTCTGTCAAATATAAAAGCTTGGCTTTTAAACTTTGAACACCAAGTTATCAACGTTTACACACATCTAAGCAGTGATATCACCCACGGCCTAAAGTAAAAAAACATGAGGAACGAGTTCCACTGTCATTCTAGTGCTCTACAAGAATTTGTTAGCCCTAAAAATTACGTCTTTTATCGTATTTTAACCAGCTTTAATCAGATTAAACTGTGTGTTATCTGCCTCCTCCTTCCTGATTGTTTTGTGCTTCTCCTGTTGTTTAGCGGCGCTCGACCCTAGCGGAACCCGGAAGTTAGGCGGGTCCGCATTGCACCTTGGGTTGACGCGCCAGCTCTCTGCCTGCCGGATGTACATAAAAGGCGCGCTGGGGCATCCGCGCACTGGTTAGTAAGAGGGTTTCAGCTTCTAAGTTTTAATCTCTTTAACCTTCCCTGATAGCTCTTTCTTTTGCTGCTAACGCGCTGTTTGTACATATATATATTTTGCACATAGAATATTACTGGCACAATATTGCTCGTACATTACGTTTTTTATCTTATTTTAACCACTTTTAATCAGATTAAACTGTGTGTTACCTGCCTCCTGCTTCCTGATTGTTTTGTGCTTCTCCTGTTGTTTAGCGGTGCTCGACCCTAGCGGAACCCGGAAGTTAGGCGGATCCGCATTGCACCTTGGGTTGACTCGCCAGCTCTCTGCCTGCCGGATGCACATGAAAGGCACGCCAAAGGCAAGCGCATCTGCGCCTGTCGGCGCCCGGAGCGCGCCCAGTGCCAGGACCCCTGCCCCTTTCAAGGTAATCACCTATAGCAGAGAACAGCTGGTCGATCTAGATAGGACTTTGTGTAAAGCTCATGAGTTGGCGCTACCTAACAGACAAATAGAAAGGCTGGTCTGTACTAAATGTACCTATCAGATCAGACTGGATAGAAAGGGAGGCTCTGGTTTGGATGGCAGTCAGAACATCATAGGGACAGATATCTTTTTAGACCGGGTGGGTGTAACTTGCTCAGATATAACCTTCGGACATCATAGTAAGATGGGCCAGTCTCAGACCTTAAGTTGTATTCTTCTGAATGTTCAGTCTTTACATAAAAACAAATATCAGATTGCGGATCTGATCGAAAATACTTCCCCAGATCTAATTTTTCTGACCGAGACCTTGACCAACAGTACCTCCGGCCCAGATTGGAATACATCTCTACCTGACGGCTATGTGGTTACTGCACAAGACAGAGTAGGCAAGAGGGGTGGAGGGATAGCGATCGTCCATCAAGCCCATTTAAAACTACGGGTTGAAACTCATTTAGACTTACCTGCAGAAGCACTCTATTTTACCATCTATTTAGGTAACCTTTTTAAGTTTCAGGGCCTTTTAGTCTATCGCCCACCTGGGCCTAAGACTTCCTTTCCACAAGCGTTAATGAACCATCTAGAAACCTGTATGGACCCCCACCCTTTTATTCTTCTTGGTGACTTCAACTACTATCTGGAACTCACCAATCATCCAGATTCGACTAAATTGCTTGAGAATCTAGCAGCCTTCAGCTTCAATCAAGTAGTCAATGGTCCTACCCACCGAGCGGGCCATACCTTAGATGGTATTTTTGTTAATAATATAGAGTTGGAGCTGGTCAACATCACTGCTCTCCCCTGGTCTGATCACAATGCAATTTATTTTAATATTAAATCAGGATTACCAAAACCCTTACCTCGTTGAAAGTCGGCAAAGGTAAAGATCAGACAATGGTCTAAGGTCTGTGCAGATAGGCTAATCAATGCACTTGGCCACTCACATCCTCCTCCTAGGAAGAACAATTCGGAGGCATTTCAGGGTTTCAATGAATGGTTGGCGACAGCTGTTGACGAGGTAGTGCCTGAAAAGCTGCTATCCATCAGGAGATCTAAGCCATCTGCCCCCAGGTATAGTCGGGAACTCAAGGCCCTAAAAATAGCCTGCAGAAAGGCCGAGCGCTTTTGGAGGGTGGACTATAGTGCAGAGAATAAAACTAGGTACAATTACGCCCTTTCACAATATAGAAGTGCAATAATTGCTGCAAAGAGCATATATTATGCAACAAGAATTAGGAAAGCAGGGAACTCAACTAAAGAGCTTTTTAAAACAATAACTGTACTTTTAAAACCACCTCAGAACAATACATTTCAGCCTGACCAAGCGATGTGCGAAATATTAGCTTCCTTTTTTCAGGAAAAGGTCCAGCTAATCCATAAAGGATTCATAAATTCACACCCTGATCTAGAGAAGCAAGGGCATCCACTGACAAGCAGAGGTACGATTCATCCTGGCTTAACGAAATTTCCAGCAATAACGAGAGAAAAAACTCGTAAATTGATCATTCTAACTAAATCAGGCTCCCCTAAAGATCCCTGCCCCCCCTCAATCCTGCACCTCGCCGCTGATATAATTGCAGGCGAACTAGCTCCTTTAATTAACCAAGTATTGGACTCTGGTAGCTACCCCACCAGCTGGAAGATAGCTACGATCAGACCACTACTGAAGAAACCTACATTGGATCCCCATGTACCTAAGAACTATCGCCCTATTGCTGAATTACCTATTGCAGTCAAAATCTTAGAGAGAGCAGTTAACAGATCATTGATGGACTATCTAGACTCCCATAACTTGTTAGACTCCACCCAGCATGGTTTTCATGCACAACACTCGACAGAGTCAGCACTGCTTACGGCAGCAGAGGAGATCCGTATCATAGTCGATAAAGGAGGCAGGGAGATCCTTGTCTTATTGGATCTGTCGGCTGCTTTCGACACTGTTAATCATACAGTGTTGATACGAAGGCTATAGGAGATTGGTATTGAGGGCCCAGCGTTGTCTCTTCTTTCATCTTTTCTGGAAGGAAGGGAGCAACGTTTACGCTGGGATGGCCTACAGTCTGGCAGCTTTCATCTTCCATGTAGGGTTCCGCAGGGCTCAGCATTGTCGCCTACGCTATTTAATATTTATGTCACTCCTCCAGCCAGACTCATCAGGAAGCATGGCTTCGCCTTAGTCTCATATGCGGACGATTCCCAGCTCATAATTTCCATTGCCAAGCAATCTAAAGACATGGCCCTCAAATTTCATAGCTGCCTATTGGAAATTATGACCTGGATGCATGAGAGCTTCCTGAAGATCAACACTGAAAAGACAGAGATCATTGAGTTCGGTAAGGGGAATCCCCTGTGGAATAACTCCTGGTGGCCTTTGAAGGCCGGTGAGTGTCCCAGTCTTGTGTCCAAGGTGAGAAACCTGGGCGTGCTGTTTGACTGCCAGTTAAATTTCTCGGCTCATGTCAACAGCCTTGTATCATCTTGTTTTTTCTTAATAAAGACCTTGCGAAAGATATTCCCCTTCATTACGCCAGAGTTACGCAAGACTGTAGTGGTGGCACTTGTGCTATCCAAGCTAGACTATTGTAATGCCTTATTGTTTGGGATAAACAAGGCACAGCTTAAAAGGCTGCAGGCTTTCAAAAATGCTGCGGCGAGATTACTTCTGGACTGTCCCAGAGATCAATCGGTCTCTGCGGGAATTAAAACTCTACATTGGCTCCCAGTCCAACAACGGATAGATTTTAAGGCCATATGCTTGGTCCACAAGGCTGTCTTTGGTGGTGGAGCCAAGGATATCCAGAAAATATTGATTCCCTATACCCCCACCCGTGTGCTAAGGTCCAGTACTCAGAGCCTCATCCAGGTTAGTAGGATTAGGAAAGCCAGATGGGGAGGTAGAGCCTTTTCGAATTGTGGAGCAGGACTTTGGAATGGGCTTCCCTGTTCGTTAAAATCAGTAGATAACCATCAATGCTTTAGGAAAGTTTTAAAAACCTGGCTATTTCAGGGAGCTTAGATTTGAGGACTGTTGTTCCCTCTCTATACTTACCAGCGCCAAGACGCTTCGGCATTCAAGCGCTTTACAAGACTTATCCTATCCTATCCTTAAAATCTGTTTACAATACATCCAGAGGCATGTTTACTAATGTTTGTCACAACGTAGGACAACAGGCAAAGTTGCTGTGATTTGTTGCGTGAAACAAAGAGAGCAGAAATGTATCATATCTACTAAGATACAGAGCTTGTTTGTTCCTTCCTAGCAATGGTGCACTGTGTGATGGGAAACAGCCTTTACAATGGAAGCGTTACAATGCATACCATTACAATACATGTGGTTACAATGCAAAAGGCTTGTTGCAGGAGGTAGAAAGTATTAGAGTTAACTCCAACACATTCCCTACTGTTATTCAAACTTCCAGCGCACCCCCAACAGCAAGTTGGGGTAAAGGTATGCGTTGTAACGGCATGCGTTGTAATGGCATGCATTGTAACATCATACAACCCTGTGTGATTGATGCCTAGCGCCAACACAGGAACCCTTGTGTCATGCTGCAAGGGTATCTGCTTTATGGGCAGGACTGTTTTTGTAGGGCAAGGGATACCTTCCTGCACAAAAACAATCCAAAGATACATTTTCCTCTTTCTATGTGCGATGCAGAATGTACCACACAGAGGGGCTGATTTTGATAGCGAGCGCTCGTACTGCCACCCACTATCATGGCGGTCAGGGGAATGAATAACAAGCAGGCGGTAGTCTGACTGCTGCTTTACGATGGGACCACCGAGCTGGTGGTCACAGAGTACTCCTTTACTCAGCGGATTGTGCTGCAGCCCAGGAAAAGGGCCACAGCGCAAGCCACTGTGCAAAGGAGCACTTTGTGTACATCCATGAAGGTGAGTGGGGGAACTACATGTGCCCCCTGGGCCACTTTACATTGCCCACAAAAGACAGTGCCCTGTTTGAGGCCCCCAAAATCAGTTTCTGACAGCCTTTTCATGGTAGTCTTTCCGACTTGAAAAGGATGTAGGAAAGGGATATCATAATCCAGGTGGCCAAGCCTGCCTCAGCGCTGCCACCATTTGGGATTGCAATTCCGACCGCTGCCCTGTCGGGATCAGATGATCCTGTTGTAGGCAGTGGTATTCCCCCAACCGCTTAGGGTCCGATTGCCTGCATTGAAATGCGGCGGTCAGACTGCCACCAATTGCCTGTCGGTGTTCAGTCCGACCTGCATCATAATCAAGGCCTTAGTAAGAGGAAATAGCAAGGAGAAAAAACATTGTTCTATTTCTCTTGCCATCCTCTGACAGGTGTACCGATTTGACTCAATCCCAAGTTTACAAATCTTTGAAAATCGGGAAATGTGTCATGGTATAAATGGGGGTCTCAAGAGTATGTTGTTGCAGAATGGTCTGCAGTATACTAGTAGTGTACACCAATTACTGTATGTAAGGCACAAATGCAAGTCCGGATCCTCACCACTGACAACCAATGTTAGAAATTAGGGTCTCTAGTAGGCAATGGTTTTCAACTTTGTCTAAGTAGGAACCCTTCTTCCTAGTCAGGGTAAGGGGGATATACTTCTAAAACAACCCCTACTCACCCGCTTGGGGGCTTGGCACAAGCAGACAGGCTTATCTCAGAGGCAGTGAGTAAAGCATTTGTGCATGCATACAGTAACACAGTAAAAACACTACAAATGGACACCATATCTCTTTAGAAAATATGAAATTCTTTATCTAAACCAAACAAGACCAAAAAAGATAAAAATCCACAAAACAGTTCTTAAAAATATGCAGTTTGAAAGAAAACCTTAAAATTGTAGGGATATCCACAAAACACAGTTCTTCCAAGTCGGTAGCTCTGTCTGGCGCTACCACCATGCTGAAAACCAAAGAGTCTAACAGTTCCAGCCGACCAACTCAGTAGGGGCCAGCTAAAGCATTGACAGACTCATGAACAGTACCTTTCTCGGTGCAGCTGACACGTTGGTGTGAGTCGGTCAGGGCAACCGTCGCAGTTGCGTTGCAAAATGGAAGCGGTGGAGGGTGAGGTGCCCTCATGACGGGGTGCAGGCAGTGGCTCAGTGACAATCATTCACACAGTGTCAGTGAGACCAAGGCTTACGGTGCTGGGTGAGGTGGTGCTAGATGCAGTGCTGTCCCGTTGCAGTGCAGGCGATGGAGCTGGTTGATGTTCAAGTCAAGCATCAACGGTGTCGGTGACGTCCAGGCAGGGTGAAATGAGGTGGTGCTGAGTGTGATGCTCACAGGATGTGGTGCAAGCAACGGCTCGGTGACGATCGTCCTTATGGCATCGGTGAGACCAAGGATGCGGTGCGAAGTGTGGCATGGCCTTCTGCGGTGGTTTCACGACACGGAATCTGCGATGGACTCGATGACAGAGTCGGCTGCTTCTTTCTTCTGGGGCGCCTGAAACCAGCGGTTCCAGAGAGGGTGCCCAGATGGATGGTGAGGTCTTTGCTATTCCTGAGACCTCTTGAACAGGGGGCAAGCTCTACCTCAAGCCCTTGGAGACACTTTACCAGCAGGATACAGACACAGTCCTCTCCTTGAAAGACAACCGCTACTGCAGGCCAACCTTAGACAGCACACAGCAAAGGGGCAGTACTTCTCCTTCAGCTTTTCCAAGCTCTTCTCCTTGGCAGAGGTTTCTCTTGAATTCCAGAAGTAGTCTACAAGTCTGGGGTCTGGGCCTCACTTTTAATAGCGCAAATTCCTTTGTTCTCTGGTGGCAGAGAAGCTCTTTGCCCAGCCAAAACCAGTTCTGTTCTCTCTGGTGCAGCTGCCAGGCAGGAGGGGGAGACAGCAATGTCCAATGCAGACAAGGCCCATTCAGGTGTGAAGGAAATCTCCTCTCCATACTCTGATTAACGCCCAGGTCTATTCAGCCCAGCCCTGACTCCCCCTGGAAAGACAGGACACACCTCACCCCCCAAGTGCCAGTCTAAACAGAATGCAGGTTCTCAGGCCCTGTCTCTCCAAAGCCAAACAGTCAATACACAAACCTAGTAGAGGCACAAAGCAGGAAAATACCCACTGGACATGGAGAGGATGCCATGAAAATACCCACTGGACATGGAGAGGATGCCATGAATGAAAAAATATTCACAACATGATAGGATTTCCTGTTGCTCTAAGATCTATTGCTTTTTCCCACATCCCACTGGCTGCTTCCAGAGCTAGAGTTCAGGTTTACACCAATTGTAACACGTTGCACACCATCAATAAACTGATGACGTGTGACATTAGGCTGTATAGTATGTGAGAAATTGGGTTGTTGGTTGAATGGGGTTTTAACCCTGCTCAAGCAACAGCCACAATACTTATCAGGGTGAACCACAAAACTCACTAAATTAACCTGTGCTTAACCATCTGATAGCTTTGGACAAAAACAGTCAGGCTTAACTTAGAGGCAACACGTAAGGTATTTATGCAGCACACAAACATCAAAAAGTGTAAACACAACATCAGAAAAATCCCACACCAATTTAGATAAACAGAGTACATTTTAGAAAAACGATTTGACATCAAAATGACAAAAATCCGCCCGGCCTCTGTGAAACTCCAGCATCTGGGCGAGGCAAGATGGGGGCCGCCTAGAGGCCGATTGCAGCACTAGAGAAGTTGCTCTGGATCAGGGTATGTGACGACCCTTATAGACCTACAGATCACGGTTAGCCCCTGAAGGGTTTTGGAAAACTACCCCCCCTTGTCCATCTATGGGGGTCCGGGTCGCTCATAAAGGACTTTGGGCACCTGTTATAAAACTCGGGCTACAGAAAGCCAGGCGCTCTATATCCAAGTTCCTATCTCACCTGATTCACCTGGCGAGCCTGAGCGTGTGGAACAGTGGAGGGATGGCCCCGAAGGTGGCGGGAAATGCCGCGGGTTCCAAGGCTGCGGCTCGGAGGCTGCGTGGAGAGCCTGCCGCGGGTTCTGCAGCGAAGAAGCAGAGTGTTCCGGAATTAACGCCGAGCGACCCGCAGCAGACGCGTACTCCGGATCAGCTGAGGAAGGGGAAAGGCGGGGCTCCGGGGAAGACCTGTCCAGGTGGCCCTTCGGTAGTCGATATGCTGATGCGGAGCAAGGAGCAAGAGGCAGAGGCAGGGGGAGCAGCGGCGGTCCAGAATACGTGGAAGAATACAAGAAGAAAGCGAAATGAAGAGGTGAGCCCGATCAGGTCTAATTAAGCTCTTCAAAGCACCCAAGGCATTAAATCTAACTTAATTATTATGGATTCCAGCGAGGCCGACTCACTCGCTGCAGAAACTGCCCTCAGTGATAATGGCATTGGTTATGAGAGGATTACCCCTCCAGAAGAGAATGTGGGGGGGATGACATAGTCGCTCCCTCTATGGTATCTTCGGCCCCTTTGGGGGCAATACAAAACACAGATACTATTAGTAAAAATGCAGATCCGGCCTCCATTTTTGAAGGAGCGATATTTGAGAAGGGGCTACTGCAATCTGCCTCAATGCCGGAGGCTGATGATGCGATGTGGGGAGCAAATCTCCCGGGGGGGGCAAGGACAGATTGGATATGGATAAAGATAAGGAGCCCAGTGATTGGTTTTTTCTGTCTCCAAAGGGGCTGAGTGGTCTGAGGATGATCGAAGCTCATCACTAGGGGGGAGTAATTTGGACTCAGACCATGAGGATACTGATTTAGACCTCCCTACAGTAACTAAGAAGCCTAAGGCGCAGTCAGATATACAAGGCCGAGGAGGAAAATATTTAAGATGGGACTATTCATCTGCCACTCAACTCCCTGGTAAGCTCCCCCCGGTAACTGGCACCATTGCCCCTATGTTGGAGGTTATACATCAGGCCATCCTCTCCCACAGGGAAGAAACGCACCAGGATAATCGCAAGGTGCAGGCTGCCATGAGAAAAATTCAAGGGGTCGTCAGGAAGCTCTCTAAGGCATGTTTTAATGTAGGTGAGAGAGTGACGAACCTTGAGGAAAGAATAGTTGCGACGGAGGAAGAGGCAGCCAGAGCATCAACCCAGGTGGAGGCTCAAAACTCACAGATAAAGGACATTCAATGGAAGCTCAAAGAATTTGAGAACAGGCAGAGGAGAAATAAACTTAAGGTATTGGGGGTGCCAGAGGGAGTGGAAGGGCCGGACATTAGGCTATATATAATTGAACTGTTTAAGGCTGCCTTTCCTGAAATGCCGGAATGGAACTGGACTGTCGAAATTCAAAGAGCACACCGCACCCCGTTTAAATTACGAGCCCCAGTGAGAGAGGGAGATAAACAACGAGCAATTCTGGTGTTCCTAGGGAATTTTCTCTTGCGACAGGCTATTTCAGAGAAGGCCAGACCAGAGGCAGAGTGGGGGGTCTCATTTTTCGTTCACCCTGACTTCTGCCATTCAACGGTAGAGAGACGTTGGAGGTTGAGACAGTTAATTAAACCGTATCAGGAAAAGAATATCCAGATATATCTTATTAACCCTGCACAACTTAAGGTGATTCATGAGGGACGTACATGCTACTTTACCTCTGATATAAAAGCTAGAGAATATCTGGATGCCGTAGACAAATAAAAAGCTTGGTTGTGAGGTGAAGAAAGGGAGATGGCAAGGGGAATAAAACTGCCTGGGTTTGGTGATTCTATGGTTCAACTAGAAGTTGGGTGATGGGGGTGTCAAATGTTAGAGTTCTATAAACTTTAGGTTGGGGCTAATTCTGTGTATTAGATTTATGATTTAGTAGGATTAAGGGGGTAAGAGGAAGTTATAATGATTTACCTAGGAAGACCAAGTCGCTAATGCTGCAGACACATCATATGCACAGACCTAGGTCTGAGCGCTTCTTATAGATGGAGGGAGGTGGGGTGGGAGTGGGAAGGGAAGGATGGGGGTTGGTGGGGTTGGAGGGGTTGCAAGGGGGGAAGAAGAAGATGGGGAAAATGAAGAAAAGGAAAAATACCTGGTTTTATTTTTTTGATGGTTTAGGGCTTTCTGTTTTTATTCAGCTGTATGGGCTGCGACAAAAGAAATTTGGTATCTCAGAAAGGTTAAAGGGGGAAACTTAAGATATGCACATATTTTCTGATCTCTTTATCTGAAATAGAGAAAGTCAGTATTAAAAAATTGCCTAAAGTCTTGTCCGATCATAGTCCACTTATTTTGCAATATGATTTAGGTACTTTAAATAAAAACTATTCAAGGTGGACTTTTGAGAGGAAGCTATTAGCTGATCCCAGATTTGTAGAGCATTTGAGGAAATGGGCTCAAGAGTATTTTGATATGAATCATTATTGCTCATCTAGAAATAATGTTTGGGATGCGTTTAAGGCAGTCTTGAGAGGCGAGACAATTAGCTTCTCGGCTAGGCTAAAACAAGAGGTTCGGCTAGAGAATGAGAGATTGGTCTGTCAGCTAGCAGCAGCAGAAGAACAATATATATAGGATATTGGGCAAGGGTGCGAGTCCGCTGGGAGTCAGCAGAAGATACTTACCATTAAAGCAGAGCTACATATGTGGATAGGCCAGAAAGCTGCCGATGAGTATCAGACACAAAGGTGTAAAATGTATGAGACGGGTGAGCAGGCGGGCAAGTTATTAGCACTACGGATCAGGAAAGAAGGTAGCAGAAAAATAATTTCAAAAATAGAAGAAGGAGGTCGGGAGTACACAGAACCCCCCGATGTATTGAAAGTTTTGAAAACCTTTTCTCAAATATTGTATAAAGAAGAGGATGGTTCTGAGGATGCTAGTCTGGGGTTTGAAGATATAGCCCCCCAGCTGGGTAATATGGATAAAGAAATGCTGGAGAATGATTTGGTAATGGGTGAAGTGGTGGAATCATTACAGGAATTAGCAGCAGGAAAGGCTGCAGGGCCGCATCCAGAATGAGATTACCCCAATATTATGGATTTGTTTAATGGTATAATATGCTCTGGTCTAATTCCAGAATCTTGGAAGGAAACAAATATTATTGTGTTTCATAAGAAAGGGAAGCCGAAGGAGAATCCCGGGTCATATCGTCCAATATTCCTCATCAACACAAATACTAAGATCTATGCCAAGGTTCTATCTAGACGACTGGGAAGGGTCGTGGCCGGTCTGGTCTCTCTGTGGCAGCAAGGGTTTATTCCAGGTCGGGGAACAACTGACCACATCAAGCGGGCCATTACACTGTTTGATGTGCAAGCTGCAATGGGGGCGGATGGCCATGATCCTTCTAGACGCGGAAAAGGCTTTTGATCGCGTAACGTGGAAGTATATGTGGGGGATATTGGACCTAAGGGGTTTTGGACCTAGAATAATGGGGGCTAATAAAGCCATGTACTCTGACCCTAGGGCTAGAATACAGATAATGGGAGGCAGCTCGGAAAAAAATTATATTTCCAGAGGGACGCGTCAAGGCTGCCCCTGTTCACCAATCCTTTTCACCCTGTATGTAGATCCACTGGTACGGAGATTATTCTGTTGTAAAAATATTAAGCCGGTTGTATTTCATCGGTTTGAGACTAAACTGCTGGCATACGCTGACGATCTGGCCATAATTACGCCGGAACCAGATATGGCACTGACAGCTATTACAGGGATCACTAGGGAATTCGGACAGCGTACGGGGTATTTGTTGAACGAAAGTAAATCTCAGATAATATGTACTAATAATATTAGAAGGGGAGATGCAAGGTATTCTGATTCAGCGATATACCTTGGAGTCAGGATAGGCTTTGTAACAGAAACAATTTTAAAAGAAAATTTTACGCAGCTTCTTAAATCAATGATAACAGACCTTAGAAGAATAGATGCTTTGCATCTATCTTTAATAGGGTGAGCTAAATGTACTTAAAATGACTATGCTCCCCAAGGTATTATACCTCTTTCGTTCTATCCCGTTTATGGTTGAGGAAGGTCTAATAAAATCAATAGAGGCAGTTTTTATGATTTTTATCTGGCAATATGGTAAAATCAGGCGTTCTCTAAGATATTTGTCTCTTCCACAAGAAAAGGGAGGGCTGGCAATCCCCAATATTAGATTCTATCACTGGGCTTGTTTGCTAAGCCAGATGGCGATTTTATTTGACCTGGCCACAAATTTAGATGATACTCCATTTGGTAACAATAACCCACCCTCCATTTTTGAATTATTGCTGGGTAGAAAAGCTCTGAGGCTCCTTCTTCGGAAAATCGATAGGCGTTATTATAAGAAAATGCGGTATAAAGTTCTGGAGGGTGTTTGGAAGATTTGGAAACTTGTGCAGAAAGCAATAAAAATTCCCAAAATTAACTACTATACACCATTATGGAATTCCAGTATGTTCCCTCAATTTAGTAATGATAGATTGGTGAGGCTTTGGGAGCAGCATGGAATTAACAGAATAGGTGATATATTTGAGGAGGTCAGCCTGATGACATTTAAATATATTCAACAGAAATTTGGCATCCCGGATAATCAAGGCTTTAAGTTTTTTCAGATTCTCGAGACTCTGATGGGTATTAGACCACGGATCACCCCTGGGGGTAGAATTAAAATTGTGGATTATTTATTAGGTTGTTAAGAAGGCAATGCAGCACACCAAAAAAGTAACATACACCCCTAAATCAATCTTTTCTCCGGGTATAGTCCATTAATTGTAAATTTCATACAAAGAAAACAATAGATATCCGTTCTTGGTATGACTGGATATGTTGTGTTTATTCATTGGTAATCATACAGATGTCCAATTTTCACAGCGCAGCCGATGCGCGTTTCGCCCAACGGGCTTTCTCAAGGCTGCATACATACAAGAAAAGAAAAAGACATAGTATCTAATACTCTGTATATAAGATATGTAACCAGTATTTTGATCTACATTGCACCGTACATGCAGGTACAAAACAAATCCATTATTTTAAAAAAAACCCTAATAGGGTACAAGAATTGAGAACACGGCTCCAAGGGAAGGTGCCCCCCCAAAAGAGTGGTCCCCTAGGTCGCGTATTTAGCAGAGAGATAGATGCCAGAAAGCTCCCCAAGTGGACAGAACGTGAGTAAAAGAAAGGGAACAAAGTGACCTGGTCCTGTATTCTCAAACTCCCCAAGTAAATCATCCACGTGAAATTGATGCAAAAGGTGAGTGTTAATAAGAGTGACCATGTCAAGTACCAGATAAAAACAAAAAGAGTACCCGATAGGGTACTCCGGTTAGTATTACTCAAGGTGATGAGGTCTCACCTTGTAAGATACAATGTTTCGTTCGTTTTCAATGTATATGGCTTTAGTTAAAAAAGCCTGTAAGAAAGATATATCCGCATGTAAATTCTAATCACATTGCTGCCATGACATCTACTACGTTGCTTATATCAGTTCGTCGTTGACTTCCATGTCGTCTATTTACGCATTTGGTATTGCTTACCTAATCTCAACAGGTTGGTCAAGTGTGTTTATTACGAAGTGCCTCAAGTTAGACACTATCGGCGTTTCCGTTGCTGTAGTGCTTGGAGCGACGAGTAGGACCAGGATCCGTCCTCTCTAAGGAAATATATTAATAGAAACAGGTATTCACGGAATGCCCCGTACATGTCGTTTTTAAAGAGAAAATAACTAGCTCGCGTTTATCCATGATTAAATATTATGAAATGATTGAGTTTAAAGCGAAAGTATAACTGTGACCATTAAGTCAACGTTTAGTACTGTCTCGTCCGTGTTCAGAGTTTATATCGCCGTTAAGTTTCCCCAGCACGTTTAAGAGACCGCGTCTTACATAAAAAACAATGTCGCACATATTATGCGAAGTACCTCGTGCGTATCATTTTCAATTTAGAAAAAAACGACTGGAATCTGAGTATTAATACTGTTTAGAACGAAAGTACAACAGTGGCTATTATAAAAGCGCATAATGCTGTCTCATCCGTGTTCCCAGTCTAGAATTCCGCTAGGTTAGACGGTATGTTCAAAAGACAGCGTCTTGAATAGAAAACAATATCACACTCACCTTGCTATCATTACGTGCTTTCCCACAGTTTCTGGGCGTATTGTGATTGAGTCCTTCCCGCCATTGTTTAAAATATACGTGATACGTAAGATCATTGAGATAGAAAGTAGACTAAGGACTTGATAGTCGAAGTTTGTCTCCATATAGTGGCGGCCATCTTGAGATGGTCGAATGTGTATATTGCGTGTTACGTGTATTATTATCTAATAGTATCCCAACTCTCGTGAAAGAATAAAGCTGGTAATGTAAAGCACCATAACTATGTTCTGAAAAAATGAGTAAAGTGGTGTTAAACAGGCGAGATGTCCTAATGTTTTATGATAGATATTTCGAGATCGGAAGTGAAAAGGACAGATAGCAGCAGGTCATGCGGAGTGCAAATCCTGGAGCCATTACATATATGGAATATACTGCTATTTAAAGCATATGTAGCAGATGATCTTTTGTTACTTTTTTACACATATTCACATTGTAATTTTTGAAAACCAAATACACATAAGTTAGATGACATCCAAGGACAAGAAATTATGATTGTCTCTCCTGATACATACAGCATAGAATTACAGAAATTCAAACAGTTCCTTATCGATGTTGATACCGTGTTCTACTGCTCTAAGGGAGATAATCCATTTGCATTCATTCTGTCTTAAAATACTAACTCTATTGCCGCCTCTCTGATGTGGTAGTATTACTTCAAGGCCATGAAAAGTTATCCTGATCAGTTCTGTGTGATTATGTGAAGTGTTAAAGTGTAAGGCTAACGGATATTGGGCATTGTTGTTTCTAATGGCCCTTAAGTGCTCTTGTATCCGTTCCCTAAGTGGTCTGATGGTACTGCCCACGTAGATTTTCCCACATATACAGATGATACAGTAAATGACAAATTTTGTGTTGCAGTTAATGAAATCATTAACTGTATAGATTCTGTCAGAATTGTATTTGAAAGTGGTTGTCTTGTTTAACGCAAAGGGGCAAACATTACAAGTCCCTCATTTCGTTACAGCTTATACTTTACGATGTGCAGGTCCTTATAGCATATCCACTGAATAGTATATTTGTACGATTATTTATTAGGTGGTGGAACCAGGATTAAATTGATATATGGGTCTCTGTTATCAGGGACTCAGGATGATTTGGAAAAATTTGAAGCCACATGGGCAGCGAAACTTGGAGATCATGATGTGGATATAGATAAGGCACTGCAGCTAGCGGGGAAACTCTTCCACTCCACGAATTTAAGAGGCCAACATTATAAGACTCCTTTTAATTTATATTTTACAACAGTTAAATTATTTGTGTTAGGCAAAAAGGAGGATGATAGATGCCCGCGGTGTATAATTGGGCCTGCTGATTTACTGCATATGTTCTATCACTGAGAAAAATTAAGTGTAATTCGAGGAGAAATTGAGAAATTTTGGGAGGGGTTGCTAGGTGTTAAAATAAACCTATCCCCTACATTAATGGTAATAGGAACCAATAGTAATTTGGGGCTTAATAATAAGGTGGAAGCTTTTGTATTTATATCTGTGGCGTTCCTCAGGATATTACTTGCTACAGGATGAAAGGACACTGTAGCACCCTCCTTTCAGATGTGGTTTGTTAGACTCCTCGGAATACACAATATTGAATCCGCTCTATATAGGCATCGGGGTAGGAAAATGAGGGAACTAGGATTAAATATCTGGGCTCCTATTAAGGGTTGGAGGGATTCCCATTTGTAAAGAAGCCCCAGGGATACCATCTGAAGGATGTCGGATATGTATTTTTATCCTTGGTATGGAGATACCAGTTTAGGTCCATTCTGTAATAATTAAATATTCTTTAATTTTTTTAATTGTTTTAGAAAGCCATGCCTCAGTCTATTCATTGTATAATGGATTGTATGATTGTATTTGTATTAGATCTGTGTATATTGGATTATTATTAATATTATAATAGAAAATGTATTTATTATTGGATATACCAGGTATCTTTTCAACCAAAAAAATGACAAAAATCCAATCAGTTGAACCAGAGTTTTGAATTTTTAACGTTTAACGTAAAAACTTGCGCCTGAAAGATCAATGTGCCAACTGTGGACATTTAGTCACTAGAAACAAGGCAAAATCAAAATATATGGCAGACTGCGATGGAGTGTGGGTCAAATACAAGAAGTGGATTGGGCCTGGTGGGCACTTACCTTCGGACTTAGAAGAAATTTCATGGAAAAATTGCTGAAAAGGTAAAGATCAGCGAAGCAAGGCTGTGGGCAATGTCTAAGGAAGAGGCGTGGCCGCTAGAAGCTACTGTACAAAGCCAGAGTGAAGATTTGCATGTTCGGATTTAGTCTCTTTTTTGAAAGTCTGAAATCTCCAGTAGGAGCCGACGAGGGCTTCACGAGAACAAGAGCTGAGCTGAATGGGGCTTGGCTGCATTTACAGTAATAGGAGGAGATTTCCTTGCACCTGAATGGGGCCTGTCTCCCTTGCACAATGCTGTCTCCACCCCTGTGATCATACTGAACAAGTGAGGACAGAACTGGTTATGCACTACAGCCACATGTGACAGAATGATGATGGATTCAACCCAGATATGTGACGGGGTTGAGTGTCTGAAAAGCTTCAGTGCTCCGTCCATCATCTCCTTGTGTTTGAGTATGAACGTTATTTACATGTTTGAATGCCCTTGTGGTTTACCTTACATAGGCAAAACAGAACAAAAAACTAAGTAAGAATAAATGAACATAAAAGTAATATTCGGACATACAATCAGAAATCATGTGTAGCCACACATTCTCAGTCTCACCATCACAACGGGAATCAGTTGCGCTTTTTGATATTGGAATCCATCAAACCCAGAGCGGGCATGAACATCACCAGATTCCTTTTACAAAGAGAAATCTTTTGGATAAGAATGTTGGACACTTTGCATCCTAACGGTCTGAATGATCAGATGGAATATAGCTGTTTTTTATAATTTTCGTGGACAATATGGTGTTCATAATTTGAATCTACTGCATTGCTTTTGAAACATTAGTTATGTCACTTATTTTTCCCCGTCCACAACATGGATCATGGTTTACTCTCACATACCTAGCCATTAGATTTTTTTCTCATGAATCTCACATCTTCCACCTTTTTTCCAGGTGGCACATGGTTGCATTTGATAGTTATTTTTATTCACACTCGTAGACTCACACCGGTAGCGTAGTTTAATGTTATTAATTTTTCTTATTTTTCTCAGTTTCCTCTCTTTCTATTTTTCTAAATTATCATTTTCTCAACACCACTGTTTTTTGATCTATTGCACACTCCAAGATGATGGCCATTACTGGCTGTCCGATACTCTTGCACAGTCTGCTTTCTAGCTTTATTACCTTGGCCGCGATTCCACCGACATCCTCGCTCTATATACGAGTGTTCACCCTCTACAGATTGTATTTGAACATGGATTCTCACGGAATCCAGGGCTTCTAACTTACAGGTATGCATGCGTCTACACTGGCGGCTCCTCATACAGGAACGCCGAGAGTCGACCCGCTTGAGTGATATTTTAATAACTCTCTTGCTCATATAACTGTAGACTAATCTCAAGTGGCACTACAGACCATTTTGGATGTGCTCTCACACTAAGGCACATAACTGCTTGGGTTTGATGGAACGGCACTACTTTTGCGACCGTTACTGGTAATATGCCCACTGTATCTATTTAAGTCACCGTGTTTAAAACAGGTGGCATGAACTTCCTCACATTTACATGCCACAAGCTATTGACACTCGCTTGTGTTATCACACTCAATGGCGAGCGCTCCTCACATTGATGGCTTTTTTTGTCTAGTTCATTTCCTTCACTTGTTTGGCAGTCACTAGCACTAGCACTTGTCACTTTACTCAAACCACACATTGAACTCTAGCTTTGGGACTATTCTCTTTGCATTACTTTTGGTTTTATCACATCCAGTGGTTCCCGTACAATGTAGATAGTGATGTTGGGCATGCTGACACTTACACAGTGATTAACATGTATTTTTGTTAGAAACATGTATTTTTTGGTTTATCCAGGGTTAGTAACCCAGCTTTCTTGCGGCTGTTTTTCCGATGCAGCACCGCTGTGCGAAAAGAATCCCCACCCATGGCCGTGCCGCTGCCGAACCCATGCAGCGCCCGTTGCAAGAACCAAAGCAACGAGGGATCGTGGCTGAAGAAACCAACACAGCACCACTCGATACGGGTGCATCAATCACCGGATTGCCATGCATTGTACCTGTGTGGCAAGTCTTCCAGACGCATCATCCATGGACCAGCATTGTCTTGGAGTCGATGCATCACTTCTCCCTACAGACCGGATCCGATGCATCACTTCTCCTGCATGCATCAGAACTGTTGCGTCGCCTCCACATGATCTCAGGAGCTGATGCCGCTTTTTGTTTCTAGAGGCTCCTCGTCTCTGCGTCAGGTTGCTCTTGTGATTTGTGACAAATCTACAGGTTCTTTGTGAGATATAACAAATCCATAGTTGTCTATTGACCAAGTGGTTTAAAACGTTTCTCAAGTCATATTCTTATTACATGTATGTTGGATTTTTGTTGTTTTGATCTTGTTGAGTTTAGATAAAGATACTTTATTTTTCTAAACTGGTGTGGTATCCATTTGTGGTGTTATCACTGTTTTACTGTGTGTTTTGAGTACAAATACTTTACACATTGCCTTTGGGATGGGTCTGACTGCTCGCGATATGCTACCCACGGGGTGAGCAGGGGTTATCTAAAGTGTGCATCCCCCTTACCCTGACTAGAAGCACGGGTCCCTATTTGGACAAAGGTACTTATCTCTATCAACTAGAGACCCCCATTTCTAACAGACAGTACTTTCCTACTGGGGACATACAATTCAACATACCTTTTGTAATGGGTCGGAACACTGACACTGGTGTCTTGGTAGCAGGCCTCAGTTCACTCTCGGAGTCAAAAAATCACCAACTAATAATCCAAATGGGGCAAACATTGGGGGAAACCTGCAAAAAACAGTTTCTTTACAGTTAGGACTTATGAAATGTAATAAGGCAACCCATTGCCATCCTATGGTAGAGGGAGGCCTCAAAGTGGTGAAAAACAAATTTAGGAGTTTTTCTCCACCAGGACATGTAAAACTTAAAAGTACATATCCGACATTCTATTTACAATGCACCATGTCCTATGGGCTAACTAAGGCCTACGTTAGTGGTGACTTATATGTAAGAAAAGGTGAGTTTAAGGTTTGGTGAAAGGTTTATTTGCCAGGTCAAATTGGCAGTTTAAACTGCCATCCTGCTGCAATGGCAAGCCTGAGACATGTTTAAATACAACCAGTAGCAGATAATTTACCAGCCCTAGATATATGGTATACCACTTTACTAAAGATTCATAAGTACATTAAATATGCCAATCAGGTGTAAGCTATTTTTACCATTCTCTAAGGAGTGCGCACAAGCACTTTTGGTGAACAAAAATTAATTCAGGAAAATAGGAGGATGAATTATTATTATTAATTAGTACTTATACAGCGCAACATCACCTTGCAGGCATCCTGGCGCTAAACAACACAAGGACTATTAGTGTGGGCAGAATCACCAGAGCAGTCAGCATTATTTAGGGGCTGGGGAATAGCCAGGTCTTTAATCTCCTCCTAAACAGGAGGAGGTCACTCACCCTTCATAACTCCAGCGGGAGCGTATTCCAAAGTCTGGCAGCTATCACACTGAAGGCTACACCAACAGATCTAACTTTCTTAAATCTCGGTACTTTCACCAGTCTAGCAGCTGCAAAACGTAAACATCTCCCTGGAGTATACCAGACAAATTTTCTCTGCAGGGCGACAGAACCAATCTCGTGCAAGGCCCTGAACACCAAGCAGAGAGATTTGAACTGTATTCTCTGTCTAATAGGGAGCCAATGCAACACCGACAAAGCCCGGGAAAATGATGCATAGCTCGGCCAACCAAGTACTAGCTTGGCCGCTATAGACTGTATGCGCTGCAATCTATCTAATACATAGTTCGGAGAACCCAGAAGCAGCGCATTACAGTAGTCCAATCTACTCAGTATAGTGCCCTGTACCACTAAAACTCGTGCCTGAGAAGGCATTAGTGGAAGAATCTTTCGCAAAGTTCGTATCATAGCGAAACAACTTCCTACTAATTGGTTGACTTGAGCTTCCAGCGTTAACTTGTTGTTAAACATAACGAACCTTCTCCACTGGGCGTAGGTCCTTAGGAAGATCCAAGGGCCAAAAATTCTCCGGCAGCATCGGGGAGGCCTTCCCTGCAGAAAAATAAAGAACCTCGGTTTTTCCAGCATTATATTGTAGGGAGTTTCCTTTCAGCCAGGAAGACATAGCCCTCAAACAACCATGAAACGCCTCCAAGGAGGTCAACTCATCTCCCTCCATGGAGAAGATTAATTGCGTGTCATCAGCATATTTTACAGTCTTAATATTATATGCCCTAATAACAGCCATCAGCGGGAGCATATAATTATTAAAAAGGATCGAGCTAATTGCAGAGCCCTGAGGGACACCGTGCATGATCTTAGAGAAGGAATATTGATATGGAGGCAAGGCCACTGCTTGACTCCTCCCTGAAAGAAGGGATTGAAACCAGCAAAGGGCGCGACCGGTCACCCCAACCTCTTCCAGCCTCCTCAACAAAATCGCATGGTTGACCGTGTCGAATGCGGCAGACAGGTCAAGCAGAACAAGAGCAACTGCCCGACCACTGTCTGCCTGCACTCGAAGTTCGCCCAGCACGGTCACCAAAGCCGTCTCCGTGCCATGTGCTGGCCGAAAACCAAAAGGTTTGATGGTGACCCTTCAGAGAGGGTCAGGTACAACACTTGATGCATTACTTTGGCAGATTTGTGGATTCCACCAATAACCCCATGATCCAGAAGAACAGCTACATTTCATGTGCCACAGAGAAATGGCATCATCTCAGGGCAAGATTTCTTAATGAGTAGATCATAACACCATATAATAACAATTGCACATTGACGGACATTTTTGGTTGAGTATCATGTTATGATATTCTTATACAAAGGTATTTCCTGGTGCACCAGTGTATAGGCATCAGTGCCATCTCAATTGTATCCTGAAGTCAGCTATGTCCTAAAATGAGTAAATATATGTACTTATATACACCGAACTGTGTATCTCATGAAGGTGACTCCAACACAGAGCGTGCTTAGCCCCCCAATTCAAAGACCAGAGGATAATGAGTAACATTGACCATATGAATATTACATTAATATTTGTTGGTCTATCTTTTCATTAACTCTATGATATCAATCCAATCTGTTTACATCCCAACGATAATTTTCTTTAATTCTTTGAACTTTGTTTCTAGGTAATTGCTAACTGTTAATAAAAGCACACACATGTGCATGACATATTTATTACATGTAAAAAAACTTTCTAGAGATTGAACAGTTCTGTTGCCTAATTTTACAATATTTTTTCCCACACTTTCGTTCCTACTCAACACATGCAAAACCTTTATAATTTCTTTCATCATACCGATATTATGATCATTCTTTTTTTATCATTTAAATACCATAGTAGATACCACCACAAGACATGTTAATCTACAATTGCTGCTATCAAATTCCAATCTTTTGTACAATGTGGCATTTAGAAGACACCCCCTTCTATAATCTACACCTTCTTTCTGTCTCATTGTCTTCTGCCTCAGTGATTCTGGTGGAATAATCATCCTATCTTGCCGAAATTTGCTTTCTACCTCACTCAATTTGTCTCTCACTTGCTAAAAAGACAAGGCGGTGTTTGGAAATTCATTTTTATGAGGCCAACAACTGCACAATCAACTTTTGAGTAATGTGAGCTCCTCACCACTGCCCCCCACTATTACACTTTTCAGTACAGAAACCATCCTGCACAGCTGCTACTAAAACCTAATTACACAGTTCTCCTTCGTCCTCGTTATTATTTAAAGGTATTCTAGAAAGACCATCAGATTCTTCCCTTAACAAAAATATGTGGACAGTTAAAATGGAATTCTGTAACATAATAAGGACCCCATGTCGACTGTAAAGGAATGATGAGGCAGCAGAAGACTCAGGAGTCCATTTGTCCACTATTGTCAATTCAATTCTTTCTGTATTTGGTCATAACAGTTAAAAAATACACAATTGCATAGATGCATTAATACATGATTTCATCGATTGGACACCAAACACGGTGGAAACAGGGACTACCTGTCAAAGAAGTGTTCGGGGTGAGAGGAGGAGCCCCGTGATCATTGAAAACTGTGGACTACCTGAGGCGCTATGTAGCCCGAGCCTGTCCTCCCCGAGTGCTGAACACCAAACACCGTGGAAACATGGACTACCTGGCCCAGAAATGCTCAGGGACAAGAGAAGGAGCCCTGTGATCCTTGGCACCTGGGCACCTGTAAATTCCCTGAAGCACTAAATATCACAAGCCCATCGTCCCCCAGTGCTGACCACCAAATACTGTGAAAGCAGGGACTACTTGTCCCAGAGGTGCTTGGGGGAGAGAGAAAGATCAATGTGATTCTTGGCAACTGTGGATTCCCTGAGGGACTTGTAAGCACAAGCTCATCATTCTGCAGTGCGGCACACCAAACGCTATGGACACATGGCTTCCTGTCCCAGAAGTGCTTGGGAGAGAGGTGGATCCACGTAATCCTTGGCAGCTGTGGACTCCCTGAGACATTATGTAGCGCAAGCCTGTCATTCAGTAGCGCAGGATACCAACACCATGCAAACAAGGACTACCTGTCCCAAAAGTGCTCGGGTGAGAGGAGGAACCACATGAAGCTTGGCAGCTGTGGACTTTTTGTGGCACTATATGGTGCAAGCCTATCCTCCCACAGTGCAGGGCATCAAACACCCTGGAAACAGGGCTGTCTGTCCCAGAAGTACTCGCAAGAGGAGGATCCAAGTGATCACAGGCAGCTGTGGATTTCCTGAGGCATTACTGGTGCAGATCAGGTTCTTCAAATCCCCTCTACTTCCACGGACGGAATGATTGCACAGTCACACGCACACACACACACATCATATGCTGGTGGGGCCCATAACACCAACATTTACTCTATCAATCTATCCCTGCCTTGCAAAAGGGAAAAACCATCAGTTTCTAACCAATCTGCTTTTCCTTGATGAAAGAACCACTTTCCCTGAATCACCCTAACAGTCCCTCCATCAAATAGGTCGATCGAATCATTTAGTTGACTGGTTTAATAACACCTTAACACTCTAAATTATGCAATTTAAAAATGTCAATGAAATAATCACCCGACACATTTATTCAAACATTAATTTCTTATATCTAAATCAAATGCAAGTAAAAGCCTCGGTAATGCAATATCATCTTTTTCATATTTACCTATTCTGGCTAAATGTCGTTTTCTAAGTCAGAACTGGTCCTCAGCAACTTTGTCAGAATTCTGTGCCGTCATGTAGAATCACGGTCCTCTCCGTCAGCATCGGGACCTCTGATTATCAGTTCAAGAAGTGGCACTTTAGGTACCTATACCGTCAGGGAATCAGCTACTTGCCTCTCTAGTCTACCATTATTTATACTAAATTTTACATGTACAATGTTTCTTTTCCCCTTTCTCGTTATTCTGAATGGTGAGTTTAAAATTGAAGTCCGGATCTCACAGCAACATTCGCAAAGGTTCCCATGTATTTAAAGTTCCAATTTGCAAAGTTCTGAATAGCGAAGTTCATAGTAACAATTTTGTTTCAACAGGACATGACCCTGATAAATGTTTCCAGTTCGTCCTGTACATGTCCTGTTCATCATTTCAGAGTTTGATAATAATTCATTTTTCTTCACGTTCAGGGGCATCTGGCACTCTTCCCAGAGTAGTCTTCATGGACATGGCGTGACGGGTCAACTTGGGGACACAGCTGGTGTCAGTGTAAACGCCTTTCTCCATTGTATAACTCGGGAAGCTATTTAGTACTGCTCGGCGGCCATCTTGTGACAGGCCACAATGGTCAACTTAAGCAAAGAAACACAAAATCGTAATTAATACATAGAAATAATTAAAACAGTGTTATTCCCCTGCTAATACCCATATGTGTGTGCATTTATCTAGCCATATGCAACATCTAAAGCCATTAGTGCATGTTTATTTAAAGCGCAAATCACAATAACATCACATAAGCAACGTTTATTTCATTAATATGCATACTGGCTTAGTTCACTTATTATTTTAGCCATGCAAATGCATTCCCACGTCTATTCTTTCTGTTAATAAGGTTGGTTAATTTCAAACACTCCAAACAGTTAATAATTATAATTATTCATAAGTACTTTTAATATAGACATACGAAAATGGAATAGGTATTTCAATAAAAAGTATTATACCTGCTCCAGCATTACCACCTCATATGTCTCCCTCATTCCAGTCCTTACCATGTGAGGCAATCCTGCCTCACGACAGCCAATAGAAATATTAGCATTTTATTTTCATACTATAAGCCCCTCCCAACCACTGCAATGCCTGTTTCGTTAGCTGTCCAACACATCTATCGGAATGCTGGTATGCTGTGCCGTGTTTCCTTTTTCTGCAAGCGTTATCTTGCTTGGGACCTACGGTGACGTGAGTTTTCTTCTACTTCATGTTTGTGTTACTTACTTTGCACACTGCCGCACAAGTGTTACGGTCCGTCGCGTACCTGCTCCGCTGCGAGAACGCACGCCCCGCGCATGTGCTTGGCTGGGGAGGAGAGATTTTCTTTGTGTTCTGGCCTTGGGTCATTCCGATGCTGGGGTCTGCTAGCGGCATCTAGCTCCTGCGGCCATGATTTTCGTTCTATGGCTGTGGGGGAGGTGGCAAGGCTGTCCCTTTTGTTTGTTCCAAGTCTTGTGTTGATCTGGACTTGGTTGCTTGCCAACAGCATTAAAGGGGAGTGGCTGGGCACTTCCTGCTGTATTCTGTGGCTTCCTGATTGGTTTTCTCTTCTTGCTTGTGGCCATGGGTGATAAGGATTCTTCTCTGGTGCGTGCGAAGTCCTTATCCAAGCAGAATAATCTTCAGGAGCTGCAGGAGGATGACCTGTTGCATATTTCCTGGTCTGATTTGCAGGATTTGAATAATACTGCTGTGCAGGCTGCACTGCTGGAACCTTCTGCTAAGAAATCTAAGGAGGATGATGAGGACATGGACAATACCCCTAAGGGGAAGTATATCCAGGGGAAGGTTTTTTCACACATGTTGGTCCATATTTGTGAGGTATTGGGGTTTGATCCTAAGTCATTGTCTCCCAGTATAGTGCCTCGGTGGTGGATGACCTGCTTTTAACAAAGTCATCAAGGATATTCTAGCTAAAGAATGGCTTGAGGTTAACACGCAGGGATTCCTCACTTTCGGGAGAAGCGGTGTCGCCTGGTGGAGTTTGATACCCAGTTTCCTCAGGTTCCTACGGTCAATTCTATATTGTCCTCCATGGCTTCTTCCTCTTCATCTTTGATTTCGTAAGAGGCTTCGCTTGCTGACCTGGTTGAATGGAAGGTGGAGTCCGCTCTCCAGCATTCTTATAATGCTTCTCATTTTATGGTTCGTGCTAGCACTTATTCGGCCTATGATTCACAGGTCCTTATCAAGGATTTTAAGAAATTGTTTGACTGTCTTCAGGATCAGGGGGATCCCACTCCTATCTTGGTGCAGATGGATGTTTTGGCTCAGTTTCTCTCTAATGTGACTTTTGGTATCCTGTGGGCCTTCTCCTCGGCTGCCGGGGCAGTGGTAGCTGGTAGGAGGTCTCTCTGGACCATGTCTTGGTTCTTGATGGTGCTCAAAAGTCCTTGGTTCATAAACTGCCTTTTGAGGGTCCCCGGCTTTTTGGTGGTGATTTGAACACGATGGTGCAGTGGTCTGTGGAGGAGAAGAAGTTTTTGAAACCTTTTCAGACTGTGCAGAAGAAGAAATCTTTTTTCCACAAGCAAGGGTTTCAAGGTGCTCGTTCCTCACCTCAGCCCTTTCGTGGTTAGGCCTGTGGTCAGGGGGCTGAGTTCCATTAATAATCCCAGCTTTAGCAGCAGCAACCCCAGGGTTCTGGACAAAAATGAGTATGCCAAGATGGTGGCTCAGCTCCATTTGTCCTTGGACCATTAGTCAAGTCTGATTTCCGACCAGTGGGTCCTGTCAATCATCGCTCTGGATTACCGGATTCCATTCTGGGGCTCTCCCCCTTTGGACTGTTTTCAATTTACCTCATTGTCAAAATAGCCCGTGAAACGGTCTGCCACATCGACCTGTTATTATCAAAGGGTGCTGTTGTGCTGGTTTTGGTTGCGGAGCTGGGCTTGGGGTTCTATTCCACTTCCACCCGATTCTGAATCTCAGATCTTTGAACAAGTTGGTGCGGCTGGATCATTTTTGGATGGTCACCTTACAGTCCATCATTCCCTTCATCCAGGAGGGCATTTTTTTGGCTTCTCTGGGTTTAGAAGATGCCTATTTTCACTTTCCCGTCCATCTGGAAAGTCAGCGGTTCTTGAGGTTTGCGGTGAACGGGATCCATTACTGGTTTCAGGTGTTGCCTTTCGGCCTCTCTACTGCTCCCCGGACTTTTACCAAGGTATTGGCTCCTGCTGTGAGGGTTTTGCAGCATCAGGGTTTCACTGTGTTTCCCTATATTGATGATTGTCTGGTCTCTGCTTCCTCCCTCCCTAAGGCTCTTCTGGTGATGGAAGCAACGATGGCCATGTTCCAGGGTCTGGGGTTCAAGTTAAATCTCGCAAAGTCTCATCTGGTTCCTGTTCAGAGACGTCAGTTCATCGGGGGACTTTTCAGCACCTTGTAGGGGGCCGTTTTTCTCCTTCCTGTTTGAATTCTTTCCCTGCAGACTCTGTTTCGGGACCTGCTGTGTCACCCTTCAGCCCAGGCTCAGGTTTGGTTGTGAGTCCAGGGGTTGATGGCTGCCACCATGGAGGTGGTTCCTTGGGCTCGCATGCATCTCAAACCCTTGGTGAATCATCTGTTGGCCAAGTGGGATCCCTCCCGGGAGGGTTACGAAACACTGGTTCCTCTCTCCCATGTTCTTGTTCAGTATTTGGACTGGTAGCTTTGCACTCCCAATCTGGAGAAGGGAGTGCACTTTCAACTTCCTCCTCCCCGCTTGTTGATGACAGACGCCAGTCTTTGGGGTTGGGGGTCCACATTGGGTTCCAAGGAGTCCAAGGGTCAGTGGTTTCAGAGGGACAACACCCATTCCTCCAACTGCCGAGAGTTGACAGCCATTTGGCAGGTGATGCTGTTCTTTCAGGTTTCTCTCCAAGGGGCGAATCTGTTGGTTCGTACAAACAATTAGGTGGCTTATTGTTACTTGAACCGCCTGGAGGACCAGGTGAATCTACTGGCTTCTATGGTTTGTGCCTGGGCGGAATCTCACCTGTTGGCATTGAGAGCTGTTTACATTCATGGGAGTCTGAACTTTCATGCGGACGGCTTGAGCCACAACCTTCCGTCCTCTGTTCTGTACCATCTGTCTGTTCCTCTGTTCCAGGACCTTTGTCTTCGGTTCGGGACTCCTAAGATCAATCTTTTTGCTTCCCGTCACAACGCTCTTCTCCCCTAGTTTTGTTCTGAGGTGCTTTATCCTCAGGCTGGGGGGGTGGATGCTTTCTCAATTCCTTGGCCTTTGGGCCTTCTGTATGCCTTCCCTCCAATTCCCCTCCTCCAGAGGGTGCTGCAGAAGATTCGGGGGAGAGAGTGTCTGTCCTATTGATTGCTCATTTTCGGTCTCGCCACCTTTTGGTTTCCGCTTCTGATGCAGCTGGCGGGGGCAGGTTTGCCCAGCTGTCCTTGGTTAGGGTTAGGGATAGTGGATCACCCTGGTCAGAGGGACCACGCTGTTGAGCTGCTGCACTGCACATGATCTGAATTTACCTGTAATTTTTTAAAACCAATAGAATTTACTGTGTGTGCTTTTAAAACGGGGAATATTTTTAAATTGCTTACATCTTTGTTTTCGCCACATTTTATCTGGGCACTCTCCAGTTTGGGGCTTTTATCGTCTGGCCTTGGGGGTCTGTAACGGTCTCTTGCACCATTCCCGGTTCACCACGGCTTGCCGATTGTGTGGAGGGAAGTGAGTATTTCGTTCCTGCTCCTCCCTCCCACTTCCTGCCACAGCTGAACGGGCGGCGCTCTAGTTGTTCCTGGCCCAGCTTATTTAAATGCATGCTGGGCCGGACGCGCAGGGATAGTGGATTGCCCAGGTCAGAGGGACCACGCTGTTGCGCTGCTACGTTTCACATGATCTGAATTTGCCTGTAATTTTTTTAAACGAATAGAATTTACTGTGTGTGCTTTTAAAATGGGAAATATTTTTAAATTGCTTACATTTTTGTTTTTGCCGCATTTTATCTGGGCACTCTCCCGTTTGGGGCTGTTATCTTCTAGCTTTGGGGGTCTGTAACGGTCTCTTGCTCCTTCCCCGGTCCACCACGGCTTGCCGATTGTGTGGAGGGAAGTGAGTATTTTGCTCCTGCTCCTCCCTCCCACTTTCTGCCACAGCTGAATGGGTGACGCGCTAGTTGTTCCTGGCCCAGCTTATTTAACTGCATGCTGGGCCAGACACGCCAAAGGCAAGCCCGTCTGCGCCCAGCCGCGCCAAGTTTGCGCCTTGTGCCAAGGACTCTGGCCAATTTATTTTAGACCCTGGTAAGCCCCTTGTTTATTCCAGGGGACAGCTCCTGGAGCTTCAAGCACAGAAGGGGTCGAACTGCAGGTTTATGAACCTTGAGCCTCCAGGTGGTTGTCAGTGTGCTAACTGCAAGGCAGTTATTCCGCTGGGTGTATCTGGGAAATCCCATGAGGATACGGGTCAGCCCCATATTTTGGCTTTGAAGCGTTCCTTTATGGGATATCTTGTGAACGCCAGATCTTTGATTAAACAGGGCAGAATTCAATGATTTTGTTTCCCTGTGCAAGCTCGATTAGGTAATCATTACCGAAACCTGGGCTAGAGATTGCTCAGGGCCAAATCTGGTGGACGCCATCCACTCCAGGTATGCCCTGTCCAGACTCGATAGAGAATGGAGGATTGGGGGGGTGGGAAGGAGTACTCTATAAAGACATCTATTCATGCTTTACCAAGGCCCTCACCTCTCCCTCAGATCCCTATCAGGCGCTTTATTTCTCTTTGAAGGTCCTACCCACCGAAAGCTTTGTCGGATTAGTCACCTATCGGCCTCCTGGACCCAGATCAGGATTTCAGTAATCGAATAGAGCCCTAGAGTGGCTCTTTTCTTACCTCTATCGAATAGAGGCAAGATCTAATATCACTCACTTGGGTGATTTTAACTTTCATTCGGAGAAAACTCTGTGTACTGAAACACAGGTTTTCTTGGAAACTATGGACTCTTGTGGTCTTCTTCAGCTGTTGAGGCGCCCCACTCATATGGCAGGACACATTTTGGATGGGATCCCCTCTAATGATCCTATGATGGAGGTGAATGATCCTATTCCACTCTCCTGGTCTGATCATTATGCCATCCCATTCCTTCTGCAAATTGCAGTATCTCACCTTGATCCTAATTTTAAGAACAGGGTGGAGATGAAGAGAATCTTTAGCCATATAAATAAGGAGGATCTTCTTAATAAACTTAGCAATTATTTCTGCCTCCCCTACTTGGATGTTAACTCAATCTTCGACGATTTTTCCAATTGGCTTTCGGCAGACTTGGACTCTCTTGCCCCCCTTAAGGAGCACTATATGGCCAGGCAACACCCTTCGGCCCCCTGGTTCTCTGAAAGGCTGAGAAAGCTTTGACAGATATGCCGACACCAGGAAAGAAAATGGCGCCAGGATCTTTAATCAGTAGAAAGGGATCTGCACAAACTTAGACTGAGGGAGTATAAGATAGCTATTAATGAGGAAAAGGTCTCTTAATATTCTAAGATGACGGAATCCATAAATTCCCCAAGGGATTTTTTCACTGTGATTAATACCCTCCTAGCCCCCACGGCCACTGCTAACACTGAGGTTTCCCAGGGTATGTGTGATAAAATGGCATGTTTTTTTATGCCCAAATTAAGGACATATACTCCTCTTTGGAGAGGACCAATGCTGGAGGATCAAAGTTAGATCTTCCATCAGATCCCATGGTAGCCCAGCTGAAGGATTGCCACTTGTACTCCTTTCCTCCTATACTTCAAGAGGACACTGAGCGGATGTTAAGTGGAATTAGGTCTGGTTCCCCCCTGGAGCCCTGTCCCCTGAAGACCTTGAAACTGGGAATAGAGGCTATTGCCCCACCTTTGACTTCAATCCTCAATTCTGTCATTTCTTCTGGCCAGTATCCTACCACGTGGAAAACTGCAGTAGTTAGACCTCTTTTAAAGAAGCCCTCTCTGGACCCTGCGGAATTAAAGAACTACCGACCCATTTCCCTATTGCCTGTCCCAGCAAAAATCTTGGAGAAGCATCTGAACCTCCATCTTAGTACTTATCAGTTGCTCGATGGCTCGCAGCATGGGTTCAGAAGTGAGCATAGAACCGAGACATCGTTAACCATTGTTTTCAACAACATTCGACAACAGGTTGACGCTGGCCATACCACCTTACTGATCCTTCTGGACCTGACAGCAGCCTTTATTACCATCTCTCCCCGTAAATTGGCTGGGAGGCTCTGGGAAATAGGGATTGAGGCATTGCCCTTAATCTGCTCACATCCTTTCTTTTGGAACGGTCACAAAGAGTTAAGATGGGCCAATTCTTCTCCACTCCTAAACAGTTGTTCCTGTGGAGTCCCCAGGGATCCTCATTGAGTCCTACCCTTTTTAATATTTATGTAGCCCCGATTGCCAGAGTTGTAAGATCTTTCGGCCTAGAAGTGTTATCCTACGCTGATGACACTCAAATCATGATTACCATCACTAAGAGTGTTGAAGCGTCAGCAGCAAACTTTAAAAACTGCATGCAGGCGGTGGCTTCATGGATGGTGGAAAACTATCTAAGACTCAATGGGGATAAGACTGAGATCTTAATTTTCAGAGACAAATAGAAGATTTGGTCTGACGCCTGGTGGCCAGATATGCTTGGTGCTTGCCCTCGCCCTGGACTCAGTGCCAAAAATCTAGGCATCATAGTGAACACCTCCCTTTCTCTGGGCCCCCAAATGAATAGAACAGTTTCTACCTGCTTCGGATGATAAGGACTCTCAAAAAGATATTTCAATTTCTATCGCTCCCCTCGCGGAAACAGGAAGTGGTGGCCCTTGTGCTGTATAGATTAGATTACTGTAATGCCCTTTATGTAGGGATAAATAAGGGACTCCTACATCAACTCCAATTTGTGCAGAATGCCGCTGCCAGGCGGGTGATGGACCTCCCCAAATTCCATTCTGTATTGGCTACCATCAGAAGCCTGCACTGGCTCCATTGGGTCGGAGAATTGTGTTTAAAGCCCTGTGCCTGGTGCACAAGGCCTTTCATAATATAGGGTCAGAAGGCATTAAAAAACTCTTTCGAAGATATGTCCCCGGCAAGCAGCTAAGATCTGCCAGCAAAAATCTGGTGACAGTTCCCAGGTTCAGGAAATCCAGATGAGGGGGGCTTTTTCGCTGGCTGCAGCGAACCTGTGGAATTCCCTTCCTCCTTCAATTTTGGCTCTGTAAACTCACTCCTCGTTCTGTAAAGCATTAAAAACCTGGCTCTTCACCAGCTTGAATCTGTAAGCTTCTTGCCTATGGACATCTCTGATCCTGATCCCTTTCCGCAGCGCCTTGATGCCCTTGGGCTACATTCGCACTTTATAAACCCTATATTCATTCATTCATACTTAAGTATCAGCTCCTGTCTTTGCCCAGTCTTTGTCGCTTACATCTGATGGCCTGGCTCCTGAGTGGCTGACTTTGGAGTCTTTGGGCTGTTCTTCAGTGATGGCCTGTGACATTCAACAGTCTTGTCAGCCTTCAACTCTTAAGAGCTATGGTAAGCACTGGGGCTCTTTTGTCTCCTAGTGTTTCTCTCAAAGTGTGGATCCTTTGGTTTAGGATCCGGTTTCTATTCTTGATTTTCTTAGAGATGGCTTTTTGAAAGACCTTTCCCCTTCTACCTTGTCTGCTCAATGGGCTGTGGTTCGGGCATGTAGGGGTCCCAGGACCTCCTTGAAGATTGTTGCTCCTTTGTTGAGTCAGCTTCTGCGTAGTTTTTGGCTTTGTCGTCCGATCACCCCTAAGATTGTGCCTCCTTGGGATTTGTCGACTGTTTTGAGGTGTCTGCAGGTGCCCCCCTGTGAACCTTTGTTGGAAGCAGATTTGTTGTGGTTGTTTGCTAGTGTGGCTTTTCTCTTGGCCATCATCTCCGCTAGGCAGTTGGGTGAGTTGGGTGCTTTGCTTATCTCCTACCTTATTTGCAGTTCCTTCAGGATAGGGTTGTTTTGAAGCTTTATCCGCACTTTCTCCCTACAATTTCTTCCAAGTTCCATTTGCAGCAGGAGGTGGTCCTTCCTTATTTGCCTGTGGATAGGGATTAGCTTGTTCCTTCAACCTTGGATGTTCGCAGACCCCTTCAGGTTTACCTTCAATGTATCCTGGGGTTTTGTCCCTGCCCTGTTATTCTCCTGTGGGGGTTTGGCTAAGGGGGAGAAGGTTTCTATTTCCACCATCAGTCAGTGGGTGCATTTGGTGGTCTACCAATCTTATAAGTCTGTGGTTCTCCCTCCTCCTTCTCAGGTGCAGGGACGTTTGACACGTTCTGTGTCTGCTTGCTAGGCTGAGGCAGCGGTAGTCTCAATCAAGGAGATTTTGTAGGGCGGCCATTTTGAAGTCCCATCACACCTTTGTCCGGCATTATCGCCTTGGTGTTTTACATGCCTCTGTCGACAATTTTGCTGTTGGCACTTTGAACGCTGCTGTAGCTTAATCATTTGCTTGATTAAATTCTTATACTTTTGCATGGACGCCTTGTGTCCTGTGTTTTTCTTCTTAGTTTCCTGCTTGTGAGTTCCTCACATGGTGAGGACTGGGACAAAGAGGACATATGAGGGGATAATGTCTTGTTACTTACTGGTAATCTATGTTACCCTGATTATGGTCCTCCTCGTCCCAGTCCTGTTCCCTCCCTTCCTCTCGCTGTGTTTGTGTCTGAACTTGTTGACAGCAGGCATAGCGGTGGGTGGGGGGGTTTATATTATAAAAAATTAAAAAATACTAGAGTTTCTATTGTCTGTCGTGAGCCAGGATTGCCTCACATGGTAAGGACTGGGACGAGGAGAACCATAATCAGGGTAATGAAGGTTACCAGTAAGTAACAAGAAATTATGTAGCACAAGCCCGTCATCTGGCAGTGCAGGACACCAAACACCATGCAAACTGGGACTACCTGTCCCCAAAAGTGCTCAGGTGAGAGGAGGAGCCACGTGATCCTTGGCAGCTGTGGACTCCCTTAAGGCACTATATTGTGTGAGCACGTCATACAGCAGTGCGGGACGCATACAGAACACAGCTAGGCCAATCCTGCTCCCATCAGCACCAGGAAGAGCCAGGGCAGGGCCACCTCCTTGGTTCTGTGACCTGGTGTGGTCTAATGAGTTTCCTGTTTGGACTACTTTACACCACCATTAAGTTACTGATGCCTTTCACTTATTCACTTGGCTAATCTTGTATGGGATGTTACCTGGTTGCGGCGAGCCAACCAATAATCCTTGTTGTACCTGAACCCAGGATTGCTGCTGTATTCCTTCTCTACGCTGCCTGGAGGTCACAACTAACAGCACGTCTTCCCTGAAGCTTGGCAGCTACTAGTTTTATGTAGAGCTGCGCGTCTGCGCAAAATACCTCGTGGACTTCTACTTGAGTGACTCTTTTATCAATTTTTCTACTTGTCGCTTTAAGGATTATAGACATTAATCTGCCTTGTATTTCCCCTGGGTCCATATTAGGCTGTACGCCCCCTTGTTGTTTTGTGCCCTAAATTGCAGGGACTTACCTCTACTTCACTCAGTGTATTTTCTTAGTTCATTGTTTTATCAGGCTTACAGCATTAGCCTGTCTCATTTTATTGGGGTCTACAACAGGGATTAGCCCTGCCTACAATCCTTCTATGGATTGGCGTAGGGACAGAATCCTCCTATTTCTAACTAGGTTGTTGGTTTCTGATCCTTTGACCTATAACACTACTACCTGGACGGCACCCACTAAAACTACAACAACCACTTGCTATTCCCCACTATCACTGGAATCCTACTATGTGGCGTACATTTACATTGCATTCTGTGGGAAGTGTCCTCTGTTTTTCATGATGTGGGGCAGGAGTGGTTAGGCCGAGGCAAGAGGAGACTATTGTTCTTTCTAGGTTCCCCATTGGGTGCGAATAGGTTTGTCTTCATATTTTCTCTTTAATGATTACCAGCCATAGGTAAGCGGAAAGCTGTTCCTTTTGTCAACAAACACAACAATTGTGGTAGGAAAGTTGGAGATTTTAGCACCCTCAAACAAATTAATGATTTGATTGAGGAGGTTGAGATGATAATGAACCCGCCCATATCCACTGCTACCCGGAGTCCAGGGAAGAATGTGAAATCAACCCTACCTGACATTTTTGGGAAGAAGCCAGACAAGGTAAAGATGGGCAGGAGTAAACCACATGCAAGCCCAGACGCTGTGTCTAACTCTGCCACAGATGGTGAATTGTCCATTGTTTCCTTGGTGTTCCTGGTTGGCCTGGTATATGCTGTCCACTAATTATAGTGGGCACCTTACACCAGTCCAAACAACCTCTTATTGATGATAGGTTAAAGAAAACTTTTATTGAAAGCTATCCTAGTGGTAGCTATGGAGAGCAGCCTTCAGGCTAAGTCTTGAAGGAATGTAAAGCATCTTGTTTTACAAGTCTATAATCTCTTGAGTGGCTAAATGAAAGGAGACCACACCAGGTATATATATAAAATATATTTTTATTTATTCCTAAACACACCCTACTAGTCTCTTTATGAGGCTAGAGGTAAAAACACATATGTTACACTTCAAATATCACAGTAAATTAGAACAATATACGTTAGGCCCTAGGGGCGAACCAAACCATATATTAAGAAATTGGTATAAGAACCACAACTTGACCAGACACATGGCCTAGAGCCTGTAGATTCACTGGGACCCCAAGGAACCACCCAAGGTAGTGACACAGGGGACCCACGGGGGACGTGTGCAGTGTGAGAACACAGCCGCGAGCACCCGTTAGCTTCTATGGGGAAAGTCGCGGTTAGAATTTTAAAGTTTAAGGACACTTAGGAGTGGACTAGGAACTAACCCCTTTGGACTTAGATGGTTCTAGGGAAAACTTCCACAGGAGCACTGGAGTACTCGTGTTACCTCACCCAGGGAAGCCAAGTGCATTGGTGTTAAATGGTGTCAGGTCGCCTCGTCGTTTTCAATGGCAGCTGGCGGAAAAGTGCTGCTGCCGGGAAGATGAGAAGTGTCCGAAGAGATCCAAGCCTGGATCGAAGATGCGAAGAACCTGAAAACAGAGGGGACAGGGTCTGGGTCACTTGCCAGTGACCAGGGGCACGATAGACGAATGTATGAGAAAAAGAATTCTCTTGGGTATAATTGAAACCACCTTTTCTTCAGATATACAGTATCATATCATGCGTATACCAATCACTCTCATTCCCAATCAGGGGTACAAACACCCTGTCATTCAACCAGACTCAGACTTCAATGTGGATCACCAAATAACAACCGCATATGTCTAAATGATAAAGAACTAAATCAATTAAAAATTATTATCACAATTTATTGACAATTATATAGTCAAATATCTACATCAATATTAATTAACAAATTCATACAATACTCATGAGATAAAATACATAAAAAACATATATATTTAAAATAGAATAGAGAGAAAGAATTAGAGAGCAAAAACGTAATGTGAAATCAATACATTCCTCAAAGAAAGGTATAACTCCAGTGTAAATCAATGTATAGGGATCATCAGTCTATTATTTTCACAATAGATCTTGGTATGATGCAGTTCCTGGATTTTAACCAATTCTTAAAGGCACAAGCGTCGTCGCGTTTCGGTGGTAGTTGCTTATTTAAATTCCACCTTCATCCAGACAAGAATAAAAAAATCTCTCCAACTTTCATAAAAACATGAAAACCCCTTCTATGGGTTAAATCCAATCAGAGGAACAGGCTTATTACTAGTTCCTATTATGAATGTGTCCCTGATGGAATACCTAGGTCCATCGATTATTCAGACTATTGGGTCCTCAGTAGTCTCACTGTGGTATTTTTATATAAATATATATATCAAACAGCATATTATTCGCGCATTTTCCAGGCGCAGGAAAAAATGAGACGCACACAGGTTTTTCTTTGAAAAGATTTGTAATTCGTGACAGACTCGTTTCGACACCACGGTCTTCGTTAGTGAATCATTACAGTAACCAGGAAGTGGTCACGTTATTTTAAACAGTTCCTGTTGCATTTCAGTAAACATAGAAAAGGTATACACATTGGTGATTAATACTGCTCTCCATCTTAGTTTTTTGGAAGACAGACTCAGCCAACTTTACACTCAATATAGAGAACAAAAAGAAAAAATATATAACAGCAAGTTAAACAGTTAATATAATCACTGTACTTTCTGATTTGGCATTGGAGCTGTTTTATAACGGAATTTATGTTAAATTCATTGTAGTAATCCCTAAAGAATTATAATTCAAATTCATCATTGTTGATGTAATAAAAAAATATAAAGATTTGTTAAAGCGCCACGTGGCTGTTAGTTTTTAACTCAATTGGCAAGTGCCAGTGGTTCACTGCATTATCAATGACCTGGGTGATACAAGGGAAAAATAATGAATTGAATTGATTCCTGGTTGTTATATCTGCAGATAAGAAGTTAACATCAATGAATGTGGCGGTGCGGTGGGTCTAACCAGCGACATCCAGTAATCAGGGGAACGCGTGGGAGAAGTGGGAAGACAATGATAAAATGACTTAAGGTCTCATCACGTCAGCCTAAGTGAACATGGAGGTCTTCCTCATGGTTAAGACCTCCAGGGGTCTTACTCTGTAGTTTTAATATATATTCAGATTCCAGGCATCGCAGATGACGTTTCCGATCTCCCCCTCTTGCTGACGCTTGCACCCTGTCAACACCAAAATAAGAGATTTTAGAACTGATGTCATGCAAATGGGGATGCATCAGATCACAGTGTTTGGCAATAGCATAGGACATGTCTCTGTTCTTAATGGCATGCAAGTGCTCAAGTATACATTTCTTCACTGGGAAGATAGTGCTTCCCACATAACGTAAACCACAAATGCAAACTAAAGCATACACAACATAATCAGTATTACAATTGATAAAAACGTTGATCTTGCCCATTTTACCATTGGGTAATTTGATTTTTTTTACATTTGTACTGTTATTGCATGCTTTGCACCACCCACATTTGTGAAAACCGGTAGCTCTCGCAGCCAGGTCCCCTTCGCCTTTGTCTTCATATCCAAATGGCTATAGACTAGCATGTCCTTTAGTGACTGACATTTCCTGTATGTGACATGTGGTGATGGACTGACCAATTTGCCGATTATTAAATCTTTCTTGACTATGTGCCAGTGTTTACGTATGATACGATGTATCTCATTCGAAGCGTGATCATAGGTGGTAATTAATCTTACCTCTTGTTTGTTATCTTCCCTTTCTTTTGGAATAAGTAGACTGTTCCGATTTCTACAGTCTGCCTTGTCTGAGGCTATTTTAATAGTTCTAGATGTATAGTCCCGATTTTTTAAACGACCTTTCATGTTCTTGTCTTCCTTCTCATAGGAGATATCTGAGCCACAATTTCGTTTAGCTCTTAACAGTTCTCCATATGGGATACTGTTTTTGAGGTTGATAGGATGGTGACTATGTGCATGTAAAATGCTATTCGTCGATGTAGGTTTTCTGTAGAGGCTGGTATGGAGTGTTCCTAGTTCTACTCTTACTAGGATGTCCAGAAATTCAATTTCATGTTGTTCGGTTTTACTGGTGAATTTCAAATTTAAATTATTCACCGACAAGCCTTGAATGAAATCATCCAAGGTATTTTGTGGCCCGTCCCAAATTAGAAAAATATCATCGATATACCGGGTCCACATGACCAAGTTGTTAGTATACTGTGTGTTTTCCTGGTGCCATAAGTGTTCTGCCTCCCACCACCCCATGAATAAACAGGCGTAGCTCGGCGCGAAGCTATTTCCCTTGGCAGTACCGGTATATTGTTCATACCAGTCATACTCAAATAGGAAACAATTATTATGTAAGCAGAAGTGTAACATATGCATCAAAAGAATAGTATGATCATACATGTTAATTGGTCTGTCTCTTAAAAAGAATTTACAAGCCTGTATGCCAAAATCATGTTCTATACAAGTGTACAAGGAGATTACGTCAATTGTTGCCAAATTATAAGTATCTTTCCATGGTATCTCCTGTATCTTTGACAGGAAGTCCATGGTGTCTCTGCAATATGATGGGAGGTTGAGGACATAAGGGCACAGAAAGTAATCCAAATAAATGGAAGTATTTTCCAGGAGGCTTTGATTCGCTGAAATAATGGGCCTTCCTGTGGGATCAGTGGGATGTTTATGCACCTTGGGTAACATGTAAAAGACCGGTGTGACTGGTTTACGTGTTAGAAGGAACAGATATTCATTTTTGCTGAGCATGTCCTTTTCATGCCAGTCATGCAACATTTTATGGTATTTTTGTACTGTGTTGTTGTATCTGGCCTGGCTGGATCTCAGGTAACATCCTGAGTATTCTAATTGTCATTTGGCCTCTGTTCTATATTTGTCGATATCCCAAAGGACAACATTGCCCCCTTTGTCAGACACTTATTTACCCGTTTATTCTTCCATTAACCTTTAGATATACATATATAAAAAATATTTATTTTACAGAAAGACACATATTCACTGGATGATGTCATCAGTGATGTAATATGTGACGTCATCAGCAGTGGATTGCGGTCGCGTGAGTTATAGTTACCTGAACTAACTATAACGGGGGAATTTCAATGGTTTTTTACGAGTGAAATGTCCAGCGAACTATAACATGTGTGAAACCTATGGTTTTTTCAGTGAATTTGCAAGGTGTTTTAAATGCTAATTCCTAACTATAACGTGTGTGAAACCTATGGTTTTTTTAGTGAATTTGTGAGGTTTTTTAAATGCTAATTTATATATGTATTATTATATTTTTTATATATTTATTTTACAATAAACTACCTATGTATATAGTTATAGATTGACTGTATCCTGTAATATGGAATGGCTCAGCTTTTTTTTATTTGAATTTGGATAAAGTTGAACAGCATAGTTAATATCTTCTATAAACTTATCAACAGTTTAAAATGTTTTTTTTTAAGGGTTTTTCAGCGCGCTCACCCCGCGATTTTTTGAAAAAAAATAAAATGTTTTTTTCACCCTTCGGGGTCCTTCAGGGACCCCCTGACAAAGGCTAGGGGGTCAGGAACTCTCTACCCTGCCCCCTTTTCACGTTCTCCACCTTTCTTTTTCACTGCCAAAGACAAAATGGCGTCCGACACTTCCTGATTTCGACCGATTCGAATGTTGACTGACATCTAACCACCAATCAGAATTACGCTCGCGCACGGCACGGTGCGCGCTTATAGATATTTATGTACTTTTAACTGCAATTTTCTCAGAAACTACTGAACAGATTGACACCATATATGCAAAAGGCACATGCCTGACCTGAGGACTATCTCTTTGCCAAATTTCAAGTAATTCTGTTCAGCCGTTCATGCTGTACCTTCGACTAAAGGTAATATGGGAAAATGCATAGGGAAAACGCGTTTTGGGACCCCCCTTTTTTCTCAGCCCCCGCTTGACGAATCACCCCGATATTCTTGTCTCGTATTTAAAATGGGATCATTAGCAACAATGGGAATTGTATTCTCATATCATAACATGTACAATTGCTGTCAGCGCTTATATTAATCAAAACAACAAATTTGTAAATATAGGACATCACAATATATTATATAAAACAATTTAGGCAAACAGTGAATTCACGTTTAAATAATGTGGAGAAATGTTGTCTATGTCTACTCAAAGCTATTATGTCACCATTGTCACGTGGTATTAATTGTATCTACACGGTCACTTTAAATAAGGTACTTTTCTCTTAAGCCACTGTCATGTGATCAAGGCTCAGGCGAGCCGAAACGCGTAATGGCGACAGAGGATTAAAGACTTTTTGCACTTACATCTTGGGTCCGTGTCCATCTCTTGGTAGAGCTGCTTTTGAAATTAGCAGAGGAATACTTATGAATATATATATATATATTATATATATATGTATATATTACCTACTGGCGATAGCCAGTAGGTAGTTATAGTTAGGACCACGTTTCCATAGGAAAACCTCAACATTCTATTTTGAATAACTTTGGCGCCGGTTGACGAATCCTCGCGAATTTCTCAAAATAGGTGGGGCGCTACGCTCCGCTCCTACCCTGAAAGTCTCGGGGGGATTCGTCAAGCGGGGGCTGAGATAAAAGGGGGGTCCCAAAACGCGTTTTTCCCATGCATTTTTCCATAGGACCTTTAGAACGAGCTACAGCCCGAATGGCTGAACAGAATTACTCAAAATTTGGCAGAGAGGTAGTCCCTAGGTCAAGGAAGTGCCTTTTGTAGGTTTGGTGTAAATCTGTTCAGTAGATTCTGAGAAAATAGCCTTTAAATCAATATATATATCTGAGCCAGCTTACGGTACGCTTACCGTACGCTTACGGTAAGCGTACGGTGGCGTGCGCGAGCGCGATTCTGATTGGCTCTTAGATCTTAGTAAACATTCGAATCGGCCGAAACCAGGAAGCGGCGGCCGCCATTTTGCCTCTCGCACTGAGTGTTGTTTATCAAACATGATGGCCAAAAACATGTTACGGGGCTGTTTTGAGAACTCCCTCCCACATAGTCATGTTGAGGGAGTCCCCAAACATCCCCCAAGTGCAAAAACGGTTTTATTTTTTTTTCGGCAATTTCGCGGGGTACGCTTACCGTACGCTTACCGTAAGCGTACGGTAAAAAAATAAAAATAAAAAAAACACTATCCACACTTACCCCACCCCCAGTGCTTTTGGTGGCCGAAGGCCACCAAATGTGCTGGGCTTATTACAATGGAAAAAAACACTATCCACACTTACCCCACCCCCTGTGCTTTTGGTGGCCGTAGGCCACCAAATGTACAGGGCTTATTATAAGGGAAAAAAACTTAGCATTTAAAAAACCGTACTAATTCACTGAAAAAACCATAGGTTTCACACACGTTATAGTTAGGAATTAGCATTTAAAAAACCTTGCAAATTCACTGAAAAAACCATAGGCTTCACACATGTTATAGTTAGCGGAAATTTTACTGATAAAAAACCTGTGAAATTGCCCCGTTATAGTTAGCGCAGGCAACTATAACTCACGCGACCGCAATCTTCTGCTGATGACATATGTGTCTTTATGAAAAAAAAATATTTGTAATATATGTATAGCTAAAAATGTATGGAAGAAGACATGGGCAAATAAGTGTCTAAATACAGTATTAGCATCAGCAGAGGATTGCGGTCGCGTGAGTTATAGTTGCCTGCGCTAACTATAACGGGGCAATTTCACAGGTTTTTTATCAGTAAAATTTCCGCTAACTATAACATGTGTGAAACCTATGGTTTTTTCAGTGAATATATATATATATATATATAATCTACTGGCGGTCGCCAGTAGATAGTTATAGTTACAACCTAGTTTCCATAGGAAATCTCAAAATTCTATTTTGAATAACTTTGGCGCAGGTTGACGTATCCTCGCGAAATTTTCAAAACTAATGGGGCGCTCCGTTCAGCTCCTACCCTGAAAGTCTCAGGGTGATTCGTCAAGCGGGGGCCAAGAAAAAAGGGGGGTCCCAAAACACGTTTTCCCCATGCATTTTTCCATAGGACCTTTAGACACAGCTACAGCCAGAACGGCTGAACAGAATTACTTGAAATTTGGCAGAGAGGTAGTCCTCAGGTCAGGCATGTGCCTTTTGCATATATAGTGTAAATCTGTTCAGTAGTTCCTGAGAAAATCAAAAGTAAAATCATATACATATCTGGGCGGAGCCTAACCACACATCTCATTGTGAGATCTGATTGGCTGTCAACACTACATCAAAGAAGTGTTGGCAGCCATCTTGGGACCAATATACATGATAGCACCTCATTAAAAAGCATTGCAGTTACTAGAAGGTTTTCAGACTTTAGTTACATTATAAATCATTTGTTGATGGTACCATACTCATTTTAGGAATTGTAGTATTTTCTAAGGTGATTTTACCATGTGAAAAAGCCTTCTGCTGGGATATCATGAATCATGCTTGAGAGAAAACTATTTTCACATGCTTTTCCCACAGAGGTTTGGAAGGTGATCTATAAGCTAAACTGAGAGCATATTTTCTGTAAATTCACATTATCTTTCTCAGTCACGTGAGAATGAAGTCTGACATTCTCAGTAAAACATGTACATCCAACAAGGGCAGAGACTGTCAGTTGATTCCTTTGTGTTCTACTGCAGCTTCCCAGAGTGTTCCAAAGAACAACTAGAGCGCTAACAGTCTTACTTATGACAAAGGTATGGCACACCTGAAGCCATCTTGATTGGAATAAAGTGGTAACATTTAAAACATTTAATTTAAAAAGGAACAAAATGAGAGGGTTCATTTTGCCATAGAATGTATGATTAGTGCTGCAGAAAGAAAAATTAGGGCACATTTTGAGTGACTTCTCAAATCCTCTTCTATTTCATTAAAGAATTCTGACATGCAGACTGAAACATGCGCTTTCAATACCAGCAGCAGACTTCCCTGGTGAGCAGTAGCTTTACTACAGTGATCTAATGAGCAGCTAGAGTGCTAACATTCTGAATTTATGGCAAATGTGTGACACATCTGAATGCCTTCTTCATTGAATCAAAGTAAAAAACTGACAGTATGCCTACTGTGGAGACTGCAGTAAATGAGGAAATTAGGAAACTTCATAACAAGTCTCCCACGTTGGCCACCAGAGACAAAAGAGCCCAAATGTAGCACAAATATCACCGAGATGTAGCCCAAGTATAGCCCAATGACAGAAATCCCAGAGTGTTTTAAAGAACAACTAGAGCGCTAACAGTCTTACTTATGACAAAGGTATGGCACACCTGCAGCCATCTTGATTGGAATAAAGTGGTAACATTTAAAACATTTAATTTGCAAAGGAACAAAATGAGGGGGTTCATTTTGCCATAGAAATTATGACTAGTGCTGCAGAAAGAAAACTTAGGGCACATTTTGACTTCTGAAATCCTCTTCTATTTCATTAAAAAGTTCTGCAATGCAGACTGAAACATGCACTTTGAATACCAGCAGCAGACTTCCCTGGTGAGCAGTAGCTTTACTACAGTGATCTAATGAGGAACTAGAGTGCTACCATTCAGAATTTATGGCAAATGTGTCACATCTGAATGCCTTCTTGATGGAACCAAAGTAAACAAGCATTGAAAATGGAATAGGTCTCGCCCTCGTTTAAGTTAAAGCAATTCTGTTTGTAATTAGGTGGCTTTTTAGCTTTGCTTTTATTAGTGTTTTTCAAAATTTCATGTAAATAACATGCATATCTGTATATGTATGCATGCATTTATATTTGTATTTATATAGATATGCAGATTATATATATATGTTTATATATGTTTGTATATACATATATATATACACAAACATATATATAAATGCACATATGTGCATATGTGTGCGTGTAGAGAGAGGTAGAGAGAGGTAGAGAGGTAGAGATGTAGAGGTAGAGATGTAGAGGTAGAGAGGTAGAGGTAGAGAGGTAGAGGTAGAGAGGTAGAGAGTAGTAGAGAGAGAGGTAGAGAAAGGTAGAGAGGTAGAGAGTAGAGGATGAGTAATAGAGAGTAGAGAGAGAGTAGTAGAGAGAGTAGTAGAGAGTAGTAGAGAGAGTAGCAGAGAGTGAGTAGGAGAGAGTAGTAGTGAGTAGTAGAGAGTGAGTAGTAGAGAGTAGTAGAGAGTAGTAGAGAGTGAGTAGTAGAGGGAGTAGTAGAGAGTAGTAGAAAGTGAGTAGTAGAGGGAGTAGTAGAGAGTGAGTATTAGAGAGTGAGTAGTAGAGAGTAGTAGAGAGTGAGTAGTGGAGACTGAGTAGCAGAGAGAGAGTAGTAGAGAATGAGTAGTAGAGAATGAGTAGTAGAGAATGAGTAGTAGAGAGTAGTAGAGAGTGAGTAGTAGAGAGTAGTAGAGAGTGAGTAGTAGAGAGTAGTAGAGAGTAGTAGAGAGAGTAGTAGAGAGTGAGTAGTAGAGAGTGAGTAGTAGAGAGTGAGTAGTAGAGAGAGTGAGTAGTAGGGAGTAGTAGAGAGAGTAGTAGAGAGTAGTACAGAGTGAGTGGTAGAGAGTGATTAGTAGAGAGTAGTGGAGAAGTAGAGAGTGAGTAGTAGAGAGTAGTAGAGAGTGAGTAGTAGAGCGAGTAGTAGGGAGTAGTAGGGAGTAGTAGAGAGTGAGTAGTAGAGTGAGTAGTAGAGTGAGTAGTAGAGAGCAAGTAGTAGAGAGCGTGTAGCAGAGAGAGAGTAGTAGAGAGTAGTAGAGGGTGAGTAGTAGAGAGTGAGTAGTAGAGAGAGTAGTAGAGAGTAGTAGAGTAGTAGAAAGTGAGTAGTAGAGAGTTAGTAGAGAGTGAGTAGTAGAGAGTAGTAGAAAGTGAGTAGCAGAGAGAGTAGTAGAGAGTAGTAGAGAGTAGTAGAGTGAGTAGTAGAGAGTGAGTAGTAGAGAGAGAGAGTAGTAGAGAGGTAGAGTGAGTAGTAGAGAGAGTAGTAGAGTGAGTAGTTGAGAGTGAGTAGTTGAGAGTGAGTAGTAGAGAGTAGTAGAGAGTGGTAGAGAGTAGTAGAGAGTGAGTAGTAGAGAGTGAGCAGTAGAGAGAGTAGTAGAGAGGGAGTAGTAGAGAGAGAGAGTAGTAGAGAGAGAGTAGTAGAGAGTAGTAGAGAGAGAGTAGTAGAGAGTAGTAGAGAGTGAGTAGTAGAGTAGTAGAGAGTGAGTGGTAGAGAGTAGTAGAGAGTGAGTAGTAGAGAGTGAGTAGTAGAGAGTAGTAGAAAGTGAGTAGTAGAGAGTGAGTAGTAGAATGTAGTAGCGAGTGAGTAGTAGAGAGTGAGTAGTTTAATTTAAAAGGAACACAATGAGGAGGTTCATTTTGCCATAGAAATTATGATTAGTGAGGAAAAAAGAAAAATTAGGGCACATTTTGAGTGACTTATCAAATCCTCTTCTATTTCATTAAAAAATTCTGACATGCAGACTGAAACATGCACTTTCAATACCAGCAGCAGACTTCCCTGGTGAGCAGGAGCTTTACTACAGTGATCTAATGAGCAACTAGAGTGCTACTATTCAGAATTTATGGAAAATGTGGGACATATCTGAAGACCTTCTTGATGGAATCAAAGTAAACAAGCATTGAAAATGCAATAGGTCTCGCCCTCGTTTAAGTTAAAGCAATTCGGTTTGTAATTAGGTGGCTATTTAGCTTTTCTTGTATTAGAGTTTTTCAAACTTTCATGTACATACCATGCATATGTATGCATATATGTATATGTTTGCATGAATTTATATTTATATAGATATGCAGATTATATTTATATGTTTATATATTCACTGAAAAAACCATAGGTTTCACACACGTTATAGTTACGAATTAGCATTTAAAAAACCTTGCAAATTCACTTAAAAAACCATAGGTTTCACACATGTTATAGTTAGCTGGACATTTCACTCGTAAAAAACCAATGAAATTCCCCCGTTATAGTTAGTGCAGGCAACTATAACTCACGCGACCGCAATCCTCTGCTGATGACGTCAGATATTAATTAGACACTTATTTACCCATGTCTTCTTCCATTAATCTTTAGCTATACATATATTACAAATATTTATTTTTCGTAAAGACACATATGTCATCAGTGATGTAATATCTGACGTCATCAGCAGAGGATTGCGGTCGCGTGAGTTATAGTTGCCTGCACTAACTATAACTGGGGATTTTGATTGGTTTTTTACGAGTGAAATGTCCAGCTAACTATAACATGTGTGAAACCTATGGTTTTTTAAGTGAATATATATATATATAGGTCCAACAGGGTATATCCAGAGGACCTCACAGAGATATTCCAATGTTTATATTCATTAAGGGAATCTTCTCGTGGATAGCATGGAATCAAATCCACCTTTGTGTATGGTTCGAACTAATCCTCTCGAGTTCCAATACGTGTTCCCGTTCGCCTCGTTTCCGGGTAAAAACCGATAGACGAATGCCTACCGATGTCGGGTGCTTCAGGTGTTTAGAGGGGAACTTGACTCTTCAGCCACGAGGACCAGGAGCTGGATTCACGCTGTCCCACAAAGGATGTCGAGTACTGCAGCATCTGTGCCCGGATTGGACACAACAAGCCTTGGCAACAGCAACCCACGCAGGAAGAGAAAAGATGCTTCGATGCGGACCAGCAAGGTCCGGGGGACTCCCCAAGCGATGGTGAGTCAGGGCACGTCTGGAGCAACCAGGAAGGCCCAATTGAAGCAAGAAATGCCTTCACAGGAACCCACCAGTCGACAGACCAGGGATCGCGAAGGAGCCTCGAGCGAACACACAAAGGGCGGGCTCACGGAACACTTGTGGGGTGTAGGCCAGCAATCTCTAGTGGAAAAAGTGCTCAGGTCTGGGCTACAAGTAACCCAATGCACAGCCTCAAAGGACGTCAAAAAGCTGATACACTTGCAAATGTGCACGGTGTCCAGGGGTTCCGGTTCCACGGTACCCACGAGGGCTACGGGTTTCAGCTTTGTTGGGGCCTTGGGACAGTCTCTGGGAAGTCTGGAAAGCAACATCCTGTGCTGCAAAGTCTTCGGCGTCTGCCGGGAGCTTCGGAGATGCAGACCGGACAGATACGTCTTTGGTGCCTGCCAAGCAGGGGAGCAACTCCTTTACTCCAAGGGAGATTCTTCAGTCATCTAGTCGTTTAGATCATCGAAGTTACAGGATTTCTGTAGCAGAGTTTCGTCCAGGTGTAATCTAATGTCCTGTAGTCAGGGGTTTCCTCTACCCAAGGAAGGGGTTGGACTAACTCTGGGGACCCACCTGTGGGAGGGTTTGGAAAGAGAGGTGGCTACACCTATTTCCTTTGTCCAGTTTCGCGCCAGAGCAGGGGCTGGTAGCCCCTGCAACCGGTTTGAACTGGACTATGCACAGGGACTCCAAATGTGCCCCCAGTGCAGGACTTCAAAGCACTCTTGGAGTGTACCCCCCCAGCCCCAATCCACTAAGGCCTGTCTGGGAGGTGGTAACACCTCCATGTGACAGGAAACCTATTGTCCAGGCCTCCCCTGCCGTAGTTTCGGTCAGCAGCAGGAGACCAGACTTGTGTCTGTGGCTGACAGAATCCATGTTGTGATGCCAGGGCTCTGTTAGCTGGTACCAGGTATACTGGTGCTGTCATGCCGCTCCCTCTAGAAGGATGGGATCATATTCCCACACCAGTTACTGGTGTGGGGTTATGATTCCAAGGTGTTTGACACCAAACACAACATGTTTCCGTCAAGCCAGTCCAAAGTTAGCATTTACCGTTGGGTTATAATGCATTTAAGAGTATATGGTCAGGCTGCATAGACATCCCCGGAGAAGAGATTCCGAAGACTGCAAAGGGGCTCTTAATGCATGGGCCCCCTCTCACACAAACCAAGCAACCTGCCTTCAGGATTGATAAGGCCTGCCATAGGGGTGACCGATAGGTTATATGTGCAGTGATAGGGTGAGATATAGTGAACCTATATCTTAGTAAGGGGAGCATGCACCGTCTTACCCAGGCTGCAGTAACAGATCTGTGGTGTCATTTTGGAGGGCGTCCCAGGGGTGACATAATACATGTTGCAGCCCCTGGTAGGCCTCTGGGGTATCTATGCCCTGGGTACATAGTATACCATATACTAGGGACTCATAAGGGCACCCCAGAATCCAATCTGTAGTGTACCTAAGGTACATGGAATCAATTTTGAAAGGAAACAGCTAGGCTGGGGTCCTGAATAGCAGGTCCCCAGACAGACTAAATTCGAAAAACAGTAAAACATCAGCAAAAAGTGGGGGTAACACTAAGAAGCAGATCCTACTCTCCTACACAACCCCCCCTCAACATAGGGACATTAAACTAACCTTGACCAGTTTAGTCTTCATGTTCAAAGTGGAAATATCCGGAGAGTCCATCTGCATTGGCATGGTTACTCCTAGGTCTATGTTCCACTGTATAGTCCAGCCCAAGTAGGGAAATGGACCACCTTAAAAGTTTTGGTTTTTCACCCTTCATCTGTTTTAGCCATAAGAGGGGCTTATGGTCTGTCTGAAAAATGAAGTGAGTACCAAACAAGAATGGCCTCAACTTCTTCAGAGCCCAAACCACGGCAAAGACCTCCCTTTCAATGGCTGACCAACGTTTCTCTCTGGGGGTCAGCCTTCTGCTAATAAAAGCTACTGGCTGATCCTGACCTTCATCATTCAACTGTGACAGTACAACCCCGACCCCCAACTCAGATGCATCTGTTTGCACAATGAACTTTTTGGGGTAATCAGGACTTTGCAGAATGGGAGCAGTGCACATGGCCTGCTTCAGGTCATCAAATGTCTTTTGACAGCTAGCTGTCCACTGAACTTTCTTGGGCATTTTCTTAGAAGTAAGGTCATTCAATGGAGTTACAATGGATCCATAACCTTTTACAAATCTTCTGTAATACCCAGTCAGGCCTAAGGAGGCTCTCACCTGAGTCTGGGTAGTTGGAGCAACCCAGTCCATTATGGTCTGGATTTTGCTCTGCAGTGGTTGAATCTGGCCTCCACCTACAAGGTGGCCCAGGTACACAACCTGACTCTGCCCTATCTGGCACTTAGTAGCCTTGATAGTTAGGCCTGCTTTTTGCAGGGCCGTCAAAACATTCCTTAGGTGGACCAGGTGATCCTCCCAGGTGGAGCTAAAGACAGCAATATCATCTAGATATGCTGCACTATAGTCTTCCAGGCCTGTAAGGACTTTATTCACCAACCTTTGGAAAGTGGCAGGTGCATTCTTCAAACCAAAGGGCATCACCACAAATTGATAATGCCCAAAAGGGGTAGAAAATGCTGTCTTTGGCTTTGCATCATCAGCTAGTCTGATCTGCCAGTAGCCAGGTTTCAAGTCAAATGTTCTCAGAAACTTGGCTGAGGCCAAAATATTTATAAGCTCATCTGCCCTTGGGATGGGATAGGCATCAGTCATTTTGACTGCAATGAGACCCCTGTAATCCAAACAAAATCTCATCTCTCTCTTTCCATCTTTGGTGTGAGGTTTAGGCACAAGGACTACTGGACTAGCCCAGGGGATATCTGAGGGCTCAATGACTTACAAATTCAACATCTTTTGGACTTCTGTCCTGATACAGTCCCTGACATGATCAGGTTGCCTGTAAATCCTAGTTTTTAACAGGCATACTGTCCCCAGTGTCCACTTCGTGAGTGCACCAGGTGGTCTGACTTGGAGTCAGAGAAAACATATGTCTGAACTGGCTGAGAACTTTTCTACAGTCAGATTTCTGCTGGGCAGTGAGGCTGCCTGCCAAGACTGCACCATCTACTGATCCATCATTAGGGTTCTGAGAGAGCAGGTCAGGGAGTGGGCCACTCTCTTCCTCCTGTCCCTCATCAGTAGCCATTAGCAAGCCCATGTCTGCCCTCTTAATATATGTTTTTTAGTCTGTTGACATGGAGTACCCTATGGGGACTCCTGGGGGTTCCAAGGTCTACCAAGTAGGTAACCTCCCACTTCTGTTCAACAATTGTATGGGGCCACTCCACTTATCTTGGAGGGCCGCTGGGGCCACAGGCTCCAACACCCACACTTTCTGCCCTGGCTGGTAAACAGCCAGCACAGCTTTTTGGTCATGCAAGGCCTTTTGAAATTCCTGGCTAGCCTCAAGGTTTTTAGTTGCTTTTTTATGTACTCTGCCATCCTGGAGCGGAGACCAAATACATAGTCCACTATGTCCTATTTAGGGGGTTTTAGAGGTAACTCTCATCCCTCCTTCATCAGACACAAAGGACCCCTAACAGGATGGACAAACAAAAGTTCAAAAGGGCTGTAACCAAACCCATTTTGAGGCACCTCCCTGTAGGCAATAAAAAAGGCAGGGCAAAAGGATGTCCCATCTACGCCTAAGATTTTTTGGGAGACCTTTGATCATGCCCTTTAAGGTTTTGTTGAACCATTCAACCAAACCATTGCATTGTGGGTGAAGGGTGTGGTGAATTTATAATTCACTCCACACTCCTTCCACATTGCAGTCAAGTAACTAGACATGAAGTTTGCATCCCTGTCTGATACTACCTCTTTAGGAAAACCCACCCTTGAGAATATTCCTAAGAGGGCCCTTGCCACCACAGGTGCTGTGGTGGTCCTAAGTGGAATGGCTTCTGGGTACCTAGTGGCATGGCCCACCACCACCAGGATAAATATGTGCCCAGATGCTGTCTGAGGATCCATGGGGTCAACTATGTCAATCCCCACCCTCTCAAAGGGAACCCCCACCACAGGTAGTGGTATCAGGGGGACCTTTGTGGTTCCACCTGCATTCCCACTGGCTTGACAGGTTACACAGGAGCGACAAAACTCCTAGGTGTCTTCAGACATGTGGGGCCAATAAAAGTGAGGAACAATTCTGTCCCAAGTCTTGTTTTGGCCCAGGTGTCCTGCTAGGGGAATATCATATACTAGTGTCAATAGGAAGCCCCTAAACTTCAGAGGTATTACCAACCTCCTGGAAGCACCAGGATTGGGTCTCTACTCTCTGAATATAGGAGTCCATCATCCCGATAGATTTTATGGGTGTCAGTAGCATTGCCAGCAACCTCATCAGCAGCTTGCTTTCTGAGGGTTTCAAACAAGGGCAGCTTTTCTGCTCCTGGCTCAGATCTGCCCAGGAAGGGCCCCCTGTCCCCAAGAACTCAACCTGATCAGGATCGAGCTCCTCTGGGACAGTTCCTTCTTCAGGACTAAGATTATTTCCCTCAGGAGGCTGATCTGTATTCTGAGACAGGGGGGAAGGCACTGCCTTAACCCTACTGCCCCTCCTCTTGGGAGGCACCAGGTCCATTCTTCCAGAATCCAGGGCCTGTTCAGTGTTAGTCATTTTGGCCTGTGACCTGGTCACAGCAAATACATGTGCAGGGATCCCTAGCATTTCTACATGTGTCCTGAGCTCCACTTCTGCCTAAGCTAAAGTTTCTAGATCATTGCTGTAGGAAGGTGGAGTCTGACTGCATGGTTGCCCCCACTTTTTTTCTGCTGTTTGGATGGTTTTTGACTAGTCTGGCTGGGATCCTGCTATCCAGGACCCCAGCCTATCTGCTTACTCCCTTAAATGACTTGAAGTGCATATTAGATGCACTAGTGATTGGATACTGTGGTACCTTATGAGCCCCTAGTATATGGTACCTTAGGTACCATGGGCATAGGTACTTCACAGGCCTACCAGGGGCTGAAGCATGTATTATGCCACCCCTGGGAAGCAGACTGAATCTGACACCACAGGCCTGCTACTGCATCCTGGGTAAGGTAGTGTTAGCCCTCCTCACTGCGGTATCGGTTCCCTATACCTCACCTTACAAACACATATAAGCCTATCAGTCACCCGTAAGGCAGGCCCTATCAATCCTGAGGGCAGGGTGCTTGGTTTGCATGTGAGGGGGGGCCTCTGCCTGAGAAGAGCCCCTCTGCAGCCCTCAGAGTCTATTCTCTGTAGCTGTTTGTGGATGCGGTAAACCATATACTCTTAAGTGCATTATAACCTTGCGGTAAATGCTAACTCTGGGATGGCTGCATCAAAACATGTCGTGTTTGGTGTCAAACGCTTTGGAATCATACCCCCACACAAGTAACTGGTGTGTGAGTATGATCCCACCCTTCTATAGGGATAGACATGTACCTACTGTAGAAACAAGGTAGAACCCTAAAAGAGCCCTGGCATCACAAAATGGATGCCACCAGCACAGACACTGGGCTGCCCTCCTGCTGCTGACCGAAACTCGCAGTGGAGGAGGCCCGACAATAGGCATCCTGTTACAGGAGGTGTAACCACCTTCCAGACAAGATTTAGTGTATTGGGGCTGGGTGGGTGCACTCCTGAGTGCTTTGAAGTTCTGCACTGGGGGAGCAGTAGGCTCCTCTGTGCATATGCCAGCTCAAACCGGTTCAGGGGCTACCAGCCCCTGCTCTGGCATGAAACTGGACAAAGGAAAGTGGGTGTAACCACCCACTCCCCTGACCCTCCCAGAGGAGTGGTTATAGAGCTAGTCCCTCCCTTTCTTTTAGAATAAGATAGGGAACCCTTGCCATTGCAAACTAGATATCCCTGGACGACGCGCTACAAGAAGAATCCTGGACCTACGACATTCCACTACGTTTGGAAGACTGAAGAATGCTTGGCGGGCACCAAAACTTTGAATCAACGATCGCAAACTTTCCCGCTCCATCCCCCGAGACTGAAGTCCCTGCAGCCCCGGATGTGGATTTCCTGACTTCTTTTTGAAAACGTATTTTTATTGCAGAATTAAGTGTGAGAACTCCATTATAACTTCCCATGCCCACAATGTGTCCCAAAGGCGCGCATCCTTGTAACACTTTACACAGCCATTCAGCCCACATACCGGAGGCTGGGCGGCACAACATTACTGGCCCCTAAACATCATAACCAGTCTGACCCCATCGAGCAGGTATATTTCCCATGGCAACAGCTGCTTTTTTCCCCCCGTCCTCCTCATTCCCCGGTCGTCCGTCAATATATCAACATCACACCCCGAAAACTCCCCCCCCCCTCTCCCGCCCACCCAATACTGCTGGCGGGGGCCCCTATCATGAAATCGAGCTTGCTATGGCTACTGCTTCCGGATATTCGCCTATAGCCTCCCGGCCTCATGGAGCCCTTCCCTCTCGGTCCTCTTGCTCAGTGCTGTCCAGCCGGTAATCATTCAGAGCCTGTACTATCTGCTCCCATGCCCTCACCCAGTCCAGCCCCTTCTCATCCCCTGCCCTAGTCGCCTGGCGCCTCCTCAGCACACTTTCACAGCTCGCCCACTTCTGCAACTCAACCATCCATCTGCCATATGACGGGCCCTCCCGCGATTTCCAGTGCCACGTAATTTCTCTCTGGGCCAGCAGGAGGCCCAAGTCGATGAACTTACTGGTCACTTTCGTCTTCGCCGTGTGTGGGAACCAGAGCAATAAGCAGGCCGCCATATCAAACTCCACCTCCCGGTCCGTGACAGCATTCAGAAGCTCCCCTACCTCAGCCCAATACGTCCCTAGCCGGGGGCACCCCCATAAGAGGTGGTCAAGCTCCGCTCCAACCTCCAGACACCTCGGGCACGCCGCATCCTGTACCTTAAAATACCGTTTTATCCTTCCCGGGGTCAGATAAGCCCTATGCAGTACAAAGAAATGCACCTGCTGGAAGCGGGCGTTAACGGGAGAAATTTACTCATGAGAAAGGACTTAGCCTCTTTTTTGAATTGCGAGACAGAGGTGATTCCTCTAATATTTGGTGGAAGATTTCCTGACTTCTTGACGGTCATTGTGAGTCCCCAGCAAACCTGAGGTGAGTGGACCCCACGAGTGACGAGGAAGAGCAATACGCGGGTACCGTGCACTATTTTCAAGTGCAACCCCATGTGTGGTCCAAGCCAGCAGCAGGATTTCCACCGAAAATCAGATGCCTACCTCGTCCCGAGTGACCATGGGCTCCTGTGAAGTGAATCCTCCCGAGGCGCCTTGGCGATCCCTTGACGGTTGGCTTGTGGGTCCCCTGAAGACTTTTTCATCAAACCAAAGGGCTCTCCTGGTTGCTCCAGGCCTGCCCTGACTTACCTTTGCTAGGTGAGTCCCTCAGACCTTGCTGGTCTGCACCGCTGACTTTCTTCATATTCCACGAGACTTGTTGTTGCCAAGGCTTGTTGGCTCCAATCCAGTTGTCGACACCTCAGTAAGCTGCAGACTTTGTGGCTCACTCCGAATCCAGCTCTTGGTCATTGTCGACACCTCCTGGACCTCGTGGCTGAAGAGTCAATACACCTGTGATCACCTGAAATCACCGGACATCTATGGGCATCCAGCTTCCTGGCCCCGGGTCACTGGCAAGTGACTTTGAACACTGTCTCCACTGCTTTCAGGCCTTCTTTCTTCAGAATCCAGCCTTGGATTCCACCGGACACTTCTCCTGTCTTCACAAGCAGCAAGTCTTCTTTGGCTCCCTTTGAAAACGACGCCGCGACCTGACACCAAAAGACACCTATGCACCCGGCTTCCCTGGGTGAGATAACTCGTGCACTCCGGTTCTCTTGTGTGTGTTGGCCCTCAAACTACTTACCCTGTAAGTGACTTGCTTGTAGTCTCTCTCGAAGTACCCTAAAACTTAAAAATTCCAACCGCCACTTGCTCCATTGAAGTCTATTGGGATCCGCACGTGTGTTCTCACACTGCATGCGTCTCCCGTGGGTCCTTTACTTACCTGCCTTGGGTGGATTAGTGAGGCCCGACGCTTTTGAAGACCATAGGCCTTCTCCCTTCTCAAGTCGTTCTTCTTATACCTCTTTTTTAGTATATGGTCTGGTATGCCCCTAAGGCCCCAGCCATATAAGTGCTTAATTTGTTGTGAAACATTGATTTGTGCATATGTTCCTGACTTCTAATCTCATAAAGAGATTAGTAGAGTGTGTCTAGAAATAAATACATATACATTTTATATATATACCTGTGTGGTGTCTTTACATTTGATAATTCAAAAGATTATAAGGTAAAACAAGCTGCTTTACATTCCTCAGAAACTTAGCCTGAAGGCTGCTCTCCACAGCTACCACTAGGATAGCTTTATTTAAAAGGTTGTCTTAAACCTATCTACCATAAGAGTCGAATTGGACTGGTGCAAGGTGGCCACTTTAACTAGTGACCAGCATATACCAGGCCAACTTCTCACAATTGCTAAGCAAGCATTCAACAGGGAGGTCTGCACTTACCACAACTTTCTTGAGGCCAGTTACACCTCCTCAGGAGAAATTAACAACTGCCAAGGAATGGTCTGTCCTGACATTGCTAGTATTGGTAACTAGGTACATTTCACCAAGTATAATCTGCCCAGGAGCCACAATATCTTTTGTCACCATTGTGACACTTGCTACTGTGTCCCTGAATACCAAAGCCTCTTTTCCATTAATCTGTATTTGCCCAAGTTACTGGGACTCACAAAGGAGGACATATCCATGCCTCCATCGCAGATCAGCACAGCCTGAGTTGGAACTCTGACTAGGCCAGAGTCCATCTCAGAACCCAGGGTTAACCCTAATATACCGTTATTCTGAGAACCAGCAATTTTAGCTGCACTAGGGTGGAACAGTTGCCTTAGGGGTAATAGTGGCTGGAGTTGAGTCTTTGGACTTTCTACAGTCACTAGTCCAATGGGTTCTCTATTTACAGATTTTACATCCTGGTTTCTTTTGGCTTTTACCTTTGTTAGATTGGGACTCCCCCCAGATGAAGATTGTTTGGGGACCTTGTGAAGACTTCTGGTCTTTACCCTTTTCCCCACCCTTGTCAGAGTTCTTTGAATCTTGTATCTTTGGGTCACCACCTTGGTTCTAAACCTTCTGCCTCAGCCTGGATCTGACCCATTTGCCTGCCTTCTTTCCCAATTCTTGGGGAGAGGTCAGATCAGAGTCCACCAAGTATTGATGCAACCGCTGATTTTGACAATTATTAAGGATCTGCTCCCTCATAATTAAGTTGTAGAATCCTTTGAGATCGCACACCTTACTGCCAAGTAACCAGCCCTTCAGAGCCTTGGTAGCCCAATCTACAAAGTCCACCCAGTCTTGATTCTGTGCCTTTTGGATATCTCTGACTTTAACCTATATTGTTCAGTGGTTAGGCAAAACCCTTCAATCAGTGCACTCTTCAAGCTTTGGTAATCATCAGCATCCTCTTCTCTTACAGTGAGGAGATAACCTCTACCTTTTTCTCCAAAGGAGAGCCACAAGATTGCTGCCCACTGCTCCTGGGGGACCCTCTGAACTTTACAGGCCCTTTCCAGTACAGTAATCCATTTGTGGATGTCATCCCCACTCTGGTAGGGAGGGACAATCTTGTTAGGTTTCTATGGTCATGAGACCGCTGCCTAACAAGAGGGAAGTTGCTGCCACCATGGGACTCTAGTCCCAATCTTTTTCTAGCTTTCTGAAGCTCTAGGGACTCCCTTTCTAAGGCTATCTGCTCTCTTCTGATCCTAAACTGAGCTTCCTCATACTTGATCAGTCTCTCCTTCCTCTCATGAGAGGATTCCCTCCTATGAGAGGAAACAGAGGTCCCTATGGACGTGTCAGAATGGATAGACTCCTGAAAAGGATATCTGTACCCTCTAGGCACACTCCCAACTCTTCCAGGTGGAATAAAGAGAGGGCCAATGTGGCCATCTTCCTCATCTTCTGGGGTAGTTGCATTATCCAGGTTAAGATCATTGTCATCTTCCTGGCCAGCTTCAGAGGTTAGGCCCTGGGTATCTTCACGCCCTTCCTCATCCGCTGCTCCACCCACTCTGCCTACCCCTTCAGACCCTGAAGGCCTTCTGAGATCATCCAACAGCAGTACCTCTATGAGGCGTTGGGTGTTTGAACTTTTCCATGTCTTCAATCTCCTAGTACTAGACAATGCTCTCAAATCCAAGAATGGGAGTTTGTCATACTTGGATGGTAGAAGCCCACTGGCTTCTGGCAGGGACTCACTGGTTCCTGGCCTTGAAGACATCACTATTGAGGTGTGGCGTATGCACTACCTACTCTAGTGTGGCCTACTAAACTCGCTTGAGTTGTAGAAAGGGTGTGCTAAGCCCTTGACACACAACTCTAAGTTCAGTAGAACTTACTGTATTTTAAGCTTTATTTATATGTACCTCAGGTACCTTTAGTGGTTTTCAGTTAGTCACTCACTTGAGATTCTCTGATAAAACAAGAGCATTCTTGAATCCCAACCGCTGCACACCAATGTGAGAAGTTGGCCTGGTATATGCTGTCCACTAGTTATAGTGGGCACCATGCACCACTCTAAATAACCCCTTATTGATGATAGATTAAAGACAACCTTTATTGACAGCTATTCTAGTGGTAGCTATGGAGAGCAGTCTTCAAGCTAAGTCTTGAAGGAATGTAAAGCAGCTGTTTTACCAGTCTAAAATCTCCTGAATGACCACATGAAAGGCAACCATACCAGGTATATATATAAAATATATGTATTTATTTCTAAACATACCCTACTAGTCTCTTTATGAGGCTCGAGGTCTGAACACATAAGTTACACTTCAAATATAACAGTAATAGGCACAAATACATGTCAGGCCCTAGGGGCGAGCCAAACCATATACTAAAATATTAGTATACTAGACACACGGCTAGAGCCTGTAGAATCGCTGGGACCCCAAGGAACCACCCAAGGTAGTGGCACAGGGGACCCACGGGGATGTGTGCAGTGTGAGAACACAGCCGCGAGCTCCCGTTAGCTTCTACGGAGAAAGTCGCGGTCAGAATTTTAAAGTTTAAGGACACTTAGGAGTGGACTAGGAATAAACCCTTTTGGACTTAGATGGTTCTAGGGCCAACACCCACGGGAGCACCGGAGTACTCGTGTTACCTCACCCAGGGTATCCGGGTGCAAAGGTGTCAAATGGTGTCGGGTCGCGTCGTCGTTTTCAATGGCAGCTGGATGAAAAGTGCTGCTGCCGGGAAGATGAGAAGTGTCCGAAGAGATCCAAGCCTGGATTGAAGATGTGAAGAACCTGAAAGCAGAGGGGACAGAGTCTGGGTCACTTGCCAGGGGCACAATATACGAATGTCCACCAATGTCGGGTGCTTCAGGTGCGAAGAGGGGAAGCTTGACTCTTCAGCCACGAGGACCAGGAGGCATCGAGGACAACCAGGAGCTGGATTCGAGCTGTCCCACGAAGGATGTCGAGTGCTACAGCATCGGTGCCCGGATTGGACTCAACAAGCCTTGGCAACAGCAACCCATGCAGGAAGAGATAAGATGCTTCGGTGCAGACCAGCAAGGTCCTGGGGACTCCCCAAGTGATGGAGCAATCAGGGAAGCCCAATTGAAGTAAGAGTTGGCTTCACAGGGTCCCACCAGTCGACGGGCCAGGGATCCTGAAGGATCCTTGAGCGAACACACAAAGGGTGGGCTCACGGAACACTTGTGGAGTGTAGGGCAGCAATCTTCAGTGGAAAAAAAGGTGCTCGGGTCTGGGCTACAATTAACCCAATGCACAGCCTCAAAGGACGTCGAGAAGCTGATACACTTACGAATGTGCACGGTGTCCAGGGGTTCCGGTTCCATGGTACCCACGAGGGCTACAGGTCTCAGCTTCGCTGGGGACTCGGGTCAGCCTCTGTGAAGTCTGGAAACCCCCCTCCTGTGCTGCAAAATCTTCGGGGTCCTGTGGGAGGTTCGGATATGCAGACCGGACAGATGTGTCTTTGGTGCCTGCCAAGCAGGGGAGTAACTCCTTTACTCCAAGGGAGATTCTTCACTCATCTAGTCATGTAGATCGTCAAAGTTCCGGGATTTCTGTAGCGGAGTTTCATCCAGGTGTAAATTAAAGTCCTGTAGTCAGGGGTTCCTCCTTTATAACCAAGATAGGGGTTGGACTAACTCTGGGGACCCACCTATTGGAGGGTTTGGAAAGCGAGGTGGATACACCCATTTCCTTTGTCCAGTTCCACACCAGAGAAGGGGCTGGTAGCCCCTGCAACCAGTTTGAACTGGACTATGCACAGGGACACCAAATGTGCCCCCAGTGCAGGACTTCAAAGCACTCTTGGAGTGCACCTTCCAGCCCCAATCCAACAAAGGCCTGTCTGGGAGGTGGTAACACCTCCCTGTGACAGGAAACCTATTGTCCAGGCCTCCCGTGCCGGAGTTTCGGTCACCAGCAGGAGGCCAGACTCATGTCTGTGGTTGGCAGCATCCATTTTGTGATGCCAGGGTTCTGTTAGCTGTTACCGTTTATACTGGTGCTGTCATGTCTCTCCCTCTAGAAGGGTGGAATCCTACTCCCACACCAGTTACGGGTGTGGGGGTATGATTCCAAGGTGTTTGACACCAAACATGACATGTTTCCGTGCAGCCAGTCCAAAGTTAGCATTTACCATTGGGTTATAATGCATTTAAGAGTATATGGTCAGGCTGCATCACAGACAACCCTGGAGAATAGATTCCGAAGGCTGCAGAGGGGCTCTGCTCATGCATGGGCACCCTCTCTCACAAAACCAAGCACCCTGCTTCCAGGATTGATAAGGCCTGCCATAGGGGTGACTGATAGGTTTATGTGCGCAGTGATAGAGTGAGATATAGTGAACCTATATCTCAGTAAGGGGTGCATGCACCACCTTATCCAGGCTGTAGTAGCAGACTTGTGGTTTCATTTTGGAGGGCTTCCCAGCGGTGGCATAATACATGCTGCAGCCCCTGGAAGGCCTCTGGGGCACCTATGCCCTCAGTACATAGTATACCATATACTAGGGACTTATAAGAGCACCCCAGAATACAATCTGTGGTGTACCTAAGGTACATGGAATCAATTTAGAGAGGAAGCAGCTAGGCTGGGGTCCTGAATAGCAGGGCCCCAGCCAGACTAAAGTCGAAAAACAGTGAAACATCAGCAAAAAGTGGGGGTAACCATAAGAAGCAGATCCTACTCTCTTACAGTTCCAACTGCCCCCACTTGAACACGTAGTGCTCAGCTCCAATAAGCTTACCCCTCTGATGGAGAGTGCTACGGGAGAGTTATTAGTGGCTGTTTTTTGGGTGTGGAGGCTAGCATTACTACCTGTCATGTGAAACAACCACCAATTTGTGCGTGTTTATACTAGCATTGCGCGATGAAGTATTTGGTCTGAAAGAAGTTGTTATATCTCTGGAATGTAAATGTAATGCTGCATCACAAATGTTAGCTCAGGCTATTACACCACAGGGTAATGCAGCTAGCTCGACCCTTCCTTTGTCACTTGCCATTCCTACTTCTGAAATACCTCAGCAGCATAGAATCAAGGTATCTTTGAATTATGGCAGGATACCGCCAGCTTGCCCTGTTCATCTAGCTCAAACAACTAGGCATCTGGAAAGGCAAAAAGGATTAATCTTTGGGCAGGTTCATAGACGTGGCTAAAACTTTGCTGACCATTATAGCCTAGTATATTCTTGTAGAACTTTGGCTCCCGCACCGTCTGGAAGGATAAACAGCAGGAAGCACAGGCTTGTTTTCCGGGTTGGGGCATCTGTGGTGTTAAGTGCAGTGAGAGACTAACCCGGACAAAACATTGTGAAGGCTATTATAACTTCAAGTTAATTAATGTGCTAAAACTGGGGAAGGAGTTTTTGAGGGCAGGGACATTTTACACAACAAATATTTCTCTGCATATGGTGCAATTATTAGTTTAAGGCAATCATTATGGAGGATATCCTGAGTACCAGCAAACATTGCTGAGCTTGAGCCATGTGGCTCCATTGAGGCGTTGGTGGCTTCTAGAGGATTCCTAGACGGCCTACTGGCAATTGAAGCTCATGATATCGGCACCACAGAAACCGGGATCCAGCTTGCTTTCTGTAGCACAGGAGGGCATAGTGGACATCCATGGCTGGGCGAGGGTGTCTCTTGGAAAGAGTGACCCTTAACTGGTGTTGTTTGACTGTAATTCATAAGTGCCCACAGCACCTTTGTCCCTGTGCACATTGCAGTGACATCTCAACTACTAGTAGAGGAAGATTCTATTCTCGGGGCAAGAACTGTTTTTTGGCCATCATACTGGAGCAATCTGTAAATGTGGGTCAGCTGCAGATCCTCTCCTGTAACTTGGCTGGTTTAAGCAGTAAGTCGGTGGAGCCATCATGGGGCAACTACATTGATTCCTTCCATATTTGACTTTTTTAGGAGACCTGGGGCTTAGAGCCATTTTTTAATAGATGCGTTCACTTTCATGTCCAGTCGCCCCTCCAAGGGCCTCCTCATGTTGATTAAAATCTACCTCAACTGGGTTATTGAGCAACTAGAGATAACGTTGCCAGACATGCAAGGGTTATATATAAGGGTTAGCAATGGGCCCTCTATCAATATCTATAACTTCTACATTCATGGTGTGGTTTCAAATAGTGCTTCTCCCACATCAAGTATCCTGGATAATCACTTAGAGTCCTTGCTTTACAACCCTAAGAACATTCTCTGAGATTACTTTAATAACACTTTCAAGCATCTGGATTATATTTAGCTGCAGCCCTGGCTATTCCCAAACTGAATACCACCTCCTTTAAAAACCTGTTCTATGTTGGCCATACAAATGGCTGTTTACTATTGCCAGTAGGATTCAGTCATGGAACGGCAGAACAGATTCCCATCAGACCAGGGCTTTCACTTTCTTTAGGGGTTCATTATATATTGCTATCCCTCGACCTATAGAACTGGAGGTTTTCTGTGTTACTGACAGGACAGAGAATGACCATAACCCACTGCACCTATTGCTCAAAGAAGGGCTATTTGAGCTTTTGGACCATATCAGGCCAGGAGCGGCCCCTCTGCTAATGAGGAGGAGTGTTGACCCACTGCTCTCCAACCATTTCAAAATGGAAAAAAATATATATAATTGAAGGAAGCTGGCTCTGTATGTACTAAACCAAAGTGAGGTAGTGTGCACAGAGTTCAGTGAAACCCAAAAGGTAGGTAGAGGTAAAGTAGATAGCCCCTTACTCTCTATTTGTGGTAGTGTGGTCGAACAGTAAGGCTTTATCAGAGGACAGTGTTAAGCATTTGTTGTACCCACTCAGTCAGCAATTATATATTCACACACTCAAAGACTGAACTTCAGACCAATTGTTTTGTATGAATATATTCTTTTAGTTATTTTATTTTCTAGAACCAAGCAAGCCTGGCACAGGTGAGCAATAACTACTTTACAGTAGTAATGCAGTTGTAACACAGCTTGTTTTGCAATTGTATATGCACTTTGTTTTGGTTCCAGTATTGTTACTGAAAATGCAGTGCTTTGGAAATACAGTACATATACTTTGTATAGGCTTTTTAGTAAAATGACCAGTAGATTACTTTGCAGATTACTTTTCTTACACAGTACAGTATACCTGGATACTGCACTGGAACATCAATCTTCTGTAAACAGGTGAGTAAAAGCATTTGTGTTATTTAGTACAATTTTAAAAGGATTTCTTAGGTTTTCCTACTCCACACTTGGGAACTTTTCATAGAAAAACAGTCAACGTTACCCCATGGAGGAAAATAGCGTTATCGGTTAGCAGGTAAGTACTTTGTTGTGGGAGTTGGTATCCTGGGGTCAGACTCAAGGGTCCCTCAGGGTCAAGGATGCACTCTTGTTACACCCTCAGCGGCACTAGGGGGCCTGGTGCAGAGTGCTGAGGCCCAATGTTATCCAATGCAGGATAGGGGACCTCCGGTTGATGGCTGCGGACAAGCAGGCCACTGGGTTGTGGGAGCAAAGCTCTGGACTTAAGCTCAGGGCAAATGGGGAGTTCAAGCCAGCACCACCAGTGGCACTAGGGCGGCCGGGTGCAGAGTGCTGTTTTGGCATCGGGTGCTCTGTAGCTTTCAATTGGAGTCTCCGGTTTGCAAACACACTGCAGGCTAGGGGACAAAGGTCTTCTGGGTGCGACCACCACTTGGAGAGATGAGTTGGGATGTTGAGGGTTGGTTAGGCACTGTCCGTTGGGCCGCCCAAGGCTGTGGGGCGCCGGGTGCAGGGGTGCCTTTTAGGGTCGGATCTTCTTACCAGCTCCTGGTCGCGGTTCGGGGTACCTTCCGGTTTGAGGTTGCAGGCGTCAGCTGGAGGCTTGTGGCAGGTCAGGGGTCACCGAATCTTGGGTCAGGAACGCCGAGGACACCTCCTCTTGGTGTTAAGCCACTTGGGCGTTGGGTGCAGAGTGGTGCAGAATCCTGGACTTTGGCAGACATGTAGTCTGTTGGTGAACAATTCGGGTGTTCATGGGATACAGTCTTTTCTTTTGAAAGCAGGGCAGGTCCTCTGGGTTATTGAGGCTGCTGGCTACAGGACACCCCAGAGTTTCGCTTCTGCAGATTAGAGTTGGGGACAGGCCGGTTGGGCTAGGGCCAAGTCAGTAGGCGTCCTCCTCTTGTTAGCTTCGGCATGGCTGTTCAGTAGGCCTGGGCGAAAATTTCGTTCCGTTCACGTAAATTGCGATAATTTGACATTTTCGCGTTCCGCGGAGAGCGCAAAAATGTCAAAATTTCCGCTTTCCGCAGCTTGGCGATAATTTGTTTCTTGCTCGCGCTGTAAAATACATTCTCGCGCGCGATCGCCTTACCTGAATCCCTGCGTTCGCCGACAAGTTTTCTTGTTCCGGTCGCGTTCTCCATGAGATGTTGTATTGTTTTTAGCCATTTGCGCTGTCTCGCGACTGTTCGCGCCCGCAGTGAAGTCATGCGTCGCGCAATCACGTCTTTCTTCTCGCGATCATGCACTGTGAGACAACTCAAAACAAGATGGCCGCGCCCGCGAGCAACCACATGGGTAAGTTTACGACCCACAACCATGCAGAAAATCTCGCGAACATGCGGGAAAAAAACTTCCGCATCTTCGCAATATTTCCGGTTGTTTGTGATAATTTTAAACATTTTCGCGATAATTTGCGAAAGTGGATTTTGCAAATTCCGCCCACCCCTACTGTTCAGTCCTTCTTCTTTTCATCATCTGGTTTCTTGTCTGAGGAAGTAAGGTTCAGGGTTGTCCCTAAATACTATGTTTAGGAGTGTTACAGGTACGTAAATGGTTGAGACCAATGGGTCCCTTCCCTGGGGTGGGTACACCTCCTATTATGCCACCCTCCAGTGGGAGGGGGGCATAAGCCTTTTCCTGGTTGGCTGGGTCCAGCCATCTGCAAGATGACGGGTACTGAGAGTTGTGCTTCACCTCGCCTCCCCCATCTGAGGGGTGGAGTTGGCAGAGGTGGGCACGCCTCTCTTCCTCACTTGTTTTTCCCTCCGTTCTCCTGCCGAAAGTGGAGGTCCGAACCAGTGGGGACCAGGTGCTGAAAGCAGCAAGAGGCCTGGGGAACGACACAAAGGCAGCAACCTTTAAAGCTTCCCCTTCATGGACCCTGCCCATCCTGGGGGAGGAGGCTTGGAACCTCATCCCAGGATGTGCAATCTTTCAGGATGCAGGCTCTCGACCCAGGGGTCCAGAAACATGTCTGGTGGTGGCAGCTGAAAACAGTCACTCAGCCTGGACACGAGTGGTAGGTTGTTTTTCAGGGGGCATCTCTAAGATGCCCTCTGTGTGCATTTTTGATTAAATCTCACCCTTGCAGCAGGGTGGGTTTAAGGTGCTGAGAAGTTTGATACCAAACTTCTCAGTTTTCAGTGTAGCCATTGTGGTGCTTTGGAGTTCGTAATGACAAGCTCCCAGCACCATATACTCTTAATGGCAGCATTGCACTTACAATGTCTGAGAATGGACTAAGACACTGTAGGGGTACAGGGTTCATGCACCTTTACCCTCACGACTGGTGTAGGGCACCCAGCTAGAGGGGTGACTGATCTATGCCAGGGCAGTGGGTTGTAGCATGGCACACGGATATGTGTGCCATGTCGACTCGTCACTTTGTTCCGCACCAAGACACGCAGCCTGCAAAGGCAGTGTGCGAGTGTAAAGGTACAGGACTTCGAAGGGTGGCACAATAAGTGTTGCAGCCCTCAGAGGCCTACCCTGGTCACAGTGCCCTGGGTACCTGTGGCATCTTTTACCAGGGGCTGACCTGTGGCCAGAAATGCGTATTGGTTTTTGTTTTCAATGCAGTTTTAGGTAAAGAACATAGGCCATGAGTACCTGACTGGCAGGAGCCCAGGGCACACTCAGTCAAAGCACATCAGCAGTTCATCAAAAGGTGGGGGCTAACATGCAGAATGATTGCACATTCACCCACAACCCCCCCCCCCCAAACGAAAGAGGATAAGACTAACCTTTCCCTAGAGAGTCTTCATTTTCTAAGTAGAAGAACCTGCAAAGTCCATCTGCATTGGCATGGGCAGTCCCAGGTCTGTGTTCCACTTCAAAGTCCATTCCCTGTAGGAAGATGGACCACTTCAACAGTTTAGGATTTTCACCTTTCATTTGCATTGTGAGAAGGTGGCCTGGTATATGCTGTCCTCTATGTAAAGTGGGCACCTTGTACCAGTCCACACAAACCTTATGTTGTATGAGGTTGAAAGCTATCCTAGTGGTAGCTATGGAGAGCAGCCTTCAGGCTTAATCTTGAAGGAATGTAAAGCAGCTTGTTTTACCAGAATATCACCTCCTGATTGACTAAATGAAGGAGAACCACACAGTAGTTATATAAAAATATGTATTTATTAATGTAACACTCTCTACTATCCTCTACACGAGGATAGAACACAAAGCACACAATACGAGTTCAATAGAACAGGTGTGAATAGCACAATACACAGTGGGCTCCAGGGGGAGACCAAACCATATACTAAAATAGTGGTATAACAGTCACGACTGAGATCAAGGCCAGGTCTAGAGTATGCAGAACCATTGGGACCCCAAGAAACCACCCAAGGTGAGTAGACAGGGACCCCACAGAGGCCGGGTGCATTGTGGGAACATGACCGCGGGCTCTGTACAATTCTATGGGAAAGTCACAGTTACACTTTTAAAGTTTAAGGACCATTCATGGAGGACTTCGAGCTAACGCTATGGAACGTAAGAGTTTGAAGAACCATCCCACCTGTTGATACCGTAGTACCCGAGTTACCTGTCCCAGGGGAGCCAGGTGCATAGGTGTGAAGTGGCATCGGGAACTCTTGTCGTTCTCAACGGAAAGCTGTGAAGAAGTACTGCTGCCATGAAGGTGAAGAGGGTCTGGTTGAATCCAAGCCTGGATTCAGGAAGGAAGGAACCTGAAAGCAGAGGGGACAGAGTCTGGGTCACTTCAGAGTGACCAGGGGGTCGGGAGACGAATGCCCACCTATGTAGGGTGCTTCAGGTGCGAAGAAGGGATGCTTGACTCTGCAGCCACAAGGACCAGGAGATGTTAAGGATGACCAGGAGCCAGAGATGAGCCTTCCCACGAAGGATGTTGAGTGCTGAGGGGTCGGTGTCCGACAGGAGCACCAACAAGCCATAGCAAAAGCAACCCATGCAGAAAGGTCAACCAGGTTGCGGCATGGATCAGCAAGGTCCAGGAGACTCACCAAGCAATGGGGAGTCAGGGCATGTCTGGAGCAACCAGGAAAGCCCAAGAACAATCATGGTGACCCTCAGGGGAACCACAGGCCAACGGACCAGGAGTCGTGAGGGGACCTTGCGCAAGATTGTAAGTACCAGCCCATGGAGGACACGGTGTGAGGAGGTCGGAGTTCTTTGGTGCAAATACTGCTCAGGGTCAGGAGGACTACAAGTAGTCCAATGCACAAGCTCGGGAATCACCAACAAGCATATGCACTTGCAAATGGATGCAGTGCACAGGGGTGGGGTTACGCAGCCCCCACAGGGGATACTGGCCTCAAACTTGATGAGAGGGCAGATCAACCTGAGGGACCCTCAGGAACCCACCTCCTGTGTTGCTGAAATCTTCAGAGTCTTCAGGAGCTCAGGAGCAGCAGACCGGTCGGTCAGTTGCACTTTAGGTGCCTGCGAAGCAGGGGAGTGACTCCTTCACTCCAAGGGAGATTCTTCAGTTGTCTACCACAGGTCCTGCATAGAGCCTGTATGGAGCAAAGGCACACACTAAGCTTTGGACAGAAATGGGGATGAAGTCGAGCCCAGTCGAGGTTCAGCAAAGTCCAGGTGTCCAGACGGTCGAAGGTCAGTGGTTTCTTCTTTGTAGAATCTTGTCCATGTAAAATCCAATGTCCTGTAGCCAGGTAACCAATTTTATACCCACGGGAGAGGGTTGGACAGATTCAGAGGACCCTCCTAGGGGATGGGCAGGACAGAGGGGTGGCTACACCCATGTCCTTTGTCCAGTTTCTCACCAGAGCAGGAGCAAATGGCTCCCAGAACTGGTTTGAGCTGGACTATGCACAGGGACACCAAATGTGGCCCAAGTGCAGACTTCCAGGCACTCTCAGAGTGCACCCACCCAGCATCAATAAACTAACTTCTGTCTGGGAGGTGGTCACACCTCCCTGTGACACGATGCCTATTGTGCTGCATTCCTCTGCTCAAGCTTGGCTCAGCAGGAGGAGGGCCGAAATGTGTCTCTGGTCGGCAGCATTCATTTTGTGCTGTCCGGGTCGAGAAGGCTGGCACCGGTAAGACCAGTGACCCCACGAAACTCGCTTCAGAAGAGTGGAATCATACCTCACACACCAGTTACTGGTGTGGAGGTATGATTCCAAGCTGTTTGATACCAAACTCGATATGCTTCTATGCAGCCGTTTTCGAGATAGCATTTACCGCAAGGTTATAATGCACCTCTACCTATATGTCCGGCTGAGTCACAGACAACTCGGGAGACTGGTCTCCGAAGGCTGCAGAGAGGCTCTGCTCATGCTGGAGCACCCTCTCACATAAAACCCAGCACCCTGCCTTCAGGATTGTTAAGGCCTGCTATAGGGGTGACTTATACATTTTAAGTGTAGTGACTATTGTATATAGTGAACCTATATCTAATGTAAGTGGTGCAAGCACCATCTTACACAGGCTGCAGTAGCAGACCTCAAGTTCCATTTTGCATGGCCTCTCATGAGTGGCATAATACAAGCTTCAGCCCATGGGAGGCCTCTGGGGAACCATATCCCTCGGTACATGTGTACCATATACTAGAGACTGATAAGGGTACCCCAGTATCCAATCTGGAGTGTACCAAAGTACATGCATGACAATTTAAGGGCGAAAGCAGATAGACTGGGTCCTGATTAGCAGGATCCCAGTCAGACTAGTCAAAAACAGTGAGACATCAAGCAAAAAGTGGGGGTAACCATAAGAAGCATACAACTTTCCTACACAACCCCCCAAACAAAAGGGCATGAGACTAACCTAGAACATTTGAGTTTTCATTTTCTAAGTGGAAATATCTGGAGAGTCTATCTGAATTGGCATGATTACTCCCAGGTCTATGTTCCACTGTATAGTCCATCCCCTGTGGGGAAATGGACCACCTCAAAAGTTTGGGGTTTTCACCCTTCATTTGTTTTAGCCATACGAGGGGCGTATGGTCTGTCTGAACAATGAAGTGATGGCCAAACAAGTATGGCCTCAACTTCTTCAGAGCCCAATCCACAGAAAGGCTTCCCTCTCAATAGCTGATCAACGTTTCTCTCTGGGGGTCAGCCTTCTGCTAATTAAATCTACTGGCTGATCCTGATCCTCTTCATTCAGTTGTGATAACACAGCCCCTACCCCCAACTCAGATGCATCAGTTTGAACAATGAATTGTTTGCAATAGTCAGGACTTTGCAGAATGGGAGCAGGGTAAATGGCCTGCTTCAAGTCATCAAATGCCTTTTGGCAGCTAATTGTCTACTGAACTTTCTCAAGCATTTTTTTAGAGCTCAGATCATTCAAGGGGGTCACTATGGATCCATATCCCTTGTCAGACCTCCTGTATTACCCAGTCAGGCCCATGAAATCTCTGACCTGAGTCTGGGTAGTTGGAGCAACCCATTTTATTATGGTCTGGATTTTGCTCTGCAATGTTTGAACCTGTCCTCTACCCACAAGGGGGCCTAGGTTTACCACCTTTCTGTGCCCTATCTGGCACTTAGTGGCCTTAATAGTGAGGCCTGCCTTTTGCAGGGCCTCCAAAACATTTCTCAGGTGGACCAGGTGAACCTCCCAGGTGGAGCTAAAGACAGCAATATAATCAAGATAAGCTGCACTAATTTCTTCCAGGCCGGTGTGAGCTTTATTCACCAACCTTTGACAAATGAAAGGTGCATTATTCAAACCAAAGGGTATTCCAATAAATTGACAGTGCCCACTAGGGATTGAGAATGCTGTTTTGGGCTTAGCATCCTCAGCTAGTCTGATTTGCCAGTAGCCAGCTGTGAGGTCAAATGTACTCAGAAAAATGGCTGAGGCCAAAGTATCTATCAGTTCATCTGCCCTGGGAATAGGATGAGCATCAGTCCTAGTGACTGCATTGAGCCCCCTGTAGTCTACACAAAACCTCATTTCTCTTTTACCACCCTCGGTATGAGGTTTGGGTACAAGAACCACTGGACTAGCCCAAGGGCTATCTGAGGGTTCAATCACTCCTAGTTCCAGCATATTTTGGACCTCAGTCCTGATGCAGTCCCTGATATGGTCAGGTTGCCTGTAAATGTTGTTCTTTACAGGTAAGCTCTCCCCTGTGTCCACTTCATGGCTACACCAGGTGGTATGACTGGAATTAGTGAGAACATGTGTCTGTACTGATTGAGGACTTTCCTGCAATCAGCCTGTTGCTGCTCAGTGCGGCTGCCTGCCAAGGCTACACCATCTACTGTACCATCATCAGGGTTCTGTAAGAGGAGGTCAGGGAGTTGGTCACACTTTTCCTCCTGTCCCTCATCAGTAGCCATGAGCAAGCCCATATCTTCCCAGTCAACATATTGCTTGAGCCTGTTCACATGGAGTACCCTGTGGGGGCGCCTGGGAGTTCCAAGGTCCACCAGGTAGGTGAACTCTCCCTTCTGCTCAAGTATGGTATGTGGTCCACTCCATTTGTCCTTGAGTGCTGCTGGGGCCACAGGCTCCAACAACCATATCTTCTGTCCTGGCTGGTACACAGTCAGAACAGCCTTTTGGTCATGCCACGCTTTCTGTAAGTCTTGGCTAGCCTCAAGGTTTTGGATGCCTTCTTCATGTACTCAGCAATCCTGGAAGGGGGGACCAAGTACATAGTCCACTATGTCTTGTTTAGGTGGTTTGAGAGGTACCTCTCATCCCTCCTTTACTAGACACAAGGGACCCCTAACTGGATGTCCAAACAGAAGTTCAAAAGGGCTGTAACCAACCCCCTTCTGAGGAACATCTCAAGTCCAAAGAGAAGGCAGGGCAACAGAACATCCCATTTTCGCCTAAGCTTTAATGGGATGCCCATGATCATGCCCTTAAGGGTTTTGTTGAATCTCTCAACTAACCCATTGTATTGAGGGTGATAGTGTGTGGTAAACTTGTAATTCATTACACACTCCTTCCACATAGCAGTTATGTAACTTGACATGAAGTTTGCACCTCTGTCAGTTAAGCCCTCCTTAGGGAAAACCACTCTGGAAAAAAATCCCAGGAGGGCCCTGGCAAGCACAGGGGCTGTGGTGGTTCTAAGGGGTATTGCTTCTGGATACCTAGTGGCATGGTCCACCACCACTAGTATGAATCTGTGCCCAGATGCAGTTGGAGGATCCATGGGACCAACAATGTCAATCCCAACCCTCTCAAAGGTAACCGCCACCACAGGTAGTGGTATAAGGGGGGCCTTTGTAGTACCACCTGCCTTACCACTGGCTTGACAGGTGGCACAGGAGTGATAAAACTCCTTTGTGTCCTCTGACGTGTGAGGAAAGGGAATGTGAGGGACAAGCCTGTCCCAGGTCTTACTTTGGCCTAAGTGTCCTGCTAAAGGGATGTCATGTGCCAGTGTCAGTAGGAAGCCCCTAAGCTTCAGAGGTATAACCAACCTCCTGGTAGCACCAGGCTTGAGGTCTCTACCCTCTGAGTAAAGGAGTCCATTGGCCCAATAGATCCTCTGGGACCCACTGGCACTCCCAGCAGCCTCAGCAGGAGCTTGCTGTCTGAGGGGTTCAAGAGAGGGGCAGTTGTGCTGCTCCTGACTCAGCTCTGCCATGGAAGGCCTCTCTGTCCCAAAGAACTCAACCTGATCAGGTTCAAGTTCCTCTCGAGGCAGTTCATTCACAGGGACTGGGATCATCTTCCTCAAGAGACTGATCCTCACTCTGAGTCTGTGGGAAGACGCTGCCTTACCCCTACTGCTCCTTCTCTTGGAAGGCACCTGGTCCATTTTTCCAGCCTGTTCAGTGGAAAACATTTTTGCCTGTGACCTGGTCACAGCAAACACATGTGCAGAGATGCACAACATTGATGCATGTGTCCTAAGTACCACCTCAGCCCAGGCTGAAGTTTCTAAATCATTGCCCAACAAGCATTCCACAGGGAGGGCTGAGCTAACCATATCCTTCTTAGGGCCAGTAACCTCTCCCCAGCTGAAATTAACAACTGCCGAGGAATGGTCTTTCCTGACATTGCTAGCATTGGTCACTTGGTACATTTCACCAAGTATGATCTGGTCAAGGCTCACAAGGTCCTTAGTCACCATTGTGACACTGGCTCCTGTGTCCCTATATCCCATGGCCTCCTTACCATTGATCAAAGGCTGTTGTCTTTATTTGCCCAGATTACTGAGACTGACAAATAAGTAAGCAACATCCATGCCTCCATCACAGACTAGAACAGCCTGAGCTGGAGTTCTGACTAGGCCAGAACACATCTCAGATCCCAGGGTCAACCCTACTAAACCCTTGTTTCCTATACCACCACTTGCAGCTGCACTCGGGGGAACAGTTGCCTTAAGGGCAGTGGTGTTGGAAGAAGGATCCTTGGTTTTTGCACAGTTGGAATTCCTGGGCCAATGTGTCTTTTCCTTACACAGGAAACAGCAAGGCCTCTTTCTGCCATAACCCTTGTTGGATTGTGACCCACCCTCAGATGCAGGTGTTTGGGGCCCTGAAGAAGACTTCTGGTCTTTACCCTTCTACCCACCCATATCTGCAGGTTTAGCATCTTGCTTCTTTTGGTCACCACCTTGGTTCAGATTTTTCTGCTTCACCCTGGTTCTGACCCATCTATTTGCCTTCTTTCCCAATTCATGGGGTACGGTCAGTTCAGAGTCAACAAAGTACTGATGCAACAACTGGTTTTGGCAATTATTAAGGATCTGCTCCCTCATAATCAAACTATACAATCCCTTGAAATCATTCACTTTGCTGCCAAGCAACCAGCCCTCCAAAGCCTTAGAAGCACAATCTACAAAGTCTACCCAGTCCTGAGTCTGTGCCTTCTGGTTGTCTCTGAACTTAATCATGTATTGTTCAGTGGTTAAGCAAAACCCATCAATGAGAGCACTCTTCAAAATTGAATAATTGTCAGCATCCACTTCTCTAACAGTGAGGAGCTTATCTCTACCTTTGCCAGCAAAGAAGAGCTACAAGATAGCTGCCCACTGCTCTTGGGGGACCTTATGTACTATATAGGCCCTCTCTAAAGCAGTTAACCATTTGTGGATGTCATCCCCACCATCCACCATGGTAGGGAGGGATTATCTTGCTCAGGTTCCTATGGTCATAACTATATTCCTTAACCCTAGGGACACTGTTGCTGCCACAATAGGACTCTAGTCACAATCTCTTTTTAGCTCTCTAGAGAACTAAGGATTCCTTATCTAGTGCCAATTGCTCTTGCTTGAGCTAAATATTGACTTTCTCAAGCTCTAGAAATTGGCACTGTCTATCATAAGAGGAATCCCTCTTATTGGATATGGAAGTCCCTACAGAAGTTCCTGAGTGTGGATATCCCACATATAGGGATCTAGATCTCCTAGGTAAACTCTGTACCCTTCCTGGTGGAGTAAAGAGAGGGTCTTTGGGGTCTTCTCCCCACCTAATGGAAGATCTAAGTTGTCCAGGTTGGAGTCATTTTGATCCCCCCTGGTCAGGGTTTGATTCCAGCTCAAAGAAGGTTTCACTTCCTGGCGTCTCCTCATTCCCTGCCCCACCCACTCTATCTAACTCATCAGACCCTGGGGTCTTCATAAGGTCATCTAAGAGTAACACCTCAATGAGACGTAAGGTGGTTGCATTCCTCCCTGTCCCCAACTTCATAGACACACACATGGCTTTCAGTTCCTGGAATGAGAGGCCATTGTACCTAGTTGGCAGAGAGCCACTGGCTTCTCCTCTAGAAGAGATACTAGTGTTATGTGGTGTAGGCATCCTACCTAGCCTAGTGGAGACTAAACTCTCTTGAGTTGGAGAAACAGTGTGCTAGACCCTTGACTTACCCAACTCCAAGTTCAGTTTAACTTACTTATTCGAATCTTGAAGTATTATATATGTCTTATACTTTAGTGGTTTTCAGTTAATCAATCAATGAGCTTTATCTGGTAAAACAATAGCAAGCTTGAATCCCGAACACTGCACACAAATATGAGAAGGTGGCCTGGTATATGCTGTCCACTAGTTAAAGTGGGCACCTTTTACCAGTCCACACAACCCTTTTGATGTATGAGGTCAAAGATAACCTTATTGAAAGCTATCCTAGTGGTAGCTATGGAGAGCAGCCTTCAGGCCTAATCTTGAAGGAATGTAAAGCAGCTTATTTTACCAGAATATCACCTCCTGAATGACTAAATGAAGGAGAATCACACAGTAGTTATATAAAAATATGTATTTATTAATTTTTTTTCTTTGCAAAAACAATTTTTATTGCCTTTTTCAGTTACAATTACCTTTCGGTAATTACCATCATGCCGATGGACATATCCGACTTCCAGAAATCAATGTGTTATATGATCTAAGTCGCTGCCATCCAGATATTCTTTACGAAAATATGTTTTTATTAATATAACACTCTCTACTATCCTCTACACGAGGATAGAACACAAAGCACACAATACAAATTCAATAGAACAGGTGTAAGTAGCACGATACACAGTGGGCTCCAGGGGGAGACCAAACCATATACTAAAATAATGGTATAACAGTCACGACTGAGATCTAGACCAGGTCTAGAGCACGTAGAATCTCTTGGACCCCAAGGAACCACCCAAGATGAGTAGACAGGGACCCCACGGAGGCCGGGTGCAGTGTGGGAACACGACCGCGGGCTCCGTACAACTCTATGGAAAAGTCAAGGTGGGACTCTTAAAGTTTAAGGACCCTTCTAGGAGGACTTTGAGCAAACCCTTTGGAACTTAAGAGTTTGAAGAGCCACCCCACCCATGGATACTGTGGTACCCGAGTTACCTATCCCAGAAGGTCTGAAGTCGCATCTTACACAGGCTGCAGTAGCAGACCTCGAGTTCCATTTTGCATGGCCTCTCATGGGTGGCATAAAGCATGCTTCAGCCCATGGGAGGCCTCTGGGGTACCTATGCCCTGGGTACATGTGTACCATATACTAGGGACTGATAAGGGTACCCAGTATACAATCTTGATAAGGATACCCCAGTATCCAATCTGAAGTGTTCCAAAGTACATGCATGACAATTTAAGGGAGAAAGTAGATAGACTGGGGTCCTGATTAGCAGGATCCCAGTCAGACTAGTCAAAAACAGTGAGACATCAAGCAAATAGTGGGGGTAACCATAAGCAGCACACTTCTTTCTTACTAACACCCCCAAACAAAAGGGCATGAGACTACCCTAGATCAGTTGAGTCTTCATTTTCTAAGTGGAAATATCTGGAGAGTCAGTCTACATTGCCATGGTTACTCCCAGGTCTATGCTCCACTACATAGTCCATCCCCTGTGGGGAAAGGGACCACCTCAAAAGTTTGGGGTTTCACCCTTCATCTGTTTTAGCCATAAGAGGGGCATATGGTCTGTCTGAACAATGAAGTGAGCGCCAAACAAGTATGAGACATCAAGTAAAAAAGTAGGGGTAACCATAAGAAGCAGATACTACTTTCCTAAATGCATTAGCTATCTGAGAGGTCTGTGATCAGTTTGAACTAGAAAGTGAGTACCAAACAAGTATGGTCTCAGCTGCTTCAGACCAATCCACAGCAAAGGTTTCCCTCTCAATAGCACTCCAAGGCTGCTCTCTGGGGAGAAGCCTTCTGCTTATAAAAGCAAAAGGTTGGTCTCGGCCTTAATCATTGGTCTGGAATAGGACCGCTCTTATCCCTAGCATAGAGGCATCAGTCTGCACAACAAACTGCTGTGCATAGTCTGGAGAACTAGTGCTGAGCACATTGCCTCTTTCAGGGTGTCAAAATCCGTTTGACATCTAACTGTCCTGTTGACCTTTTTGGACATCTTCTTGGAGGAAAATTCGGTGAGGGGAGCCACAATGGACCCATATCCCTTCACAAACCTCCTGTAGTACCCAGTCAAGCCAAGGAATGCCCTGACTTTGGTCTGGGTTTTGAAGCTGCCCAGTCCAGGATAGCCTGGATCTTGGGCTGTAAGGGTTGTACTTGGCCTCCACCAACAATGTGGCCCAAGTACAGCACAGTTCCCTGCCCTAGCTTGCATTTGGATGCCTTGATAGTTATACCTGCGGTTTGCAGGGCATTTGAAACCTTCCCAAGGTGGATCAGGTGACCCTGCCAGGTGGAACTAAAGACAGCAATATCATTTAGATAAGCTGCACTAAAGGATTCCAATCCAGCAAGGACTTGATTAATCAACCTCTGGAAGGTGGCAGGGGTATTCTTTAACCCCTTCGCTGCTAGGCCTTTTCCCCTCCTGTGCTAAGCCTTTTTTGGGCTGTTTGGGATAGTGCGCGCTTAGGCCCCTGTAACTTTCTGACCACAGTAGGTATCCACGCCAAATCGGCGTCCTTTTCTTCCAACATCATGGGGATTCTAAAGGTACCCAGGGTTTGTGGATTCTCCTAGAGGGTTTCCAGAAATTAGTCAATATACAGCAACATTTTGTTTTTTTTGTGAAAAATGGGGAAAACTGGCTGCAAATGAAAGCGTCTGGGTTTTTATCTGCAAATGATATCAAAAAAGGGTTTGTGGGGCTGAAATCACAATTTCCCCAGCTTTTAGGGAATGACAGATTTTTGTCAGAAATCCAACATTTTTTACACAGTTTTGACATTTTTCTGGGACATACCCTATTTTTGCTATTTGTTGTGCTTTCAACCTCCTTCCAGATAGTGGTAGAAATGGGTAGAAAAGCAATAATGGATCCTGGAAAGCTATACATTTTTGAAAAGTAGACAAAATTCTGAATTCAGCAAGGGGTCATTTGTGTAGATCCATCAAGGTTTCTTTATAGAAACTAACAGGTAAATATAGGAAAAATTAAAAAAGCAGCCTTTTGAGTCAACGTTTTCACCTGTAACTTCTTCGAATTATGACATCTCTTTGAAAGCAATGTACCGTTACATCCGGTGGACCTTCCTGGTTGTGGGGATATATAGGACTTGTAGATTCACCAAGAGCCCAACGAACCCAGAGTAAAAAACTGAGCAGCATTTTGTAATGGTTTTTTTTTTGTTCCGGGTATATAGCAATTATTGTGGGAAAATGTGTACATGGAAAAATCGGTAGGAAAGACACCTATGTATTTCTGAAATGGGAACAAATTACAGAGTTTAGAAACAGTGCATATTTGGACATTTTCGAAATTGGGAATACTCATACTTGCATGAAAATTATTGGTCATTTTTCAAAATGACTTTTTTTTTACACAATGTCTTTCATTTGGAAGGGAGAAATGCATCAAAAACCAATAGGTAATAACAGTGGCTTTACAAATCTGAACTACCCTAAGTCTCCCGATAAAAATGGTACCTCACTTGTGTGGGTAGGCATAGTGCCCACGACAGGAAGTGGCTCAAAACCTAAGGTGAACACACCACATTTTCACACTGAAAATTTACACCTTTTTTGCAAAGTGACTAGCTGTAGTTTTAGAACCCTAGCCCTGCCGGCACCTAGGGAAACCTAGCAAACCTATACATTTTTGAAAACTAGACACCCAGGGAAATCCAGGATGGGGTGACTTGACTGCCTCCCACCATGGTCTGTTACCCAGAATCCCTTGCAAACGTAAATAATTGACAAAAAAAAACATTTTCCCCACATTTCTGTGATGGAAAGTTCTGGAATCTGCGTAGATCCACAAATATCCATCCACCCCGCATTCCCCAAAGTCCTACGAGAAAAATGGTACCTCACTTGTGCGGGTCGGCATAGTACCCGCGACAGGAAACGCCGCAAAACGCAACGTGGTCACACCTCAATTTTGCAGTGAAAATTGACTCTTTTTTGGCAAAGTGACTAGCTGTAGTTTTTGAACCCTAGCCCTGCCGGCACCTAGGGAAACCTAGCAAACATATACATTTTTGAAAACTAGACACCCAGGGGAATCCAGGAAGGGGTGACTTGATTGCCTCCCACCATGGTCTGTTACCCAGAATCCATGCAAACCTAAAGAATTGACAAAAAAAAAAACATTTTCCCCACATTTCTGTGATGGAAAGTTCTGGAATCTGCGTGGATCCACAAATTTCCACCCACCCTGCGTTCCCCAAAGTCCTACGAGAAAAATGGTACCTCACTTGTGTGGGTTGGCCTAGTGCCCGTGACAGGAAACGGCGCAAAACGCAACGTGGTCACACCTCAATTTTGCAGTGAAAAATGACCCTTTTTTGGCAAAGTGACTAGTTGTAGTTTTTGAACCCTAGCCCTGCCGGCACCTAGGGAAACCTAGCAAACCTATACATTTTTGAAAACTAGACACCCAGGGAAATCCAGGATGGGGTGACTTGACTGCCTCCCACCATGGTCTGTTACCCAGAATCCCTTGCAAACGTAAATAATTGACAAAAAAAAACATTTTCCCCACATTTCTGTGATGGAAAGTTCTGGAATCTGCGTAGATCCACAAATATCCATCCACCCCGCATTCCCCAAAGTCCTACGAGAAAAATGGTACCTCACTTGTGCGGGTCGGCATAGTACCCGCGACAGGAAACGCCGCAAAACGCAACGTGGTCACACCTCAATTTTGCAGTGAAAATTGACTCTTTTTTGGCAAAGTGACTAGCTGTAGTTTTTGAACCCTAGCCCTGCCGGCACCTAGGGAAACCTAGCAAACATATACATTTTTGAAAACTAGACACCCAGGGGAATCCAGGAAGGGGTGACTTGATTGCCTCCCACCATGGTCTGTTACCCAGAATCCATGCAAACCTAAAGAATTGACAAAAAAAAAAACATTTTCCCCACATTTCTGTGATGGAAAGTTCTGGAATCTGCGTGGATCCACAAATTTCCACCCACCCTGCGTTCCCCAAAGTCCTACGAGAAAAATGGTACCTCACTTGTGTGGGTTGGCCTAGTGCCCGTGACAGGAAACGGCGCAAAACGCAACGTGGTCACACCTCAATTTTGCAGTGAAAAATGACCCTTTTTTGGCAAAGTGACTAGCTGTAGTTTTTGAACCCTAGCCCTGCCGGCACCTAGGGAAACCTAGCAAACCTATACATTTTTGAAAACTAGACACCCAGGGGAATCCAGGAAGGGGTGACTTGACTGCCTCCCACCATGGTCTGTTACCCAGAATCCCTTGCAAACGTAAAAAATTGACAAAAAAAACACATTTTCCCCACATTTCTGTGATGGAAAGTTCTGGAATCTGCGTGGATCCACAAATTTCCACCCACCCCGCGTTCCCCAAAGTCCTACGAGAAAAATGGTACCTCACTTGTGCGGGTCGGCATAGTGCCCGCGACAGGAAACGGCGCAAAACACAACGTGGTCACACCTCAATTTTGCAGTGAAAAATGACCCTTTTTTGGCAAAGTGACTAGCTGTAGTTTTTGAACCCTAGCTTTGCCGGAACCTAGGGAAACCTACCAAACCCACGCATTTCTGAAAACTAGACACCCTGCGGCTTCCAGGGAGGTATGGCTTGCGTGGATCCCCCAACGTTTCCTTACCCAGAATCCCCTGCAAATCTCAATTTTAGCTGAAAAAATCACTTTTTTCACACATTTTGGGGTGGGAAAGTTGTGACATCACTGGGCTCACACAAATTTACCACCACCCAGCGTTCCCCCAGGTCTCCCGGTAAAAATGGTGCCTCACTTGTGTGGGAGGCCCAAGTACCCGCGGCAGGCAAGGGCCCAAAACGTAGTGAGGTGACATCAAAATGGCCTATCGCAAAACCGCCTGGTTTTGCAAGGGGGGTCACTTTGGTTTTTGACCCGGTACTCGGCGGCCATCTAGGGAAACCTACCAAACCTACACATTTCTGAAAACTAGACACCTGGCGGCTTCCAGGGAGGTATGGCTTGCGTGGATCCCCCAAAGTTTCCTTACCCAAAATCCCCTGCAAACCTCAATTTTAGCTGAAAAAATCACTTTTTTCACACATTTTGGGGTGGGAAAGTTGTGGCATCACCAGGCTCACACAAATTTACCACCACCCAGCGTTCCCCCCGGTCACCCGGTAAAAATGGTGCCTCACTTGTGTGGGAGGCCCAAGTACCCGCGGCAGGCAAGGGCCCAAAACGTAGTGAGGTGACATCAAAATGGCCTATCGCAAAACCGCCTGGTTTTGCAAGGGGGGTCACTTTGGTTTTTGACCCGGTGCTCGGCGGCCATCTGGGGAAACCTACCAAACCCACACATTTCTGAAAACTAGACACCCGGCGGCTTCCAGGGAGGTATGGCTTGCGTGGATCCCCCAAAGTTTCCTTACCCAGAATCCCCTGCAAACCTCAATTTTAGCTGAAAAAATCACTTTTTTCACATATTTTGGGGTGGGAAAGTTGTGGCATCACCGGGCTCACACAAACTTACCACCACCCAGCGTTCCCCCAGGTCTCCCGGTAAAAATGGTGCCTCACTTGTGTGGGAGGCCCAAGTACCCGTGGCAGGCAAGGGCCCAAAACGTAGTGAGGTGACATCAAAATGGCCTATCGCAAAACCGCCTGGTTTTGCAAGGGGGGTCACTTTGGTTTTTGACCCGGTGCTCGGCGGCCATCTAGGGAAACCTACCAAACCCACACATTTCTGAAAACTAGACACCCGGCGGCTTCCAGGGAGGTATGGCTTGCATGGATCCCCCAACGATTCCTTACCCAGAATCCCCTGCAAACCTCAATTTTAGCTGAAAAAATCACTTTTTTCACACAATTTGGGGTGGGTAAGTTATGGCATCACCGGGCTCACACAAATTTACCACCACTCAGCGTTCCCCCAGGTCTCCCGGTAAAAATGGTGCCTCACTTGTGTGGGAGGCCCAAGTACCCGCGGCAGGCAAGGGCCCAAAACGTAGTGAGGTGACATCAAAATGGCCTATCGCAAAACCTCCTGGTTTTGCAAGGGGGGTCACTTTGGTTTTTGACCCGGTGCTCGGCGGCCATCTAGGGAAACCTACCAAACCCACACATTTCTGAAAACTAGATACCCAGCGGCTTCCAGGGAGGTATGGCTTGCGTGGATCCCCCAACGTTTCCTTACCCAGAATCCCCTGCAAACCTAAATTTTAGCTGAAAAAATCACTTTTTTCACATATTTTGGGGTGGGAAAGTTGTGGCATCACCGGGCTCACACAAATTTACCACCACCCAGCGTTCCCCCAGGTCTCCCGGTAAAAATGGTGCCTCACTTGTGTGGGAGGCCCAAGTACCCGTGGCAGGCAAGGGCCCAAAACGTAGTGAGGTGACATCAAAATGGCCTATCGCAAAACTGCCTGGTTTTGCAAGGGGGGTCACTTTGATTTTTGACCCGGTGCTCAGAGGCCATTGAGGGAAACCTACCAAACCCACACATTTCTGAAAACTAGACACCCGGCGGCTTCCAGGGAGGTATGGCTTGCGTGGATCCCTCAACGATTCCTTACCCAGAATCCCCTGCAAACCTCAATTTTAGCTGAAAAAATCACTTTTTTCACACAATTTGGGGTGGGTAAGTTGTGGCATCACCGGGCTCACACAAATTTACCACCACTCAGCGTTCCCCCAGGTCTCCCGGTAAAAATGGTGCCTCACTTGTGTGGGAGGCCCAAGTACCCGCGGCAGGCAAGGGCCCAAAACGTAGTGAGGTGACATCAAAATGGCCTATCGCAAAACCTCCTGGTTTTGCAAGGGGGGTCACTTTGGTTTTTGACCCGGTGCTCGGCGGCCACCTAGGGAAACCTACCAAACCCACACATTTCTGAAAACTAGATACCCAGCGGCTTCCAGGGAGGTATGGCTTGCGTGGATCCCCCAACGTTTCCTTACCCAGAATCCCCTGCAAACCTCAATTTTAGCTGAAGAAATCACTTTTTTCACACATTTTGGGGTGGGAAAGTTGTGGCATCACCGGGCTCACACAAATTTACCACCACCCAGCGTTCCCCCAGGTCTCCCGGTAAAAATGGTGCCTCACTTGTGTGGGAGGCCCAAGTACCTGCGGCAGGCAAGGGCCCAAAACGTAGTAAGGCGACATTTTGGATAGGCAATGTTGATGTCGCCTCACTACGTTTTGGGCCCTTGCCTGCCGCGGGTACTTGGGCCTCCCACACAACTGAGACACCATTTTTACCGGGAGACCTGGGGGAACGCTGGGTGGTGGTAAATTTGTGTGAGCCCAGTGATGCCACAACTTTCCCACCCCAAAATGAGTAGAAAAAGTGATTTTTTCAGCTAAAATTGAGGTTTGCAGGGGATTCTGGGTAAGGAAACCTTGGGGGATCCACACAAGCAATACCTCCCTGAAAGTCGCCGGGTGTCTAGTTTTCAGAAATGTGTGGGTTTGGTAGGTTTCCCTAGATGGCCGCCGAGCACCGGCTCAAAAACCAAACTGACCCCCCCTTGCAAAACCCGGTGGTTTGGAGATAGGCCATTTTGATGTAGCCTCACTACGTTTTGGGCCCTTGCCTGCCGCGGGTACTTGGGCCTCCCACACAAGTGAGGCACCATTTTTACCGGGAGACCTGGGGGAACGCTGGGTGGTGGTAAATTTGTGTGAGCCCGGTGATGCCACAACTTTCCTACCCCAAAATGTGTGAAAAAAGTGATTTTTTCAGCTAAAATTGAGATTTGCAGGGGATTCTGGGTAAGGAAACGTTGGGGGATCCACGCAAGCCATACCTCCCTGGAAGCCACCGGGTGTCTAGTTTTCAGAAATGTGTGGGTTTGGTAGGTTTCCCTAGATGGCCGCCGAGCACCGGGTCAAAAACCAAAGTGACCCCCCTTGCAAAACCAGGCGGTTTTGCGATAGGCCATTTTGATGTCACCTCACTACGTTTTGGGCCCTTGCCTGCCGCGAGTACTTGGGCCTCCCACACAAGTGAGGCACCATTTTTACCGGGTGACCTGGGGGAACGCTGGGTGGTGGTAAATTTGTGTGAGCCTGGGGATTCTGGGTAAGGAAACGTTAGGGGATCCACGCCAGCCATACCTCCCTGGAAGCCGCCGGGTGTCTAGTTTTCAAAAATGCATGGGTTTGGTAGGTTTCCATAGATGGCTGCTGAGCACCGGGCCAAAAACAAAAGTAACCCCCTTGCAAAACCAGATTAACTATTGTTCCTACAGCGTGAGAATTTTAGAATAAAATTGCAAAGAAAATGTGGCTGACATTTTGAGGTTCGCAGGACATTGGGGATAAAAAAAACTTTTTGAATTCACAAGAGAGACATCACCATGAACTCCCATGGGTTTTCGACAATATCTACAGTTGGTGGGTTATTCTTACATGGAAAGTGTACCTTGGCAGAGAAACTAAAGACAAAGATTGCTGCACAACCATCTATTCCTCAAACACACACACATACTGGTTGGATTTGGCACGAGGGTGAGTCATGGTTCAGTGTATTAAATTTGATTAATTAGAGATTTCACAAAAATGAAATGCACTGTCAATAATTAAATTCACAAAAAACCAAACCAATGACTTGCAGCTCGTGAGCTGTAAAGCCACGTCAAGGCACCAACCACTTTACGGCCATTCACACACCTTTCATACGTGATACAAACAAGACCATTCGCACCACCAGGTACAAAAGCAACACAGTACAAATTTCACCAAAAAGGGACAAGGTACACCCTGCTTCAGAAAGATAAATATTACTGCACAGCCATCTAATCCGCAAGCACACACACATACTGGTTGGATTTGGCACGAGGCTGAGTGATGGTTCAGTAGATACAATTGTATTAGCAAGTGATTTCACAAAACATGAAATGCACTGGTAATAATTGAAAGGGCGAGAAACTGAACTATTGACTCACAGCTCGTGAGCTGTAAAGCCACGACAAGGCACCAACCGCTTTACAGGCCATTCATACCCCTTTCATACGTGTGAGACATACAAAACCATTCACACCGCCAGCCGCGGGCCCATCACATAACAAAACTCACACCAGCACACAGCGCCATTCAAGGGCCCATCACTTTCAAACGCCTACAATCCACACACAACAACTACACATGCTGATGGATTGCGTGGAGTGGCACTCAGCTAGCAGTGTGTGTAGTGACCAGCAGAAAGTCACTACTCACACACAGCCAGCCGAGCTCCAGTCCCCACACACCGCTAGCAGAGCGCCAGTCCACACACACCGCTAGCAGAGCACCAGTTCACGCACACTGCTAGCCAAGCGCCAGTCCAGGCACACCGCCAGCCAAGCGCCAGTCCAGGCACACCGCCAGCCAATCGCCAATCCACGCACACCGCCAGCCAAGCTCCAGTCCAGGGACACCACCAGCCAAGCACCAGTCCTCACACACCACCATTCCACGCACACCGCCAGCCAAGTACCAGTCCACGCACACCGCCAGCCAAGCACCATTCCACGCACACCGCCAGCCAAGCTCCAGTCCACGCACACCACCAGCCACGCACCAGTCCACGCACACCGCCAGTCCATGCACACCGCCAGTCCACGCATACCGCCAGCCAAGCACGATTCCACGCACACCACCAACCAAGTGCCAGTCCACACACACCAACAGCCAAGCGCAAGCCTACACACACCGCCATCACATTTAGGATTTTTTTAGAAAAAAATAAAAACACAAACAAATCGCAAATAGATACAAATCTTCTAACAGAAAATCAGCAACTAAATACATTGCACCAACACCAACCTTGAAACAGAATCAAATTATTCAAAGAATACAGACCAGGCAGTTCACTTTACCACTCATGAATGCTCCCAAGAATTCTTTTGCGTGTGGTACGCTCTAAAACAAGCAGGGAGACACAGTGCAGGATGAGAAGGACAGTCGGGGCAGTACATACGACTCTCCTTCCGCGTACCTCTTCGCCAACAGACTCTACATCTCCTACTGGGAAAATCTTTTGAGGGTGTGGGAGGAATGTGATCTGGAAAGTGGCGATCTTTCAATCTAGCAACATCCTCCACCACTCCAACTCTAGGAACACTTGCCTGTTCCACTACAACAAGGCTGCCTATTACAGACTCCTGAAACTTAGCAAAAGTCCTCTTTGACTCAGGGCAAGAATCCTGGAACACAACAAAAGCATTAAACATTGCCAAGTGGAAAAGATGGATAGCCAACTTCTTGTACCAAATGTAAGCCTTACGAAGAGCAGTGTAAGGTTCCAACCTCTGATCTACTCTGTCAACACCACCCATATGCCTATTATAGTCTAAAATGCACACAGGTTTGCACGCTTCAGTGACCTGACCCCACACAGTCACAGGTGCAGTGCTTTCATCATGGATGGTAGTCAGCATGTAGACATCTCTCCTGTCTGAAAACTTCACAGCAAGAAGCTCCTGGCAACGCAACGCACTGCACTGTCCCCGCACAAGCTTTTGACAAACAAGTTCTTTCGGGAAACCTTTACGGTTTGAGCGGATTGTGCCACAAGCAACAGTGTCCACTTTGGCCAATTCCCTGAACAACCGCACACCAGTGTAGAAGTTATCTACATATAAATGGTGGCCTTTGTTAAAAAATCCTCTACCAAGTTCCCAAACAATTTTCTCAGTCACTCCAAAAGTGGATGGACAACCAGGGAGGTTAATCCTAGATTCCTTAACGGTGTACACCCTGAAATTAGACACATATCCAGTCCTACTGTCACACAGCATATACAGCTTTATTCCATAGCGTGCCCTCTTACTAGGAATGTATTGCCTAAAAACCAAGCGGCCCTTGAACAACACCAAAGACTCATCCACTGCAATTTCTTTCCCAGGGGCATACATCTCAGAAAATCGATCAACAAAGTGATCAAGGACAGGCCTAATCTTAAAAAGACGGTCACAATCAGGGTGATCTCGTGGCAACGCTAAACCATTATCAACAAAATGCATCATCCAAAGCAGAAGCAAATACCTGTCATGACTCATGACTGCCGGAAAAATAGACGTTGCCATCAAGGGACTGCTAGACCAATATGAAGCCATTGATGGCTTCCTTAGCAAGCCCATCAACAACGTTAAACCCAAGAACTTCTTCATCACTTCAAGATTTGTGGGAGTCCACCGGGTAGCTCTAGAGTGTGGCTTAAGCCTGGCACTGTTGTCCCTCAAAAACTGTTCGGCATACAAATCAGTCTGCTCAACAATCTCTGCCAAAAACACATCGTCCATAAACAACTGAAAAAAATTTACCGGCAAAAAGTTTTCAGTATTCACCCTAGACCCTGGAACACCAGTAAACTCTGGTAATGCCGGCTGCACCATGCCAGGGGCAACCCAGAGGTCATCACTTTCAAAGGGAAGACTTGCAGCCCCAGCCTGCAGCCCAGATGCCTCTTGCCGCACTACACCAACGGGAAGCCTTGCAGCCGCAGGCTGCAGCCCAGAAGCCTCTTGCCACACTACACCAACGGGAAGCCTTGCAGCCCCAGGCTGCAGCCCAGATGCCTCTTGCCGCACTATCGGCACATCAGTCTCCTCCTCTAACACAGGCACTTCATCCGCACTAAGAGTATCTTCATCATCCGATGCCTCCATACGGAGAGAAAACTCACTGCCAGAATCGTCGCCTGCCTCCTCTCCCTCAGATGCAGAGTCAGTCTCTGAACCATGGTCAGAGGAAGACTCAAACAGCAAACCAACAACCAGCTGAGCAGTAATCCTGCGGCTAGCCATTATACTTACTAAGATAGAAGACTGCACAAACAAGTCAACAACAACCAACAATGTGCAAACCAAGTAAGTAAAGAAATGTGTTCCTTTATCACAAAGATCAATGTACTCAAAAACTATACAATTCAATTACAAGAGACAGCTGCACTCACCAGAAACCAACTCTGCAGTGACACAGCAAAAACCAAGATATCCAACTAGAAAGAAGAAAAAAAAAACAATTACTCACAAGACAACAAAATACACATCGAGCACCAATGCAAAAAGTTTTTGACACTCAAAAAACAAACATACTGCTATTATTATACCATTTGCAAAAAAAATTCATGCAGAGAAATCAAACACATTTACATTGTACAAAAAAAAGTCTCTTACCAAACTACACAAACAGCAGAACCACCAGTAACAAAACGGCAAACTGAAAAGAGCAAACGCCTTCACCTAGAACAAAAAAGTAAAAAATAAACATTACAATTGCAATTCACAAAACATACAACAATAAACATTATAACATGCTATGTCACTACCCAAAGGGTCAATCGGGTTGTGTGCCAGGTGGGGCAGAAAACAGCAGGAAAAAAAAAGGCTACTCTGTCCCGGGGCGGGTGGGCCAAATACATATTATAAAAAATTGCACCCTGGAAAAAAGGGTCACTTTTTTTTTTATTTACACTAATTCCCTGGTGTCTAGTGGGCTTTTCTGCCCCCCCTGGGACCAGAAACGGCTACACAAAAGACCGATCTGCCCCCAGGGGGGGCAAAAAAGTCTTGAAAAAAATTTGGTCCCCCAGGAAGTGACCCTTGCCCAAGGGGTCGCTTCCTTTACGCAAATAAATAACATCCCTGGTGTCTAGTGGGCTCTTCTGCCCCCCCTGGGACCAGAAACGGCTACACAAAAGACCGATCTGCCCCCAGGGGGGCAGAAAAGTCTTGAAAAATATTTGAGCCCCCAGGAAGCGACCCTTGCCCAAGGGGTCGCTTCCTACAATAACAAACACATCCCTGGTGTCTAGTGGGCTTTTCTGCCCCCCCTGGAAGCGGAAACTGCAACAAAATAAAACCGATCTGCCCCCAGAGGTGGCAGAAAAGTCTTCAATAAAAATTGGGGGCCCAGGAAAGCGACCCTTGCCCAAGGGGTCACTTCCTACAATATGAAACAGATCCCTGGTGTCTAGTGGGCTCTTCTGCCCCCCCCTGGGAGCGGAAACGGCAAAAAAACTAAACCGATCTGCCCCCAGAGGGGGCAGAAAAGTCTTCATAAAAATTGGGGGCCCAGGAAGCGACCCTTGCCCAAGGGGTCGCTTCCTACATTATCCGACAGATCCCTGGTGTCTAGTGGGCTCTTCTGCCCCCCCTGGGAGCGGAAACGGCAAACAAATTCAACCGATCTGCCCCCAGAGGGGGCAGAAAAGTCTTGCTGACATACTGGGGGCCTAGGAAGCGACCCTTGCCCAAGGGGTCGCTTCCTTTATCACTAAAACGCATCCCTGGTGCCTAGTGGTGGCATTCCTGCAGCACGATCGCGACGCTGTTCGCGATCGTGCTGCAGGAATGCCCTGTATTGAGACATCAGGGGAGAGGAAATACTCTTTCCTCTCCCCCGATGCCTCAATACTTTGAAAATCACCGCCGCGGCCCCCGCGTTCCTACCGGAGAGCTCCACATACCTCTTCATGCTGCTGGGATGCCTGGAAGCAAATGGCTTCCGGGCGTCCCACCGCTTCCTGATGACGTCGGCGCGTGCTGACGTCACCAGGAAGCGTGGGGGGGCTCGGGGTGGCAGCAGAAACTCTTCCACTGCCATCCCCCTCGGTGGGGGCACGATCGATGCCCCGGGGGGGGAGCGCCAGCGCTTCCCCCAGGGGCTGTGCTCATGACGGAGCGGTTCCGTCATAAGCACAGCCCAACCGATGCTCATGACGGAACCGCTCCGTCATGAGCATCGAAGGGGTTAAACCATGGGGCATAACAGTAAACTGATAATGCCCATCAGGTGTGGAGAATGCTGTTTTCCCTCTGCTTGTGGTGCCATGCCAATCTGCCAGTACGCTGCAGTTAAGTCAAAGGTACTTAGAAAGTTGGCTGCACCTAGTTAGTCTATCAATTCATCTGCTCTTTGGATAGGGTGAGCATCTGTGTTGGTGACAGAGTTGAGCCCTCTATAGTCGACAAAGAAACTCATTTCTCTCTTTCCACCCTGTGGATGAGGTTTGGTGACTAGAATCACTGAGCTGGCCCAGGGGCTCTCAGAGGTTTCAATAATCCCTAACTCCATCATCTTGCTGACTTCAGCTCTGATGCTTTCCTTGACTTGATCAGACTGGCAATAGATTTTGTTTTTGACAGGTAAACTGTCACCAGTGTCCACATCATGGGTACACCAGTTTGTCTGACCAGGGGTCAAGGAAAAGAGATTTGCGTACTGCTGCAAGACTTCCTTGCAATCAGTGTGCTGTTGGGAAGTTAGGGTGTCTTAAAAGACAACTCCATACACTGACCAATCTTTGGGGCTGTGTTAGACCTGTCAGCCCTTTGGGTGGTCCCTCCTCATCATTATTTATTTTGTCCCACTTTTGCCTCAAACCCTGTTTGAATTTTTCCTTTTTGGGAACCACCAGACTTTTTCGTGTTGCTACAGATTCAGGGAGCCATTTTAGCTACCCCTGAAACTTCTGTCTGAGGGCCTGGAGCACAAAATGGTGGCCACCTGTGACATCACCAGCATCCACTGGAACCTACCAGCACCTTCCAGAACATTCCAGGAGATTCCAGAACTCTGTGACAGTTGGAGACCGTTTAGAATGTTGGGAGGATAAGAGAGGCAGTTGGCAGTTGGAGCTGGCAGTTGGCACCTGACTGGTGAAGAGAGAGGAGCACAACAGTGAAGGAGGAAGGAGTGAAGCAGCAGGGGTGGAAACTTGTGCCTGGAGTGGGGTCCATAAACCCACCCTTGATACTTGTCCCTACTGATGGATCCCAGCCTATAGCCCTGTGTGGGAAGAAGAGAGAAGAAACTTATCCTAAGGACCTGGACAGCAGGAACAGGCCTTAGAACCAAGAAAACAGCAAGATTCTGACCTGAGAACTGGTTTCCCTGGAGTCCGGCGTCGAGTAGCCTGAAGACCTGGAGCCCGAGGTGGAGAAGCGGCGCTGACTGAAGTAGCAGACGTCGTACCCGGAGCCGCCTGAGGTCGTGAGAGGGCGCCGACGGAGGTCGTGAGGAATACCAGAGGTCGAGGAGGAAGTGAACCGAGGTCGAGCGAGCGGCGTCATCGGAGGAGTGAAGTCCGCCCTCCGGAGTCGTCGGAGACCGAGGTAGAGGAGCACCGGAGGTCGGGAGTGAGGATCGCACTCCGGAGTCGCCCGGAGCCTGTGAGGAGGAGCACCGGAGGTCGGGGGTGAGGATCGCACCCCGGAGTCGCCGGAAGTCGACATCGAGGCCAGGCCGGCCGACGTCATCGGAGCCGAGAGCGCCATCGGACCGGAGCCGCCCGAAGTCGACATCGTGAAGAGACTGCCCGACGCCGTCGAATCGGAGGTCGAGATCGAACCGAGGCCACCGACATCGGACCGGAACCGCCTACCGGCGTCGTCAAAGAACTGACATTGTGCCGAGGCCGCCGAGACCGAACCGGAACCGCCTCACGGCGTCGACACGACTCCAGCGGCGTCGGAACATCAGAAAAAGGGCAGTAAGTGGAGTAGAGGGCGCCTAAGGCCCTGTGGAGACCTGAGAGACTGCTCTAAGGGGCTAGGGAGGTGCTGAAACCAACCTGACTGTGCAAGGGGTGAACTGGGACTAACCTAGAGAGGTTGTGTGGAGAGAGAAAGCCAGGGCACTGGTATTCCCCCCTTTGATCTACCTCAGATTAGGCCTCAGCCTTGTCCCAGCCAGGGAGTAGCCCCCCTCAAGCCTTCCCCAACCCTACAAGCTGTGCCTGGGCCCTATCAGCCCTTAAGAATTGAAGTGTCATCTGATTATATGAGGGTTGCGGTATACTTTTAATTATTTATTGGGGATACTGTATTTATTGAGTTTTTACCTATTTATTGCTGCACTATATTTATAGGTCCACAGGACTTGATGGTGTACAATATTTATTGGTACAGTATTTATTGCCTCAAAGTATTTAATTGTCTGTATATATTGCACTTGTATTTATGCCCTGTTATTTATGATCACCCCTATTTATTTCATCAAACAGCCAGTATTTATTTGACCTGCACTATTTAAATTTGTATATTGTGATTGTCTTATTTATTTTTCCAATCAGCAACTAAGAGAAAAAAGATAAAGAAAGAATATTTTCATAATTTTTACGGTGTAGAGTCGTTTTTGGAACGGATGCACGCATGGTTATTGTATGGGTATATTGTATGCTTAGCACTGCGCCTGTTTCCTGACCACTCGAGCCAAGCTACCACAGTGTGTTCGGGGAGTCGTCCACCACCCTGCGGAGTGGGAGTGGGCGTTTCCAACATAAATTGGTGTTCAGTGGTGGGATAGAGCTGTGCCTACGCATACTCAACAATAACTGTGGGTAGTCCATAGGCCTACACCGGGAGTTTTCTCAAAAGCGGCCTTCCTAATTGTGGGTTTTTGATTTTTCCAAATTTACTCTGGTGGTGGGAGGAGGTATTATTAAAGGTACCCCCCTGCATTGTTACTGCACAAAACCTGTCCTCTAACCTGAGTGGGCAAGATGGAGTTTGTACTAGAGAATCTAGAAACGTACACTGTGGCCCAACTCAGGGAGTTTTGCCAGCGGGAGGGGGTGTACTGTCCCCCAGGAGCAAAGAAGGGTGCACTCCAAACCAGCTTAAGGGCTTGGGGGGAGGCACGCCGAGAAAGCAAGGCTGAGGAGGAAGACAGGGATGGAGAGCCTGACCCCGAGGGGGCTGAGATGTACCAACCTGAGGTGGGGAACCTGTCAGCAGGGCCCAGGACACTTTCTAGGAAGGGCAGCACTGTCTCTAGCGGGGGCTTATCCAGCGTGGAGTTAGCAGATCGGAGAGAGAAAAGACAGCTCACATGGGATTTAGCAAAGCTGGAGAAGGAGAAGGAGGAACAGAGGATGGCTCATGAGACGGAGAAACAGAAGATGGCTCATGAGATAAGACTGAAAGAGATAGAGCTTCAGATCCTAAGAATTGGGGCACCAACTGTTCCTAATGGTGGCAGCCAAATCCAAGAGTCCACCAGGGAACCCAAACCTTACCTGCCAAAGGACATAGTAGCTAGCTATGGGGCGGGTGACGACATCGCCAAGTGGCTAGCAGCCTATGAGGTCTCGTTGAGGGCCCATGGGGTCCCAGTGAAGTACTGGGGAGGGGGATTGTATAAGTACATGCCTCCAGCTGGTAGGGATGCTTTATTGGCCCTCGAAGAGGATGAGCAGACCCACTACCCCACCATGAAACTGGCGCTCATCAGAAAGTTTGGACTAACACCTGAAAAGTACAGACAGAAGTTCAGGGGTAGTCACAAGCTGGGCACACAGAATTGGGTGGACTTCCTGGACTATGCAAAGAAGGCACTGGAAGGTTGGATTCAGGGCAGTGAAGTAAGGAACTACGAGGAGTTGTTCGACCTAGTACTGAAGGAACACCTACTCGAGAAATGTTTCCCTGAACTGCGGCAACACCTGGTGGATAGCAAGCTGACCAGCCCCCGGAAGCTTGCTGAGGAGGCGGACATTTGGGCTAGTACCCGGGTGTCCACAAGGGGGACTGGAGGGGATACTCAAAAGGCCGGACAGGGCGCCCCCCAGAAGAAAGAAGGAGGGGAAAAGAAAAAGGAGTTCTCCAAAGGCCCCCAAAATAACTTCCAAGGGAAGGGAACAGGATTCACCTCTAAGGCTAACCCACCCAGAAACCCTAATCCTGGCCAGAGTCAGCAGCCAAGGGTTGTCCATTGCTACGAGTGCGGTGGCGTTGGACACTATAAAGGAGATCCGAAGTGTCAGAAACGATCACCCCCTCCCACTGGAGGAAAGACCCCCGGAGTAGCTAGTGTAGTGCTCGGGGAGGAGATGCCCTTAACTAAGGGAAGGGAGTGGGCGGGTGTCACTTTAGTGTCCCTGGGAGAACGGGAGATGGTTCCTAAGATCCAGGTGCCCGCAAATACCGCAAAGTATGGGCAGTGGATCACCATCAACGGCCAAAGAGGGGAGGCTCTGAGAGACACAGGAGCCAGTATGACTATGGTGCGTAGCCAGCTGGTGTCTCCAGAGCAGGTAATTCCCGATGTACTCCACCCAGCCGCGATGGCTGACGGCAGAACAGGCCACTATCCCGTGGCCGAGGTTCCCTTTGAATGGGGGGGGGTTGCAGGTTCACTTCGAGTTGCCGTAAGCCCTGCCGTGCCAGTCGATTGTCTGCTGGGAAATGACATGGAGCACAACGCTTGGAAGGAGGTGGAATACCGGACTCACACCGAGATGCTGGGTACACCTGACTGGGCCTGTGTTAGCACAAGGTCCGCGACTACCCGAAGAGGGAGTTCATTCCGGCTGGAGCCTGGAACAAAGGCCCAGCCAGCTGCCAGTCAAGGGAAGAACCGAGGACAGGAGGAGCCTGCCTCGGCGTCTCCACCCCGTAGGACGGATAGGCCACCGGAGGTGGTGGACCAGGAGTCTGCGGAGGGGGACGTTACCAACCTGGAGGACCTACCCATCCCGGCCGAGTGGCACGTGGAGGGAGGCCCGTCCAGGGAGGAATTCTGCCAGGGCCAGAGGGAGTGCCCTACCCTTGAGGGGCTGAGGCGACAGGCCGAAGCCCAGGCAGCAGGGAACGTTGAAGGGAACTACAGTGTTTACTGGGAGGATGGCCTCCTCTACAGTGAACCCAAGGCACCCCTACATGGATCGTCACGAGCCTTGGTAGTTCCTCAACGTTATCGAGCCTTCCTTTTGGAGTTGGCTCACGAGATACCATTGGCAGGACACCTGGGGCAAAACAAGACCTTCGCCCGTCTTGTCCCACACTTTTATTGGCCTCAGATGAAAGTGTCGTCCGATACCTACTGCCGGACATGTGTGTCTTGCCAAGCCAGTGGGAAAACAGGGGTGAAGCTGAAAGCTCCCCTGGAACCACTTCCTGTCGTTAGCACCCCCTTTGAAAGGGTGGGCATCGACATTGTGGGTCCATTAGATCCGCCAACTACAGCTGGTCACAGGTTTATCCTGGTTCTGGTGGATCATGCCACACGGTACCCAGAGGCAATACCTCTGAGGACCATAACAGCACCTGTTGTGGCAAGGGCCCTGATGGGAATCTTTACCCGAGTGGGTTTTCCCAAGGAAGTTGTGTCCGACAGGGGGACCAACTTCATGTCAGCGTATATGCGGGCAATGTGGAAGGAGTGTGGAGTGACATACCGGTTCACCACTCCTTACCACCCCCAGACAAATGGTCTGGTGGAAAGGTTTAACAAAACCTTGAAGGGCATGATCAGAAGTCTGCCTGAAAGCCTGCGGAGGAAATGGGACGTCCTCCTACCCTGTTTACTTTTTTCCTACAGGGAAGTGCCACAGAAGGGAGTGGGCTTCAGCCCCTTCGAGCTTCTGTATGGGCACCCTGTACGTGGACCTCTCAACCTGGTGAGAGACGGATGGGAAAGAACTCCCAGAAAGCTTCCCCAGGATGTGGTGAGCTACATGCTGGCCTTCCGGAGCCAAATGGCTAAGTTGTGGAAGCAAGCTTCTGACAACTTGGAAGCCAGCCAAGCAGTAATGAAGGCGTGGTATGACCACAACGCTCACCCGGTGGAGTTGGAGCCTGGCCAGAAGGTGTGGGTGATCGAACCAGGAGAGCTTAGTGCCCTCCAGGATCGCTGGTCAGGACCCTTTGAGGTGTTGGAGAAGAAGGGTAAGGCTACCTACTTGGTGGACCTGAAGACCCCTCGTCAGCCCCTGCGGGTGCTGCATGCCAACCGCCTCAAACCCCACCACGAGAGGCCCGAAGTCATCTTGATGATGGTGACTGACGGAGGAGAGGACGTGGAAAGCGAGCCTCTCCCTGATCTGTTTGCGTCTCAAGAAAAGGATGGGTCGGTGGAGGGAGTGGTTCTCTCCCCATCTCTAACTCCTGAACAGCAGGAGGACTGTCGCCAGGTCCTGGGGCAGTACTCTTCGTTGTTCTCCCTTGTCCCGGGTAGGACTCACCTGTGCGTCCATGACGTGGACACAGGAGACAGCCCACCTGTGAAGTCCAAGATCTACCGGATGTCAGACAAGGTGAAGGCCAGCATTCATAGTGAGGTCACTAAGATGCTGGAGCTAGGAGTGATTGAACCTTCTAGCAGCCCCTGGTCCAGTCCGGTGGTGTTAGTACCAAAAGCTGCACCACCGGGTGCCCAACCAGAACTGAGGTTCTGTGTGGACTACCGGGGACTGAATTCAGTGACAAAAACTGATGCTCATCCGATCCCTAGGGCGGATGAATTGATTGACCGGCTGGGAGCTGCCCAATATCTAAGTACCTTTGACCTTACCTCTGGGTACTGGCAGATCTCTTTGACTGATGGAGCAAGGGAAAGGTCAGCCTTCTCCACGCCCAATGGCCACTACCAGTTCTGTGTGATGCCCTTTGGGCTCAAGAACGCACCTGCCACGTTTCAGCGCCTGGTAAACCAGATCCTCACCGGAATGGAGAGTTTCTCTGCTGCTTATCTGGATGACATAGCCGTCTTCAGTAACAGCTGGGAGGATCACTTGCGTCACCTGCAAGCTGTTCTCCAGGCCCTGAGACAAGCTGGATTGACGATCAAGGCCAGCAAGTGCCAGATCGGGCAGGGGTCGGTAGTGTACCTTGGACACTTGGTGGGTAGGGGAACGGTGCAACCCCTCCAGGCGAAGATCGAGGCCATCATGGCCTGGGAACCCCCCAAGACACAGACTGAGGTCCGAGCATTTTTGGGCCTCACGGGATACTATCGCCGCTTCGTGAAGGGGTACGGTACCATCGTAGCCCCTCTCACGGAGCTCACGTCCAAGAAACAACCTCGACGGGTAGTCTGGACGGAGGCTTGTCAGCAAGCCTTTGAGAGATTGAAGAAAGCCATGTGCGAGGCCCCGGTCTTAAGGGCCCCAGACTTTTCCAAGAAGTTCATTGTCCAGACAGATGCATCAGAACATGGCATTGGGGCAGTGTTATCGCAACTCAACGAAGAGGGTCTGGATCAACCCGTGGTCTTCCTATCCCGGAGACTACTTCCCAGGGAACAGAAGTGGAGTGCAATAGAGCGTGAAGCCTTTGCAGTGGTATGGGCTCTGAAGAAGTTGCGGCCATACCTGTTTGGCTCGCACTTCCTAGTTCAGACCGACCACCGACCCCTTCGTTGGCTGATGCAAATGAAGGGGGAGAATCCCAAGTTGTTGAGGTGGTCTATTTCCCTACAGGGGATGGACTTTCAGGTGGAACATCGGCCTGGAGTGGACCACGCCAATGCAGACGGTCTCTCAAGGTATTTCCGCCTTAGTGATGAGAACTCCCAAGGGGTTGGGTAGCTCTCCCCACTTTCAGCTGGGGGGGACGCGTGTTAGACCTGTCAGCCCTTTGGGTGGTCCCTCCTCATCATTATTTATTTTGTCCCACTTTTGCCTCAAACCCTGTTTGAATTTTTCCTTTTTGGGAACCACCAGACTTTTTCGTGTTGCTACAGATTCAGGGAGCCATTTTAGCTACCCCTGAAACTTCTGTCTGAGGGCCTGGAGCACAAAATGGTGGCCACCTGTGACATCACCAGCATCCACTGGAACCTACCAGCACCTTCCAGAACATTCCAGGAGATTCCAGAACTCTGTGACAGTTGGAGACCGTTTAGAATGTTGGGAGGATAAGAGAGGCAGTTGGCAGTTGGAGCTGGCAGTTGGCACCTGACTGGTGAAGAGAGAGGAGCACAACAGTGAAGGAGGAAGGAGTGAAGCAGCAGGGGTGGAAACTTGTGCCTGGAGTGGGGTCCATAAACCCACCCTTGATACTTGTCCCTACTGATGGATCCCAGCCTATAGCCCTGTGTGGGAAGAAGAGAGAAGAAACTTATCCTAAGGACCTGGACAGCAGGAACAGGCCTTAGAACCAAGAAAACAGCAAGATTCTGACCTGAGAACTGGTTTCCCTGGAGTCCGGCGTCGAGTAGCCTGAAGACCTGGAGCCCGAGGTGGAGAAGCGGCGCTGACTGAAGTAGCAGACGTCGTACCCGGAGCCGCCTGAGGTCGTGAGAGGGCGCCGACGGAGGTCGTGAGGAATACCAGAGGTCGAGGAGGAAGTGAACCGAGGTCGAGCGAGCGGCGTCATCGGAGGAGTGAAGTCCGCCCTCCGGAGTCGTCGGAGACCGAGGTAGAGGAGCACCGGAGGTCGGGAGTGAGGATCGCACTCCGGAGTCGCCCGGAGCCTGTGAGGAGGAGCACCGGAGGTCGGGGGTGAGGATCGCACCCCGGAGTCGCCGGAAGTCGACATCGAGGCCAGGCCGGCCGACGTCATCGGAGCCGAGAGCGCCATCGGACCGGAGCCGCCCGAAGTCGACATCGTGAAGAGACTGCCCGACGCCGTCGAATCGGAGGTCGAGATCGAACCGAGGCCACCGACATCGGACCGGAACCGCCTACCGGCGTCGTCAAAGAACTGACATTGTGCCGAGGCCGCCGAGACCGAACCGGAACCGCCTCACGGCGTCGACACGACTCCAGCGGCGTCGGAACATCAGAAAAAGGGCAGTAAGTGGAGTAGAGGGCGCCTAAGGCCCTGTGGAGACCTGAGAGACTGCTCTAAGGGGCTAGGGAGGTGCTGAAACCAACCTGACTGTGCAAGGGGTGAACTGGGACTAACCTAGAGAGGTTGTGTGGAGAGAGAAAGCCAGGGCACTGGTATTCCCCCCTTTGATCTACCTCAGATTAGGCCTCAGCCTTGTCCCAGCCAGGGAGTAGCCCCCCTCAAGCCTTCCACAACCCTACAAGCTGTGCCTGGGCCCTATCAGCCCTTAAGAATTGAAGTGTCATCTGATTATATGAGGGTTGCGGTATACTTTTAATTATTTATTGGGGATACTGTATTTATTGAGTTTTTACCTATTTATTGCTGCACTATATTTATAGGTCCACAGGACTTGATGGTGTACAATATTTATTGGTACAGTATTTATTGCCTCAAAGTATTTAATTGTCTGTATATATTGCACTTGTATTTATGCCCTGTTATTTATGATCACCCCTATTTATTTCATCAAACAGCCAGTATTTATTTGACCTGCACTATTTAAATTTGTATATTGTGATTGTCTTATTTATTTTTCCAATCAGCAACTAAGAGAAAAAAGATAAAGAAAGAATATTTTCATAATTTTTACGGTGTAGAGTCGTTTTTGGAACGGATGCACGCATGGTTATTGTATGGGTATATTGTATGCTTAGCACTGCGCCTGTTTCCTGACCACTCGAGCCAAGCTACCACAGTGTGTTCGGGGAGTCCACCACCACCCTGCGGAGTGGGAGTGGGCGTTTCCAACAGGCTGCATGAGAGGAGGTCAGGGAGAGATTCACTCTCTGTCTCCTGATCCTCATCAGTCACCATCAGCATGGTGATGTCAGCCCTATCATGGAAAAGCGTAAGGCAGTTCACATGAATCACCGTTTTGGGTGTTCTGCGTGTGCCCAGGTCAACCAAGTAGGTGACCTCACTTTTCTTTTCTAAGATGGGGTAAGGGCCACTCCATCTGTCCTGGAAAGCCCTTGGTGCCACTGGCTTCAAAACCCACACCTTTTGCCCTTGTTGAAATTCAACCAGTGCAGCTTTCTGGCCATACCAGCGCTTCTGAAGCTCCTGGCTGTCCTCAAGATTCTTGGATGCTTTTTCCATGTACTCAGCCATTCTAGACCTTAGGCCAAGCACATAGTCCACAATATCTTGTTTGGGTTTTTGGAGAGGCTTCTCCCAACCCTCACAGTGGTCCCCTCACAGGATGGCCAAACAGAAGTTCAAAGGGGGAAAATCCTACTCCCTTCTGTGGCACCTCTCTGTAAACAAAAAGCAAGCATGGTAAGAGGCATTCCCATCTCCATTTGAGTTTATACAATCATAAACTTACTACTTTTGGTATTCACAGAAGGCATTTAGTAGTAGTAAAGTTAGGAGTCCTAACTTTACTACTACTAAATGCCTTCTGTGAATACCAAAAGTAGTATGTTTAGGAATTTATCCCAGTTTAGTAGTAGTAAAGTTAGGAGTCCTAACTTTACTACTACTAAATGCCTTCTGTGAATACCAAAAGTAGTAAGTTTAGGATTTTATCCCAGTTTAGCAGTAGTAAAGTTAGGAAACCTAACTTTACTACTACTAAATGCCTTCTGTGAATACAAAAAGTAGTACGCTTAGGATTTTATCTCAGATTAGTTCCGTGAATCGGCCCGAGTGTTTTAACTGAGTAGTCTACGCAGTCAATCCAGGATTGGTTTTGGGTTTTGTGAGCCTCCCCGAATCTAATGCTATATTCCTCAGTTGTGAGTCCAAATCCCTCAATGAGATTGCTCTTCATGAGGTCATAAGACCCAGCATCTGCTCCAGAAAGGGTCAGGAGTCTGTCTCTGCAGTTATCAGAGAACAGTTCCCAAAGAGTGCCCCCCAGTGTGACTTCTTCACTTTTCTCATTTCACAGGCCCTCTCAAAGGCTGTGAACCATTGTGTGATATCATCACTCTCTCCATATTTAGGGAAAGTCCCTTTGGGGATTTTTTGATCATAAGATTGCTCTTTTTCCTTAATAAGTACATTTCTGCCACCATTGATGGGTGCTAGGCCAATCTTTGCTCTCTCTCTCTCTAGATCCAGTCTTTTGGTCAACCTTGATAGCAGGTTGTCCTCTTCACTGAGGCTGTCCTCAATGTCCTCAGTAGTACCTGATACACCTGTTTGGCTTCTAGGTACTAGGGGTTTACTCTTGGAGTCAGGGGCACTTGGCCCTTTTCTGCCTATGAAGTGTGGGGGGGTGGTTTGGATGGCATCCTCATCCCCTCCATCCTCTTCCTCATCTGATTGGTCTTCACCATTTTCAGATGGGTGGTACTTAGTATACCGAGCCAACAAACCCTGGCACTTTTGTTTGGTGGGATGGGACCCCATGGTTATTTTATTAATTTTACATAGGGACCTTACCTCCTTGAAAGACAAGTGACGGTAAGGGGTGAGGTCAAGCTCCTCAACCTGATCCTCTATGTCATTGTGGTTATCGTCACTAACAGCTGGGTTCTTGTTAAGAGAAAAAGTTTAAAAGGTTTCAAACCCCTCTTATCCCTAGCCAGAGTGACATTTTATTTTTCTAAAATTCGAAAGGGACTTAACCAAGGCCCTAACAAGACTTTTAGGGGCATATGTATGAAAGCAAAAATTAGTCGCAAACGCTGCGAATCGCAAAAAACAGCGTTTGCGACTGATTTTTCGCTATTTCATATGTATGACACACTTCCAAACTGAAAAATAAGAAATCGCTAAATTAGCGATTTCTTAGGCTGCGAAACAAGAAAACTGCGAATTTCCTAGCGAATACCTAATTTGCGATTCCTTAGCGTTGCGAATATCGCTAACAAGAAATCGCTAGCTAAGAAATCGCAAACACATGTATGAAAAAATCGCAAATTGCGATTTCACGAAATTCGCTAATTAAGAAATCGCTATTAACACCAATTGCTTGCAGGTGGTAAACTGGTGCAAGGTACAAAAACCAGCCCACAATGCAACAAACACACCCACAATGGCTGCAATGTACGTGATAGCCAGGAGGCTGCGTATTCGGGCCCTTGCACACAGGAGAATGAGACAGGAACGTATCTTCAGGCTGCGCATCACCCTGTTACAGAACACTGACGAGGAGATCTATGACAAGTACAGACTGCACCCACAGACCATAATGGACCTGATTGAGGAGCTGAAACCCCACTTGGAGCACCCTACTCGCAGGACACAAACAATTCCCACACATGTGCAGGTCCTGTGCTCCCTGCACCTCCTCGCGTCAGGGAGTTTTCAACGGGTCATAGCGGAGGTTGGTGGTGTGTCACAGAGTGCACTTTCGCGCTTCTTCCATGCCTTCCTAGATGCAATGCTACTGAGGCTCCCACATCACATTTACTTCCCCACCACCCAACAGGCATTACAACAAACGATACTGGACTTCTACCAGATTGCACGTTTCCCCCACGTCATCGGCTGCATTGACGGGACCCATGTGGCCATCACACCCCCAGCAGAAACTGAATATGTCTACAGGAATCGGAAATGCTACCATTCCCTCAACATACAGATTGTGTGCAACGCTAAGTATCACATCACCGACATCGTAGCCAAATACCCCGGCAGTACACATGACTCCTTCATCTTCCGACACAGCGGAATACACAGACGTCTGAGTGCTGGAGAGTTTGGGGAGGGGTACCTGCTCGGTAAATACATTGCACACATCAATACATCCACTACATCAGTTGAGGGGGGGGACATTGAGTCACCTATTGTGTTTTTTACCATGCAGGTGACAGTGCCTATGCAGTGCGCGACTTCATCCTGACCCCATACCTGGATCCTGCAAATGCAAGTGAGAGGAGCTACAACAGGGCACACAGATCTACACGCTGTGTAATTGAGCGAACCTTCGGAATCCTGAAGAGCCGCTTCCGGTGCCTGCATAAGAGTGAAGGCGCACTGCAATACAGCCCTGAGACCTGCTGTAAAATCGTGTCAAGCTGTGCAATGCTACATAACATGGCAATGAGGAAAGGCACCACAATTGATGTGACCGATACAGACACTTCGGATGACGAGCGCCCTGCTCCCCCTGCCAGACCAGCACCAGGAGTTGGGGCAGCTGCTGGACGCCAGAGACGGACTGAGATCACACAAAACTACTTTTAGGTGAGTATGGAGGAAATGAGACGACAAAGCCTGATGATGTGTCAAGTGTTTAATCACACTTCACATGCAAGAAATAGTAATTGTCCCCAGCACATGTTGTACACACAGTGCAGAGAAGGCACAACAAATAGGGCAAACAGCCTTTTGCGGGTTAATGCACCCGTGTTGCAGTCAGTGTCCCCGCAGATGATCACCTCCGTCGGTGACGTCCAGGGTGGTTGACCCCCATGGTGCGCCCTTGGCCTGCTACCTGTCTGCCACTGCGGCGTCTTTCACCTGGCAAGGTTGGAGTGATGCTGCTGCGACTCGATGTGTCCTCACTCTCAGCAGAGGCCATTAGTGCGCTGCCACCTGCATTGGCTGTCTGCAGCTGTTCCACAGCAGTGGTCACCTGCGCCAGCCCTCGCGCTATGTCCTGGCAGCAATGTGCCATGTCCACCTGCATGGTTACGCTTCTGCGTGTGAGTGCGCTGGTGGTAGTGCAGAGGCGGTTGACTGCCTTGGTATAATTGTGTAGCCGTGCATTGGCACGTCGTCCAGCCCTGTCATTGGCAGCTTGGGTGTCCCTCAAAGTGGCACAGAGCTCTCGTATTGCCGCTACCATGTTGCGATTGTCCTGATGTAGGCGGCCTAGCTGGCGATTCATTGACCGCATTGCCTTGCTTTGCAGGCGCTGTTCCTGCAACATGCACTGTTCCAAGCCGGAGAACACGGTGCCTTCTCCTTCTGTTGCAGTGCTGCTCCTGGGCCTTGACCTGGAAATGGCCTGTTCCCTTTGCCTTGGTGTTGGTGCGTCATGACGGGGCATGTCTGTCACACCCTGACTCCCCTCTCTCCTGTCGGTGTCATCGCCTGTTGCTGGGACTTCATCCTCAAATGGAGGCAGTGGGGGCACATGTGCGCGCTTCCTGCGCTGAATTGGCTGCTGCTCTGTCTCATCGCTGGAGTCCGCAGGGTCTGCAGGCTCCTCTCCCTCAGCGCTGTCTTCTTGTGGCATGGCGTGTGCTGTGGATGTAAAGGGGACTATATGAGTTTGTGTTACTGTCTGCATGTGGCACTCAATAAAGTTACAAATCTTTGACGGCTAATCTCTGACACATTTCTATTCAATGATCCCCAAAACACATATGTTGCATTTACTTGTGATGGTGTCATGGACACACAGTCAGACACAGTACTACGAGTACCATGATGCATTGCTGGGTGTGCTGTAAGACCTGGGCTGGATTGGCATGTTGGGAGTTAACTATGCGCATTTGGGGGAGTGTGCAAGGGATGGGGAGGAGTGCAGGGTGATTTGGCATGCATCTTACCTTGTCTGCTGGATGAGGGGTCGGAGCTGTCGATTGCAGCCACACCACCAACGCTCTCAGGCAGGAGGGTTGACTCCACAAGCTCCTCATGGGGGGTTGGCTGCTCTGCAGTGGATGGTCCTCCTCCAGTCTGACTGGCATCCTTGAGTCTGGCTGCCACCCTCTCCTTGGACCTCTGGCGCATATCATACCACCGCTTGCGCAGCTCCTCGATGGTGCGTGTGGTGACTCCAACAGCATTCACCTTGCTCTGTATTTCCAGCCAGATTTTCCTCTTCCTGGCCTCTGGGACTTTGAGTGCCTTCTTCCCAAACAGGAGCTCATGGCTGCAGACCATCTCCTCAATGAGGACCTCCTGCTCCTTTTCTGAAAACTTGTGTTTTCTCTTTCTTTTTTCTGCATCTTTGCCCTGCTGGTTTTGTTTGGGATCCATTGCTGGTTGCTGTCTCCAGGAAAGCCTCCTCACACTCCACAAGCAGCCTCTGGGTGTGGCTCAGGTGAGCAGGTGCAGGCAATCACTACAGTTTCCTGTTTGTGATGTCATCAGCCTGCACCAGGCTTGCAGATTCCCGTTTTTGCGATTTCTTATTTAGCGAATTTCGCTATTAAGAAATCGCAATACGGGATTCTGCGAATTATTTGCGATATTTAAGGAATCGCAAATGATTAGCGATTTATTTTATACATCCCGTTTAGCGATTCTGATTTTGCGAATCGCAAATTCTCGCAATTTGAGATTCGCTAAAGGGGAGTTTGATACATATGCCCCTTAGTAATTTTGCAAAAATGGCAAATTGAAAAATCTGAATTCTAAAGACTATTTAAGAGTTCTGTTGTGTGATGAGGTGGTAACCAAGTTAGTCCACCAAATGCAAAGTTGTATATCCCACTGCGGATCCACCAATGTAGAACGCTGGCTCTGTATATACTATTCCAAAGTGAGGTATAGTGTGCACAGAGTCCAGTAGAACCCAAAAGATAGTCAGAGCTAAAGTAGATAGCACCTCACTCTCTATTTGTGGTAGTGTGGTAGAGCAGTAAGGCTTTATCAGAGGACAGTATTAAGCATTTGTTGTACCCACTCAGTTAGCAAATTAATTCACACACTCAAAGACTGAACTTCAGAACAATTCTTTTTGTATAAAATATTTATTTTATATTCCAGAACCAAGCAAGCCTGGCACAGGTAAGCAATAAATACTTTACAGTAGTAATGCAGTTGTAACACAGTTTGGATTGCAATTGTATATGCACTTTGTTTTGGTTACAGTATTGTTACTGAAAACGCAATGCATTGGAAATACAAATAAATACTTTGCATTGGCTTTTTATTAAAATGACCAGTACATTACTTTGCAGATTACTTTTCTTACACAGTACAGTATACCTGGACACTGCACTGGGATATCTCCTGTAAACGGTTGAGTAAAAGCGTTTTTGTTATTTAGTACAATTTTAAAAAGATTTCTTAGGTTTTCCAACTCCACACTTGGAAACTTTTAATAGAAAAACATTCAATGTTATCCTATGGAGGAAAATAGTGCTATCGGTTAGCAGTTAAGTACTTTGTTGTGGGAGTTGGTATTCTGGGGTTAGACTCAGGGGTCCCCCAGGTCAAGGATGCACTCTTGTTACACCCTCAGCGGCACTAAGGCAGCTGGGTGCAGTGTGCTGAGGCCCAATGTTATCCAATAGGGGACGGGGGCCTCTAGTTGGTGGCTGCTGACGAGCACGCCGCTGGGTTGTGGGAGCAAAGCTATTAGACTTAAGCTCAGGGCAAATGGTGTTCAAACCAGGACAAAAGGTGCGCCCTCAGCGGCACTGGGACAACCGGGTGCAGAGTGCTGTTTTGGCGTCAGGTGCCCTGTATTTCAATGGGGAGTCTCCAGTTTGCAAACACACTGGAGACTCGGGGATGAAGGACTTCTGGGTGCGACCACCACTTGGAGAGGTAAGTTGGAATGTTGGGGGGTTGGTTAGGCACCATAGGTGGGGCAACTCAAGGCCGTGGGGCATCAGGTGCAGTGTTGCGTTTGTGGATCGTATCTTCTTACCATCTCCTGGTCTCAGTTGGGGGGACCTTCTGGTTTGAGGCTGCAGGCGTCAGCTGGAGGCCTGAGGCAAGTTAGTGGTCACTGGATCTCAGGTCAGGATTGCCCCAGAGACCTCCTCTTGGTGTTGGGGCACTCGAACTTGGGCCGTGGGCTTCGAGTGCAGAGTGGTGCAGACTCTATGACTTTGCTGGACCTGGAGTCTGTTGGTGAACAAATCTGGTGTTCATGGGAGACAGAGTCTTTTCTTTTGAAGGCAGGGCGGGTACTCGGGGTTCTTGAAGCTGCTGGCTTTAGGACACACCGGAGTTTCGCTTCTGCAGGTTCGAGGTGGGGACAGGCCGGTAGGGCTGGGGCCAAGTTAGTAGGCGTCCTCCTCTTGTTACCTTCGGCATGGCTGTTCGGTCCTTCTTCTTCTATTCTTCTTCTGGTTTCTGGTCTGAGGAAGCAAGGTTCAGGGTTGCCCCTAAATACTAGATTTAGGTGTGTTACAGGTAGGTAAAAAGTTGGGACCAATTGGTCCCTTCCCTGTGGTGGGTATACCGCCTATCATGCCACACTCCAGTGGGAGGGGGGCATAAGCCTTTCCCTGGTTTGCTGGTTCCCCCCCATCTGCAAGATGGTGGGGACTGAGAGTTGAACTTCACCTCGCCTCCCCCACCTGAGGGGTGGAGTTCGCAGAGGTGGGCAAACCTCTCTTCCTCACTTGTTTTTCCCACCAGTTTTCCCACCAAAAGTGGGGGTAAGAACCAGTGGGGACCAGTTGCTGAAAGCAGCAAGTGGCCTGTGGTATCTCATAAAGTCGGCAAGCCTTTAATGCTTTCCCTTCGTGGACCCTGCAAGTCCTGGGGGAGAAGGCTTTGCACCTCATCCTAGGATGTGCAGTGTTTCAGGCCCCCGATAACAGCAGGCTCTCAACTCAGGGGTCCAGAAACATGTCTGGTGGATGCAGCTGAAAGCAGCCACACAGCCTGGACACTAGTGGTAGGTCGTTTTTCAGGGAGCATCTCTAAGGTGCACTCTGTGTGAATTTTTCATGAAAGCCCACAACTGGCATCAGTGTGGGTTTAATGTGGTGAGAAGTTTGATACCAAACTTCTCTGTTTTCAGTGTAGTCACTATGGTGCTGTGGAGTTCGTAATGACACTGCACTTTCAATGTCTTAGAATGGACTTAGACACTGTAGGGGTAGAGGGCTCATGTACCTGTACCCTCACCACTGGTATAGGGCACCCAGCTAGAGGGGTGACTGATCCAGGGCAGTAGGTTGTATAGGCATGGCACACAGGCACACAGGGATGTGTGCCATTTTGACTCTTCACCTTGTTCTACACCAAGACACGCAGCCTGCAAAGGCAGAGTGTGAGTGTGAAGGTACAGGTCCTCGAAGGGTGGCAAAATAAGTGCTGCAGCCCTTAGAGGCCTTCACTGGTCACTGTGCCCTGGGTACCTGTGGTACCATTTACCAGGGGCTGACCTGTGCCAGAAATGCCAATTGTGCTCATACCAATCACAACGCTGCTGTCATTGTCAGTGCAGCATCATGATTGGCTTTAGGGAGACCGAGGGCCTCCTGCTGCCGGGACTAATGAGAGGAAGTCGATGAAGAGGAAGGAGGAGAGGCAGGACCTGGCTGTACCCAGATATGTACTTTAAAAAAAAGTAGTTCCACCCGCCCTCCCCGCCCCACCACCCCAATCCTGTAGCAGCTGTTACTGGACCAGGCTACCTGAGGATGTAAATGTTGGAAACTCCAGGAGGGTTCTTAAGTGGCCAAAAATCTATTCTTGCCCTATGCAACTTACCCCAATTTCCAACCTTTTTGACACAGTCTTTTGCCCATACAAGGATGTTGGTTTAGATAACATTCCCATGTTTATAATTAATTTTTTTTTAAACAAATTTTATTGAGTTATCAAAAAACATAGGCACAAAAACATACCCGAATAAGACTGCAAGTGGACAGATTGAATACAAACTTAGTACTTAGCAAGATATTACAGTTCCATAGTGCATCAACAATCATCTGCAAGCAAAAGGAGAAAATGAACCCTCCCCTAACATGGGGGAATGTGATCTGATTGTGGATAATCTCCAGCACCCCTTCCTCCGTCTTGTAGTAGAAGTCAGCAAGATCTATTAGTTGTTATCTCTCCGGCCACCATCTATAGCTTGCAACTCTAACAACCCCCCTCCCAATCCCAACTATCCCCCCTCCCTCTCCTCACTCCCCCCTGGCATGTCACTGAGTTAAGAAAAGGTTCAGTGCTGGATCCGTGGGCAGGACAGTGATGCTCTATGGTCCATGCATTCCAAACCGCAATTGTCAGTGTGAGGGACAAGTATTCACCCAGGCTCACCCCGCCGTATCTGCGCCCTGATCTCTAAGCAATCAGTGCCTCCCAACCTCAGTTATCTGCTGCTGGCTCCCCCGGTCAGGAGAGCCCTCAATATCGCCAGGCGGATGTTTTACCAGCTCCACCAGTGCAACCCACGCTCGTGCCATTTCAAGAGATTTGTCACTCCCAGTGCGGGTGGCCAGGCGCAACCTACAGCTCCCCTCCGCTTCTGCCCATTTCACTAACTCCCTAGTCCATCGCGCTAAGTTGGGGCCAGTCCTTGCCTTGCAGTGGCTGGTGATCTCCCTCTGAGCCAAGACCAGCCCCAGGTCTATAAACTTGCTAGTGATTTTGGTCTTGGCAGTATGTGGAAACCAATGCAACAAACAACAACTCGGTGTCAGTGCTACCCCTCTTTCTGTTGCCGCCGCCAACTCAGACGTCACTCCCCTCCAGAACTCTCCCAGAAGTGGACAATCCTAAAACATGTGGAGGAACCCCGCCCCCTCCAGATTACACAGTGGGCATGCTGCTGAAACTCCAAAGTATTCATTCACCTTGCCCGGGGTAAGGTAAGCCCTATGCAGCACGTAGAAGTGGATTAGCTGGGAGCGGGCGCTCCTGGAACACTTCCAGGCCCGTTCCACCAACTCCCCCCATGGCTTTTCCCCAATGGGTTCCCCCAAATCCTCTTCCCATTTGAGATGTAGGGCCAACAAGGGCTTTCGCAAGCTGTAGGTAATCCGCCTGTAGAGACACATGACCGCCTTAAACGTTCCCGCCGCCATTACGACATATTGTCAGGCCAGCGAGGTCTGAGGTTCCACCATCCCCTTCCACCAGTGCTTCCTAATGGCTGCTGTCGGTGCGGCATGAAGCAGGAAGTCCCCGCGTGGTAGGTCATGGCGCTCCACCAGGTCATTAAAGGGTAGGAGGTTGCCATCTTCAAATAGATCTCCTACAGTAAGTATCCCCGCTTCCTCCCAGTCCCATAGTCTACCCCAATCACCTCCGTGTGGTAGGGCCTCACATATAGCCAGTGGGATCTTCGGAGCATATGGGGTGCGCGTGCACGCATGCCTGGCCAATTGGTTCCAGCACTTGCGCACCACCTGTAAGTCAGTCGGGAGCACCCTATTCCTTATGGGGAAGCGCAGCAGCACCCGGGATAGCAGCGCCAAGGGAGGGTCCAGCCCACTAGGCTCCTCTCGGTGCCTAATTCGGCCAGCCACCCATTTAGTAAACCATTGTAACTGCGCTGCATGGTAATATGCCTCTAGATCTGGCAAGGCAAATCCTCCCTCTGCCCTGGGTCGCTGCATGGTGACCAGGGCCACCCTCTGACGCCCCGCGCTCCACAAGAATCCTGTGAGCAATGTGTTGAGGTGCGCGAATACCTGGGTTGGGATACAGATCGGAAGCGTCCCCAAAAAATAGAGGAGCCTGGGTAGTGTGACCATTTTTACCAAGGCAAACCTGCCCGCTACCGATAACGGGAGCTTTCCCCAAAACTCAAACCAGGTCTTGGCCTTACGTATGGCCCGCCCTATATTGCCCACCAACATGTCATTAGGGTTGTGGTAGATCTGGGTTACAAAGTAAGGCAAGCAGCTAGTTTCCCACGTGACCCCCTCTGCCGGCTGCGTATCATCTCTGCCTGGACGAGTCGGAAAAAGACAGGACTTGGACCAGTTCACATGAAGCCCTGCGGCTTCTCCCAGAGAATGCAGCAGTCCCTTGGCTCCCCGGAGGGCCTCCTCCGAGTCGGCCAGAAATAATAGTAGATTATCAGCATACAGCGCTATGTGTTGCAAGTGTCCCTCCACCACTAACCCCTGGTAGTGACATCCCGATCGGGCCTGAAAAGCCATTGGCTCCATTGCCAACGCAAAGAGCAGGGGTGACAGTGGGCAACCCTGCCTGATCCCCCTACCCACGTTGCAAGCAGCAGAGATCATCCACCCGTTCGGACCCTGGCAGTGGAGTTGTTATACAAGATTGCTGTCCATTCCACGAAGTGGTCTCCCAGGCTAAACGCCCTCAGGACCGCCAAAAGATATGGTCATTCTAGACTATCGAAGGCCTTCTCAATATCAACCGCAAAAATATAAGCCTCCTCCGCGCAATAGGTGTCCGCCCGCAGGACACGCAGTAATCTCCTTATGTTTATCGCCCTGTTCCTACCCGGGAGAAATCCCGCCTGGTCCACGTGAACTAACGTTGACATGTGGGCCATTAGCAGACTAGTGAGGATTCGACTTAGTATCTTATAGTCCAGGTTAAGCATGACAAGCGGTCTGTATGCAGTCCGGTCCCAAGGCGGCCTACCCGGTTTAAGGAGAGGCACGATGATTGCCTCCCGTGTGGAAGCAGGAAGGCAACCCTCCCGCCGTGCTTTGTTATATACTACGACCAACTTCGGGGCCAGGGTATCTACAAATGCAGAATAAAATTCCACCGGAAGGCCATCCGTCTCCGGCGTCTTGTTCCGAGCCATATGTTTGATAGCGCTGCTCACTTCTCCCACCTCAACATCTTTACCAAGCTCCTCCGCCGCCTCGATATCAATCTGGGGGAGTTCTATCCCCTCTAATAGCCCCGCTCCATTAGCAGCCCCAGGATCAAGCCTACTCTGATAAAGAGTGGTATAATAGTCCAGAAAATGTGTGTTGATGGCTTGTTGAGTGTAATACGCCATACCCTCCTGGTCCCTAATCTCCAGAATCGGTGTGCCTCTATGCGCCGTGTTTGCCAACCATGCCAGCAGCGCCCCAGATTTGACCCGTTCCGCTTGGGCCCGAGTGGTGTAGGTCTTATAATCAAAGGAGCGCAGCCTTTCCACCTGTGTTGCCACCTCCTCGCGTGTCGCAAGCAGGTCCTCCTGCCTATCAGGTCGTTCCGGTCTCTCCTTTTCCAGGTCTCGGAGCCTACTCTCTGCCCTCAGCACCTCCTGTGTCAGCACCTTTCGGACTCCCACCACCTCCCCAATACAACGCCCTCTGATTACTGTTTTGAACACGTCCCATTCGATAAGTAGGCTCGATGCAGACCCCACATTATCTAGGAAATAGTAGTCAATCGCAGATCCAATCGAGGTCTTAAACACCGGATCTTCTAGTGCCTCCGGTCTCAACCGCCAAGTAGGAATGGCAGGCTTTGCCCGTACCCAATCTAGTGATAGTAGCAACGGTTTATGATCAGAGATCGTTCTGTTCAAATATTCACTATGGGTAATCTCTCCGTGCACCTCTGGGGAGCAAAGGAGCAAGTCCAGATGAACATGCAACTCATGCAACCCAGAGCAGTATGAGTAGTCCCTATCCCCCGGATGGTGGGCCCTCCAAGTATCTATCAGTCCCCACTGGCACTGCCACGCCCACCTAGTCGATGCAAGTCTGTTCACGGGAGCATCTGGAAGAGGTGGATGAAAGCGATCCAGGTCCACGTCAGCAATACAATTAAAGTCCCCCCCAGCAGCACTGAACCCATCAACAGGGGAGCCAGCTTCCCGGAGAGGTGCTCGAAGAATCCAGCTTGAGCTACATTGGGGGCGTAGAGGCTCCCCAACACTATATCCCTGCCATCCAGCCGACCCGCCACCACCACGTATCTACCATCTGGGTCAATCAGCTGCCTAGCGCTCTGAAATGGGACCCCCGCTCGTATCCAGATCAATGGGCCGCTGGCAAAGGCTGAGAATAAGGTGTAGAACAACTGCCCCCTCCATCAACGCTGTAGTGCCGCCCCCTCCGTCTGTGATAAATGCGTTTCCTGCAGCATAGCAATCTGTACCCCCCTCCTCACCAAATATGTGTGAATCTTGTGCGGGCGCATCATAGTGTGCATGCCCCTGACACTCCAAAACATACATTTAAGTCCTACGGTGGGAGCCATATCTTGAACCTCAGCGGTCTTCCCTCCTGCCCCATCTCAGCGACATGCCTACCCCCTATGTAACCCCCCAACCCCATGAAACTCCCCAACACCCACTCCCCAGTTCAGGTACATTCGAACTAGCTCCCATCCAAACTAATGCAACAATCAACTGGTCACTAAGCGTGGTGAGGCGTGTGCTGACTCAATAGGACCCAGAGCCCCCCCGGTCACCTCCCCACCCATAGCAGGCAGAATAGGACCTAGTTATCGTTCATGGCAGGGGCCTCCACACTCCCACCTCCAGAGTTCAGTCTGACCAGGAGTTGCTCCCTAGCGACAGCTCGGGCCACTCTCGCCCAACATCATGGATCCATTTCACATGAGGAAGTCTGCCATCTGGGGTGTGACCACAGGGAGTTCAGGTTCAGAGTCCCCGCTTGTGCTGCCGGCAGGAGAAGTCCCAAGCCTGCCCATGTCACGGCTAGCAACAGCAGAGCATGGGCTAGTTGCACTGCGGCTGATATCGGCAACTGCCCTCACAGCCCTGTCCCTTTCAAGCTGGAGTCCCAGCGGGGTTATGGATCTCTGTGATCGCAAAGGCTCAGGTGATCTACGTTCCGCTGTGCCCGCCGGGGAAGCACCCCTCGATCCCGGTTTTCGCGCCTCCAGCCACTGCCATGCATCTTGTGGTGTGGTGAAAAAATGAGTAGTCGCCCCATCCACTACTCTGAGGCGCGCGGGGAATAACATGACGTACGGTAATTGCAACTGTCGGAGTTTCCGCTTTAGTGCAATAAAGGAAGCACGCGGTCTCTGTACCTCCCTGGTGAAAGCCGGGAAGATCATCACCCTGGCGTTCACGATTTGGACGTTCTGCTTTCCCCACGCCTGTTGCAAGATGTGGTCTGTGTCGCGGTAGTGGAGTAATCGCACGACCAGTGGACACGGGGGTGCGCCTGGCTTTGGAGGTCTGGCTGGGACCCGGTGTGCGCGTTCAAGGGCAAAGAAGGGGGAAAGCCCCTCCGGGGCGACCTTGGTCCGAAGGCAATTCTCCAGATACCGAACGTCATCTCCTTCCTCTCGTTCTGGGACCCCCACTATGCGCAGATTTTTCCGGCGAGAGCGCCCCTCGCTGTCCTCTGCTCTCACCTCCAACATCCTGACCCTCTCTTCTACCAATTTCAGAGAGCACTGCAGGGTAGAGATTGCGTCCGGAACCTCCTCCAGAGTCGTCTCAGTAGCTTTCACCCGCTCCTTGCAGTGGTCATCCTTCAGCAAATTGAGATCCACCCCTATGGCGTCCATCTTGGTCTCCAAAGTTTCCCTATAGGAGGTGATGGCCTGCATGATGTCCACCAATGTGGGGCCCTCTGCTACTTCGTCTCTCCGCTGTTCTGCCATGTCCATGCAAGGCCGTGAAGCCCTTCCGGCGAGATGTTCGGCCCATTCGAAATGGTTGCGGTGGGGTACACAGGACTTCCAGTGAGGGGGCACGGGGGGGTCAGGAAAAGTCAGTATAGGCAGTGGGTACCGGAAAATTCGGGAGCTGTACCCTGGCGTACCAGGTCATTTCCTTGGTTCTACACAGAAGAGAGTACTATTCAGGTTCGCCAGCTCAGAAGGGGAACCTGGTGTTCATCTTCCCCCCAGATTGTAGGGTGCGCACTCCCACGATCCTCTGGCTCTCCCGTGTAGAGGTGGACTGGTCTCCCTCCTCTCGACCGTCACAGCCTCATGCAGGCAGTCGCCCGGGCACACAAGAACAACGGGCAGATACTCAGCGCATCTGCAGCTCCAAGTTGGGCAACAGTACAGTTCCAGCTCCCATTCAGGGTTCAGTGATCAGGCAGCAGCGCGACACCATCCTCCCTGTTGTTCCCTATGGCAGCGCCCGGGCCCGAAGATACACAGCCACCCCAAACATCCAGAGGAGCAGTCCCCAGCTCTCGAGGGGGCATGCAGCTGGCGCTATAGTTGTGCCGACGTGCTTCCCAGGGCCCTTTAATCGCAGGCTTCTGCATCCTCCGCAGTGAACACTGGTCTCCACATATTCCTCCCCCTGAGCATTCACCACAGTCGTGTGCACTCGCCAATTCGAAGGCTCCTCACCTGCTCCGCTCCCCAGCACCAAAAGTTCTATCCAAGTCCAGGCGCTAGGAGCAGGGTGCGATTGCCTGCTCAGGAGACCTCGATCGCTGCTCTCACTTGACGGCCGAGTTCATCCTCTCGACCCACCTGAAGTGTCTCGCGCCACCGTTTTAGGGTCAGGCGTCCTCCGCTGAGCGCGTCTCGAACCTCACCGCACCTCTATATCAATTGAGGCTGCCCTCACAGCTAACCGCTAGTTGTCCTCAGAAGATCAAGCTGCACCCCATCACTCAGTAGGCTCCCTCGACTCGTTGGGGCACCTCTAGCCGCTACGACCGCTGTGACGAGGTGCGGCCGCCATTTGGTCCGCCGCTCCGCCGGAGCGCAAACAGGGAGAGAAATCACCGGTTTCTGTGTGCCCCAGCTCCACAGCACTCTGAAATTGCACCCAGGTGGGCACCAGGACCTCCGCTACCAGCTATGAAGCCAGGGGCCCCTTCAGCTGCTCAGGATAATTGGCTGCAGAGGAGATCCGAGGTCCGCTGCTCCTTACGACGGCATCAAGCCACGCCCCCTCCCATCTTTATAATTCATGATCATTTCATTGGCTTTTTAAACTGCCTCTTCAAGATGGAGGTTGGTACTGGCAAAAACAAAATAATTGTCTTTGAGTTTGCCCCTTAGTTTCCTAAAGGCTGCAAATAGGCTAGAGCATGCTTGCTGCTATTAAATCTTTATGCCCTCTACAGATTTGTGAGGCAAGTAGTTACTATAACAATATACTAGAGGCTAGCAAAAAGAACTGGGATGAGCAAAATTGGCAGGATTTCTTAGACCCTTCCAGAAGAAAGGATGTTTCTTTGTCTTGGCACGTAGTTGCCCATGACAGTTCGGAAGCTCGCACTTCTACTGTATACCACATTTAAGAACAGACTTGGGTTAAAAATGTTGGCAATCTTTATTCTACTCCCCCTTATGTCCAGTTACCATCTAGTATTGATATGCACTCTCAGGTTGATGTAGATTCTGTCAAGCTCAGTATTGTCATCTTCTCCTCAGATGACACAAGGAAGCAATCTTGTCCGAGAAAGCCCCTGACTACATCTTAATTCCAGGTGACTCGTATTGCTTCGATATAGACCCCATTTCCAACTCCATCATGTCAGGTACTCTCCTTCCTGGTTCATGGAGATAAGCAGTGATTATTCCAATCTTTAAAAAGGGTGCTAGGTTTGATCCTAGTAGCCTCATTGACATTTTACAGAAGGTGTTCTCTCATAAAGTTTTGGCCATATTCTAGGCGTGAGCCACTAACTTTTATGTCCTTTCCCAATTTTAGGCGTGGTTTAGAGTCAAGGTGGGAACAGTGGATCAAATATTTAGATTCATGTTGATACTCTGGAAGTATATCAAGATCCTGAACGATCATCTCCACGTTGCTTTCATTGATCTGAGAGCAGCCTTTGATCTGGTTCTCAGAGCTTATCTCTGGGACTCCTTCAGGTCAATGGGAGCTCCTTCCACCTTGATAGGGATCTTAGTGAGGCTGCACAAGAATATTTATGCCCAAGTGCGGTGTGGCAAGGACGGGGTGTTAAATGAGAGGATTAACGGCACACAGGGGGTTCAACAAGGATTCATTCTTTCACCAACAATGTTCTCCCTTTATATCAATGATACATTTAACTACCTCCATGACTGTATTAATGGAGCCCCTAAACTTGGGGATGTTTCTATCCCGGCATTCTGTTCGCCAACAACATGCTCCTCATCTCAAGAACCCCTGTAGGAATCCAGAATTTACTAAACAAATTTTACGATATCTGCAACCACATGGGCCTAGAGATCAATGTCAAGAAAACTGCATTTATAACTATAAGGCTGCATAGATCTTTCAGCAGAAACTTGACACTGGGGACCACAGTACTTGAGGAAGTCAAGCACTTTGGTTTACTGGGTAGAAGATTCAACAGCTCAATGTCGTGGTCACTCTACATTGAAAAGTCCTGGACGCCTGATCACTGAAGGAGCTCACCTTAATTAAAGGACGCTGTTCTGTCCAGCCCTCGCTGCAGCCGGGAACCATAGTATCTGCACAAGAGCGGATCTCGCCACTGAAGGGGACTACAACTCCCAGGGGGCCACGCTCGACGCACGACGAACCGCGCACTCTCAGCGTACCATCCGGCGCTTAAATTATCCAAGGGCATACCGCGGCGCGGGACACCCGATCACTGAAGGAGCTCACCTTAATTAAAGGATGCTGTTCTGTCCAGCCCTCGCTGCAGCCGGGAACCATAGTATCTTCACAAGAGCAGATCTCGCCACTGAAGGGGACTACAACTTCCAGGGGACTATGCTCGACGCACGACGAACTGCGCACTCTCAGCGCACAAATTATCCGAGGGCATCCCGCGGCGCGGGACGCCTGATCACTGAAGGAGCTCACCTTAATTAAAGGACGCTGTTCTGTCCAGCCCTCGCTGCAGCCGGGAACCATAGTATCTGCACAAGAGCGGATCTCGCCACTGAAGGGGACTACAACTCCCAGGGGGCCACACTCGACTGTCGTACTTTAATCTTTGTTTCCGCGTAGGGGACAAGGCCCTACCCCTGTCTATCTTGGTATTAGCGAACCGCAAATGGTAAATGCGGCATGTACGAGTGCTTCACTCGTCGTTCTAGCCCTGAATGCACCGCGTACACGTTATTCTGCTGTACTACGCGGGTTCCATTTTGGAAGCAGTGGCCATCTTGTCATTGCCCTCACATAGGCTATAATGGAGCGAATACGGGCCTCTCAGTACATGTGCTTTCCCGTGACTTCTCTGTGACCTGGGCAGCTGGCTCTGCTGCCCCGGGTCAAACTGGTCTCACGAGCTCCCCTTCCTCCGTCCACCTGTGATTAGCATCAGGGCTCGACCCATCATAAAACCCTTCTCATCCTACACAAACCCCCGGCTAATCTCTTCCACACCTGCTTGTTCCTGCTTTATGACTTGTTTCCCAAAACAGGAGATGCTCATGTTTATTGGGGGGTCTGCTTACATCTAACGTGGGATCGCAACCTTATTGTGTAAATCATTGTGAGTTGGCCGAACTGGAATGTGGGATGGTCATCATGACTCTGCCTTTTCTTTGTAACATATCCCTGTATATTGCCGTTTCATAAAACTTAGGAATGTATGCTTGCGGCCAGAAAAGGCCTATTTAAAGTGAAGTCCGTTTCTGTGATTTTCAGCAGTCTCCTGAGAACATACACGCTGTTGTACTTCTAGGATACCTGTCATTGGTCTGCAGCCAATAAACGATTCTTTGACTTCACCCAGAAGACTCTGTGTTTCTGTTGGTCCGGAACAGGGTGAAACCCAGAAGTCATAGGGTGTGTGCCCCTGCACCGCTGGGTCTAAAATACCCAGTACTTCAGTTTGGCGCCCAACTCGGGACGATTTCAGCGGTACCAGTCCAAGCCAGAGGTTCGTGAGGAGCTTCGTGTGGAAATTCCGGAGGAAGGCCGCCACTTCATCGACCCCTGCATGTCGACGTGGTCCGAAAGTCTTTTCTGCGAGGTTCTCCGCGTCCCGACGGCTGCGAAGGACTGCTGCCCTGATTAATCGACCTGTTTTGGACCCTTGACGAGTTTGAGAGAGCGAAACAATCGAGAGAGTCTTCTGGTGACGTCATCGATCAGCAATATTCAGTTAAGTATAAGTGGAGCGTCTCCCATTTGTTTTGGTATCCCTCGGGATCGTTTGGTTTGATTTGATAATTGGTGATTTGGTGTTTGCAAACCCCAAAGCCAGAGGACTCGTGTATTCACGAGACTATCGTAATCGATAATCCTTTGACGTTTGGATCTAGACTAGTGAGCGAAGATGCCTGGTTCTAGAATATTTGGTAGATTATTCTGTTTGGGTTGTGGAAAAGATTTCCAACTAGAGGAATCATGTCCGGTTCCTCCGGTTGGAACTCCAACTTATGAGCTCTATGTAAAACATGGCGTGGGCCCCATTGCATATAACGAAGTATGGATCCACTACACTAGGAAAGACGGTGTTTTAAAATGGCCCCAAAATGGTAGTTTCGATACCGATATTTTAGATAATCTGGAAATTAAATTGTTTAAGAAGAAAGCCCGGCCGGCAATGTTTGACTCTTTCCGCTTATGGCGAAAGGAAGCCGAACAGAAGGAAATTAAGCTAGCGAAAAAGAATAAAAGAGAGAGAGGTATGTCAGTAATGCAAGCAGCTGTACAATTTAGAGATAATGAGGAGGAGCAGATGAGCGAGCAATTGCACAGGCAGCGCAAGTTAGGGATTGACAAATGTTACCCGGCTTTACCACACTCTAAGCAGAATGAGTCCGAAGACAGGGAGAAAGATCCCCTAATGTCACACTTGTTGAGTTTGCCACCCCCGTATGCGCAAAATGCTACGGCGCCTCCTCAGCTTGTGAATATGCCACCTCCAGTTAATGTATTGCAGGCTTTGCCGCAACCACCAGCTGCCGCACAGCCAGCTTTTATTAATGTAACGCAACCCTCTCAAGGGCCGCCAGTTGTGCTTCCAACTGCCCCCGCACTTCCTGCAACTTTGCCTAATTCAGCAGCGGCCTCTCCCAACACTTTTCCTTGCACCACTTCGGTACCTATTTCTACGTCCTCTTTTCTTCCCTCTGTTTTCCCCCCTGTTTCTGCCTCAGCTTCTCCTTCAGCGCGACAGCGTTTAGCTAATGTGGTTACTTCATTAATGTCGCCTCTCTTTGAGTTGTCTGGTGCGACTCCTGGTTTGCAGCGTAAGCAATTGCGTAGTCAGTTGCCTACCCCTGATGAGAAGAGCGTAATAGACAGCATGGCGCGTAGATGGATTGTTTTCCCTTCATTGTATAATGTGGAATCAGTTGTTAATGTCTTCCATCAGTGGGATGCCCCGAAGCAGAGATATGTGTTTGAGAAAATGTGCGAAATTCTCTGTGAGGAATTGGAGGATAGTGGTAGAAATCCGAGGCCACAAGAATTGTGTAGAGTGAGGTTTGATTTTGGAGCTGGTATGATTGTGGATCGTGATATAGATAAAGCAGTTGCGGTTGTACTGTCCTTCAGGAATGACGATTGTCAACAGTCATTGTTCGAACAGGATGTCCCTGTGGGGAAAAAGGAAAAAGCGCGACAATACCCCATGAGAGAAGTTCCCCCGGTATGGAAGGAAGCGGTTGCAGCTGCCGGTGGTAACCCCGCTGTGGCAGCGCATTTCCAGCGCGTTTGGGTGCATGTTCCATGGAAACGTTCTGAGGTGTTAGCGCTCAAGCAGTCCTTGCCTGATCCCCGTAAAAACCCAGCAGGTTATTATAAAGAGTTGTCACAGACGGCAGGGTCATGCGTTATGAATCTGGCCGATATAGACATGTTGTTTGATAATGTTGTTCCACAGCCTCTATGGGGATCAATCCGTAATGCGGATCATGATGTAGAACTAGGGGATACATGGGCTAACATTATTGCTGCTGATGCTAGACAAACTGGTGGTGCGAAACCTGAGCCTTTAGTAGCTGAACTCCCTGGTAGAATCATCGCGTATATGAAGACACTAATGCCAGCAATGCGCGTAAACTGGGACAAGTTATCTGCATGCAAGCAGAAAAAGGATGAGACGGTGTCAGACTTCTTTACTGGGTTCGAGGAAACGTTCATTGATCACAGTGGGCAGGATATGAGTACTGAGGGTGGCCAACGGTTGTTTGTGGATAAGTTTGTGCAGAATTTACTCCCTGACCTGTGTAAAAAGTTGAAAGACTCGGAGAGTTCTTGGGCTGTTTCCTCTTCAGCACAGATACTGGCTACTGCACAGTATTATGAAAACAGAGATAAAGACGAGAAAGATAGGACAGACAAGAAAACGAAGGAATTAAAGACGAAGGTCCTTTTACAGCAGGCCTATCCACCACGTGGAGGTCAGAATAATTATAGGCAACCCCAAGGTGTCTATCACCAACCACAACAGTTTCAGAACAATCAGCAAATGAACGGGTATTATCAGCCACGTGTCCCTGTAGGTCCCAACCAATGTTCATACTGCAAGGAGGAAGGTCATTTTAAATATAGTTGCCCTAAATTAATGCAGCGGAATGGTAATATGTCTGGCGCAAGAACAAGAGGTGGTCAGCAAGCTCCTAGAGGTAGAGGGCGTGGAAGTGTTCCCCAGAACGCGCGTCCTCTTCCGCTTCAGAATGCCATTAATAGCTTTGATCAGCAAGCTAATGCTACTAGTAATACGGCCCAGTATTACACTAATGATTATTATGCAGAGGATGGTGATGCAGAAAATAATGATTACTAGGACAGCCGCAGACAGAGAGAGGGAGTTGTTTCAGTGCCAGTGGATCAGAGCGGACCGTATGTTGAGGTGACTACAGCGAATGTAACGGAGCCTTTTCTGCTAGACACTGGTGCTGCAAAGAGTTCAATCATGCATTCCAAACTCCCTGGCGCACCTTTGTCTGGCAATATGAATGTTTCAGTAGGTTTTTCTGGCGCCCCTGTTAGGAACCCGATTTCTAGTCCCATGTCACTTTCTGTTGGACCTTGCGAGCTGAAAGCACCTCTGATTCTGACGACAGGTTGTGGTGAGAATTTGCTGGGATTGGATTTGTTGAAAAGATTGCATGCTACATTGTATTGTTCTCCCTCGGGAGTACAACTTACATTAGGCAAGAAAGTGATTTCCCCGATGTATTTGTCCAAAAATACGATGCCACCTGAACTGTCATCCCTTCCAGATGCCCTTTGGGCTACTGGTCCCAATGATGTGGGCCTCTTGGAGATACCGCCATACGTGGTGACTTTAAAGGCTAATGTCAGACTGCCACGTATTCCCCAGTACAAGATCTCTAATGAAGGCCAGAAGGCACTGTTAGACATTGTCCACGACTTCATTAATAAGGGTGTGATTGAAGAAACAAGAGGCAACGTTTGCAATAGCCCGATTTTACCTGTCTTAAAACGAACGGACCCTTCACAGCCTCCTGTTTACAGATTTGTGATTGATCTTAGAGAGGTTAATAAGATTGTCGTGCCACAGTTTCCAGTTGTCCCTGATATAACTGCCTTGTTAACGATGATTCCAGCCTCTGCTGCATGGTTTTCAGTGATCGATTTGAAGAATGCTTTCTTTAGCATCCCAATTGCAGAGGAGAGCAGAGACATTTTTGGGTTTAGTCTGGGAGGCCAAAGCTTCCGCTTCAAACGCGCTCCCCAGGGCTACTGTGAGAGTCCATCCATATACAGTCAAGCTTTGAAAGCGCAGCTTGATGCACTTGTTTTACCTAGTGGCGCTATTCTGATTCAGTACGTGGACGATTTACTAATCGCTGCGGATACTGAAGAAATCTGTAAAGAGGCCACATTGTCCTTGTTGCGTCACTTGTCTGCTTTTCATCACAAGGTGTCTTTATCTAAGCTACAATATTTTCGACAAGAGGTGACCTACTTAGGTCATCTCTTATCGAAGGAGGGAAGGAGACTGACCCCAGAGAGAATTCAAGCCATTGCAAAGTTGAGTGTGCCAAAGACACAGAGAGAAGTACGTGCTTTCTTGGGCATTACTTCATACTGTAGGCATTGGATCCCTAGCTTTTCCTTGCTGGCGAAACCTTTGTTAGCCTTAACATGCAAAGACACACCGAATCCTATCCCATGGTCTGAAGAGTGCCAGAAAAGTTTTGTGGAATTGCGTAATGCATTGTGTTCGGCTCCTGTGTTGGGTACTCCTGACTATAGTAAGCCTTTTACATTGTATGTTCACGAGAAAGATGGATGTGCGTTGTCAGTGTTAACACAGCCTTTTGGCGACAGACCGCGCCCATGCGCGTATTTTTCATCCACCTTGGACCCTGTAGCGAGGGCATTGCCAAGCTGTCTGAGAGCGACAGCCGCTGCAGCGATGTCTATCCGACAATCTGCTGGTCTGGTAATGGACAACACATTGATCGTTATGGTTCCACATGCTGTAGACACATTATTTAATAGAACCAAGACACAACACTTGACTAGTGCACGCCTATCGGGCTACGAGCTCACACTGTTAGCGAATCATATACACATAAAACGATGCAATACGCTGAATCCAGCTACGTTGTTGCCGATTCCAGCAGACTCAGATGAGATTGAGCAACATGACTGCCTGTTCAGAACGGAAGAAGAGACGAAAGGAAGAGTGGATCTGAAAGATACTCCCCTGACTGAGTGTGATGGTACCTTATGGGTAGATGGTTCATGCTTTAAGCTCCCTAATGGTGACACGACTGCTGCATATGCTATCACGACTTTACAAACGGTTGTGGAAACTGCACGAGTGCCACATAATTCGGCCCAAGCTGCAGAGTTAATCGCCCTCACGAGAGCATGCGTGCTGTCTGAAGGAATGAGAGTGAATATATATACAGATAGCCAGTACGCCTTTGGCGTGGCTCATAATTTTGGGCGACTGTGGAAAGAGCGTGGGTTCCTGACTTCGCATGGAGCTAAAATCCAGAATGGCAAATTGGTGAATGATCTCCTTGAGTCACTGACCCTACCGTTGCAAGTTGCGATCATGAAATGTAGTGCGCACAGGAAAGTCACAGATGATGTTGGTCGTGGGAATGCGTTTGCCGATGAGACCGCGAAAGAAACGGCACAGAATGTGAAGACTAGAATGTATGTTACAGGCCCCGCAAGATGGGTTAATGATGTAGGAATATGTGAGAACACCATAGAGAGTGTGAAGTCGCTTCAGGCTGAAGCCACGGAGGAAGAGTTAAGCAAGTGGAGAGAGAGTATGGGTAAGTTGGATGAGAATGGTTGCTGGATTGACCTGACAGAACATAGGCGATGGTTGTTGCCTGACGCGTATGTGCTTCCAGTAGTTACTATGGCGCATGGAATGGCACATATCAGTACGAAAGGAATTTGTAAGTTGTTGGCTCCAGTATGGCAGAATGCTGGGATTCCCAAGTGTGCAGAGAATGTGGTCAAGAATTGTATGGTGTGTTTGAAGTACAACCCTGGTAGGGGAACCCCAACTCCAGCCGGTCACTTTGCACCCCCATCATGTCCATTCGAAGTTTTGCAGTTGGACTTTATTCACATGGAAAGATGCAACAACCTGAAATATGTACTAGTGGTTGTTTGTGCTTTCTCAAAATGGTTAGAGGCTTATCCTCTAAAAGATAACACTGCCCTGTCCACAGCCAAAGCCCTCGTGAAAGAGTTCTTCCCTAGGTTTGGAATGCCGAGAGTGGTATGGTGTGATAATGGGAGTGAGTTCGTGGGTAAAGTGATGAAGAATGTATGTGAAGGATTAGGTATCCAGCAGAAATTTCATGCTGCAAATCACCCCCAATCAGCTGGATTGGTAGAGCGCTACAATGGAGCCTTAAAACTCAAGTTGGCCAAAATTCAGGCGAGCACTGGTCTTAAATGGCCTGATGCTCTGCCTCTAGCACTCCTGTCCACCAGAATGACGATACACTCACGAGTGGGACTTAGTCCCTACGAGGTGGTCTTTGGCCGCCCGGCTAATGTATGGGGTGTGCCAAGAAATGTAGAGAACTAGAGCATCCAGTGCTGCTCGATTACCTGTATGATTTGACTGTTAAACTGCGTGTTTTGCACCAACAGGTACATGATACTCTTCCCCAAGCTTCTGAAACTCCTGGACATCCTATCAACCCTGGTACGTGGGTGCTAGTCCGGAATTTCCAGCGCAAGAGCAACGACGAGCCCCGCTGGCTTGGCCCTCATCTTGTTCTATTGTCGACAAGATCAGCAGTGCGAGTAAAAGGGAAGAAGCACTGGATTCATGGTACCCATTGCAAGGTAGTCCCCTTGCCTTTGCCATATGACCAGTGGGTCAAGGAGGGTATCGCCGACTCTGAGACAGACACTGTACCTCGTTTCACACCATTCAGTGATGCACGCCTAAGAGACACAGTTTCAGACCAAGAGAGTGACAATATTCTGCAGGAAGCTGTGCCACCGTCGAATCGACTGGACACCGCTCAGCCTGAACTTTTGTTTCAAGACCAAACGGCACCTGGCCGTCTACGTTATAATTTGAGACCTAGGCCCATGGACAAATAAAGATTTCCTTACTATTTCCCTTTTTGACATTTTTTACTCTCCCATCTGAAAGACTTTCTTGATTTTTTGTTTTTCGAACCACCATCCGGGTTCTGCCGCAGGGTCGCGGTGTCAAGACTTTGGGGTACAGGCCGAAGACGTTAGGTCGACGGTTCTGGTTGGTCTAGGGCGTTTCCCTGGACTGACAGGCGTACTCCTCAGCAGAAGAAACTCATCCGCCGCGAGCGGCCCGAGTAGAGGATGGAGTTTTTTAAGCTGGAGAGACCGATTGAGGAAATGAACTTTAAAGCCAGGATGTGTGGAATTGTAAAAAGTAAATGTTTTGTCTTTTTGTGCCTTTTTACACTGTGTAGTATTATGATGTTCATTGTAGGACTTGTGTTTTTCTCTGTTCAAAAGCCCATTGCACCCACTCAACAGCCTACACCTTTCTCTACTGCCTCCTCTCACTCTTTTCACCCTCTGCCTGAGCACGAACAGACCAGACGATCGGAGTTCGTAAATAACTCGTTTATCCAGCTCTTGCACCAGCACCAGCTAGTAGTGAATACGACCAATTGCTGGGTCTGTGGGTTAATGCCACATACCATTAACAAGGGTATTCCCTACCTGGTGCTGCCGTATAGTTCAAATGGATCGTCATGGGCATTCCAGACCATGTTTCTCTATGCTCTAGAGACGTACTCCCCTCGCCAACCGCGTTCCATCAGACCCATCACCAATAATAAGGCTTTGATGAAAGGAGTTGCCGATATGAGTAGAGATATTGACGCATACTCGTCCATTCCCAAAGAAGAGCTGAGACCTTATGTAGGATGGAACGCGACGGGGTATAGTATTAGTCTGGGTGAAAGACAGCGACAAATCTCATCTCCAATCTGGGTTGTACCCCACATGGGTCGGTTCTGCTTACAGGGTAATGGTCAGAACCCTAGGGCTCAACTGGGTAGAAGTGACTGTACTGAAACGTACACTTTCCCGTCACAGTTTTCCCCTGCTTTTCTAGCTGCCAAGGGCACCTATTTCATCTGTAATGACCGAGCATATACATGGTTGCCCCCTGATTTCTCGGGCACATGTTATATTGCGAATCTGCTTCCGCCTACATTCACTGCTGCCTCTGATTATCACAAGACGAGAGTTGTGAGAGGTGTGATTAGTAAGGATGACACTGCCGGTCAGGAAGCAGGAGACTTCTTCTTGGGTTTCCTGCCGTTTTGGGGACCTATGGTCAATAGTAGGAACCTGAGACAGCTGACACGTGTGGTTGAATCCACTATAAATGTAACGGCTGGTGCCCTTAGTAATCTGACAGCTGAGCTCCAAGCGGATCGCCTTATGACTTTACAGAACCGTATGGTTCTAGACGTTATTCTTGCAGACCGCGGTGGGGTATGCAAGGTTATCCAATCCAGTTGCTGCATTTTCATACCAGATAACGCTCCAACGGTGTATCAAGCCATCTCCAAACTCCATAAAATATCTGAAGCCATACACGTGGATAAGGGAGATTGGTCACTGGTGGGAGGGTTCTGGGAACTGATATCTGCCTGGGGTTGGAAAGTCCTGATGGTCATCGGAATGATCTTAGCCATTCTTTTCCTGTTCTGTCTGTGTATACAGTGTGCTCCTGCGATATGTGGCCTCTGTGCTACCTTATGTGTAAGGAAACCTGTATCGAGGGACGAGCTAAGTAATAGAATGATGCTACAGCAACATCTCCATGACTTTGCGGATATTGACCTAGACTCGGATTGAGATGAGTATAGTAATTGCCTATGTAAGGGCAAAAGGAGGGTCTGTCGTACTTTAATCTCTGTTTCCGCGTAGGGGACAAGGCCCTACCCCTGTCTATCTTGGTATTAGCGAACCGCAAATGGTAAATGCGGCATGTACGAGTGCTTCACTCGTCGTTCTAGCCCTGAATGCACCGCGTACACGTTATTCTGCTGTACTACGCGGGTTCCATTTTGGAAGCAGTGGCCATCTTGTCATTGCCCTCACATAGGCTATAATGGAGCAAATACGGGCCTCTCAGTACATGTGCTTTCCCGTGACTTCTCTGTGACCTGGGCAGCTGGCTCTGCTGCCCCGGGTCAAACTGGTCTCACGAGCTCCCCTTCCTCCGTCCACCTGTGATTAGCATCAGGGCTCGACCCATCATAAAACCCTTCTCATCCTACACAAACCCCCGGCTAATCTCTTCCACACCTGCTTGTTCCTGCTTTATGACTTGTTTCCCAAAACAGGAGATGCTCATGTTTATTGGGGGTCTGCTTACATCTAACATGGGATCGCAACCTTATTGTGTAAATCATTGTGAGTTGGCCGAACTGGAATGTGGGATGGTCATCATGACTCTGCCTTTTCTTTGTAACATATACCTGTATATTGCCGTTTCATAAAACTTAGGAATGTATGCTTGCGGCCAGAAAAGGCCTATTTAAAGTGAAGTCCGTTTCTGTGATTTTCAGCAGTCTCCTGAGAACATACACGCTGTTGTACTTCTAGGATACCTGTCATTGGTCTGCAGCCAATAAACGATTCTTTGACTTCACCCAGAAGACTCTGTGTTTCTGTTGGTCCGGAACAGGGTGAAACCCAGAAGTCATAGGGTGTGTGCCCCTGCACCGCTGGGTCTAAAATACCCAGTACTTCACGACGCGTGACTAAGCGCACTCTCAGCGCGCCATCCGGCGCATAAATTATCCGAGGGCATCCCGCTGCGCAGGACGTGCGTGGCCTTGCCCGGGCTAAGCCCGGGCCAAGGGCGGGCCCGTCCTTGGCCGTCAGTGGCCGGAAGAGGCTGGGCTCGGCTACGTCTCTTACAACTGGATTATCGAACTCAATGCTGACATTGTGGTAACCTTATCCAATATTTATGTTTTCTAATCTGATATCTGTACGGAGGATGATTAACTGAGGTCTGATACATCGTGTACGACTCATTGCGTGTGGGGCAAGCATTGCTGGGACTGTCCTGCTGCATCAGCTATGAGTAAACGAAAACTTCAGTATGTACCTACTACTGAAAAACGTCCTAAGGCTAAAGAGCCCAGTATGTCATTATTGAAATATCTGACGGGGGCGGTAGGTGCAATAGAAAAACAAATATGCAATGTAGAAGAGGCTTTGCATAAAGGTTTACCAGTCCTCTCTAAGCACATGTCATCGGGGGAGGAGATAAACTCCCATGCGCTAACTCTGGATTTACAGAACGGATGCGTCCAGACAGGTAGTGATGAGATCTCTATAATCGACGCAGACATAACATCAATGCCACCGCCAAAAAGGGCTTGTATTCCTAAGAAAAAAGTTATGTCATATAGCACTTTGTCCACAAGGTGTAAAGCAGCATCCCCCACTGTTATCAATACCTCAACAACCAAAACTGGGTTGATACAGGGTTTGGATACTTCCACTACTACCAAAATTAAAGATCGTAACATTTGTCCGAGTAATAAAAGTAAAAGCAAAAGTAAAGGCCAACTGGGTAATAACGTTCCAGGAATCATGAGTTTATTAAGTGATTTAACTATATTGATTAAGGAATCTATTGGTACTCTCGCACAGAGACTGGACAATATCGAGATAAGTTTGGTATCCATTACAGGGCGCCTAAATGAAAGGTCTACCATACTACCTGAGAATAGTGAGGCAAATGGCGCATATAATAGCACAAGGAAAGCTTTACCAGTTAGCACTGTTGATTGTTGCAACCAAAGTAAAAGGACGGGGGATATTAATAGATCCCCCAGTATCAAAAGTATCGGGAAGTCAGTTCCTAGTGGCCAGTTGCACAGGGCAGTAAAAGTGAGCGCGGGAGGGAGCGTAGCTGGTAGAAAGGAATGGAGGGATGATTTGATTCAACTTGATATGACTGAGGGTATTTATGTTCTTCCTCTGGGATACTTTTACCACCCAAGAACATATGAAAATAATTCCACCCTATTCGGACCATCCTTATCCCATAGGAATCATTTGTATGATATAGAAGCATCTAGTAGGTTTGGTCCTTTAGTTTCCCTGGAGGAGGTGGATTGACTTATGGCCCCTATTAATAGTTATTACCCACGATCGGACAGGGCATTTAATATCAATATGGGGCGAACTTTCCCAGTAATCGCCGTGGAATCTACCAAAGGCATAAGGGACATGCTGCCAGGGGGTAGCATAGAAATCACTCTGATCTTTAAATTTAATAATTCTATCAGCTTAAACACTATAATGGGTCATCAAAATCCAACTGTCCCATATATAATAGGCCCTTTAAAAACGGGATTAAATGACCCTAGTAAGGACTGTGAATTTAGACACAGTAAATAGGTCCGTTACTGATCCACAGCTGGAGGGGAAACAAAGTCAGGAAAATGGCGAGCAGGAACTTGTCCCCCAAATTGATTTTGATAAAGGCCAAAAACTGAGGGTAGAGGCTGATCAAATCCGCACACAACAAATGTCTGTGGTTACTGTGGTTAATAAAAATAGTGCGCGAAACCAGAGACTACTTCCCTCTCTACTCCCCAAAATGTAGGATCAGATCCTACACTAACATTCAGATACACAAAGGGTTCAGCACTATATACTCTTGTATGAGCACAATATGGCAACAACAGCTTGATAACAAAGCATGTAACACAAGATGTATAAATGTTCTTCTTTATTTCTTTCAGATGAGGATTCTTTATATTTCACATTTCATGTTCATATAGCCAACGCGTTTCGTCTCCCATGAGACTTCTTCAGGGCTATCAAAAAAATTATACATGAAAGGTTCTTAGATGTTTGTTCATTAAAGCTCTCAAACATATTTTAAAGAACACCTCTATCAACTCTTCATTTTTTATATACTATAAAGCGAAAAAGGGCCTACACTTAAAAAAAGATTTTTTTTTTGCAATAACATACATAAAATGTTTTGCATTTGTATCTTCATAAGTACACTTATAAGTGCCTACAGTCACATGTACAAATTATTGTACTTGACTTCAAGACATTCATTTATTCTTTTTATATAGGATTTAATTGGGCACAAAAATGCTCATCAAAACAGTATTTCCTAGATACGCCCCATTTGTAATCAAATTACCGGTATCGTATATCAAAACAACAATAGCATATTATGTTAAAAATGCAGAGAAAGCCACGGACACAAGAGAGAGTCACTTTTTTTTGTTTGTCAAAACCATAAACACATTGCATACCTCATATATGTGATGTATAAAGTTTTTTTCTTTTTTAGAGGTTCATATAATGTGAATTCCGCGGTTATCGTTTCTCTAGGTTACTCAATGTTCTATAAAAAATATACAGATTCATATAATATCAATCACAGTATCTCTTTTCAACAATTATCATAAAACATACATATCATTTGTATTTATATTGAACACATCTGATGCTCAATCTTTCTGTCGTTAAAATTTAAACCATCCTATTTGTCCATATAATTTTATTCACATGGTTCACCCAGCAATAATCTCAATCTTTCTGTAGTTAAAATTTAAACCATCCTATTGGTCCATAACATTTTATTCACACGGTTCATGCAACAATAATGTTTGCAGCCCTCTAAATTAAGCGATAAGTCATTCACATATAGGCTCGTGTAGATCTTACACTTGCTACACCTATGCTAATTCTCAACCAGTCAATATTATCATGTCAAAGAAATGGTCTATGCTTTCCGTATTCACAATAAAAGAATATTTGTGCAATAATAATGCAGATTCCTTATCATAGATCCATTTTGTAATGTATTATTATAGTATCAATATAGTTTCATATCTATAATGTCGTATTCTCGTGAAAGTATAATGTTTAACGGCCACACAAGGGGTCATTCCCATTTTATCGATCTTGTATGCAAGCGCTACGAAGCGAACAGTGTAATAGTATAGTATAGCGACACAAGGGGTCATTTCCATTTTATCGTTCTTTTAAACATGCGGTATAGCGCAAGTTAGTATCGATGTCACTATTGGTAATGCCAACGTGTTCAATATGCCCCAATGAATGATCTGTTATATTCTATTCCAGAAAACAAACCCAGCATCTATATCCCGTAATTCCTCTCTACTTACGATGCATATATACACTGCTCCAAAGTTTAACTTACAATGGTAGTGTACGTTTATATGGTGTATTTTATGTCAAATTTCCCTCTATAACGTTATTTTTCTTACGATGCATATCTTAGGGTCTATATGGCGCATGGTTTACTATGACAAGAATAATTATAATAAGCAAAGTACTTTCAGCATATATTTTAGCAAACCCAAACCCATATAACGTTTGGTTTTAAAATAGCTAGTTATATTGCAAACTTACTGGCAACGGTTTGGTAGCCGGCCGAGTGCATCCTCAGTTTTCAATTTCAGCAAAGCCGTATAAGCATTGGTCTCAGCTTTTTATATTCCGCGCCCGGAAGTGAAGATGTCATGTGACCAGTATATCGCTCGGTACCCATTGACTAATGCGTAAGCAAACAGCTACGGTGGCCATCTTTGAGTGGCAAAAAAGTCAAATGTATCCCTATTTTCTCCTAGACATGAATAAGTAAAGATTTAGAGCAACAATGTTTTTTGAGGGCATATTTAAATTACTCGGCACCGCATTATATCATTTTGCGTTCATCGGCATGACATCGCTTAATGCACATTCTATAGTTAATAAACGAGCAACAACGCCATATTGAAGATATTTTTAAATCGTGATATAGACAAATTCCTTGTTTCTTAAATTGCATTAACCTGCCTCAATCATATATGTGAGGCAAGTCAACATAACCCAATAACTTATGACTGTGTGGCACGATTTTTATATGTCTATTCAGTTATATATGGACTGAAACAAGGTCAGCAACTACGGCGGCCATCTTTAAATGGCCAAGGATCAAATTGTGATATTGTTTTTTCTTTTAGACATAAATGAGTAAAGGTTTAAGACGGCAATGTTTTTTTGGTCATATTTAAATGACTCAACATCACATTACATCATTTCGCATTCATCGACATGATGATCATTTGTAGCAAAGGTGATCGTTCCTATATTACAATTCAATGTCTTGGAACCATATTTAAACAACTAAATATCACATAGTATCTCTAGTTATTCAACCATATATTGTGACGGCCATGTATAAATGGCTGAATGTTACATTGTGTCTGTTCTCCTTCCTCGACACAATATTTGCCAGTAATAATAATGTTCATTCATATGCTGATGATCACTAATATGAGACTATATTTTAACAATAAAGTGTCATATTATGTTTTTGATCACTTTTTAACAAGATTGAACATTGGTCTATAACTTCCATAGCATGTTACAAAAAAAATTGTATCTCATCATTGACATTGAGGCCGAGTTACACAGTCCTAAGACGACATATCCATGACGCCCCCGTTGCCTCAAGATCATCCCTAAACATGTTATAAAAAATGGTGCATCTCATCATTAACATTAAGGCCAAATTGCACAGTCCTAAGACGACATATCCATGACGCCTCCCGTTGCCTCAGAATCAATTCCGTGTCACCTCCACGTTTCGGCATCCTTACATGGTCAATGCCATAGAATTTGAAGTTCTTATCATCTGGGTGCTCACACTGTATATGTATAGAGACCGGATATTTATCATTGCCATTTCTAATGGCTCTGGCATGTTCTTGTATACGCAGTTTAAGACTGCGTAGACTACTCCCAATGTACTTTTTCTGGCAGGCACATATAATCATGTATGAATTCTGTATTACAGTTGATGAAGCAATTTATCGTAAATTCTCTTGAGATGTTACTGAATTTCTTGTTCTTATTTATCCCAAATTGACATATACAGCAATTGCCACAAGTATGGAAACCTAATGGTTTATCGGGTAACCACATTGATGTAGGGATAGGGAGATCTCTAATGTAACTAGGACTCAAGACTTCTTTTAAAGTCTTGCTTCTGCGGTAAACTATTCCCGGTCTTTTGGATGTTATTGTGCTTATCGTGCTATCTTTTACAAGAAGATGGCAGTTCTTTCTTAAGATGTTATATATATGGTTACTGAGAGCATTATATTCTGTAATAAAGAGTACTCCCGATTCAATCTTCTCTTTGTCCAATTTACTCCCATCTTTTGTAGTCAGAAGTTCTTCCCTTTTGAGGGTCATGGCCCTCTTTTCAGCCTTGTCCAAACATACTCGATTATAACTTCTCTGTGAAAAGTTAGTTTTGATTTTACTGATGTTCTTTTTAAAATCTGACTCCAGACTGCAGTTACGCCTAGCGTGAACCATTTCTCCATATGAAATGGCTTCTATGGTTGAGCGTGGATGTGCGCTTGTGGCGTGCAGATAACTTTTACAGGCAGTCTTCCTATATATGTCACTGTGTATATTCTCATCCATGACGAATAATCTCAGATCTAAAAACTCTATGTTAGTTTCAGAGTATTGGATAGTGAGTTTTACATTAAACTTGTTTATGTTCAGATAGGAATGATACCTCTTTAGTTGTTCAATCGTACCATGCCATATCATAATGATGTCATCAATATATCGGGCGTAAAAGATCACATTGTTAACCCAGGTCTGAGCTCCTGGGCCCCAGACATGCTCCACCTCATACAGCCCCATAAAGAGGTTGGCATAGGATGGAGCAAATCTGGAGCCCATCGCAGTACCGCATCGCTGTAGAAACCACACGCCATTGTGCAAGAAAGCATTATGTGTTAGGATCATCTCTGCCATGGCATCGTAAGTAGAGAGGAATTATGGGATCTAGATGCAGGGTTTGTTTTCTGGAATTGAATATAACCGATCATTCATTGGGGCATATTGAACACGTTGGCATTACCAATAGTGACATTGATACTAACTTGCGTTATACCGCATGTTTAAAAGTACGATAAAATGGAAATGACCCCTTGTGTGGCTATACTATACTATTACACTGTTCGCGTCGTAGCGCGTGCATACAAGATTGATAAAATGGGAATGACCCCTTGTGTGGCGGTTAAACATTATACTATCACGAGAATACGACATTATAGATATGAAACTATATTGATACTATAATAATACATTATAAAATGGATCTATGATAAGGAATCTGCATTAATATTGCACAAATATTCTTTTCTTGTGAATACAGAAAGCATAGACCATTTCTTTGACATGATAATATTGACTGGTTGAGAATTAGCATAGGTGTAAGATCTACATGAGCCTATATGGAAAAATGTGAATGACTTATCGCTTAATTTAGAGGGCTGCGAACATTATTGTTGCATGAAGCATGTGAATAAAATGTTATGGACAAATAGGATGGTTTAAATTTTAACTACAGAAAGATTGAGATTATTGCTGGGTGAACCATGTGAATAAAATTATATGGACAAATAGGATGATTTAAATTTTAACGACAGAAAGATTGAGCATCAGATGTGTTCAATATAAATACAAATGATATGTATGTTTTATGATAATTGTTGAAAAGAGATACTGTGATTGATATTATATGAATCTGTATATTTTTTATAGAACATTGAGTAACCTAGAGAAACGCTCACCGCTGAATTCACATTATATGAACCTCTAAAAAAGAAAAAACTTTATACATCACATATATGAGGTATGCAATGTGTTTATGGTATTGACAAACAAAAAAAAGTGACTCTCTCTTGTGTCCGTGGCTTTCTCTGCATTTTTAACATACTATGCTATTGTTGTTTTGATATACGATACCGGTCATTTGATTACAAATGGGGCGTATCTAGGAAATACTGTTTTGATGAGCATTTTTGTGCCCAATTAAATCCTATATAAAAAGAATAAATGAATGTCTTGAAGTCAAGTATAATAATTTGTACATGTGACTGTAGGCACTTATAAGTGTACTTATGAAGATACAAATGCAAAACATTATATGTATGTTATTGCAAAAAAAAAATCTTTTTTTAAGTTTAGGCCCTTTTTCGCTTTATAGTATATAAAAAATGAAGAGTTGATAGAGGTGTTCTTTAAAATATGTTTTGAGAGCTTTAATGAACAAACATCTAAGAACCTTTCATGTATAATTTTTTTGATAGCCCTGAAGAAGTCTCATGTCAGACGAAACGCGTTGGCTACATGAACATGAAATGTGAAATATAAAGAATCCTCATCTGAAAGAAATAAAGAAGAAAATGTATACATCTTGTGTTACATGCTTTGTTATCAAGCTGTTGTTGCCATATTGTGCTCATACAAAAGTATATAGTGCTGAACCCTTTGTGTATCTGATTTTGATAAAGGCTATGTTAGAGTGGTATTCTGGAATATAGCTGGTTTACAATCTAAGGTGGATAATCAAGTATGGGTAGATTTTATCAACAATTTTGATATTCTGTGTATACAGGAGACCTGGCTATTGGACGCACTGCATATTGATGGTTTCAAAACATATCATATCCCTGCTCTGCGTTCAGTTCATGGGAGGCATAAGGGGGGAATTTCAATTTATATTTCAAATATTATGAAGGTCCAGAAGATAAAAACACTAAAGTCGACCCCTTATTATCAAATTATTAATATCCTTTTCTCTATGCAAATTGAGCTAGTGATTATTAATTTTTATAACAATATTGACAAGGGTAACTTTGTAGGAATACTAAAAAGCCTTATGGATTTTTTAACTAACTTGGTTGTTTCTAGGGGAAAGGATGTGATTAGGTTTTGGGGTGGGGATTTTAACACTAGTATTTGCCAAAATCCTGTATGTGGGTTTGGGGATATTGATACAGTTTATAATGTCCATGCAGCCCACTTTGCCCACTCGGATAAAGGAGAACGTTTTAATGAAATGATGGCAACCTTTGATTTAGGCTTCGCAAACACATTGTGTTCTCCTTTTGTCGAGTTTAGTCCCACGTTCATTGGACGGGGATTTAATTCCCTGATAGATTTTATCATTATTCCAAATTGCTATTCCAATTGGTTTGTTCAATTTTGTACTCACCCAAATGGCCTAAGTGACCACTTGCCATTAAGTATAAACATTTTACTCCCAACTAAATGTACTCTTTCGGTTTCGGAAAGTCTGGCTTGGAATCAAGATGTTGTACTGGCCTGCCAGAATGGTTTCTCCTTGAAGTGAGGCAGGAAGGACCCTGAAACATTGAATACTAAGATTATAGCAAAGGCTCTAATTCTTATCACCGAGTGCCTGCAGGAAGGGTCATCCTATAGGGACATCTTGTATGCTTTTTCTGAAGGTACTGCGGTGATTCAGAATTTGCTGAATCGCCCAACAAGAGCTGTACGCAACAAAGATCAGGGGTGGCTTGATAACAATTGTTCCAAGACATATTCCTTGCTAAAGGCTGCCCTTCATAAACCAGAGAGGGATTATGAGGAAAATAGAGCGTGTAGGAAGGCCTATAATTTGGCAAGAAGCAATCGTAAGAAAGAAATTAAAAACCTAGCTTGGAATAATTTATATGAGGCTTCTCTACGTAAAGATTGTACTTGTTTTTGGCAGGCAGTCAAAGCACCATTTTTTGCTACAAAAGAGGGAGCACGAGTTGAGATAGCAATAGATGAGCTTTCTTGGGTAAATTTCTTCTCCAAAGTGTATGGCAATAAGAGCAGTGAGGATATTAATTTATCTCGGGAACCTTCTACATCTGGATATTCTATTCAGTTTATGCCGATTGACATTCAATTTTCACATAATGAAGTGGGGATGGCAATAAATGAGAGCAAAAGAGGTAAAGCTCCAGGCCCCGACGGGATCCCGATTGATTTATATAAAAGTACAATAGAGCTATGGTCTCCACTGCTAACCCAAGTTTTAGAAGCCTGCTGTGCTGAGGGGTTTATTAAATCCTGGTCGGAGTCTGTGATAATACCAGTTTTTAAAAAAGGGGACCAGGAAGATCCAGCTTGTTATCGTCCTATCTCCCTCCTAGACTCCTTTATGAAAATCGCAGGAAGGGTTGTTTTAAATAGACTTCAATAGTGGGCCGAGGACAATAACATCCTAAGCAGGGTCCAATATGGGTTTAGGGAGGAGATGGGTACTATTGAACAGGTTTTAAACTTTTCATTGATACAGGGAAAATATACCCAAGCGAAGGCAGGGAATTTATTTGTGGTATTCGTTGGTCTTAGTGCCGCATTTGATTGTGTTGATCACAGTAGGTTATGGAGCATTTTAGAGGAACTAAAAGTTGACCCCCCCCTTAGTACTATTTCTGAGACAATTATATCAGGGGCCTCAGCCAAAGTGAGGTATGGATTAAAGGGAGAGTGCACCAAATCATTCCGTGTGGAGAAGGGAGTTAGGTAAGGTTGTGTACTGGCCCCGTTCCTCTTCACATTACATACCAACGCTTTGGAAGAGGAATTGGTGGCCAGGGTGAACGATTCTCCGATAATAAAGAACCAGCAGATTGTCTCCCTTCTCTATGCGGATGATGCAGTGCTAATGGCTAGAACCCAGCTTGGCCTACAGAGGGCCCTGTCAACTTATATTGATTTTATGGACAATAGGGGCCTAAAAATAAATGTTACAAAGACTTTTATGATGTCCTGTGGGAAAGGAAAGAATAAGTGTAGAACTTTAGTAACGGGGGACGGCAGAATTGAATCAACTAAAACATTTTCTTATCTTGGAATTTTATTGGAGGACAAGGGTTCCTGGGTACCAGCGGTTAAGAGAAGGACGCTCCTATTTAAAAGGGCAACTGCGGCGCTGATGCTTTTCTCAAGGAAAATGGGGAAAAGGCCCCCGGGAATACTATTGAAAATATATCAAGCAAAATGCATTAGCATAGCCACATATGGGGCAGGGATTTGGGGTTTCCAAGATGTTGCACCAATCCAAGTGGTTGAAAATGATTTTTTAAGGTTCATTCTAGCCGTTCCTCGGAGTTCTTCCATTTTTAATTGTCATAATGAGCTGGGAATCACCCATATTTCCGACTTGATTAAAATTCAACCAATCTTACTTTGGCATAGGATTTGGACCTCTTCTAGTTTAGGTTTGAACCGTGAGATCATAAAGGATTCCATGGGATTAGATCAGGCTAAAAAAATCCCCTGGTTAAACTATGTAAGTAATTTATCGCACGACTTATGTAGACCTGATTTTTATTCTAACCCATGTGCACTTTATCGAGAAAGGAGCTTAAATCCTTATGTTTACAGCACTTTGAGTCCCTTATATTAATGGTAGAGATAAGTAAATACTCTGTGATCCAGCATCAACTGAGCCTGTCTAGCTATTTCATCCAGCTCTATTTAGTATGCGGTCTACAAGAATTTGACAGATATATATTGACTAGGCTCAGATTTGATTGTTTCCATCACCTGGTTTCTTTTCCTTTTGTAAATGACTGGTCTAGAAAACTCTGCCCTTGTCCTTGTGACTACACTGCTTCACAATCTACAATGCATGTTGTTTTATTTTGTAAATTTTATGTTAAAGAAAGAGCTAGATGGATTAAGCCTATTTTAAAGCAGGGAGGCTGGCAGCAATGTCGTCCGGCATGTCTTTTTTTAATATTATTGGACAATGTGTACTGTATTGGAGCTATGACGGGGCTCTTGAAGAGTATAATGAGGAAAAGAAAAAGCTTAACCTGTTAATCCCTATGCTGTAAAATTATGTATAATTGGAATAGCTGTATTTTATTAAGATATTTTAATGTAATTTTTAAATGACCGGATTTTATTGAATTTTGTGCTTTTATGATTTTATTATCTTTTAAAATCGAATAAAGCATTTATTGATTGATTAATTGAAAAGTCCTGGGCTATTATACTACACAAATGCATAAGGATTCCACCCAGAAGGCAGTATACCCAGTAGTTTAGGTCTATAAGTTTGCTGTCTGGTTGTCTGCCCTTTATGGGTTTGAGGTTTGGGGTACGGGTTCCTTGAACACCCTTAAAGCCAGAAAAAATCATATTACAAGGTCCTTACTTTCCCTTCCTCAATCTATGTCAATCATACCCTTGTACTTTGACTTAGCTTTGAATTGGATTGGTGACCTTGCGACTTTGAGACCTGTGGTCTACTGGGTTAGGATTTAGTCTTCTCCAGGGTTTGCATTATATAGGCAAGGCATTTGTGAACTTGCCCAATGGGACAAGGACTCAACTGTTCCTTGGCTATCTCATATCAAAAAATGGCTCTTTATTCTGGGTCTGGAAGCCTTATAGACCAACCCCTCTACTAATAATTCTTCAATTAAGGTTCTTTTGAAGAAAGTATTCTGGGGCACATTAAAACAGAATGCACTTGAACATTGAACAGTTACACAGATAAATGAAACAAGGTGAACCTCGATTTGATCAATAAACAATAGTATTCCAAATGTTTGGATCTGATGGAAACCATAGAACATATTTTGTTTTGTTGTCCTCTGTATTCTTCTGCTAGAGCAAAGAACCCTATTTTGGGGCTCCAGCATTAATTAGCTATTCTTCGAATCTTGAGCTCAGACAAAAGCTCAGATACAAGTAGATTCCCTGTTTTCTGCATCAGCAGGTTTTTATTGGTGGTGGGTGTGAAAAGAAAACAACTTGGCCTCCAGCTATAGCACTAGAGCATTAGCACTTTATTCAACTTGGCCGACCTGTGGAATCATTCAGGGCATGTATGCGCATTTGAGTCGAGACATGTGGACTGCCGTCAATATTTGTCAGCACATGGAAGGGTTATGTTTCTATATTTTAAATAATATTTATGATTTATTATTTTTTATCCTGTATGCTAATGGGACCACTGATGAATTGCATTGATGTATTTTTCTTTCCCTGTTTACACAGTTTTGATGGTCTGTGATCTCGACAAAGTACCATTGTTACCATATGCATAAGCTTCACCATTAGACATAGAGGACCACTTTAGGTTTTTATCTATAATTTTTGTTTCTCCTTCCTGTGTAAATAGGTTAGTAGGGAAGTACTCCATGTAACCTCTATATGTGTGGAAGATCGCCAAGAGCGCTATACTGAGAATTCATGAGGTTAATGTACTGTGTTTAAAATTGTTTTTATTGTATAACTTTTATGGCCTATGTCCGCAATAAAGTATTATCTACTAATACTACTACAATTACTACTAGATGATTTCTAGAAATTAAACAGTTCATTATTTGATCATCGTCATATTGCATGAAGGAGGATGTTATAACCATTTAAAAACAAACACAGAATAGTGCAAAGTATCATTCTAAAATATAAACCTATAGCACTGTCAGGATTCCAGAAAATGATAATCACAATAGTGCCAAGCCTAAGAACCCAATGATAATGGCTAGTATAATTGTCTAAGGATTGCTGCCAAACATCATAAAGCGCTAGAGTATTTCATAAATGCATAGATATCTTAAAGTGTGATATAGTGCAAAGGTACTTAATTAACCAAACACAGCACTTTCAAAAATACTAATGGAATATTTCATAAGGTGCGTAACATGTTAAAGTGCAGTATAGTGCAAAATTACCTAACATAGCCCTTTCCAAATACCAAGATCACTCTGTTAACTTAAATCATGGTTACTGAGATGAAAACTTAGACAAATCCTTATTCCACTTATACTAGACGTTTAGCAAAAATTGACTCACAGCGAATACTTTGGTGCCTCAGGCACCTGTTTTTAATATTCTATATGCTACTAAGTAGCGCAGAATCTTTAAATTCAAACACACTGGATGTTTTCTTTTGCAGCGAATATCAAGGTACTCCCGACAGTAGAACAGATTGTATTCCACAGTTATGGAGTCCATGCCTCAAGCAGGATACATGCCAGGTGTCTTCCTGTTACTCCACCTGTCTGTAAATGCTCTGAGTGGTAAATTACCCAATCTGAAATAGAAATACAAGCTTCTTGCAAGTGGAGGTGCAATAGTGTCTAGGACTGGTTTGAATTAAGAGGTAATCTTGATCTAACAAACTGGTTAATTAGAGGATTAGATAATTTTCGAGAACATAATACCCATAGCTAGTCTTTAGGGCTGCAGCCTCGGCCTTTCAGATGATTCCCGGGTTTCCCCACGGTCCAGCTCTAAGAACCAACTCAAAACAAACTTTAGTCGGGGAACTTTCAGTGAATTTGTCATACTCAATAGTTCCTTAAGAAGGGACCCTATTATAAGTTTACTCTGGGGAAGACCATAAATGTACTCAATAAACAGAAGGCTTCAGGTTTGCCACACCAGTGATTCTTTTGAGACTTGCATAAAAAATAAAAGAACACAGGAAGTACTGGAAGAATTTAAAATGAGGGTTCTTATGAAAATGTTCTTCACTTTAGTTAGCTTTTGGAGGTTTTCATAGCCCTGCACCTTAGCACAATAAACTTCAATGGCAGGAGAAATGGAGCGAGAACTAGTTGTTAAGTGCATTTGTGTGATAGCTTTAGGACTGTGTTGGATGGTTAAGAGAACTTTAGACCTGTGTTGGATGAGTATAAGACTCTTATTAAGTTGGGGGCCCCACTTCAACATCTCAGACAATTTTACACCCAAATAATGAAAACTTTGCACCCATTCCAACAACTGGGCTCCTGCCCTCGCAGCAGAATTTCTGTTTGGTCTAGTCCCGAACACCATAAACTTTGTTTTTGATGCATTCAGCTCAAGGCATCTTAGATCACAAAAGGTTATCAATTACGTTATGAAGACCCACAGATGTCTGGGAAATGAGTAACGAGTTATGGGTAAAAAGTAAGATTGGAATCTTATTGCCGTTTAGAATTGATGAATCAGTCAGATATTCCAGTAAATCTTTGGCCACGCTGTTTATGCAGAGAGTAAATAGGGTAGGAGCTGGAACACACCCCTGATAAAGACCTCATAGGATTGGGATGTGATCAGTGAGTTCTCCCTTGTCTCCCCAATGTAACTGTGTGTATTTTTTTCATGTAATTGTGTAATAAGATTAATGAAATGTGCAGGGACACCAATTTCACCTAGGACACTCCATAATTTGGACCACGGAACAAGATTAGACGCAGCACACAAATTTACAAAGGCTACATACAAGTTTTGTATATTGAGCAACACATATTCCAGTACAAAATTGTGAATCTAAACACCTAGTCTTCGAACGAAAGCCAGCTTGGAATGGAGGCAACCTATGATGTTCATCTACCCGATCTAACAACTTATCAAGGACCTGCCTAGCAAAAACCTATTGCAGGTTGTCTATAAGACTCATGGGCTTATAGTTTGGTAGATTACCAGCATCACAGTTCTTGCAAATTGAGATGACTTTAGCTCCTTTCCATAATTCAGGGAATTCCCCAGCAGCCGCAATGGTATTCGATAATAAATTAATATATTTGGACCAGTTTTGGGGCCAGATTTGAACAAGTCTCCAGGTATCTTGTCCAGGCCAGGTGCCTTAGCTAGTTTAAGGCGGCTGGTAGTGGCAAGGGTGGCAGATATACTGAAGCAAATTTTACTAGCCACTGATATATTAATGTTGGGGGTGCCTGTGATTGGAATTCTGGAACTTGAGCACAAAAACAAGCCGGGGCATACAAGAATGAAAAAAGTATGTGCCCCATTTTTCAGGTTGAATGTGATGTAAATAATTTGTACTACCCAGTCTTCCATGTGAGATTATGGCCTAAAGGCTTTGATATTATATGACTCAGCAGCACATAATAAATCTTGCCAGTTCTTATCATCCCAATCATTCTTGGCTTTCACAAGTACCATTTTATAGACGTGTAAGACCTCTACAATCTCTAGGCACGCACATATTTGAATGGCTGCCATAACAAGCACTTGGCTAATTTAAAAGCAATTTAAATCACGGTTTCCTCTTCATCCAAAATGCTTGCGTCAGACATTTTATTAAAAAATGTCTTAGTTTATTGAAGAACCTTTCGTGGATTTCTAGAATAGAAGTGTCCTCATCAGGGAGACCTACCCAAGAAGACAAGTGAACATCATATAGTTGGAGAATACTTGGGGCCATGTAAACCTTCTATGGTTATTAGCTATCATAGGTGGTGGTACCTCTGCAGAACAAAAGGTTAAAACTGCACTAAAAGTGTCCCCATGTAAAATGTAGTCAAGGAATTGTGGTCACTACCCACAAGCTGTTGATAATTTTCATATTGGCAATGAGTGGCAATAGCCTTATGGCAAAACACATAATTAATAATGCTCCTATGTGATCCCCTTCTAAAAGTGGGTGCCATTTTTGGTCAGAACGAGTGCAGACATTGCAGGCTCTTAGGCCCCTGTCAACTACAGTTGAAGCTAGCTGGAGGGCAATATTTGAGAAATGACTCAATGATTTACCAGTTAAGAACAGTATGATCCACTGTTCATCCTTCTGCTCAGTCAAAGCGTTATTATATGGTGAGGGTTCAAAAGTAACATTGAAATCTCCAGTAACAATGACTTTGACCCATTTTTGGTTGAATTCAATAAGCTCATTGAGGAGTTCGAAGACAGGTGAGTCAGTATTAACAGCCCAGTTCGCAAATAAACATTAAATAAAGCTATATTCAGCCACAAAGGAAACTAAAGTCTGATCCCCATTAAGTTGGCTGAATCCACCTTCAGGAATAAATAATCTATTATCCTCCTGTGGCCTGCACATATTTCCCAGGTGGTCTGGCTTCCACATTGTAGGAAGTGAAGCCATTAATAAACACCTTATTTACTGCTCAATTTTCTTGGAATGCACACATTTTGAAATCAACTATATAGGAACCCCACTCAGTATCACATAATTTGGATTTATACCTGCCAAGTTTATTGATATCCTAAAGAGGACCGCTTTTGCAGAGGAACCGGATTTATGTGTAATATCTCCTAGCCTTTTTTTGACCTGTGGGGTTCCAATACGCATTACCCTTCCAAACCCACAGAGCAGCCTGAAATGAGGTCACCCATCCCCCCTCCAATGTCATAGAGTCAGTGTTTTCACGTTCAACCTGTAGTCCCATGCAGTCTATAGTTTTATTTCCTTCACAACCAATCAACAGAGATATTTCAACCCGGGCCCCTGTCAATCATTTGAATTAACCCAACACATCCAGTCCCATGTTTTTTGATGCCCGAGGTCGATAGTTGTTAATTGGCTTTGGGTTATTAGCTTGTCCCATACTGTCAAATCTGTATGGACAGCACCAAGGGGTCCACCAAAGGATGCTGCTTCTTTCTACCACTCAAGTAGATTTTCTATTCAAACAGCAGCTTTCTCAACGTGAGCAGCAGCTTTCTCAATGCGAGAGTAGCAATCTCGCTGGAAGGCGGTCTAACGCTCGATTGTCTCGCGCTCGCCAACTTACTGTTGTGAGCTGTGTGTGGGAAGAACTCCACCATACTGCGGTTGGTGGAGTTTTTCTGAAACTCCACACTGCAAGCGATGTGGGCAAAACTCTGCAAACTCTGCCACAGGAACAGAGTTTACCACACACCTCTAAATTGTACTACCAGTAACTTCAATACTAGTAACTTTGCTATAGTTAACTTTACTAGTAGTAGACTTTTGGTTTAACTTTACCTTGGTGAACAGGGCAATAAGTTTAGACCGGAAGTCTAAACTTACACTTCAGGTCTAAAGTTAGACTTTAGGTCTTTGGATCTAATCTTAGACTTTGGGGCATAACTTAGAATTCAGGTGTAAAGTTAGGCTTCAGGTGTTAAGTTAGGCTTCAAGTCTAAGTTTACCTTTCTGAATCAGGCCGCTAAACTCTTATTTTAGATCTAAAGTGTAACATTAAACCTCAAGTCCAAACTTAGACTTCTGGTATCAACTTACAATATATAAAGTATTTACCTATATGGTTATTTCCCACACAGTAAATCTGTATGTGAAACTAGTGAATGCAATTTTGCCCACATACTCTAATTTTGTAAAAAAAAAAGCAAGGTAAACAGCAGGGTGAGTTTGCCTGTACAGACCTAACAATTGATAGCATTTTCTTAGGACCTTTTACTACACAGTAGCAGTTTCTCTCCATGCTATTTCTTTCTGCAATTTTCCAGAGCACTCAGAGTGAGGCTCTGTATCTATTTACTACTCTCCATGAACACTGGCTTACATTTCATATTAAATATCCTTATATTTCATTAACATTAAACATTTTAAATGAAATATGTAATGAAAACCATGCACTCACCTACATGCAAGTAATAAAAGAACAATCACAGGTATTGTTGGTGCAGCATATAATCCATAAGGAATTCTTCCTGTTTCTTTTTCTACAGAAAGATGGTATTTAGAAATTATTTTTATTATTAAAATTTTTTTCATTTAGATAACATTAACGCATAGACCCACTAATGCTATTTGTTGAGAGAAATGTTTACTAACATTTAGATTGACTATGGCTAATGAAGGCCTGGATCATAGCTAATGTTGGTTGTCATCTGATTTGTGACGCGTGAACATTTTATGTCTCAGCAAGCAGGACTCCTAATCTTCAAAAACAATATTCTTTTACCTTCTTTCCCATGTGAAGAAGTGTTTTGTTTTCTTTGTGCTAATCATGGAATGTTTTAATGAAAAGCAAATTCAGGAGGACATCTGCAGATTGTAGACTGGTCAATTTATCTTATTTAGTTGCAGGGAGTTTCTTGGAGGACGCAGAGATAAACTTGTATTCTGAGAAACCATGAGAACCAAACCAACATATAACTGTATCTTTTCACTTTAACATAATTGGACAGTCTTATGAGAACTGCATGTAGTATATAAAATGTTAGAGCTTGTGAGCCCGATTCACAAAGGTAAACTTGGACCTGAAGTCCAGCTTAGACCTGAAGAGTAGCTTTAAACCTGAAGTCTAAGTTTAGACTACAGGTTTAATTTAGACATGAAGTCTAAAGTTCAGACCTGAAGTGTAAGGGTCCGATTCACAAAGATAAACTTGGACTTTGGTCTAAACGTAGACTATAAGTCTAAGTTTACAACTTTGGAAATTCACAGAGGGCATTTACGAGTACTATCTTTAGGTGAAATTTCACGCATCCACAGTGCCATGAACGGGAGTAAGACCCTTCTCCTGCATCTCGGCCAAGACCTGGAACGAATCCCCCCTTCGCATTGGATGAGACCCCACACTGCATGCATTCAGGAAGAGCCTCAAGACCCGGCTCTTCGGATGAGCCGGAGCTGCCCAAAATACTCCCAGCGTCTTGAGACCCTCACGGGTGAGTGGTGCGTTTCACAAATCCCTGATTGATTGATTGATGTCCGCAGCGATCTGCCCAAGTACGGATATAAAGATAGTACTCGTAAATTCCCTTTGTGAGTTCCCAAAGTCATAACTTAGACATATGATGTGAGTTTAGTCCAAAAGTCTAAAATTTACCAACTTCCACAGATGCATGGCAAACATCACCAACTGAACACAGATCAGACAGAAGAATAGATCTTTGGCAGCAGCAGCAACACATAGAATGACTCCTGGTGGCCATCAGAACTAGTACCGGTACCCACTTACTCCAACCACGCCAGAAACTTCGGAATCATCAACAACAAGCTCACCATGAAATCACAGATCAACGTCATCTCCTCCGCCTGCTTTCACACTCTGCGCATACCACCGCAGGATCTTCATGTGGATACCCCTACACACGAGACGCTCTGTGACACAGGTCCTCATCACCAGCTGACTGAACAACGGCAATGCCCTCTATATAGGAATCGCCGCACACCTTCCACAGAGACTTCAGTATATACTGCTGGTGTGACGAGCAGGGTGCGGCCTATTGGATTTGATTTATTACGGCTCCCTTGAGCTATCGGGCTGACGAGCCTTGGACCTGCACCTGCGCGCCATGAGAGGTACTCTACCTGTTTTAATTACTTTTTGGCAGTCCACGCGGCACCCCTATACACTTACCTGCTCCCTGCTGACGAGAGGCAACTACCTCGAAACACGTGTCCAGGGATGGCTAATGCGACACATACTTTTTTGTAAACACTGTGGCACAGGCGTACTCGCCGTCGCCACTACATTGACCACAGTTCCTTGGGGCAACTTGCTGGTGTGTCGAGCAGGGTGCGGCCTATTGGATTTGATTTATTACGGCTCCCTTGAGCTATCGGGCTGACGAGCCTCGGACCTGCACCTGCGCGCCATGAGAGGTACTCTACCTGTTTTAATTACTTTTTGGCAGTCCATGCGGCACCCATATACACTTACCTGCTTCCTGCTGACGAGAGGCAACTACCTCGAAACACGTGTCCAAGGATGGCTAATGCGACACATACTTTTTTGTAAACACTGTGGCACAGGCATACTCGCCGTTGCCACTACATTGACCACAGTTCCTTAGGGCAACTTGCTGGTGTGACGAGCAGGGTGCGGCCTATTGGATTTGATTTATTACGGCTCCCTTGAGCTATCGGGCTGACAAGCCTTGGACCTGCACCTGCGCGCCATGAGAGGTACTCTACCTGTTTTAATTACTTTTTGGCAGTCCACGCGGCACCCCTATACACTTACCTGCTCCCTGCTGTCGAGAGGCAACTACCTCGAAAAAACGTGTTCAGGGATGGTTAATGCGACACATACTTTTTTGTAAACACTGTGGCACAGGTGTACTGGCGGACGCCACTACATTGACCACAGTTCCTTGGGGCAACTTGCTGGTGTGACGAGCAGGGTGCGGCCTATTGGATTTGATTTATTACGGCTCCCTTGAGCTATCGGGCTGACGAGCCTTGGACTTGCACCTGCACGCCATGAGAGGTACTCTACCTGTTTTAATTACTTTTTGGCAGTCCACGCGGCACCCCTATACACTTACCTGCTCCCTGCTGACGAGAGGCAACTACCTCGAAACACGTGTCCAGGGATGGCTAATGCGACACATACTTTTTTGTAAACACTGTGGCACAGGCGTACTCGCCGTCGCCACTACATTGACCACAGTTCCTTGGGGCAACTTGCTGGTGTGACGAGCAGGGTGCGGCCTATTGGATTTGATTTATTACGGCTCACTTGAGCTATCGGGCTGACGAGCCGTGGACCTGCACCTGTGCGCCATGAGAGGTACTCTACCAGTTTTAATTACTTTTTGGCAGTCCACGCGGCACCCCTATACACTTACCTGCTCCCTGCTGACGAGAGGCAACTACCTCGAAACACGTGTCCAGGGATGGCTAATGCGACACATACTTTTTTGTAAACACTGTGGCACAGGCGTACTCGCCGTCGCCACTACATTGACCACAGTTCCTTGGGGCAACTTGCTGGTGTGTCGAGCAGGGTCCGGCCTATTGGATTTGATTTATTACGGCTCCCTTGAGCTATCGGGCTGACGAGCCTCGGACCTGCACCTGCGCGCCATGAGAGGTACTCTACCTGTTTTAATTACTTTTTGGCAGTCCATGCGGCACTCAAATACACTTACATGCTTCCTGCTGACGAGAGGCAACTACCTCGAAACACGTGTCCAAGGATGGCTAATGCGACACATACTTTTTTGTAAACACTGTGGCACAGTCATACTCGCCGTTGCCACTACAATGACCACAGTTCCTTAGGGCAACTTGCTGGTGTGACGAGCAGGGTGCGGCCTATTGGATTTGATTTATTACGGCTCCCTTGAGCTATCGGGCTGACGAGCCTTGGACCTGCACCTGCGCGCCATGAGAGGTACTCTACCTGTTTTAATTACTTTTTGGCAGTCCACGCGGCACCCCTATACACTTACCTGCTCCCTGCTGTCGAGAGGCAACTACCTCGAAACACGTGTCCAGGGATGGCTAATGCGACACATACTTTTTTGTAAACACTGTGGCACAGGCGTACTCGCCGTCGCCACTACATTGACCACAGTTCCTTGGGGCAACTTGCTGGTGTGACGAGCAGGGTGCGGCCTATTGGATTTGATTTATTACGGCTCCCTTGAGCTATCGGGCTGACGAGCCTTGGACTTGCACCTGCATGCCATGAGAGGTACTCTACCTGTTTTAATTACTTTTTGGCAGTCCACGCGGCACCCCTATACATTTACCTGCTCCCTGCTGACCAGAGGCAACTACCTCGAAACACGTGTCCAGGGATGGCTAATGCGACACATACTTTTTTGTAAACACTGTGGCACAGGCGTACTCGCCGTCGCCACTACATTGACCACAGTTCCTTGGGGCAACTTGCTGGTGTGACGAGCAGGGTGCGGCCTATTGAATTTGATTTATTACGGCTCAATAGAGCTATCGGGCTGACGAGCCTTGGACCTGCACCTGCGCGCCATGAGAGGTACTCTACCTGTTTTAATTACTTTTTGGCAGTCCACGCGGCACCCCTATACACTTACCTGCTCCCTGCTGACGAGAGGCAACTACCTTGAAACACGTGTCCAGGGATGGCTAATGCGACACATACTTTTTTGTAAACACTGTGGCACAAGCGTACTCGCCGTCGCCACTACATTGACCACAGTTCCTTGGGGCAACTTGCTGGTATGACGAGCAGGGTGCGGCCTATTGGATTTGATTTATTATGGCTCCCTTGAGCTATCGGGCTGACGAGCCTTGGACCTGCATCTGCGCGCCATGAGAGGTACTCTACCTCTTTTAATTACTTTTTGGCAGTCCACGCGGCACCCCTATACACTTACCTGCTCCCTGCTGACGAGAGGCAACTACCTCGAAACACGTGTCCAGGGATGGCTAATGCGACACATACTTTTTTGTAAACACTGTGGCACAGGCGTACTCGCCGTCGCCACTACATTAACCACAGTTCCTTGGGGCAACTTGCTGGTGTGACGAGCAGGGTGCGGCCTATTGGATTTGATTTATTACGGCTCCCTTGAGCTATCGGGCTGACGAGCCTTGGACCTGCACCTGCGCACCATGAGAGGTACTCTACCTGTTTTAATTACTTTTTGGCAGTCCACGCGGCACCCCTATACACTTACCTGCTCCCTGCTGACGAGAGGCAACTACCTCGAAACACGTGTCCAGGGATGGCTAATGCGACACATACTTTTTTGTAAACACTGTGGCACAGGCGTACTCGCCGTCGCCACTACATTGACCACAGTTCCTTGGGGCAACTTGCTGGTGTGACGAGCAGGGTGCGGCCTATTGGATTTGATTTATTACAGCTCCCTTGAGCTATCGGGCTGACGAGCCTTGGACCTGCACCTGCGCGCCATGAGAGGTACTCTACCTGTTTTAATTACTTTTTGGCAGTCCACGCGGCACCCCTATACACTTACCTGCTCCCTGCTGACGAGAGGCAACTACCTCGAAACACATGTTTAGGGATGGCTAATGCGACACATACTTTTTTGTAAACACTGTGGCAAAGGCGTACTCGCCGTCGCCACTACATTGACCACAGTTCCTTGGGGCAACTTGCTGGTGTGACGAGCAGGGTGCGGCCTATTGGATTTGATTTATTACGGCTCCCTTGAGCTATCAGGCTGACGAGCCTTGGACCTGCACCTGCGCGCCATGAGAGGTACTCTACCTGTTTTAATTACTTTTTGGCAGTCCACGCGGCACCCCTATACACTTACCTGCTCCCTGCTGACGAGAGGCAACTACCTCGAAACACGTGTCCAGGGATGGCTAATGCGGCACTTACTTTTTTGTAAACACTGTGGCAAAGGCGTACTCGCCGTCGCCACTACATTGACCACAGTTCCTTCGGGCAACTTGCTGCTGTGACGAGCAGGGTGCGGCCTATTAGATTTGATTTATTACGGCTGCCTTGAGCTATCGGGCTGACGAGCCTTGGACCTGCACCTGCGCGCCATGAGAGGTACTCTACCTGTTTTAATTACTTTTTGGCAGTCCACGCGGCACCCCTATACACTTACCTGCTCCCTGCTGACGAGAGGCAACTACCTCGAAACACGTGTCCAGGGATGGCTAATGCGACACATACTTTTTTGTAAACACTGTGGCACAGGCGTACTCGCCGTCACCACTACATTGACCACAGTTCCTTGGGGCAACTTGCTGGTGTGACGAGCAGGGTGCGGCCTATTGGATTTGATTTATTACGGCTCACCTTGAGCTATCGGGCTGACGAGCCTTGGACCTGCACCTGCGCGCCATGAGAGGTACTCTACCTGTTTTAATTACTTTTTGGCAGTCCACGCGGCACCCCTATACACTTACCTGCTCCCTGCTGACGAGAGGCAACTACCTCGAAACACGTGTCCAGGGATGGCTAATGCGACACATACTTTTTTGTAAACACTGTGGCACAGGCGTACTCGCCGTCGCCACTACATTGACCACAGTTCCTTGGGGCAACTTGCTGGTGTGACGAGCAGGGTGCGGCCTATTGGATTGGATTTATTATGGCTCCCTTGAGCTATCGGGCTGACAAGCCTTGGACCTGCACCTGCGCGCCATGAGAGGTACTCTACCTGTTTTAATTACTTCTTGGCAGTCCACGCGGCACCCCTATACACTTACCTGCTCCCTGCGGACGAGAGGCAACTACCTCGAAACACGTGTCCAGGGATGGCTAATGCGACACATACTTTTTTGTAAACACTGTGGCACAGGCGTACTCGCCGTCGCCACTACATTGACCACAGTTACTTGGGGCAACTTGCTGGTGTGACGAGCAGGGTGCGGCCTATTGGATTTGATTTATTACGGCTCCCTTGAACTATCGGGCTGACGAGCCTTTGACCTGCACCTGCGCGCCATGAGAGGCACTCTACCTGTTTTAATTACTTTTTGGCAGTCCACGCGGCACCCCTATACACTTACCTGCTCCCTGGTGACGAGAGGCAACTACCTACAAACACGTGTCCAGGGATGGCTAATGCGACACATACTTTTTTGTAAACACTGTGGCACAGGCGTACTCGCCGTCGCCACTACATTGACCACAGTTCCTTGGGGCAACTTGCTGGTGTGACAAGCAGGGTGCGGCCTATTGGATTTGATTTATTATGGCTCCCTTGAGCTATCGGGCTGACGAGCCTTGGACCTGCACCTGCGCGCCATGAGAGGTACTCTACCTGTTTTAATTACTTTTTGGCAGTTCACGCGGCACCCATATACACTTACCTGCTCCCTGCTGACGAGAGGCAACTACCTCGAAACACGTGTCCAGGGATGGCTAATGCGACACATACTTTTTTGTAAACACTGTGGCACAGGCGTACTCACCATCGCCACTACATTGACCACAGTTCCTTGGGGCAACTTGCTGGTGTGACGAGCAGGGTGCGGCCTATTGGATTTGATTTATTACGGCTCCCTTGAGCTATCGGGCTGACGAGCCTTGGACCTGCACCTGCGCGCCATGAGAGGTACTCTACCTGTTTTAATTACTTTTTGGCAGTCCACGCGGAACCCCTATACACTTACCTGCTCCCTGCTGACGAGAGGCAACTACCTCGAAACACGTGTCCAGGGATGGCTAATGCAACATACTTTTTTGTAAACACTGTGGCACAGGCGTACTCGCCGTCGCCACTACATTAACCACAGTTCCTTGGGGCAACTTGCTGGTGTGACGAGCAGGGTGCGGCCTATTGGATTTGATTTATTACGGCTCCCTTGAGCTATCGGGCTGACGAGCCTTGGACCTGCACCTGCGCGCCATGAGAGGTACTCTACCTGTTTTAATTACTTTTTGGCTGTCCAAGCGGCACCCCTATACACTTACCTGCTCCCTGCTGACGAGAGGCAACTACCTCGAAACACGTGTCCAGGGATGGCTAATGTGACACATACTTTTTTGTAAACACTGTGGCACAGGCATACTCGCCGTCGCCACTACATTGACCACAGTTCCTTGGGGCAACTTGCTGGTGTGACGAGCAGGGTGCGGCCTATTGGATTTGATTTATTACGGCTCCCTTGAGCTATCGTGCTGACGAGCCTTGGACCTGCACCTGCGCGCCATGAGAGGTACTCTACCTTTTTTAATTACTTTTTGGCAGTCCACGCGGCACCCCTATACACTTACCTGCTCCCTGCTGACGAGAGGCAACTACCTCGAAACACGTGTCCAGGGATGGCTAATGCGACACATACTTTTTTGTAAACACTGTGGCACAGGCGTACTCGCCGTCGCCACTACATTGACCACAGTTCCTTGGGGCAACTTGCTGGTGTGACGAGCATGGTGCGGCCTATTGGATTTGATTTATTACGGCTCCCTTGAGCTATCGGGCTGACGAGCCTTGGACCTGCACCTGCGCGCCATGAGAGGTACTCTACCTGTTTTAATTACTTTTTGGCAGTCCACGCGGCACCCCTATACACTTACCTGCTCCCTGCTGACGAGAGGCAACTACCTCGAAACACGTGTCCAGGGATGGCTAATGCGACACATACTTTTTTGTAAACACTGTGCCACAGGCGTACTCGCCGTCGCCACTACATTGACCATAGTTCCATCGGGCAACTTGCTGGTGTGATGAGCAGGGTGCGGCCTATTGGATTTGATTTATTACAGCTCCCTTGAGCTATCGGGCTGATGAGCCTTGGACCTGCACCTGCGCGCCATGAGAGGTACTCTACCTGTTTTAATTACTTTTTGGCAGTCCACGCGGCACCCCTATACACTTACCTGCTCCCTGCTGACGAGAGGCAACTACCTCGAAACACGTGTCCTGGGATGGCTAATGCGACACATACTTTTTTGTAAACACTGTAGCACAGGCGTTCTCGCCGTCGCCACTACATTGACCACAGTTCCTTGGGGCAACTTGCTGGTGTGACGAGCAGGATGCGGCCTATTGGATTTGATTTATTACGGCTCCCTTGAGCTATCGGGCTGACGAGCCTTGGACTTGCACCTGCGCACCATGAGAGGTACTCTACCTGTTTTAATTACTTTTTGGCAGTCCACGCGGCACCCCTATACACTTACCTGCTCCCTGCTGACGAGAGGCAACTACCTCGAAACACGTGTCCAGGGATGGCTAATGCGACACATACTTTTTTGTAAACACTGTGGCACAGGCGTACTCGCCGTCGCCACTACATTGACCACAGTTCCTTCGGGCAACTTGCTGGTGTGACGAGCAGGGTGCAGCCTACTGGATTTGATTTATTACGACTCACCTTGAGCTATCGGGCTGATGAGCCTTGGACCTGCACCTGCGCGCCATGAGAGGTACTCTACCTGTTTTAATTACTTTTTGGCAGTCCACGCGGCACCCCTATACACTTACCTGCTCCCTGCTGACGAGAGGCAACTACCTCGAAACACGTGTCCAGGGATGGCTAATGCGACACATACTTTTTTGTAAACACTGTGGCACAGGCGTACTCGCCGTCGCCACTACATTGACCACAGTTCCTTGGGGCAACTTGCTGGTGTGACGAGCAGGGTGCGGCCTATTGGATTTGATTTATTACGGCTCCCTTGAGCTATCGGGCTGACGAGCCTTGGACCTGCACCTGCGCGCCATGAGAGGTACTCTACCTGTTTTAATTACTTTTTGGCAGTCCACGCGGCACCCCTATACACTTACCTGCTCCCTGCTGACGAGAGGCAACTACCTCGAAACACGTGTCCAGGGATGGCTAATGCGACACATACTTTTTTGTAAACACTGTGGCACAGGCGTACTCGCCGTCGCCACTACATTGACAACAGTTCCTTGGGGCAACTTGCTGCTGTGACGAGCAGGGTGCGGCCTATTGGATTTGATTTATTACGGCTCCCTTGAGCTATCGGGCTGACGAGCCTTGGACCTGCACCTGCGCGCCATGAGAGGTACTCTACCTGTTTTAATTACTTTTTGGCAGTCCACGCGGCACCCCTATACACTTACCTGCTCCCTGCTGACGAGAGGCAACTACCTCGAAACACGTGTCCAGGGATGGCTAATGCGACACATACTTTTTTGTAAACACTGTGGCACAGGCGTACTCGCCGTCGCCACTACATTGACCACAGTTCCTTGGGGCAACTTGCTGCTGTGACGAGTAGGATGCGGCCTATTGGATTTGATTTATTACGGCTCCCTTGAGCTATCGGGCGGACACGCCTTGGACCTGCACCTGCGCGCCATGAGAGGTACTCTACCTGTTTTAATTATTTTTTGGCAGTCCACGCGGCACCCCTATACACTAACCTGCTCCCTGCTGATGAGAGGCAACTACCTCAAAACACGTGTCCAGGGATGGCTAATGCGACACATACTTTTTTGTAAACACTGTGGCACAGGCATACTCGCCGTCGCCACTACATTGACCACAGTTCCTTGGGGCAACTTGCTGGTGTGACGAGCAGGGTGCGGCCTATTGGATTTGATTTATTACGGCTCCCTTGAGCTATCGGGCTGACGAGCCTTGGACCTGCACCTGCGCGCCATGAGAGGTACTCTACCTGTTTTAATTACTTTTTGGCAGTCCACGCGGCACCCCTATACACTTACCTGCTCCCTGCTGACGAGAGGCAACTACCTCGAAACACGTGTCCAGGGATGGCTAATGCGACACATACTTTTTTATAAACACTGTGGCACAGGCGTACTCACCGTCGCCACTACATTGACCCAGTTCCTTGGGGCAACTTGCTGGTGTGACGAGCAGGGTGCGGCCTATTGGATTTGATTTATTACGGCTCCCTTGAGCTATCAAGCTGACGAACTTTGGACCTGCACCTGCGCGCCATGAGAGGTACTCTACCTGTTTTAATTACTTTTTGGCAGTCCACACGGCACCCCTATACACTTACCTGCTCCCTGCTGACGAGAGGCAACTACCTCAAAACACGTGTCCAGGGATGGCTAATGCGACACATACTTTTTTGTAAACACTGTGGCACAGGCATACTCGCCGTCGCCACTACATTGACCACAGTTCCTTGGGGCAACTTGCTGCTGTGACGAGTAGGATGCGGCCTATTGGATTTGATTTATTACGGCTCCCTTGAGCTATCAGGCTGACAAGCCTTGGACCTGCACCTGCGCGCCATGAGAGGTACTCTACCTGTTTTAATTACTTTTTGGCAGTCCACGCGGCACCCCTATACACTAACCTGCTCCCTGCTGACGAGAGGCAACTACCTCGAAACACGTGTCCAGGGATGGCTAATGCGACACATACTTTTTTGTAAACACTGTGGCACAGGCGTACTCGCCGTCGCCACTACATTGACCACAGTTCCTTGGGGCAACTTGCTGGTGTGATGAGCAGGGTGCGGCCTATTGGATTTGATTTATTACGGCTCCCTTGAGCTATCGGGCTGACAAGCCTTGGACCTGCACCTGCGCGCCATGAGAGGTACTCTACCTGTTTTAATTACTTTTTGGCAGTCCACGCGGCACCCCTATACACTTACCTGCTCCCTGCTGACGAGAGGCAACTACCTCGAAACACGTGTCCAGGGATGGCTAATGCGACACATACTTTTTTATAAACACTGTAGCACAGGCGTACTCGCCGTCGCCACTACATTGACCACAGTTCCTTGGGGCAACTTGCTGGTGTGACGAGCAGGGTGCGGCCTATTGGATTTGATTTATTATGGCTCCCTTGAGCTATCGGGCTGACGAGCCTTGGACCTGCACCTGCGCACTATGAGAGGCACTCTACCTGTTTTAATTACTTTTTGGCAGTTCACGCGGCACCCCTATACACTTACTTGCTCCCTGCTGACGAGAGGCAACTACCTCGAAACACGTGTCCAGGGATGGCTAATGCGACACATACTTTTTTGTAAACACTGTGGCACAGGCGTACTCACCGTCGCCACTATATTGACATTGACCACAGTTCCTTGGGGCAACTTGCTGGTGTGACGAGCAGGGTGCGGCCTATTGGATTTGATTTATTATGGCTCCCTTGAGCTATCAAGCTGACGAACTTTGGACCTGCACCTGCGCGCCATGAGAGGTACTCTACCTGTTTTAATTACTTTTTGGCAGTCCACACGGCACCCCTATACTCTTACCTGCTCCCTGCTGACAAGAGGCAACTACCTCAAAACACGTGTCCAGGGATGGCTAATGCGACACATACTTTTTTGTAAACACTGTGGCACAGGCATACTCGCCGTCGCCACTACATTGACCACAGTTCCTTGGGGCAACTTGCTGGTGTGACGAGCAGGGTGCGGCCTATTGGATTTGATTTATTACGGCTCCCTTGAGCTATCGGGCTGACGAGCCTTGGACCTGCACCTGCGCGCCATGAGAGGTACTCTACCTGTTTTAATTACTTTTTGGCAGTCCTCGCGGCACCCCTATACACTTACCTGCTCCCTGCTGACAAGAGGCAACTACCTCGAAACACGTGTCCAGGGATGGCTAATGCAACACATACTTTTTTGTAAACACTGTGGCACAGGCGTACTCGCCGTCGCCACTACATTGACCACAGTTCCTTGGGGCAACTTGCTGGTGTGACGAGCTGGGTGCGGCCTATTGGATTTGATTTATTACGGCTCTCTTGAGCTATCGGGCGGACGAGCCTTGGACCTGCACCTGCGCGCCATGAGAGGTACTCTACCTGTTTTAATTACTTTTTGGCAGTCCACGCGGCACCCCTATACACTTACCTGCTCCCTGCTGACGAGAGGCAACTACCTCGAAACACGTGTCCAGGGATGGCTAATGCGACACATACTTTTTTGTAAACACTGTGGCACAGGCGTACTCGCCATCGCCACTACATTGACCACAGTTCCTTGGGGCAACTTGATGGTGTGACGAGCAGGGTGCGGCCTATTGGATTTGATTCATTACGGCTCCCTTGAGCTATCGGGCTGACGAGCCTTGGACCTGCACCTGCGCGCCATGAGAGGTACTCTACCTGTTTTAATTACTTTTTGGCAGTCCACGCGGCACCCCTATACACTTACCTGCTCCCTGCTGACGAGAGGCAACTACCTCGAAACACGTGTCCAGGGATGGCTAATGCGACACATCTTTTTTGTAAACACTGTGGCACAGGCGTACTCGCCGTCGCCACTACATTGACCACAGTTCCTTGGGGCAACTTGCTGGTGTGACGAGCAGGGTGCGGCCTATTGGATTTGATTTATTACGGCTCCCTTGAGCTATCGGGCTGACGAGCCTTGGACCTGCACCTGCGCGCCATGAGAGGTACTTACCTGTTTTAATTACTTTTTTGCAGTCCACGCGGCACCCCTATACACTTACCTGCTCCCTGCTGACGAGGGGCAACTACCTCGAAACACGTGTCCAGAGATGCCTAATGCGACACATACTTTTTGTAAACACTGTGGCACAGGCGTACTCGCCGTCGCCACTACATTGACCACAGTTCCTTGGGGCAACCTGCTGGTGTGACGAGCAGGGTGCGGCCTATTGGATTTGATATATACAGAACCCCACAGCCAGACTCATCCTCGCCCTTCCCCAACAAACCCACATCACACCCTACCTAAGGAAACTCTACTAGGTCCCCGTACAGAAGAGATGCCAATTCAAGCTGCTGACCGACGCACATAAGGCTTTACACAACCAAGGACCCGCCCACATTATCCATTGCCTGAACTTCTATCAGCCATCGAGAGTATGCGCCTTCTCTCACATCGCAGCAAAGTGCTGGAAAGACCTCCCCATGCACCTCCGGACCATCACCTCACTTCCGGAATTCCGAATGGCCCTCAAAACCTGGCTGTTTGAATAAGACCCAGGGGCCTACAAGTGCCAGTATAACCTTTCGGTGATTAGCCACGCTTTATAAATCCTGATTGATTGATTAATTGACCTTTGTGAATAAGGGCTCTTTGTTTAGACCTGAAGTCTAACTTCGACCTTAGACCTGTATTCTAAGTTTAGACTACATGTTTAATAGGTTAGACCTGAGGTCTAAGTTTATTCCTAAAGTCCAACTTTGGACCGGAAGTTTAAGTTTGGGCCTAAATCCTAACTTTTGACATGAAGTCTAAATTTAGACCTAAAGTTTACCTTTAGACCTGAAGTCTAACTTTATACCTGAAGCCTAAACTTAGATTTCAGTTTTAAAGTTAATGTTTAAGTCTAAACTTAAAGTTCAGGTTTAAAGTTAGACTTCAGGTCTAAGAGTACCTTTGTAAATTGGGCCCTCAGTTTAGACCTGAAGTCTAAGTTTAGACTTCAGGACTAAACTTACACTTCAGGTGTAAACTTACATTTGAGGTCACAAAGGGAAAGTTAGACCAAAGTTCTAACTAAGACCAAAAGTCTAACTTGACTACTTATTGCTATTCAAAAAGGTAAGTTAGTGCTAGTAACTTTACTACTAGTAAACGTACTAGCAGTGAACTTACTAGTATTAAAGTTACAACTAAAGGTACAGCAGTAGCATACCTTTATGAATTCCAAAAAGTAGTCTAGTTAGACTTTTGGCTAAGTTAGACTTTTGACCTCAGCTTTCCATTGTGAATCAGACCCTGTGTGTTTTTAGTGCAGATGATGATGATGATTTCAGATCAAAATAGAGCAGTGTTTCCTCAGAGAAAGGGAGCTGACGTTCCTTGTCCTTTCCTTTCAAGATGAATCCCCGCTTTCTTTTTTTCTTTTCTTAAGACTTGATCTCATATGATTGCCTATTGATTGAGGTTTATGCATTCTGATAATAACTTGCTACTAATCAATTCTTGCCTTCTGTAAACTATTAACCTTTAATAACCTTCATGGTTTGAAACTAAATTATCTGTCCTTCTTGTATGCTTATTGAAAAAAGAGGGTATGAAGTTCCTTATGGGAGTCTTAAGCAGGTAAGAGAGCCCGGATAACTATTACTATGGAGGTGGTCCAACCAATGTTACAAGGGGATGGGGGAATTCCTCCATTGGGAACTAGGGCCCTCACACACCCAGCCAGCTAGGTGTCATGCTTCATCATTGGGCCTGCTCCTCGTCGGGTCGGCGCTGCAATACCCGACGGGCACCCAATGTGGGGCTCTTTGGCGGAGATCTTTTGTTCCACGCCGTATGGTGTAGTGGGGGTGAGGGGCCCAATGTGAGTAAATGTGGTGAAAAAGTGTGTGCAGTGATTAAAAAAGGTAAGGGAATCCAATAAGAGACCTTTATTCAGATAGGTTCCCTGCCTCATTAAAATAAAGGTAGAGTAGTGTATATGTGACTGTGATGAATCAGGATATTTACGCTCTACTCGTAATTATATCGGTCAACATGTTTCTTGCCTCGCTCGTCAGGAGGATCGAATGGCAATTCTTCAGGACCACATAAAATGCATCTGCACATCATGGCGAGGTGGAAACACCTACCTCCCAAATGATCAAACTGTGGGAATAGTGACCACAGCGATGGAGGACGACCTATAGAAGGGTAATAATAGATACTCAGAAACATATTCATATACATCTGTGTAAACATTGTAGTAGTAACGACTCTCTCAACACTGCAATTATTTGGTGTAAAATAAAAGACCCTAAGTATGAGCAATCATGCTACACAATGTCGCATAATAAAGTGTCAACATTTCTTGGGAGGCTTACAGTGAGCTCATAATAAAGAAAATTAAAATTAAAAACAGGGCTCAGACTAGTCATGAGAATGGTGGCAAATGGACTCACCTACTATTGTAGGAATTATGCCTCAGCGGTTTGCCGGCGGGTCTGGGGACACCTATCATGTAGTGTCCTACAGGGCCAAAATGGTTGAAGACGTCACCAATTAATTACAAACACAAATAGATTAAAGAAAATATCTGTGATAGAACAACAATTGTAGGTAGATGGCGGGGAGGGCAGCGTAATGCAAGCGACACACCAAAACCTGAGAGGAGTTGAACACAGGCCCCCAAAGAAGTCGGAACACTGGAGAGCCAACGCACCCCCTGTCTGTTAGGTCGTTTAAGAAACACCATTCTATTGGGTTCCAGGGTAGAGGGCGCGGGAGGGTCATCTCCCGGTGTACGTGGTTCGTACTCTGGGTGGTTAACTCATGGTTAGAAGTGCTAGCTTACCGCCATATACCGCCGCCTCTCACTCATAGCCAGAACCTCAGTGACATTACAAAAGGGGGCCGGGACTGCTCGTGAATGAGCTAAGGCTCACCTGGTTAGGACGGAGTCCAACAGTGAGACCTACCCCTCCGCCGGTGGAACCGGATGGCTACAATCAGCTGAAGTTTGTGCCGAAATATCCACCGACTCCAGGAAGTGGGCGGGGTGGCCCCCATTTGGGAACTGCACGCAAACACCTGCGACTCAGCACATCATCCACTCAAAAACGGGAGAAGCCATGTCGGCCATCTTTAAGTGGTGTGTGAAAAACGAAAAACCCTTATACTACAGAATCCTCGATAAGGCGCTATGTGTGGTAACTGTGTAACAATACTCATCTCTAGAATCATTTAACTTGCCAAAATGAGTATGCTAACCATTAACAGCCTATTAAAACAGTATAAGGTGAATCCACTATAGTAGGTGTGTACTGCTGTTCGCTAAGATTGTTTGGTATTACAAGTGGTGCAGAAACAAAAACTAATTGTTATACCAGGTGTTCAAAAATCCAAAGACCACCATAACCAAGTCTAAGAAAGAGCGTCTCTCAAAGTGTAAGCAGTCCAAGGTGAATGCTACACATATAAAGAGGAATAAAAAATATATATACATTTTATATATATCGGGTTAAAAACAATGGGCCAACAGAGGCAATTTGCATCTTTGGTAACCTGATGAAGTCCCACGGGGGTTGCCCGTGCATATTACTTTAACAAAAAGGGGGGACAGGTGGGCTTATAAGGTCCAACATACATGCCCATGACAATTGAAAAAAGAGGGTATGAAGTTCCTTATGGGAGTCTTAAGCAGGTAAGAGAGCCCGGATAACTATTACTATGGAGGTGGTCCAACCAATGTTACAAGGGGATGGGGGAATTCCTCCATTGGGAACTAGGGCCCTCACACACCCAGCCAGCTAGGTGTCATGCTTCATCATTGGGCCTGCTCCTCGTCGGGTCGGCGCTGCAATACCCGACGGGCACCCAATGTGGGGCTCTTTGGCGGAGATCTTTTGTTCCACGCCGTATGGTGTAGTGGGGGTGAGGGGCCCAATGTGAGTAAATGTGGTGAAAAAGTGTGTGCAGTGATTAAAAAAGGTAAGGGAATCCAATAAGAGACCTTTATTCAGATAGGTTCCCTGCCTCATTAAAATAAAGGTAGAGTAGTGTATATGTGACTGTGATGAATCAGGATATTTACGCTCTACTCGTAATTATATCGGTCAACATGTTTCTTGCCTCGCTCGTCAGGAGGATCGAATGGCAATTCTTCAGGACCACATAAAATGCATCTGCACATCATGGCGAGGTGGAAACACCTACCTCCCAAATGATCAAACTGTGGGAATAGTGACCACAGCGATGGAGGACGACCTATAGAAGGGTAATAATAGATACTCAGAAACATATTCATATACATCTGTGTAAACATTGTAGTAGTAACGACTCTCTCAACACTGCAATTATTTGGTGTAAAATAAAAGACCCTAAGTATGAGCAATCATGCTACACAATGTCGCATAATAAAGTGTCAACATTTCTTGGGAGGCTTACAGTGAGCTCATAATAAAGAAAATTAAAATTAAAAACAGGGCTCAGACTAGTCATGAGAATGGTGGCAAATGGACTCACCTACTATTGTAGGAATTATGCCTCAGCGGTTTGCCGGCGGGTCTGGGGACACCTATCATGTAGTGTCCTACAGGGCCAAAATGGTTGAAGACGTCGCCAATTAATTACAAACACAAATAGATTAAAGAAAATATCTGTGATAGAACAACAATTGTAGGTAGATGGCGGGGAGGGCAGCGTAATGCAAGCGACACACCAAAACCTGAGAGGAGTTGAACACAGGCCCCCAAAGAAGTCGGAACACTGGAGAGCCAACGCACCCCCTGTCTGTTAGGTCGTTTAAGAAACACCATTCTATTGGGTTCCAGGGTAGAGGGCGCGGGAGGGTCATCTCCCGGTGTACGTGGTTCGTACTCTGGGTGGTTAACTCATGGTTAGAAGTGCTAGCTTACCGCCATATACCGCCGCCTCTCACTCATAGCCAGAACCTCAGTGACATTACAAAAGGGGGCCGGGACTGCTCGTGAATGAGCTAAGGCTCACCTGGTTAGGACGGAGTCCAACAGTGAGACCTACCCCTCCGCCGGTGGAACCGGATGGCTACAATCAGCTGAAGTTTGTGCCGAAATATCCACCGACTCCAGGAAGTGGGCGGGGTGGCCCCCATTTGGGAACTGCACGCAAACACCTGCGACTCAGCACATCATCCACTCAAAAACGGGAGAAGCCATGTCGGCCATCTTTAAGTGGTGTGTGAAAAACGAAAAACCCTTATACTACAGAATCCTCGATAAGGCGCTATGTGTGGTAACTGTGTAACAATACTCATCTCTAGAATCATTTAACTTGCCAAAATGAGTATGCTAACCATTAACAGCCTATTAAAACAGTATAAGGTGAATCCACTATAGTAGGTGTGTACTGCTGTTCGCTAAGATTGTTTGGTATTACAAGTGGTGCAGAAACAAAAACTAATTGTTATACCAGGTGTTCAAAAATCCAAAGACCACCATAACCAAGTCTAAGAAAGAGCGTCTCTCAAAGTGTAAGCAGTCCAAGGTGAATGCTACACATATAAAGAGGAATAAAAAATATATATACATTTTATATATATCGGGTTAAAAACAATGGGCCAACAGAGGCAATTTGCATCTTTGGTAACCTGATGAAGTCCCACGGGGGTTGCCCGTGCATATTACTTTAACAAAAAGGGGGGACAGGTGGGCTTATAAGGTCCAACATACATGCCCATGACAATTGAAAAAAGAGGGTATGAAGTTCCTTATGGGAGTCTTAAGCAGGTAAGAGAGCCCGGATAACTATTACTATGGAGGTGGTCCAACCAATGTTACAAGGGGATGGGGGAATTCCTCCATTGGGAACTAGGGCCCTCACACACCCAGCCAGCTAGGTGTCATGCTTCATCATTGGGCCTGCTCCTCGTCGGGTCGGCGCTGCAATACCCGACGGGCACCCAATGTGGGGCTCTTTGGCGGAGATCTTTTGTTCCACGCCGTATGGTGTAGTGGGGGTGAGGGGCCCAATGTGAGTAAATGTGGTGAAAAAGTGTGTGCAGTGATTAAAAAAGGTAAGGGAATCCAATAAGAGACCTTTATTCAGATAGGTTCCCTGCCTCATTAAAATAAAGGTAGAGTAGTGTATATGTGACTGTGATGAATCAGGATATTTACGCTCTACTCGTAATTATATCGGTCAACATGTTTCTTGCCTCGCTCGTCAGGAGGATCGAATGGCAATTCTTCAGGACCACATAAAATGCATCTGCACATCATGGCGAGGTGGAAACACCTACCTCCCAAATGATCAAACTGTGGGAATAGTGACCACAGCGATGGAGGACGACCTATAGAAGGGTAATAATAGATACTCAGAAACATATTCATATACATCTGTGTAAACATTGTAGTAGTAACGACTCTCTCAACACTGCAATTATTTGGTGTAAAATAAAAGACCCTAAGTATGAGCAATCATGCTACACAATGTCGCATAATAAAGTGTCAACATTTCTTGGGAGGCTTACAGTGAGCTCATAATAAAGAAAATTAAAATTAAAAACAGGGCTCAGACTAGTCATGAGAATGGTGGCAAATGGACTCACCTACTATTGTAGGAATTATGCCTCAGCGGTTTGCCGGCGGGTCTGGGGACACCTATCATGTAGTGTCCTACAGGGCCAAAATGGTTGAAGACGTCACCAATTAATTACAAACACAAATAGATTAAAGAAAATATCTGTGATAGAACAACAATTGTAGGTAGATGGCGGGGAGGGCAGCGTAATGCAAGCGACACACCAAAACCTGAGAGGAGTTGAACACAGGCCCCCAAAGAAGTCGGAACACTGGAGAGCCAACGCACCCCCTGTCTGTTAGGTCGTTTAAGAAACACCATTCTATTGGGTTCCAGGGTAGAGGGCGCGGGAGGGTCATCTCCCGGTGTACGTGGTTCGTACTCTGGGTGGTTAACTCATGGTTAGAAGTGCTAGCTTACCGCCATATACCGCCGCCTCTCACTCATAGCCAGAACCTCAGTGACATTACAAAAGGGGGCCGGGACTGCTCGTGAATGAGCTAAGGCTCACCTGGTTAGGACGGAGTCCAACAGTGAGACCTACCCCTCCGCCGGTGGAACCGGATGGCTACAATCAGCTGAAGTTTGTGCCGAAATATCCACCGACTCCAGGAAGTGGGCGGGGTGGCCCCCATTTGGGAACTGCACGCAAACACCTGCGACTCAGCACATCATCCACTCAAAAACGGGAGAAGCCATGTCGGCCATCTTTAAGTGGTGTGTGAAAAACGAAAAACCCTTATACTACAGAATCCTCGATAAGGCGCTATGTGTGGTAACTGTGTAACAATACTCATCTCTAGAATCATTTAACTTGCCAAAATGAGTATGCTAACCATTAACAGCCTATTAAAACAGTATAAGGTGAATCCACTATAGTAGGTGTGTACTGCTGTTCGCTAAGATTGTTTGGTATTACAAGTGGTGCAGAAACAAAAACTAATTGTTATACCAGGTGTTCAAAAATCCAAAGACCACCATAACCAAGTCTAAGAAAGAGCGTCTCTCAAAGTGTAAGCAGTCCAAGGTGAATGCTACACATATAAAGAGGAATAAAAAATATATATACATTTTATATATATCGGGTTAAAAACAATGGGCCAACAGAGGCAATTTGCATCTTTGGTAACCTGATGAAGTCCCACGGGGGTTGCCCGTGCATATTACTTTAACAAAAAGGGGGGACAGGTGGGCTTATAAGGTCCAACATACATGCCCATGACAATTGAAAAAAGAGGGTATGAAGTTCCTTATGGGAGTCTTAAGCAGGTAAGAGAGCCCGGATAACTATTACTATGGAGGTGGTCCAACCAATGTTACAAGGGGATGGGGGAATTCCTCCATTGGGAACTAGGGCCCTCACACACCCAGCCAGCTAGGTGTCATGCTTCATCATTGGGCCTGCTCCTCGTCGGGTCGGCGCTGCAATACCCGACGGGCACCCAATGTGGGGCTCTTTGGCGGAGATCTTTTGTTCCACGCCGTATGGTGTAGTGGGGGTGAGGGGCCCAATGTGAGTAAATGTGGTGAAAAAGTGTGTGCAGTGATTAAAAAAGGTAAGGGAATCCAATAAGAGACCTTTATTCAGATAGGTTCCCTGCCTCATTAAAATAAAGGTAGAGTAGTGTATATGTGACTGTGATGAATCAGGATATTTACGCTCTACTCGTAATTATATCGGTCAACATGTTTCTTGCCTCGCTCGTCAGGAGGATCGAATGGCAATTCTTCAGGACCACATAAAATGCATCTGCACATCATGGCGAGGTGGAAACACCTACCTCCCAAATGATCAAACTGTGGGAATAGTGACCACAGCGATGGAGGACGACCTATAGAAGGGTAATAATAGATACTCAGAAACATATTCATATACATCTGTGTAAACATTGTAGTAGTAACGACTCTCTCAACACTGCAATTATTTGGTGTAAAATAAAAGACCCTAAGTATGAGCAATCATGCTACACAATGTCGCATAATAAAGTGTCAACATTTCTTGGGAGGCTTACAGTGAGCTCATAATAAAGAAAATTAAAATTAAAAACAGGGCTCAGACTAGTCATGAGAATGGTGGCAAATGGACTCACCTACTATTGTAGGAATTATGCCTCAGCGGTTTGCCGGCGGGTCTGGGGACACCTATCATGTAGTGTCCTACAGGGCCAAAATGGTTGAAGACGTCACCAATTAATTACAAACACAAATAGATTAAAGAAAATATCTGTGATAGAACAACAATTGTAGGTAGATGGCGGGGAGGGCAGCGTAATGCAAGCGACACACCAAAACCTGAGAGGAGTTGAACACAGGCCCCCAAAGAAGTCGGAACACTGGAGAGCCAACGCACCCCCTGTCTGTTAGGTCGTTTAAGAAACACCATTCTATTGGGTTCCAGGGTAGAGGGCGCGGGAGGGTCATCTCCCGGTGTACGTGGTTCGTACTCTGGGTGGTTAACTCATGGTTAGAAGTGCTAGCTTACCGCCATATACCGCCGCCTCTCACTCATAGCCAGAACCTCAGTGACATTACAAAAGGGGGCCGGGACTGCTCGTGAATGAGCTAAGGCTCACCTGGTTAGGACGGAGTCCAACAGTGAGACCTACCCCTCCGCCGGTGGAACCGGATGGCTACAATCAGCTGAAGTTTGTGCCGAAATATCCACCGACTCCAGGAAGTGGGCGGGGTGGCCCCCATTTGGGAACTGCACGCAAACACCTGCGACTCAGCACATCATCCACTCAAAAACGGGAGAAGCCATGTCGGCCATCTTTAAGTGGTGTGTGAAAAACGAAAAACCCTTATACTACAGAATCCTCGATAAGGCGCTATGTGTGGTAACTGTGTAACAATACTCATCTCTAGAATCATTTAACTTGCCAAAATGAGTATGCTAACCATTAACAGCCTATTAAAACAGTATAAGGTGAATCCACTATAGTAGGTGTGTACTGCTGTTCGCTAAGATTGTTTGGTATTACAAGTGGTGCAGAAACAAAAACTAATTGTTATACCAGGTGTTCAAAAATCCAAAGACCACCATAACCAAGTCTAAGAAAGAGCGTCTCTCAAAGTGTAAGCAATCCAAGGTGAATGCTACACATATAAAGAGGAATAAAAAATATATATACATTTTATATATATCGGGTTAAAAACAATGGGCCAACAGAGGCAATTTGCATCTTTGGTAACCTGATGAAGTCCCACGGGGGTTGCCCGTGCATATTACTTTAACAAAAAGGGGGGACAGGTGGGCTTATAAGGTCCAACATACATGCCCATGACAATTGAAAAAAGAGGGTATGAAGTTCCTTATGGGAGTCTTAAGCAGGTAAGAGAGCCCGGATAACTATTACTATGGAGGTGGTCCAACCAATGTTACAAGGGGATGGGGGAATTCCTCCATTGGGAACTAGGGCCCTCACACACCCAGCCAGCTAGGTGTCATGCTTCATCATTGGGCCTGCTCCTCGTCGGGTCGGCGCTGCAATACCCGACGGGCACCCAATGTGGGGCTCTTTGGCGGAGATCTTTTGTTCCACGCCGTATGGTGTAGTGGGGGTGAGGGGCCCAATGTGAGTAAATGTGGTGAAAAAGTGTGTGCAGTGATTAAAAAAGGTAAGGGAATCCAATAAGAGACCTTTATTCAGATAGGTTCCCTGCCTCATTAAAATAAAGGTAGAGTAGTGTATATGTGACTGTGATGAATCAGGATATTTACGCTCTACTCGTAATTATATCGGTCAACATGTTTCTTGCCTCGCTCGTCAGGAGGATCGAATGGCAATTCTTCAGGACCACATAAAATGCATCTGCACATCATGGCGAGGTGGAAACACCTACCTCCCAAATGATCAAACTGTGGGAATAGTGACCACAGCGATGGAGGACGACCTATAGAAGGGTAATAATAGATACTCAGAAACATATTCATATACATCTGTGTAAACATTGTAGTAGTAACGACTCTCTCAACACTGCAATTATTTGGTGTAAAATAAAAGACCCTAAGTATGAGCAATCATGCTACACAATGTCGCATAATAAAGTGTCAACATTTCTTGGGAGGCTTACAGTGAGCTCATAATAAAGAAAATTAAAATTAAAAACAGGGCTCAGACTAGTCATGAGAATGGTGGCAAATGGACTCACCTACTATTGTAGGAATTATGCCTCAGCGGTTTGCCGGCGGGTCTGGGGACACCTATCATGTAGTGTCCTACAGGGCCAAAATGGTTGAAGACGTCACCAATTAATTACAAACACAAATAGATTAAAGAAAATATCTGTGATAGAACAACAATTGTAGGTAGATGGCGGGGAGGGCAGCGTAATGCAAGCGACACACCAAAACCTGAGAGGAGTTGAACACAGGCCCCCAAAGAAGTCGGAACACTGGAGAGCCAACGCACCCCCTGTCTGTTAGGTCGTTTAAGAAACACCATTCTATTGGGTTCCAGGGTAGAGGGCGCGGGAGGGTCATCTCCCGGTGTACGTGGTTCGTACTCTGGGTGGTTAACTCATGGTTAGAAGTGCTAGCTTACCGCCATATACCGCCGCCTCTCACTCATAGCCAGAACCTCAGTGACATTACAAAAGGGGGCCGGGACTGCTCGTGAATGAGCTAAGGCTCACCTGGTTAGGACGGAGTCCAACAGTGAGACCTACCCCTCCGCCGGTGGAACCGGATGGCTACAATCAGCTGAAGTTTGTGCCGAAATATCCACCGACTCCAGGAAGTGGGCGGGGTGGCCCCCATTTGGGAACTGCACGCAAACACCTGCGACTCAGCACATCATCCACTCAAAAACGGGAGAAGCCATGTCGGCCATCTTTAAGTGGTGTGTGAAAAACGAAAAACCCTTATACTACAGAATCCTCGATAAGGCGCTATGTGTGGTAACTGTGTAACAATACTCATCTCTAGAATCATTTAACTTGCCAAAATGAGTATGCTAACCATTAACAGCCTATTAAAACAGTATAAGGTGAATCCACTATAGTAGGTGTGTACTGCTGTTCGCTAAGATTGTTTGGTATTACAAGTGGTGCAGAAACAAAAACTAATTGTTATACCAGGTGTTCAAAAATCCAAAGACCACCATAACCAAGTCTAAGAAAGAGCGTCTCTCAAAGTGTAAGCAGTCCAAGGTGAATGCTACACATATAAAGAGGAATAAAAAATATATATACATTTTATATATATCGGGTTAAAAACAATGGGCCAACAGAGGCAATTTGCATCTTTGGTAACCTGATGAAGTCCCACGGGGGTTGCCCGTGCATATTACTTTAACAAAAAGGGGGGACAGGTGGGCTTATAAGGTCCAACATACATGCCCATGACAATTGAAAAAAGAGGGTATGAAGTTCCTTATGGGAGTCTTAAGCAGGTAAGAGAGCCCGGATAACTATTACTATGGAGGTGGTCCAACCAATGTTACAAGGGGATGGGGGAATTCCTCCATTGGGAACTAGGGCCCTCACACACCCAGCCAGCTAGGTGTCATGCTTCATCATTGGGCCTGCTCCTCGTCGGGTCGGCGCTGCAATACCCGACGGGCAACTCTACCTTTATTTTAATGAGGCAGGGAACCTATCTGAATAAAGGTCTCTTATTGGATTCCCTTACCTTTTTTAATCACTGCACACACTTTTTCACCACATTTACTCACATTGGGCCCCTCACCCCCACTACACCATACGGCGTGGAACAAAAGATCTCCGCCAAAGAGCCCCACATTGGGTGCCCGTCGGGTATTGCAGCGCCGACCCGACGAGGAGCAGGCCCAATGATGAAGCATGACACCTAGCTGGCTGGGTGTGTGAGGGCCCTAGTTCCCAATGGAGGAATTCCCCCATCCCCTTGTAACATTGGTTGGACCACCTCCATAGTAATAGTTATCCGGGCTCTCTTACCTGCTTAAGACTCCCATAAGGAACTTCATACCCTCTTTTTTCAATTGTCATGGGCATGTATGTTGGACCTTATAAGCCCACCTGTCCCCCCTTTTTGTTAAAGTAATATGCACGGGCAACCCCCGTGGGACTTCATCAGGTTACCAAAGATGCAAATTGCCTCTGTTGGCCCATTGTTTTTAACCCGATATATATAAAATGTATATATATTTTTTATTCCTCTTTATATGTGTAGCATTCACCTTGGACTGCTTACACTTTGAGAGACGCTCTTTCTTAGACTTGGTTATGGTGGTCTTTGGATTTTTGAACACCTGGTATAACAATTAGTTTTTGTTTCTGCACCACTTGTAATACCAAACAATCTTAGCGAACAGCAGTACACACCTACTATAGTGGATTCACCTTATACTGTTTTAATAGGCTGTTAATGGTTAGCATACTCATTTTGGCAAGTTAAATGATTCTAGAGATGAGTATTGTTACACAGTTACCACACATAGCGCCTTATCGAGGATTCTGTAGTATAAGGGTTTTTCGTTTTTCACACACCACTTAAAGATGGCCGACATGGCTTCTCCCGTTTTTGAGTGGATGATGTGCTGAGTCGCAGGTGTTTGCGTGCAGTTCCCAAATGGGGGCCACCCCGCCCACTTCCTGGAGTCGGTGGATATTTCGGCACAAACTTCAGCTGATTGTAGCCATCCGGTTCCACCGGCGGAGGGGTAGGTCTCACTGTTGGACTCCGTCCTAACCAGGTGAGCCTTAGCTCATTCACGAGCAGTCCCGGCCCCCTTTTGTAATGTCACTGAGGTTCTGGCTATGAGTGAGAGGCGGCGGTATATGGCGGTAAGCTAGCACTTCTAACCATGAGTTAACCACCCAGAGTACGAACCACGTACACCGGGAGATGACCCTCCCGCGCCCTCTACCCTGGAACCCAATAGAATGGTGTTTCTTAAACGACCTAACAGACAGGGGGTGCGTTGGCTCTCCAGTGTTCCGACTTCTTTGGGGGCCTGTGTTCAACTCCTCTCAGGTTTTGGTGTGTCGCTTGCATTACGCTGCCCTCCCCGCCATCTACCTACAATTGTTGTTCTATCACAGATATTTTCTTTAATCTATTTGTGTTTGTAATTAATTGGTGACGTCTTCAACCATTTTGGCCCTGTAGGACACTACATGATAGGTGTCCCCAGACCCGCCGGCAAACCGCTGAGGCATAATTCCTACAATAGTAGGTGAGTCCATTTGCCACCATTCTCATGACTAGTCTGAGCCCTGTTTTTAATTTTAATTTTCTTTATTATGAGCTCACTGTAAGCCTCCCAAGAAATGTTGACACTTTATTATGCGACATTGTGTAGCATGATTGCTCATACTTAGGGTCTTTTATTTTACACCAAATAATTGCAGTGTTGAGAGAGTCGTTACTACTACAATGTTTACACAGATGTATATGAATATGTTTCTGAGTATCTATTATTACCCTTCTATAGGTCGTCCTCCATCGCTGTGGTCACTATTCCCACAGTTTGATCATTTGGGAGGTAGGTGTTTCCACCTCGCCATGATGTGCAGATGCATTTTATGTGGTCCTGAAGAATTGCCATTCGATCCTCCTGACGAGCGAGGCAAGAAACATGTTGACCGATATAATTACGAGTAGAGCGTAAATATCCTGATTCATCACAGTCACATATACACTACTCTACCTTTATTTTAATGAGGCAGGGAACCTATCTGAATAAAGGTCTCTTATTGGATTCCCTTACCTTTTTTAATCACTGCACACACTTTTTCACCACATTTACTCACATTGGGCCCCTCACCCCCACTACACCATACGGCGTGGAACAAAAGATCTCCGCCAAAGAGCCCCACATTGGGTGCCCGTCGGGTATTGCAGCGCCGACCCGACGAGGAGCAGGCCCAATGATGAAGCATGACACCTAGCTGGCTGGGTGTGTGAGGGCCCTAGTTCCCAATGGAGGAATTCCCCCATCCCCTTGTAACATTGGTTGGACCACCTCCATAGTAATAGTTATCCGGGCTCTCTTACCTGCTTAAGACTCCCATAAGGAACTTCATACCCTCTTTTTTCAATTGTCATGGGCATGTATGTTGGACCTTATAAGCCCACCTGTCCCCCCTTTTTGTTAAAGTAATATGCACGGGCAACCCCCGTGGGACTTCATCAGGTTACCAAAGATGCAAATTGCCTCTGTTGGCCCATTGTTTTTAACCCGATATATATAAAATGTATATATATTTTTTATTCCTCTTTATATGTGTAGCATTCACCTTGGACTGCTTACACTTTGAGAGACGCTCTTTCTTAGACTTGGTTATGGTGGTCTTTGGATTTTTGAACACCTGGTATAACAATTAGTTTTTGTTTCTGCACCACTTGTAATACCAAACAATCTTAGCGAACAGCAGTACACACCTACTATAGTGGATTCACCTTATACTGTTTTAATAGGCTGTTAATGGTTAGCATACTCATTTTGGCAAGTTAAATGATTCTAGAGATGAGTATTGTTACACAGTTACCACACATAGCGCCTTATCGAGGATTCTGTAGTATAAGGGTTTTTCGTTTTTCACACACCACTTAAAGATGGCCGACATGGCTTCTCCCGTTTTTGAGTGGATGATGTGCTGAGTCGCAGGTGTTTGCGTGCAGTTCCCAAATGGGGGCCACCCCGCCCACTTCCTGGAGTCGGTGGATATTTCGGCACAAACTTCAGCTGATTGTAGCCATCCGGTTCCACCGGCGGAGGGGTAGGTCTCACTGTTGGACTCCGTCCTAACCAGGTGAGCCTTAGCTCATTCACGAGCAGTCCCGGCCCCCTTTTGTAATGTCACTGAGGTTCTGGCTATGAGTGAGAGGCGGCGGTATATGGCGGTAAGCTAGCACTTCTAACCATGAGTTAACCACCCAGAGTACGAACCACGTACACCGGGAGATGACCCTCCCGCGCCCTCTACCCTGGAACCCAATAGAATGGTGTTTCTTAAACGACCTAACAGACAGGGGGTGCGTTGGCTCTCCAGTGTTCCGACTTCTTTGGGGGCCTGTGTTCAACTCCTCTCAGGTTTTGGTGTGTCGCTTGCATTACGCTGCCCTCCCCGCCATCTACCTACAATTGTTGTTCTATCACAGATATTTTCTTTAATCTATTTGTGTTTGTAATTAATTGGTGACGTCTTCAACCATTTTGGCCCTGTAGGACACTACATGATAGGTGTCCCCAGACCCGCCGGCAAACCGCTGAGGCATAATTCCTACAATAGTAGGTGAGTCCATTTGCCACCATTCTCATGACTAGTCTGAGCCCTGTTTTTAATTTTAATTTTCTTTATTATGAGCTCACTGTAAGCCTCCCAAGAAATGTTGACACTTTATTATGCGACATTGTGTAGCATGATTGCTCATACTTAGGGTCTTTTATTTTACACCAAATAATTGCAGTGTTGAGAGAGTCGTTACTACTACAATGTTTACACAGATGTATATGAATATGTTTCTGAGTATCTATTATTACCCTTCTATAGGTCGTCCTCCATCGCTGTGGTCACGATTCCCACAGTTTGATCATTTGGGAGGTAGGTGTTTCCACCTCGCCATGATGTGCAGATGCATTTTATGTGGTCCTGAAGAATTGCCATTCGATCCTCCTGACGAGCGAGGCAAGAAACATGTTGACCGATATAATTACGAGTAGAGCGTAAATATCCTGATTCATCACAGTCACATATACACTACTCTACCTTTATTTTAATGAGGCAGGGAACCTATCTGAATAAAGGTCTCTTATTGGATTCCCTTACCTTTTTTAATCACTGCACACACTTTTTCACCACATTTACTCACATTGGGCCCCTCACCCCCACTACACCATACGGCGTGGAACAAAAGATCTCCGCCAAAGAGCCCCACATTGGGTGCCCGTCGGGTATTGCAGCGCCGACCCGACGAGGAGCAGGCCCAATGATGAAGCATGACACCTAGCTGGCTGGGTGTGTGAGGGCCCTAGTTCCCAATGGAGGAATTCCCCCATCCCCTTGTAACATTGGTTGGACCACCTCCATAGTAATAGTTATCCGGGCTCTCTTACCTGCTTAAGACTCCCATAAGGAACTTCATACCCTCTTTTTTCAATTGTCATGGGCATGTATGTTGGACCTTATAAGCCCACCTGTCCCCCCTTTTTGTTAAAGTAATATGCACGGGCAACCCCCGTGGGACTTCATCAGGTTACCAAAGATGCAAATTGCCTCTGTTGGCCCATTGTTTTTAACCCGATATATATAAAATGTATATATATTTTTTATTCCTCTTTATATGTGTAGCATTCACCTTGGACTGCTTACACTTTGAGAGACGCTCTTTCTTAGACTTGGTTATGGTGGTCTTTGGATTTTTGAACACCTGGTATAACAATTAGTTTTTGTTTCTGCACCACTTGTAATACCAAACAATCTTAGCGAACAGCAGTACACACCTACTATAGTGGATTCACCTTATACTGTTTTAATAGGCTGTTAATGGTTAGCATACTCATTTTGGCAAGTTAAATGATTCTAGAGATGAGTATTGTTACACAGTTACCACACATAGCGCCTTATCGAGGATTCTGTAGTATAAGGGTTTTTCGTTTTTCACACACCACTTAAAGATGGCCGACATGGCTTCTCCCGTTTTTGAGTGGATGATGTGCTGAGTCGCAGGTGTTTGCGTGCAGTTCCCAAATGGGGGCCACCCCGCCCACTTCCTGGAGTCGGTGGATATTTCGGCACAAACTTCAGCTGATTGTAGCCATCCGGTTCCACCGGCGGAGGGGTAGGTCTCACTGTTGGACTCCGTCCTAACCAGGTGAGCCTTAGCTCATTCACGAGCAGTCCCGGCCCCCTTTTGTAATGTCACTGAGGTTCTGGCTATGAGTGAGAGGCGGCGGTATATGGCGGTAAGCTAGCACTTCTAACCATGAGTTAACCACCCAGAGTACGAACCACGTACACCGGGAGATGACCCTCCCGCGCCCTCTACCCTGGAACCCAATAGAATGGTGTTTCTTAAACGACCTAACAGACAGGGGGTGCGTTGGCTCTCCAGTGTTCCGACTTCTTTGGGGGCCTGTGTTCAACTCCTCTCAGGTTTTGGTGTGTCGCTTGCATTACGCTGCCCTCCCCGCCATCTACCTACAATTGTTGTTCTATCACAGATATTTTCTTTAATCTATTTGTGTTTGTAATTAATTGGTGACGTCTTCAACCATTTTGGCCCTGTAGGACACTACATGATAGGTGTCCCCAGACCCGCCGGCAAACCGCTGAGGCATAATTCCTACAATAGTAGGTGAGTCCATTTGCCACCATTCTCATGACTAGTCTGAGCCCTGTTTTTAATTTTAATTTTCTTTATTATGAGCTCACTGTAAGCCTCCCAAGAAATGTTGACACTTTATTATGCGACATTGTGTAGCATGATTGCTCATACTTAGGGTCTTTTATTTTACACCAAATAATTGCAGTGTTGAGAGAGTCGTTACTACTACAATGTTTACACAGATGTATATGAATATGTTTCTGAGTATCTATTATTACCCTTCTATAGGTCGTCCTCCATCGCTGTGGTCACTATTCCCACAGTTTGATCATTTGGGAGGTAGGTGTTTCCACCTCGCCATGATGTGCAGATGCATTTTATGTGGTCCTGAAGAATTGCCATTCGATCCTCCTGACGAGCGAGGCAAGAAACATGTTGACCGATATAATTACGAGTAGAGCGTAAATATCCTGATTCATCACAGTCACATATACACTACTCTACCTTTATTTTAATGAGGCAGGGAACCTATCTGAATAAAGGTCTCTTATTGGATTCCCTTACCTTTTTTAATCACTGCACACACTTTTTCACCACATTTACTCACATTGGGCCCCTCACCCCCACTACACCATACGGCGTGGAACAAAAGATCTCCGCCAAAGAGCCCCACATTGGGTGCCCGTCGGGTATTGCAGCGCCGACCCGACGAGGAGCAGGCCCAATGATGAAGCATGACACCTAGCTGGCTGGGTGTGTGAGGGCCCTAGTTCCCAATGGAGGAATTCCCCCATCCCCTTGTAACATTGGTTGGACCACCTCCATAGTAATAGTTATCCGGGCTCTCTTACCTGCTTAAGACTCCCATAAGGAACTTCATACCCTCTTTTTTCAATTGTCATGGGCATGTATGTTGGACCTTATAAGCCCACCTGTCCCCCCTTTTTGTTAAAGCTTCTTGTATGCTTTACATATTATTGAATGAATTGATTTGTTGCCCATGCTCAGTTGTGCATCACCAAAGTCCTTAGGGGATTAACACTGCTTCTGGTCCATCGAGAGAAGTAGTTTATGTTTCTTAAATTTGCACACAAAAAAGCGCCAACAGTATTATATCCCAAAAGTTTGAAACCTCAAATAAGTGCATTAGCAAAGTCCTCTAACATTCATAAAAGTGTGAAATTAGTTAATCATATTAAGTATGATTGGAATTATTACTGAGAGATGGTGCCATGTGGCTAAGGTGTCATCACTAGCACTTTGACAGAATCAATAGGATAACAAGAATCGAAATCTCATGTTTGTTGATTCATCTGTGTTTCAAGTAGATTAATAAATAGTGATTCAGTATATATAGATAAACACAGGTACTAAAACTGATTGACAGTCTTACTTTCAAAAGATTAGGTAACAGACTGATGAAATTCACAAAATGAGGATAAAGTTGCAAGGCATACCTACCCCTAAATGATGTCCCCAAAAGGAGTGAAATGGGCTTATTATGAGGTGGCTGGAACCAAATCACTCTAAGGCTTCAAGAAAAGCACTGATAATGCCAAAAGTGTGTAGTGTCTTGTGAGTATGTAATGAGGAAACCTTTGTGGCAGCTAATGTATTCTGTAGAACTGTGACATAAGCATTAGAGCATAGTGAATTGAATGCAGATTTAGAATGTGACGTTTGCGGTTACACGCACAAGAATAAAGATGTGATGTACAAAGCTCTGTTTGTGGCACAGTCATTGGTGAGTACCCAGGCTGGGGAAGACGCTACAATTGGTGACAAGATAGGAGATAAGTACCCGGAGATCAACAGTGCCCCTCCAAGAGAGTTTGCCATGGTCCAGCAAACTGGCGGTGCGTGCCACGTGTGCATTCTTGGAAGTGCAGAATCGACGTTTGACGTATGCGAAGTTAAACCACAGTCCCAGTTCCATGGAAGGCATTCTATGTATTGTATTGTATGTGGAACTTAAAAAGCGCAGCTATCACCCAACGGGTATCTTGGCGCTGGTACGTAAATTCTCAACAAGTGGTGGGGGGAAGAACAATATAGGGGGGAGAAAGAGCAGTATAAACAAACAGCGGCTCCTAAATACTGCATACTCTAGGGAACAACCATGTTTTGATCTTTTTCCTGAACTGTAGCAGATCAGTCATCTGTTTATATTCCAGAGGAATGCCGTTCCATAATTTGGCCGCAGCCGAGCTAAACGCACTTCCTCCTGATCTGACTCTTTGAGTTCTTGGGACTTTCACCAAACAGGCTGTGGTTGATCGAAGGCGCCTTGATGGTATGTACCATGGAAAGAGCCCCTGCAAATGTCTAGGTCCCAGGCCATGAAGGGCCTTAAAGACCAGACACAGGGACTTGAACTGAACCCTCTGTAATATGGGTAGCCAATGAAGCTCTGCCAGTGCTAATGACCCAGACGAGCGATGAGGCCTCATCAATGCCAACTTAGCTGCCACAGTTTGGACCCTTTGGAGCCGTTCAATCAGAAATTTTGGGGCTTCCAATAAGAGGGCATTACAATAATCAAGCCTACTAAGGATAATACTACCGACAACCAGCGCCCTGGTCATCTTTGGCAGTAATGGAAGAATTTTCCTTAGTGCTTTAATCAGGGAGAAACAGCTTCCAACCACCCTATTTACCTGCATTTCCATGGTCAGATGCGCATCCAGCATCACTCCCAAATTTTGTACTGTTCCAACAGGAGTTTGAACAGATGTAGTTGGGGAAGGCCAAAAATTTGACAGAAAAGGAGGGGGGACCTTCCCCACGCCACAGTATAAGACTTCCATCTTATCTGAGTTGAATTGGAGTGAGTTATTTCTCAACCATTGGGCAGTGTCCTGCATGCAGTCATGAAAGCAAGTCAAGGAGATCGACTGATCTCCCTCCAAAGAAAAGAAGAGCTGGGTGTCATCGGCGTAATTTACTATTCTCACTCCATGCGCTTTCATAACTCCAATCAAGGGTCTCATGTAGAGATTAAAGAGAATAGGGTTTATAGCCGATCCCTAAGGAACGCCATAGTGGAGGTATGATCGAAACCATTCTAAAACTACCCCTGCCACCCCAGCCTCCTTCAACCTAGTCAGCAAGATGCAGTGATCCACGGTGTCGAAAACGGCAGACAGGTCAAGTAAAACTAAGATACCCGATTGTCCCCTGTCTGCCCGTAGTCGCAGATCGTCTAACACGGTCACTAAAGCAGTCTCAGTTCCATGGCCCGGTCGAAAACCAAACTGAACATCGTCCAACTTAGAATTAGCTTCCAGGAACTGAGACAGAGAGTTACTTTCCAGCCGTTCAATGATCTTGATCGGATATGGTATGAGAGAGATGGGTCTATAATTCCCCGTACATGTCGGGTCCAAAGTCGGCTTTTTTAGGAGCGGTGTAACCCTAGCCCGTTTCCAACAGGCTGGCACCATACCAGAAGTTAAGGAGTATTTACAAATCTGGTGCAGAATAGGAAAGAGCTCAGAACCCAGCTCCTTCCAGGTCTTATGAGGAAGAGGATCTAGAGGAGACCCTGAGGATACACTCAAGGCAATTTTATTAAAGTTCAAATGCACTTAAGGAAGGCAGATGCCCTATCTCTACCCTAGTATCCTGCCCTAGGTCTCGTGGCTTATTACATCCAAGTATGATTCCTTCTTTCTGGGAATAATTATTCCTATTCAGTCCATCAATGATGTGACTGATTTTCTCCATGAAGAAGGTTGCTAGATTATCACATAGAGCTTGAGTTGGAATAATTTTAGATTGAGTACACTCTGGGGCGCTCATAACCTTCACTATTTTGAAGATTGCTCTAGAGTCATTCTTCGAATGTAAAATAGTGTTGGCAAAGTAGTTAGATTTAGCCATATTGATCTCCTTCTTATATTCTGCCATAGAGGCCTTCCAAGAGGCTCTATCCTCATCCAGATAATACCTCCTCCAGTTCCGCTCAGTCTTTCGGCAGTTCAATTTTAACTTTTTCAAGTGGTCGTTATACCAGCATGCCGACGGCCTACCAAGCTTTTTATAGTCTTTAATGGGAGCAGTCATGTCAAGCCTATTTAGGAGCTGAGCGCAAAAATCCAGATAAATGTCTTCTACTGTTCTATCTGGATCAGAGGTCTGATCCGCAGAGAAGGTTAAGGAAAGATCTCTGCTTCTAAACACTCTAGTTACTTTGGTGGCAGGTCGACCCCCTCTAAGGTCAAGTAACTGAAGCTTGACCAGGTGATGATCAGACCAGTTAACCGGTAGAATCTCCACTATTTCCACCGCTTTTTCCTTAGAGAAGACAAGATCCAAAATATTCCCTCCTATATGGGTGGGTTCAGTAATCCACTGGTGCAGTTGTAAATTCTCGCAGGCCTGGATAAGATTACTATATCCAGAGTCCAGGTTTCCATTGCACCATAGATCGAAGTCACCCATAAGGAGTAAGTTAGAGTGAGTAAGGGCCACATTGCAGATAGTGTCAACCAGTCCCTGCAAATGAGATACTTTTATCATTCCTGGGGGTCTGTAACAGATAATGCCCGACAATAGGCATCCCCTGGAATCTTTAAAGGAGAAGCCAAAAAGTTCAAAACCCTCGGTCTCATCGATCTCAATTTGGATAAAGTCCAGATTTTCCCTAAATATAATTCCTACCCCACCTCCACGTCCTGAGGCTCTCGGCTTATGTATAATTTAATAACCCTGAGGACAGGCCAAGCCTAGATCGACCTCTAGTCCAGACAGGGTCCAGGTTTCTCCCAGTATGGCATTCTTCCTTTTTGGATCAATTTTAGTGTCCAATACACCTTTCAAGCAGGAAGTACTGATCCTATCGCTTACTAACCTGCCTATCCAATTGAGTTCCTCACTCGAGTAGCAGAGCTGCTCCCTGACGGTATCCCCCACAGCATCACAGGCCGCATAACTGGCGCTAAGCGCGATCCGAGCGCGGACGGGCGCAGACGGGCTTGCCTTAGGCGCGCCTCCACTGCGCGGCCACGCCAGCATCCCGCTTATGTAGTCTAGCGACTGACAACTAGACTGCTAACCCGAGCGATGCAATTCCGCTCAGGTTGGTAAAGTTAAACTCTTTCACTTTGTGCTCGCTTAAACGCTACATATTAGGCAATTCCCTTGTTTCCCAGCATTACAATTCCCTCAGTTGCATTTGATGCAAATAAAAGCATCACTGAAAAGTCTACACATCAGTGGCCGTGAACCTGCTGGGAAGGCCACACAAAGAGGTACTGCGCAACTATGTATCCAAAAGCCATACATTCATGCGGAATGACAATGCTATAGGAGGATGTAGTAGGGTTTGGAAAGAGCAGCAAAGTTCAATATAACACTGCAAATAGAAGCGATGTGAGGCAGAGATCAGCCAGGTGTCAGATAGCACAAAGAGACACTTGAAGATAAAGTGATACAAGAATGGGCATTTACTACCCAGAATATTTTGCCCGGGGTTGTGCTTGCAGAGCTGTCCATACCCGAAGCAGCCGACCACCAAAACTGCTGGTTGGTGGCTCAAAACAACTCCCAAGTTCTCCTAAAAGCAAAGGACTCCCATGGAGACCAGGAGGGAGGTCAAGGTTCAACTAGCTGCCCATGGTGACCCAGAGGCCACCACAGCATAGAGCCTTAGAGATGGTATGGATGATGTGGGTCCTAGCGGAGAGCAGAAAGTGTTGGAAGGAACTCCACCCTCAGCATTAGCCAAACTCATAAATGGTTACGATGCCGCGCCTTCTTGAAATCACCACTGCCATTTGGTAATGCCAAAAAGTTGATTATTGGTGATAGATGGACTGCCTGGAAAGAAACATTTAATGATTTCATTGATGCGATTGAAGAAGCAGATAATAAGAACATTGTCTATTCCCTCAAGAATCTTACTGGTGGCCTGAGGTGTCAAGATGGCGGTCACACTCTAAGAGTGCTCTGGACCCCTCCGTCATCCACCTCGCATCCTCCTGTCAGCGGCAGCCTTCCACTCCTCTTACCTGTCTGCGGAGGTTCCCCATGCCAGGAGTGCTGTTCCGGTCTGCTGGGCCGGCAGTTTTGGGATCCTGACGCTCTGTTCTGGACTCTGCCTTTCCGATGCACTGAAGCTGCAAGAGGGTGGCCTCTGCCGTGAACCGCCAGTGAACGCGGCGACTCCACCCTGTGAGGCCCACTGTTGCTGCATCTCTTTCCGCTGCGGGGTTGCTGCAGCAACTGGTCTGGCTCCTGTGTGCTGCCCTGCTGGACTGGGATTTGCTCCGGTGCCGCGACCTCACCCTCACGCCCTCCACACACGAAGCATCGGCATCGGGAACCACCGCTGAAGGGCTCCAGACACTTGATCGACACCCGTGAGAGGCTGACGTCTGAGGTGCGCCTTCCGGGGCCAATACAGTAAATTTGGGAGAAGTCTCTGTGATCCTCCCGTTGAGGGCTGATCCAGGACCTGTGATGGAGTGACTGCCCAGTGAGTGGGGCCAGGCCCAGGGATCGGCTGCCTTGTCTGGTAGCGGTATGGGAGTCCGGTGCCAGTTCGACTTCCCCCCTATTCCCCTCGCCAGCTTGCACTGCTCTCCTCTGCGCTGCCGATCCTGCACGATCCTGGTGGTCTTCTCCTGCAATTGAGGGGGAAAGTGCGAGAGGCCTGCTTCATCCCCCTCCCCCAAGACAGCCTCTCTGGTACTCTGAGGCCGTGGAGTGGAGGCCTCCACTGCGGCCTACCAGTGAGCGAGACGCCTCTGTCCTGCGAGGCCCGCCTGTGCTGGACCCCCTTCTATTGCTCAAGTACTGCAGTGACTAGCTTGGCTCCTGCAGACTGCCCCTGGTGCTGCGACTTAGCAACCATGCTTTTTGTACACGTGGTGCCGGCCTGGGGGGGCTGCGCCTGGTGAACCCCCGGGGCCTTCGTTGCCTGCATCTGTTGGCCTGCCCTCTGTGGGAGCGGCGAGGCCATGTGGAGAGGACATTCGAAGAGCTTCTTTCGGGGTCAAGGTCAGAGGGTTCTGTTGATGACTGCATGAGCCCCCGGCAGAGGCCGGCCCGGAGCCTACATAAGCACATTCCCCGGTGAGTGAGGATGGATCGGCTGCTGTGTCGGGTAGCCCCCTGCTCCTCTCCAGCAGGTGCACAGCCCTTTGCCTCTGCCTGATTCCTCCACACCTGCACCACCACTGCACGGGCAGGCACGGCACAGCCACCGCGGATGGCTAGGAACGCTATGGGTCCCTGCCTCCTACCCACTGAGTCCACTGGACCCGCGCTGGCATACCGGGGCCCCGCTCCACGCATTGACTGAGGTGCACGCCCAGAGAGGGAGCCCCTGCCTGGTTTCAGCTGTGCAGATTGGGCGGTGTGGAGGGCCTCGAGGTGCTGAGGTCTCCATCCAGCATCAGGTGGCGAGACCGTCCTCAGGCCTCCGTGGAGAGCACGATCGGCGAGGTGCGGGTTGATGTGGCCCTTATCCACCAAGACCTCTGCTACGGCGCGGTTGTTGGAAGCGGAGTCGCACCTCTTCACTGCTGAAGACAACCTGAGCCAGTTGAAAACACAGGTGGCCCACCTGCAGACTCAGACCTCAAGCTACACCGCCAGGCGGAGGATGCAGAGAATTGCTCAAGGCGGAACAATCTGCGCCTCACAGGCTTTCCAGAGAATGTCAAACAGGGCTATGCGGACACCTTCATTGAGACATGGATCAGGTCATGGATACCTACAGAAGCCCTCTTGCCGTGGTTTGCCATCGAGCGCGCACACCTCTCTCTAGTGGCCAAGCCTCCCACTGGGGCCCCTCCAGGTCCTGTTATCATCCGGATCCTCAATTTCTGAGACAGGGACGCTATCCTGAGAGAAGCCCGAATCCATGGTCCCTTAAAATATCAAAACAGTACCATAATGATCAACCCAGATTACACGAGGGACGTTCAGGCCCAGCGTCGTACGTACGGAGAGGTTAAGCAAAAACTCTGTAATTTCGGTCTGCATTATGGGATCCTCTTCCTGGCTCGCCTCAGAGCTATTTTTCCGGATAAGGCAATCTTCTCCGACACGCCACAAGCGGCCTGGACATGGCTCACGAAGGAGCGGCCTCTGAGAGCCCAACCTGCCTTCCCCCCCCTCCCATATCGGGCCCTTCCCGACCGCCTCCTTCTCCACCCAAACAGCAGCGGAGGCACAATCGCTCCTGTAGGAGGGGAGAGCGGCATAGAGACCACTCACAATTGCCTGGAGCTGGCTCACAGATGTTGGTCTCCTCTGAAGTCCCTTCGAACTTGGGCAACCGCAGCCGGGCCAGCTCCCTGCTGAACCTAGCCCACGACCAGGATCCCACTTCTTCGATGCTGTTCCTGGTTCTCTCTGACTCAGATCTATCTCAAAGTACAGTGCTACGGGAGTCCGGAGGCGATGCTGGGCTCTGACCGGGAGGTCCCATGGAAATAGCACTGATTTAGAACTCACGGGCTTGTGGCAGTGATATTCAAATGTTGACAGTGTATTATCTGACTAAATGGAGGGGTCTACCGCCGTCGCCACGACTTGCTCTGCTAACCGTTTTAGGATAGCTTCTTGTTTTTGTTCTGGGCGTCATATGCTTCGGGTTTGGAAGTATAGGGTGGGGGGTGTTGCGTGGGGTTTAGTGGGGAGCTGTTGCCCTACATTTTTTGTTTAGTTTTGCTCTGTTTCAGTCACTGTATGCAGCTTTACATATGTTGTTGCTTTTTGTTTTCCATGACACCCCAGTACACACACGTACCGTCTTCACCAACAGGAGGTACACAGCCAGGCACCAGCCCCGTCCTTCTCTTCTGGCCTTGCTGCATCCTCTTGCCTGAGGCCTAGATCCCCCCGGCCCTTCTCACTTTGCATCAGCCACTCCTCAGATGCATTTACAAGGTAGCTCCCTCCAGATCCAGTCATGGAACGTTAATGGAATGTTAGACCGCACTAAATGCACTGCCGTCCTTAGGAGCACTCAGCATCAGTCCCCCGACGTCCTCCTACTGCAGGAGACACACACCTCCTGGGAACCCAATGCTCCATCCTTGCCCGATATGGGTTTGACAGTGTCTAGCACGCGGGTTTCGCGTGGGGCTCCCGAGGGGTGGCTATACTGATCTGGCGTTGGCTCCCCTTCACACCTCTCTGTAGGAGAGTAGGATCTGCTTCACATGGGTAGCCCCACTTTTTGCTGGTGTTTCACTGTTTTTCGACCTTAGTCTGGCTGTGGCCCTGCTAATCAGGAACACAGTCTAGCTGCTTCCTCTCTAAAATGGTTTCCATGTACATTAGGTACATATCTAATTAGATTCTGGAGTGCCTTATAAGCCCCTAGTATATGGTATACTATGTACCTAGGGCATAGGCACCTCAAAGGCTTGCGAGGGGCTGCAGTATGCATTATGCCACCCCTGGGAAGCACTCCAAAATGACACCACAGGTCGGCCACTGCAACCTGGGTAAGGGTGTGCTTGCACCCCTTACTGTGGTATAGGCTACCTATATCACTACTTTATACAGACACATATAACCCTATAAGCCACTCCTATGGCAGGCCTTGACAATCCTGAAGGCAGAGTGCTTGGTTTTATGTGAGAGGGTGCCCAAGCATGAGCTGAGCCCCTCTGCAGTATTCGGAATTACTTCCTTATGGCTGTTCTGTGATACAGCCATACCATATACTGTTAAGTGCATTATCACCTCGCTGTAAATGATAACTTTGGGATGGCTGCATCAAAACATGTCGTGTTTGGTGTCAAACGCTTTGGAATACTACCCCTCGCCAGTCCTGGCGGCGGGTTTAGTATTCCACCCTTCTAGAGGGAGAGACATGTTCACACTGGCTTAACCCGGTTAAATCTTTCCAAAGCCCTGGCATCACAAAATGGATGCCACAGACACGGATCTGGCCTCCTGCTGCTGGGGTAAACTCCGGAAGGGGAGGTCTGGAAAATAGGTTTCCAGTCACAGGGAGGTGTAACCACCTCCACAGACAGGCAGATGTGTATTGGGTCAGGGTGGGTGCATTCAGAGAATGCTTTTGAGACACTGCCTGGGGCACATAAGGTGTCCCTGTGCATAGCCCAGTTTAAACCAATTGCAGGGGCACTCAGCCCCTGCTCTGGTGCGAAACTGGACAAAGGGGAAGGGGTGTAACCACCCCCACCCCAGGCCCACCCATAGGTGGAGCCTTAGAGTTAGTCCATCCCCTAAACTTAGCATAAGTATAGGAATCCAGTCCCTAGGACTTTAGATAACCCTGGATGAACATTTGAAACATATATCCGGGACCTTCGACTTTCTATCACGACTAGAAGACAGAAGAAATCTCCCTTGGGGTCAAGGAGTGACTCCCCTGCTTGGCAGGCACCAAAGAAGTAAGTGTTCAGTCTGCATTACTGAAGCTCCCGCCGGTCGCTGCAGTCTCTGCATCCCCAGAGGTGGATTTCCAGACTTTCTCGAGGCTACCCAAAGCTGAGGCCCGTGGCTATCGTGGGTAACGTGGAACCGTGACCCCTAGACACCGTGAACTTTTGCAGCAACAACACCTTCCTGGTCATCCTTGAAGTTGTGCTTTGGGCTCCGAGTATCCCCAGCCTTGAGCACCTCCTGCACTGAAGATTGTTGGCCTCCACTCCACGAGTGACCCGTGGGCCAGCTTCCAGTGCGACCACTTGAGGCTCCTTCGTGAACACTAGCTCGTTGGCTAGCAGGTCCCTATGAAGGCAACTCCACTTTTGTTGGGGCTTTTCTGGTTGCTCCAGACTTGCTCTTACTTACCTTCACTGGGTGAGTCCATCAGACCTTGCTGGGCTGCACCGCTGTCCTTTCCCTGATTTCCGGTGACTTGCTGTTGCCAAGGCTTGTTGGGTCCTTTTTGGTCGCCGACACAGCAACACTCGACAGATTTTATGATACAGCTCGAATCCAGCTCATGGACTTCATCGACACCTCCTGGACCTCGTGGCTGAAGAGTCCAGACACCCTTCAACTCACCTGAAGTACCAGACATCTGTGGGCATTGGTCCATCCTGCCCTAGGTCACTGGCAAGTTACCCAGACTCTGTCCACTCATTTCAGGTTCCTTACATCCTAGATCCAGGCTTGGATCTCTCCGGACACTTCTCCTCTTCATGGAAGCAGCAGTTCTTTGCAAGCTTCCATTGAAATCGACGACGCGACCCAACACCAAAGAGACCTATGCACCCGGCTTCCCTGGGTGAAGTAACTCGAGTTCTCCGGTACTCTCGTGGGTGCTAGCCCTAGAACTTCCTAAGTCGAAGAGGGTTTGGTCCTGACTCGATTAGAAGTGTCCCTAATCTTTAAAACTCTAACCGCGACATTCCCCATAGAAAGTAATAGGAACCCACGGTTGTGTTTCCACACTGCATGCAGTTCACGTGGGTCCTCTGTGTTCCTACCTTGGGTGGTTCCTTTTGGTCCCAGAAATTCTAGAGGCAATAAGCCTAGTGCCCATTACTGTCGTGGTTCTTATACCACTTTTTTTGTATATGGTTTGGTACGCCCCTAGGGCTCAAACGTGTATTTGTGCTTTTACTGATGCTTAATCACTTGTTACTTTAGTACTTCGAACTCCAGTCTCATAAAGAGACTAGAGGGGTGTGTTTAGACTTAAATACATATATTTTGAATATATTCCTGGTGTGGTTGTCTTTTCATTTGATCATTCAAGAGATTATAGACTGGTAAAACAAGCTGCTTTACATTCCTTCACGACTTAGCCTGAAGGCTGCTCTCCATAGCTACCACTAGGATAGTTTTCACATAAGGTTGTCTTTAACCATTCACCATAAGGGATTGTTTGGACTGATACAAGGTGCCCACTAGCACTAGTGGACAGCATATATCAGGCCACCTTCTCACACTCTCCATGTCTTGACTGACAAGCAGGGGCGCTACATGTCCCTCTCCGGTAGGCTCGAAAGAAAGGTCTTTAACTTCCTCTCAATATATATTCCCCCTGCCACGCCCCCCTCTACCTTCCACTGCCTTACTGAGGTGATCTCCGCCCTGCCCCACGGCCACACCATAATTGGCGGGGACTTTAACGCAGTTCTACAGCCCACCCTTGATGCCACAGGAAACCTCTCCCCTTCATGCCTCACTTGTTCAAAACAACTCTCGAACTAGTTATCTGCACTGCTGTGTCGCCTGAAGGCTCGGGCACCCCCGGGAGAAACAGTACACTCATACTTCCGCGGCTCACCACACCCACTCCCGTATTGATTTGCTTCTTCTTCCCGCCACCGACTACCTACTGCGCTCCGGTGTCTCTATCCTCCCATGGGGAATTTCGGATCACTCCGCTATTTCTCTCTGCTTTGGTACCTCTTCCGGAGGGACACGCTCGGTTTGGCGGTTTAACGCATGGTTTCTGCAGGACGCAGAGAGTAGAGTTGCGCTCAATATAGAGTTGAGGCACTACTTTTTGGCTAATGCGGGCTCGGTCCCCTCCTTTGGCACACTGTGGAAACCCGGCAGAGCCTTCATACATTGGGTGGCCAGAGGCCTAGTCCACTCGAAACGGGCGGAACAAACCACTCGCTTGACTCAGCTCGAAGCGCAAGCCACGCGGCTGGTGTTTCGGAGGATGCCCACTCAGAACAGACAACTTGCGCTGCTTCGCAGGGAGATTCGCCAGATCTCCCTTGACTCGGCCAAGACGCTATGGCGTTCTTCTGTGGCCCAGGTCTATGGGTGGGGAGAAAAAAATGGTAAACTGCTTCATAACCTGGTGTTCTTCCCCAGAGCTAATAGAATTATCCCTGAATTCCGGGATGCCACTTATACCCGCCATTGTACCTCTTCAGCCCTTGCCCAGGCCTTCGCGGGGTAATATGCCCAGCTCCACTCGTCTTGACCCCCTACGACATCTTTGGCTGGCATACTGGAACGAGCGGAAGTCCGACTCCCCTGCCTCTCCCAATCCAACTCGACAGACCTTGACCTTCCCTTTACTCTGGAAGAGATCCAGGGCGCTATTTCCTTATTACACTCCGGGAAGACGCCGGGGCCTGATGGATTTCCGCAGGAATACTATGCGGCATATCGGGACTTGTTGGTTCCTCATCTCGCTGATCTCTTCCAACACGTGGTTTAAACGGGGTCCTTCCCCCCAGAGACTGATGTGGCCACCATCGTGGTCATTCCAAAGACTCAGCCACCCTCCCTCCCCTCCCCTGCATAGATTACCGCCCAATGTCCCTTATTAATACCAAAATGAAAAAATTTGCTACAGTCCTAGTTTAATGTCTTTGCCCCTTGATACATGACTTGATCCACCCCAATCAATGTGGCTTTATGCCTGCCCATGCATACATCACCTCCATCTGACCCTAGCCCATCGCCACCGGCTCACCCCATACCTAGCCCTGCTTCTAATACATTTCGAGAAGGCCTTTGATACGGTCGACTGGTCCTACTTAAGGGATGTTCTGACTGGCATGGGCTTCGGCTCCACTTTCGGTGCTTCATCAAGGTCCTGTACTCGAGCCCTCAACCAAGGGTTCTGACCTATGGTGCCTTTTCTGAGGCATTCCCCATCCAAAGAGGCCCCCGCCAAGGCTGTCCTCTTTCACCACTTTTATTCGCACTTGCGATGGAGCCGTTGGCGTGCCTCATACGCTCTGACCCCCGGATCCGAGGGTCGTCTTGGGACCCCCATAAGGCTGACAAAATCACCTTATACGCAGACGACGTTCTGCTTTTCTTGACTGACGCAGAGAACTTCGGCCAATGCTGTATGGAGGTGCTCCAGTCCTTTGAGGACATCTCGGGCCTATGACTCAACCCGGCGAAGTCCACTTTGGTCCCCCTTCACGATCCTGCTTTGACTGGCAGTCTACAATCCCCCTGCGGAGACAATCATTTAAATATCTGGGGATTTGGATAACCCTGTTCCCTGAACTGGAATGGGCTCTCAACCTCACCCTCCTGGTCACGAAAGCCAAATCCAACCTCAAACATTGGCAGTCCCTCCCGCTTAACCCCCTTGGAAGAGGGGCAGTTTTTAAAATGATGATCCTTCCTTACTTTTTATACATTCTACAGAACATTACTTTTCATCTACCAGGTAATTGGTTTCGTGAGTTTGTGTATACCTGCTTCAGTTTAAAGCAATGTGTAAGTTGTGCAGGGGGTCGACATGTTTTATGCTCTAGACAGTCCAAGCGGATCTAGGAATTTTGTCATGACCTAAGTATCCTCATCTACTCCTAGGGAACAGCGTGTACTGTGTATAGAAAAAGGAAGTCACGTCCCGTAAAGTCTGGACACCACTGTGGTTCTATTAAGTGGTGAAAACAAGAGGTAAATTGGATACCTTCTGAAAAAGTGCACATAAATAGGGGGGTTTATCAGCCCCAACTGAGACATGCTGGGCTGCTCGCTGGCGTTGCGAGAGAGACCAAACTTAGTCAGAGCATCTGAAAACACAGGACCTACCCAAGTCCGGCCGTCCCAGGATGCTGGCATCTGGTTACTTCCAGATCACAACAGCCAGAGTGTCAAGAAAATTGCAGCCATTTTATTCGCCTTCTTCCCCCCGGGCCTGGATGCCATCCTCTGCCTCACACCCCACTACCTCCTCTTTCTGAGACACAACAACTGCAGCTGGAGACCATGTAAGGTTTCTATGCCATTGCAGGATATACCCATGTGTTAGGTACCATGGATTGCACACATGTGCAACTGGATCCCCCTGCAGAAACATCACACCTATTCAGGAATCAGAAGCACATCTACATCAACGTCCAGGCCATGGTGGACCATCTGGGGATGGTCATAAGTGTGCTAGTGAAATTCCCAGGGAGCGCGCATTAAACCTACATCTGCAGGCACAGCCTCATCAATGAGCACTTGCAGTATGGGGGATATGGGAATGGCCTACTTGTTGGTAAGCAAATCTTATGTACATAGCAGACCTACTAACATTAAGAAATATGACATAATAGCCATCTCTGTGTCTGTCAATGGAGTTGGGGCCATATGTATGAGTGGTGTGTCTCATACGTGCACCATGCATCAAGGTACATGTGTAATGCAAACTCCTAAGTCGGACATGTTAAGTGTCACAAAGTCACTTTGTGTGCCTTTGAATGGCTTAAATATCCAGAACAATGCAACAATGTGCCAAATGAAGTGTTGCATCACTGGAGGCATGTCTGTATACCTCACCAGGTGAACCTGGAAATTCGTCAAATCAATTGGTCTCCCGAGGTGATGTGCAACAAGGATAAATTACCTAAGTCATCCAGGTCACTCCTGCATTAGATCTCAACCATTGGGCAAGTACCAATGGTTAGAAACCATGCAAAGCCCCTCTTGCATGGTGCATTGTGCCAGTTGTGCCGGTGTAAGCCGCACTTCAAGGCCAATGCAGGTATGATACTGCATAAATGCCAATGCGCTACTGGGTCATCAGATAATGGCAATTTCGGGACTGATGCATCATAAAAAAAACTATCCATTTGTCAAAAATGGATGGGATACACCAAGGTAAGGACCCTAGCAGGCTGCATACCAGGAGGTGTGAAGTTACTTTCACTGTCTATAACTCTCGATGCTGGAGGTGTTTTGAGGGTGGTGGCTGTGTGATTGCTAGTGTTTTTGGTCTTGTCAGTGTGTGCTCTGTGTCACTCTTACCTTTTTTTCCGTTTGTATAGTCTTGTCTTATTATTGTCACATATTGTTGGGAGATTGTAATTTTTGCGTATTTTCTTGTAGAAATAGTTATAGTTGGTGGGGGACTTTTTTTGTATAGTGTCTGTGGAAGGGATAGGGACATGTCGGAAAAAGGCAAACATTTCAGTGAGCTTGAGTTCGGAGGAATTATATGTACAAGAGGGATTGGTGGGAGAGTGTGCTCTTGTATCACCAGAAGACCTTCAAGGTCAATTGGACTTGCATCTAAATGAATCATAGGTAGGCTGCTGTGGTGGCAAGGGAGGCGATCTAATTTACCTCCTTAGACTGGAGATTGGCAGACCGATAGGTATGTCTGTGTGTTCCTTCTGATCTTTGTGATGTAGCTATTTCAGTAATGCCAAACATAAACATGGACTGTTCATCATTCTTCTAGTTATTGTGATACTATCAGGGACTGAAGGAAAGCAAGGAAGTTTTGTGTGCCTCAGAGTGCCTACATTAAGCAAATATTAAGTGAGTACAGTGCAAATTGCTCCATTACCATACAGTGGCACAATGGCCTGTGCAATGGTTACTGGGTTTTAGTTCTAAATGTAAATGCATGGAATCATGAGCTTTTCTCTATGTGACACACATGAATGTGCAAAGGATGCTTACAAATTGCCAGCATACCCACTGTTGAAGACTAAGCAACTGGTATATGTCCAAAGTCCATTTATGCAAATCTTCCGTGTGTGCAACATTCGGGCTGCAAAAGCGAAAAGATTAATCTGCCTCATTAAATTTCCACATGTGCAGAACTGAGTTTCTTTCAGGTCAACACCAAAACATCATAACTGCTGAGAAGGCATGCAGCTTTACACAAAATGGGAAGGTACAAATATTTCACACTGTCAGCACTCTCTCCACCAGTGCCAGTAATCCCTTATATGCCTTCAATAATGTTACATCTGGTACATGCCTGTCCTATTCTAACATTACATCATGTAGTTCTTTCAAGGGTCAATGTTGTCACCCATGTGCCGTGGTACAATGGAGTCTGACATGATGCTGTACAGCATAACATTGTGATGTGTTTTCGAAGGTAATGATCACCTTCTATCAATTTGCTGTCAATGTGTGAAGTGCAACAGAACCTACCAATAGATTAATTTGGAATGAACAAGGAAGATTTCCATTGTGAATGTAGAGTGCATGTAAGCGGGGCCACAGGATGTAAGCATCTTAAAATGTTTGTCAATGTATGCACATCTATAGTCATGTGGCTTTGGTCACAGTTACCATCACCTAGTGCACATTCTGCATGGGTTAAACAGAAAAACATTAGCACGTACAACAAATGGCACATAGCTATACAATCACGTTTCAACATATATAGTAGCACAGCAAAATGTGCATTGCTAACCATGTCTGGGAGGAATTCTGCTGCATATGTCAAAAATTGGGTTTGAGGGTGTTGCAGATGATGTGCAATATTTTAACACAGAGACAGCTAGCAAGCATGTACAGGTAGTTATGATGGTATCAGAGTCACACAGGGTGTGGTTATGCCACATATGTTCCATCAAAATGCAGCATACTTAGCTCAAATAAGCTGAATACTTTTGAGTTCTCCAGTGAAAAACTATCTGTTTGACTGACTATAAGGGCGGCCACACTTACCTGCCATATTACTACTCATATTTTTCTGTCCGGTCTATAGCGAGGTGCAGAGAAAATGGATTGTTCTCATCTGTAGAAATTTGGGTTTTACTAGGTGCAATGAAGCCTTCAGAATCCTGAAGAGTGAAATGGCTCCCCACATTGTGTTTGCTGTGGCCAAATTTCTGGGGGCTTTCTGGCAAATAAGGAGACGCTACTTGAAAACGCTTACTTGATTCAAATTGCACTGGCTCAAATTGTATATGTTTGTTGTAATGAGTGGCCATATAGATGTCCTGGTTCTAAATGTTTTTTAAACAATTTAAATCATCTCTTAATCAATTGTATGCACGTTTTTCTTTTTAAATATTTTAATAGTACTATAATTGTATAATTTTATGTATCTTTTATGGAGATCTTCTCCGAAATAAAGTTGACTTGACTTGACTTGACTACTCATTTATTTGTAGACAGCATACATGTCCCTGTAGGAGTATGCCAGACACAATTCAGACTTGTGAAAAGATATATGTCAGTGTCAGCAGAGTAGCCATCAAAATCTAAACTATTTTGCTTTTGATATTTGTGCCAATTGTTTTTGAGATGGTCAAAAATCTTCATGATAAATGCAATTGATCCATGACCGACAACAAATGGCATGGCTAAATGTGTGTCTGTTAAAGTGTTTGTACATCATCATATGAATATCCAGATCTTCCATTTCTTGTCCTATCTCGAGGTATGGCTGTTGTAATCCAGCCTCTGGAGTACTTGAGCATCCCTCAGAGTCATGGTGCAAGGGTGCCTGCATTACATGCAACAAAGTGCTTGGTCAGATGGGTGCTCCTGCGCGCATACACCACTACTAATGAGCACTGTCTAAATCATAATGTGTACAGTCCAAATGCAGGTTTAGGATTATGTGTGTACAGAAGCATGTTTACGTATAACTCGCCAAGCTTTTGGCTACTAGTGTGATCCTGAAGCCACATATCACATTTCTGTACATTTGCCTGATGGTCTTTAAACTAAGGTGTAAAGGTCAGAAGACCTGTTCACCGGAAGGTTCAGGAGACCTTTATGTGAAACAAGGATCCGGAGGATACGCTCTCCTGGGGTAATATATGTGAAAATATAGAGTATCCCTCTACCAAACAGGAGAAACAATGGTGGAATGTGTATGTCACGACTATACATCACAAATGAAAAGTGGGGAAAAAAGGAAAATGAAACCTTTTTATTTTCAACCTTAACTCACTCGAGTAGTAGCTAATAAAGGGAAACCTAAGGAGTGGAAGAGGAATTTTTAATGGTATTTCCCCCGACTGTTCACATACAAAGAGCTCCCTGGAATATGGTCAAGCGCACCCTGTCCTTTAGGAGTCATGGTGAACTCGATGATGAAGCATGTCACTACTAGAGTGGGGTGCAGAGCCAAAATATCGAAATATAGTGGGTCAGAAATATCGATAGAAAAAATATTGTGGTCAAGAATATCGATTTTTAGGTAAGTAATATTGATTGAAAAAATATCGAACTGTTAAATATCGTTTGTGAAAATATAGTTAAAAATATTGATTTTTTATTAATATTATGTATTTTAGTATATATTTTAGATGTGTGTACTGTTTGTTTATTTTTTGTAAGAGAATTGTTTGTAATTTTATAATATGTGTTAAAATGTTAGTAGTTAATAAAAAAAATGAATTTTGCATTTTTAGTTCAGTAGCGGGTTTTGGGTTTATAGGGGAATAGGGTGGGAAGTAATTTAATGATATACATTTTATTTATTATTTATAGTAGTTAATTATTTTTAATTGAATTTGGCGTTTTTAGTTCTGTAGTGGGTTGTGGGTTTATAGGGGAATAGGGTGGGAAGTAATTTAATTATATGAAATGTATTGAAAATGTATATTTATTCATATTTGTATAATTGTTATAGAGTAAAATGTTTAAATTAATTTATTAATGATTGATAATTAGTTGTTAATTAATTTTAATTAATGAATTATTAATTAATTATTGTAATTGTTTAACTAATTTTAGGTGTGTGTTGTGGTATTAATAGGTATAAATGGTGGGAAGTATTTATTTTTTATTAATGAATTATTCATTATTTTTTAATTAATTTAAATTAATTCATTATTAATTACTAATTGTAATTGTGTAATACATTTTAGGTGTGTGTTGTGGATATTATAGTGTTAAAGAATGTGTCATTAATGAATGTTTATTATCTTTTTTTAATAATAAAATATTTAAATTTAATAATATTTATGTTAATTATGGAAATAAAATGTAATACAAATGTTGGTGTCTTTTCTTATTGGTGTGGTATCCAGCACTTTCCCTACTGTTGCAATTACTGGAGTGGGAATAATTATTTTTACCCCTCCACTATCTAGCACTTTCCATACTGTTGCACTCACTGGAGTGGGAATAGTAATTTTTACCCCTCCGCTATATAACACTTTCACTGTTGTTGCACTCACTGGAGTGGGAATAGTAATTTGTACCTCTCTGCTATCCAACACTTCCCCTGCTGTAGCACTTACTAGAGTGGGAATAGTAATTTTGCCCCCTCCGCTATCTAACACTTTCCCTGCTGTTGCACTCACTGGAGTGGGAATAGTAGTTTTTACCCCTCCGCTATCCAACACTTTCCCTACTGTTGCACTCTCTGGAGTGGGAATACTAAGTTTTACCCCTCCGCTATCCAACATTTTCCCTACTGTTGTATGCATTTTGTTGCAAAATGTACGTTTTTTTTTTCTTTTAATAGTTTAATGTCTTAACCCCTTCAGTGCCCATGACGAGATGGTCTCGTCATGGGCCGCGGTTGCGCTGTGCCCATGACGAGACCATCTCGTCATGAACTCCGCCCGCTAATAGAAAGCCCGGCACAGGGCGGGGAAAGGGCGGGGCACGCAAGAGGTTAATTAATTATAGAATGTTTAATATTATTTTAATTGATGTATGTATATATTTTATGTTTATATAATTTAAAATGTGTATAAATTAAATAAAGATAATAGTTAATAAAATATATTTAAGTAAATATATGAAGATGTATACATTTTTATGTTTGTGTATTTATATTTTTTTAATTAAGTTTATTTGTTACATTTAGTTAAAATATATATTAAATGTAATTTATTTAAAAAAATATTAATATTATTTATTATATTTGAGATATATGACTTTTTAATTAGATTTTTTTTTACATCTATATATATTTTTCTTCAATATTTTTGATTCAATATTATTGTACTTACCTGTTTAAGTATAGGGAGTCGATATTTTTTTATAATTTACTCCACACTCCTTCCACATTGCAGTCAAGTAACTAGACATGAAGTTTGCAACCCTGTCTGATACTACCTCTTTAGGAAAACCCACACTTGAGAATACTCCCAAGAGGGCCCTTGCCACCACAGGTGCTGTGGTAGTCCTAAGTGGAATTGCTTCTGGGTACCTAGTGGCATGGTCCACCACCACCAGGATAAATCTGTGCCCAGATGCTGTCTGAGGATCCATGGGACCAACTATATCAATCCCCACCCTCTCAAAGGGAACCCCCACCACAGGTAGTGGTATCAGGGGGACCTTTGTGGTTCCACCTGCCTTCCCACTGGCTTGACAGGTTACACAGAAGCGACAAAACCCCTTGGTGTCTTCAGGCATGTGGGGACAATGAAAGTGAGGAACAATTCTGTCCCAAGTCTTGTTTTTGCCCAGGTGTCCTGCTAGGGGAATATCATGAGCTAGTGTTAATAGGAAGCCCCTAAACTTTAGAGGTATTACCAACCTCTTGGTGGCACCAGGCTTGGGGTCTCTACTCTCTGAATATAGGAGTCGATCATCCCAATAGACTTTATATGATCCACTAGCATTCCCAGTAGCCTCATCAGCAGCTTGCTTTCTGAGGGGTTCAAGAAAGGGGCAGCTTTGCTGCTCCTGGCTCAGATCTACCCTGGAAGGGCCCCCTGTCTCCAAATAACTCAACCTGATCAGGCTCAAGCTCCTCTGGGACAGTTCCTTCTTCAGGACTAAGATCATATCCCTCAGGAGGCTGATCTGTATCAGTCAGGGGGCAGGCACTGCCTTAACCCTACTGTTCCTCTTCTTGGGAGGCACCTGGTCCATTCTTCCAGGATCCAGGGCCTGTTCATTGTTTGACATTTTGACCTGTGAGTGACCTGGTCACAGAAAATACATGTGCAGGGATTCCTAGCATTTCTGTATGTGTCCTGAGTTCCACTTCTGCCCAAGCTGAAGTTTCTAGATCATTGCCAAGCAAGCATTCAACAGGGAGGTCTGCACTTATCACAACTTTCTAAAAGCTAGTTACCCCTCCCCAGGAGAAATTAACAACTGCCAAGGAATGGTCTGTCCTGACAGTGCTAGCATTGGTCACTTAGTACATTTCACCAAGTATAATCTGCCCAGGAGCCACAAGATCTTTTGTCACCATTGTGACTCTTGCTTCTGTATCCCTGAATGCCAAAGCCTATTTTCCATTTATCAAAGGCTGCTGTCTGTATTTGCCCAAATTACTAGGACTCACAATGGAGGACATGTCCATGCCTCCATCACAGATCAAGACAGCCTCAGTTGGAACTCTGACTAGGCCAGAGTCCATCTCAGAGCCCAGGGTTAACCCTACTACACCCTTATTCTGATTACCACCAATTGTAGCTGCACTAGGGGGAACAGTTGCCTTAGGGGCAACGGTGGCTGGAGTTGAGTCTTTGGACTTTGTACAGTCACTAGTCCAATGGGTTTTCTGCTTACAGATTTTACACCATGGTTTCTTTTGGCCTTTTCCTTTGTTAGATTGGGACTCCCCACCTAGATGCATATTTTTGGGGACCTTGAGAAGACTTCTGGTCTTTATCCTTTTCCCCACCCTTGTCAGAGTTCTTTGAATTTTGCTTCTTTGGGTCACCACCTTGGTCCTAAACCTTCTGTCTCACCCTGGATCTGACCCATTTGTCTGCCTTCTTTCCCAATTCTTGGGGAGAGGTCAGATCAGAGTCCACCAGGTACTGATGCAACAGCTGATTTTGACAATTATTAAGGATCTGCTCCCTCATAATTAAGTTGTGCAATCATTTGAATCACACACCTTACTGCCAAGTAACCAGCCCTCCAGAGCCTTAATAGCACAATCTACAAAGTCCACCCAGTCTTGATTCTGTGCCATTTGGGTATCTCTGAACTTTGACCTATAATGTTCGGTGGTTAGGCCAAACCCTTCAATTAGTGCACTCTTCAAGCTTTGGTAATCATCAGGATCCTCTTCTCTAACAGTGAGGAGCTTATCTCTACCTTTGTCTGCAAAGGAAAGCCACAAGATTGCTGCCCACTACTCCTGGGGGACTCTTTGAACTTTACAGGCCCTTTCCAGTGCAGTAATCCATTTGTGGATGTCATCCCCACACTGGTAGGGAGGGACAATCTTGTTTAAGTTTCTATGGTCATGAGACCTCTCCCTGACAATAGGGATGTTGCTGCCACCATGGGACTCTAGTCCCAATTTTCTTCTAGCTTTCTGAAGCTCTAGGGACTCCCTTTCTAAGGCTATCTGCTCTCTTCTGATTCTAAGCTGAGCTTCCTCATAATTGAGCAGTCTCTCTTTCCTCTCATGAGAGGATTCCCTCCTATGAAAGGAAACAGCAGTCCCTATGGAGGTGTCAGAATGGTTAGACTCCTGAGAAGGAGATCTGCACCTTCTAGGCACACTCCCAACTCTTCCAGGTAGAGTAAAGAGAGGGCCATTGTGGCACGAGCAGACAGGCTTATTTCAGAGGCAGTGTGTAAAGCATTAGGGCGCACAAACAGTAACACAGTGAAAACACTACAAATGGAGACCACACCAGTTTAGAAAAATAAGTAATCTTTATCTAAACCAAAACAATCCCAAACAACAAAAATCCACAATACAGTATTACAAATAAGGCTTTCAAATGGTAGAAATAATTCAGTTCAATGCAAGTTGTATATGTAACACTTGTCTCACAAAGTACAGATGCGTCACGCAAAACAAACAAAATGGCCACAGGGAAGGTGATGCGTCGGTTCCTTACTGCAGCGCAGTAAAGGTGATGCGTCGGTTCCTTACCGGAGAGGAGGTGATGCATCGATTTCTTACTGCATGGGGAGGTGATGCGTTGGTTTCTTACTGCATCCCCCAACGATGCGACTGTCTTGGCTCCACGATGCGATGCGTCGATCCAGTATGATGCGTGGTTTCCTGCAGCTGCACAGCAGGCTTGCGTCGGGACCGGCGCGGTGATTTTGGACTTCGGAGATCATTGCTCCCGATGCCTCTTGCAGCGATTTCTTGAGCCGTGGCAGGTTCTGCAATGGTTTCTTTGAAAATAAATTGGAAACAGGTGCGGATGCGGCACTCTTCTTTGATGTTGGGTCGATTTTCCAGCTCCCAGCGACAAACATTCTCTAGAGGTCCTAAACCGCAGCAGGCACCTCTTTGCAGGTTGGAATTCCCAGCAAGGAAATTCAGGGAAGCTGGCAGTGAAGTCTTTGTGTCCCTGAGACTTCAGAACAGGAGGCAAGCTTAGTTTCAAGCCCTTGGAGATCTTTTCTTCAAGCAGGTGACAAAGCAAACAGAAAAGCCATTTTCTCATTTCCTTGGCAGCAAGCAGCCACTGCAGGCCAACTCCAGAGAGCAAACAGCACAGGGGCTTTATTCCTCCTCAACTTCTCCGGCTCTTCTCCTTGGCAAAGGTTCCTCTTGATTCCCAGAAGTGATCTAAAAGTCTGGGGTCTAGACCACTCTTTTGATACATCTTTGCTCTCTGAAGGCAGAGAGTGTCTGTACCCAGCCAAAATCAGTTCTGTCCTCACTGGTGCAGCTTACTGGCCGGAGGTGGAGACAGCGTTGTTAAAGGCAGGCCAGGCCCATTCAGGTGAAAGAAAATCTCCCCTACCTACTCTAAATGCAGCCCAGGTCTATTCAGCCCAGCCCTGACTCATCAGACGTCTGGAGCCACTGCCCCTCTCCAGCCCCTCTCATCCAAAAGCCAGACATGCAATACACAAACCTAGCAGAGGCACACTGGATGGTTAGGCAAGAAAATAGTATAAATACCTACATCCTAAAAGTAGTTTTCTTCAAATACAGAATGTAAAAACCAACCTTACTAGAAGATGTACTTTAACAGTCTGAGTTCAGGCATCATAAACGTTATTTTCCTACCTTGTTCCCAGGGCCAGTTATGTGTATAAGATGTGATAAACCAACTCCCCATTCTGTCCTTTGGGAACAGGTAGCCTTGCAATAGTGAAAAATGAAATTGGCAGTATTTCACTATCAGGACATGCCACACATATCAGGGCATGTCCAACCTTTCACATACAATGCACCCTGCTCACAGGGGTACCTTGGGCCTACCTTAGGGGTGACTAATATGTAGAAAAGGGAAGGTTTAGGGACTGGCAAGTATGCGCTGTGCAATGGCAGGTCAAGGTTACATTTTGCAGGCTGCTTCTGTAGGTGGCACAATCAGTGCTGCAGCATTTGATTTACAGGCCCTGGGCACACACAGTGCCCTATACTAGGGTATGACAAGTAAATCACATATACAATCATGGAATAACTTATCCAGAGCAATAATTTACAAAGGAAGCACTTGCACTTTGGTACTGAACAGCATTGGCAAAGTGCCCAAGGCATCTAGACCAGCAAAATGGAGTCCAATACACAGCAGAAACACAGGAGGCAAAGGCAACAAATGTAGGGAAGACCCACACCAATGGTGCCAGGTCTAACAGGGAGAAAACCATGAAGGACATTAATAGAGAACTTCAGTGGGCACCATCCCTGTAGTCATTCAGTGAGAAATTAGAAAGTATAGTAACTACGGATGCTAGCCAGATTGGGTTGGGGGTGGTGCTCAGTCAGAAAACAGAAATAGGGGAAAAAGCATTGCATTTGCACCATGTAAGCTGAGAGGTCCAGAGGCAAAGTATTCAGTGATTGAATGTGAGCTATTGGCCTGTGTCTGGGCAATCACCAAGTTCAAAAGTTTCCTTTGGGGCAAAGAGTTTATCATTTGCACAGACCAAAGCCATTGGTCAGCATTTTGGAAGGAAAGGGTTCTAATAAACCTACCGTAAGAATAGCTAAATTAGCATGTAAGTTGCAAGAATACCAGATTAGGATGAGCACATTTCAGGCAGAGTAAATGTTTCTACTGACTGCCTGTCGGAAGTCCATTCAGATCGTGAATCAGATCATGAATCAGATCATGAATCAGATTGTGAGGGAAAATGAGGACATCAACAAATTGCTGGTTGCATGTTTGTTTGATTGTTTGCTGGTTGCATATTTGTTTGATTGTTTGCTGGTTGCATGTTTGTTTGATTGTAAAGAATGCAATGATATTGTTACCTGGCAAGAGTGGATGGCAGCTAATAGAAATGGTAATGTATTTGCAGAAATAATTAAAGTACATAAATGAAGGATGAGAAAAAATATTAAATGAAGTGTCATATTGGAAAAAAAAGACACCATCACCATTGTTTTTGATACTTAATTTTTATTGACTTTTAAATCAACAATAGACATGTCCACTTGGTACATTAGACATACCCCCTTGTTGCCTTAATTTTTATTTTACCTAGCAGACCACCCTTACAAGTTTCAAGAACATTGTATAGATCAGATCAGATCAAATATCTTTATTCGAATGTAAGCATTACATTCATAAAAGTACATTTTAAAAACATACAGACATAGACATATTCCATTGATATAAAATAAAAGAAAACCATCCATTTCATCTATGAGACACAAGGTAATGTGCAGGGGTGTTGTAGAACCAGAACAACACATAGGGTGCAACAAGTTAAAAATATAAATAGTTATACAAAGTTAAAAGGGTTAAAAAGTACAACGATAGTAGCAGCATAATTAACCTTCCATACTTTTCCTGAAAATAATAGCTAGTTTCAAAAAGCTACATACAAACAAAGTACAGTCACAATTCAGGAGTTGGAGGTAATAAAGTGCTGGTTTGATCTGAGTAAATTGTAGATCTTTTAGACAAGGCTTTAAGTACAACTTCCGAGGTACTGTATAATAAGGACAAACAAATAAGAAGTGTGCCAAATCTTGCGGAGACTTCCCTTCGCAGCCGCAAGCAGGTAACACTTGACCTCGATGGGCTCCTCTTGGTGTTGCCAACAGGAGATGAAATAAATCAAAACGGAACCTTGTCAAGAGATAACGTTCATATCCAGACATAGGCCAGGATAGATATGGTTCCATTTGAGGACATGTTTTAAGTAGGGCGTGTTTCCTTACACTGTCTTTCAACAGCTCGCCCTCCTCCCGGGCAAGGTACCTAGTAGACATGAATGTCTTTTTCACGAAAATAACATCAGCTTTGGTTATAGAATTTGGGGATGAGAACAAATCCGGCCGGCCCATTTCGGTGAGACGGTCGTTAATGTACCTCAGCCACGGAACCTTGAACCTACCTTCCCAGGTTAGAGCTTCTTCTAATATAGCATGGGTAAGAGGTATATCGTCGTTTAGCCAGGAGTTCAGCCAACATAATAGGGGATTTGCTGCTATTCTGTCACTCAGGAATGGTACACCTAACTCCTCGTGTACCGAAAAATTTCCGGTGCCCCTTGGCAGCCTCAATACCTTCTTTAAGAAATTGTTTTCTGCAACCTCCAGGGCTCGTGTCTGGCAGTAGCCCCATATCTCACTGCCATAGCAGGCGATGGCAACACTTTTGGCTTGATATAATTTGAGCAAGGCGGCCACCGGGCTATTGCCCATTTTTCTTGCAAAGCCAAGTATTGCTGCATTGACACGTATTACTTCGCCCTTCTTTTTAACAACAGCTGGGCCCCACTCTAGTTGGTCGTCGAGGAGGACCCCGAGGTATGAGAAGGTTTTGGAATTTGGAATTCTTTCCCCATTTGTATAAAAAGAATTAGGTTTACGCGACCCCTGGCCTATTTTCATAGTGTAGGACTTTGAGTTATTGATACTTAAGCCTCTGGACTCAAAAAAAGAATTCAAAAGTTTTTGGAGACCAATTGCGGTCCTTGAAATAAGGACAGCGTCGTCCGCATAGAGTAAGACTGGGACACCTTTTCTACCTACATAGGGGTAGTCTGCACCTATTCTCAACAAACAGTCCTCCAGCTCATTTATGTACAAATTGAAGAGAAATGGTGCTAAGATACATCCTTGGCGGACGCCCCTATTTATTCTGATGTCCCCTGTCACTTTCAGGTCTTGGGAGTAACGGACGTTGGCTCTTGTATCTGAGTGCAAATCGATCAAGACATGAACTAAGTTCTGATCAATGCCCATTTTTAGCATAATGTCCCATAATTTACCTCTGTCCACACAGTCAAATGCGGACGATAGGTCCATAAAGGCCATGTGTATGGTTCCCTGGCGGGCTAGAGTGTATTTGCTTACAATTAAATACAGGTTCAGGCACTGGGTTACTGTTGAATGGCCAGGTCTGAAGCCGTATTGTATTGAGGATAAAATATTTTTCTCATTTGCCCATGTTGTAAGCCTGTTCAAAATCACACCCCCTACCACTTTTGCTACAGAGTTAATTAGAGGTCTGTAGCATAACGGGCTACCACGATCGCCCTTTTTGAACACAGGGACGATAGTTGATTGTCCCCAGGATTTTGGGTACCCAAAAATTGCAGCTGCGTTTATTACGTTCGTAAGAATAGGAGCCCATAGCCGAATACAAGATTTAAAAAGATCCGGAGGAAGGCCATCCGGGCCAGGTGCCTTATTACTAGTTAGACCTTGGATTGCCTTTTCTACTTCGTTGACTGAAAAACATGGAGGATTCTCCAATGGGATTAAGAAGTCGTAATCTGAAAATTGATCATGGCTTTTAAAAATTGCACTAAAATGGGACACCCAATCTACCTCTGGGATGTTTGTGCCTATTGCAGTATCACTTGGGTTGTCAAACAAAGGTTTGTTGACAATCTCCCAGAATTCGCTGCTATTTCCCAGGACAGTTGGGTCAAGCAGAGACTCCCAGATACTGGCCTTAATTTCCTTTTTCCGCTTATCTAATGTTTTTTTATAAATGGAGCGGAGGATCTTGATTTCGCCTAGATCTCTAGGTTTAATTTTTAACGCCTTTCTTAAGTCTCTGCTTGCCACGGAGCATGCGTGATCAAACCATTTGGGGTGACTATCAACTTGCCCATTCACTGGAACTAATAACATAGAACTTACTGTTAACGCTACACCTTCAAAAGTAGCTAAAATTTGCTTTGGGGACATAGAAGTTGAAACACAGGCCGCTAATTCCTCACCACATAACTTATTGATATCATTGTAGAGATTTTCTTGGTTTACCCGATGCCATTTCAAACGACGTTTACCATTTGTACATTGTAAAATTCCCCCATCTTTACATTGTTTTCGTAATTCAAATACACCCCCATTCAAATTAATAGAAATGGGGTTGTGATCACTATAAATATTCATGTGAATAGTAAAGCAAGAGGTCTGGTTAACAAGGTCAACAGATAATAATATGTGGTCTATAAAAGACCCGTGACGTGACCCTTTAAACGTCGGAACATCGTAAACTTTGGACTCTGGGACCAAGGACATGGCTACAAACAAATTATTTTCATTAAGCAGATCATTAAGAAGAGAGCCGCGTCTAGTATGATCAAAGTGAAAACCATCCATGCTGTTACACCCAAGGGATCCCATTGGGGTATCTCGAGGGTTACCGCATGGATGTACATTAAAATCTCCTACAATCAATACTTTACAAGGTAATATGCCTGTTCCTTCTTTCAGCATTTCATTCAACAACAATATGTTACACTCCCCTTGACTAGATGTGGCGTTATAACAATTAACTAAAGTCAAAGCATTTTTGCCTCTCTTCAGTACAAGCACTTGAAAGTTACTATTTACATATTGGTGGTTAGTTATATCACAAGAAAGGGCCAAGTTTATAAAAATGGCCAGGCCCCCTTTTGCTCTGCCGCTAGTTGAGGGGGATGCTGGCCTGAGGAAGCTTTGATACCCTTCAATGAAGGCAATATTTTCTTCCAGCCATGTTTCTTGGAGACATATAATAGCATATTTTTTGACAAATGCCAGCCAGGCAGGGTCACATATCTTATCTGCCAAGCCTGCAATATTCCAAGAAACTAGACTCATTTTACAAACATCATCATTCTCTGTGTTCATGGGAGCCTCGGTACTAATAAGTTCTAGTAGCTGGTTTGGTTGTTCATCGGCAGTAACTCCCAAGATTTCTACTGCAGAGGGTTTTAATTCTACATGAGATGGGTGAACATTAAGTGCTTCAGGCTGATGATGCAGTATATTAAAATGCTCACGATCAAATGATACGGACCTGGGTAATAAAAGATCTGTGTCTGGTTCTACAAGATTATTGCTGTCTAATTCTATATTTGGGGGGAAAATATTAGCAACGTGGTCAAAATCGCTTGATGAAGAATCAGCAAACGTAGGTGTTGCTGCTGCAGCATACAGTCAATCAACCCCCTCCAGACCATTTTGCTCATAGAAAACATCAAACCTATTTGAGGTAGGTACATTGTAATATGTGTTAGGAGGTATTAATTGAAAATGATTTTGATAACAATATGGACCATCTGGGGCCTCCCGTCTTTCATGGTAAGCAACTGGATGGTTAACTTTTCTGGGCCCCCCGGATATATCACTTCTATGCTGTCTGTGAATTCCTGTATTATAAGAATCATACTTCATCGGTATTTCTCCGTTAAAATGTGAGTTATAGGTAACATCATTTTCCTCTTCCTCAATGATAGGGTGTATAGACAACTTATTAATGCTATGATCACTTGAGGGATAAAAATAACTTAAATCTTTAGTGCGGATCAAACTATTGATCGTGTCATCCTTCCAGCCAATAATGTGCTTTACTGCACGATTATCAGCAAAAGTAACAACAATGCAGTCCCCCTCAGTAGATTTAAATCTGTGGCCCACCCAATCGACCCTCCTGACATTTAAAATTTTACCACTGATGTGTCTGGGGATCGGTCTATGGGTGGTTAACCAATGACTTACTTTATTTTTCAAGTCCCCATATCTCTCCGCCTTATCCTTTTCTAGTTGCGGGACACCTATCATTACTATGGTGTATAGTTGGGATTCAGGAGGGAGATTAATGTAAATGGGTTTTTTATTTTGTGGGGGCTGCATGGAATTTCGTGCTGATCGTATATTAGTGGCTAGGGGTACCATTGGTGGAGTCCTAACGGGCTTAGCTTGGTCGGCAGGTAGTACTTGAGATGAATCTTCTGTGGCCCATTCGCTCTCGTCATTGTCAGCTATGGAACACGCCAACATAGGAGATACACTCGGCAACACTATTGATTCTTTTTGTGGTCTTATGTGTTGTGGTTGGTCACTCTGGTCATTAACTCCCATGGAATTAATAATTGCCATATTGCAACTGACAGTTTCTGTATTGTCAGTCTGTGTAAAGGCAGAAGGAGGTTTAGGGTTAACAATCTGGTCCTTATCTTGATGTTTCTCGAGTTTTACTAAAAGTAACTCTATATTAGTAATTTTCTCGTTTATAGGCTGAAGGAGAAGTCTAACCAACCGTTCTAAATCTTTCAAATAAGATGTATCAGTTAAACTCACCCTTTCAGTCTGAGTTGTCTCATCCGTGTGAGGTTTATTAGTTTTTGGCTGATTTTCTTTAGCTATTGGTAAATCTTGCTTGACAGGTGTTATAGTCATATTAGATGTACTCATTATTGGTTTAGCCAATCTAAAATTGAACCACACATCTTTAGCTGAGGGCTTATGGTTACCCAGAGGTTTATAGATCTTCCTCATAATAGATTTGGTTTTTTTTCTCCCATTGCGCCCTTTCTTCTTTTTGGGGGAAGGAGACTTATCTGTTACTATTATACTAGTCAGGGGGGAACTTTCAGCAAGTACCTCCCCTGGGGAGTTTATTAACATATTTCCTGGTTGTACTAGGCACGGACTAGCCCCACCATTGGTAATAGGTGAAGGACTTCTTTCATTACTATTTAGAGTGATTAGACCTAAGGGTGTATCATTCCTACAACCTTTACCACTGGGTAACCCCGAGAAGGATTGCAGCAAGAGTGAATCATCCACATTTATAGTGGACTCCACAGTGTTATTGTGCTCAGTGGTGTGCATTGAAAGATTTGGGAAGCACATATTCGGAGTCAAGGAGAGACGTCTCTCCGTATTTTGGATTGCATCAGCTACTACACCGATCGTTTTCTGTAACATGAGGTCAATAGCTGTTAAGGATGGCAAGGGTGTAGATGGGGCGGGATTTTTTCTAGTAGATGATCTTGTAGCCACAGGTGTCTTTCTGGCTTTCGTCATTTTTTACAAACTATCCCACAGTATTACAACACAGCTAGATATTACACTTAACCTGTGCACGTATCCGTACGAACTATCATATGGCACACGGATGAGATACTGAAATCACCTCAATGCTTTGTCCTGGATCGGAGATGAATACAATGGGGGTGGCCCGTCCCGTCTCCCTCGGTCCCCTGAGGGCCACAGAGGGCCCGCCCTTTGCCCGGGCTTAGCCCGGCGCTGCCCGCGCGCGGTCCCGCGACGCGGGGAGAGTCCTCCAAATTTAAATGCCTCCTGGCGCCAAATCGGTGGTGTCAATGACGGGTTCCTGCCGCAAAGGATCTTGGGAGTGGTAGTCCCTCCCGCTCTGCGACCGCGCCGGTGCAAGGAGGCGCGGCGGCGGGGAGAGACCCACAGGGCAGCAGGAGAGTGCGGAGCAGCAGTAGACCCAACAGCCAGGTAGAGTTATTTGTTTCGTTTTTGTCAGCAGCACACCCGCTCTGCCGGGAGAGTCCTCCAAATTTAAATGCCTCCTGGCGCCAAATCGGTGGTGTCAATGACGGCTTCCTGCCGCAAAGGATCTTGGGAGTGGTAGTCCCTCCCGCTCTGCGCTTGCGCCGGTGCAAGGAGGCGCGGCGGCGGGGAGAGACCCACAGGGCAGCAGGAGAGTGCGGAGCAGCAGTAGACCCAACAGCCAGGTAGAGTTATTTGTTTCGTTTTTGTCAGCATATAGTTTAGGAGCAATAATAAAAAGGCTGTCTCTCCCACCCACCCCCCACTTTGTCAATCAAACAGTCACAAACATTTACCACACACACTTTTTTGTTTGGATGGTCAACCCCTGGCCCCATACAAAGGTTTTTCTTGTGCAGTACACCAGTCCAATCCTCTTTGCCATTGGCAATGGTAGGGGGGTTCGGGTCTTTCCATTTGGCAACTATAGTTCTCTTGGCCAACATTGTGGATGTGCCCAGAAATGTTTTGTCCACCTTGAGCCCCGATGCCCTCCAGGATCCCCAGGAGCAGCACCTGGGGCCTGAGTGGGACCTCCCAACCCAGAACCTTTTCCAATTCTTCCACCACTTTTGCCCAGTACCTCACTATGACAGGATAGCCTCAGGTCATATGATAGAAGTCCGTGGACACAGTCATACAGCATGCACAACTTGAGGTGGGAAGACGTCCTGCTCAATAGAACCTGTGGGGGTGAGATATGCACAGTGGAGATAGTAGGTTTGGATCAGTCGCAGCCAGGCTGAGACAGTGGTTACTCGGGGGCCAAAAGGGCATCCCTTGAGTGCTCATCTTCCAAAGGTCCCAGCCCTCCCTCCCATCTTGTTTTCAGGTGATCTAAAATGGCAGGAGAAACATTAACTAGTGTCTTGTAGATCTGTGAGACCCCTCCCTACCCAACTCACCCATTAGTAGTTTGGCCTCTAGGAGGCTGAATTCGGATGGGGTGGTACCACTGGGCATGTGTATCACGAGGGCATGTCGGAGCTGGAGTTATTTGTGAAATTGTGTGTTGTTGAGGAAGTATAGAACCTGCAGATCTTGGAATGTGCGACTTTGATCCCCTCTGCATACGTCAACTACATGGGTAATGCCATTGAAGTCCGACTTTTGGAATCCCTCCAGCCTCGCCACTTCCCTTAACCATGTAGCCTGCCACAAGGGTGTTTGCAATGTGACTCTGGCTTCCCATTGGGTGTACCGAAGCACCATTCGCCACACAAGGAAGAATGATCTAGTGATGCTTGGGATATTTTAGGATACCGACGTACCGTACAACATTGCCTGGATCCCCGAGAATCCTAATGTCGTCAGCTCCTCCTGGTATGCTGGGTCTGACCACCCCCTAGAAAACCAGTCGTTATTCACCAATAAGCGCACCGCCACCATCATAAGGCGCGTTTTGGCAGTAGATCAGTGCCACTTTCGGTCGCAAGCTGGCCCATAGTTACGCGGTCTCTATTTTGTCCAGGGCAGAGAACCAATATTTCGGGATATGAATAGGTATGTTGTGCAACACATACAGGAACAGGGGAAGTATCATCATTTTGTATAATGCTATTTTCCCCATTGGGTTCAGCAGGAGGCTCTACCCCTTCAGAAGATCGTCTCTGGTCTTTTAAATTAATAGAGTGAGATTGAGATACAAAGATAGCTTTGGGTGGAGTGCTACCCAGATCCCCAGATAGCGAAAGCTGAGTGATCTGATCAGAATGTTTGTTTGCCATTCCACACATTTCCAGGAGGGATGCAAAGGAACCAGTACTGATTTGGCTGGGTTAAGTTTCAGACTGCAAACTTCCCCGAAGATCCCTCCAGATTTGCAGGCAGCAGGGGCTGCAGCGGGTGGGGCGGGCCATGAATAAAAGCACATCATCTGTTTATGGGGCAAGACGCTCTTCATGGTACTTGTTCCACTGCCAACCTTGAATTTGGCTATCTCCCCTGATGAGCTGGGCTAATGGTTCTTGGGCGAGCGAGAAGAGTAGGGGGCAGCCTTGTCTCGTCCCTCGGTCCATGCAGAATTCTTCCAATAGGACTCCGTTGGTCAGGACACAAACTGAAGGTTTGGAGTAGAGTACCTTTACGAGCCCTCTGAAATACGGGCCACAACCTGCATGATCTATAACAGCCTCCAGGTATCACCAGTCCACTGTGTCAAAGGCCTTTTCAAAATCGATCAACAATAGGGCCAGATATGGGAATAGAAGATGATCGTGGGCCAGCGCCACATGTAGGCGCCTCAGACAGTATCTCTTGCCCCAACGGGGTATGAACCCAAATTGGTCAGGATTTATCAGTGTCATGATTACTCTGTTTGAGGCAGGTAGCAATAATTGTGGTGTATATTTTGACTTTGGAATTAATTAATGAGATCGGACGATAGTCCGAGCATAGGTTGGAGGGAGGGTCTGTTTTAGGGATGTCCACAATTGCAGCCATATCTATATATCGCGGAAAGGTCCCTTTCTCTATTGCCTCAGTGGATAGCATCTCAAGGTGCGGTATGAGGATTTCCCTAAATGCCAGGTAATATTCCGCAGGGTAGCAGTCTGGGCCTGGAGTCTTCCCTGTCGTTAGCACCGACATGGTCTGGTTTATCTCTTCCCACGAGAGAGGTTGGTCAAGTGTTTGCATCTCCTCTTCGAGCAGCCGTGGGAGTGAGACATCTCTTAAGAAATCAGATCATATCACTGTGTTCAGTCTCCACGGTTTGGAGCAGAGATGGTTGTAGTAGGATGCAAATGTCTGTGCAGTCGCCTCGGAGGGAAGCTAGGTGTGGCCCTCTGCATCTACTATTTCAGGAATTACTCGGTTGGCTAAGATGCAGGAAGCAGGCCAATAAAGTAGCTTGACATTTTGTTGGCCCACCTATACACCCAGGCTGTGGAGGACCTCCACATTTGCCTGGCCGAGTCTAAGGAGATATTCCATAATTCTTCATATACCAGTTCAAGCTGACGGCATGTTTACCATTGGTTTCTGCATCTGTTACTTGCTCCAGTTGGATGGTGTGGGCTTTCGACAGGGAGATGTGTTAGTCTCGGGCTCGGTGTTTCCGTTTGACACATCCTTTTGCGAATCCTCTAATTGTCACCTTGGCTGCCACCCATAGCGTGCCAGGAGAGGTAACCGAACCTTTGTTTGTCTGGAAGTATCTTTCCAGTTTGTTACTGATATCATCTTTGCATTCTTGCTGCTGCAGGGACCAGGCGGTAAATTGCCACATGGTGCAGGGCATGCCTGTGGGCCCTCTGGGATCCAGAACTATGGGGCCCTGGTCCGAGATTCCTCGAATGAGTGCGTGTATGTTCATGACCAGCTGGCAGTCCACAGTGGGCATGAACAAGTTTCAATGCACGCACGGGTGCGATGGGCAGTAGAGGTGTGATTATACTGGCTGAGACCTTGGTTCCATATTCTAAAGACAACACATAAACCCAGCTGGGTGGCCCAGTCTGTGTGTTTTTTGGCATCTGCACTACGATGTGAGGAGGGGTTGTCGGTGGCATCCCAGTCTGGGTTCACAACTGCATTAAAGTCCCCTGCAATCACTGTTAGTCCCTGAAAAGAAGACTGCAGTAGGGTTGCCAGGTCAAACAGCGAAGACACAAGAACCACAGGGGGTGGGAGAGTGAAGAAGAAAACGGATATGTGGTGTTTAGTGACCATGCTACCACTGATATGTGTGGACTATTACATTGATTGTATAAATGCCAGTGACTGAAAACTGATATGTACAGTCCTTTGGCAGAAAAAGCACTGCTGACTAGATGCAGCTAGGCCTTTCTAGAATCAAGGTAATAGTCCAATTATGCTGTGATCTGCTATAACATCCTGTAATTACTAGTTAAGCTGTGAATTAATTAACAGCTGCCGCCCCCCCCCCTTCGTTCCATTTAGTATCATATGCAGTCGACCATAGCGGCTGATCCCAGTTTAAGATATTCACATGATGTATTGTCGGTACTACCAATCAAACGCTAGGTAATGCCATATTCTCTCATATTATCTTTTCACATGGGAATCCTTCACAACATGGTGTCAATTGAAGCAAATTTTGGTATTTAGCTTTTATAAGTTCACATATCAGTTGTAGCATGGTCACTAAACACCACATATCCATTTTCTCCTTTTTCGCTCTCTCAATTTCCAGCACCATTTTCGGATCCTGCATGTCCTGTGATTTTACTCTATATATCTTTCCTGAGCGTTGAATGCATTCAAATGTAAAACAAATAGGTATCCTCACATTAATTGTATATTATTTTGAATTGAGAAAGAAACCTGTATCATAGTTGTTTTCATTTACAGATGCTATCGTGGTTAAGCTGAGGCCTCATCCTGACAAAGGCACCCCTTAGTTCTGAAACGCACCTAGAATAAAACAACTGTCAATTGAATTTGTGCCACAATGTTTTGCCCTCAATACTTATGAGAACAAAATAATTATATGTATCAAGAAGCACTGGATCAATATATCACTGCTGTTACTACTGTGACAATGTTTTTTATAGAGTTATTTTGTGTGGTATGGTATGTATGATGATATGACTGAGATAGTATGAATGCGCAAAGTTACTGTATCTAATATTATTAGTAAAGATATATTTTGTATTTTTTGATAAAAAAAACAGTATTAGAATTGCTTTTCTTTTCTTCTTTGTTGTCCTGTTTCCATTCATGTAATACGGCCATAATTTATTTTTGCCTTACGTCTTTACATTGATTTATAGATCCCTGCCTTAAGGAACTTTTACCGTAACAGCAGGGGGCCTCCACTTTTTTACACTAAGAGAGAGTGGATTGCAAGCATGCTTCCTGAAAAATAGCATCTCTATCCTTGAAGTTAAGGATATGTGCTATAATGGCCTGTGGGGGGCCAAGTTTCAATAAAAGCTGACACCTGATTGGGTTCTGACGCCTCGGGAATACCCACCAGACTGAGATTGTTCCAACAGGACCAGTATTCAGCATCTTCCTCCCACCTGTGTAGCTCAGCTGTGTGAGACAGGAACTTCGAGACTTGTTGTTTCATAGTTGAGACCTCGTCAACAACGGTAGATATACAGGATTCAGCTTCTGTGATCCTGGTTGTAGCATTACGGAGATCTTGCCTAATAAGTGCAATATCCACATCTACCTCCCTTATTTTGGTTTAAACGGAGTCCTGGGAAGTAGTGATCACTTGAAGAACAGTGGCAAGGTCTCCCTCAGGTATTGGAGGCCTGGATGTGGCAGCATTGCTAATGCCTGCAGTGTTGTGGCCTATTGTTCTATTCCTGTCTGTCTGGGAGGGGGTGGTTTCACTTGTCTGCCTTTGCCCATGTTTGGTCAACTATCCGTCACTCCGGTCTCACCTGCAGAGAAGGGCTTGGATGGGTTAGGATGGGATAAGACTTGACGGGAGGGCTCTCACCGTCCTCTGCCAATTCTACCTCGGGTTCTCGTCTGTGCCAATTCAAAAAGGCACGGGTCAATAGCAGTCCCCCCAGCCAGCCAGACCAGTACAGGACTCCTGGGGTCTCCTGGAGGCCACTGGTTGGATTTCCTTTCTCTCTTCATTATCGTGTTTAGTGGGAGTGAGTCTGCTCCGGTAGACCTGCAGGTGAGTTCCCCCAGTAGAGTTAAGCGGGTGTCTCAGTCTGCTTGGCACCCATGGGGATCTGGCCGGGCCCCTCAGGATTCCTTTACTATCTTCAGGCCCGCCTGGGTCAACGGTCTCAAGGCCTCAGTGGGAGAGTTCGGGCGCCACCTCTCAAAGCCTCTTGGTTGGGGGCACACTTGCACATGTTTCCAGGATGGTTGAGTGGCAGAGATACGGTGTCAGGTGGGACACTGTAAATGGCTGGGGTGCCATCCCAGTGAGTTCCTTTGGTGTGCCTCATGGTCTTGTGTTTCTCCTACTATCAGCAGCCCCTCCCACAGAGTAAGGGCCACATCGTGTGTGCACCCTGATCTGCCTACTTTATGGCCGGGGGGACGAAGTAGTGCCTTAAATTGCACCAGGAAGATCAGACGCTCTCTCTGTTTACCTGCCTGTCCCATGCTCGCTCTGGGGTCGACTCGGATGCTCGCCAGACCGCAGGGTCGGGGAGCCTCTCTTTAGTTAAGCTGGTGCCCGTGCCAGCTCAGTGGCATCAGAGGGATAGTCCAGGCCTAAGGTGATGTTTGTTGCACCTGCCCCCTCTACTCCTCACCTGCAGAGCGCAGCGACATTGGTGTGGTCAGGCTCCGGGGACTGAACCGCCAACGCCACAGTCTCTTGATCATGGGTCCCACCAAGGCAGGACCTCCACGTCTCTTCACACACTCCAGTGGTCTGCAGTCTCCAGAAGTGGACGCCATACCCAATGACACTGCCTTAGCTGGGGCTCCTTGCTTGTACTGCTTTGGCCTGGGCCACATCAGTCCGCTGCACTGCGGGGGCCTCTCGATGTCTTCAAGACTGCATGGCTCATCCGCCACCTCTTCCCTCAATGTCGTCAGCCGTCTGGTGCCACCTCTCGCCCCTGTCCCCTTCTCCTTCATTGGAAACCATCTGCAGTTTGGTTTCCACCGGCTCAAGGATCAGGTCTGCGATGGGTTGCGGCCAAGCACAGCGGACAGGTAGAGGGGAGTCCAGTCAGACAGCTAGTTCCCACTCCCATTCAATTGGCCAATTCACACCTCTCTCATGTCGGAGCCCACCGCAGGAAGGGCGCCGCCATCTTCAGTCTGGGAAGCCCAGCAACCCGCACCTCCATAGCCTTCCAGGTGCCTGGCGAGATGTTTCTACTAGGTGCCCAGGCCGCCGGTTCAAGATGAGGAGCATGAAGTCACCCACAGCCTGCTACTTATCTCTCCGCAGCAGTGATCAAAGTGCATTGAAAAATAATATGGGAACTGTAATGCTGAGTGCAGTGGGGGCAGGGTGAGTGAGTGTGGTCAGAAGTGTGGCTAAAAAGCTAAACTATCTTTTACATTCAGGTAACTACATTTGAAATGCAGCACGGCTTAAATGAAAATTAAATGCAAGTTAGGTTAGTGAGTGGTAAATGCACTGTTGTTTATTATGAAACCTCTATTAGGTGAATGCACTGCGACAGAGAGCCATAGAATTAAATACTGGTTAGTAAAGTGGAGAAAAGTAACTTGTGTATGTTTAGTGCTACACGGTCCAAGTATTTGACAGAAAGCACTGTGAAAATGTAGGTTTTTATTTAAAATGTACATTACACACGGTATAAGATAGGCTGCTACAAAATGCACAAATAGGTTTAAGATATAGTACTCTCAAAATATAGATTTTAGTATACATAGGCTGTAGGTAGTGCAAATGTTTTTTATAACTATCTTAAAAGCGCACACTTCACAGATTAGGTGGTAGCTCCCTTGCAATACCTCTCAAAAAGAATACATATGTGTTAACCGGAAGCAATTTTTTTATAACCGTCTTTTTCAAAAACATACGTTCCACAGCTTGGCTGGTAGCTCCCTTACAATACCAGCTTCCAGGCACCCTTTACATTTGCTAATTGATCAGTTGGTCACATTTACATTTCTTTCAGGCAAGTAGGCAGACTAGCAAAAAGGCTTCTTTACCTGTCTGCACCTCCTTTGTTTTACATCACAGGAGTCTCCCTGCCTTACACTTTATCTGAAGCATTTCAACAATCAGATTCAACCATCCAGGAATGAATGACTTTACACAAGAAGTAGGGGAACTGTTTTTGTAAAACTATAAAAGTATGGGCACGTTGTTCCCCTCAGATCTCCCCACTTGGACCACTGTTGAGGGCTGTAGGCAGCTCACAGGCTTACCCTGACCAAATATCCAGTAGAAGACTCTCTCTGGCTCAGCCAAGCACTGGACTGAGAAGAACTTCTGGTGGTCACAACAGTTGAGAGTCAAGCAGATCATACAGGACTAGTGCTGTACAATCATGGGTGCAAAAATAATATCCTCAAGCGTGTGCATGAGGGGTCAAACACATCAGAAAGCAACTCCACGGAGTGATACTACATGGTAACAAGAACATCTCCATCACGGTAATAAAAAAATATTTTTTTAAAACTGAAGGTATCATAAGTTCATCCTGTCAACATTGTCAGCTTAAGGTGGCATAGGAAGAGGAAACCTTGAAGCTCTCTTGAAGCTGTCTAATCGACAATATAAGCTAGTACGAATAAGCTTTTCACTTTAATGGGATTCATGTTGAATGACAACAGTATTGAAGTTTATTACTTCGTAGCACTAGAGCTTTCATTCTAAGGTGGCCTTTCCATGTGGTGTTAGGTGGTGTACTGCCCCAGTGGATGAGAACTTGCGGAATTTTCCGATGAAAAGAATCTAAAGATGCCCCTATTCTCTAGAAGGATGGTGGGCTCTAGATGTCAAACCATTGTGGTAGGCTTTTTATAAGCAGCATGTTTTCAGGTATCTCTTAATGGACATTACAGTAGCTTAGACTACTGATTGAGCATTGTCCATGGGATTTTCAGATGAAATTGTGCTGACCAATATATTTTTACATTGCTTGGGTTGAGGATACAAATCTGCGAGTAGGATGAAGCTATATTTTGTTGGTATTTTGGGACCTGTTCGCTCTTGAGATTTGAAGTCTGCGCATAGGAGATTTAATTTAATCTTCTGTGCCATGGGGAACCTGTGGAGATTTTTCAGGGCTTGTATAATGTGCTCGTACTTCTTTAGACTGAGGGAGATTCTTGCCTTGTCATTTTGTTTCCTTCTAGCCCTCTCATTTTGTACTCCGAATTTATTATAGGCACTTATTACGTACAGCATTGGACACTATATTGCAGTAGCTGAGGTGCCCTGGTATGTTGAACTCAGTGTCTACTTGGGAGAAGAGGGGCAACTCTTTTGATCAATAAAGCTTGGATATTGTACAACTTGGAATACCAGACTTGAGTGCCTGTTATACCTGAATCGGGTACTTCCACCTCTGGGACTTGTTCTCCCTGCAGCAAATTAACACTGTGTGTGATCAGCTGCATGTCTACAGCTCACAGCACTCAGCTGAGCCTCAGGGTGTTGGACATCCTGCCCTTCTCACCCCCTCCTGAGGCATCAGTATCTGCACAGATGCCAAATGCCTCTGCGTGGTCCTGCTGGGCTGGGGCTTCTGCTCGAGCCCTAGGTCCAGGCCGGAATTGGTAGTCCCTGCTGGCGTTTCCCAGGACCTTGATTTGTAATGTGACTAAGCTCAGCTTCCATGAGTACCACAAGTGCACTGGAGATGCAGAGTCTTGGTGGCCGAACAGTACAGTACCCCCGGGACTTCTCGTGAGTAGTGCCTATACTGCCATCTGCTCTTCCCACTACAGTGCTTTGTCATGCACTTGCACCAAGCCCATGAGACCCGCACCTGCCACTGGGACTTCCAGTGGCAGCTCCTCCACTAAGGCAAAGGAGCATCTGCCCATTCTTTTTTGCAGTGAAACACAGAGAAAATAAAATGATAATAACTCGTGTTATTATAATTTTATTTTGTCCTACTTCTATCCACATCTTTGCCAGAGGGGACAGGGACAGCTTAGGAGTGGTCACATACTCCTTGAGTGGGCAATGACTGTTGGACGGCCCTCTGCGGCCGTCCAACAGTCTACAGCCTACGTGGAGAACATGCCCAAGACGCCAGTCAGCATCTGAGAGCTGAAACCCAGCTCTCATACAAATCACAATCCTGCTAAGGCTGCCTGGGTGTGCTCCCTGTGGCCAAGCGAGGGAAGGACTACAGAGGAGAGACACGGCGAGGTAGCGGTCAAAAGGTACGTTTTTATTTTTTAATATTTTTTTTATTGGCTTCTTTCCCCACATCCTCCCCCCTCCTGCATCATCCCCCATACCTCCCATGTACCCTTCCCCTCCTGCCCCCCTACCTCCGACCCATGCCGGACGCCGCTAGGGGCTTCAATTTAGCCAGCTGGCAGGCCTACCTGCTGCTCAGAACTGCATACCAAGACCTGGCCTAATGAGAGCAGCTGTCCCGCCAACTCGGGAAACACGTTATTGTGATTTGAACAGAATGTGGTGCTGTCAACAAAGAACACAATTTCCGTGATGCTTTGCCTCCTTTGGACTGTATGAAAGGGGAACGCAGAAGAGGTGAGATCTACTGCAACAACTCCATACTGATTTTCTAAGCTGGTTAGTGACATGGCACCCTGCATACCCTGAAGATTACGGGCTCCCCGATGTTGGAAAGACCCATACAATGAGGCCCGGGGTGGTAGTGATTCCTGGGAGCCTAGTCCATAAGCTCCCAATCAATCAATCAATCAAGGAATTTATATCGCGCACTACTCACCCGGAAGGGTCTCAAGGCGCTTGGGGGAGGGGGTCTGCTACTGCTCGAACAGCCAGGTCTTGAGCAGTTTCCTGAAGGCGAGGTGGTTCTGGGTCAGCCGTAGGTGGACGGCCAGGAGAGAACTTAAAAAAAAAAGCCAATTGTACTTTTCAGCAGTGCACAGCTCAGGTCCACATTGGTGCCTTTGTACCATGGAAGTGGCTGGTGTACTTGGCCTCTAGTATTGGTTCCTGCTAGCTCTGGACCTGTGTTTTGTGTTTCCTCATGTTGGTCCTGAAGGTTGGGTAGCCAACCTAGGTGATTAATAAATGGAGGTGATCTATTGTGATGTTTATATTGTGACGGCCCAGAACCCAATGAAGGTGGTGCCAGTGCAGCTTGCAAGCTATTGACCTATCTGTGGTGCATGATTTGGTGCTGAAAGACAAAATACGCGAAAAAAGATATGGAGAATCCTCAAGTTACAACACACAAGCTTAGGTTCAACCAGATCCGATTGTACTATAAAGAGAAGGGAAAGGGAAATGTTTCCAAGCAAGCTAAATATAATTCTCAAAATACTCAACTAAGCAAGGATGCTGAACTGGGGTCAAATTGTTCTCCCACATAAGAGAAACATTTCTGATCACCATTGGCGGAGTCAATTGGAACCTTTGTGTCTAAACATTTTCATGCAGCAAAGTATGGGAAGTCAAGATGACAAATAACCTCATCAGTTAAGTCTGTCAACGCAAGTTTTGATTTGTGGGCTTAGTAAATGGATTTAGCAGGCCCGTTCGGCTTATATGAAGGATCCCCTATCCCAAGACTATCACCCTTGCCATATTTACAAGGGATAATTTGTCATCCTTTGATAAACACAAGCTTTTGTTCAGAGAGAGCACCCTCCCTACTGCTGGAGACACAAGAAAATATAGTTGTTATGGTAATGGATAATGATAAGGGGAGATTAGGGAAAGATATCGTACTTTCCTTATTGACTTTAGGAGAAAATATAAACCCCACAACACCATCCAATCTTTCTATTGGATGTAATCTTGTTTATACAATACAATGCAACATATATTTCTAAAGCACATGACTACTCCAAAAAACTTTTCCAGAACTAAACATAATGATTGGACAGAACAGAAAGCTTAAAAGAACCAGGTTTTCAACAATTTTCGAAACCCCACCAATGACGAGCAGCTACAGAGTTTCTGGGGAAGAGTGCTCCATAAAGTTGGACTCACAACAGAAAACGACCTGCCACCTTGTCTAATGCTTTGAAAAGGGGATATAGTAGAGAATTTTGTGGAAACTGCTCCTAGAAGAGCCAGGTATCTTATGTATAGGATACTGAACTCTTGAGGAGCTTAACATTTTGCAGCAGCTATATACATGGTCATGATCAGTGTGTAAGGACAGGTAATTTACAACCTCTTTTTGAACATGTTTATGTTATGCTTGACTCCAAAAGAATGTGAATGTAAATGGATTTGTGACACTAGGTACATTTGATCATTCAAGGGATAAGGGTATATTAAGTGGGGCTCCTCTAACATTAGTTTCCACTAGAATTTTAAGAAGTGTAAGAAGGTTGGAAACTATAAGTCCATTGGCTCACATTTCAGTAGTTAAAATTCAGAATGAACAAAAGCAATAATGTATTTTAATCTTAGCAAAAGTGCATTCCCATAAGGAGTTAAAGTGTAATTTGTCGGTCTTTCTGGAAAGTTTGGAAGCAAAGCTGTTATTGATGACAATGGAAATGAGTGAGAGTGTTGTAATTAAAACTAAGATAGAACATACTATAGTAGATGAACTACTATTTGGTGTATTGGAGATGTATAATATTCCCCAAGCTCAATATCCAATTGGGACCACTGGGAGTGATTTGAGCACCATCTTTGATTGGTTGAGTAGGAGCAGCCTAATATGTTTGAGGGGCGGTTCAGACCTTGACAAATATTTTATGTTTGATTCTCTCTCCTACCCAATGGCTTATGTTTTCATCCCTTGTGACAAATTTAAGTTGTAAGGGACATTATGCTGCTTCACTATAAAGGGAACGATAATTGGGTTTTACAGAGTCAGTGGGAAATGATAGGAATAACTCTGTAATTAAATATATTCTGGAGGATGGTTTGATTAAAAGTATTAAAAGCAGAAAAAAAATTAAATAAACTACAATCTCTCTATAGGACATGTCCATCGGAGGCATCTGACATTAACATTAGGTGGTTGAAAAGGAAATATGAGATCTTGAATAAAAGGAAGAAAGCAAGCTTTTATGACAAAGAATGAAAGTTATACAGGCAGGGGATCAGAAAAATGAATGGGGGTTGGTAAATAAAATAGCTGATTCTCATGCAGTGACCCCCTTTATTTGATCTCTGAAGAGGATTATGTGTCACATGTGAGCAATCTTTATTGACCGTCCAATACAAATGATCAGAAATATGCATATAATGCTGATCCAGATTTTAGTCTTTATGTGGCTGACCTCTCAACATATTTAAATGAACCGAACTAATTTTCTCTGAAAAATGGGTGTAATTCACATTCCCTGCCTGATGTATGCAGACAACTTCATCATTTTAGATTATACTTTGAGAGGTGTCCTGAAGAATTTGAATGCACTGTCAGCATACTGTGTGTTAAATCACTTGAGGATTAATCTAGATACGACAAACATCCGAAATTTTGGAAAAAAGTACCCAACTTCATTTGTTATATTAATAATATGAAAATAGGGGGGGGCGTGGCTTGCGGGTGCACTCTAATAGTGCTCCAGACTCCTCCGGCATCCGCCCAAGCATCCTTTACCATCAGCTCCACTAAATACAACCCAACACATGCCGCTACCCCACTGACACAGAGCAGAATACCTGGGCAAGCGGTGAAGCTATGAGGTAGCTGGGGATACGAGCACCCATGCAATGTGGTGGCACGGCTAGTGTTCAGAGGCTAGACACCAGAGAGCCGACGGGAGCAATACACCTACCTGAAGACATCCCATATCTCTTGACCCTATGAGTCTATGCACTGGGGCCTGCGGCGAAGATTCCTAACCTGTTAGTGAAGCCCGTGACTGCTCCGCTGCGCTGACGATCTGGAATCTGTGGCCTGAAAATGATCCAAAGCCACTCGAAAAGAAACCCTGCCATGGCGAAGCCAAGGAGCAGAGGACCAGCCTGCCGCCGAGATGGCATACGCGGCCTTAGGGTCCTGGGAGAAGAATTAGAACCCTGGGACCGTGCCCCGACCGTACAGGTAGAGTTTGAGTGACCTGTGGTGGTCTGCATCCCGTACTCCCTCTGATGGTGCAGTGGAAGCGTCTCTCACTTAGGGGTGCGAACCTCGAGATTGCCTTGGCTCCTGACCCTGAGATTTGGCTGCTCGACTGATGGCTGCTGAGCCGCGGCAGCCCCCACAACCCCATCCCCCTCCTGCAGCACCTGGAAGATAGTGCTCTCTACACAAAGAACCGCCTGCAACAGCAGTGACTCACGCGGCCTTGGTGAAGGGATCGCCCCCGTGGGCCATGTCCTGACCACGTAGGTGGGCCCAAGACACCCTGATGAGTGCTCCTTGCCTGGAGGCGGGGATTGCATAACTGTCTGGGCCAACAGAAGCCGACCCGATGTGACCCCCACAATCACCACTGGCTGCCAGGGTCGGACTGGCCATAGCGGGCACCGGGCTTTTCCCCGGTAGGCCGCCAGGGTGGGGGCCGGTTTTGTTCCCCTGGGGGGGCGTTTTTGTTACCAGGGGCTGGCAATATCGGACCCTGTAACAAAATCGGCCTACAGACCCACACAAAGGAGCTACACAAGAGGGCAGAGGATGCTGAAAACAGGTCGAGGCGTAATAACCTCCGCCTCGTGGGATTCCCAGAGGGAACAGAGCAGGGGCAGATGGGAGACTTCATCGAGGACTGGATCAGATCCTGGATACCTAAGGACTCCCTGTCCACCTGTTTTGCGATGGAGCAAGCCTATCGCTCTCTGGCTCTCAGATCTCCACTGGGAGCTCCACACAGGCCCATAATTGCCAGGATTTTAAAATTTAAATACAGAGACTCCATCCTGAATAAGACCCGCAACCAGAAGACTCTAACCTTCCTAGGTCACCCCATACTAATCTGACCAGACTACACACCGGAGGTCCAGGCCCAGTGTCGCTCCTTCACAGAAGTGAAGCAAAGATTGTGTACTCTGAATCTCCAGTTCAGGTTGTTCTTCCCAGCCTGCCTCCGATTGGTGTTTCAGAGCAAAACCCATTTCTTCTAATCACCTGAGACGGCCTGGACCTGGCTGACCAAAGAGCGGCCTCTCAGGTGGCAGGCCTCCGACCCACCCTCGGAGGCCCAAGCTAAAGGCACCTGGAAGGGATCACCCAAACCATGCAGAAGGCACACGTAGTCCCATAGGGGGCGTGTGGCCCACCAAACCGGGTCAGGCTCACCTGCAGAATGCGAACTACACCCTAGACCAGGCACCTTTGAACAACTCCTGCTCCCCGCGGCCCTCCGACTCCACAGACCGCATGGAAACCAGAAGCACCTCACCTAAGACTCTCCACATCGACTCTGCTGAGTCAGACCTCTCTCACAGCTCAGCGCTTCTGGAATGAGAGGCCTAACTAGAGCCATACTGCCTAGCGTATCACCACCAAACCTACGCCTAAGTGGGTGTATTCTGCTACATTCTAGTCCTTTTTGCCAACACAATGAATATCCTCCAAACCCACTTGCGCCCAGCATGACTTACAGAAGTAATAATGGAGACGCTCTCTGAATACTATCATGGAATGTAGATGGGCTTCTTGATAGGGTTAAATGGACGGCAGTCTTGCGCTATGCCCAACGCCAGGTATCCGACATACTCCTAATTCGAGAGAACCACCTCATGGGTAACCACAGTCCCTTCGTAGCGAGATATGGATATGATAGAGTTTGTCACTCAGGATTTGCCCGGGGATCACGGAATGGCAGTTCTCCTGCAGCACAATCTCCCCTTCGTGCTTGCGCAGGCCACTAACGACCCTCAGGGATGTTTTATGGCTCTAGCTGGAACGATAGGATGGAAAATCCTCAACTTAGTCTCCATATACTCTCCTCCATCCATGCTTACAGTAAACTTGAAGCATACTGCCTAACCCATTGCATCCCTACCCCTGGGGACAACAGTAATTGGAGGAGATTTTAAAGCGGTATGCACCCAGACCTTGATACCACAACAGCGCCTTCTGCCACAAAGGCCACACACACCAAACACTTAGCAAACTGGGCGGATGCCTTGGGGATCTGTGACACTTGGAGAATTTGGCATCCCCAGAGCAAGCAATTCACTCACACCTCAGCTGCACACCACACTCACACATGAATTGACAACATTTGTGTGCCCTATCTCGACTGCCAGGGGATCAGGGATGTCAGTATCCTTCCCAGGGGCATTTCGGACCACTCATCCATGTTCCTGAGCATTGGGGAACCCCCCGACATAATCTGCCCGACATGGAGTACAAACGCATGGTTCCTCCAAGCTAGGGTGTACAGCTGTGGAGACAAGAATAGATTGTGTCGCACCAGACATAGGCTTGAATAGTCCTCTGCACAAGGTTGTTAAAAGTTGGGCTCTATGGCACTATTGTTAAGTGCCACATAATGTGATTATAAGTGTGTATTTTGTATTATTTCCAGCCCTGAGGAAGCCGTAGGTTATCCCGACCACGGCGAAACGCGTTGGTGTAAGGGATTGGAAGTTGAATCTGATGTTATTAAAGAAGACGAATACTAAGCCTAATTGAACTGTATTAAATTTTGCTTTATTCTAATGCTTAATTGGATCTTAAAGGTTGTGTGCTCCGAAAAATTGTTAAAGGGTCTTTTCAATCCTCGGATTGAGTTCAGGGAAGTAGGGTGTTCCCTTCCCTCAGTTTTGGATGCACCAAAGTGTATTATTTGTTGCAGTAAAATTAGGGTGATTACCATATGAGCGCCATTTACCCTGCACACCCAGTACTATATTTAAACTACTTAGCAACTCGCCTACTCACCTTATATGATTTGTTTAACAGGGGCTGTTCCGATCTAGTTTACAGACTTGAACAAAATGAAATAGGCCTACCCCAGATCAAGGCGATGATGTACGGGGGCCTATACCCAGAACTCTGCCTGTGGTGACGCGAGCAGTTCTCCTAGCTTTGCGGGCCTCCCTGTGCCACACCCATTGGACAAACAAATTGACCCAATATACCACACTCTGGCAGGGCACCTGGCTCAGGGAGGTTAGCAAATTAGAGGAATTCTGGGTGTGGGACCTTAGCGGTGTTGGGGATGTGTGGACCGGCGTTCACATGGGCCCTTTTCGCGACCCACAGCTCCAACACTCCCAACACTCATCACAGTTCTACAGATACTTACAATTACATCACACCCTCCACACACATATATCAGATGGCACAACACTACTAGAATACAGTCCCCCAGAAGCACAAACCATGATGGGAAATCTAGCGAAAGGAGGAATCTCGTGCATCTATCGTTCTCTAACCAACAACACTCCAACCACACTAGGAGTCAATGGGAGAACTGGGTGGGCCCCCTTGAGGAGGAAGATTGGAGGGACGCACTAATGGCACCCAAAACGATCACCACCTCAGAAAGACTCTGCCTGGTTGAACTGTACTACTTACATGCAGCCTACTTAACTCCAAAATGCCTTCACAGCACTGATTTGAACTTGACTGCATTCTGCACTCGCTCAGAAGAAGACCAGGCAGACTTCTTTCACATGGTATGGAACTTTCCCCTCCTAGCGCAATATTGGGAATCTATAGAAACAGAGCTTGCCAAAGTCTTGGGTTGGGAGGTCCCACACAATCCACTAAACGCGCTCCTGGGAATTACAGATGGGCTGGATGGGTCCAGGAATTATAAACTATTCCATAATACGGCCAGGATTGTGGCCAAAAGAGATATTTCTGTTAACTGGAAACGTCCAAACCCACCTAGTCTAACAAAATGGTGCAGGGGAGTGGACTGGTGTGCCTCACAGGAGAAACCCCTGTACAAAGCCAGCGGATGCTCGGCTAAACATCTTAGGGTCTGGGGCAAATGGCTGGACCAAATAGAATAAATATATTGTACTCCGCTGACAGTACATATTATATGTGGCCTTATGGGATCATGATCTGCAAAGTGCATAACATCCAAAGAAAAAATGTAGTGACGTTTTATCATTACTGTAATGTGCTTTACTTTGATTATCGCTGGTGTATTCTTGTTGAAAAATACAATAAAATTGATTATCAAAAAATAATATGAAAATAGAAGAAGTTATGTCTTATGAGTATTTGGGATTACACTTAAATACCAAGTTAAAGTGGAATGAACACCTACAGGAAATAAGATCCAGGGCTTGATTATGGGTGGACTCCTCAGTGAAGTTTGATGATATGCATGTAGTGTGCCTGTAAAAGCCTTTTTGCATTAAATCTCTCCTCTTGCACTTTATAGGTCCAAAATTTTAAGTATAAATAAAGGGTGTATCTTAGATCCGGTGGAAATAAATAGTGAATAAAAGAGTATTATATCTTCCAAAAGGGTCTATGACGCAGAGTATTAAATGCAAATTAAAGCTGATCTTTTGGGCATATATGGCAGGAATACAGTTTTAGAAATAAAATACATAATCCAACTTGGGTGAATACCACCGAAAGGATAGCACAGGTTGTTGGATTGAAGCCCAACTGAGAGAATGAAAATGAATGAAAATGGGCTCCAGCTCTCAGGAGATATGAACAAAATCTTAAAGATTCTATTTTTTCCGCAGAGGTCTTTGCTAGTTGGGAGCTCTTCCAACATAAGAAGTTAAGTTGGGAAGCTGACTGGATTTTGTCATATCAAAAAGATAAGGTGTAATTATTCCAAAAATGATCAGGCCCAATGACAGTGTCCTCGTTGGGCAGTTCAGATACGTATACATATCCTTTTTATTTGCCAGACCCTTTAATTTGTTTGGGAATTTTAAAACTCAGAATAGGTCTTAATCCTTTTATGGCTTTCCCCATCTTGGCTAAAAAAGTTAGGGAAAATAAAGGTTACTGTATAGGCACATAACAAAGAAAGTGCACTAATGCTCATGTACTAATTGATCCCCCTCTTCTTTTGATTATGTGTCGGAAATATTTAAGACCATTATTTGTAAAATATGGTGCATTGTTGTTTCTTCTTGCAATTGATGTTTTAGCTAGGATTAGATTTTTAGATATAATTGTTGGTCTGTGGCGCTTCTTATGATCAAAGAGAACAATGGACTGTTAGGAATCAGTTATATAACAAGATAAACAAACATTTTAATGTACTCAGTTTTTGCATGTGGCAATTCAGTCAGAATTCATTTCTTACATGCAATTTTTGGCTTAGAGTATTTTTGACATTTTTGAGAAAAATGGACAGTTAGGAATTCATTTTATAACAAGACAAATGGATAGTTTAATGTAAGTGATTTAACAATGTGGTATTGAATTGCATTGGTTTTGAGGACAAATTTCCCCATAAACATACTGTTTGTTCCTGATTCTGGTTTTTCTGACCATCATGAGGTGTCAGTTAGTTCTTTTGACAACTGTTGCGATATGACGTCTAAAGGAAAGGCCTTTGTCAATGCAGATCCCTAGGTTTCTCACTGATTGATTAGGAGTAGGGGTGGGCGGAATTTGCGAAATTCACTTTCGCAAATTATCGGGAAAATTTTAAAAATCTCCGCAAACATGCGGAAATATCGCGAAGATGCGGAATTTTTTTCCCGCCCGTTCGCGGTATTTTCTGCGTGGTCGCGGCTCGCCAACTTACCCATGCAGTTGCTCGCGGGCGCGACCATCTTGTTTTCACTTGTCTCGCGGTGCATGATCGCGAGAAGAAAGACATGATCGCGCGACGAATGACGTTAGTGCGGGCGCGAACTGTCGCGAGACAGCGCAAATGGCTACCAACAATCCAACATCTCATGGAGAACGCGACCGGATCGGGAAAACTTGACGGCGAACGCGGGGATTCAGGTAAGGCGATCGCGCGCACACGAGAATGTATTCTTTTACAGCGCGAGCAAGCAAAAAATTTCCGGTAAAATGCGGATTGCGGAAATTTTGACATTTTCGCGCTCTCCGCGGAACGCGAAAACGTCAAATTATCACAATTTCCGCGAGCGGAACGGAATTTTAGCCCAGGCCTAATTAGGAGTTGAGGGGTCACATAGTTAACAAAGTTGAAGTAATATAATCAGATATTGTAGTGTCCAACACCAGACAAATCATTGAATTACGATCCTCTTTTAATGGACCAAGAGGAGCTTTGGGATGCCTTACAGAAGAGAGATGCTGTAGACAAGTCTAGGGAGGACCAGGACCTGTGCTGAAGATTTTAAGTCATCTGTAATGATGTACTTCATTCCTGTTAGAACTCTAATTTGGTAATGTCCATTTTTAGCTAGAGTTTAGAAGTGAGCTTGCATATTGCTGTTTTGTGACAGGTGATGCTTAGGAATTTTGATCTCTGTGCAATAGGTTTGCAATCAAACATTTGTAGTTGCATGCAGGCTTATTTGAGTCATTGAAGATCCAGTGGTGCCATTTCTGTACCTATTTTTTCGTGTTCTTCATTCATTCATGTGAGTCCTTTGTTTTTATGATGGCTGTACTGTCTTGTGCTAGTTATCTTTTTCCTTTGTACCTTGTTCCATGCAGCACACATGTAAAAGGATTACTTTGTATTTAATCCAACGACTTATTTGCTGTCTCTGTTAACTAATACTGTCTCTACCTCTTGATTAGTAGGTATAGATCATAAAACCAGGTATTTCTGTTCATGCATATCAGGCCTCTTTCAGTATTGAGTGCATAACGTTTAAGTATATTTTGTTGCTTTTTTTAGGCTACTTTTTCCATTTTGGAGATTCAGATCACTTACAAGTTTCTACACCATACTTTCAACTATGAATATAATCTCGGTTTAAGAACAGATCATAACATGAACCTTACTAATGTATTTTGATATAGTTTATATGGTTAAATACACATAACCTTGATATGAAATACTGCTACTTTAGAAGAACTATGCACACCTAAGTCTTTACGATCTAATTTAATTGGCTGCTTTGCATTATGAATATCGAAAAGCAGATTGGCAAGTGGAGCCCATGTTAGATCATCTACATAGTACATACCTCACAACCACTGAAGTGTGGATTTTAAATACTCACCAACTAACACATGTATTACCATCAGCTGCATGTAGTTTGGTGACGAGATATTGCACAGATAGTCCCCGCTGTCTGAAAATGTGAGACCTTCAAGTAGTATTGAAGAGGTTGTTGAATTTAAATCACTTGAAATTCTACCTTCATAAGCTTTTTCTCTTGTTACGTTCTTGAATGAGTTGTTAAAATGTGCCAAAAATGTTGATAAGTCTTTTCTTTGAATTGACCAAGTGACTGTGAAATCAGTGATGCTCTTCTCGTTAGAAGTGCACTTGAACATAGCATCATGGTTTTCTTGATGAACTTGGGACTCTAAGATTGAAAATTAAAATACAAAAATTAATCACCTGTGAGACAGATAAAAACAAATATAATACAAATGTATTTGAAGCAGGATCCCAAAACATGTATGGTACAATGAGAAGCATGAGGCAAGGTTGGAAATCTGTCTTTTTTTCTGGTTTTAGAACTTTGTGAACGTTACCCTGCTAACCAGTAGTAATGTGCCTGTGTCCCCCTTTACACATTGTCGAATGGGCATACTCCTAATTGGTATATTTAACTTCCCAATATGTCCCTACTACATGGTACAAAGTGTACCAAGGGCCTGGAAATTAAATGCCATTAGTGGACTGCAGCACCTATTTTGCCATCCACTATAGTGAATTATCAATACGATATCCCTATGTAGGCCTTTGAAGCACCCAAAGGCAGGATGTGGGTATTTAGAATGAAGGCATTGCAGAAATGTAATATGTCCTTGCAGTATCTAGCACCCAAAAGCTATATTTTTACTGTGGCAGGTTTAGCTCTCCTATGTAGAAACCCAAAGTACAGATTACAAATGTTAGTATTGTATCTCAGGAATGAGACAAGTTAAAAATCATTAAGCAGCTATTTTTAATATTTATTAAATATCCAATTAATTGTTGAAGTATCCTTTAGAATGTTACTTCTTTCTTCATTGTACTGCGAGATTCAAAATTATGATTTGCTCTCCTACTTCTGCCAGCCAGTAATTAAAATCTGAATAGGTGTGAAGTGCCTCCCGGGAGAAAACATTAGGCTTACCTGAATGTGCAGAGGTGAATCCTCTGAACCTGACAGAATATGTAGAAGGGGGCTGTCAGCATCCTTTTGACATAGTGTTGAATCCTGCTTGAATTCTAAATCCTGCTTGACAGAACTACTGATTTACACATAACTCTATGGGGAGCACTTGAATGGGCAGAGGTGAATCCTCTGAACCTGACAGAATATGCAGAAGGGGGCTGTCAGCATCCTTTTGACATAGTGTTGAATCCTGCTTGAATTCCAAATCCTGCTTGACAGAACTACTGATTTACATATAACTCTACGGGGAGCACTTGAAAGGAAGGGAAACAGGATGGCAACAAAAATTCTGTGTATCCACTGTATGGTTGCTAAAACCCTAAATGTTTCTATGAGACTTCTTTCCCTCAGTTCATTGTGGGTACAGTGTGCTCTGCAAACTCTATTTTGGTGTTAGATGTGGCAGGACTTTAGGATTATCATAGTATACTCCCCAAACATAAACCCCAGCCCTCAGGAGCCCAAGTGTAGGGTGGATGAAGACTTTCACCATCCTAAAAATGCCTAAAGTGGGTAGAGTTGACCCAACTAACATTTACTTAATTGGTTAGGGCATGCCCATGACTCATTCCTATCTACGAGCTAGCGCCAGGCATTAATGAGACATCTCCTTGAACCCACTTCAGAACACTACTGGACCTATGGAAGAATCAGGAGATAACTGCACCTGCTGTCTGTGGCCTAAAAACTACGTGGATTCAACAAGATACAACAGGCTTTTTCCTGGAAGGACCTAGCTGACCAGTGGCAACTGCACCTGGACTGGACCCTACTGTTGGCATCTGCTGAACATCCTGTTAGTTTCTTAGTGTATCTCTTGTGGTCCTGGGGGGTATTGGAAGTGTACTTCTGTGGTGGAGTGGGTCTTATAGTGAGAAGGTATTAGTAGTAGTATAGGCAGAAGGTAAAATCTTTGATCAGGATGAACCTGTCTGCTGTATCCCACCCGTACTCAATTGCAGTCAGCCTATAATTGCACCTAGGTCTCAGTTTACTGCCACCAATGTCCATCATTTGCACTTTATATTTCTTGGCACCATTCCTAAAACCGAACATTAAGAAAACGTTTCTCTGGTTCCCCTTATTGGTTATTTGTCATTATTGGTTTAATTTTATTCATTAAATTTTACTATATTTTTCTGTTTTGTTGGTTTTTTATTGTTCTGCATTTTGTCTAAGTCAAGCCTGTCTGCTCTGTACCACAACTACCAGGGGTTTGAGCTCAAGTTAATTTAGTGACTTTGAGGGCTCATCCTGACAAGGGTTGTGATTATTTCTATGAGGTAGATGGTCACACTCCCCATATTGCTTTTACTAGTTATCTCAGAAGGCATAATGATAGAAAGGAGGTGGCTTAAATGTTGGTATTTGCAGGACGCCCGACCATTTTTACTGAATCCTAAATATTTGCTATGCGTATCTGCTATGCCTATCAGCCACACCTTTATATTGTGTACTTCCACATTGAGAACCCCATAACTTACAGCCAAATGGTCAGCGAGAGGACTCCCTTCACCCACCTGCTGCTTATTCAGTGATTGAAAATGCGGCATCTTACTTGAAGGTCTACTACCAAAGAAATCCACCAACAAAATTACAGTCTCTACTATCTCTAGTTCTCAAGCTTGTACCGCAAGCTGAAGCTAAACAAGATATAATTCTTAACAGTTATCAATGACAGTAAAGAAGCCTATATCAGAGATAGGCTTACCAACAATAGGTTAGAGAGTGCAACCTGTACCCTTCTTCACAGACAACAACACACATAGCTAGTTACTTGAAAAATGACCTCTCCTTAAGGACTCAAACTTCAAAGTAAAACCAGACAGTCTGGTACCAGCCATAACTCTTCTACAAATTCAGCCCCTGCATCACAGATGTAGAATTCAGAACCACAATAAAATCCTTTAATCCTCTATACCTTGGTGACAGGCCCCTAGCCACTGCTGTCTGTGACTCCATATTTTCTCTGATCAAGAGCCACATTCATGTTTCAGGCAGGTTCATAAAATATGACAATTTCACAGCAACTTGGTTGACCAGGATCGTAAATTTGTATAGTGCTTAGCGGGACATTGAAGCACTTCATGAACAGGTAGGACACTGCCCCTTGGAGCCCAGAGATAGCTAGTAGTGTCAGCTGTTGCAGTTAGTTGTATATTTCGTAGGATTATTAGAACTGGTATACTGATTAGTTGAATGCAATTTCTAGTCTATAGGAAAGTTAGGTGCTAATTGTTGTTTTTGATGCAGATGTCTTCATTATGTATCAATTTGCATTCCAAATTGTGTCTCTGTGATACATGGACAAGGGAGACGTTTATTATTCTTTTTAGGATTAGGTTTGGAAGGTCAGACAATATAAAATTGCAGGCAACATGGATGAACATGGATTAAGTTAGCAGCGGCACAAAAAGCCTCTTATGCATGTCAAGCACATTTTGGTGATGGCTCACATGCTGTGCAATGCCAAAAGTAGTTTTGATGTTTTTTTCATGTTTTTTTATTTGTAATTACTCAGGTGTATTCTTCAGATTATTTGAGAACTAGAAGTTATCAGAATTTAAATGATGCTGTTCATATATCTGTGACCACAGGGCTGAAGGACATTAGCCCTTGCTCCGACCTCCCCATCCAGTCAGTCTATCAGTGGCGGCTCCTCCATTAAGGTGGAGGAGCATTGCCTCACTGCTTTTTAGCAGTGAAAATAAAGGAAACATATAATGATAATAACTGGTTGTTATCATGTTATGTTTTCCTGCTGCTGCAGCTTTGCGGGCAGGGCAGGGCTGCTCTGCTCACGGGCAGGGGTGGAGTGGATTGCCCACTTCCAGTGTGCATGAATGTGTGGCCGGCCATCTCGGGCGGAGAACATGCTTGGGCCCCCAGTCCCTGGCTGAGCACCGATCTACGGCACTCATACCAATCACAATGCTGCATTGCAGCGTTGTGATTGGCTATGGGGAGCCTGGGGGCCAGGTGATTCCTGCTTTCCTGTTCTGGCCTGAAGAGACGACGGAGGAGAGATGAGGAGGGACCTTGCAATCAGGTAAGTTTCTTCTTTTTTTAAAACCTTTTCGCCACCCTGCCTCCAACACCTGACCCCGATCCATGCAGGCCGCCACTGCAGTCTCCCGGAACTAAAACGTCTATTCAGCCTCATGCAAGGTATTCCAACCGGCCTCTGAAGCAGATTTTATTTCTTGGTGAAGCTCTAGTTTATGTTGTCATTATATTCTGTGCACTTTGCAGCCCCATGCTCTTGGCCAAATCAGCCCCCTGTCAAGTTAACCATCAGCATGGAATAGATCTGGATGGATGAAAGAAAATTATACAGCAGGGTTGCACCACACTCTATAACTACATCAAAAGCCAGAAACACAAGCTCTGGTCAGAATGTAATTGCGTAAAAGTGACAGTGATAACACAGAAAGGGTAGGAGAACAAGTTTTCCTTTCAAGGTAAAAAATACAAAATCAATGAAATTAGAACAAAAATGTTGATAGTCATTTCTTTTATTTTCATATGCAATATGATGATTCATAATACAAGCATTAAATGTTGAATTCAGGCACCAGGTTGTCGTGTTGTAATTAGTGTAGATGATGACTGCGTGTATATTTATTTTGTTATATACATTAGTATTGCATCTACTGCATAGATAGATCTGTATGTAATCTGCAGGGCATGGGTGTAAATACCATCTCCCTTACCTAACATGTCTAACATAGGCCAAACTCCCAAAAGTTTATTTTCAACTATGCATCCCAAAATGCACCCTGAGACGTGTTACGAATCAAAACATTTCACAACCTTACAGGGGCTATAACATGGTATATAAATAACACTAGCCAACATTTGTTATCCTTGGTTAACTGTTTATAGTATTTCCAGCTGCTAGGGGTTGAACTTCTGTTTCTCCTGGCTAATCCGATATAGTATTTCCTGCTGGCTTACTACTTCTTCCAGATGTTAGGCTTCTGTTATTTGTGAGTTTACTCCACATAGTTCCACTATTTCTTGTGCATGTCCGCCTACACAAACCGCTTGCTATCCCTCACTTATTTTTGGGTCAAAGCTCATGCATAGGCACAGCATAAAATGCACCGTAAGAGCACAATTCTGGTATTCACATGCAGTATGTGCACTGCCCATATAGGCTATACTACAGACACATTCCATACCCATTCATAAAGCGGTTTGTGCCTCATCAATGGGAAGAAGTGCTACATAAATGCAAATACGGTGCACACAAAAAAGACATATCACAGGACACTGCCAAAGCACTGCTCAGGGAAAAGAATTGTGTGTTTTACATTCGAAAATCTGATGCTTTCATGCCCTCAACCAATTAAGTTTAAAGGTGTCCCAGGGCGTGGCTTCCGCCCTGAGGCAAGATGGCGGCGGACTGCTGAGCTCCATTACGAGCACGGAGCTTTGTCATTTTTATCAGCCTTTTCCTGCCATGCCTTTCTTCTTCCGCTTAGGTTTTTGGCTCCTGGACAACGTGGCAACCTTATTCATGAAAAATATCATTGAGGTATGTGTTTATGGCTGCCATTGCTGTGGCGGTGATTTTCTCCACACAAGATTGTCTAGTGCGCCGCTCGCATCTCAGACTTTCTGCTTCCTCAGGAGTTACGTCATAACGGTAACTTTGTGCACCATTAACAACTGTTTGAAGTGCTTTCCTTAGCTCTTGGTTCCCCAGAGGTAAATTCCTTTCCAAACACACGATCAGTTTGACATCCAGCCCGCTCAGGTTTTCTGGGCATCTGACACTTCTCTTCAACAATGTCTTTCCTGGAATGACTCTTTGTTCTAGGTTGGCCCAAATTTCATCTTTCTCCGCTTATTGAAAGATGAACAATGAGGTTCTAATGTAATCTACACACAGAAATTACATAGGAAAATGTGATAAAAATGTGTGCTGATATCCTCATATATATCACTTTATATTGAATTTGTTACCCCCCTACAGTTTTTAAACCATCTTTTTGTGCATAGGCAGGATTTGATCTTTTCAAAAGCTTATGAAGCATTCAATTAATTTAATCAAGATGGCCAGTGACTCACATACCTCTTCTAAACCACTTCAGGTATGAAACCAAAGAGAAAAATAAATTACCCTCCCTCTCATATTCTGTCATCTGATAATACGGTTTTAGACACTATTTTGGATGAGGTACATGTGTGCAACTAATGAAAAACTACAACAGATTGAAGACAGTTGGATTGTCATGGAGAATAAGATGTCTGAGTTAGAACAGTGTGTTGGTAACTTTCAGGATATGACTACCAAAATACCTATGTTGGAACAAGAAATCAAATATCTCAAATTACGCACTGAGGACTTCGAAAATTGAAACAGAAGTAACGATCTTCGCCTTTTTGGTTTTACGGAGAAAATCGAAGGTCCTGACTTTCTAACCTTCCTGAAGAAGTTTTTACCTGGTCTTCTTCTAAACCCTCTCTTAACATTCAACGTGCACATCGCTTGGGCCATCTTCAACCCCACTCCACTAAACTGCGTGATATCATAATGCTCTTTTTGGAATTCACTGACTTGATGCATGTTTTGAAATCTGCTAAGGCAAAACGTCTTCTGGTCTGGTCATAACATATTCAACTCTCAAGATATTTCCAACTCAACGAATGATTGTCAAAAAGAATTCCTAGACCTTTGACCCCGGATGAGAGAACTGAACATTTGTTATGGTATTCTTCATCCCTGCCTCTGTAAATTCATCCACGAAGGTGTTGCACATTCTTTGCATGATCCGGCTAAACTAAAAAAAGATTACTGAATATTGCAAGTCAGAATATAAAGCCTATCAATCAATATAAAGGCTAATGTTTTATGTTGCTATATACTTCTAACTCTACACATGGTTTTTCTTATTCTATTCTTTGATTCTATATGTCTTTAAATATATTCCTATTTTTTATATATTTTCCAGTTTAGTTTCCTTTTCTGCTGCTGTTCTTGCTTTTGACGCTAGCATGCCCTATGCTCATCCTTTGTTCCCTTTTTTCCAGATCTGCATTTCTATCCCTGATCTGTCCTGTATTATTCTTTCTCTTATTTCCTTTCCCTCATTTCTATTTCTCTCTTATTTGGCCCTCTTACTATTTTCCCATGTTTCTTTTTCCTATTTTCCTTATATTTGTATGAGTGTCTATTTTATCCTCCTTTTTCTTTTCTTGATTTATTAAATTAATTTTCCAGCCTGTTGTAACTAGTCCCATATCCTCACACTCACACCACAGCATGTTTAATGTTGTCTCATGGAATGTTCGTGGTCTGGGTCATCCAGTCAAAGTTCAGAAGGTACTTTCTAACTTGTCTAAGTATAACGCTCATGTTGCTTTTGTGCAGGAAATGCATTGCAATGATGTTGAATCACTTAAACTTGAACATCAATGGGTTGGTCAGATTAGTTTTTTCTCCTGCTGTTAATCGTAATGGTGATGTAGCCATTTTATGCCATGAGTCATTGAATATTCAGATTTTATCAACTGAATGTGACTCAAATAGACGATGGGTTTTGGTTGATGCTATGATACTTCAAAAACATGTTACTTTCTTCAATATCTATGGTACTGTTGAATCTTAACCCACATTTTGTCAAAATAATAAATTAAAGTTATCCTCTATCTCTGATCCTAATATTATTTTTGATGGTGATTTTAATGATTGGCTAGACCCGTTTATGGATAGGAAATTGAGTTACAAATTTAAACCCAAAAAGTCTCATTAAGAATGCCAATATGACATTGCCTCTCATCCATTCATTGATGTATGGAACTTGCAAACCGGATGTATGTGAATTTACATTATTTTACAATGTACACGACACAATGTTTTGAACTGATTATATTCTAGTCTCTACAACCTTACTCCTCTCTATTCAATTATCAGAAATTGTTTCTTTGTTTATTTCTGATAATGCCCCTGTTTTGTCCTCCTTTGCCATGTCTCTTAATACTTCTAAATATGAACGATGGTGATTCAATAATTCCTTAGTATCAGACCAAGCCTTTATTTTGGAAGCAACTTTCTTTATTAATGAGTTTTTTCAACTTAATCACCCTAAAGACACAATTGTTCACAATAATTGGAACGCTTTCAAAGCTAATTTTAAGAACTTCACTATGTTGGATTCTTAATACCGCTCTGCTCTCCAATATATCAAAGTTCTTGAATATACTTACTTCACCTTAAAGTCCTCTGCTAACATATTGGAACTGATCAAAGATAAATCTGCCCTGAATAAGATTGCTACGATTTATGCTTGCAACATCCTACTCAAAATCAAATCTAAATACCTTGGCTGGCAAAATAAAGCTTGTAAAACGTTGGCCAGCTATTTAAAAATCAAATGGGAATGAGACATATTGGCCCCCACAGCTGCACTACAATGTCTTCTGACTCTGATATCATTAATGCTTTTCAATCCTATCATGAACATCTATATGCAGAGAACACAACTCCTTCTGAGTGCGATAATAAAGCTTTTTGTGATGCCCTCCCAAATCCCCCTTCTATTTTTGATACTCTATTAACTCTTGAAAAATATATTACTCTTCAGGAAGTTGTTGATGATATTAAGTCTCTAAAAAAGGTCCAATGGTCCTGGTCCAGATGGGTTTTCCTTTTAACTTATTTCCTCTATTTTTGCTCCTGAATTATTAGAACTGTATTTTTCTTTTTTACTTAACTTTAAAGCCAGCGGATCTTTTTGGGATAATCTTATTGTCATTATCCCTAAACCGGATAAAGATCCTGCCCTCTATAAATGCTATCGGCCAATTTCTTTAAATAACAATGATCCTAAACTTTTCACTAAAAGTCTGTCATCTCGTTTGGAGGATGTTGTCCCCTACCTCGTTAAGCCTGTTTTCTAATGTCCGTACTGCTGGGAAAAAATATCCATCTCCTTTTGCTGCCCTCTCATTTGATGCTGAAAAAGCTTTTGATTACATAAATTTGCAATTTATGTTTACCACTCTTCAGTGGTTTGGTTTTGGCCCAAAGTTTGTTTCCTTTATCAAACTATTATATGTTGAACCATGTGCCTGTGTTTTTGGTAATGGTCATTTTTCCCCCTATTTTAATCTTCATAGAGACACTAGACAAGGTTGTCCTCTTTCACCTTTATTTATTTATAAGGTTTTATATAGCGCAAACGTGACCCACGAAGGTATCAGAGCGCTTTACATTATATGGTTATAAAGACATACGAAATGAGGTAGTAAACACGCATTTGATATTCATCATTACTTACAAAAGAGGTAAATAGCATAAGATAACATAGGTGACCAGTAGACACCATAAGATGATCCCAGAGGGCAACAGAACATTATATTATATACAGTTATTGAGCCTTAGGTCAGTATTGAGGAAATAAACAAGCATATAATATTCTCTTTCAATCCACAGGAGTTAGCCAGTGATATGAGGATCGTGTCGGTGACTCAATGTCAGCAAAGAATCAAGTCTTAGGACGCGAATTTGTTCATTAGGAGTATTTTTACCTCTTTTTTGAATGCGGTAAAGAAAGATTCCCCGTACCACTGTAGGTAAGGAGTTCCAAATCTTTGGAGCGATCCCTGAAAAAGCCCTGCAGCCAGTTCTCTTTTTATGGAAGGATTGTGGTTTCAGAAGTAAGGAGCTCGCGCTTCGTAGTTGTCTGCATCCTCCATATCGTTCTAGTTTTAGAGCTAGGTAACTGGGTGTATTGTTATGTAGTGCTTTATGGGTCATGCAGGCCATCTTTAGTTGTATTCTAGCCTCATAGGGCAGCCAGTTCAGCGCTTTCAAGGTCGGAGAAATGTGTCTGTTTCTTTTAGATACTGATACCAATCTTGCTGCAGCGTTAAGAGAAGTCCTCAGTGGAGCCAGCTTGTATTTGGGGAGACCGCAAAGAGTGGTACTTCCATAGTTTAATCTTGGTAGCACTAGGGCTTGCACTGCCATTTTTAGGTCGGTCTGAGGGAGGAAGTGTTTAAGTTTCCTTAGTAAACTCATCTGGTTATTGGCTCCCTTGTTGGCATTAGTGATGTGTGACTATATATTTAGGCATTTGTCTATGGTGAATCCCAGAGATTTCGAAGAGTCAATGATGAGGGGAGAGCAGTCAATGGAGGTTAGGTGCTTCAGCCATTGCTCTATCTTTGGTGTGTGATTGGGTGGGGAGATGAGAATGAATTCTGCTTTTTTTTGTATTAAGCATGAGGTGGTTGTTCGTGAGCCCACTTTGCGTGTTCTGTAGAATAACGTTGAGGGAGATGAAGACTTGTGGGGAAGAGATTTTTAAATACGGTTGGGTGTCGTCCGCATACAGGTGATATAGGATATTCACAGATTTCAATGTGTTTGCCAGGGGTTCCATTAGTAGGTTGAAAAGAATAGGTGATAGGGCTGAACCCTGGGGAACGCCTATTTTCTGAGAGAGAGAATTCTTCATCTTTATTCTTTGTGTTCCCGAGAGGCCCATCCTTCCTTCCAAAAGGGACAGTAGGTTGTCATGTTTAACCGTGTCGAAGGCGGAGGATAAGTCAAGAAGTATCATTAGGCATGATTCATTGCGGTCAAACATTTTTAGTATGTCATCCAATATGTGGGTGAGTGCAGATTCTGTGCTGTGACCTTGACGGAAACCAGATTGGGGATTGTCTAGGAAGTTGTAATTCTCAACATGATTGCATAATTGTATTTGTACACATTTCTCCAGCAGTTTCGCCAAAGTGGGGATGTTGGATATAGGGCGGTAGTTGTTGAGATCTGATGGGATGGCGTCGGATTTCTTTAGTATATGCGTAACCTGCCCTATTTTAAGACAGTCTGCTATGGAGCCTTGTCTCAGAGAGGAGTTTACAATTTTTGCCCATAATGGTAGGATGGATGTTTTGATAATTTTGAATAGGGCAGGAGGAAGGGGGTCAGAGAAGTGATTGGAGGGATTGATTGCTAGAAGAGTGCTATAGATTTTTTGTTCAGAGATTGGCGCGAAGGTGTTCCAGAAGGCATTGTTTTTTGTGACCCCTGGAGAGCTGAAAAGGACCTTGAGTTGTGAATATCCGTTAGCATCAAGGGCCACCGGTTGTGGGAGGACCTTCTTAGATTGAATGTCGAGCTCGATGACCTTTATCTTTTCACGAAAGAAGTTGGTAAGCTCATTGCAGGAAGGTGTATACAGGTCGTTGAGATTAGTGGAGCTAGCCGCGTTGCGAGCTTGTTGCTTGACTATTTCGAAGAGTTTTTTTGGATGATTGATTGCTTGGTTCAGCTGGGTTCTGAAAAAGTCTTCCTTGGCCTTTAGAATCTTCCTGTTGTATGAGTTCCTCAACGTTCTAAGGTGCTGTAGGTGAACGTCAGTGGGTGATGATTTCCATAATCATTCAGCAGCTCTTAGCTTGCATCGCTCCGAGTTCAGGGAGTCATTGAACCAAGGTTTGCAAATTTTGGAGGGCACATCTTTCTCTTTGAGAGGTGCTGTAGAGTCCAGGATATCCAGCATCGTGGAATTTTAAAAGGCTGTGAGGTCATGGACATCCTCCATGTCAGTTGTGAGGGTCAGGGCAGAGTTGCAATGGCTTACCAGGGTGATGGGGTTGATGTTCTGTAAGTTCCTTTTCCATTGTTATGTTTTTGATGGTTAACTCCTTTTTGGAGTGACCTCAATATTGATGGAGAAGAGAATGCTGTGATGGTCAGTCCAGTCAGCTTTGCTTTTTCTCCTCTGTTTAGAGGCCTTCCTTGAGCTCAATCAATGTAGTACTCTTATATCTGACTTTAAACACAATTCCCTAGAAATCAAACTCTCAGCTTATGCAGGTGATATTCTGGTCTATATGTCTAATCCCCTCACTTGCCTAAAACCCTTTTTACAAGAGATTGATTCATACTCTAATATCTCTGGTTCCAAATTAATTTTTTCTAAAACCGAGATTTTACTGTTAAACTCCTCTTGTTACTGTTACATGTTTGACAATTTTGCATGCGGTCCCACTGAAATAAAGTATTTGAGTGTCTGATTTTCTTCTACCATTGATAATATACTTGCTCATAATATTACTGACTGAAAACTTAAACTTAAAAATGTATTTTTTACCTGGTCTCCCCTCTTTTTATCCTGGTGGGGCAGATTAGATATCATTAAAATGATGATCGCTCCTCATGTGCTATTTATGCTCTCTATGTTACCTTTTAAAATTCCTAATTACTATTTCTCACAAATTACTTCCATTTGCACAAAATTTCTTTGTGATAATAAACATGCCTGTATTGTTTTGTCCAAACTAATTTGACCAAAGACTGAAGGTGGTGTACGTTTTCCCAACTTTAAGTTAACTATACTGCCTTTTTAATTAGACAATTTTATGCTGTGTTCAACGAATACTATGGCTCTCCTATATCACATTGATTACTTTTGAGCACACTTTATTTCATGACTTTTCTGACTTTTCATTTTACGATGTTATTTTCATATTTAATTGTACATTATTGTCTAAAAACCCAATTTTAAAATACTCCCTACATTTGTTACACACAATATTTACCCAAGGGTCTGACTTGTTTCAATCTTTTCTCACGTCTTCTTTTTGGTACAATACATTTATTAAATTTTATCATAAATCATGTTATTTAAAATATTTGAAGGAAAAGGGGATTTTTTTATGTTCATCATTTGGTCTCCCAAAATTCAATTTTATCCTTTGCTCAATTACAAGAATGATATAGCTTACCTAATTCCTGTCTACATCAACATAACCAATTATTACCTGTACTGCAATCCTTTTTATTGAACAGTCATTTTTCTCCCGATTCTACCCCATTCACTCCTTTGACACCATTATACTATCTTACCTATGATTCCACCCTCAAAGCATCTCTCATATATAAGCATTTATCTTCTCCTATCACTATGAGAAATAAATCTTCTATTGAATTACTATAGGAGACAACCTTTCTCTATCATTATCTGTTCACCAATGGGACAATTTGTGGCATAGAATATTTAATACCTCTGAAGATGCCAGTTTTACTCAATCTTTATTGTGTATAATAGAGTTATTATTACTCCTTCTCTTATTCCTAAAATTGATTCCTCTGCCTCTCCCCAAAGCTGGTTATGTCTCTCCTCTGATTCTACTTTGGAAATCTGTTTGGTCCTTGGTTAAGGATATTTTCATGCAATGTTACATTATCTATTCAAAATGGTTTTCTTGGAACTGTGTCTGCAGATTTTAATAACCTTTCTCCAATACCAGTACAATTTGATATTTTTATCGCACTTATACTAAATTGTTGGAAAGATAATTCTAAAATATTTATATTAACTTGAGGGAATATTATTTGTGATGAACATTGTATCTACTGTCTCTTTTTCTTCGATATCTCAAAAATTTAAATCGGATCTACTTTGGCTACCTTTCACTACTTTTCTATCTTCACACTCATCATTTTCCTAAATCTTGTAGATCTCTTCATTTCCTTTACCTATCTTTTGCCTTCTTCGTTCTATTGCTTCTTCCTTCTTCCTTTTCCCTTTTGTAAAAAAATAAGATATGTATAAAGATAAATATTACTGGTTTCACTTTGCTATTTCCTGCTAGTTGATTTGTATTTCATCATTTTTAATGATTTCCAAGGGATTTCTCGACTAAAGAGTTTGTCAACAAGGTAATATGTTTAAATCATTATATTTTGCTTGACAATTGTATTTTTTACTACCTATAAACTTAAATAAAAATAAAAAATTACAAAAAAAAGGTGTGCCCCTCCCCACTTTAAACCGATTTTAGGTTGCATACATTGGGAACATCAGTGATGAAAACATAGCCAGGTAACTAGGACGCACCACAGGTCTACGCATCATAGATTCATGCTGCTCTGAATTGACTGCTGGCAGGGAGCACCACAGGCCCGCAGACCTTAGCCACTGAGCCATGCATCTCCAACTGACAGCACGTGGCACAGGCACTGAGTAAAAAGCCAAACAGTCATGGAGTTTACTGCTGGTAGGGATCATCATAGCTCCTGAGCCACCCAATCAAACAGCCATGCAGTTCTAAATGGGCAATCGCACAGCAGGCCATGAGCCCACAGCCAGAGAGCCATGCAGCTCCAAACTGACTGATAGCATCACTGGTCCTGTGAGCTCAGCTGAAGAACCAAGCTGCTCTGAGCTTATTGCTGTCAGAAGATGCTATATGTATTTAGCCCCTCAGGCAGACAACCATCCAACTGTGAACTGATTTCTGGCTGTGGGCACCAGAAGCCCTGAGCCCACCAGCCAAAGAGCTGTACAGCTCTGAACTGACTATTGGCAGTAGACATGGCATCCATCTTGCAACCTGCATATATTCCAATTATTTTAGCCAAATGTTTCACTGTTTGTTGTGTGACAGATGCCAAGAGCACTTGTTTTCCTTTCGAAAGATGAGACTTCTAGGAATATTAATTGGAAGAATTAAATTGCAAATGGACTAGAACAGCAGATATCCTAGGTCCTGGTTCTTGACCAAGAAGGAATTTAAGGCGGTAGGACAGTAATTGAAGGATACCAGGGCACATTGTCGAAGATTAGAGGAAGGCTGGTTGGAATCAATTGTAAGATGAGAAGCGGAAGCGCTGACAGGTGAGCGGTGCTGAAAAGGGAGTGGAAGGGCTGAAATGAGATGGATGAGGGCAAAGGAAAGATGAGGACAAAGAAAGCTTGACCAGTGGAAGATTAGAGAAGACTGTAGAAGGGAATGTCTAAGGTAGAATCAATAAAGTGATACATTCTTATCAGGGCATAATATGAGAGCAGAAGATGGACTTTAAGGAGGGTGAGGGACAGAAAATGAAAGACTGAATCATGTGGAATAGGGGGTTGATGCACTGCATGATTTAGATGTGGAGAAAAAGGAAATTGGGCATGAGGGTTGGGTACATGGTGAAAGAATTAGGGAAAACAAAGAACTGTTTGGCAGAGATAACATATTCATTCTCAATTTCTTCTATAGATTAATACATGAATTAATATATTTTTGTCCATCACTTGACTGTGTATAAGCCACCTTGGGGTAGAGAAAAGTCCAAGAGAGAGGCCCAACCTGAGATAAGATGATCGAAAGAAACTCAGAAAGAGAGACCCAGAGAGAAACAGTCAGAGAAGAATTATAATGCCAAGAGGGAGAGTGAGAGAGTAAGAATTTTTGTTTAACTTTAAAGTAAAGAAAATATCTTAGTATTTCAGCAGGAGGGAACTTTTGTTGTTGGCTATGGATGGTTAAAACATTGTTATACTGCTTATTTGTATAGGCATTTAACCATCCACATGATCGCCTCTAATCACTGAGGAGGGGTGGAAGTGGCAAGAGAAATCGAAAATAGATCTGTAAAGTAGAAAGGAGGAGACACCATAGTGTGTATGAGAAAGGAACCCCGATGATGAATAGGTCTTCCCACAACAGAACAAACAGTGGGGATATCAAGCCTGTAACAATGGTTTAAGGGAAACAATAATGATAATAGGAGGGCAGAGTGAGAAATAAAAAAAATACTAAGAGCCTGATTCAAAAACTGCATTTTGTAGTATGTAAAGTAGTACTACAGTAGTACCACTTACTTACTATAAAATGCAATTCACGGACCGCAGAGTAGAAATCTCCACCACGATCTCTCCTGTCTGGGGAGATCTCCACACATGCATATTTCATACTTATTTGTAAATGAGGGTAGGGCCAGGATGGTGGCTGGAAAATGAGTAATGCTTATGACACAATATGATGCATTTAAGGAGAGGTAAGTAGGGGTTTTGATAGGGGCATGCTGATGCAAACACCCACCCACAAAACAGTAAGACCATTGTTATTCTGATATTACAGTTCTAAAGTACTCTTGTGGTCCAAAAGGCCACTAAACAGATTTAAATATTCTACATCTAGCACCATACATGCCACTTACAAGTATTGCTACACACTGGTGAGAAATATATGTGGTGGTAAGAAAAGTTATAGTTGCGTGTTAAAGTAAGATCAGTGTTTCCACAGGAAATACCTTTTTGTTTTGCTAATAACTTTAGCGCTGTGCAACACATTTTCATTAAACTTTGAAAAAAAGGTATTCTCTTTTGGCTAGTTTATGCATGGAAAGTTATAGGTTGATTTGTCACATGGAGGCTGAGAATAAGGAGGGGTCCCAAAATGATAAATTAGGATGCATTTTCAATTGATTTGTTTAAGAAGCACTACCGCAAGAAATACAGAACTAAATTACACCATATTTGGCAGGAAGCTAGATCTTGGTAGCAAAAGCTTATTTTTTGTGATTTGGTGTAAACTCATTCTGTAGTTTTTGAAAAGTTAGGATACAAAAGGATTTGTAAAGTTGGGCATTTGGGTTAGAGGCTCTCTTACAGAATTCCCTCAAACCCACTTTTAACAAAATAGAGCCTTCTGATTGGCGAAGGGGTCTTTCTTTACTCTTTGACCATCTTGCTCCTGTGGCAGCAAGACTCTAATTGGCGGCCAGCAACATGAAGAAAAATGTTGCTGGCAGTCATTACAGGACTCAGAAATTAAATCCCTAGTCCTGCAAAAAAAAAGAAAAATATATATTACCTTAGAGCACGAATTACAGTTATTAGAGAACTATATCCAATGAATTTCAGTGTTTTTGAGTTTAAGACGTTACATTGTCACTGACATTTTTACCTAAGTATAATAACACTTTTCATTGAATTTCTAGGATGTTCTTTTAACCTAAAATAATATTTTATTATCATGTATAAAGCCAATTCCCCACTGCACACAGCCGAAAGGGGGTTGGCCACAGCCACCTCTGTAAGCCATTTCAGCCTCCAGGGACTCCAGCCTGTGTGGCCTTTATTTTTTAAGAAGAGGTGATGTGCAGCCCCCCTCCTAGAGCAACTTCAGGTCCAAATGACCCTAACCCTAGTGCCTTTGTTTTGTTAAGGAGAGGGGGCATGCAGACCGACTCCCCAAGCAACTTTGGGCCACAGGGTTCCAATCCCCTGGGGCCTTGTTGTTTTATTAAGGAGAGGGGGCATGCAGCCCCCTCCCTGATCCATTAATGGCCCGCTCATCCCATCACCCGGGGGCCAAAAGATATTTGTAAAGCAGAGGGGCACACTGACCTCTCCCCTGAGCCACAAGGACCCTGGGGACCCATTCTCCAGGGTCTTTAAGGGGAGGGGGAGCGCAGCACCCCTCCCTGAGCCAATAATGGCCCTGGGGATTCTATCCCCTGGGTTAAACAATATGTTAACGAGAGGGTGATACCACGGCCCCCTCCTTGAGCAGCTATGAGCCCTGGAGTCACCATACATCAGGGCATTCTTATAATAAAGGGAATTGGTCACACAGCCACCTGCCTATATTGGCCCAGGGACTCCAAACATGTGGATCCAGTAAACAATTCATTGGGGACTACAATGCTATTGCCTGGAGAGTGCAGTTATTTTTGTTTGCTCCTGACGGGGAAAGCACTTTTAGTTTCCTGCCATCAAGAGTGCAAGCAGGGAAACAAAAGTCTGGCCTAAACCGGAGGGAGCATTTTAAACCTATCGCCTAGTGAGTGCAGACATTTTTACCCTGCCCACGTTCTTGAGGGCAGGGAAACTATTCTTCAAGTTAATTTTATTTATATCAATCAAATATCACAGTATAAGTCCCACTCAAATATAAGGTAACCAAAAACACATCATTGCAATATTTGATGTATATAATGAATTTTGGCATTTTGTTTTTTAGTGGAGTAGCATGCAGTGGAGTAGCGTACAGTGGAGTGGGTAGAGTGGAATAACATACAGTGGAGAGGCAAAGAGTGGAGTAGCGTACAGTGTAATAGTGTAGACTGAAGTGGCAGAGACTGTAGTGTCATAGAGTGAAATGGGGTAGAGCCGGATAACATACATTGGAGTGGGGTGTAGTGGAAGAGTATAAAGCAGAGGTCTTCAATCTGTGGGGTGTGACTCCCAGTGGGGCCCTGAAGTCCTGGCAAGGGGATCGCACATTACCCAACTTCACTTGTCCCTGCAATTCAAAACGTGTGCTTTTCTTTAGAAATAAGAAAGCCCTCCTGGGATGGCTATTTAGATCGCTATCAGCTGCTTCTCTGAATGTAACGCAAAAGTGCCTTTTCAGGTAATCTGCAAGTGTAACGGATGCTCCGTTCCATCGTATGTCCAAGTTTACTACCACTCCACCCTGCCCCACCACCTTAGAGCACGCTCTATGCAAGCCACCACTGATATATATATATATATATATAATCTACTGGCGGTTACCAGTAGATAGTTATAGTTAGGACCGTGTTTCCATAGGAAATCCGCAACATTCTAATTGTAATAACGTTGGCGCCGGTTGGCGAATCCTCGCGAAATTTTCAAAATAGGTGGGGCGCTCCGCTCCGCTCCTACCCTGAAAGTCTCGGGGGGATTCGTCAAGCGGGGGCTGAGGAAAAAGGGGGGTCCCAAAACGCTTTTTCCCCATGCAATTTTCCATAGGGACCTTTAGTCCAAGGTACAGCCCGAACGGCTGAACATAATTACTTGAAATTTGGCAGAGAGGTAGTCCTCAGCTCAGGGAAGTGCCTTTTGCAGGTCTGGTGTCAATCTGTTCAGTAGTTCCTGAGAAAATCAAAAGTAAAATCATATATATATGTGGGCTGAGCCTAACCACACATCTCATCCTGAGATCTGATTGGCTGTCAGCACTTCATCCAAGAAGTGTTGGCAGCCATCTTGGGACCAATATACATGATAGCACCTCATTAAAAAGCATTGCAGTTAATAGAAGGTTTTAAGACTTTGGTTACATTATAAATCATTTGTTGATGGTACCATACTCATTTTAGGAATTGTGTTATGTTCTAAGGTGATTTCACCATGTGAAAAAGCCTTCTGCTGGGATATCATGATTGAGAGAAAAATATTTTCTCATGCTTTTTCCACAGAGGTTTGGAAGGTGATCTATAAGCTAAACTGAGAGCTTATTTTCTGTAAATTCACATTATCTTTCTCAGTCATGTGAGAATGAAGTCTGACATTCTCAGTAAAACATGTACATCCAACAAGGGCAGAGACTGTCAGTTGATTCCTTTGTCTTCTACTGCAGCTTCCCAGAGTGTTCCAAAGAACAACTAGAGCGCTAACAGTCCTACTTATGATAAACGTATGGCACACCTGAAGCCATCTTGCTTGGATTAAAGTGGTAACTCTTAAAACATTTAATTTAAAAAGGAACAAAATGAGGGGGTTCATTTTTCCATAACAAGTATGATTAGTGCTGCAGAAAGAAAAACTAGGGCACATTTTGACTTCTGAAATCCTCTTTTATTTCATTAAAAAATTCTGACATGCAGACTGAAACATGCACTTTCAATACCAGCAGCAGTTTTCCCTGGTGAGCAGTAGGTTTACTACAGTGATCTAATGAGCAAAAAGAGTGCTAACATTCTGGATTTATGGCAAATGTGTGACGTATCTGAATACCTTCATGATGGAATCAAAGTAAAAAACTGAAAGTATTTACTACTGAGGAAACGGCAGTAAATGAGGAAATTAAGAAACTTCATAACAAATAAGTCTCCCAAGATGGCTACCAGAGACAAAAGAGCCCAAATGTAGCCCAAATATCACCCAGATGTAGCCCAAATATAGCCCAATGACAGAAGTGTGCAAAACACTTATTATTTTGTGTTTTTGCAGTGTTATATAGTGCTGACGTGTCAGGTATTGGAGTGCTTTACATGAGCATTGGTTACATCACACAAGAACAAATTCATTTTGGTTGTAGACATGGGGAGACTAAGTGATTTGACCAGAATCACAGAATGTCGAGCTGAAGCAGAAACTCCAACCTGGTTCCCCAGTTGCAAAGTCTGCAGTTCTGGAAGTAACACCACATCCTCTCCCCTAAGTGCAACATTTAATCAAGTGGTCAACTGGATAAAAAACATAAAGATAACAAATAATTTAAAAGTGCTTTGTCGCTATTTGAAAACTCAGAAAATATGTCCTTATTTTAGTCTTTTAGAGCACTAACCGTAATTTTGATGCCAATAAGACCCTCTCATATATGTAATTTCTAAAGGAAATGCTCTAGGTATTACAGTTTTGATTACATCAAGATGACGTCAGGCGTTCCACACTTTTGTAATAAATATAGAATGTTAGCAATCTAGTTGTTCATTGGGATACTGTTGAGAGGCAGAAGCCAGGGGCACGGACTCTAAAAATTGAAGCAGGTAGGAGGGTGCAAAGGCAACAATTTAACCACACTGAGCAGGCAGGAAGGGCCGTGGCAATGTAATAGACCATTGTGGGCAGAAGGAAGAGGCAATGGTAGTACAACCATACATGCCAACAGACCCGATTCAGCCAGGAAACGTCCAATGTTTTTAAGCTCAAATGGGCTTTATTTGATCTGTCTCCTGTCTACAATCTCCTCTTTTTCAGTGTAACTCAAAGGGGAAAATCAATACCCCAGTTTTTTTTCAAAATATCCCTCTTATCAAGTTCAAAATGTTCACAAGTATGGTACATTGGATCATGGAAGGAAATGGGGTAGGGACATGGACTTGCATAACAGAGGACAGGAGGGACATGGAGAGGTGCACCAAACTGACCCTGCAGGGCAGGCATCAGGGTTTGCAGCAGCACAATACACCACACAGGGCATGCGGGACGGGAGTGCAGCACAACAATCCATAGAAAGCAAGAGGGAGGGGACAGGACCATGCACATTGACAACAGAGAACAGAGGGGCAAGAGGCAATGGTAGCTAGCTGACCATAATGGACAGTCAGGAGAGAAAGCTGCAGCATAACAGACCATAAAGGGCAGGAGGGACGGATCAGGGGCATTACAATGGGACAGACAAGCCAGGAGGGAGGGAGTAGGGGTCTGCACATGTAAACAGAGGGCTGGGGGCAAGGGGGCAGGGCAGGAGCAGCAAGATAGCCATAGAGGTCAGGCAGGATGGGCACTAGAAGCAAGACACACCATGAAGAGCAACAGTGAGACTGTGATGGCATACACACAGACCATGGAGGGAAGGTGGGAGGGGGTCAGGGGCAGCTAACTGACCACACAGGGAAGGTGGCAGGGGCCATGGCAGCACAGAAGACCATGCATGGCAAGTGGGAGGGTTACTGGCAGCACAATGGTTATGATGGGCAAGAAGGAGGGTGCAGGGGCATGCACAAAGGACGATGGAGGATAGAAGGGAGGGTCAGGACCTGTGCACAGACAAGAAAGTTCAGGGGAAGGGGCCTCACAACAGACCGCATGGGGCAGGCAGGAGGAGCAGTTGCAGCACAACAGACCAGGGAGGGCAGAAGGGTGTGGCAGTACAATGGACCATGTAGGACAGGAGGAAGAGGATAGGGGCATGGCATGTGGACAGGCAGGGTGGAGGTGGCAGGGACAGGTTACAGTCATCTGACAATGCTAGGCAGGTGGGAGGGGAGTGGCAGCTCAACAGAACACTCAGAGTAGATAGGAGTGGCAGGTCCATGGAACATGGTGGGCAAAAAGGATGGAGCAGGGGCATGCACAAAGACATCGGAGAGCAGGGGGAAGGAGAATAGGGGCGGCAAGCTAAGCACAGAGTTTAAGCAGGAGGTCAATGATGGGGCATAGAATTGGGCAATGGAGGGCAGGAGGAGTGGACTGGTACATCATACTAAATTGAGGGCAGTGGCAGCACATCAGACCATGCATGGCAGGAGGGAGGAGGCTAGTCCATGGATTCACACAACAGAGGATAGGGAGGAGGGCGATGGGGCAGCAAGCTAACTGTTCAGAGAAGGCGGGTATTAGGAACTTTATTGTTTTTAAAACGTGTGTCTGTGCGAACTACTTAAAATATGAACAAGTATGCAGCATAATCTCACTTTTATTCAGGAAGAAGAGGACGTTTGTGACTGTGACTCCGGGCTCACTTGGCAGAAACACACCCTGACCCTCCACCCCCTATCGCAAAATGTAATGCCCGTGAAAAGGGTAGGTGAACACAGTGTTATATAGAACATAGTCCTGAGAGCACGATTGAAAATGAAAACTAGATATAGTGTATGGTATAAACTATGCACCAAAAAGTGTGATATAAGATGAACCGGGCGTGAAATATAATATGCAATACATTGTGCGCAATGACAGATTCATTGGAGAGTGCGAGATAGCACAGGCACTAGCGTGTGCTATGCGATGTGCGCCTTGGAGTGTAATATGCACAGGGCAGTGTTGTGTAACCTAACTAGTCTCTAAAGTTGTAATATAAAATATGTGCTGGGGAGTGTAACGTTGCATATGCACTGTGACAAAGATATGGATCCCAGATTGTAATATGTATGGCATAGCACTGTGCATTATAACATAGGCATCGCGGAAGGCACGTTAGATGGGGCAATATAACCCGTGCGAAGACAAGTGTGGCATGACATATTCACGGGGTGGTGTTACAGTGCACATGGGCTAGAGAGTGTCATAGCATATGCACTAGCTGGTGGAATACAACACAGAGGTGTGTGGCACTCGGCAGGCAATGGTGGGTGTAACACAGCATTGGGCTCTGCCAGGAGCGCGCTGTGACTCTCAAGTGATGTTCGTCCCCTTTCCAGAGAGTAAAATAAAAAGAATTACACATCCGGCAGTGGATGTGTGTTTTATTAACCGTGAGGGGGGTTTCTTACATAGTTTTGGTCGAATTTTTGTTGAATCCCCTTTGAATGGCTTGGTGTGCATGTGTATTAAATGTGCCCGTCAATAGCTACCCATGTTTGTATAAATAAACGACAAGGGTGTCTACCGGGATTAGGCACGGTAGGGCATCAGACATGTCAGAGCTTCACTAGTGGTGTAAATACATTCCACGTGGATTCATTGTATGCATAGTCGCCTTTTGATGAATATCACTCAAATCGTCATGGTGATAGGTACGTACGGTTTGTCCAGCATGTCCTAGGTGTGTCTATAAATATATATTTTTTAAAAATAATAAAAAACAGTGGCCGGCCCTGGGGATTGGGGTCAAAAAAATATAATTAGGAGACAGGCCCTGGAGGGTAGGGTCATCAGGGCCAATAAATTAGAATAAGAAGGGGAAACACACAGCCCCCCTTCTTAAAAAATTAAAATAAATAAAAGACTGGCATCGTGCCGGAGGCCTCCTTGCAGCACTCTGCAAACGCGCCCCCTGGCGAGTTGTAAGTTGGGGAATTAATTCCTCTTCAATACTGAGGGTCCCTGAGGGCCAACTAGCCCAACAGGCATCTCCAGTGTGCGCCAGGGAGCTGCGCTGCAGACAGGTGTTCTGAGGCCAAGCCCCTTTTTACACCTCTCTGCAACGCAGCTCTGTGGCGCTTACTGGAGGTACCTAGTGGTCTAGTTTGACCCTAGGGACCCTTAGGATTCAAGGGGACTTAATCTCTCAACTTAGAACAGCCACAGGGCGCGTTTACACAGTGGTGAAGGGAGGGGACGGGGCCTGAGGTGACGTGTGCAAACACGCACTATGGCACGTTTTAAATTGGGAATATAATTTCCCTTCAATACTGAGGGCCCCTGGGGGCTAACTAGCCCACAAAGTGCTTCCAGTAAGCCCCACTGAGCTGCATTGCAGAGAGGTGGTCCAGGCTGTGCCACTTTTTACACCTCTCTGCAACGCAGCTCTGTGGCACTTACTGGAGGTACCTAGTGGGCTAGTTGGACCCTAGGGACCCTCAGGATTCAAATGAACTTAATCTCTCAACTAAAAACGGACACAGGGCATGTTTACACAGTGGTGAAGGGAGGGGACGGGGCCTGAGTTAACGTGTGCAAAAACGCCCTGTGGCCTGTTTTAAGAGGTAGTTTTAATCCCTCTGCCCTATTATACTAGGGGCTTACAGAGGAGGTCATGCTAATCACAGGGGGACCCCAACGCATAATGTTCCCTAGTGTATGTAGGTGTTTTCACTGTATTCTAAGTGTCTTTTAACAAAGCACTGGCTCTAGGACTGGTTAGTCAGACTCAGTTACCACCAGTATCCGTCTGAAAAAGTTGAGGGTACAGGATGATTTTGCAACAAGGATTCTTTCTGCTCTTCTTTTTCTTATTTCTGCACTTTTCTTCATCTTTGAGGACTTCTGTTGCTTCTTTCTGCACTTCTTTTTTTTCTCTGTGCATTTTTTCTTCTTTCTTCACATGTCCTATCTCTGTAGGCATAGTTAGAAACTAGCATTTAAAAAACCTTTGAAATTCACAGAAAAACCATAGGTTTCAGGCACGTTATAGTTAGCAATTAGCATTTAAAAAACCTCAGAAATTCACTGAAAAAACCATAGGTTTCAGGGGTGTTATAGTGAGCTGGACTTTTCACTTGTACAAAACCATTGAAATTCCCCCGTTATAGTTGGTTCAGCTAACTATAACTCGCACGCCCGCAATGCACTGCTGATGACGTCACATATTACATCACTCATGACATCACTGATGACATCTCAAATGACATCACTGATGACATCATCCTTGTGATAGAGTGGCAGACCTCCTCTCACCCTAATATAACCTTTGATACACACATTCAAAAATAGAGACTAAAATTTTTAAAACAATGGACATACCAATACCAGTTACAACAACCTCTTCAGTAATTCTAAGATCCACATACACATCCACTCATTCACTAACAGTCCTATGCAGTCACTCATACATGTACTCACTCATCATATGTACTCATACACCTATACATCCTGTTACACAATGCCACTCATCCATAGAGTTACTCACACACATAGTCACTCATGCTAATAAAGAATCAAACATACATTTACTTGCATATACAGTTATACACACACCACCACACTTACTTCTACGGAAACTTACACATACTTAGTCTTTTAAACAATCACTTATAGAAATACATACTTATTCATACAGGAACTCTTTCAATCTCTCACTCTCACATATACTCACTTATATACACCAATAGTCACATATACTAGTTTAAAACATATGTAGTTACTCATAAAGACACTATTGAGACAGTCATTCACTCACTAACACACCCATACACACACTCATCCACCCATACAGTCCTACACACATGCTGTCTTCAACACATACAAACAGTGAGTCACTCATTCATGCACCTATGCACTATGTAATACCCCCCACCGAACCATGCAGACACTCAGACTGATACTCAAAAAACCAACTAACAACCTATATAGACACCCATGTAGCTACTCACCAACCCATGCAGCCACTTATACACAAAGTGAGAGACTGATACAGATATTTACATATTTAAACATTACTCACTAACCCATGTATTCACTATGATACACTTAATGAGTCAGTTACACAATCAATTTTTCAAAAACAAATCATCCATTTAGACACTTATATACCCATTTATTCTTTCATCGACCTTGAGATATGCATGTATAAAACATATTTAATTTTCAGAAAAACAGACATTCACTGGGTGATGTCATCAGTGATGTCATCAGTGATGTCATTTGAGATGTCATCAGTGATGTCATGAGTGATGTCACTGACCATGTCATGAGTGATGTAATATGTGACGTCATCAGCAGTGCATTGCGGGCGCGCGAGTTATAGTTAGCTGAACTAACTATAACGGGGAAATATATATATATATATATATATATATTCCAAAAGACTCCTGACGAGAGGTGTGCCTCAGCCTCTCAGGTCGGGGCCCATGTAGATGCGTCAGGCATCTCAGCATATCCCAAAAGAAAACACGTACTGTTAGGTAACGTGAGAAGGGCCACACCAACGTGCTGCATCAATCCTTTATTACGAGGCAAAAACAAGCATAACGCGTTTCAACTCAACATGAGCCTTTGTCAAATGCAAATGTTAATTAGCCAGATTCGTTTGACTTTTAAACATGGTTATCAACATGGAAAAGGGACAATTCCTTTAAAGCAGCAGTGCATCTTTTGAATCGGAGTTTTATTTGGCGTTTTATTTAGTGATGGTAAGTATTTTTCCATTCATTTGCAGATTTAGTTCATTACAAGATGTAGTGTTTCCGTAATTTCATTCAAACCATCACTATGGATGTAAAATTCACATATTGTAGTAATTTCGTACCACAATAACCATCATGCTCCATTCCTGCTGCTTCACATTTTGTAGTCATTGAATGCCTGTTTCTTGACACTGTGTGTAGAGTAACTCAATTTAACGGGAAAGTTCCATGCTTACGCTGCATTTCAGGGTCACAGTGCACAATCACAGCCAATGTCACTTAAAGTTCTTAGTACTTGCCTTCGAATTCAGTATTAAAATTAGCACGAAGTGCACAGGAAATTCCCTCGCAGACCCTGGCTGTTCCAAAATCCATTTCAAAATTAGGAGCGGCCCTCTCCTCGGTGGCCCTGCTATCAACACTTCGTCAATGTCAAATGTTTCAGCCGGCGTGCGCTCCTTAGTAAGTATTCCAAAAGACTCCTGACGAGAGGAGCGCCTCAGCCTCTTGGGTCGGGGCCCAAGTAAATGCGTCAGACATCTCAGAATATCCCAAAAGAAAACACGTACTGTTAAGTAATGTGAGAAGGGCCACACCAACGTGCTGCATCAATCCTTTATAACGAGACAAAAACAAGCATAACGTGTTGGTTGTGATTGTGCACTGTGATCCTGAAATGCAGCGTAAGCATGGAACTTTCCCGTTAAATTGAGTTACTCTACACACAGTGTCAAGAAACAGGCATTCAATGACTAAAAAATGTGAAGCTGCAGGAATGGAGCATGATGGTTATTGTGGTACAAAATGACTACAATATGTGAATTTTACATTCATGGTGATGGTTTGAATGAAATTACGGAAACACTACATCTTGTGATGAACTAAATCTGCAAATGAATGGAAAAATACTTACCATCACTAAATAAAACGCCAAATAAAACTCCGATTCAAAAGATGGACTGCTGCTTTAAAGGAATTGTCCCTTTTCCATGTTGATAACCATGTTTAAAAGTCAAACGAATCCGGCTGATTAACATTTGCATATGACAAAGACTCATGTTGGGTTGAAACGCGTTATGCTTGTTTTTGCCTCGTAATAAAGGAATGATGCAGCACGTTGGTGTGGCCCTTCTCACGTTACCTCACCTATCAGTATGTGTTTTCTTTTGGGATATATATATATACATATATATATATATATATATATATATATATATATATATATATATATATATATATATTCACTGAAAAAACCATAGGTTTCACACACGTTATAGTTAGGAATTAGCATTTAAAAAACCTTGCAAATTCACTGAAAAAACCATAGGTTTCACACATGTTATAGTTAGCGGAAATTTTACTGATAAAAAACCAATGAAATTGCCCCGTTATAGTTAGTGCTGGCAACTATAACTCACGCGACCGCAATCCTCTGCTGATGCTAATACTGTATTTAGACACTTATTTGCCCATGTCTTCTTCCATACATTTTTGGCTATACATATATTACAAATATTTTTTTTTATAAAGACACATATGTCATCAGCAGAAGATTGCGGTCGCGTGAGTTATAGTTGCCAGCACTAACTTTAACGGGGCAATTTCATTGGTTTTTTATCAGTAAAATTTCCGCTAACTATAACATGTGTGAAACCTATGGTTTTTTCAGTGAATTTGCAAGGTTTTTTAAATGCTAATTCCTAACTATAACGTGTGTGAAACCTATGGTTTTTTCAGTGAATTTGTACGGTTTTTTAAATGCTAAGTTACTTTACGCCATTCGAGGCGTGCGCGCCCACTTAACGCAGTTTGTTCCGTGCACGGTTTTTATCAACTTTAATAAGCCCTGTACATTTGGTGGCCTTCGGCCACCAAAAGCACAGGGGGTGGGGTCAATGTGGATAGTGGGTTTTTTTTTTCGATTTTATAATTTCATGTTGAAAAAAATTTAGTTTCCCGGCGTTAATAAGCCCTCTACATTTGGTAGCCTTCTGCCACCAAAAGCACAGGGGGTGGGGTGAGTGTAGATAGTGTTTTTTATTTTTTTAACGTACGCGTACGGTAAGCGTACTCGGCGAAATTGCCGAAAAAAAAAAAATCCGTTTTTGATCATGGGGGATCTTGGGGGACTCCCTGAACATAACTATGTGGGTGGGAGTAGTCAAAACAGCCCCTTTACATGTTTTTGGGCTTCATATTTGATGAATTACACTCAGTGCGAGAGACAAAATGGCGGACGCCGCTTCCTGGTTTCGGCCGATTCGAATGTTTACTAAGATCTAACAGCCAATCAGAATCGCGCTCGCGCACGCCACCGTACGCTTACGGTAAGCGTACCGTAAGCGTACCGTAAGCGGGCTCAGATATATATTGATTTAAAGGCTATTTTCTCAGAATCTACTGAACAGATTTACACCAAACCTACAAAAGGCACTTCCTTGACCTAGGGACTACCTCTCTGCCAAATTTCTAGTAATTCTGTTCAGCCGTTCGGGCTGTAGCTCTGTCTAAAGGTCCTATGGAAAAATGCATGGGAAAAACGCGTTTTGGGACCCCCCTTTTATCTCAGCCCCCGCTTGAAGAACCCCCCCGAGACTTTCAGGGTAGGAGCGGAGCGTAGCGCCCCACCTATTTTGAGAAATTCGCGAGGATTCATCGACCGGCGCCAAAGTTATTTAAAATAGAATGTTGCGGATTTCCTACGGAAAAGGGGTCATAACTATAACTACCTACTGGCGACCGCCAGTAGGTAATATATATATATATATATATATATATATATATATATATATATATATATATATATATATATATATATATATATATATATATATATATATATATTCCAAGCACACTCTGCGGACTTCCTCCTTGGCGAACAGAGAGAGACGGACCCAGACAGATAAGGCAGGAAAATGATTTGTTTTCTCCCTCTGCGACGCGTTTTGAGCATCCTGTGCCCTTGAGCACACATCGAAACTAGCATCCGCCATTGCATTTTTGGATGCTAGGTGTCCACCCCTTTTGTGAATCACCTGTTCATAAAGATGGAAGAAATACGTTACAGACAGGCATTCTATTGTATGGTTTACAATATGCTTTTACGGCAAAAAATCGCTTCTACAAAAACGTTTCAACAATGATATGCATAATGTTGGATATCAGAGTGACAATGCTTAAATAAAAAAATCAATAAATTGTGGTCCTAACATGACTAGCAGCAGATAAATACTAATGCAACATCCGTGCAAAAACTTGCAATTGTGCAAATATGCAAATAAGGACATATCTCACGTTGGTGCAATTCATATGCCAATCATAAAAACCAGAGTATTACTGATATGTAATGTAATGTAATGTAAAAGTGTTTTGTATAGCGCAGGTTACACTCCACGGAGCATCTTTGCGCTTCTGAGTGAGAAAGAACCAGATGAGGTTGATTCCTGTGGTGTATAGGAGTTCAAGTGTTATATCATATTTTTGCATTTAGTATCGGATAAGGTATAGATCCAAGTTTTAAGGGTCCTTCTGAAAGGAATTTCTGTGGGGATTTGTCGGAGTGGGGTTGGCAGAGAGTTCCAGGCTGATATTAAAACCAAAGGCAAATTGACTCATATCTATATAACATCTATAATAACATTGTCCTTGATGTCGCAGTCTGCGGCTCATATTGCTTCTTGAATTGAATATTTTTCTACATAAATGCACTTTTCATCATTGTCATATTTTATAGACCCTAAACATTAGTTGGGTTATATCACAACGTCTCACATATTGACATACTACGGTCTCTTATGCCCAAAACTTGTTTTTAAAGTGCTTCCATATCTAGCAGCTTATTCTCATATGTAAACATGTGCTGATAAATAAAGTGCTTAGTGCTCCTATAATATAATTTTTTTTGTGTTCAATGCATTTCTAAAAACCCGTGGACTTTAAAAAAACCTAATCTAAAATCTAATTGACACCCTATTATTAAAGTTTATGGTACCGGGCAACGGCGGACACGGAGACCGCACTGCCTTCTGTTGTTCCCTTGATAATACTTAGTAATCAAAAAGTCAAAAAATGCGTGCACAAAGACAAACTCCAGCACTTGCCGTTGAGGAGTTCTAACTGCTTACGCAGACAAATGAAGAAACAGTTTGGTGGAGTGGTGCACTGCTTATTAAAATCTCGAAAGTAGTCAAAGAGTCAAATAAGCCTTAGTAGGTGTCTTTTATTTTCAAAGAAGATTAGCCAGCCAACGCGTTTCGTTCATAGAATGAACTTCTTCAGGGCAAAATAAAGGCGCTCTTGTCACACTGGATTCGAATACACCTAGGTCTAGGTGGGCACAGGGTCACGCACAGGCCACCTTGATAAGGGTCTGAATGCGCTATGTGCTGTACGCCGAAATAACGAGGACTCGTTCCTTCTGGGAATATCAGAGTGGGTCTTATGCCCAAAACTTGTTTTTAAAGTGCTTCCATATCTAGCAGCTTATTCTCATATGTAAACATGTGCTGATAAATAAAGTGCTTAGTGCTCCTATAATATAAATTTTTTTGTGTTCAATGCATTTCTAAAAACCCGTGGACTTTGAAAAAACCTAATCTAAAATCTAATTGACACCCTATTATTAAAGTGATAGCGACTAAGAAGCAGTATAATTAAACACTACTGAAAAAAGTGCATTAAAAAATCTCTATAAAAAGGACAAAAAAATATATCACTATTATAAATATCTATATACACACTTGCATTGAATGAAAAACCTTTCATACCATACAAAAATCCAAACTCGCAGACTTAATGATCATTCTTAAATATAATTGCTGTCGGAGAATATATTCTTGTAAATGCTACTCATAAGAAATTGTATATACCCTCAGTGGTGTTCAAACCATTTGGTGCCTTACTATCTAGATCTAACAGGATACGTGTTTCTAGCTTTCGTAGTAACTTTTCCCTATTGCCACCTCTTCTGAGTGGTGCAATGGCATTGATCACGTAGTATGTAAGGCAACTCAACTCGTTTTCATGTGTGGCTTTAAAATGTCTGGCGACAGGATAAGCACTGTCATTATGGACAATTGCTCTGAGATGCTGCAAAATTCTGACATGCGCCTGTAGCTTAGAACTCCCAACATTACGCAAGCCACAGGTGCCCGTCAGGACATATACAGCATACTCAGTTCTGCAGCTGTAGCTGCCTCTGATAGCCACACTTGTATCTGAGAAAGGAGTGGTATAGTGAGTAGTATTGATGCCAAATTTACAGGCACGGCAAGAAGAGCATTTGTAAAAACCTCGTCTTGGTTTGAGCCATGTGCCTGAAGTACTTAATTCTGAGCTCATTTTCACTATTTGGCTCCTCATAGATTTCGGTTTTCTGTATGTAATCACTGGTAACTCTGTGAGTCTAGTTCCTAAAACCCCATCCGTGAAGACAATCGGCCAGTTCTTTCTAATGATAGACTTAATGCTTCTTTCTAGTCTGCTGTAAGTCGTAATCAGACGGAGGTTGTCCTCCTCATTGGTGTCACCAACCTCCGCCTCCTTAGAAAGTAATAGAGTCTCTCTAGACTTCTCTTGTGCTTTCACTACAGCCTTAGTGAGCACCTTTTCGCTATAGCCTCTCAATCTTAGTCTACTCAATGTGTCATGTGTGCATCTCTCAAATTATTGTGGTGTACTACAGATTCTTTTCAGTCTGAGTAACTCACCATAGGGTATACTTTCAATGAGGTGTTTTGGGTGTCCACTACTAGCATGCAATGTGCTATTTCCTGCTGTGGCTTTTCTGAATAATGATGTCTCTAGTTTGTTGTTATTAACAGAATGTTGTACATCCAAAAAATCTATGTTAGTGCTACTGGTGTTAGAGGTAAAGATGAGGTTGCTAAAATTGTCATTCAAAGTTGTAATAAACTCTTGAGCACCTTCATCTTCCCCCTTCCATACAATGGGGTCCTCTTCTAGCCTGCCTGCAGTTTCTTTCTTTCCATTGCTGCATTTTCTGGAGGAGGAGAGTTTCCTGTCTACCGCTGTATTCTTCGAGGGGGCTGTCGCTCACACACCCTGGAGGGACTCACAGTCCCAGGGTGCAACACCTGACTCGCTTCAGCTGGTGCTGCTTGGGGAGGCAGGGTCAACGTGCTGGAAAGCGCTGCCTGCCTCACGCAGCGCGGGTTCCTCTTCTTGCCTGCCTGCAGTTTGTTTCTATCCATTGCAGCATTTTCTGAAGGGGCAGAGTGTCCTGTCTGCCGCTGTATTCTTCGAGGGGGCTGTCGCTCACACACCCTGGTGGGACTCACAGTCCCAGGGTGCAACACCTGACTCGCTTCAGCTGGTGCTGCTAGGGGAGGCGGGGTCAACGCGCTTGAAATCGCTGCCTGCCCCATGCAGCGTGGGTTCCTCTTCTTGCCTGCCTGCAGTTTGTTTCTTTCCATTGCTGCATTTTCTGAAGGGGCAGAGTGTCCTGTCTGCCGCTGTATTCTTCGAGGAGGCTGTCGCTCACACACCCTGGTGGGACTCACAGTCCCAGGGTGCAACACCTGGCTCGCTTCAGCTGGTGCTGCTTGGGGAGGCGGGGTCAACGCGCTTGAAAGCACTGCCTGCCCCATGCAGCGCAGGTTCCTCTTCTTGCCTGCCTGCAGTTTGTTTCTTTCCATTGCTGCATTTTCTGGAGGGGCAGAGTGTCCTGTCTGCCGCTGTATTCTTCGGGGGGCTGTCGCTCACACACCCTGGTGGGACTCACAGTCCCAGGGTGCAACACCTGACTCGCTTCAGCTGGTGCTGCTTGGGGAGGCGGGGTCAACGCGCTTGAAAGCGCTGCCTGCCCCACGCAGCGCGGGTTCCTCTGCTTGCCTGCCTGCAGTTTGTTTCATTCCATTGCTGCATTTTCTGAAGGGGCAGAGTGTCCTGTCTGCCGCTGTATATTTCGAGGGGGATGTCGCTCACACACCCTGGTGGGACTCATAGTCCCAGGGTGCAACACCTGACTCGCTTCAGCTGGTGCTGCTTGGAGAGGCGGGGTCAATGCGCTTGAAAGCGCTGCCTGCCCCACGCAACGCGGGACGCATGCACGACTCAGCGCGGACGAAGCCAGGACCAAGGGCGGGCCCATCTGAGCCCGTCAGAGACCGGTGGAGGCTGGGCTGGGCCCCCCCCCCAACATTGGTCAATAAGTGAGTTTGTTGCTGACATTGTTTGATCTTGCAACTGTGGTAACACCTTGTAGTTACGTTTGCTGTGGCTGGAGGGAACTATCGGGTCAACTTAATTGCACTAAGATCAGGGAAAGGGAGGAAGTGTACTTCTGGTGTTATAGGTGGGTCTGTTAAAGGTACCCTAGATTTGTTTATAACAAGGGCAGCAACAGTGCTGGAGCATGAAATTGCTCTTACAGAATGACGCTTGTCACTAGAACCTTCTTTAAACAAACGTTCGTCTTTGGGCCCTATACTCCTTGTAGCATCACCGGAACTTCCAGTAACTCAAATAAACAACTATGGTGGACTGGTGGGGGTTAGTGACCAATATCACCATCAAACAGATTCCCAAATTTTGACCGGGCGGCCTAGTATGGAGCTCGGTTTTATTAATGGATCCAATGAATTATCCAAACCAAATACATCAGAGGATCACTCCCCTCAAATACAAACGAGGGCTGGATTAGTGAATAGTCCTAATGTACAGTCTATCCCACAGGCTGAAAACAAAGCGTTAGGTTTAGGCCCTAATGGTAAGAGGAAGTGTGGCGGTGTTCATCAGAAGGGCAGGAGTTTTAAACAAACTAAAACATCAAAAAAAGTTGGAATCTTAGGTACGCAGTTTCGACTACCATTAATTAGCACTGCGCCAAGCTCCTTAGATTTTACGCCAAGTACCCTGTTAGTATCATCTCCCCAAACCCAGGGAACAGTGCCTCAAACTCCTGAAGGTCTCATGGCCCAATTTGAACAATTAATGAAATCCCTAATATTACCTCTACTTGAAAGAATTAAAAATCTTACGGAAAAAATAGGGAGTCTGGAAAAGATGGCCTTGGATAATTTTGATTTATTAAAAAATCTTGCGGCAAATTTGCTGTCCCCTAGTAATCTAGAAGTAAATGGTTTAGGCCCACCTTTAGTTGTTAATATCCCTGTAGTGTCCCTTAGTCTAATTGACCCTCTAATTAGTGGCCCTGATGGTCATGTACAAGAGGATTTACTATTGAGAAATAGGCCATTGCATTCTAACAGAATAGGATGAAAAGAAGCGGAGGGGGAGTCAGTAAAGGACAGGGTAGAGGGGGAGCACGTAGAAAACATTATACATCAAAAAGAAGGTAATTATAGTAGGACCAAAGCGAAGATTGTTCAACCATGTATTGATTTACCCCCACAATCCACACCATATACTGTGGTACTGACTGGGGTGCCCAAGCTTAAAAGGGATAAAAGGGAAACCTATCTAGAGCTGAAAAATATGGTTATTTTTTGGTTGAATACAAATAGACCCCTCCCAGGGAAAATACATGCTGAAATCTTAAATGTTCGGGGAGTAGATTGGGTTGGACACAAATTAAAGGACCTTCCTGGTGACTGCATAATAGTCAACTTTAGAGATAGACGGGCAGTGAGGTACATCTGTGATTGGAATCACCAGGGATATAACGGTGGTATCCAAACTTTGGATTTGAGTAATTTTTATCCGCCTACATATTTAGCACTATTGAAAGAAACCTTATGGAAGCAAGGGGGACCTATGAATGGCAACAGAAGCAGGTTTGATATACCTACATTTAACCGTTTCGACATGCTGCAAGGGTTGGAGAATGTTGATTGACTGGGTATGGATACTTCCTCCGATAACCATATATCAACGCAAGGATATGTCAGATTGAAGGAAGGTTATGTTAATGACTAAATAACATACAGATGGATGATGGGTTTAGACACAGTAAAAGTATTAGGACTGAGGTGGACATACTGAAGGAGAGTAGCATAGATGTGAACATATCCCTAGTGACTGAGCAAGAGATTGGAGGTCCCAGGGATGTGTTGGATAGTGAGACTAACAATGTCACGTGGTCAATTTTGTATTGGAATATAGCAGGTCTAAAGTCAAAATTGAGCAATGACAATTGGGTTAACTTAGTTAATAAATACGTGATTGTTAGCCTACAAGAAACCTGGTCCACGGTGGCACATCATGTATGTGGTTTTAAAACTTTTTTCTCTCCTGCTAAATGTACTTTGCACATATGTGTCAAATATGTTTCAATGTATTAAAATTGAGGGAGCTTTTAATGATATGCATTACCTCTTAATCAGGATAATTGTTGATAAAGCGTTTAGTTTGATTTTGGTAAATTTTTATAATAACGTCTCCGCAGAGGCTGTGGATGATACTTTAAAAACCATGGCCAGTGATATAAAAACGACTTTGGGCGGGAGAGCTAAAGATGCCTGTGTTACATGGGGTGGAGGTTTTAACTGTTCAATATGTCAAAGAGGAGAAAGAGGAACCTGTGGAGTAATGCTAGATAATGACATTAGTTTAAGTCATTTCGAGCACACTAAGTGCGGGGACCTCTTAAATGAAATTATCTTTGACTGTGACTTGGGTTTTGTGAATAGAATGGCTGGACACGAAATACCCTTCTACCCCACATTTAATGGCAGAGGGCTAAACTCAACGATTGATTTTATATTGATGTCTACTAGACATGGGGCAACGGTACAGGCATCCAGTAAATTGGATAACCCATTGAGTGACCACTTTCCTCTTAGTCTAGAAATTTTGAGTAGGCCCAAAGTTCAACATGGAAGCTGTACTCGTAAACCTTATCTAGACAATATTGGGTCGAACTGAAAAACCCTAAACAGAAGCAAACAAGCTGGTTTGATACGGCTTGCACTAAGGCTTCTCGTAAACTCAAACATACCTTACAATCCCAGATAAAGATCGCATCTTAATCAAGGCATTGAGAAATATTTTCATAAGAAGTCCTTGAAAAAAAGAAAATATATTTTAAAAAAGGAAGCTTGGGATACATTGTGTGAGGCATCTATGCGCTGAGATACCGCTGCTTTTGGCAAGAAGTAAATGCCCCTTTTTAAAACGATACTAAGGCCAGAATAGAAGTAGCTATTACAGAGCAAGAGTGGGTGAAGCATTATTCAGTATTATATACTATGGTGAGTCATGGGGAAGACATCTTAGCAAAGGAAGATATATGGGAGGACTCCCATCATTTGAAGACTACTCTGGACACAGGCATTTCCTTAGTGGAGGTAATTGCAAGTTTAAAAGCAAGACAGGTGGGAAAAGAACCTGGACCCGATGGGGTTCCGGTGGACCTATATAAAACCAACACCGACCTCTGGGGTCCGATTCTTACCCAACTTTTTAATGCTACATCTCGTACCGGTCTTCTATCTTCTTGGTGTGAGTCTATAATCGTTCCGATATTTAAGAAGGGCGATAGGGCAAGTTGTCACTGTTATCACCCAATATCGCTTTTAGACTCCACCATTAAGATTTTCTGCCGTGTAATTTTAAACAGACTTCAAACATGGGCTGATGAACATAAACTAATTAGTTATTTACAGTATGGGTTCAGGAACGGCCTGAACACCATTGATCAGTGCCTGAATTTGCATGTCCTCATAGAAAAATATACCAAAGTGAAGGGTGGCAGCATGTTTTTAACTTTTGTTGACTTGAAGTCAGCGTTTGATTGCGCCACACATATTAAGCTTTGGCAGATCCGCGAGAAATTAGGGGTAAAAAAATCGATCATACATTTTCTCAAAGAACTTTATTCAGGGGCAAGTGCCAGAGTCAGGTATGGAAAAAATTGAGAATGTACAGAACTATTCAGTATTGCAAGGGGAGTGAGGCAAGGGTCTGTCCTGGCCCCTTTTCTCTTTACATTAATGACGTCGAAAGAATATTATTAAAGGAATGCAAGGACATGCCGATAGTGGGAAAAAGATCAGTCCCAGCGATATTGTATGCCGATGACGCGGTCCTCATGGGTAGGACACCGTTGGCCATACAAACTATAGTCACTTCCTTTTCTGACTTTATGGTTGGCCTGGACTTGAGGATACATTGCTCAAAGATCTTCTGTATGACATGTGGCCCTGGGGCTAACAGAAGGAGAAAGGCAGTTTTTCTTGCTTCTAGCCCAGTTGATTTTACTCCAACCTTTCCATACCTTGGCATTCTATTTGACCACACTGGTTTATGAAATAATGCAATCAAGACAAGAAGGTTACTGTTTTGTAAATCAATAATGGCTTTAAAAATGTTAGTAATAAGATGGGCAGGAAACCAATTGGGGAGTTGTTAACGATTTATAGAGCAACCTGTGTTTCGATCGCCACATATGGCGCAGGACTGTGGGGATACGCAAATGTGAAGTCGTTGCAGGTGGTAGAAAACATTTTCATGAAATATCTTCTAGCTGTTCCAGAAAGTGTTTCCACATATGTTTGCCATGCTAAACTGGGGGAACCATTTTTAGTAGATATCATAAAGGTCGCTCCGGTTCTGTTATGGCATAGGGTCTGGACCACCGAGGAATGCGAATTTAACTGTACAACCTTGATTGATGCGATGAGGCTAGATAATAGCGGCAAGGTGGGATGGTTAAGCTATGTGAAGAAATTTCTTATGGCTATAGGTCTGGCAGATTATTACGATGATCCTTCTTTTTTGCACGATATCCCTAGAAAAGCCCTGAAGGAAAAGTGTATGAAATACTTGGGAGAGTGCAGAACCGCCACTGAAATGTTAAAAAAAACGGTGGTCGCACACCAGCTAATAACGATTACAAGCAAAATGCAGCCATACGTTATGTTACAAATGAGTGATTATGAGAGGTATTTACTAACTCGTTTTAGATTAAACTTATTATTCAGGTCACTTAGTTTCCCTAAAATGAATAATTGGTTGAAACATCTAAATAAATGCCCATGTGATGATTTGTCTGAGCAGTCAGACATTCATATTCTTTTCTTCTGTAAACTTTATTTAATACCTAGGCGAAGATGGATTGTGCCGATATTAAAGATTATGGAAGTAAATCGTTGTCGCCCTGCCTTTTTAGCTGTTTTAAGATTAGATAACATTTTAACTATCGTATCTATCTCTGCTTTCCTTAAAAGTGTTTTTAAACTTCGGAAATCTATAACATGTGATTTTATCTGTACTTTTATGGTTGTTTTGTTTTAATAACCGAATAAAGTTACAATTGAATTGAATTGAATTGAATTGATTACATCATCTGTGTATCGTAGCCAATGTAAGACATGATGCACATTCAGATTTTTTTTTAGGACTTGTTCCTCCCACTAGCCAACATGTAAACAAGCATAGCTGGGGGAGAAACAGGATCCCATAGCCACACCTCTGACTTGTTTTAGGGTTTCTTTGCCGAACAAGAAAAATTGTTATGTAAACACCACGAGATCAAATCAAGTAACTTTTTGTTATGCCTGTAATATTTACAAGGTCTCTTTTCTGAAAAGAACTTAACTGCATTGAGTCCGGTTTCAGGATTGATGCTCGTATAGAGAGACTCAATGTCAGGTGTAATTAAAATAAGGCCTTCTTCCCATACAATGTCTTTGATTTTGTTCAAGAAATCTCCTGTGTTCTTTGACATAACTCAGTAATTTTTTTACAAAGTCCTGCAGGTAGAAGTCTACATATTGTGAAATATGTTTACTGACACTATTGATAGCAGAAATAATGGGTCTGCCTGGTGTTGGAGAGACCTTTTTGTGCACGTTTGGAATTAAATACATTATCGGAATAACTGGGCATTCCGCATGTAGAAAGTTGAATTCAGTAGATGAAATCAATCCCTCTCTTTTATATTGAAAGAGTTGTTTCTTCAAACACTCTTTTGCTTTGTTGTATTCCTTCATATTTGACCTCCTGTAACAGTTCTCATCATTTATTGTCTCATGGCTTCTACGATGTACTCTTTCTTAGGCCATACAACAATATTTCCTCCCTTGTCTGACTTATTGATAATTATTTCTTGATTGTCACCTAATTGTTTCATCAATTTCATATATTACATGTCATTGTATTTTTTCTTGTGTTGTTTTCTCTTTGTTGTGTAACACAGGTGTTTAAGATCCTCTATTACACACTCATGGAAAATTTCTATGTCATCTTTGGGCATGATAGGAATAAAGGTGCTTTTGGGTTAGAATGGAGTTTCACCCATGTCCTTTTGTGAAATATTGATTCTCTCTAGCTTGGTTTGAGTACTCAACTCTGTTGTCTCACTCGATTCTTGTATTTCATGTGTTGCTGCGATCACTTCATGCAGAGTCAATAGAGTCTGAACATCCAATGCTTGAAGAGATTGTGGCTCATGGTTGTTGGAATCGGGGGCTATTTTCGAACTATCGTTTCCCGCTTTGATAGTAAAAAACTTTTTTAATTTCTGTTGTCTAATGAAGCAAAATATATCTATTCTAGTACTGGCGTAGTTAAATGTACTATCAGGACAATAATTAAGCCCCAATCATAAAAGCTGTTTCTCTGCTTGAGTGAGTGTGATATCGGATAGGTTCATGATGGTTTGATCATTCAGCACTGTTTTCTGTACCATTGCTGTTTTTTCTTTGGTTGTACGTTTCTGTTTTTTGCGCCTTGCTCTTCTCTTGGCATTTCTCTTTTTTCTGTTTGTTTGTTCCGATTCCTCGGACGGAGAGTTTGTCGTCCATCTTCCACTTAAAAATCGATCTCTTCACCCAAGCTCGATACGACTTTGTCATTTGGTCTTCCCATGCTGCTGCATTCAGAGCCTGATGTGCTTGTGAGCGATTCTGTATCTGTATCAGATATCTCCACTGCATTACTTTGTTGTTGTGTCACATTAGAGCTTTTGCTTGTTCTTTTGTCCTCAAATTTTAATTTCTTCGAGTGCTCAAACTTGCGGGGAAAAGTGTATATTTGCCCCTGCTCATAATCTGCTTGGTCACGGGCAAATTTATGCGCTCTCTGTATTTTTATTTTGTCTTCATGTTTACGTAGTCTCTCAGCCATTTCATTGCGGGATTTTAATATGAAATCTTTTAGGTCTTATTTGTCAAGCTGTTCATTAATTTTGTCAATTTCCTCCACTAAGGTCTGGCGATCAATTGCTGCAAATTTTATTAAAATCTTTACCAGATTTATGGAGGCCACCAAATTACTTTCACCTCATTCCTTGAGCATACCGGGGTTTGGCTCTTCAAAACTCGGAGCCAAAAGAATCCGAAGCCCCCGAGAGACTCTCCCCACTTCCTCATATTTGGTGAGCGATCTACGCTCCCACCATTTAGTGATTTCATTTTTATGTTTCTTTTCTAAAGTCTTTAACAATTGTCTTACATCATGATTGATATTGCCTCGACTGCTCTGCGTGCTTTCTGTGCTCGAAAAACCTTTTGGCAGATTGTTGAACAATTCATCCGCCACCACTTCTCGTTCTCTCACTGTGTCAGCGGACATTTTCTGAGAGCGAGTGTGATTTATACAAAGAAACCGGCATCCGCCGGTCTCCTCTACTGCCTTAAATTGTTGCCTACACAACGCGCTGTATTACTCACCGCCAGATTACGTCTTTAACGGGTTCTCCAACCCGGTTGTCGTCGATCTCTGACTGGTTCTGAATACCCAGCTGCTGTAGGGGGCTACAGCCAAATACTCCTCTCCGGAATCCAAACTTTTTGCGTGGTTGAGGGTGGTTGCCTGCTTGTGGGGAGGGGGAAACCACCTTCCATATGAAAATGTAGTATCCACAGAGGCGGTGGTTAGTGAATAAGGTCCTTTATTCATCAGGATAAAGAGTACACATCTATAGAGCAACCTCCAGCATTCACAGAATCTCTCAGTGATGTCATTCCAATGACACCACTGAGTTCTACAGTAGATAATGAATTCTCCACACATCTCCCCCCTTTATAAAGAATTTACAACAAAATGTCAAAACCTATACATGTTAAAATTCATAACAATAACGAACCATTCATAAATCATGAAAAATACAGGAATATAATCATTCAAAAGAATTTGGAACATCAATTTTAGACAAATTCACCATGCTCCATATTTTTCCATCCTTCAAAGTTACCACATAATTCATTACCTTTACCACCCTATGAGGTTTGGAAAACTTAATTTCCCTTTCTTTCACCACTCCCATTCTTCTAGTAATCACCCAATCACCAACTGCAATTTTTATATCTTTCACTCCTTTTCTCTTGTTGTAATCATCCTTGTTTCTTTCTTGAGACTCTCTAACTCTTTCTGCAATTCTTTCTCGATCTACCCAAACCTGATCTTTTCTTTGCAACCATACAGGGGATTCTTTGGTTGACGGTTTTCGTCCTTTTAAAGCCACAAAAGGTGAAACACCTGTGACAGAGTGAGGAGTTACTCTGTGTGCCCACACCATTTTATCCAATTCTTCTCCCCATCTCAATCCATTACTTAAAGTTAATTGAATGTTGTCCATTATGATACGATTAACTCGCTTAACCAATCCGTTGGCTTGTGGCATGAATAGTGCCACCCTTTCATGCCTAATACCAAGATTTTAAAGAAACTTCGCCATTACCGTGGAAACAAGTTGAACTCCATTATCTGTAACTAAGCACTTAGGTATTCCTTCTTCCAAGAATGCATTCCTCAAGAACTCAATAACAACCTCAGACGTAATGTGTTCTATAGGCTTTACTATAAACCACTTACTATGGTAATCAACTAGAAATATCAGAAATATGCTCCTTACACCTAGTCTGTTGATAGGACCCAAGAAATCCATTGCTAGCTTCTCCCACAATCGATTATGGACATCAACAGACCCAAGAGGAGGTTGACGAACCACTCTACACTTATCGCTATTGCAGCATGCTTGGCATTCCTTTTCAATTGCTTCAACCTCCCTGCCCATTTCAGGCCACCAAAAACTCTGTCTTAACCTTCTTTTGCACATGCTTCTCCCTAAGTGTCTTTCGTGTACCAATTTAACTAACTTTCCTCTCAACATCTTAGTAGGAACCACACGGTTATATCTTAAAACTTTGTTCATTTGAATACTTAACTGGACCTTTACTTTTAGATACTTCTTCAACTCTTCACTCAGAGTAGTTTCATCATTCCAACCATCACGTGTAACATTTCTAAGCACTATGTATTCCTCATCCTTATCTAAGGCTTTATTCCATTCTTCTTGTCTCAAAGCCAAATTTAAATCATTAACACTGCACAATGATTCTATCTCCGATACCCCAAAAAAATCCTCTTCTTCTTCTCCCTCAAATGGCATACACGACAAACAATCAGCTATGACATTTTTTTTACCTCTTACAAACTCAATCGAGAAGGTATAATCCATGATCGATAAAAGCCACCGAGATTTTCGTGGAGTCACACCACCTTCAAGACCTTTTCCACCTTTAAAAATGTGCACTAAGGGTTTATGATCTGTTTTAAGAACAAACGGTAAACCCCATAAATAGTATTTAAAATGATTTATTGCCCAACAACAACCCAATGCTTCCTTTTCAATAGCAAAGTAAGATCTCTCTGCTCCCTGCAAACGTCTAGATGCAAACCCAATAACGCCTTCATCCTCAACTGATTTTTGTGTCAATACAGCACCTAAACCTATATCACTGGCATCAGTCATCAAAATTGTTTTCTTAGTCACATCAAAATGGACTAGAATAGGAGCACTAACCAATGATGATTTAATTTTTTCAAATGCTGCTCCACATGAATCATTCCAGTCAAACGATACTCCTTTTCTTAACAGCACCCCATAGGTTCAACAATGTCTGAGAACACTGATATAAATTTTGAGCAGTACCCAAGGAATGACTTCAACAAATCCTTATCAGTTGGTTGCAGAGCATCTACAATTGCTTTCATTATGCTTTTTTTTAGGTTTAATTCCATCAGCTGAGATCCCATGGCCTAGATAGTTTACCTTTTCTCTTCTCAGCTGACATTTTTCTTTCTTGATGGTCAACCCATGACTAGCAATTCTTTTCAAAACTTTGTTTAACAATTCATCATGGTCTTTAAAAGATGTCCCTACTAGTTCTTTTTGCATTCCTACTATCATTATGTCATCCTGAAAGCATAGGACCCCATCCATTCCCTGAAAAATATTGTGCATGATCCTTTGAAACACCGCAGAGGCTGAAGCTAATCCAAAAGGCATACGTCGATAGCGATAAGCCAGCAACGGTGTAACAAAGGAAGTTAAAGCTTGTGATTCAGGATGCAGATTTATCTGGTGATCGGCAGTGGACATGTCTAAGACACTAAATATTTTTTCACCACCCATAACACTTAGCATTTCTGTTATATTCGGCAATGGTTGTCGATCCACCCATATATTTTGATTCAAATCTCTTAAGTCAATACATAGACGAATCTTATTTCCATCTTTTGGTGCAATGACAATCAGAGCAAGCCATTCTGAAGATTCAATTGGCTCAATGATCTTACATTCCAATAGTTTGTCGAACTCCTTTTGTAAGGGTTCCCTCATTAGCAAAGGTATGGACCTAACCTTATGCACCACCGGATGAGCGATCTTCTTTAAAATAATCAGATGAATAACATTTTTGAGCATGCCCAATTCATCAGTAAAGACATGTGGAAATGACAACATCAAATTTTTTCCCCAATCTGAATTATCATCTGAAACGGGTAAACTACATTCATGAGCAGATTCTACAATCACTGGTTCTTTAGCATTCGGGTCAAGAATGATTTTAAGATCTTTTTGATGTCGCCATCCTAAAAGATTTGATCCATCTTCAGTTATATGTACTCTCCCATGGACACTATTACCTTTGAACAACATGTCCATTCATAACATTCCTATAATGTTTATACTTTTTCCACCATCCCATCCTCGTCGCCATGAAAATGTAGTAACCACAGAGGCGGTGGTTAGTGAATATGGTCCTTTATTCATCAGGATAAAGAGTACACATCTATAGAGCAACCTCCAGCTTCATCAACTGGTAGCATTCACAGAATCTCTCAGTGCTGTCATTCCAATGACATCACTGAGTTCTACTGGAGAGAATGAAGTCTCCACAGTTACTTCTTCCAAGCACGCTCTCCGGACTTCCTCCTTGGCGAACAGAGAGAGACGGTGCCAGACAGATACGGCAGGAAAATTATTTATTTTCTTCCTCTGCAACGCGTTTCGAGCAACCTTTTCCCTTGATCACACATAGAAACTAGTGTCCGCCATTGCTTTATTGTATGTTAGGTGTCCACCCCCTTTGTGAATCACATGTTCATATATGCATACATATATATATATCTCAAACACCCCACCAGTCACTGGTAATTCCGAATTTCAGAAACGATGAAGCACGGACCGCAAGGTGAGCTTTAGAAGATGTTTATTCTTCAGGTTACATGGAAGCCATATATATATACAACAACGGGGAAATGTGATGGGCATGTGCTTCGCCCCCAGCTATGCGAATATTTTCTTTGGCTGGTGGGAGAAGCACGTGGCCTGGGCAGGAAGGAATGAACAATGGGTTGATAACATCATTTTGTGGGCAAGATACATAGACGACCTCTTTGTCATATGGCGAGGTGATCGCTCCTCGGCTGAGGAGTATGTCAAATCGTGGAATGACAATGAGTTAAATCTATTTTTCACTGCTACCATCAGCAGCGAGACAGTCTGCTTCCTGTACTTAGACATATATGTTGAAAATAGCGGACTCCTTACCAAACTTTACCAGAAACCTACTTCAGGAAATTTGACGCTTCATGCTGGGAGTCATCCCAAGAGTCTAATCTCCAATATACCTTATGAAGAATTACTGCGTATTAAATGCAATTGTACTAAAGATACTGAATACCAACAGCTAAGACGGGAGCCTTTGAATGTTTCACAGCCAGAGGTTATTCCACTAATAGTCTCTGAGCAGCAGAAGCTAAAGTGAATAAGGTTCCCAGGACAGAATTGCTAGTGATCAAAAACATCAAGAGTAGAGACCTCATAAGTAGGAAAACTGAACCGGTTAGGATGATCACAGAGTTCAACAGTACATCTGCCCAAATCATGAAGATTTTCAAGAGAAACTAAAAAATTCTCCAAACAGATCAGATACTGCGGGGCGATCTCCCACCCAGGCCTATGATCACCTACAGAAGAGGAAAATCTATAGATGACCATTTAGTTCATAGTCATTTAAAGTCCACACCCCCTAAGAAGGACCCGATGACTGGCTTCTTCCCTTGCATGCGTTGCAAAGTATGCAAGTACAGTAAAAAAGTCTCCAGCTACAGGATAAACACCAAAGCTCCGAAAAGTCTATAGAAAGTAAATCTGTTACTGAATTACAAATTCTGAATACACCATCTATTGCTTGGTATGTCCTTGCAATAAACGGTATATCGGAAGCACCATACATCCCGCAAAGAAGCAGATTTTGGAGCATATGCGGGTGATAACTCATAAGAATACCAACTATCCTAGCGCCCGACATTTTGAAGAAGCCCATCAAAGTAACAGAGACCTACTCAGCTTCTTCTGTTTGGATCAAGTATCTAAAAACAAGATATTAAAGATCAGGTTACACATGTGGTAATGTCTGCAACTGCCTATCGTTAACTAATTTTTATTTCCCACAATTTATTAAATATAGATCACTTTGATTGAGACAATCTATTCTGAACAAGACATATTATTTAGCTACTGCCCTACCACTTTAGCAATTTTGTGCAGGATGATGAAGGGATTGTGTAGCTTCCTTCTTGAATTTTTACAATCATGAATTTTTACAATCATGCATATTGTTCATCTTAGATGAAATGTGTGGGATTATTTATTATGTACATGAGCTCAACCACAATGAACTATAATTGGTTGTTTTAAGCCCATTCAGGGCACAATTATGAGGGGAAATTAATGGAAACTTTTCCGATTTATTAAGGTTTCTGTGCACATCCATAAGAGACAATTATTCTATTTGTCAAGATTGAATGAATCAGATGAATGTGCACAATGCGATTATTATCCTTTTCCCCCGAAAGTGTATATACCTTATTTCATATTATTATCACTGTTTATTTTTGAACGTTTAAAGATGGCCGCCATTTTCCAAGGCCGTTAATACCATTTTTTATGTTTACTTTTCACCTTGTAATCATCACATGCACCTATGAGTGTATACTTAAGTTAGCAATTGACTTGGAGACACTGACATTGAGGAAGGCGTTCTATGCCAAAATGCATCTGTCAGTGTGGGGGGAGGTCCGCACAATAAAGATAACAACAAGAGATTGACCCGTGAGTGCGTCCATTGTTGCCAACATTGTGCTGCTGTGAAAGAATATATCGCGGCTCACCACCACAACGACAGCCCCAGGACAAGTGGTGCGGTGACTTTCCTGTTCCAATATATATATATATATATATATATATATATATATATATATATATATATATATATATATATATATGTATATATATATATAATCTACTGGCGGTCGCCAGTAGATAGTTATAGTTAGGACCGTGTTTCCATAGGAAATCCGCAACATTCTATTTGGAATAACTTTGGCGCCGATTGACGAATCCTCGCAAAATTTTAAAAATAGGTGGGGCGCTCCGCTCCGCTCCTTCCCTGAAAGTGTCGGGGGGATTCGGCAAGCGGGGGCTGAGAAAAAGGGGGGGTCCCAAAACACGTTTTCCCCATGCATTTTTCCATAGGACCTTTAGTCCAAGCTACAGCCCGAACGGCTGAACAGAATTACTTGAAATTTGGCAGAGAGGTAGTCCTCAGGTCAGGGATGTGCCTTTTGCAGGTCTGGTGTAAATCTGTTCAGTATTTCCTGAGAAAATAGCATTTAAATCAATATATATATCTATAGGCGCGCACCGTGCGCGTACGGTAAACTTACCGTACGCGCACGCTGCCGTGCGCGAGCGCGATTCTGATTGGTTGTTAGATCTTAGTAAACATTCGAATCGGTCAAAACCAGGAAGTGTCGGCCGCCATTTTGTCTCTCGCAGTCTGAGGGGGTGAAAAACAAAGGTGGAAAACGTGAAGAGGGGGCATGGTGGACAGTTCCTGACCCTCTAGCCTTTGTCAGGGGGTCCCAGAAGGACCCCCAAGGGCCAAAATTTCCTTTAATTTTTTTTTCGAAAAACCGCGGAGTACGCGTAGCGTGCGCGTACGGTAGAAACCGAAAAATTCCGTGAAATACGTAACGTGGGCGCGCGGCGCGAGAAGCGCACCATGCGCCCACAGCGCGTGCACGGCGTACGGTTCGCGCGCGGTGAAAAACCTTAAAAAAAAAAAAAAAAACATACCTTAGCATTTAAAAAAACGTACAAATTCACTGAAAGAACCATAGGTTTCACACATGTTATAGTTAGGAATTAGCATTTAAAAAACCTTGCAAATTCACCTAAAAAACCATAGGTTTCACACATGTTATAGTTAGCTGGACATTTCACTCGTGAAAAAGCATTGAAATTCCCCCGTTATAGTTAGTGCAGGCAACTATAACTCACGTGACCGCAATCCTCTGCTGATGACGTCAGATATTACATCACTGATGACATATGTGTCTTTCTGAAAAAAAAATATTTGTAATATATGCATAGCTAAAGATTAATGGAAGAAGACATGGGTAAATAAGTGTCTAAATACAGTGATGTAATATCTGACGTCATCAGCAGAGGATTGCGGTCGCGTGAGTTATAGTTGCCTGCACTAACTATAACGGGGGAATTTCAATGGTTTTTCACGAGTGAAATGTCCAGCTAACTATAACGTGTGAAACCTATGGTTTTTTAAGTGAATATATATATATATATATATATATATATATATATATATATATATATATATATATATATATATATATATATATATATATATATTATTCAGTGAAAAAACCATAGGTTTCACACATGTTATAGTTAGCTGGACATTTTACTGATAAAAAAACTCACGCGACCGCAATCCTCTGCTGATACTAATACTGATACTAATACTGTATTTAGACACTTATTTGCCCATGTCTTCTTCCATTAAATTTTAGCTATACATATATTACAAATATTTTTTTTTCATAAAGACACATATGTCATCAGCAGAGGATTGCGGTCGCGTGAGTTATAGTTGCCTGCACTAACTATAGCGGGGGAATTTCATTGGTTTTTTATCAGTAAAATGTCCAGCTAACTATAACATGTGTGAAACCTATGGTTTTTTCACTGAATTTGCAAGGTTTTTTAAATGCTAATTCCTAACTATAACGTGTGTGAAACCTATGGTTTTTTCAGTGAATTTGTACGTTTTTTGAAATGCTAAGTTACTTTACGCCATTCGTGGCGTGCGTGCCCACTTAACGCAGTTCGTTCCGTGCGCGCACGGTGCGCTTCGCAGTTCGTGCCGTGGATGGGCCATGTACGCACATGGAGGACATATCATGCGCTTCGCTGTGAGGGGTAAGCTTTTACATTTTCTATTAATCTGAAATGCCATGCACAAATGGTGCCATTCGGGCACCATTCACACACGGGGTGGGGAGGGTTTGGATAATTTTTTTTTTTTTTTTTTTGTTTACCGTACGCGTACGGTAAGCGTAATCGGCGATTTTTCGTAAAACAAAAATATGAATTTTTGCCCTTGGGGGAACTGTGGGGACCCATTAATCAAGGCTAGGTGGTAAGGAGCTGTCTAAACAGTCCCATTACATGTTTTTTGCCTTTGTTTTTCCTCACCCCTTAAGAGTGCGAGAGAGAAAATGGCGGCCGCCGCTTCCTGGTTTCGAACGATTCGAATGTTTACTAAGATCTAACAGCCAATCAGAATCGCACTCGCGCACGTCACCGTACGTGTACGGTAAGCGTACCGTAAGCACACCGTAAGCTGGCTCAGATATATATATTGATTTAAATGCTATTTTCTCAGGAACTACTGAACAGATTTACACCAGACCTACAAAAGGCACTTCCTTGACCTGAGGACTACCTCTCTGCCAAATTTCAAGTAACTCTGTTCAGCCGTTCGGGCTGTAGCTGTGTCTAAAGGTCCTATGGAAAAATGCATGGGAAAAACGCGTTTTGGGACCCCCCTTTTTTCTCAGCCCCCGCTTGACGAATCCCCCCCGAGACTTTCAGGGTAGGAGCGGAGCGTAGCGCCCCATTAGTTTTGAAAATTTCGCGAGGATTCGTCGACCAGCACCAAAGTTATTCCAAATAGAATGTTGCGGATTTCCTATGGAAACGTGGTCCTAACTATAACTATCTACTGGCGACCGCCAGTAGATAATATATATATATTATCTACTGGCGGTCGCCAGTAGATAGTTATAGTTAGGACCGAGTTTCCATAGGAAATCTCAAAATTCTATTTTGAATAACTTTGGCGCCGGTTGACGAATCCTGGCGAAATTTTCAAAACAAATGGGGCGCTCCGTTCACCTCCTACCCTGAAAGTCTCGGGGTGATTTGTCAAGCGGGGGCCGAGAAAAAAGGGGGGACCCAAAACGCGTTTTCTCCATGCATTTTCCCATAGGACCTTTAGTCGAAGGTACAGCCCGAACGGCTGAACAGAATTACTTGAAATTTGGTAGAGAGGTAGCCATAAGGTCAAGGAAGTGCCTTTTGCAGGTCTGGTGTCAATCTGTTCAGTATGTTCTGAGAAAATAGCATTTAAAAGCATATCAATATCTATAAGTGCGCACCGTGCGCGCACAGAGCAAGCACCGTGCGCGCACCGTGCCGTGCGCGAGCGTACTTCTGATTGGTGGATAGATGTCAGTAAACATTCGAAATCAGGAAGTGTCAGCCGCCATTTTGTCTGTCGCACTGAAAAGGAAAGGTGGAGAACGTGAACAGGGGGCAGAGTAGGGAGTTCCTGACCCCCTAGCCTTTGTCAGGGGGTCACAGTAGGACCCCGAAGGGCCAAAAAAAAGATTGTATTGTTTTTTAAAAATCGCGGGGTGCGCGCTCCGCGCACGCACGCTAAAAAAATAGAATTCAAAATCAAGTTTAAGTGTTTAGATATTAGGTGGCTCTAAAAAGAGCTGTTGTGTTTATTGAGTGTTTTTCGGTACCTACAAGTAAGTACCGATGCAGAGTCTAAAGTTCAAGAGGAAGACTCTGTTCCCTTCATCATTGAAATGTACACCGTCTCCTCTATAAATGTCTTGCATGTTGTAACGCAAGTTGTTGTGGTATATAGAACCCATACCATAGAATCTGAGGAAAGCAGAAACAGACTTATTGGCGTGCTTTCTTGCTTTGTCAATCTGTGGACAATGTTGGTTGGACCAGTTCCACTTTTGCCTTTGGCATATATTAGAATATACAAAGGCAGTTTGTGGAAAAAGTGACATCAATTGCACAAAGGTGTCCTTTACAAGCATTTCCAGACCTACCCCAGTTAAAGTGCCTAGGTCATTTCCACCACAGTGCACAATAATAAAGTTAGGCTGTGGGAGATGTAGAAAGGATTTCACCAAAGGCATTAATTGGTGCCACTTTAACCCTTTCTGACCAATCCATTTAATGTCTACATTTGGCAAAGCAAGGTCTCTCACAATACCTCTTTTTCTGCATACTTTTCACTCCAGAAGACATAGCTGTGACCTATAATCCACACTGTGAACATCTTCCAAGGAGATCTGGATGCACTCAGAAGTTGTCTTTAAGTAGAATGGCAATATGAAATGAAAGATAGTTGTAAAATGGAGGCATACATACTTTTTTAAAATAAAAAGAACTCATTGGCTGTTTCAAACCATTCTACACTAAAAACTAGGCTGTATGTTTACATTTATAAAAGCATTTTTTGTATTGGTTCTGAAAAATGTGTTCCCACAGAATAGTAGTTTGGATTTGCTGTTACGTTTGAAAAGTCAAGCACTCTTGCTCTTTGGATTTGAAACAATGTGTGCTGAACTTCTGACCTCTCTGCTCACACCAGTGTTCCATGACCTGTTGCTATGCTAGGAGGTAGAAGTCATGTTGGGGGTAGGGATCATTTGGAAAGGGTTGAAATTTTCAACCAATAGAAATGTGTGTTTCCATTTGAAAAAATGTGGGAAGCAATGTGATTTGAAGCTAACATGTATATGTGTGAAAAAGAGAGGGAAACTGTGCTATTTACTGGTTCTGGTGAGAGGAGTACAGTTCAGAGATTCTGGCTCTGATAAACTGCTGTGTGACTGCCACATTTCTTTCTCAACTAACTAATTTTAAAGGTGAGTTATGAATTTGAGAGGGGATGTATGTGGTATATTATGATATAGACAATAGAAATATGATTCTTCTTTTAAAGTTGTGTTTAACATTTTATGTTTTGGAAGGTATTTAACTGTCTTGAACTTGTAAGATATTATGGAGTATGTCTTCACCATAAGTTAAGGTGTACTGGTATCACCTAGGAATACTGTTTTGTGCCTAGAATCACACCATGAGTCTTTGTGCACACAGGAATTGTTGTCAGAGATTTAATTTGTGTTGCTGTTGTTCTGTAAGACTTGCAGTTGTAGGAAAGGGGCAGCTTTTTTAACTGTGATGGTTAGCATTCAGTAGAAATCATTCTTGAACTGTGATGGTTAGCATTTAGCAGAACTCACTATCTCACAAATGAGAGGCAAATGCAAACACATTTGAAATTATCATGGTAGATTTTCCTTCCACTTTTAAAGTTGTGTATTACTTTTTATGTTTTGTAAGATATTATGGAGTATGTCTTCACCATAATTTAAGGTGTACTGGTATTACCCAGGAATACTGTTTTGTGCATAGAATCACACCATGAGTCTGTGTGTTCACAGGAATTGTTGTCATAGATTTAATTTGTGAAGTTGTTGTTTTGTAAGATGTGCACTTGCAGGAAAGGGGCAGCTTGTTTTCTTCAACTGTGATGGATAGCATTCAGCGGAAATCAGTATTTCACAAATGAGATGCAAATGCTAACACATTTTAAATCAAAATGGTAGGTTTTCATTCCACACCTGGAAAGGCTGAGGTAGTTTTTACATGTTCAAAACTCCAATTAACCCTTACCACACATGTACTCTTACATACATTTCTGCAGTCTTCATGCAGTTGTGCAAGTGTCCATGTAGATCTCTCTTGCACCTGACAATACACAGTCTCCAGAAACATACTCCTTGCACACACACAGCAGCTTCTCATACACTCCCATGCATACTAGTCAGCTCTGTGTGGTATTTAAGATAGCAGTGTGTAACGCCAACACTTTCAACGTCACCAAGGCTTATTTCCTTTACTCTAGTCTAATCACTCAGCCTGTAACACATGCTGATGGTCTCAAGTAGCTGTTAGGACATGTGCTCTTTTCTGCTTCTCTAAAACATAAGGAAAATGTGTCAGGCTGTCACAGTAATTATCACTTGCTCCACCACAGTAGTAAATGTGCTTTGAAATTGCCAATCAAATATCGTTTTCTGCCTAGAATCACACCATGAGTCTGTCTGCACACAGGAATTGTTGTCAGAGATTTAATTCGTGTTGCTCTTGTTTTGTAAGACTTGCACTCGTAGGAATGGGTCAGCTCATATGATAGGATTTGAAAAGCTCAAAAAAAATTGTAATGAATTAAAATTACATAAAGGTATTTTTTTTTTAGTTTCTTGCAGGTATTGCTGAGCAACAGTGAAAAAAATTAAAAATGCCTATAAAGTCAAGAAAGAAAAAAGAACAGCAACAACATCTATATTTGAAGACAACTGGACAACAAAAATTAGTTGGAGAACCTCATGTTGGAAAAAAGAAAAAGTCTTCTGGTAAGCAGACTAAGGATTTTTTAAAGAACATCTTCAAAGAAAGAAAAAATGTTAAAAATATATCTACTGCAAATAGTGTTTCAAGTACAAAACAACAACAGAGTCGACAGCAAAAACTAAAAGCTAATGTAGAATCAGAAGTAAGAAAGAGTGACTTAACACGAAAAATAGATTTTAAAAACATTCGTCGAAAAATGTTTCAGAGAAGAATGATGTTAAATTTGCTAAAGGATGTGAAAAAATATAAGAAGAAAACCAAATTTCATAAGAAAAACAAATATATTGAATCCATTGTTGCTAAGGCTTTGGAATTAAAAAGAAAACTATTCATTTTAATTTTGAACAGGATGCGTAGATTAGATAAATTAGTCAATGCAATGAAGTCACAAAGCAAAAGGAAAAAATTAACTTTCGTAAAGTGTTCTTAGGAGAATGGAAGCATAGTTCAAGTACTGAACCATTTTTTAATGAAGAGAGTTATCTTCAAAGTAATAGTTCGCTGCATGCAGTTGACACCAATGGTCGAGCTTATGAAGTAAAAGATGGTTGTGTAATGGAAAAGGAGAAAATGGTTCCAAGAAATGAGGAAGAAGTGATAGCTGATGAGGTTATGGGGAGACGTCCTAAAGCCCCAGTGTACACTTGGAATTGTAGTAGTATTTGTACTGTGCAACAGGAATCTATTGATAAATTACGTGACTTTCTAAGAGAATATAGTAAAAAGAGTGTTAAACAGAAGATTAAGGTGCTTCAAAGACTAGATCCATGCAGAGTGAGAGAGAATACTGGTTTGCAAGGACATTCTCTGGCTTGTCTATCTAGAAAAGTTTGTCAAAGTGTTTTTCACCATTTTAGGATGCTGGCAGTACATCATACTGAAATGAGAAAGTTTGTGAGAACATTGTATTTTGCAAAAAGTCCAGCACTAAAGTTAAATGAGTTGAATAATGCTCTGTTCCATGGATCTGTATCAGATGTAGTGAAGGTTACTGATGATATTCAGTTTTGTTACTTTTGTCCAGAACAAGAAAGTGCAGGAAATGACACAGTTATTGAGGAAAATGTGGAAGACAATGTAGAACCCACTGTTAGTAAAAATTCTGAAGATGAAATGACAAAATTTACTATCATCTCTAATAAAAGACCAAATATTACTTGTATTTGTTGCCAGAGAAGCCATTATAAAATTCAAACAAGGAATGTTGATCTCTATAAAAAAAGTGAAAATGAAGATAATTATAAGTGGAAGGATTTTGCAACATATATATTTCTGGAAAATTGTTTTGATTTGGGTGAAGATCAGTGTATTTGTAAATACTGTTATAACAAGTTAGAAGAAAATAGAATGCCAGCAAGAGCTGTACATAATAATTTAGAATTGGTTGATATTCCTGCAGAACTTTCTGATTTAAATACATATGACTCTATACTCATTCAATGTGTCCATCCGTTTCAGACCATAGTGCGTATGGAGCCCAAAACAGGTAAATTACCATCTTCAGATATACAAAGAGGTTTAAAAGGAAGAGTTGTCTATTTGCCATTGGATTTGAAAACAAATATTTAAACAATTGATGCAGATAGTTTGGAAACTGAACCATTAGTTATTCTGGTTAATGGTGTACCTACAAAGAATAAGAAAATTTGGCAGGAGCTGGTAGATGTACGAAAAGTACAAAGAGCAAATTTATATTTGAAAAGAAATAATAAATGGTATGAATCAATTTATACGGATGAAGATGAAGAAGTTTTACTAGAAGACACAGGAATACCAACTGGGCAAATTGAAAAAGTGGATAAGTCAAAAGAAGAAGAAATTTATTAACATTTCAGCATACATCCTCTTCATTCCAAAGAAGTTATGGCAAACGCTATTGATCTGTTTCAGATGAAAAAAGCACAAGGAACTCCAGTGAGTGTATGGGAGGAGAGCTTGGAAGCTCGTTGTTTTCCCCAGCTGTTTCCTACATGAGAAGGAGGACGATATGTGAACGTCCAGTACAGATTCCTGCTTCTGAGTATCGGACTACAAGATTATATGCAGAAGATCCAAGATTTCGTCAAAGTATTCCTTATTTGTTCCATCTTTTATTTGAAAGTGACTTGTCTGCACTCTTTTATGCAGTAAATCACATTTTAAAAACTGGAGCACATCTACATAATGTGTCAGCAAAGGATTTTATCAACAAAGTGCAACAGCGAGATGATCATTTGGAATCTCAATTGATCAATCTGATGGCTTGTCAGCGTGGGACTAATGAATATTAGTACCGATGCCATGGAGAATTGAAATGTATGTTACGGAATTTAGGAACTCCTACATGGTTCCTTACCCTAAGCTGTGCTGAGTACGCTTGGGATGATTTACTGGATTTTCTTCGAGAGGCAAATTCAAACATTAAAAACATCCAATACAAGACAGCAGGAGACTTGTGCTCATTGGATTCGGTTAATGTTTGCAGATATTTCAATCATAGATTTGAGGCTATGATGTCCTTCATCTGCAATAAAAAAATACACCTCTTGGAGAAGTTGTGGATTTCTTTTGGAGAAAAGAGTACCAAGCAAGAGGTGCTCCTCATATTCATATGCTGTTGTGGATCAAGGATGCCCAAAAATTTGGAACAGATGCTGATGAAGCAGTTTTATCTTTCATTGAAGAATATACAACATGTGCTATACCTAAAAGCACAGAAGAAAAAAACTTAAAAGAGCAAGTTTTACGTTTCCAAAGTGTGGAAAATACTGTCGACGAAAGTACAAGAGTAAAGATAAATTCTACACAAAATGTCGATTTGGATTTCCACGACCTGTCCTTTCAAAAGGAAGAGTAAACAGTTTCATGTCAGCTGTGCGACATACTATTACAAGAAAGTCGCCGAAAAATACCTACAACCTGAGAAGAAAAGAAGAGTCAAAATACATAAATGGCTACAACCCAGTCATTTTATCCATGTGGAATGCTAACATGGATATTCAATATGTAGCTGACAATTCTATTGCTGTTGCTCATTATGTCACATCTTACATCACAAAATCTGAGAAAACGGAATTGAAAGAAATGTGGGAAGAGATTTCTCACGAGAAGACTGTCAGTAAAAAGCTATACAGCTTCAGTTTAAAGATGTTATTGCATCGAGAAATTGGATCATACGAATGTTCAGATAGGTTATCATCTGCAAGTCTGTACTCCAAATCCAGAAGAATAATTTGGGTAAGTTTAGGCCTTGCAGGAATGCGAAATCCGGTACTGAAATTTATTCGAGAAATAGAATATTTAGCTGAGTACGAACCAGAAAGTACAGACATTTTAAAAACAAACATGTGGGACACATATTACCCACAAAGAAGTCATCATCTTGAGAACATGTGTCTCTATGAAGTGCTGCAGAACTACATTTTTAAACGGAATGCCACAGAAGACATCAACAATGGAAAATATAAAGTCACTGGTGAGGAAGGATGTTTGGGGAAGCAAACAAAAGGAAGTTTGATAAATCACCGGAAGCTGAGTTGTGACACTACTGACAAAAAGGAATTTTACTACTTGGCACTTTTACAGCTGTTTAAACCATGGCGTTCAGAGGACGAACTACTTGGAGATTTTCAGAGTAATGAAGATTCCTTTAATGCTTGCAAAGATAGCATAGAATGCAGTACTTTCACAACTTATGTTCAAATGTTAAATGAAGAAATTGAACAAGAAGCAACAATTGCAGCTGAAGTAGCTAGAGACAGTTCTCAAGACAGTGAAAGTTCTGGGACATTCAGTCAAGATCCTCTAGGACAAACTATCGTAGAAAATGAAGCAGCAATAGCCATGACTGAAGTGGAAACAGCTATGAATCAAGCTCAGGAAGATTTAATAAACTTACCGAATTTGGAACAACAACTGAATGAGGATTAACAACAAATTTATGAGGAAGTCAGAAAAAAAATTGATCACGGATTACTACATGAAAATAAAGAGTGCTCATGCACATCTTTTGAACCAATGAGAATGTATGTGAGTGAACAAGCAGGAACTGGAAAAAGTTTCTTAATTAATGTAATTCGAAGCTACCTACAGAACAAAACGGATTCAACTTTGTCATGTGTTGTTACTGCTCCAACTGGGTTAGCAGCGTACAACATAAAAGGAGTTACCTTACATCGTTTGATAATGTTACCAGTAGAGCATGAGAACACAATACAATACCACAAGCTAACAGGAGAAGCATGCTTTGAAGTTTCAAGAGTATTGAAGAAAATGAAAGTACTCATAATTGATGAGGTAAGCATGGTATCAAACTTAATGCTTGCCTTTGTGCATTTAAGAATGCAGCAAATTCTAAAGACAGACTATGACGTGTTATTTGGAGGAAAACACGTCATAGTTTTTGGGGATCTTTTGAAACTTACTCCAGTTAAAGAACAACTGGTATTCCATACACTTACACATGAAGACACGAAAAAGTCATTAGGAAGTATAGGTAATGTGAATATTTGGACATACTTCGCGTATAAAGAACCCATTACCAATATGAGGCAAGCCAATGATGAGGATTATGCAAGTATTCTGAAAGATATAAGAATTGGACTACTCACAGAACATGGCAGAAAAGCCTTACAGAGTCGATTGCTGTGTAATTTGTTTACAACAGAACAAATAGTTCCAGAGAAAATATACAGGAAATTGCTTAAAAAAATACTGTAATCTGCTTAATGCTAACACAACATGAATGCTCTATATTCAATCAAGAACTTTTGAAATTGGAAAATGAAGAGATTAAAAAACTGGAAGCTGTGGATAAAATTCAACATGAAGGAATAACTATTATATTGACAGGCAAATTGGCAACTAAATTGGATTCTCTAGAGAAAAACATTTCGAAAACAGCTGGTTTGGAAAAGAATCTTTATGTATGTATGAACTGTAGAGTAATTTTAAGACGTAATTTGGATGTAGAAAAAGGTTTAGTGAATGGAGCTATGGGTAAAGTTGTGGGTTTTGTAAAGTACCAGAAAAAAGATGGAATTGAATTTTTGAAAATAAAATTTGATCAGATTGAAGAGGTTAAAGACATTCGTCGTTGTTCAGTTCGTTTTTAGCTAGTGAAAGACTTATATGTACGTAGGAAGCAGTTTCCGTTTTCTCTAGCATATGCTGTAACTATTCACAAGTCTCAAGGATTAACTGTAGATAGTGCTTTTGTAAACATTGGATCTAGTGTGTTTAACCCCTTCAGCGCTGCGCGGATTTCCGCGCAGTGTTGAAGGTTCTGAGCGCGGGCGGGGCCATGACGGAACGGTTCCGTCATAAGCACAGCCCAACCGACGTGCATGACGGAACCGTTCCATCATAAGCGTCGAAGGGGTTAAAGAAGGTATGGCATATGTTGCTTTGTCACGCGTGAAAAAATTATCTGGTTTATTCATGATAGACTTTGATGACTCAAAAGTTAGTGCCGATGCAAACTGTGTAAAGGAGTATAATAGATTAAGAAGAAGCTATGCTCCTCATTTAGGTCAGTATCCTGTGTTTGAAAAACGCGTAGTTTGTCGGAAAAGGAGAATTGAGAATATCTGTAATGAGGATGTACAGAAGAGAAAACAAAAAGAGAATGATGTGAGTGCAAGCAAAAAGAAAAAGGACAGTGTTGAAGAGGTTGTTGGTTGTCATTTTGAAAATAGCTCTGGTGTCAACTGCTATGAAAATGTAGTGCTGAATGTTGTATTTTATCTTGAAATTTTGCATGAGCAGATAATACTAAATCATGGAAAAAGATTCTGTTCTCTGCTGAGTCTCCTTTATGAGAAGCTAAGTAATGATAAAACTAAAATAGAAAGTGCTTCTGATGTTAGAAATGTTTTAGATGTATGTTCTGGATGTACACAGTTTAAAGAAAATGTCCAGCAAGATGCACAGGAATTTTTAATGTATATGCTGATGGTACTGGAAGATGAAGGGGTAGAAGTAGAAAATATATTTGGTGTCTCTTATAAATGGGAACATTGTTGTGAAAACTGTATGAACACATGCAGCAGTAATGTTGATTCTGAAAGGCTCATGTATTTAACATTACCAGAGAGTAAATCAGTGACTTTTAGTAAATTAGTTAAAGATGCTAATCACAACATGGAATGTTCTCAATGTAAATCAGACATGTTGTCAACGTTATTTTTTAAGAAATATGGACAGTATGTAATTTTAATGATACAACGTTGTAGAGCAGATGGAACAAAATTGGAAACTTTACTGAAGAAGTTTGTTGGCAACCAATTATCAATTTCTGGAAAAACTTTTGTTGCAGTTGCAATAATTTTTCATAATGGTCCTTCCATAACTTCTGGTCATTACACAGTTTATCTTAAATGTGAAAAAGGATGGACACTGTGTAATGATTCTCAATTGATTTTCAAGCAACGTTTGCCTTATGATTTACCAAATTGTTACTTAATTTTTCTAAAACCAAAATTTTAGATACTATTTTCAGCATGTGAAGAAACCATTATTTCATTTTTAAAGGATTAAAATTGGATTTTTCACTGAAAAAAGACTTTTAAAATTACCATTTGGCCTCATGGAAAGGTAAAGATAACAATTGTGGACTTCTTTGACAGATATTATTTTGGTATATGTCCTTAAGCAAAACGGTTTACAGACATTATTTCTTGAAAATTGTTATTGGTCTTAGAAGGTATTTTAAATATATATGTGACATATCTATCAAGGTATGTTTTAGTGAGGATACATTTGGGGCTTTTTTCAACAATCTTTCATATTGTTTTTTTTTTTGCCCGCTGTTAAATGATGAATAAAATTGATTTCACTATTTTCAGTGAAATTCAATACATTCTGAAAACAGCAAAAAAAGGGCAAAAAATTGCTTTGTTAAATATGGAAATACAGGTACTGTTTAATAAAATGTATTGTTTTCTGATCTTAAAAAAAAATTGAGGAAATGTCATTCATTTTACTTGCAATTAAAAAAAAACATTTATTTCTAATTAAGTTATTTTGATGGTCAGGTAAGTTTAAAATATCTGTATTTCTCACTCCTTCCCTTTCATGCTTCTTTTTCTTCACCTCTCCTCACTCTGCTTTTCTCATTTCTCTTCCCTCTCTGTCTTCTTGCTTTGCTACTCTTTTGTAAATCCCTCACTCCTTCTCTATTACTCCCCTAGGTTTACTACCTCCATCACTATTTTTTCAACCATTTTTCTTTCTCTGTTTCCATATGTCTCAGTCATTTTAACTGCCTTACTCCTTGTCAGTTCCTTGCTCTGTCTCTGTTTTGTGTCTCTCAATTTGTCTGTCTTACCCTTAATTTCCTTAACATCTCTGGGGCACATTTACAAACCCCCTGCGCCACCACTTTGTCACTTTTCATGACGTACTGGTGGCGCAGGGGGCTTTTCCATATTTACAAGGAGAGGAAAAGCCACCCTGCGTGACTTTTCCTCTCCTCGTAAATACAGGCACTTCACACGCAGCACTGTGTGTTGAAGGGGTATTCTATGGGTGTTGTTGTTTGTGTTCTCACGCGACACTCATAGAACTACACATATCTCCTGATTTATGAGAAATTGTAAGTCTGAAGTTGTGTGTGAATGCTAAGCCACCCTAGAGGTGGCGTTGCGAGGCACAACAAGGAGAAATGTTTTCATTTTTCTTCATTTTTTCCTCTTTCAGTGCGTGCTGCATGCTACAGCACGCATTGAAAGAGGAAATAGCCTCTTGTGATTGTTTTTTTGAGGAAGGTGTCCCTTCCTGCACAAGAACAATTTCCCCACCGCACAGCATGGTGCAAGGGAGCCTGCACCGGCGCATGGCTGCAGTTTGTGCACCAGCGCAGGGGAAACAGAGATACAACATATTCTTGTAACTATGTCGCATCTCTGTGCTTCGAAACTAACGCAGCACGGCGCAGCAAAATTACTTGCTGCACCGTGCTGCATTAGTTTGTTATAAATCTGCCCCTCTCTTTCTACCACTCCTCCTCTCGCCATCACTCATGTTCCATCTATGTTAATTTTTTAACCTTCTCCGTCATTCTCCTTTCCTCACCTTCCCTAACTGTCACTATCCTTTACTCATAGTCACTCCTATTCTCCTACTTCACTTGCTTCTATGTATATCTCACACCCCTTCTCCTTTTTGCATACTTTCCTTCAATCTCCCTCACTCTGCTTTGCTCATTGACATCCTGACTCCCTTTCTCTCACTCCAGTTTCCTAAATCCCTTCATCCCCCTCACTCTCCATTTCTCACTTTCCCTTACCCCCTTTTCTAATCCTCATGCCCTTTGAAAAAATAAAAGAATTAAAAATGAAATTTAACTGTTTTGATGGTGGTTGGCTCTAAAACGAGCCGTTATCTTTTTTGACAGGTTTAGGGTACCTATAAGTAAGTACCGATGCAGAGTCTAAAGTTCAAGAGGATGACTCTGTTTCCTTCATCTGTGAAATGTACACCGTCTCTTTTATAAATGCTTTGCCAGTCCCCTCACTATTTCTTCTTATTTCCTGGGACAAGGAGCTGAAAAGGTATCAATTTTATTTGAAAATGGTAGAACAGCAGACTACTTCAGGGAGTGAGGAGGAGACCTGGATGCAGTCAGAAGGTGTCTTTCAGTAGAATGTCAATATGAAATGAAAGATAGTTGTAAAATGGAGGCTTACATACTTTTTTTTTTTAAAAAAACTCATTGGCTGTTTCAGACCATTCTACACTAAAAACTAGGCTGTATGTTTACATTATTAAATGCATGTTTTGTATTGGTTCAGAAAAATGTGTTCCCACTGAACATTACTTTGGATTTGCTGTTAGGTTTGAAAAGTTAAGCACTCTTGCTCTTTGGATTAGAAACATTGGGGCAGATTTACAAGCCCCTTGAGCCACTTTTGCGTCTCTTTTTCCACGTTAAAAGTGATGCAAAGTTGGTGCAAGAGGCTTGTAAATCTGCCCCATTGTGTGCTGAAGTTCTGAACTCTCTGGTCACACCAATATTCCATGATCTGTTGCTATGCTAACAGGTAGAAGTCATGTTAGAAGTAGAAATCATTTGGAAAGGGTTGAAATTTGCAAGCAATAGAAATGTTTTTCTGTTTAGATTTTAGGTGGCTCTAAAAAGAGCCCTTGTGTTAATGTAGGGACAGAGGAAAAGAAAAATGAAAAAATGAAAAAAACTATGGCCTGGTGCATGAGTGCTGCTCTAATTTTCTCTCAATGAGATCAATACTGGTTTCACCCAGAGAAATGAGAGCATTGCAGTCAATGCACCGTGTATACAGCCTCCGAAAAGCAGGGCGTATATCCAGAGGTACTGAAGAAGGTGAAGGCACCATCGCAGAAGAAGTGCTCGGCTGAGCTGCCAAAGATGTGCTCGGCTGAGCTGCTGCAGATGTGCTCGGCTGAGCTGCTGGAGGGTTTGCTTCAGTAGCTCGAGCAAAAGTCACAGGATGCACTTTTTCAACATGCCTTAACATTGTGTGAATACTAAAAGAGTATTTCTTAATAGCATTTCCACGTGATAAGGTCCGGTGACAAAGAGTGCAGGTGACTTTTGGTGCATTCACTTTCTTTTGCCCCTTTGGAAAACTGAAAAACTGCCATATGAAGGAGTCTTTCTGCTTCCTCTGTCTCTGTCTCACAAGAGTATCCTGTTCACTCTGAGAAGATGGCTGCTGCTCTGCCATTGTATCACAAAAACAGATTAGCTCCTTCTCCCAGGGAATCAGAAGTAATAATGAGGGAGTGGGTGTGGTGTTGGAAGAATCTGGAACTGAAACTACTTTGAACCTATGAAAAGTTTTGTTTCTTGATCACATGACTTGCCATGAGGGGAGTGGGTGTGGTGTTGGAAAAATCTGAAACTGAAACTAGTATGAACCAATGAAAAGTGTTGTCTTTTAATCACATGACTTGAGGTGCGCGCACTGAGCGCGCACGGTGCAAGCACGCATGCGCGAACGAGTACGCGCGCACGTTGTGCACATACAAAACACGTGCGCATGCGCGAACGTACTACGCGCGCATGCGCGAACTCAGCGCGCGTAGTACGTGCGCATGCGCAAATTTAGCGCGCGTACTACACGCGCATGTGCGAACGTAGCGCGCGGAGCATGCACGACGTACGCATGCGTACGTGGAGAATGTACGCATGCACACACGGAGTACGTACGCATGCGTAATTAGTGCACGCACCGAGCGTGCACTATGATGTACGCATGCGTACATAGATAACGTATGCATGCGTACACGAAAAACGTACGCATGCATACTGGGTACGCGCACGGAGCGCGCACCATAAAAACCCTTAAAAAAAAAATGATTTAAACTGTATATAAATTAATAGAAGATATTAACTATGCTGTTCAACTTTATCCAAATTCAAAAAAAAAAAAACTGAGCCATACCAAATTAAAGAATACAGATAATCTATAAATATATACATAGGTAACTTTTTGTAAAAGAAATATATAAAAAATATAATAAAAAATTCATAAATTAGCATTTAAAAAACCTTTGAAATTCACTGAAAAAACCATAGGTTTCACACATGTTATAGTTAGCTGGACATTTTACTCGTAAAAAAACAATGAAATTCCACCATTATAGTTAGTTCAGCTAACTATAACTCGCGCGCCCGCAATCCACTGCTGATGACGTCACATATTACATCACTCATGACATGGTCAGTGACATCACTGATGACATCACTGATGACATCTCAAATGACATCACTGATGACATCAATAATGACGTCATATATGTGATAAAATAGTACATCGTCTCCCACCCTAATATAAATTTAAAAACACCAACTCAAACTTTCAGACTGCCAATTTGAAAACCATAGAAACTCCAATACTAATAACTACATACCCCACTCATTGACTCTTACATCTACATGCACCTCCACTCACTCACCTGTACAGTCACTTATACTTACAGTCACTCCGTACAAGAGTATCATATGCATTTATACACATATATAGACACTAACACACTACCAATCATCCATTGAGGTACTGACACACCTAGTCAGTTGTGCAAATAATTAAACACAGACCAATTGACTCACCTATACAGTTAAACACACTTAAGTTCACTTACTCATAAAAATACTAAAACATTTTGACACTGTTATTCAATTTCTAGTACAAGCACAGACTCATCCATACAGCCAGTCCCGCAATCACACACTCTTCGATATAGATAGTTATATACTCTTACACACATATTCACTGTGTTTCATATATGTAGTTACTGTCACATCTACAACTGAGATATACATTCAATCCCTAACACACCCATACATACACTCACTCAACCATACAGTTCATCACAGATGTACTCTAAAAACCATGCACCCATAGAATCACCCACTCATACATCTATGCACAGAGTCACACACACCTCACCCACTAATACACTCAGGCACCCATACAGATACTTAGACAACCAATAAATAACCCATATAGATACTCATATAGCTATTCACAAAACCATGCAGCCACTTATACACAAACACACAGACACATACAGAGATTCACACAGTTTAGTCACTAGTATGCAGTAATATACATTTAATGACTCACATATAGACTCAGTTACGCACCTAGAAAATCATCCATTCACAAACTTGTACATCCACTCATTCTTCAACATGCCTTTCCCTATATATATTAAACATATTAAAACTGTTCAGAAACACATAGTCAATGGATGATGTCATCATTGATGTCATCAGCGATGTCATTTGAGATGTCATCAGTGATGTCACTGACCATGTCATGAGTGATGTAATATGTGACGTCATCAGCAGTGGATTGCGGGCACGCGAGTTATAGTTAGCTGAACTAACTATAACTGTGGAATTTCATTGGTTTTTTACGAGTGAAATGTCCAGCTAACTATAACATGTGTGAAACCTATGATTTTTTCAGTGAATATATATATTATCTACTGGCGGTCGCCAGTAGATAGTTATAGTTAGGACCGTGTTTCCATAGGAAATCCGCAACATTCTATTTGAAATACCTTGGGCGCCGGTTGACGAATCCTTGCGAATTTTTCAAAACTAATGGGGCGCTACGCTCCGCTCCTACCCTGAAAGTCTCGGGGGGATTCGTCAAGCGGGGGCTGAGAAAAAAGGGGGGTCCCAAAACGCGTTTTCCCCATGCATTTTCCCATAGGACCTTTAGTCCGAGCTACAGCCCGAATGGCTGAACAGAATTACTTGAAATTGGGCAGAGAGGTAGTCCTCAGGTCAGGGATGTGCCTTTTGCAGGTCTGGTGTAAATCTGTTCAGTAGGTCCTGAGAAAATAGCATTTAAATCAATATATATATCTGTAAGCGCGCTCCGTGCGCTTACGGTAAGCTTACCGTACGCGTACGGTGCCGTGCGCGAGCTCAATTCTGATTGGTGGTTACATGACTGTAAACAGTCGAATCGGTCGAAATCAGAAAGTATCGGCCGCCATTTTCTGTCTCTCGCACTGAAAAACAAAGGTTGATAACATGAAAAGGGGGCAACGAAGAGAGTTGCAGACCCCCTAGCGTTCGTCAGGGGGTTCACGAAGGATCAAAAAGTATGAAACATACATTTAATAATTTTTTTTTAAAATCGCGGAGTACACGTACGGTAAGCTTACCGTACACGTACGGTAAAAAAAAATAAAAGAATTAACAATCACATTTAATATAGAAATCTAAGGGCCCCCAAGGGAGAAAAAAACAATTGATATTTTGTAAAAAATGGCGAAGCGTGCACGGTACGAAATGCGCAACCGAGTGCCCACAGCGCAAAAATTTAAAATTAAAAATAAATACATAACTTAGCATTTAAAAAAACAAATTCACTGAAAAAACCATAGGTTTCACACACGTTATAGTTAGGAATTAGCATTTAAAAAACCTTGCAAATTCACTTAAAAAACCATAGGTTTCACACAAGTTATAGTTAGCTGTACATTTCACTCGTAAAAAACCAATGAAATTCCACGTTATAGTTAGATCAGGTAACTATAACTTGCGCGACCGCAATGCACAATGTGTCATTTCAGATGTCATCATTGATGTCATGAGTGATAATATGTGACGTCATCAGCAGTGCATTGCGGGGGCGCAAGTTATAGTTACCTGATCGGCTCCGTCATGAGCGGGGAAGGGGTTAACCCCTTCGGTGCTCATGACGGTTGCCGTGTGCTCATGACGGAACGGTTCCATCATGTCACGGCCGTTGGCGGCCGCTCCGCCTACGCGGCGCTGTTTCCCCGCCTGTGCGGGGTGACAACGCAAATGGGCGGAGTCATGACGGAACCGTTCCGTCATGAGCACAGCTCAACCGTGGCTCATGACGGAGCGGCTCCGTCATGAGCACAGCGCCACCGCGCTGCCCCCCGCACCCCCCAGCGCTGCGGCGGAATTCCGGCCGCAGCGAAAGGGTTAAAAAAAGAGCTATTCATTTGTTTGTTGGTGTGTGAAAGTTTAGATCAGGGGTACTCACAAACTTTCTCTCGGGGGCCAAATTTACAGTGTGGTTTGTGGCAGAGGGCCACACTGGTGGGGGCGGGGGCAGTGGGGGAGGGGGCGGGGCTAGAGCTACAAAAAAAAACTGTGATCATGAGGTTGAACACAGGCCCCTGCAGCAGACGCCTTCGTCCACTGAGCCACCAGACCCGTATCATTACTGTTCCTATTGTTGAAGCGCTTCGGGTAAAGTCCGCGCTATATAAATACGCATTAAATAAATACATAAAAATATATAAATCTGCCCCCCCTACCCCTCCCCCCAAAAAAAGAAATGACTGCACTGCAGCCTACAAGATGCTCTTTGGCACACGATGTCACACTTTCTGGACAGGGTAACAACCTCACAGGGCTGTGCTGCTTCGAGCAGCTTGGTGTCAGGTCTGTGTGCACCACTGTCCCTCTGCAGCAATGCCCCCAACCCCCCAACAACCCAGGGCTTCACGTGACGCCGCTGATGCCTTTCCCTTCTGCTCTGACCCCGGTCCCACGAAATGCCCCCTGGGTGGGTGGGGGAGGGGGATAGTGGGCTCTTCTTCCCCTGCTTGGCCCGGGAAGGACAGATTGCTACAGATAGGCCCGGCCCCTTCCATGACAGAGGTTGTTTTCACAGGTGCCCAATACTAAAATACAACCATACATAAAGAGAAATACCCTCTTTCATCCTTGAACCTGGGTGCCACTGCACCTGTTGCACTAATCAGCAGCAGCGTGGCCAGTGCGTCATGGACCCTCGTGCAAGGTTGGAAATGGGGGTCCTGGCTGCAGTTTGTTTGCGTTGAATTATACAGCACAGCAATAATCATGGATCAGTAGGCCTCCTCTGTGTCCCGGTGCCACTGCACTTGCTGCACCCATAGAAGCTACGCCTCTGCTAATGAGAGCTACGTCCCTGCTAATGAGAGCTACGTCCCTGCTCTCCGGACTCTCGGATCTCAAGTGAGGGGTTGGGCGGCTATGGGTGAACAGACCCCGTGCAACAGACATAGGGCAGGACCCAGTGGCTGTGAGAGGACAGAGGTAGAGCCTGACAAGGGAAGGCCCAGGCGGCTACGAGACCGGGTGGCTACGAGACCAGAGCCCGGACTGAAGTCACTCGCGTGGAATGGAGGCCACAGCCAAGCCTCGAAGCTGGGGGGTGATGCGAGAACGGAGCCTTGACTTCAGACAACTGCCTGGCGTCTATGAGCGAGCAGAGCCCGTGCCCTAGACGCCGGGCAGTGCGACTATGAATGGAGCCCAGGCTGCCTGACACGGGGGCCTGCCGGGTATGAGGGAATAGAGATTGAACTCCAGGCACTGGCGTAGCCAGGCGGTCATGCAAGAATAGAGACCGAATCAAAATCGTGGAGCAGGGTGGTTATGTGAGAATAGAACCTTGACTCCCGGACACTGGCCGGGCGCTATGAGAGAACAGAGCCTAGGTACCAATAAAGTTCTCTTGCCACTGTGTGCCCTTTCAGTTGTACACCTGCACCCCCTCCCCCCCCCCTGTTCGTCACCTCACCCCGCGCTGTTGTCAGCTTCCTGTAAGGGTGCTCAGAATCTTCTGCAGGAGCGTCAGGAACCTGAAGATATATCTCTGTCTTCCCCTGCGGCCTTCCGTCTCTATCAGACCCTAGAGAACCGGATGACCCGCCAAGGGAAAACAGGGTGACAAAACAAGGGAAGGAGGGTGTGACTTCAGAGGTAGTGTTGAGGAGGGTCCAAGGAGGTGGGTCTTCTCTGGATACACACTGTAATAGAAAACCTAATCACTCTTCCCTCTGGCACATAAACAGTAAACCATGAACATCAGCAAGCCCACCTACCACTGGGGTCTGGAGTTCTTTGCAGGACGGGGAATCACCACTATTGGAAATACCAGGTACACAGGAGAGGACAGGCATAGAATGACCAGTTTTCCTAAATCACATCAGCAATAAGTCAGAGGAAATTATGTAATGGTGACATCAATCACATCAGAGCTTCTATAGGTCCTTCACTCACTCATGGAGACCACTCCAACTCCCCTTCCTGGTATTTACCAATGACAGGTACAATGGAACTTCTTTGGATGTGGGCTACGACCTAACGGGAAAGCAGCAGGCAATAACTATTAGATTCACTCATACTTAAGGGAACTGTAAACACATAAGAAAATGGAGCGCGTTGCGCTGTTACCGTGTTTCAGTCGTGCATCGGCTCTTACTTCGTGGTTCACGCTAGCAGCCCACTTGTATTAGTGAAACTTCCAGTCTCCGAGGAGAACTATCCCACCATTCTTAAGGAGGAGGAATAAATCAGGGTTGTGAGATATGGGGGTGACTGTTGTGGGACTTCGTGGATCTTCCAGATGCCGTTGGAATGTGAACTAGTAAATTCCCATTAAAAAGGAAGACAAGGAAATTGACGGTTGAGTGGGAATGAACGGTGCAAGGGATAGCTGAACCCTCAAATAATGTCAAAAACAAGACGTATGGACAGAGTGGGGGAGGGCACCGTTAAAGAAAAGACAAGCACACTATATACAAATATCCTACCGCCACCAAGGTGCTCGCGCTGCGTCTGAGAGGCAGCACTGGGATACGGAGAGGGCGTGCACTCACGCGAAGTGACGCTGCCCCGGGATGGACGACAAACAATGGCAACACACAAGCGAGCTCCAAGGTGAAACAGGAGAGCTCGCAACGGCAATTCTTTGGCGTCTTGCAAACACGCCAAAACCGCTCGAAAAGAACCCGCAAGGATTCACGCTACTCCGGAAACAGGAAGCAATCTTTCCGGAAGTCAGGCATTCAACACTCGGACCAAACCAGGCAACTAAGCTAGAACGCTAAGCGCGATCATACGCGCCTAGCCTCCTTAAATACTGGTTCATCTGTGGATCAGAGTTCGAGTCCCGGGGCATGACACTTCCCTGGAACGCACACAGCCGCCGCACCCAAGTACTTCACAGGTCTTTTAAAGACCATTCACTTGTTAATGAGGCTTTGTTGTATTTCATCTCTTCTTAGCGCCCCTGCATCTCCACTCATTCAGAGGGGAGATGCAGGGGCGCTAAGAAGAGGTGAAATACAACAAAGCCTTATTAACAAGTGAAGGGTTTTTAAAAGAATCGCCCGGCCCCCATAGCTCCGCGCTGCTGACCGGCGGTGCTTGCACAGGTACAATGTTTGCAAGGTCCGCGGGCCGCCAAGGAAGGCTTGCCGGGCCGCTGGCGGCCCGCGGGCCGTACTATGAGTACCCCTGGTTTAGATGAATGTAGGTCTAGAACGTAATTGACTGAATGAATGCATTAAAAGCGTATGGTGAATGTATAAGTGCAGAACTATGAGGAAGTGCTGCAGCATCACACAGTAACCTCTTTAACCGCAGTGTGCTGTAGTACTTTCGAAGCACAGGGATGCAACATATGTACATAAATATCTTGCACATCTATGCTTCTCTCGGCACGGCTGCTTAAATTGCAGCCATGTGGTGACAAAGGCACCCTTGCACCATAGTGGAAGGATATCTGTGTCATGTGCTGTTTGTTTTTAGGCAGGAAGACACACCTTCCTGCACAAAAACAATCAGTAAGCGCATTTTTCTCCTTCAATGTATGCTGAACATTTTAGCATGGATTGAAGATTTAAAAATGAGGAGAAAAGAAAAAATTCTCCTTGTTGTGCTTTCGTACACCAATTAGAGAATGGTGCAGCATTCACACACATATCGAAATTTATGATTTCTGATAAATCTGGAGATGTGTGTTGTTCTATGAGTATTCAGTGCAGTCATGCACAACAACACATTATAGAACAACCTTTTAACGCACAGTGGTGTGTATGATGAGGTTGTATTTACATGGAGTAGAAAAAGTACACAGAGCGGCTTTTCCTCTCTTTGTAAATATGAAAGAGTGTCTTGTGCAATAACTATGTTACAAAAAGTGACATATTTCTGTTTTAAAATTGCTTCCAAACGATAGAACGTAAGCACAGAGTTTTAGTTTATTCAAGCAAGAATGATTGAAATGATTGCGGTCCTTCAATAGGTACAATGGGAAATATTATGAACCACTCAAATCAGTTTTTTTTGGAGGTCACATCATATCCAGTAACAGAGAGATTTCAAAACTACATCGGTATAAACAGAGTGTTTTTAAAAATGTGTTCAATCTTTGTAGGTTCTTGCAGATCTGCCCATTCTGCATATTAATACTTAGTTAAACTTACCTTCACAGTAATAGAAATTAAAAATGGTATACATGTTTTTCAGATTTTTTTGCAATGTAAATTGATGTAAACTGCTTATTTTAGAATTAGGATCTGTAAAGAAAAGAAAAAATAGTTATAACCTGTAATAATACATTTTTTGCAACACAGCATAATTTCAACAAAGTAATTTGTTTGCCTTTTTTGCTGTTCACAGAATATATTGAATTTCACTAGAAATAGTGATTTCAATCGTACTCATCACTTAACAGAGGGCAAAAAAAAAACAATCAATAAAAAAAAACAACATGCTATTCTCAGTAAAATACCACAAGATACAAATCACACATATATGAAATGCTTATGGATAACAACATTTTATAAGTTTAACTTATAAAAACTGTAAATGTTGTCGCTTAAAAATATTCACCGAGTCAATGAGCACAAAATAGTCCATTATTCAAACATACCTTTCCTTGAGGCCAAATGGTATTTTTGCACTCCTTTTTGATGTAAATTGTCCAATGGTAGTCCTATTAAATTATAATAATAAATTCCTCGGGGAATAAATTATCTTCCTAATACTTTGACTTTAAAAATATTAGGTAGGAATTAGGTAATTCCCTAGGCAAACGTTGTTTGAAAACCAACTGGGAATCATTACAAAGTGTCCAGCCTTTCTCACATTTTAGATAGGCAGTGTAATGTCCAGATGTGGTGAAAGGACCATCATGGACAATTATTGCAATTGCTACAAAAGTCCTTCCTGATATTGATAGTTGTGTTGCTTTATTAAAGTATCCAATTTTTTTCCATCAGCTGTACAACGTTGCATCATTAAAATTCTGTATTGTCCATATTTTGTTAAAAATAATGTGGATAACATTTCTGATTTACATTGGCTACACTCCATGTTTTGATTTGCACCTTTAACTAATTTATTGAAAGACACTGATTTACAGTCTGGTAATGTTAAATACAGAAATCTTTCAGTGTCTACATTAGTGGTACATGTATACATGCAATTTTCACAATGATGTTCCCATTTGTAAGACAGGCCAAAAATATTTTCTATTTCTACACCTTCATTTTCAAAACTGGTAGGAATATACATTAAAAATTCCTGAGCATCTTGTTGGATATTTTGTGTAAATTGTGTAGAACCAGAACACACATCCAAAAGATTACGAACATCTGAAATAGATTGTATTTTACTTGTATCTGTTGTCAATTTTTCATAAACAGAATGCAACAGAGAACAAAATCTTTTTTGCCGATTCTGCATAATTTGTTCTTGCAAACCTTCAAGATAAAAAACAACATTGGCCACAACATTAGCATAGCAGTTGACACCTGAACTATTTTCAGACTGATAACCAACAACCTCTTCAACAGTGTCCAATTTCTTTTTACTTGCAATCACAACATTATCTTGTTCTTTTCCCTTCTCGACACTTTCAGAAGAGATATTCTCAAACCTTTTTTTTCGACCAATCACACGCTTCTCAAATACAGGATATTGACCTAAATTTGGAGCATACACCCTTCTTAACCTATTATACTCTTTTACAGAGTTTGCATCTGCAGTAACCTTTGTCTCATCAAAATCAATCAAAAACAAACCAGATAATGTCCTGACTCGCGACAAAGCAACATATGCCATACCCTCTTTAAATACAGGAGATCCAATGTTCACGAATGCACTGTCTACACTTAATCCTTGAGATTTATGAATAGTCACTGCATATGCCAGAGAAAATGGAAATAGTTTCCTACGGACATATAAATCTTTAACAAGCAAAAAACTAACTGAACAACGACCAATTTCTTTAACATCTTCAATCTGATCAAATTAAATTTTTTAAAATTCAATTCCTTCTTTTTTCGGATAAGTAACAAAATCCACTACTTTACCCATTGCGCCATTAACTAACCCTTTTTCTACATCCAAATTACGCCTTAAAATTACTCGACAGTTTACACACGCAAATAGTGTCTTTTCTAAACCATCTGTTTTAGATATTTTTTTTCTAATGAATCCAGTTTTGTTTTCAACTTTCCTGTCAAAATAATAGTGATTCCTTCATGCTCTATTTTATTGATGGCTTCCATTTTTATAATCTCTTCATTTTCCATTTTCAATAGTTCTTCGTTGAATATGGAACACTCGCGCAGTGTTGGTATTAAACAGATCACTGATTTATTTTCAGCAATTTTCATGTACACTTTTGCAGGAACTACATTTTCATTTGGAAAGACATGGCAAAGTAATCGACTTTCCAAAGCTTTTTTGCCATGTTTTGTAAGAATTCCAATTCTTATATCTTGAAGAAAACTTCCATATTCAGTATCATTTGCCTGTCGCATATATGTTGTCAGTTCTTTGTATTCAAAATTAGTCCAAATGTTCACATTATCAACACTACCAAGAGACTTTCTGGTATCTTCATGTGCAAGTGTTTTAAATACCGGTTGTCCTTTTACCGGAGTCAGTTGCAATAGATCTCCAAAAACTATGACGTGTTTTCCTCCAAATAAGACGTCATACTCTGTTTTAAGAATTTGCTGCATTCTTAAATGCACAAAGGCAAGCATCAAGTTTGACACCATGCTCACCGCATCAATAATGAGAAGTTTCATTTTCTTCAAGACAATTGAAACTTCACAACAAGCTTCTCCAGATAGCTTGTGGTATTCCAATTTGTTCTCATGCTCTACTGTTAGCATTAGTAAACAATGTAAAGTAATTCCTTTAATGTTATGTGCTGCCAACCCAGTTGGAGCAGTGACAACACAAGACAAATGCGACTCAGTTGTTTTTTGCAGATGACTTGTAATTACTTTAATTAAGAAACTTTTTCCTGTTCCAGCTTGCCCACTCACATACATTCGGATTGGTTGAAATGATGTACATGAGCGCCCTTTCTTTTCATGAAGTAATCCATGGTCAATCTGCTCTTTCACTTGTTGATATATTTGTTTCTGTTCAACATTTAGTTGTTCTTCCAATTTTCCTAACTGTATTACATCTTCTTGAGCTTGATACAATGCTGTTTCCACCTCATTCATGGCAGTTGTTGCTTCATTTTCAGCAATTGGTTGTCCAAGTAGATCTCGACTCAGTGCAGCAGAACTTTGACTGTCTTGAGAACTGTCTCTAGCAATCTCAGCTGCAATTGTAGCTTCTTGATCAATTTAATCATTCAAAATTTTCACATAATTTGCAAAAGCACTGCATTGTATGCTATCTTTACAAGCTTTAAATTAATCTTCATAGCTCTGAAAATCTCCAAGTAATTCCAGTTCTGAACGCCATGGTTTGAACATTTGCAAAAGGGCCAATAGTAAAATTCCCTTTTATCAGCAGTGTCGCAACTCAGTTTCCTGTGATTAATTAAATTTCCTTTCCTTTGTTTCACCAGACATCCGTCGGGACCAATCACTGCATATTTTCCATCATTGATGTTCTCTGTAGTATTCCGTTTAAAAGTGTAGTTTTGCAGCACTTCATAGAGACACATGTTCTCAAGATGATGACTTCTGTTTGGGTAATATGTGTCCAACATATTCGTTTTCAAAATATCTGTACTTTCTGGTTCTTTTTCTGCTAAATATTCAATTTCTTGAACAGATTTCAGTACCCGATTTCGCATTCCTGCAAGACCTAGACTCACCCAAATGATTCTTCTTCTTTTGGAATATAGGATTGCAGATGATAACCGAACTGAACATTCATATGCTCCAATTTCACGATGCGATAACATCTTCAAACTGAAACCGTATAACTTCTTACTTAGAGTCTTCTCGTGAGAAATCTCTTCCCACATTTCTTTCAATTCCGTCTTTTCTGATTTAGTAATGTAGGACGTTACATATTGTGCAACAGCAATGGAATTGTCCGGAACATACTGAATATCCATGTTAGCATTCCACATGGATAAAATAACTGGATTGTAGTCATTTATGTATTTTGATTCTTCACTTCTTCTTAAGTTGTAGGTATTTTTCGGAGACTTTCTTGTGATGGTATGTCGCATAGCTGACATAAAACTGTTCACTCTTCCTTTGGATAATACAGGACGTGGAAATCCAAAACGACATTTGGTATAGAACTTATCCTTTGACTTGTACTTTCGTCTACAGTATTTTCCACATCGATTGCTTTGGAATCGTAAGACTTGTTGTTTTAAGTTTTTATGTTATCCGCTATTGGGTACAGCATATGTGGCATATTCTTCAATGAAAGACAAAACACTTTCATCTGAATCTGTTCCAAATTTGGGGGCGTCCTTGATCCATAACAACATATGTATATGAGGAGCATCTCTTGCTTGATACTCCTTTCTCCAAAAGAAATCCACAACTTCTCCAAGAGGAGGATTCTTTTTATTGCAGATGAAAGACATCATAGCTTCAAATCTATGATTGAAATATCTGCATACATTAACAGGATCCAATGAGCACAATTCTCCAGGTGTCTTGTATTCAATATTTTTTATATTGGAATTTGCCTCTCGAAGAAATTCAAGTAAATCATCCCAAGCATACTCAGCTCAGCTCAGTGTAGCAAACCATGTAGGAGTTCCCAAGTTCCGTAGCAAACATTTCAGTTCTCCATGACGACGGTACCAATATTCATTAGTCCCACGCTGACATGTCATCAGAATAATCAACTGAGATTCTAAATGATCATCTCTCTGATGCACTCTAGCCATAAAATCCTTTGCAGTTACATTTGGCAGAAGCATTCCAGTTTTTAAAATGTGATTTACTACATATGAAAGTCCAGACAAGTCACTTTCAAACAGAAGATGAAGCATACAAGGGATACATTTGTCAAAATCTTGGATCTTCTGCATATAATCTTGTTGTCCGATATTCAGATGCAGGAATCTGCACAGGACATTCATCATATCGTCCACCTTTTCATGTTGGAAACAACGAGCTTCCAAGCTCTCTTCCCATACACTCATGGGACTTCCTTTTGCTTTTTTCATTTGGAACAACTCAATCGTATTCCCCATCACCTCTTTGGAATGAAGTGGATGTACACTGTAATGTTCATAGATTTCTTCACATCTGGACATGTCCACTTTTTCAATTTGTCCACTTAATGTTTCAGTATATTCTGCTAAATCTATTTCTTCTTCTCCTAAAAACACATTTCTATAGTACTCATTATTTTTTAACAGATACAATGATGCCTTTTGCACTTTTCTAACATCCACTAACTCTTGCCAGATTTTCTTATTCTTAGTAGGAACCCCATTAACTAGAATGACTAGTGGCTCATTTTCTGCATGGTCTACACCAATAGTTTCAATATTATTCCTTAAATCTAATGGTAAATACACAACTCTTCCTTCCAATCCTCTTTGCAACTCTAATGGAGGTAATTTACCTGTTTTAGGCTCCATACGAACAATAGCCTGAAACGGGTGAATACATTGAATGAGAATAGACTCATACGTATTTAAATCTATCAGCTCTGGAGGAATAGCAACCAACTCTAGATTATTATGAACAGCTCTAGCAGGCATTTTATTCTCATCTAATTTGTTATACCAATATTTGCAAATACGCTGCTCAGATCCCAAATCAAAACAATCCTCTACCAACAAATAAGTTGCTAATTCCATCCACTTATCATTATCTTCTATTTCACTTTTTAAATACAGATTGACACCTCTAGTCTGATTTTTATAGTGAGTTCGCCGACAACAAATACAAGAAACATTTGGTCTTTCACCTGAAATTACCTTAAACTTTGTGATTTCATCCTCAATATTTTTTGTAATTACGGGTTCTATATTGTCTTCAACATTTTGTTCTACTAATGTGTCAGTTTCTGCACTCTCTTGCTGAGGACCAAAGTAACAAAACTCAATATCATCACAAACCTTCTTCACATCTGATACTGAGCCACGCAAAAGAGCACTGTTCAACTCATTTAACTTTAGTGCTGGACTTTTCGCATAATACAATCTTCTCACTAACTTCCGCATTTGAGTATGATGTACTGCCACCATCCTGAAATGGTGAAAAACACTGACAAACTTTCCTAGAAAGACAAGCCAGAGAATGACCTTGCAAACCAGTATTTCTCACTCTGCAAGGGTCTAGTTATTGCAACACCTTAATCTTTTGTTTAACACTTTTTTGACTATATGCTCGTAAAAACTACATCATTTATCAATAGATTCCTGTCGTACACTACAAATACTACTGCAATCCCAAGTATACACAGGGTGTTTAGGACGTCTCCCTAGAAATTCATCAGCTATCACTTCTTCTGCATTTCTTTCAACCATTTTCTCTTTCTCAATTGGACAACCATGTCTAACTTCATAACCTCTACCACTGGTGTCAACTGCAAACAGTAATTTTTTGCTCTGTAAATAACTCTCTTCATTAACCCCTTCAGTGCGGCGCAGATTTCAGCGCTGTGCTTAAGGTTCGTTGCGCGGGCGGGGCCGTGACGGAGCGGTTCCGTCATGCGCACAGCGCGACTGTCGCGCATGACGGAACCACTCCGTCACAAGCACGGAAAGGGTTAAAGAAAGGCTTTGAACTGGAACTGTGTTTCTATTCTCCCAAAAAAACATCACAAAATGTTTTTCTATTAATTACTCTTTTCCTCCTACTTTTGACCTTCATTAAATGGATTGGTTTATCTAGTGATCGAATTCTGTTTAATACTAAAATGAATAGTTTCCTTTTTACTTCAAAAGCCTTTTCAACAATGTTTTCAATATGCTTCTTCTTTTTATAAAATAGAGCTCTCTTTTTATATTTCTTCACATCTTTCAGCAAATTATGTACTACTCTCTTGTAAAATATTTTTTTTCGTAATTCCTTATGCTGATTTTGCCTTCTTTTAGCATACTTGTCTCCTTTGACTGAACATTTGTTTTATTGCTTTTCCTCTTATTTTGAATTTTTTTTCTATTTGAAACATTCTCAGTGGTTTCAGCATTCTGTACATTCTGTTTGCTCCTACAAACATTTTTAAGAAATTGCTTTGTGATCTTACCAGAAGATTTTTTCTTTTTAGCCACATTATCTTGTACATTCAATACTTGTGGTTGATGTTTCTTCAAGTAATTCTCCTGTCTCTGTTCTTTTTTTTTTTCTGGCATGATTTCTCTATTTTAACGTTGAAAAACAGTATCTGTAAAAAAGAATCACAAATAAAGTATATTAATAACTTTCAAATGTATACTATTCTATTGCTATAGAAACACATTTTATATAAAAACTGACTAAGAAACTATAGCCCTGAAGCACAAGTGTGACGATGGTTAAAACACTACATGCATAGTGCATACTACTTTGAAGCAGTTCATGCCCTAAAGCCTACCTCACTAAAAGACTACATGCAAACTGACTGAATGATTATAAGGAGACACACTGGGTGAGTGACAGGATGTTTCCTAGAAGTGTATGAATACTGACATGGATATTGATGGTGTGAAAGACAAGTGTATAGGTGATTAGAGACCTACATGCATAGTGGACACATGCTTGAATCCATCCATATGTTAAGGCCTGTCTCAGTCCAATAGTACTTGGATACTGACTGAATGATTAGAGTACTGCAAGGAGAGTGCCTGTGTGAATTTATAAGTATTCAGGTTTTGGCACAGTGAATGGATTAGTCCATGGTGCTGAATGGGTCACTAGAGGACTGCAAGGGGAGTGACAGGGTGTTTGCTAGAAGTGTATGAATACTGACTACGGAATTGAAGGTGTGAAAGACAAGTATGTAGGTGGTTAGAGGACTGCATGCATAGTGGAGAGGCATTTGAAACAATTCATGTGCTAAGGCCTGACTCACTGCATGAGTACTTGGGTACTGACTGAATGATTAGAGTACTTCAAGGAGAGAGCCTGGGTGAATTTATAAATGGTTGACGTTTGGCGCAGTGAATGGATTAGTACATGGTGCTGAATGGGTCACTGGAAGAGTGCACGGGGAGTGATAGGGGGTTTGCTGCACTGTATGTATACTGACTGGGGAATTGAAGGTGTGAAAGACAAGTGTGTACGTGGTTAGAGGACTGCATGCATACTGGATAGGCGTTTGAAGCAATTCATGCGCTAAGGCCTGGCTCACTGCATGAGTACTTGGGTACTGACTGAATGATTAGAGTACTGCAAGGAGAGTGCCTGGGTGAATGTATAAGTGGTTGGCTTTTGGCGCAGTGAATGGATTAGTACAGGGTGCTGAATGAGTGTTTGCGGGAACTGTAGAATACTTTCTGGGATATTGAAGGTGTGAAAGACAAGTATGTAGGTGGCTACATCCATAGTGGATAGACGTTTGAAACAGTCTATAGAGTAACACTTGGATCACTGCAAAACTACCTGATTACTTACTGAATCATTAGAGTACTACAAAAAGAGTGACTCTGTGAATCTTTTTAAGATTTTGGATTCTAGTGCAGTGAATAGGTTAGTACTTACTGCCAAATGAGTCAGTGGAGGTGTGCAATTAAAGTGACCGAGTGTATAGATACTGACAGAGAAATTGAAGGTCTGAAAGGCAATTGTGTTGGTAGTTAGAGGCCTCCATGCATACCTGAAACACGTTTGAATCAATCCACGTGCTAAGGCCTGACTCAGTCCATTAGTACTTGGGTACAGACTTAATGATTAGACTATTGCAAGAAGCGTACCTGGGTGAATTTACAAGTGTTTCAGTTTTGGCGCAGTGAATGCATTACTACATGGTGCTGAATAAGTCACTGGAACACGGCGAGGGGAGTGAAAGCATGTTTGCTGAAAGTACATGGATACTGACTGGGGAATTGAAGCTGTTAAAGACAAGTGTATAGTATGTTAGAAGACTGCATGCATACTGCATAGACATTTGTAGCCCTCTATGTGGTAATGCATGGTTCACTACATGAGTACCTGGAAACTGACTGAATCATTAGACTACTGCTAGGAGAGTGCCTGGGTAAAACTTTTAAGTTTTTCAGCTTTGGCGCAGTAAAGAGATTAGTACATGGTACTGGATCAGTCACTGGATGAGTGCAAGATGAGTGACATGATGTTTATTGAAGTATATAGATACTGATTAGTTAATTAAAGAAGTAAAAGACAAGTGTGTAGGTGACTAGAGGCCTGTATGCATACTGGATAGGGGTTTGAAGCAGTCCATGTTGTAAGGCCTGGCACTCTGCATGAGTACTTGGATACTGACTGAATGATGAGAGTACTGCCTGAGTGAATTTATAAGTGTTTGGGTTTTGGCGAAGTGAATGGTTTAGTATATGCTGCTGAATGGGTCACTAGAGGAGTACATGGGGAGTGACAGGGTGTTTGCTTGAAGTGTATGGATACTGACTGTGGAATTAAAGGTGTAAAAGAGAACTGTGTAGATAGTTAGAGAACTGCATGCATAGTGGATAAGCATTTGAATCAATGCATGTGCTAAGGCCTGCCTCACTCCATTACTACTTGAATATTAACTGAATGTTTACAGTATTGCAAGGACAGTTCCTGGGTGAATACATAAGCAATGACTGCCTTCTAATTCTACCAAAACTTGAGAACAGGAACGTTTTTAAGCAGTTATGCATATTCACAGATATGAAGTACCCAAACGCTTCTCTCACAGTGGTTCCCAAATGCACACAGACTCACAGTGTGATTCTAGACAAGCAACACTATCTCTACGAGTTTACCAAAACCCATTCACTACTGTGGAAGGGGTAAGGGGACTGCTCACAATCTACATATTTAAGTACTGCACTTTAGTGTCAAAGCCTAACTCATTTTATCAATACATAAGCAAGGACTGGCTTTTAATGCTACTAAAACTTGACAACATGACAGGTTTTAAAACAGTTGTCTGTCAGCAAATACACGATGTTACCAAATGCTTCTCTCACAATCCTTACCCAAATGCACACAGACTCACAGTGTGATTTTAGGCAAGCAACACTATCCTAGGAGTTTACCAAAACTCATTCACTAGCCTGGAAGGGGTAAGGGTACTGCACACAATCTGCATATTTAAGTACTGCACTTTAGTGTCAAAGACTGACTTATTTTATCAATGCATTAGCAAAGACTGGCTTCTAATGCTACTAAAACTTGACAACATGGCAGGTTTTAAAACAGTTATCTGTCAGAAAATACACAATGTTACCAAATGCTTCTCTCACAATCCTTACCCAAAAGGAACACAGACTCACAGTGTGATTTTAGACAAGCAACACTATCCTAGGAGTTTACCAAAACTCATTCACTAGTCTGGAAGGGGTAACGGTACTGCACACAATCTACATATTAAAGTACTGCACTTTAGTGTGATACCCGACTCATTTTATCAATCTATAAGCAAAGACTGGCTTCTAATGCTACTAAAACTTGACAAAATTAGAAGTTTTAAAACAGTTATCTGTCAGTAAATACATGATGTTATCAAATGCTTCTCTCACAGTGGTTCCCAAATGCACACAGACTCACAGTGTGATTCTAGACAAGCAACACTATCCCTAGGAGTTTACCAAAACTCATTCACTACTGTGCAAGGGGTAAGGGGACTTCACACAATCTACATATTTCAGTACTGCACTTTAGTGTCAAAGCCTGACTCATTTTATCAATGCATAAGCAAAGACTGGCTTCTAATGCTAGTAAAACTTGACAACATGACCGGTTTTAAAACAGTTATCTGTCAGCAAATGCACGATGTTACCAAATGTTTCTCTCACAATCCTTACCCGAAAGGAACACACACTCACAGTGTGATTGTAGACAAGCTACACTATCCTAGGAGTTTACCAAAACTCATTGACTAGTCTGGAAGGGGTAACAGTACTGCACTCATTTTATCAATCCATAAGCAAAGACTGGCTTCTAATGCTACTAAAACTTGACAAAATTAGAGGTTTTAAAACAGTTATCTGTCAGTAAATACATGATGTTACCAAATGCTTCTCTCACAGTGGTTCCCAAATGCACACAGACTCACAGTGTGATTCTAGACAAGCAACACTATCACTAGGAGTTTACCAAAACTCATTCACTACTATGGAAGAGGTAAGGGGACTGCACACAATCTACATATTTAAGTACTGCACTTTAGTATCAAAGCCTAACTCATTTTGTCAATGCATAAGCAAAAGCTGGCTTCTAATGCTACTAAAAGTTGACAACATGGCAGGTTTTAAAACAGTTATCTGTCAGCAAAGACATGATGTTACCAAATGCTTCTCTCACAGTGGTTCCCAAATGCACACACACTCACAGTGTGATTCTAGACAAGCAACACTATCACTAGGAGTTTACCAACACTCATTCACTACTATGGAAGAGGTAAGGGGACTGCACACAATCTACATATTTAAGTACTGCACTTTAGTATCAAAACCTAACTCATTTGGTCAATGCATAAGCAAAAGCTGGCTTCTAATGCTACTAAAATTTGACAACATGGCAGGTTTTAAAACAGTTATCTGTCAGCAAAGACATGATGTTACCAAATGCTTCTCTCACAGTGGTTCCCAAATGCACACACACTCACAGTGTGATTCTAGACAAGCAACACTATCACTAGGAGTTTACCAAAACTCATTCACTACTATGTAAGGGGTAAGGGGACTGCACACAATCTACATATTTAAGTACTGCACTTTAGTATCAAAGCCTGACTCATTTTATCAATGCACAAGCAAAGACTGGCTTCTAATGCTACTAAAACTTGACAACATGACAGGTTTTAAAACAATTGTCTGTCAGCAAATACATAATTTTACCAAATGCTTCTCTCACAATGCTTACCCAAATACACACAGACTGACAGTGTGATTGTAGACAGACAACTATCCCTTGTGCAAAACACATTTACTTGTCTACAAGATCTAAGGTGACTGGACACATTGCAGAAAATCTACTACTACAGATTAGTACCAAAATGTTTCTCTCAAAATGATTCCTAAATGCACACAGACTCACTGTGTGATTCTAGACAAACAACACTATCCCTTGCACTATACCAAAACACATTTCTTAATCTACGAATACAACATTTTAGTGCAGAAACATGACTAATTTTGCAAATTTATAAACAATGACTGATTTCTAATTGTACCAAAATATAAAAACAGCACAGTTATCTTTCTGCAAACACATGAAAAACCCAAATGCTTATCACAGAATGATTTCTGCATGCACACACACTGTCAATAAGATTGTAGACAATAAAAAGTACGCCCTGCACTTTACCAGGAGAAATACATTAGTCTGATTAAAATCAAAATACAACACATACATCCCCTCACAATTAAATAACTCACCTTTCAAGTTGTTTTATAGATTAAGAAGTATATCAGTCACACACCAGATTTTCTTATACAGAATCTCTGCACCGTGCTCACAGTGTGATTCTAGACAAGCATCACTATCACTAGGAGTTTACCAAAACTCATTCACTACTATGGAAGAGGTAAGGGGACTGCACACAATCTACATATTTAAGTACTGCACTTTAGTATCAAAGCCTAACTCATTTTGTCAATGCATAAGCTGTCAGCAAATACATAATTTTACCAAATGCTTCTCTCACAATACTTACCCAAATACACACAGACTGACAGTGTGATTGTAGACAGACAACTATCCCTTGTGCAAAACACATTTACTAGTCTACAAGATCTAAGGTGACTGGACACATTGCAGAAGATCTACTACTACAGATTAGTACCAAAATGTTTCTCTCAAAATGATTCCTAAATGCACACAGACTCACTGTGTGATTCTAGACAAACAACACTATCCCTTGCACTATACCAAAACACATTTCTTAATCTACGAATACAACATTTTAGTGCAGAAACATGACTAATTTTGCAAATTTATAAACAATGACTGATTTCTAATTGTACCAAAATATAAAAACAGCACAGTTATCTTTCTGCAAACACATGAAAAACCCAAATGCTTATCACAGAATGATTTCTGCATGCACACACACTGTCAATAAGATTGTAGACAAAAAAAAGTACTCCCTGCACTTTACCAGGAGAAATACATCAGTCTGATTAAAATCAAAATACAGCACATACATCCCCTCACAATTAAATAACTCACCTTTCAAGTTGTTTTGTAGATTAAGAAGTATATCAGTCACACACCAGTTTTTCTTATACAGAATCTCTGCACTGTGCACCTGTCAGCAAAACCAACGAATGGCAAAGTTTCCCTCTCATTTTCCACACATATACATGTAAACATCAAATCACATTCCTTCCCACACAAATTCAAAAGCAAACACACATTTCCATTGGTTAAACATTTCAACCCTTTCCAAATGACATAAATTTGAACCCTACCCCCAATCTGCCTTCTGCCTGTTACCATGGGAACAGGTCATGGAACACTGAATTGAGCACACAGGTCACAAGTTCAGCACACAATGTTGCTAATCAAAACAGCAAGTGTGCTTGACTTTTCAACAGATCAGCTTATCATATATAATGTTCCTTTCACTCAATTTTTGTTAACCAATAAGAATCATGCGTCTAAAAAACAGAAACATGCACCCTACCTTTCAGTGTAGAAGGTTGTCAAACAACCAATGATTTCTTGTCTTTTTTCAAAACTGTATCATAGCCACCATTTTAGAAAAATCTTACTTTTCAACCTGCCATTTCATTTACAGAGACCATCTGAGTGCATCCAGACCTCCCTTCAAGATGCTGGATTGTGGGACACAGCTATATTTTCTGGAGCCAAAGGTATGCAGAAAACAAAGGCATTCACAAAGACCTAGGTTTGCCAAATGTAGACATTAAATGGATTGGACAGAGAGGGTTAAAGTGGCACCAATTGATGCCATTGGTAAAATCCTTTATGCAAATCCAACACCCTGACCTCATAATAGTGCACTGTGGTGGCAATGACCTAGGCACTTTGACTGGGATAGGTCTCGAAATGCTTATGAAGGACACCTTTGAGGAATTGATTTAACCTTTTCCCAAAACTGCCTTTGTGTATTCTAACATATGCCAAAGGCAGAAATGGAACTGGTCCAATCATTTTTGTCCACAAATTGAGAAAGCTAGGAAACATGTGAATAAATCTGTTTCTGCTTTTCTCCAAGACTATAGAATGGGGTCCATTTACAATAACAATCTGTGCTTTCACATGCAAGAGATGTATAGGAGAGATGGAGTACACTTTACTGATGAAGGAAACAGAGTCTTCCTCAACAACTTTAGACTCTGTATAGGTACTTACTTATAAGTACCAAAAACTCTCAATGAACACAACGGCTCTTTTTAGAGCCACTCAAGAACAAAACACTTAAGCTTGATGTTTATCGCCCCCCCAAAAAAATAGCCCCTATCACTAATTTTTATTACCCCGGGGACCCCATCACACGGGGCTTATAAAAAGATGTTGGAGACCGTGGGGGGAGCCCCAACCCCCCCACAGTCCCAGCCGGCTCCCAGCATCCTTCGGGAGCCGGCATTGCTTTTCCACATGGGGAGCTGCTGACATACAGCTCCCCGTGTGCAAAAGCAATATTGTTTGGATTTTAGAAGAGAGAGCAGGTTTCCCTGCTCTCTCTGTCAAAATCCTAACCAAGTTTGCTATGGGAGGGCGGGAGACTCCCGCCCTCTCATATCAAACAACAGTGTCCTGGGGGTGGGCACCCCAGGACACTGTAGGAGCCGGCCCCGGGGGGTGGCGGTCCCCAGGGTCCTCGAGGGTTCCAGGAGAGGGGCCACGCAGCCCCCTCCCCCTATTAATTTTCCAACATTTTGTCCCCGGGATTTGGCCCAGCCGGGGGCTAATTATTAACGAAGCGCGGTAGCCCGCACTTCGGGTTTTTTTTCGGCCGGATCCGCGCACCCTGCGCACATTTAGCCACTGGGACCCCCTAAGCAACACTAGAGGGTCAGAGTATTTCTACCCTGCCCCCTTTATATGTTTTAAACACTTTTTCCCCTTACTTCTTCAGCCTCGCTTCTACCGAGGCACAAAATGGCTGCCAACAGTTCCTGGTTTCGAACGTAGACAGACACTTCACAGCCAATTAGCATTCAGCGCGTAATCAGGAGGGTGCGCGCTCGGTTCGGGGAGGGTGCGCTTAGGGTGCGCTGATCCTCCGAGGCCATAGATATATCTATCTTTTTTGGTCTAATTTTCTCAGGAACTACTGAACAGATTTACACCATTTATGCAAAAGGCACGAATCTGAACTAAGGACTACCTCTTTGCCAAATTTGGTGTAATAACATTCAGCAGTTTGGGCTGTAGTTGCGTCAAAATCTCCTATGGGAAATTGCATGGGGAAAACACGTTTTGGGCCCCCCATTTTTTCTCGGCCCCCGCTTGACGAATCATCACAAAACTTTTAAGATAGGAGTGGACCAGAGCTGTCCAAAAGTTTGGAAAATTTCGCGAAGATTCGTCAACCGGCGCCAGACTTATAGGGAATAGAATGTTGCGGATTTCCTATGGAAAATAGGTCCTAACTATAACTACCTGCTGTCGACCGCCAGTAGGTAATGCATATATACATATATATATATTTTAAAAAAATTGAATATTTTTAGTTAGGAAAACTGAATTCATTCTATTTTAAAAAAAATATTATACAGAAGCCGCGCACCCTACACGATGGCTGCACGCATTGCGGTAGCCATTTTGAAAAGTCGCGCTGGGGTCACGACTTTAGCGTAATTTGTAAAGTATGAAATATCTTTAAATTAATTATATATAAAAGTTTTCCTTTAAGTGTTTTTCTAAATGTATTCATAAAACTATTTTTCTAGTTCAATTGTTTGTCTTTCTAGTTCAAAATAAAAGTATTTTTAAAGTATTATTTTCAATATAATTTTGACTAAAAATTATTTGATTATTATTGGATTCAGAGGTTAGGAGGGATGGCCATTTTGCTCGATCTGTTTTGTAAGATTTTTGGTCTAGTCAGGTGGACACCCTCCTCCGGGTGAAGTACGGCTTGAGGATTCTATTCAAAAGGTGAGGAATCAACAGGCAAAAGTATCCATCAGAAGAGCAAGTTACTTACCTTTGGTAATGCTTTTTCTGGTGGATACAGTATCTACCTGTGGATTCCTCACTGTCTCACCCGCCTCCCCGTTGTCTACCTTTTTCTACCAAAAAGATGCTTTTATGTTTGTCATAAATGTTTTTAATATGTCTTAATCATGCTTATGTTTTATTAGTGAGAAATGTTTGATCTTTTGCTATTTCTTTATGCCTTTATTGGTTATGCATTTGTGTATAATATATATATATATATATATATATATATATATATATATATATATATATATATATATATATATATATATTTTCACTTCACCAGCTCCGGTAAGGAACCAAGGGCTGTCGCGGGCGGTCCGAGTGAGGATACCGGAACTCCTTATACAACCTCCACACTGTCCCCTTACTGCCAAGGAAACACTCGGACACTCCGTAGAAAGTAAATCCTTTAATCAGGCAAGTAGAAGGACGCGTTTCACCATTACGGCTTTATCACACTTGTGAAATCGACATTGCGCCAAGTTTAAATACAACATGATAGTAAATACTGGAAAGAAAAAGCGGACTTCTCACACAAACGTAGCACAGTATAGGTACCAATAAGGTGGCCATTTTGAAATGTCGCAAATGTATTGGAAAACAAGCACGATAATGTCATGTCAATGCGTAAAGCAAATAATAATTATTCGTGGCAGGTAGAACATGATTATGCCTAATCTTATCCTGCACATACATCAAGATTTAATTATTATGAAAATCTGCAATACTATAATATGCACTCTCAGGTAAATTCCGAATGCAGAAAGCAAATGCAAAAAACATGGCCATCGCATTACCCTGTATTGAATATTGAACCATTAATAAAATGGTAGACACCTCCACCGTGGTTATCGTCCAAGTGGACAAACAATGACAGGTCTGATAACCAAGTGACAAGTCAATGAAACCACATCCTATCTGTGGTTCAAGTGAGCTACCACAGTGGCGGTACATGTTAATTAAAAGATGCGACAAACATACGGCCTACATATGATTAACTCCATATCAGAAAATTGACAAAAAGTAACTGGGAAATACTTGTCAACGCATTTAAGAGAAAATGGATATATGCCATTTCACTGCAGTAATGCAGTGTGTTACAGACAAATACCGCCCAAGTGGGCTTGATGTTTCAACAAAGCATGTTGACAATACTCCAAATACTCAGAAAAATCTGAGCATAAATCTTTGACAATCTTCGATAATAAATGATCCTTCAATAGACCCACAAGTTAGAGAAGTACCTGAAATAAAACAAAATCTGATTAAAATCATGAGACATCTAATACAGACAATACATACTTGGGAACCTGCTATGCGAATCTTTTCATGGGCTGGTGGGAGGAGCAGGTTGTCACTGAAATGGCGGAATTCAACAATGTGGCCCTGTGGCTGCGTTACATTGATGACATTTTCTTTATATGGTGTGGTGATGAGGATTCCGTCAGAAATTTTATTGACAAACATAATGACAACGAACTGAATCTTCAACTTACTGAACATGTCAGTAACAAGTCATTGGAATTCCTAGATGTACTTTTGGTAGTAGAAGACAACCAACTATACTGTGCTATGTTTGTGTGAGAAGTCCGCTTTTCCTTTTGAGTATTTACTATCATGTTGTATTTAAACTTGGCGCAATGTCGATTTCACGAGCGTGATAAAGCCGTAATGGTGAAACGCGTCGTTCTACTTGCCTGATTAAATATTAAAGGATTTACTTTCTACGGAGTGTCCGAGTGTTTCCTTGGCAGTAAGGGGACAGTGTGGAGGATATATATATATATATATATATATATATATATATATATATATATATATATATATATATATAAATATATTTCTCCAAACGTTGAGTAGTAGACACAAACGTGGCGCACACACTTTAACAATATTTCAAAGTTCTTTATTCCGCTCCAATGGCAGACAAAAAAAAATAATAAAATAAAAAAAAATATATATATATATATATATATATATATATATATATATATATATATATATATATATATATATATTACCTACTGGCGGTCGCCAGTAGGTAGTTATAGTTAGGACCCCTTTTCCATAGGAAAACCTCAACATTCTATTTTGAATAACTTTGGCGCCGGTCGATGAATCCTCGCGAATTTCTCAAAATAGGTGGGGCGCTACGCTCCGCTCCTACCCTAAAAGTCTCGGGGGGATTCGTCAAGCGGGGGCTGAGATAAAAGGGGGGTCCCAAAACACGTTTTTCCCATGCATTTTTCCATAGGACCTTTAGAACGAGCTACAGCCCGAACGGCTGAACAGAATTACTAGAAATTTGGCAGAGAGGTAGTCCCTAGGTCAAGGAAGTGCCTTTTGTAGGTTTGGTGTAAATCTGTTCAGTAGATTCTGAGAAAATAGCCTTTAAATCAATATATATATCTGAGCCCGCTTACGGTCCGCTTACCGTACGCTTACCGTAAGCGTACGGTGGCGTGCGCGAGCGCGATTCTGATTGGCTCTTAGATCTTAGTAAACTTTCGAATCGGCCGAAACCAGGAAGCGGCGTCCGCCATTTTGTCTCTCGCACTGAGTGTTGTTTATCAAACATGATGGCCAAAAACATGTTACCGGGCTGTTTTGACAACTCCCTCCCACATAGTCATGTTGAGGGAGTCCCCAAACATCCCCCAAGAGCAAAAACGGTTTTATTTTTTTTTCGGCAATTTCGCCGAGTACGCTTACCGTACGCTTACCGTAAGCGTACGGTAAAAAAAAAAAAAAAAAAAAACACTATCCACACTTACCCCACCCCCTGTGCTTTTGGTGGCCGTAGGCCACCAAATGTACAGGGCTTATTAATAGGTAAAAAAAATTAAATTTTGGCAACATGAAATTATAAAATCGAAATAAAAAAAACACTATCCACATTGACCCCACCCCCTGTGCTTTTGGTGGCCGAAGGCCACCAAATGTACAGGGCTTATTAAAGTTGATAAAAACCGTGCACGGAACAAACTGCGTTAAGTGGGCGCGCACGCCTCGAATGGCGTAAAGTAACTTAGCATTTAAAAAACCGTACAAATTCACTGAAAAAACCATAGGTTTCACACACGTTATAGTTAGGAATTAGCATTTAAAAAACCTTGCAAATTCACTGAAAAAACCATAGGTTTCACACATGTTATAGTTAGCGGAAATTTTACTGATAAAAAACCAGTGAAATTGCCCCGTTATAGTTAGTGCTGGCAACTATAACTCACGCGACCGCAATCTTCTGCTGATGACATATGTGTCTTTATGAAAAAAAATATTTGTAATATATGTATAGCTAAAAATGTATGGAAGAAGACATGGGCAAATAAGTGTCTAAATACAGTATTAGCATCAGCAGAGGATTGCGGTCGCGTGAGTTATAGTTGCCAGCACTAACTATAACGGGGCAATTTCACAGGTTTTTTATCAGTAAAATTTCCGCTAACTATAACATGTGTGAAACCTATGGTTTTATTCACTGAAAAAACCATAGGTTTCACACATGTTATAGTAATGTTATAGTATATAATTTTACTGATAAAAAACCAGTGAAATTGCCCCGTTATAGTTAGTGCTGGCAACTATAACTCACGCGACCGCAATCCTCTGCTGATGCTAATACTGTATTTAGACACTTATTTGCCCATGTCTTCTTCCATACATTTTTAGCTATACATATATTACAAATATTTTTTTTTCATAAAGACACATATGTCATCAGCAGAAGATTGCGGTCGCGTGAGTTATAGTTGCCAGCACTAACTATAACGGGGCAATTTCACTGGTTTTTTATCAGTAAAATTTCCGCTAACTATAACATGTGTGAAACCTATGGTTTTTTCAGTGAATTTGCAAGGTTTTTTAAATGCTAATTCCTAACTATAACGTGTGTGAAACCTATGGTTTTTTCAGTGAATTTGTACGGTTTTTTAAATGCTAAGTTACTTTACGCCATTCGAGGCGTGCGCGCCCACTTAACGCAGTTCGTTCCGTGCACGGTTTTTATCAACTTTAATAAGCCCTGTACATTTGGTGGCCTTCGGCCACCAAAAGCACAGGGGGTGGGTTCAATGTGGATAGTGTTTTTTAATTTCGATTTTATAATTTCATGTTGCCAAAATTTAGTTTTTTTTACCTATTAATAAGCCCTGTACATTTGGTGGCCTACGGCCGCCAAAAGCACAGGGGGTGGGGTAAGTGTGGATAGTGTTTTTTTTATTTTTATTTTTTTACCGTACGCTTACGGTAAGCGTACGGTAAGCGTACTCGGCGAAATTGCCGAAAAAAAAATAAAACCGTTTTTGCTCTTGGGGGATGTTTGGGGACTCCCTCAACATGACTATGTGGGAGGGAGTTGTCAAAACAGCCCCGTAACATGTTTTTGGCCATCATGTTTGATAAACAACACTCAGTGCGAGAGACAAAATGGCGGACGCCGCTTCCTGGTTTCGGCCGATTCGAATGTTTACTAAGATCTAAGAGCCAATCAGAATCGCGCTCGCGCACGCCACCGTACGCTTACGGTAAGCGTACGGTAAGCGTACCGTAAGCGGGCTCAGATATATATATTGATTTAAAGGCTATTTTCTCAGAATCTACTGAACAGATTTACACCAAACCTACAAAAGGCACTTCCTTGACCTAGGGACTACCTCTCTGCCAAATTTCTAGTAATTCTGTTCAGCCGTTCGGGCTGTAGCTCGTTCTAAAGGTCCTCTGGAAAAATGCATGGGAAAAACGCGTTTTGGGACCCCCCTTTTATCTCAGCCCCCGCTTGACGAATCCCCCCGAGACTTTCAGGGTAGGAGCGGAGCGTAGCGCCCCACCTATTTTGAGAAATTCGCGAGGATTCATCGACCGGCGCCAAAGTTATTCAAAATAGAATGTTGAGGTTTTCCTATGGAAAAGGGGTCCTAACTATAACTACCTACTGGCGACCGCCAGTAGGTAATATATATATGTCTGCACAGATCGCTGTGAACAGCCGCTCCCCCTCCTTACGACACCGGCGCCAGCGGTGGTCACAGCACGTCTAATTATATTTCCCACACGAAAGTCTTCTTTCAGGATTACGAAATAACTTCCAGCGGCACACCATAGGACGAGTCCAATAAAGATTTTATTGTCTCACAAACCAAACAGTACTACGCGTTTCGGTGAAGCCTTTGTCAAGTAAATGATCTGCGCCCAATTCCCCATAGAAATAGGGGTCATACTTCATAGACAGTGAGAAAACACGTACGTGTCGCAAGCACTTAAAAACCAATTGTAAATCATGAAATCAAATGCCTTAAATTCATTACTTTGTAGTTTGAGCAAACAATTATTCCAAATATAAACAATTCTAATTGTTCTTGCACTTAAAACAAATTGATTATTAATCTTCAACGGGTTTTGCATATTAGCTGTGGCATGCCTAAAAACGAAGCATTAACGTTTTCTAGCTGGTACGCGCAAATGGCAACATAATTATGGAACATTATTTCCATGTATTAATTATACATGCGCTACCAAATTTCCAAGGCATAGACATTTTCTAGCTGATATGCACAAATGACGGCATGGTTATACACTATCTTTTCCAGATATTGATCTGTAATGATTGTAATAACGATCATTACTGCAGATTCAAAATCCATAAATTTCAATCAGAGTCACATACTTTATGATCAACTTCGGCTATAAAGGGTTATGTACCCAAAAATTCATCATGCCAGAAGTAAAGAATGTATACATATACATAGATTAATGGTAATGTACTCGTTATAGAGCACCCAACATTCACGAGGTGTGACATTTACAATCAATTGGATCTTATTGCATGGGTCTATTATTCTCACACTGTCTATATGGCTAGGGCACAGGCATGTTGCTGTTTGTGGTGAAAATGTATACAGTGATCATAATTCATACAGTGCAAAGGTAAATAAAAAAGAGAAGCAAAATACAAGGGGAAACAGAGAGACTGTTTACCAGGGTGGACTAAATATTATTTATTCATAATATTCAGACACTAAGCCTAGTGAGGTACGAAGAGTCTCCGGGCAATTGCTAATTATCTGTCATTTTACAGCCATAGCATCCCTCACCCATTATGTGAAAACAATATCTTGAGAAACCCCTAGTATAAAAAAGTGACTAAGTTAAAACAGCAAAAGCTGATCAACATTCCAGGAGACTTGGAAGGGTAGTGGTTCCTATCTATATCATCTGTAACCTATATGTGTGGCCAATTCCTCCCCATAGCTCATACCATTGGGGATTTTTGTATTCAGCTCTATGATATACTTGGATTTGGTGACTTGTAACAATTTTTCACGATCCCCACCTCTGGGATGTTGTGGAATTCTGTCAATGCCATAGAATTTGAGTAAATTTGCATTGCTCTGATGTTTCTCCTGAAAATGTCTTGCGACAGGATAATTGAGATCAACATTGGTTACCGCCCTCATATGTTGCAGAACACATGTTTTTAGCTGTAATTATGTGCTGCCCACGTAGTTTAACCCACATGGGCACTCCAGGACATAGATATTGTAAGCGCTGGTACATGTTATAAATTTATTGATTTCTTTTTTCTTTTTTCTATCCTGTCCCACAAAATAGCTATCTCGATTTACACTGTGTCTGCAAGCTTTGCAGGAGTTGCACTTCCTGAAACCCTTAGCCTTCCCTAACCATGTTGTGGTGCTAGGTGTTTGAGGGTAACTATGGACTAAACGGTCTTTTAGTGACTTGGATTTTCTGTAGGTTAAGAAGGTACCTTTCCCACATCAGAGCCAATTATGGGATCCATCTCTAAAATCCCTCAATGTCTTCTCATGATATTTCTCAACTGGTTTGACCTCACATTAAAAGTTGTAATTAATCTTGGTGCCCCACTACTGCCTGTCAGTTTCTTTTTTGAGGAAAAGAGTGCTTGATTACGGGTGATTCCCTTAGCCTTTTTACTGGCAGCCTCAATGATCTTATACTTATAACCTCTTTGTCTGAATCTTTTTGTCATGATGTACTGCTCTGTAGCAAAGTTGTTGTTTGTGCTGCAATTCCTTCGCGCACGAAGGAATTCGCCAAAAGGAATGCTGTTTTTAAGGGGGCAGGATGACTACTATTGGCATGGAGTAAGGTATTTCCAGCTGTTTCCTTACGGAAAAGATTGGTAATTATTTTGCCTCCCTCAAGTCTGATTGCAACATCCAGAAACTCACAGTATGAATGACTAATGGAGGGGGTGAATGTATGATTTAAATCATTCTTCCCTAGTTCATTTATGAACTCCAAAGCCAGATCCACGGGGCCATTCCATATCAGGAAGAGGTCATCAATATACCTGATCCAGATAGGGATGTGTTCCGTGAATCTGTCATTGGTTTCTACCCAAACCACGCGTTCCTCCTACCACCCCAGGAAAAGGTTCACCAGGCTGGGGGCAAAACAAGTGCCCATCGCAGTCCCTGCTTTTTGACGATACAGAATTTTATCAAAAAGAAAGATATTCTCATTTAGACAGTAAAGCATCATAGTCCTTAGCATCGGTGTGTGGTCCCATAGGAAGATATGTCTTTCCTTCAGGAAGTACATACACGCTTCAATTTCTTTTCTTTTGCTCAATACAGGTGTATAATGAACACACATCCAGTGCTATCATATGGTAATTGTCTTCCCAGGTAATGTCATGAATACAACGTAAAAGGTACGTACTATTACAACAATAAGATCTTAATTTGGTTTTGTAAGGTGACAAAAACAAATCCAGAAAAATTGAGGAATTTTCTAGCAATCCTCCATTGGGGTATACTATTGGCCTCCCTGGTGGTCTAGTCGGATGTTTATGAATTTTCGGGAGTAGATAAAAGCAAGGGGTACGTGGATTTTCAGTTCTCAAAAACAGATATTCTACCTTATCCAACATTCCCTCCTTCCACCATCCTTTCAATCAGTCATGATACTTGACAATTGATGTCCTGTATGTTTCTCAGCTGATTTCTTCATAACAAGAAGCATCGCCTAATTGTCTTAATGCCTCCTGATTATAATGTTCCATATCCATAATGATGACATTTCCACCCTTATCAGAGGGTTGTATAATTATGATTTCATCATCCATTAATGTCTTTAAGGCATTTCTTTGAGACCTGGTTAGCTTGTCACGGTATGATGTTTGGCATTGTTCCCTCATTTTATTGATTTCTCGTACTATGATACTGTTGAAAGCCTCGATGTTGTCATATGGGACATTAGGATTAAAAGTTGATTTTGGTCTTAACCCTGTATGGTAGGTGGCATCTGGTTGAAAACCCAGTGTTGTAACATTTTGCTTTTTTCTCTGGAGAAAAAATCATTCATATCCTCCTCTATTTGTTGTAGATCTAAGATGAGATTGGCATCCTCTAAATTTAAGGCTGATGCTTCTTCCGTGAGACAGCATCCAACTCTTGGCGTCTTTGTTTTTTTGGCAATTTTATGTATTTTCATCAACTTCAGCTTGCGTGTGTAGAGAAATAGGTCAATATGAGTAGATACAAAGTCCATATCATTGTTGAGGCAAAACGATAATCCCAATTGCAATAATGATTCCTCCTCCTTTGTGATCTCGTTGAAGGACAAATTAATGACTGATTGATTCGTCATACAGGTGGAATCCACCAATGCACTGGCAGAGGCAGTTCTACCACCTCTTCTATTTCTTACTCGTCATCTTTTTTGGTTGTTCCTCTTCCTTTTCCTCATTTTGCCCTTCTTCCTTTTCCCCTCTTTTCTTGTGATTTCTCCTTCTGTTCCTCTTTTCTGTTCCAGAATTTGGATTTCACTGAGAAAAGTGAGGGGACGTACACCTAAAGGGATGCTTCGGGCTTCTGTATCTGAGCTTAAATCCGAACTGGAGTCGGTGGATGTTATGATCTGTTGCCTTTGAATGATATGTAAATTTCTTTGAGCCCAATCAAATCTTTTAGCGTTTGTCAAAATGCAACCTTCCGCATAATCTTTCTTGTCCCTTAAGAATTTACATAGTTTTTTTGCTTTTATTGCATCTTCATAGATTTTCAATTTAGTTTCCAATTGTTTCTCAAAGTCCGTAACTGTTTTGTCACTTTTCACTTTACTCAATTCCGAAATGCCACCAAGTCTTTCCTCATGTTGTCCAAATCAATTTGAGCATATTTGACCAACAATTCAAACATGCCCCTGCATGTTTTTGCCATGAATGTGGCCCACTCCTTGAATAATGCGGGATTGGGATTTTCATATGGGATATTCATATATCTATCTATATATTATCTACTGGCGGTTGCCTGTAGATAGTTATAGTTAGGACCGTGTTTCCATAGGAAGCTCAGGGAAGTGCCTTTTGCAGGTCTGGTGTCAATCTGTTCAGTAGTTCCTGAGAAAATCAAAAGTAAATTCATATATATATGTGGGCGGAGCCTAACCACACATCTCATCCTGAGATCTGATTGGCTGTCAGCACTTCATCCAAGACGTGTTGGCAGCCATCTTGGGACCAATATGCATGATAGCACCTCATTAAAAAGCATTGCAGTTAATAGAAGGTTTTAAGACTTTAGTTACATTATAAATCATTTGTTGATGGTACCATACTCATTTTAGGAATTGTGGTATGTTCTAAGGTGATTTCACCACGTGAAAAAGCCTTCTGCTGGGATATCATGATTGAGAGAAAAATATTTTCTCATGCTTTTCCCACAGAGGTTTGCAAGGTGATCTATAAGCTAAACTGAGAGCTTATTTTCTGTACATTCACATTATCTTTCTCAGTCATGTGAGAATGAAGTCTGACATTCTCAGTAAAACATGTACATCCAACAAGGGCAGTTGATTCCTTTGTGTTCTACTGCAGCTTCCCAGAGTGTTCCAAAGAACAACTAGAGCGCTAACAGTCCTACTTATGATAAACGTATGGCACACCTGAAGCCATCTTGCTTGGATTAAAGTGGTAACTCTTAAAACATTTAATTTAAAAAGGAACAAAATGAGGGGGTTCATTTTTCCATAACAAGTATGATTAGTGCTTCAGAAAGAAAAACTAGGGCACATTTTGACTTCTGAAATCCTCTTTTATTTCATTAAAAAATTCTGACATGCAGACTGAAACATGCACTTTCAATACCAGCAGCAGTTTTCCCTGGTGAGCAGTAGCTTTACTACAGTGATCTAATGAGCAAAAAGAGTGCTAACATTCTGAATTTATGGCAAATGTGTGACACATCTGAATGCCTTCTTGATGGAATCAAAGTAAAAAACTGAAAGTATTTCCTACTGAGGAGACTGCAGTAAATGAGGAAATTAGGAAACTTCATAACAAATAAGTCTCCCAAGACGGCCACCAGAGACAAAAGAGCCCAAATGTAGCCCAAATATCACCCAGATGTAGCCCAAGTATAGTCCAATGACAGAATGTCCCAGAGTGTTCTTAAAAACAACTAGAGCGCTTACTGTCTTCATTATGACAAAAGAATGGCACACCTGAAGCCATCTTGATTGGAATAAACTGGTAACACTTAAAACATTTAATTTAAAAAGGAACACAATGAGGGGGTTCATTTTGCCATAGAAATTATGATTAATGCTGAAGAAAGAAAATGAGGGCACATTTTGAGTGACTTCTCAAATCCTCTTCTATTTCATTAAAAAATTCTGACATGCAGACTGAAACATGCACTTTTAATACCAGGAGCAGACTTCCATGGTGAACAGTAGTTTTACTACAGTGATCTAATGAGCAACTAGAGTGCTAACTTTCAGAATTTATGGCAAATGTGTGACATATCTGAATACCTTCATGATGGAATCAAAGTACAAAACTGAAAGCATTTCCTACTGAGGAGACTGCAGTACATGAGGAAATTAGAAACTTCCTAACAAATAAATCTCCCAAGATGGCCACCGGAGACAAAAGAGCCCAAATGTAGCTCAAAATCACCAAGATGTAGCCCAAATATAGCCCAATGACAGAAGTGTGCAAAACACTTATTATTTTGTGTTTTTGCAGTGTTATATAGTGCAGACTTGTCAGGTATTGGAGTGCTTTACATGAGCATTGGTTACATCACACAAGAACAAATTCATTTTGGTTGTAGACATGGGGAGACTAAGTGATTTGACCAGAATCACAGAATGTCGAGCTGAAGCAGAAACTCCAACCTGGTTCCCCAGTTGCAAAGTCTGCAGTTCTGGAAGAAACACCACATCCTCTCCCCTAAGTGCAACATTTAATCAAGTGGTCAACTGGATAAAAAAACATAAAGAATACAAATAATGTAAAAGTTCTTTGTCGCTATTTGAAAACTCAGAAAATATGTCCTTATTTTAGTCTTTTAGAGCACTAACCATAATTTTGATGCCAATAAGACCCTCTCATATATGTAATTTCTAAAGGAAATGCTCTAGGTATTACAGTTTTGATTACATCAAGATGACGTCAGGCGTTCCACACTTTTGTAATAAATATAGAATGTTAGCAATCTAGTTGTTCATTAGGATACTGTTGAGAGGCAGAGGCCAGGGGCACGGACTCTGAAAATTGAAGGCAGGTAGGAGGGTGCAAAGGCAACAATTAACCACACTGAGCAGGCAGGAAGGGCCGTGGCAGCACAACAGACTATGGAGGGCAGTGGAAAGGGGGACAGGGGCAACAAACCAACAATACAGGACTTGCAAGAGAGGCTGTGGCATTGTAATAGACCATTGCGGGCAGAAGGAAGAGGCAATGGTAGTACAACCATACATGCCAACAGACCCGATTCAGCCAGGAAACGTCCAATGTTTTTAAGCTCAAATGGGCTTTATTTGATCTGTCTCCTGTCTACAATCTCCTCTTTTTCAGTGTAAGTCAAAGGGGAAAATCAATACCCCATTTTTTTTTCAAAATCTCCCTCTTACCAAGTTCAAAATGCTCGCAAGTATGGTACATTGGATCATGGAAGGAAATGGGGTGGGGACATTGACTTGGATAACAGAGGACAGGAGGGACATGGAGAGGTGCACCAAACTGACCCTGCAGGGCAGGCATCAGGGTTTGCAGCAGCACAATACACCACACAGGGCATGCGGGACGGGAGTGCAGCACAACAATCCATAGCAAGCAAGAGGGAGGGGACAGGACCATGCACATGGACAACAGAGAACAGAGGGGCAAGAGGCAATGGTAGCTAGCTGACCATAATGGACAGACAGGAGAGAAAGCTGCAGCATAACAGACCATAAAGGGCAGGAGGGACGGATCAGGGGCATTACAATGGAACAGACAAGCCAGGAGGGAGGGAGTAGGGATCTGCACATGTAAACAGAGGGCTGGGGCAAGGGGGCAGGGCAGGAGCAGCAAGATAGCCTTGGAGGTCAGGCAGGATGGGCACTAGAAGCAAGACACACCATGAAGAGCAACAGTGAGACTGTGATGGCATACATACAGACCATGGAGGGAAGGTGGGAGGGGGTCAGGGGCAACTAACTGACCACACAGGGAAGGTGGGAGGGGCCATGGCAGCACAGAAGACCATGCATGGCAAGTGGGAGGGTTAGTGGCAGCACAATGGCTATGATGGGCCAGAAGGAGGGTGCAGGGGCATGCACAAAGGACGATGGAGGATAGAAGGGAGGGTCAGGACCTGTGCACAGACAAGAAAGTTCAGGGGAAGGGGCCTCACAACAGACCGCACGGGGCAGGCAGGAGGAGCAGTTGCAGCACAACAGACCAGGGAGGGCAGAAGGGTGTGGCAGTACAATGGACCATGTAGGACACGAGGAAGAGGATAGGGGCATGGCATGTGGACAGGCGGGTGGATGTGGCAGGGACAGGTTACAGTCATCTGACAATGCTAGGCAGGTGGGAGGAGAGTGGCAGCTCAACAGAACACTCCGAGTAGATAGGAGTGGCAGGTCCATGGGACATGGTGGGCAAAAAGGATGGAGCAGGGGCATGCACAAAGACATCGGAGGGCAGGGGGAAGGAGAATAGGGGCAGCAAGCTAAGCACAGAGTTTAAGCAGGAGGTCAATGATGGGGCATAGAATTGGGCAATGAAGGGCAGGAGGAGGGGACTGGTACATCATACTAAATTGAGGGCAGTGGCAGCACATCAGACCATGCATGGCAGGAGGGAGGAGACTAGTCCATGGATTCACACAACAGAGGATAGGGAGGAGGGGGATGGGGCAGCAAGCTAACTGTTCAGAGAAGGCGGGTATTAGGAACTTTATTGTTTTTAAAACGTGTGTCTGTGCGAACTACTTAAAATATGAACAAGTATGCAGCATAATCTCACTTTTGTTCAGGAAGAAGAGGACGTTTGTGACTGTGACTCCGGGCTCACTTGGCAGAAACACCCCCTGACCCTCCACCCCCTATCGCAAAATGTAATGCCCGTGAAAAGGGTAGTTGAACACAGTGTTATATAGAACATAGATTTGAGAGCACGATTGAAAATGAAAACTAGATATAGTGTATGGTATAAACTATGCACCAAAAAGTGTGATATAAGATGAACCGGGCATGAAATATAATATGCAATACATTGTGCGCAATGACGGATTAATTGGAGAGCGCGAGATAGCACAGGCACTAGCGCATGCTATGCGATGTGCGCCTTGGAGTGTAATATGCACAGGGCAGTGTTGTGTAACCTAACTAGTCTCTAAAGTTGTAATATAAAATATGTGCTGGGGAGTGTAACGTTGCATATGCACTGTGACAAAGATATGGATCCCAGATTGTAATATGTATGGCATAGCACTGTGCGTTATAACATAGGCATCGAGGAAGGCACGTTAGATGGGGCAATATAACCCATGCGAAGACAAGTGTGGCATGAAATATTCACGGGGTGGTGTTACAGTGCACATGGGCTAGAGAGTGTCATAGCATATGCACTAGCTGGTGGAATACAACACAGAGGTATGTGGCACTCGGCAGGCAATGGTGGGTGTAACACAGCATTGGGCTCTGCCAGGAGCACGCTGTGACTCTCAAGTGATGTTCGTCCCCTTTCCAGAGAGTAAAATAAAAAGTATTACACATCCGGCAGTGGATGTGTGTTTTATTAACCGTGAGGGGGGTTTCTTACATAGTTTGTCGAATTTTTGTTGACTCCCCTTTGAATGGCTTGGTGTGAATGTGTATTAAATGTGCCCGTCAATAGCTACCCATGTTTGTATAAATAAACGAAAAGGGTGTCTACCGGGATTAGGCACGGTAGGGCATCAGACATGTCAGAGCTTCACTAGTGGTGTAAATACATTCCACGTGGATTCATTGTATGCATAGTCGCCTTTTAATGAATATCACTCAAATCGTCATGGTGATAGGTACGTACGGTTTGTCCAGCATGTCCTAGGTGTGTCTATAAATATATATTTTTTAAAAATAATAAAAAACAGTGGCCGGCCCTGGGGATTGGGGTCAAAAAAATATAATTAGGAGACAGGCCCTGGGGGATGGGGTCATCAGGGCCAATAAATTAGAATACGAAGGGGAACCACGCTGCCCCCCTTCTTAAAAAATTAAAATAAATAAAAGACTGACATCGTGCCGGAGGCCATGCCCCCTCCTTGCAGCACTCTGCAAACGCGCCCCCTGGCGAGTTGTAAGTTGGGGAATTAATTCCTCTTCAATACTGAGGGTCCCTGAGGGCCAACTAGCCCAACAGGCATCTCCAGTATGCGCCAGGAAGCTGCGCTGCAGACAGGTGTTCTGAGGCCAAGCCCCTTTTTACACCTCTCTGCAACGCAGCTCTGTGGCGCTTACTGGAGGTACCTAGTGGTCTAGTTTGACCCTAGGGACCCTTAGGATTCAAGGGGACTTAATCTCTCAACTTAGAACAGCCACAGGGCGCGTTTACACAGTGGTGAAGGGAGGGGACGGGGCCTGAGGTGACGTGTGCAAACACGCACTATGGCACGTTTTAAATTGGGGATATAATTTCCCTTCAATACTGAGGGCCCCTGGGGGCTAACTAGCCCACAAAGTGCTTCCAGTAAGCGCCACTGAGCTGCATTGCAGAGAGGTGGTCCAGGCTGTGCCACTTTTTACACCTCTCTGCAACGCAGCTCTGTGGCACTTACTGGAGGTACCTAGTGGGCTAGTTTGACCCTAGGGACCCTCAGGATTCAAATGAACTTAATCTCCCAACTAAAAACGGACACAGGGCATGTTTACACAGTGGTGAAGGGAGGGGACGGGGCCTGAGTTAACGTGTGCAAAAACGCCCTGTGGCCTGTTTTAAGAGGTAGTTTTAATCCCCCTGCCCTATTATATACTAGGGGCTTACAGAGGAGGTCATGCTAATCACAGGGGGACCCCAACGCATAATGTTCCCTAGTGTATGTAGGTGTTTTCACTGTATTCTAAGTGTCTTTTAACAGAGCACTGGCTCTAGGACTGGTTAGTCAGACTCAGTTACCACCAGTATCCGTCTGAAAAAGTTGAGGGTACAGGATGATTTTGCTACAAGGATTCTTTCTGCTCTTCTTTTTGTTCTTTCTGCACGTTATCCTTCTTCCTGCACTTTTCTTCGTCTTTGAGGACTTCTGTTGCTTCTTTCTGCACTTCTTTTTTTTCTTTCTGTGCATTTTTTCTTCTTTCTTCACATGTCCTATCTCTGTAGGCATAGTTAGAAATTAGCATTTAAAAAACCTTTGAAATTCACAGAAAAAAACATAGGTTTCAGGCACGTTATAGTTAGGAATTATCATTTAAAAAACCTCAGAAATTCACTGAAAAAACCATAGGTTTCCGGTGTGTTATAGTTAGCTGGACTTTTCACTTGTACAAAACCATTGAAATTCACCCGTTATAGTTAGTTCAGCTAACTATAACTCGCGCGCCCGCAATGCACTGCTGATGACGTCACATATTACATCACTCATGACATGGTCAGTGACATCACTCATGACATCACTGATGACATCTCCTGAAACCTATGTTTTTTTCTGTGAATATATATATATGTATATATATATATATTCACTTAAAAAACCATAGGTTTCACACATGTTATAGTTAGCTGGACATTTCACTCGTAGAAAACCTATGAAAATCCCCCGTTATAGTTACTGTAGGCAACTATAACTCACGCGACCGCAATCCTCTGCTGATGACGTCAGATATTACATCACTGTATTTAGACACTTATTTACCGATGTCTTCTTCCATTAATCTTTAGCTATACATATATTACAAATATTTATTTTTCATAAAGACACATATGTCATCAGTGATGTAATATCTGACGTCATCAGCAGAGGATTGCGGTCGCGTGAGTTATAGTTGCCTACAGTAACTATAACGGGGGAATTTCATAGTTTTTCTACGAGTGAAATGTCCAGCTAACTATAACATGTGTGAAACCTATGGTTTTTTAAGTGAATTTGCAAGGTTTTTTAAATGCTAATTCATAACTATAACGTGTGTGAAACCTATGGTTTTTTCAGTGAATTTGTACGGTTTTTTAAATGCTAAGTTATGTATTATTTTTTTTTTTTCAGGTTTTTCACCCTGCGCGCACCGTGAAATTTTTATTTATTTTTAAAATCGCGCATGGTGCGCTTTGCGCACTGTGCACGCGCTGTGGGCGCTCGTGCCCTTCGCGCACCGAGCACCCACGGTTCGCAGTGCGTGTCTCGCGATTAAAAAAAAAAAATGTTTTTTTCTCCCTTGGGGGTCCTTCTGTGACCCCCTGACCAAGGCTAGGGGGTCACGAACTGTCCACTCTGCCCCCTTTCACGTTCTCCTCCTTTTTTTTTCACCCCCTCAGACTGCGAGAGACAAAATGGCAGCCGACACTTCCTGGTTTCGACCGATTCGAATGTTTACAGGCATCTAATAACGCAGCAACCCTACACACATACCTACTCCCTGCTGACGAGAGGCAACTACCTCGAAACACGTGTCCAGGGATGGCTAACGCGACACTTATTTTCATTTTAATCTTTTGGCATAGGCGTACCCGCCGACGCTACTTCATGGACCACAATTCTTTGGGGTAACACGCTGGTAGGACTAGCAGAGTGCGGCCAATCTGATTTTTGTAGGCATCTAATAACCAATCAGAATTGCGCTCGCGCACGGCAGGTTGCGCGCACTGTGCGTGCACGGTGCGCGCGTATAGATATTGATATGCTTTTAAATGCTATTTTCTCAGGAAATACTGAACAGATTTACACCAGACCTGCAAAAGGCACTTCCTTGACCTTATGGCTACCTCTCTGCCAAATTTCACGTAATTCTGTTCAGTGAGACAGAGACAGAGGAAGCAGAAAGACTCCTTCATATGGCAGTTTTTCACTTTTCCAGAGGGGCAAAAGAAAGTGAATGCACCAAAAGTCACCTGCACTCTTTGTCACCGGACCTCATCATGTGGAAATGCTAATAAGAAATACTTTTTTAGTATTCACACAATGTTAAGCCACATTGAAAAAGTGCATCCTGTGTCTTTTGCTCGAGCTACTGAAGCAAACCCTCCAGCAGCTCAGCCGAGCACATCTTCAGCAGCTCAGCCGAGCACATCTTTGGCAGCTCAGCCGAGCACTTCTTCTGCGGTGGTGCCTTCACCTTCTTCAGTACGTCTGGATATACGCCCTTCTTTTCGGAGGCTGTATACACGGTGCATGGATTGCAATGCTCTAATTTCTATGGGTGAGACCAGTATTGATCTCATTGAGAGAAAATTAGAGCAGCCCTCTTGCACCAGGCCATAGTTTTTTTCATGTTTCCGTTTTCCTGTTACTCTGTCCCTACATTAACACAAGGGCTCTTTTTAGAGCCACCTAAAATCTAAACACAAAAACTTGTTTTTGAAATCTATTTGTCAAATTTTTTTTTAGGGTGCTCTTTGCTTTTTTTTGCTTTGCTTTTTTCATCTGAAACAGATCAATAGCTTTTCCCATAACTTCTTTAGAATGAAGAGGATGTATGCTGAAATGTTCATAAATTTCTTCTTCTTTTGACTTATCCACTTTTTCAATTTGCCCAGTTGGTATTCCTGTGTCTTCTAGTAAAACTTCTTCATCTTCATCCATATAAATTGCTTCATACCATTTATTATTTCTTTTCAAATATAAATTTGCACTTTGTACTTTTTGTACATCTACCAGCTCCTGCCAAATTTTCTTATTCTTTGTAGGTACACCATTAACAAGAATAACTAATGGTTCAGTTTCCAAAGTATCTGCATCAATTGTTTCAATATTTTTTTCAAATCCAATGGCAAATAGACAACTCTTCCTTTTAAACCTCTTTGTAAATCTGAAGGAGGTAATTTACCTGTTTTGGGCTCCATACGCACTATGGTCTGAAACGGATGGACACATTGAATGAGTATAGACTCATACGTATTTAAATCAGAAAGTTCTGGAGGAATATCAACCAATTCTAAATTATTATGTACAGCTCTAGCTGGCATTCTATTTTCTTCTAACTTGTTATAACAGTATTTACAAATACGCTGATCTTCACCCAAATCAAAACAATTTTCCAGAAATATATATGTTGCAAAATACTTCCACTTATAATTATCTTCATTTTCATTTTTTTTTATAGAGATCAACATTCCTTGTTTGAATTTTACAATGGCTTCTCCGGCAACAAATACAAGTAATATTTGGTCTTTCATTAGAGATGATAGTAAAAATTTTGAAGATGAAATGACAAAATTTACTAACAGTGGGTTCTACATTCTCTTCCACATTTTCCTCAATAACTGTGTAATTTCCTGCACTTTCTTGTTCTGGACAAAAGTAACAAAACTGAATATCATCAGTAACCTTCACTACATCTGATACAGATCCACGGAACAGAGCATTATTCAACTCAATTCAATTCAATTAAGCTTTATTCGGTACAAATTAATGACCATAAAAGCACAATATACAAACGTAAGAAGGGAAAACAAGGGCAAATTATAGTAGACATGACAATACATTAAAATCACAATAAATTAATTAAAACTGATTAAAATAGGAGCATTTATCCAATTGGTTAAAAACACATACTTTTCCTGGAATTGATGCATTTGTTTAAAAAACAAATATCCGCAGATTGCAAATTAAATATCAATTTCATTGCATGCTCAACTGTACGTATTCCATATTTAACAAACATTGGTTTCAAGAGGGCAACACGAAAATTAGAATACAATTTACAAAACAACATAAAGTGCAATGTGCTTTGCGTGGAAATCCAGTCACATCTACAAGGCCCAGATGGATGTTTTTTCATTGTCGGATGTGCCACCAAATGGTGCACCATTCCGAATCTGAGTCTTGTTAACACAAATTTATGCGATGGTCTTGTGACCAAAGTTAAATAGACAGGAAATCCATCCGTAGATAAGTATCTCTTATAAAACATGACAGTGGACAGAGTTCCAGCGGCAACAGCCCTCTTTCTCTCAGCAAAGGCCAGAAAAACCCTTTTTAACTCAACTTTGGGGATCAGTAGAACTGCTTTGGGATCATTTACAATGTTCAGATTAAAAATATCTGAAAAACATACAATAATATATTTAATCCAGGGTATTGCTACAAATTTATCTAATCGCAAGTAGTCCTGGATAATAGACCTTGTAAAGGACTTCTCATCCTTCAGCCAAATAGACCGCCAGGTCATCAAAGGCCTGAGGGATAAAAAGTCAAGTAAGTAATAGACAGATAATTCTTGGTGACTCAAAACATTGGAGGCCGATGCGGGCAAGCATAGAAGTTTTTTAAGAAAAAGGTTTTCTTCCAGCTGCAAACTATGGGCGCAACAATAGCCCCAAATTCCTGCCCCATATAGTGCAATTGTTACACATCTGGCCTGGTAAATTTTAAGCATGTCCCCGGTCCTCCGGTCCCCAATCTTAGCGGCAAATCTAAAGATGCCGTGGGCATTTCTAGCCATTTTGTTACGTATATTATTGAATTCATAAGTCCACTTCTTATCATTAGAAAAAGTAATACCTAAATAACAGAATTTATCCACTTGTTGCACCTTTACATTATCAATAAAATACCCTTTCATAGTCTGTTTCAAATTCTTGGAACCACAAATCATGGTGTACGTTTTTCCTTTATCAATAACTAGTTTCCTCTCCTTAATAAAGGAAGCAAAACTGTCCATTAACCGCTGCAATCCTACAGACGTTCTGGATAACAAAACAGCGTCCTCGGCGTATAATAACACCGGCACTGAAACACCATTGATTATAGGAGCATCTGCGTTAACTTCCTTTAGAATAGCATCAATTCCATTAATAAATAAAATAAATAAAAGAGGAGCTAAAACACAACCCTGCCTTATACCAGCCTTGACACTAAAGTTTGGGGTACATTCTCCCTTCCTGCCAAAACGTACACAGGTTTTTAATTTTTCATACAACCTGGCAAGAAAAAATATTATACCCTCTGGAGCTTCCAGATCCAACAAGGTTGGCCACAAAATTGAGTGGTCAACCATGTCGAAAGCGCTACTTAAATCAGCGAAACACATGTACATAAGGCCCGGTTTTGCATCACTGTACTTCCCGATCAACAGTTCTAAGTTGACACATTGATCAAGCGTACCCCTTCCTTTCCTAAAACCATACTGGCTATCTGCCAGAATACCGTCCTGTTCCACCCATTCTTCCAGTCTCACAAGCATAACTCTACTCATAACCTTTATAGAGGAGTCCAGTAAGGAAACAGGATGGTAATTCTTTGCATCAGACCTGCTTCCTTTTTTATAAATTGGGACAATAATAGACTCCCCCCAGGTTACAGGGGGCACAGCACAAACAGCAGCATTAAAAACAGCGGCCAAGAGGGGACCCCAGACTTTAGGCGCGGCTTTATAGACGTCGATCGGGACCCCATCTGGGCCTTGAGCCTTCCCGCCCTTACTCGCCCGAATCCCACTTTCGACCTCTTCCACTGTGATATCAAGTGGCAAAATAGGCCAACTAGATGAACCAGCATCAACAGTTTTATTAGAGTCAAAAATTGTCGAAAAGTGGGTAATCCATCCTTCACTTGAAACATTTGATGTTAATTCAGGTACATTGGCCTCTTTAAGGAATGGTGAGTTAACTGTTGTCCAAAATAATGTGCAGTTAGATAGTTCTGCAGCTTGGTTAAGTGAATCCCAGGCTTGCTGCTGTAGAACCCCCTTTCTAAATTTAATAGCATTTTTGTAGTCTATCCTAAGATTTATTACTAAGTTTTTATCCCTGGGCTTCATTGCTAAAGCCAGCTTGAGGCTAGTCAGAGCTGCCGAACAGGTATGGTCAAACCAGCCAGGTCCATTTCTTAAGCAACCCTTATTACCTCCGGTAAACTTAGCATCAATGGCAGTATTGATCCCTTTAAAAGAAGATAAGACCCGCTCATGGTCGAATCTATTTTCTAAAATAAAAACAATGTCTACCAAATTCCCCTTTATTATAGATGTGGTCAATTCTGAAGCTTTTTCCCCTACCCACCTAAGTCTTACCCCGTTAACCCGGTGAGCTTCTATGTTATCAATTGTTGTCCCCACCTCTACATCACCGTCCTCCCACAAAGTCGTGGTCACGATAATACAGTTGTGATCACTTGTGGCCGATATTTCAATTTCCAGTGGGGCAAAACAGTCGACAATACTAGAAGATACTATCACATGGTCAATCACCGAATTAGAACGCCAGTTTTTAAAGGTAGGGATGGGCAAGCCGTTTCCATCCTTACAACAATCCAGTATTTCCAGGTCATTACATCCCATTAATTTATTCAAGGTTTCCCCATAAGTGTCATGGCCAAAGTGCGGAACGTCCCATCCCGTGTTATTAGTAACCCCACATACCTTTAAGGGTAACAGTTCACACAACGTAGTGTTAAAGTCCCCACACCAAATAATATCGAATACGGCGTTAGATTCCGAACTCAAAGTATCAATGGTGTTGGCCAGATCTATTGCTATTTTACCCCTGGTGCTATCGAAGATGTTATTGTAATAATTGATCAGAAGGATATTACGGCCTTTACTTTCAGAGATCCAGAGTATCTGAACAAGATCACCTACCGGTATATACTTTTTCACCGATATTCGCGCGGAGAACCGATATAAGTATGAGTAAACCCCCCTTGGCTCTGCCAGGACCCTCTCCCCGTGCTGGTAGGTTATATGACACAAATCCCTCATAATCAACATCTCCTTTACACCAGGTTTCTTAGAAACATATGATGTCATACTTATTAATAAAAGTTTCCCAGCCTGGGTCTCTACCCTTGGATTTTAAACCTGCCACGTTCCAGCAAACCAATCTGGCACATGTGCCTATTCTGGTAACATTCCTAGTTACAGGGCCAATAACATGTTCAGTAACAGTGTCCCCCCCAATAGATTGCCCCAGATTACATTGATCCACAAGACCCTCACCAACAATCTCTACTTTAGTCAAAGGGGGCGTGGATGGTGTGGCCGTAAGTATAATGTTGTCAGCACGGTCGTCTACACCAAATCCTTTAGCTCTCCCTGAGTACATCTCTCTCTCTTGTATAAGTCAGTCATTAGAGTCCAGGGAGCTAAGGGCATGAAATCTATTTTGAGTTGGGATACCAAAACGAGGTCTATGGGTAACCGGGTGGGTAATAATTCCACTATTCTTGCGTTGATTAATATTAAGATGACTATAAAAGAAACCTAACGGTCGAACGCATACATTGGCATCAAAGGTTGGAAGAGATGCAGCTCTTAGGAGGACAGTGGCGACATGTTGTGGATATTTAAAGTTTACAATCACACAATCCCCCCTTTGAGCTTTTCCTGGAACTCCCTATCCATTTAACTCTCCTGGTAGTCAAGACTTGGTCAGAAAAATTTAACGGAAAACCACATTGTCTATTCAACCAGGATAAACATTCATTTTTTAAAGAGTCATGTGTCTCTTGATGACCCCTGCTTTCTAGCGGGGGTACATTTGTTAACACTACCACGTATGGTGCACACTCAGGTGGGAGGTTAGTAACGTGCCCTCTATTTATTTCTTCCCAGCCCTCATTGTTTTTGTTAACAATTTCATCCTGCCACTACAAATTGGCACTTCAGGGGATATGGGGTTAACTATGGGGTTAACAATAACATTCTCTTTACTGCCTGTAGCCTTAATAGAGAGAACTTCCTGAGTATTACATTTACTATTAGTTGTGGCAGTAGTTACTCTTCCTGGTTCTTCCATGGCCTTTTAAAGAAGTCCGCCCAATCTAGCGACTTCTGCCGTTAATGCTTCAATTTTTGTCACAAGTGGGTGTATAATGCCTCTGATCTTTAAATCAATAATGTGCTTTGTCATATCACCATCTAAACTAACATCGTTAGACTTCGCAGCCACATCTATTTCTGAATATTTTAATGGTGAGGCTACCCGTTTCCTTGTAATTCGTGTTCCCCCCTTTTTATTTTGAGTTTTCCTACACGTTCTAAATACCCGCGCTATTGGGGTAGGGGAACATTGTACTACCTTATCAGTGCAATTATCTAGATCCACTGAAATGGGGGAAGTCTGCTCACGATCGGGTAGTCCCTCAGCTAAAACATCTACATTAGTGATATTGATTCGACTATTCTCATCCAATACTGTAGAAACTGGCGGGCCCTGAGTAAGGGTTACCGGCGGTGGAGAGCTGCTTATCCCTTATGACTGCCGCCTTTCAGTATTTATTTTGCTCACCACCTGCACCAAATAATTATCCATAGTGCGTGGCCCAGAAGGGGCCTTCTGTTTCGACATGTTGGTAGGAGAACACAGCCCAGAATAAAGCTTACAGAATTGTACTAATAATTACACCATCAACTGGTGAAATTGCACGTTTAAAAACTATTACAACCAAATTCAAACTCCCATATACAATATAATGTCTCAGATCTCACTGTGTGTGCCCGTATTCCAGCCAGCGGCTTCGTGGGAGCAGGATTTCTGGCCCAGCCCAGTCTCTTCTAGCCTCTGAGGGCCACAGAGGGCCCACCCTTTGCCCGGGCTTAGCCCGGCGCCGCCCTCGACGCTGAGGAAGCTTCGGCTTTTCAAGCGCCTCCGGGCGCGCTGGAGGCAGAAGTGGAATGAGGAGCTGGGGCTCAAGGGAAATGTAGTCTCCCCTCGCGGCTGCGATGTCCGGCGGCAAGCGAGGGAGACACTCAGCACAGGCACCACCGGTCGACAATCCCTCTCTGGCAGGACTGATAGCACCAAAGTGTGTCCTTCACGCTGCAAATTTGTACTCACAAACTGAGAACTTTATATAGATATTAAGACTTTATAATTCGTTTTTCTGTATGCATACCAACGTTCAAACCCTTTTACTCCTGAACATTGGGAAGAGTGCTTCAAATATACATTGACGATTTGCAATTAAAGATATCTAATGTAAGTGGCTGTTTAAGCCAATTCAACGTTGGCCTTTAGTGTGACAAACTTTCATTCACAAATCCCAACTCATTTAACTTTAGTGCTGGACTTTTAGCAAAATACAATGTTCTCACAAACTTTCTCATTTCAGTATGATGTACTGCCAGCATCCTAAAATGGTGAAAAACACTTTGACAAACTTTCCTAGATAGACAAGCCAGAGAATGTCCTTGCAAACCAGTATTCTCTCTCACTCTGCATGGATCTAGTCTTTGAAGCACCTTAATCTTCTCGTTAACACTCTTTTTACTATATTCTCTTAGAAAGTCACGTAATTTATCAATAGATTCCTGTCGCACAGTACAAATACTACTACAATTCCAAGTGTACACTGGGGCTTTAGGACATCTCCCCATAACCTCAGCAGCCATCACTTCTTGGAACCATTTTCTCCTTTTCCATTACACAACCATCTTTAACTTCATAAGCTCTACCATTGGTGTCAACTGCATGCAACAAACTATTACTTTAAAGATAACTCTCTTCATTAAAAAATGGTTCAGTACTTGAACTATGCTTCCACTCTCCTAAGAACACTTTACAAAAGTTATTTTTTTCACTACTCTTTTCCTTTTGCTTTGTGACTTCATTGCATTGACTAATTTATCTAATCTACGCATCCTGTTCAAAATTAAAATGAATAGTTTTCTTTTTATTTCCAAAGCCTTCGTAACAATGGTTTCAATACATTTTTGTTTCTTATAAAATGTGGTTTTCTTCTTATATTTTTTCACATCCTTTAGCAAATTTAACATCACTCCTCTCTGAAACATTGTTCGACAAATGTTTTTAAAATCTTTTTTTCGTGTTAAGTCACTCTTTCTTACTTCTGATTCTACATTAGCTTTTTGTTTTTGCTGTCAACTCTGTTGTTGTTTTGTACTTGAAACACTATTTGCATTGGATATATTTTTAACATTTTTTCTTTTTTTGAAGATATTTTTTTTTTAAATTCTTAGTCTGCTTACCAGAAGACTTTTTCTTTTTTCCAACATGAGGTTCTCCAACTAATTTTTTTTTACCAGATGTCTTCAAATATAGTTGTTGTTGCTGTTCTTTTCTCTTTCTTGACTTTATAGGCATCTTTACATTTTTTCACTGTTGCTCAGCAATACCTGCAAGAAACTAAAAAAAAATACCTTTATGTAATTTTAATTCATTACAATTTTTTTTGAGCTTTTCAAATCCTATCATATGAGCTGACCCTTTCCTACGAGTCCAAGTCTTACAAAACAAGAGCAACATGAATTAAATCTCTGACAACAATTCCTGTGTGCAGACAGACTCATGGTGTGATTCTAGGCAGAAAACGATATTTGATTGGCAATTTCAAAGCACATTTACTACTGTGGTGGAGCAAGTGATAATTACTGCGAAAGCCTGACACATTTTCCTTATATTTTAGAGAAGCAGAAAAGAGCACATGTCCTAACAGCTACTTGAGACCATGAGCATGTGTTACATGGTAAGTGATTAGATTAGAGCAAAGGAAATGAGCCTTGGTGACGTTGAATGTGTTTGCGTTACACACTGCTATCTGAAACACCACAGAGAGCTGAGTAGTACGCATGGGAGTGTAGGAGAAGCTGCTGCGTGTGTGCAAAGAGTGTGTTTCTGGAGACTGTGTATTGTCAGGTGCAAGAGAGATCTGCTTGGAGTCTTGCACAACTGCATGAAGACTGCAGAGATGTATGTAAGAGTACATGTGTGGTAAGGGTTAATTGGAGTTTTGAACATGTAGGAACTACCTCACCCATTGCAAGATTGGAAGGAAAATCGACCCTGTTGATTTCAAATGTGTTAGCATTTGCCTCATTTGTGAGATAGTGATTTCTGCTGAGTGCTAACCATCACAGTTGAAGAAAACAAACATCCCCTTTCCTGCAAGTGCAAGTCTTTCAGAACAACAGCAACACAAATTAAATCTCTGACAACAATTCCTGTGTGCACACAGACTCATGGTGTGATTCTAGGCAGAAAACGATATTTTCTTTGGCAATTTCAATGCGCAATTACTACTGTGGTGGAGCAAGTAATAATTACTGTAACAAAGCAAAAACCAAAGGAAATGATGGACGGAGTGTTGAACATTGCAAGCACTCACCCCCAGTCTAATGATCTGGGTTTAATCCATCACCGTTCTTTAGCCCACTCTGCCACCCCAGTTCAGACATGGCCATATGCAAATCAGTCTGACCCTGTGCCTCATGGGAACAGCCCAGCCCGAACTGCCAAGCCATGTCTTCCCTGGACCGGAAACAAGCTTCCTAGGACCCGTTTCTGGCATTTCAGCCATCAGTGTGGGAGGGTATGCTCAGACGTGAGTCCCTTGCTCATTGCACCATCAGGATTCAGGCAAGCCGGGCCGACGAAGGCTGTGATGCCAGAAACAGGTCCCCGGAAGCTTGTTTCCTTCCCAGTATAAGAATTGGCTTGGTAGTTTTGTTTGCCCTGTTCCCATCATGCACTGGGACAGGTACAGACTAATTTGCATGTAGCCAGGTTCTGAGCTGGGATGGTGCAGTGAGCTAAAAAACGGTGATGGATTAAAACCATGATCTCTTGACTTGGTAAGAGTATTCTGCATCATTCAGAAACTCTGTCCATCACCACCCCCTTTTTCCCTAATCGATTTTATCCACACTCAGTGTGGGAGGGTTGCTCAGACGTGAGTCCCTTGCTCATTGCACCATCAGGATTCAGGCAAGCCGGGCCGACGAAGGCTGTGATGCCAGAAACCGGTCCCCGGAAGCTTGTTTCCTTTCCAGTATAAGAATTGGCTTGGTAGTTTGGTTTGCCCTGTTCCCATCCTGCACTGGGACAGGTACAGACTAATTTGCATGTAGCCAGGTTCTGAGCTGGGATGGTGCAGTGAGCTAAAAAACGGTGATGGATTAAAACCATGATCTCTTGGCTTGGTAAGAGTATTCTGCATCATTCAGAAACTCTGTCCATCACGACCCCCTTTTTCCCAAATCGATAATTACTGTAACAGCCTGACACATTTTCCTTATAGTTTACAGAGGCACAAAAGAGCATATGTCCTAACAGCTACTTGAGACCATGAGCATGTGTTACAAGGGGAGTGATTAGACTGGAGCAAAGGAAATGAGCCTTGGTGATGTTGAATGTGTTTGCGTTACACACTGCTATCTGAAACACCACACAGAGCTGAGTAGTACGCATGGGAGTGTAGGAGAAGCTACTGCGTGTGTGCAAAGAGTGTGTTTCTGGAGACTGTGTATTGTCAGGTGCAAGAGAGATCTGCATGGAGACTTGCACAACTGCATGAAAACTGCAGAGATGTATGTAAGAGTACATGTGTGGTAAGGGTTAATTGGAGTTTTGAACATGTAGGAACTACCTCACCCATTGCAAGATTGGAAGGAAAATCTACCCTGTTGATTTCAAATGTGTTAGCATTTGCCTCTCATTTGTGAGATAGAGATTTCTGCTGAGTGCTAACCATCACAGTTGAAGAAAACAAACAGCCCCTTTCCTGCAAGTGCAAGTCTTTCAGAACAACAGCAACATAAATTAAATCTCTGACAACAATTCCTGTGTGCATACAGACTCATGGTGTGATTCTAGGCAGAAAACAATATTTTCTTTGGCAATTTCAATGCACATTTACTACTGTGGTGGAGCAAGTGATAATTACTGTGACAGCCTGACACATTTTCCTTATATTTTTGAGAAGCAGAAAAGAGCACATGTCCTAACAGCTACTTGAGACCATGAGCATGTGTTACAGGGTGAGTGATTAGACTAGAGCAAAGGAAATGAGCCTTGGTGACGTTGAATGTGTTTGCGTTACACACTGCTATCTGAAACACCACAGAGAGCTGAGTAGTACGCATGGGAGTGTAGGAGAAGCTGCTGCGTGTGTGCAAAGAGTGTGTTTCTGGAGACTGTGTATTGTCAGGTGCAAGAGAGATCTGCATGGAGACTTGCACAACTGCATGAAGACTGCAGAAATGTATAGAAGAGTACATGTGTGATAAGGGTTAATTGGAGTTTTGAACATGTAGGAACTACCTCACCCATTGCAAGATTGGAAGGAAAATCTACCCTGTTGATTTCAAAAGTGTGAGCATTTGCCTCTCATTTGTGAGATAGTGATTTCTGCTGAGTGCTAACCATCACAGTTGAAGGAAACAAACAGCCCCTTTCCTGCAAGTGCAAGTCTTTCAGAACAACAGCAACACAAATTAAATCTCTGACAACAATTCCTGTGTGCACACAGACTCATGGTGTGATTCTAGGCAGAAAATGATATTTGATTGGCAATTTCAAAGCACATTTACTACTGTGGTGGAGCAAGTGATAATTAATGTGACAGCCTGACACATTTTCCTTATAGTTTACAGAGGCACAAAAGAGCACATGTCCTAACAGCTACTTGAGACCATGAGCATGTGTTACATGGTGAGTGATTAGACTAGAGCAAAGGAAATGAGCCTTGGTGACGTTGAATGTGTTTGCGTTACACACTGCTATCTGAAACACCACACAGAGCTGAGTAGTACGCATGGGAGTGTAGGAGAAGCTACTGCGTGTGTGCAAAGAGTGTGTTTCTGGAGCATGAGTATTGTCAGGTGCAAGAGAGATCTGCATGGAGACTTGCACAACTGCATGAAGACTGCAGAAACGTATACAAGAGTACATGTGTGGTAATGGTTAATTGGAGTTTTGAACATGTACAAAAATACCTCACCCTTTCCAGTTGTGGAATGTAAATCTACCATGTTGATTTAAAATGTGTTAGCATTTGCCTCTCATTTGTGAAATACTGATTTCTGCTCAATGCTATCCATCACAGTTGAAGAAAACAAGCTGCCCCTTTCCTGGGAGTGCAAATCTTACAGAACAACAACTTCACAAATTAAATCTCTGACAACAATTCCTGTGAACACACAGACTCATGGTGTGATTCTATGCACAAAACAGTGTTCCTGGGTAATACCAGTACACCTTAAATTATGCTGAAGACATACTCCATAATATCTTACAAGTTCAAGGCAGATAAATATCTTCCACAACATAAAATGTAATACACAACTTTAAAAGTAGAATGAAAATCTACCATGATAATTTTAAATGTGTTTGCATTTGCCTCTCATTTGTGAGATAGTGATTTCTGCTAAATGCTAACCATCACAGTTCAAAAATGATTTCTTCTGAATGCTAACCATCACAGTTAAAAAGAAGCTGTCCCTTTCCTACAACTGCAAGTCTTACAGATCAACAGCAACACAAATTAAATCTCTGACAACAATTTCTGTGTGCACACAAACTCATGGTGTGATTCTAGGCACAGAACAGTATTCCTAGATGATACCAGTACACCTTAACTTATGGTGAAGACATACTCCATAATATCTTACAAGTTCAAGGCAGTTAAATATCTTCCAAAACATAAGATGTAAAACACAACTTTAAAAGAAGAATCAAATTTCTATTATTTATATCAAAATGCAACATATACATCCCCTCTCAAATTCATAACTCACCTTTAAAATTAGTTAGTTGAGAAAGAAATGTGGCAGTCACACAGCAGTTTATCAGAGCCAGAATCTCTGAACTGTACTCCTCTCACCAGAACCAGTAAATGGCACAGTTTCCCTCTCTTTTTTCACACATATACATGTTAACTTCAAATCACATTGCTTCCCAAATTTTTTCAAATGGAAACACACATTTTTATTGGTTGAAAAAATCAACCCTTTCCAAATGATCCCTACCCCCAACATGACTTCTACCTCCTAGCATAGCAACAGATCATGGAACACTGGTGTGAGCAGAGAGGTCGGAAGTTCAGCACACAATGTTTCAAATCCAAAGAGCAAGAGTGCTTGACTTTTCAAACCTAACAGCAAATCCAAACTAATGTTCTGTGGGAACACATTTTTGAGAACCAATACAAAACATGCTTTTAAAAATGTAAACATACAGCCTAGTTTTTAGTGTTGAATGGTTTGAAACAGCCAATGAGTTCTTTTTATTTTAAAAAAGTATGTATGCCTCCATTTTACAACTATCTTTCATTTCATATTGCCATTCTACTGAAAGACACCTTCTGAGTGCATCCAGATCTCCTTTGAAGATGTTCACAGTGTGGATTATAGGTCACAGCTATGTCTTCTGGAGTGAAAAGTATGCAGAAAAAACAGGTATTGTGAGAGACCTTGCTTTGCCAAATGTAGACATTAAATGGATTGGTCAGGGAGGGTTAAAGTGGCACCAATTAATGCCTTTGGTGAAATCCTTTTTACATCTCCCACAGCCTAACCTTATTATTGTGCACTGTGGTGGAAATGACCTAGGCACTTTAACTGGGGTAGGTCTGGAAATGCTTGTAAAGGACACCTTTGTGCAATTGATGTCACTTTTTCCACAAACTGCCTTTGTATATTCTAATATATGCCAAAGGCAAAAGTGGAACAGGTCCAACCAACATTGTCCACAGATTGACAAAGTAAGAAAGCACTTCAATAAGTCTGTTTCTGCTTTCCTCAGAGACTATGGTATGGGTTCTATATACCACAACAACTTGCGTTACAACATGCAAGACATTTATAGAGGAGATGGTGTACATTTCAATGATGAAGGGAACAGTCTTCCTCTTGAACTTTAGACTCTGCATCGGTACTTACTTGTAGGTACCAAAAAACACTCAATAAACACAACGGCTCTTTTTAGAGCCATCTAATATCTAAACACTTAAACTTGATTTTTAATTCTATTTTTTTAAAGTTTTTTTACTGTGCGCGCACAGAGCGCGCACCCCGCGATTTTTTTTTAAAAAAAATTAAAATCTTTTTTTTGGCCCTTCGTGGTCCAACTGTGACCCCCTGACAATGGCTAGGGGGTCAGGAACTCCCTACTCTGCCCCCTGTTCACGTTCTCCACCTTTCCTTTTCAATGCGACAGACAAAATGGCGGCCGACACTTCCTGATTTCGACCGATTCGAATGTTTACTGACATCTATCCACCAATCAGAATTATGCTCGCGCACGGCACGGTGCGCGCACGGAGCTTGCGCAGTGCGCGCACGGTGCGCGCGTATAGATATTGATATGCTTTTAAATGCTATTTTCTCAGGAAATACTGAACAGATTGACACCAGACCTGCAAAAGGCACTTCCTTGAACTTATGACTACCTCTCTGCCAAATTTCACGTAATTCTGTTCAGCCATTCGGGCTGTACGTTCGACTAAAGGTCCTATGGAAAAATGCATGGGGAAAATGCGTTTTGGGACCCCCCTTTTTCTCGGCCCCCGCTTCACGAATCACCCCGAGACTTTCAGGGTAGGAGCTGAACGGAGCACCCCATTTGTTTTGAAAATTTCGCGAGGATTCGTCAACCGGCGCCAAAGTTATTCAAAATAGAATTTTGAGATTTCCTATGGAAACTCGGTCCTAACTATAACTATCTACTGGCGAGCGCCAGTAGATAATATATATATATATATACATGGCGAATAATATGCGTAGATTGAAATGGCCCTCGGTATTGGCGAATGCAGCCTCCATGGATTTTATTGGGTCTGAAGTGGGCAAAGCAATTGTTTCCATGGAATTAGCTAGTGCAACACTGCCAGGATCTAGGGCGATCACTGAAATCCATAACAATCTTTTCGCCACCCTAAAACCATACTTTATGAGAACATGTAAGGGTAATCGCACAGCTTCCTCTAAACCAGCAGGGTGGTTTAACAAACAGTGCAGGGCAGCCAGATTAACACTGGGTAATGCTATTAGAAGCAGGGACAGTGTAGCAATCAAAACTGCCAGGAAGCAATACAATACTAGCATTTTCTTGGCCAAAAAAGACTGGGATGAGAAGCATTGGGAGGAACTGAAGGAGGCTTCTGGAGCAAAGGATTCCAGGCTTTTCTGGAAGATAGTAAAGTGGGGCAGAGGCGGTACCCCAAACAAACCGGATAATAATGTTGCTGAATCCGATTGGGTGAATTACTTTAGGCCCCAATATGCTGAAACAAAGGAGTGGGGTGGTGGGGATGTAATCTTGGCTGTATTTCCTAAGGATGATCTGTTTTCCTCCAAGGAAGTTGAATTTGTAATTAGCTCCGTTCAAGGGGGTAGGGCCCCGGGATTAGACGGGATACCCTCGGACGTTTTTAAAAATGATAGATAGGTGGGGCAGATATGTGCTCCTATTGGGGAACGCAATTGCAAAGGGTGCGCAAGTCCCGGAACAGTGGAGGGGAGCCATCATTATACCCGTCCACAAAAAAGGAGATCGATCCCTTCCAGCTAACTACAGGCCCATAAGTTTGATTGCCACCGTCCAAAAAGTAATTGGGAAGATGGTGGTAAACAAACTTATGGACTGGGTGGACGAAAATGATTCTCTTTCCCCTTTTCAGGCAGGCTTTCGAAGGGCTACCAGTACCATCGACCAGGTGTTTCGCTTCACTATGCTACGGTGGGGGACGGTTCTTCTTGGTGGGGGCAGCCTGTATGTCGCTTTTGTCGACCTGCGGGCTGCCTTCGACCTAGTCCCAAGGGGTAAGCTCTGGGCAGTGTTAAGTAAGATAGGCATTCCCGCAGAATTGCTTACTTTGGTTATGAGGTTGCACGAATGCAATTTTGCCAAAGTACAGTGGGGGTCAAATGGCCAATCCTCTACTGACTTCCCTGTGGAGCGTGGGGTGCGCCAAGGTTGTGCAATGGCGCCCTTGCTCTTCACATTATATATCAATGGGATAGTCAGCAGGATGCAGGACGCTAGTGTGGATGCGCCTTCGTTGGCGGGCATCAGGGTTCCGATCCTGATGTTCGCTGACGACACTTTGATAATATCCAAAACCCCAGCTGGATTGCAACGGGCCCTGAATGTTTTTGATGACTTTTGCCAGGAGCATGGCCTGGAAGTAAACATAGGCAAGACCAAGCTGATGGCTTTCTCCCAAGGACAGAAGCCTCGCCCTAGGATACACTTGAATAATATCGGGCTTGAGGTCGTAAGGGAGTTCACCTACTTAGGGGTACAAATCGCAAGTAATTATGGTTGGTCCCACCACATAGAAAAGGCGGTCCTGAAACATCAGCAAATATCGGGGGCCTTACGGGTGGAGCACAATAGATCCAAAACAAAACCCATAAAACCTGTCCTCGCTGTATACGATGCTAAGGCAATAGGATCGGCCTTATATGGGGCGGAGCTGTTTGGCTTTGACAACTTAACCTCATTACAGATAGCTGAGAACTGGTTTCTTAGGGGCATTACGGGATTGCCCCAGAGTACACCATTAATCCCCCTTAGTCTTGACCTGGGAAGAAGATCGGTAACCGACCGAGCCAGACTGCGTCCCATCTTATACTGGAGGCGACTTTGGTCCACCCCTGAAATTAGGCATTATGGGGAAGGCTTCCTGGCAATAATCAAGAGTGATATATTCCATAAAATATCATGGCTAAAAAACCTAAGGGTATTGCTAGGTGAACTAGGTCTTTCCAACCTTTGGGATAATCCGTCGGGGGAAGTGTTCCCAAGCAAAAATATACTTAAAGCACTATATTGGGAATGGATAGATGAGAGGCTTTGGAGAAGGGTTAAATCTGACTCAATGGGAGGTCGCTTTTTGGAAAGTAAAATGTGTCCTGCTTTAGAAAATTACTGGGACAGTATAACTGTTCCTATGGACAGAAAGTTGTTTTTCCAATTAAGATCTGGTTCCCTCCCGTTGAGAGATCTAACAGGCAGGTGGAAGAGTTTGAACACCCAGTGCTGCCCAGCATGCGGCGCAACTAAGGAAAGTGTGGGACACTTCCTATTTGCTTGTAAGGCTTATGCCTCCCCAAGAAGGGTCTGGTTAACCCCTATCTGCAAGAACCTTGGGACATCCAGTGCGGTTGAGGCACAGAGAATTATTTGCACTACTTCTGAGGAGCCTATTGTTATGGGAATAGCAAAGTACCTGGGGTGGGCTTGGTCCATTAGACGGAGAGCCCTTTCTGTTTCTCCTAATGTTTCTTGATTATGTTTTATTTGTATAATGTTTTGTTTTACAATGATTAAGCTTGCGCAACTGTTTTAATGTATTGAATGAAATGCCCTGATTAAGTGTGATGTTTTTATAATATGCATGTTGTGCTTTTATGAGTTTATAACTCGAATAAAGCCTTCTACTACATATATATATATATATATATATATATATATATACTCAATTCTTTCTCCCTTGAGGTATAAAGAAAGAACTCGCAGGGTTTGTCTCTTTAGAGTTTCTTTTTTAATTCATCCGCTTATCAACATGACGCGCTTCGGCTGACGCCTTAGTCTAATGTTTTTTTGAATTGCGCGCCGAAAAATGGCAGACATTAAAAACACGTAAAAGGTCACATGATGCATTTTGCAATAGACATTGAAGAAAGACCACTTAAACTTCCTTTACAGGCGCCATGTTCGAGTGTATAACCTACCCAACAGTCCCAATATCGGGGAGCAATAGAATATAAATATTGCTACAGTATTTACAATAAAGAATATGTACCTTTGACCAAACACGTGTAAATCACATTGTTTGAAAACAAAATTGAAATACATTTCTTTACAATTACCAATATCAAATTAATTACCCCGTGTATCGGCTACGAATCCCGAAATTTGGTCTCTCACATAATGCCATATATCGGCTTAGACAATGCATTGTGAACCATGTTATACAGAAGGCCAAAAGAGCACATAAATCTGACTTCACAATTATTTTCCATAATCATAGAGCTACTTATTCTAAGTGAATTTAATCACCTAAATTAACTGCTAATTCCTCCCCTACATTCATTCCATTTGGTATCTTAGTTCCCAGATCAATAATATATCTGGATTCTAGTCTGCGCAACTGCTTAATTCTGTCGCCTCCCCTTATATTCATAAAAATCTGGTCTAGCCCAAAATATCGCAACAGCTCCCTGTTGTTTTCATGTTTCTCAGAGAAGTGTCTTGCCACAGAGTAAGTTACATCATTCTTCGCTATTGCCCTCATGTGTTCTAAAATTCTTACTTTCACAGGGTGAATAGTACTGCCAAAAACGCAGTCCACACAGGCATTCAAGGCAATAAACCACATATGCGCTGTTACATGTGAGAAACGTATTTATACACTTGGGTTTCTTGAGACCCGTTACCTGATATGTGAGTGTTCTTCTACTACTCACACAGGCTTTGCATTTACCACAAGGGTAAAAACCTTTAAGCTCCCTCAAGGTCCCCCCTGTGTTAGGTCTCGTGTGTAAATGGCTTTGGACAAGACTATCTTTTAGTGATCTAGCCTTTCTAAAAGTTAGTAAAGGGGTAGATAGTATATCTGGACCTATGATGTTATCTGTTCTCAAGATATGCCAATTTTTTCTCATGATGGTTCTCAGTTCGTTGGCATCGCTTGAGAAGGTAGTTATCATCCTAAATTTGTTGGTCCCCATCTCATCTTTCGTCCTTTTCTTCTGTTCGATAAAAAGGCCTTCTCTAGACATATTCCTAACTTTATTCAGAGTTACGTCTAGAAGATCCCTATTGTAACCTCTGATCAAAAATCTAATAACACTAGCTTGTGCAGCTTCTTCAAAATCCACGTCCCTAGTGCTATTACGTTTCAATCTGAGAAACTCCCCATAGGGGATACTCTTGACCAGCCCTGGTGGATGGTTACTTGCCGCATGTAATAAAGAATTTCCGGCCGTTGGTTTCCGATACAGTGACACATATAGTTTGTTATCATTTACACTCACTTTAAGATCTAAAAAATTCACTGATTCAGAGCTGATCTCACCACTGAATTCTAAATTCACTACATTCTTATTCAGATTTCTGATAAATTTGGCCAATTCCTCTGATCCATCCCAGATTATACAAAGGTCGTCTATATAACGATACCAGGAAATAACTCTCCCCATATTGATATCATCAGACGTTCTAGACACCTGCTCCTCCCACCAGCCCACGAATAGATTCGCATAGCTGGGGGCGAAGCAGGTGCCCATCGCCTTACCAGAGATCTGACGATAAAAATCTTCGCCAAAGACAAAAATGTTATTTTTTAACCAGAATTCTGTGAATTGAAGAATCATTGCATTATGTTCAGTGAACTTCAAAGGTTTCTTCTTTAGAAAAGTGTGCCACTGCTTCGAGGCCATGTTCATGCTGGATCCGGGTATACAAACTTGTTTTGTCTAAAACAATTAATTTGTATTCTGGATTCTATTGTTGTTCCTCAATATGCATAAGAAAATCCTGTGAATCTCTAATATATGCAGGTAGGGTTTTAACCAAAGGGAAAAGAAAAAAGTCAATGAAAGTGGATAAATGTTCCGTGAGTCCTCCTTGTGAGGAGACAATTGATCTCCCTGGTGGTTTTGTACTGTTTTTATGTATTTTAGGAATATGATAAAAAAGTATGTACCACTGGATTCAGGCATCGAAGAAATAGATATTCTTCCATATCAAGCACTGATTTATCAAACCAGAGTTTTATCAGCTCATGATATCTTTGTATGCTGTCCAGATACACATCTTTGGAGATCTTCTGATAACAATTATTATCAGACAATTGCCTTAGTGCTTCAGCTTTATAGTTCTCTCTAGTTTGTAGAACTATATTGCCCCCTTTATCGGATGGTTTGCAAATGATCGTATTATCCTTGCTAAGGTTTTCAATAGCTTCCCGTTGTTCTTTGGTTATATTTTGTGTTTTCTGCAATCTAGATTGTTTACCTCATAATACTAGGAGATCTTTATTGACTGCTTCTGCAAATACATCAATAGCATCTGGGGGTAACTCAGGCAAGAATTGTGAAGTTGGTTTGAAATCACTCACACTTTTTCTTGTTCAAATCCTAGTTTTAACGTTCTTTGTACTCGATCTCCCTGTTGGGTATTTACAACTTGATTGTCCAATCTCAGTGATTCCATTACCTCTAAGGCCGCTAGATCTTCACCAGTTAGTGCATCCCTTGTTCTTGGTTTACTCGATTGTTTTCTTTGTTTGAGAAAGTTGGGTTTAGACTTGAAGTATTTATGAAGTTTTAACTTGCGAGTCAGTTTGAAGAGGTCAATGCGGGTTTGAGCATATTCTAATTTATTTGTAGGGCAGAAAGTAAGTCCCAGTCTTAATACTTGTTGTTCAGTATCAGTGAGGGTTTTCTGTGTCAAATTAATGATGGTTAAATTATCTACATCCATTTCTTCCCCTTCCTGTTGCGGGTTACTCTGGATGGAGCGTTTGATCCTTCTGCTCCAGCCACCCCTCCTTGTTTTTCTTTTTCTGCCTCCGGGGTCTGCTCTTGCCCCCTCTTAGCCACGTTTGCCTCATAATACGGAATTACTCTTGAAAAGGGGTCTTCACCATCGTTTGGTTACTCCCTCCATCGTCTGAAGATTCCCCACCAGTAACCTCAGGAAGTGCCTTTTGCAGGTCTGGTGTAAATCTGTTCAGTATTTCCTGAGAAAATAGCATTTAAAAGCATATAATTATCTATGCGCGCGCACCGTGCATGTTAGATGTCAGTAAACATTAGAATCGGTCGAAATCATGAAGTGTCGGCCGCCATTTTGTCTGTCGCACTGAAAAGGAAAGGTGGAAAAAAGGTGGAAAACGTGAAAAGGGGACAGGGAAGAGAGTTCCTGACCCCCTAGCCTTTGTCAGGGGGTCACAGAAGGACCCCCAAGGGTGAAAAAAACATTTTTTTTTTTTTAAATCGCGGGCTGCTGATGACGTCATATATTACATCACTGATGACATATGTGTCTTTCTGTAAAAAAAATATTTGTAATATATGTATAGCTAAAGGTAAATGGAAGAATAAATGGATAAATAAGTGTCTAAATACAGTGATGTAATATCTGACGTCATCAGCAGTGGATTGCGGTTGCGTGAGTTATAGTTACCTGAACTAACTATAACGGGGGAATTTCATTGTTTTTTTTCGAGTGAAATGTCCAGCTAATTTAACATGTGTGAAAACTATGGTTTTTTAAGTGAATATATATATATATATATATATATATATATATATATAAATATATATATATATATATATATATATATATGTGTGTGTGTGTGTGGAACGTAAAAGGGGACTCAAGGAAGCCTTTTAACAGACTCCTTATCAAGTACTTTGAAATTCGGACACCACGTACCTTTTGCCCAACAGCAGACGCCCACAGGAGCATATAACTAGTGGACCTCTCCCCATGCAATACTTACCAGATATTACTGCATTCTGGGAATTGTGGTTTTTGCTGAAAGCCACAGTGAAGTTGGGGCCATGTGATCAAAGGTCAAGCGGACTACCGCCAATGGGAGTGAGCCAAGGCATTTTAAAGGGCGTGGTGGAGCAGTGCCTTGTTTTCAGCGGCATCTGATGAAGGCCGCAAGGCCGAAATGCATTATGCCCGAGCTGTTTCATTAAAGGTCTTCCAGCGTGTCCCTCATGTGGCCTTTACCTCTTTTGAATGGAGTGGTGTATTTGGGATATATATGTGGGTATATATATAATATGTATTAATTACAGTGTTTGTGAGCATATTTATATATTTATATATTTATTGTCATAAATTGAATGTGTATAGTTTTGCACATGTACAGACAACTCTCGCTGCTTATAGTAACTCTTCAGTTACTATGCATTTGCACTTTGCACTATTGATGTCATTTCCTGCATGTAGCACTTTAAATGTCGACCAAACCATAGGCAACGTGTCATGTGATCAAGACCCGAGTGGGGTTCGAAACGCGTGATGGCGGACTTGCTGGCCACGAAATAAAAACCACTTAATTTGCACTGAGAACTTTGGGTCCGCTCTTCGTCATTTTTCTGAGTGAAAGCAGCTGTTGGTGGCGAATCATATATATATATATATGCTCTTTGATGCACCGTGACCAGCGCACTCGCGGATGGGTGCTTTACAAACACAAGGGTGTCCTGCGATATTTATCCAAGCTCTGTTGCATTGCCAATAAACTCTAGCAACTGCCCCCAGTAGTGCTGTTTTTCTTTTTGGGGAACAAGGACACGGAGCTTTGAAGTTGCATGAAAGACAGGAAAGAGTGGTACTGCTGCAGAGTACAAATAAAAGTTCCTGCTAGATAGAAATATCTGACTTTTGTCTAGTGGCAGTTTTGACGCCATAAAGGGCATGCTGGAAAGAACAGATCTTTATTATGTAGAGAGCTAAGTGGATTAGTAAAGCCATGCAGTGGAAACACTTTGAAACAGATGAAATGTATGTGAGAGAGGGGCATGGAGAGATGAGGGGCACGTTTGCAAGGATGGTAGTGAGGGAGTCAAAGGAGGTCATAGTGTGCAATTGTAAAGCACACGTTCACACGCAGGCATCTTGGCGCCAAAAAGATGGTCGCACTGGCTTCCACCAGTGCTAAAAGGCTGCGATGATGGGTATGTGGCAAGGTAAAGTAATACTGCAGCTTTTTTCTCTCTTTCTTAGTCTTTTTGGAGAGCGTACAGATTTCGCAAAGCAGAGGTAAGGTGACCTTGTCATTATTGACTGTTAAACACTTCACTCATGCACACACCCACCTACACTTTAAAACCAACAACCTTTCTACCTTCTACGCAGGATAGTGTTTTAAAAGGATAGTTTTAGGCACTAGCAGAGATGGCATATCATTGGATAAATGCTGCCTAGGCCCTAAGTCTGGTTCTGGAGTCTAGCTCTGAGGCAGGTTCAGAGACTGAGCCAGCAGATAATGAAACAGCATCTGAGGGAGAGGACAATGGAGCCGAATCTGGGAGTGATTTTTCAGTCGGCGCAGCTCCATCCGAAGACTCATCTTCCAGCGAATCTGAAGGAGACGATGTCAGTCGTGCTGTCCCTTTGCCAGCACAGTCTGTGCAGCAGGACACTAGTAACAGGTTAGGACAACCCAGAGTGCAGGCACGTGCGGCCGCAAACACAGTGCTGTCTTGGCAGCCTCCCAATTTAGTTCAGCCCCAAATTCCACTTTTCACTGGTGACGCTGGATGTAAAGTCGATACGGCTATTTTTTTGCCAATTTACTACGTCCATCTCTTTTTGGATATTGACTTCCTTGACAAAATTGTGCAGCAAACAAATTTGCGTGCCGAACAATTTCTGAGGGAGCAAGGAGGCCCTCTTGGGCCTCATTCTAGGGCTCGCAAGTGGACTCTCACTTCTTTAGGGGAGTTGAAGATATTTTTGGGCCTCACACTTAAAATGGGGGTAGTGCATAAACCAACCTTGCTATCCTACTGGTCTATTCTCACAGTTTGGTTAACCCCCATCTTTGCACCATACATGAGAAGATCGTCTTTTGCTATTGCAGTGCATGCTGCATTTCAATGACAATTCTGCTGCATTGCACCGGGACCATCCAGACCATGGCAGGTTGTTCAAAATTCGGCCTGTCGTGGAACATTTGTCTGCCAGGTTTCCAGAGGTTTATACTCCTGGAAAGAACATAGACATTGATGGCCTGGACAATGGACAAAGCAGCACTATCAAAGAAAAGACATGGTTGGATGGTCTTATCCTCATATGAGATACGAGCACCCAACCGCACCTTGTCCAGCATGTCACTGCATCAACCCAGCACCAGCTACTGATGATCAGGTTGGGAACTTTCACTATATAAGACCAGGTACCGAAATGGAAACAGTCATGGCCAACCATGCTTTGCAGACTTTGTGGCCAAGCCGAAGAGTCTCTCAATCACCTAGTGTGCATTTGCCCAGCTGTGAATAAGCTGAGACGGCAATACATACTGCACTCACTTCGCGTTTCGCAAATTAGATCTTGTTGACCCGCCATCATGCAACTATTGATCTGCCATTCACTTCAGACCTCTTGTAGGGCAACCAAATTCCTGCAGAAATTCAGCTTATTATTGTCTAAATCCAACGTATAACGCCAACGCGAAAGTGTTTTAATGGCATCAAAAAGGACTGTAATACCAGCCATTTGCACATGACTTTCAAATAGGAGAGAGGCGATGGCGCACTTTTAGAAATCAACTTGTTTAAAAAAAAAAAGGGAAATTGGGCAAGAATGTGATGCACCGATCAAGCCGACTAATTATAATGAAACGGACATACCTTCCCCTTTTAATATTGCTGAATGCGATATTATTGACAATTTTTAATGTGTTTTTTAAATGGTTTAATTAACTACATGCAATAAAAAACAATTTCACTATAGCCATTGAGGAGTACTTGATCTTGTATAAAGGGAGGCTGCTGTTTAGGCAGTACATTCTGAGCAAACACGCTCTCTATGGCATCAAGCTGTACATGCTGTGTGAGAGCTCGACTGGCTATGTGTACAGCTTGAGAGTGTATACAGGGAAGGACACAACTCTTAACCCTGTAGGTTGCCCTCCCAAGCTAGGTGTTAGTTGCCCTCCCAAGCTAGGGGTTACAGGAAAGATCGTATGGGAGCTTGTCCAGCCACTTCTTCACAAAGGTTATGTGAGAAGTTGGCCTGATATATGCTGTCCACTACTTGTAGTGGGCACCTTGCATCAGTCCAAACAACCCCTTATGGTGATAGGTTAAAGACAACCTTTATTGAAAGCTATCCTAGTGGTTGCTATGGAGAGCAGCCCTGAGGCTAAGTCTTGAAGAATTGTAAAACAGCTTCTTTTACCGGCCTATAATCTGTTGAATCACCAAATGAAAGGACAACCACACCAGGTATATATTTAAAATGTATGTATTTAAGATAAAACACACCCCTCTAGTCTCTTTATGAGGCTAGAGTTCGAAGTACTTAAGTTACAAATCGGTATTCAACAGTAAAAGCATAAATACACGTTTGGGCCCTAGGGGCGTACCAAACCACATACGTATAATGTGGTATAAGAACCACGACTAAACTAGAAACAAGGCCTAGAGCCTGTAAAAGTGCTTGGACAACAAGGAACCACCCTAGGAAGTGACACAGGGGACCCATGGGGGACACGTGCAGTGTGAGAACAAAGATGCAAATTGCTGTTAACTTCTATGGGGAAAGTCACGGTTGTAAATTAAGAGTTTAAGGACGCTTAGAGGATGACTACGAGTGAACCCTTTTGGACTTAGAGGTGTCTAGGGCCAACACCCAAGGGAGCACCGGAGTACTCGAGTTAGCTCACCCAGGGAAGCCGAGTGCATAGGTGTCAAATGGTGTCGGGTCGCGTCGCTGTTTTCAGTGGAAGCTGCTCAGGAAGTGCTGCTACCGTGAAGAGGAGAAGTGTCTGGAGAGATCCAAGCCTGGATCTAGGATGGAAGGAACCTGAAAGCAGAGGTGACAGAGTCTGGGTCACTTACCAGTGACCAAGGGCACGATAGTCCAATGCCCATAGATGTCGGGTGCTTCAGGTGAATTGATAGGTGTCTTGATTCTTCAGCCACGAGGTCCAGGAGGCATCGATGACGACCTGGAGCTGGACTCGAGTTGTCCCACAAAGTCTGTCGAGTGCTGCGGTGTCGGCGATCAGATTAGACCCAACAAGCCTTGGCAACGGAAAGTCACTTGAAAATAGAAAAAGGACGTCGGTGCAGACCAGCAAGGTCTGGGGGACTCACCCAGTGAGGGTAAGTCGAGGCATGTCTGGAGCAACCAGGAAAGCCCAATCAGAAGAGGAGTTGCCTTCATGGGGACCCACTAGCCAACGGGCTAGCGATCGCGAAGGCGCGTCGAGCGGTCGCACTGGAAACTGGCCCACGGATCACTCGTGGAGTGGAGGCCAGAAATCTTCAGAGCAGGAGGTGCTACTCAGAGCCCAAAGCACAACTGCAAGGAAGACCAATAAGATGATGGATCAGCAAAAGATCACGGTGTCCAGGGGTGGCGGTTCCACGTCACCCAGATAGCCAAGAGCCTCAGCTTTGCTGTGGACTCAGGGTAGCCTCGGGGAAGTCTGGAAATCTACCACTGGGGATGCAGAAACTTTGGTGGCCGGCGGGAGCTTCAGAATTGCAGATCAGACAGTTGCTTCTTTGGTCCCTGGCAAGCAGGGGAGTCACTCCTTGACCCCAAGGGAGATTTCTTCAGTTGTCTGGTCTTGAGCAGAGCGTTGAAGGTCCAGGATTCAGTGTCAGAGGTTTGTCCAGGGTAATCCAAAGTCTCAAGGGCTGGGTCCCCATACTTATACAAAGTTTGGGGGTTGTACATACTCTAGGGACCCACCTATGGGAGGGTTTGGAAAGAGGGGTGGTTTCATGCCAGAGCAGGGGCAGGTAGCCCCTGCAACCGGTTTGAACCGGACTATGCACAGGGACACCAAGTGTGCCCCCAGTGCAGGACTTCAAAGCACCAGAGAGTTCTCCCACCCAGCCTCAATACACATCTGCCTGTCTGAGGAGGTGGATACACCTCCCTGGGACAGGAAACCTATTGTCCAGGCCTCCCCTGCCGGAGTTTCGGTCAGCAGCAGGAGGCCAGACCCGTGTCTGTGGCAGTGGTATCCATTTTTTGATGCCAGGGCTGTAGAAAGTCTTTACTGGGTAGACCAGTGTGAACATGTCGCTCCCTCTAGAAGGGTGGAATGCTACCCCTGCCACCTGCATTGGCAGGGGGGTAGTATTCCAAAGTGTTTGACACCAAACACAACATGTTTCCGTGCAGTCAGTCCAAAGTTAGCATTTACCACGAGGTTATAATGCACTTAAGAGTATATGGTCAGGCTGCACCACAAACAGCATCAGAGGAGGTACTCCGAACGCTGCAGAGGGGCTCTGCTCATGCAGGGGCACCCTCTCACATAAAGACCAAGCACTCTGCCTTCAGGATTGTTAAGGCCTGCCATAGGAGTGACTTCTAGGTTTTATATGTGTGTGCAATGGTAGTGATATAGGTAACCTATACCAGTGTAAGGGGTTCAAGCACCACCTTACCCAGGCTGCAGTAGCAGACCTGTGGTGTCATTTTGGAGTGCTTCTCAGGGGTGACATAATACATGCTTCAGCCCCTGGTAGGCCTCTGAGGTACCTATGTCCTAGGTACATAGTATACCATATACTAGGGGCTTATAAGGCACTCCAGAATCCAATGAGAACTGTACCTAATGTACATGGCAACCATTTTAGAGAGGAAGGCTGGGGTCCTGATTAGCAGGGTCACAGCCAGACTAAGGTCGAAAAATTGTGAAACACCATCAAAAAGTGGGGGTACCCATGTGAAACAGATCCTACTCTCCTACACCCCCCCCCCCCAAACGCAGGGACATTAAACTAACCTTGACTAGTTGAGTCTTCATGTTCTAGGTGGAAATACCTAGAGAGTCCATCTGCATTGGCATGGTTACTCCCAGGTCTATGTTCCGCTGTAAAGTCCATCCCCTGTAGGGAAATGGATGACCTAAGCAGTTTGGGGTTTTCACCCTTCATTTGTTTTAGCAATAAGAGGGGCTTATGGTCTGTCTGAACTAGGAATTGAGTACTAAACAAATATGGCCTCAACTTCTTCAGAGCCCAAACCAAGGCAAAGGCCTCCCTCTCAATGGCTGACAAATGTTTCCCTCTAGGGGGTCAGCCTCCTGCTTATGAAAGCTACTGGCTGATCCTGACTTTCATCCTTCAAATTGTGACAGTTCAGACCCTACCCCTAATTCAGATGCGTCTGTTTGGACAATGAATTTCTTGGAGTAATCAGGACTCTGTGGAATGGGAGCAGTGCACATGGCCTGCTTCAGGTCATGAAATGCCTTTTGACAGCTAGCTGTCCACTGAACCTTTTTGGGCATTTTCTTAGAAGTTAAGTCATTCAGGAGTGTCACAATTGGTCCATACCCCTTGACAAATCTCCTATAGTACCCAGTCAGGCCTAAGAAGGCTCTCACCTGAGTCTGGGTAGTGGGAGCAACCCAGTCCATGATGGTCTGGATTTTGCTCTGCAGTGGTTGAACCTGGCCTCCACCTACAAGGTGGCCCAGGTACACAACCTGACTCTGCCCTATCTGGCACTTGGTGGCCTTGATAGTGAGGCGTGCCTTTTGCAAGGCCTCCAAAGCATTCCTTAGTTGGACCAGGTGATCCTCCCAGGTGGAGCTAAAGACAGCAATTTCATCTAGATAAGCTGCACTGTAGGCTTCCAGACCTGTGAGAACTGTATTCACCAACCTTTGGAAAGTGGCAGGTGCATTCTTCAAACCAAAGGGCATGACCACAAATTGGTAGTGCCCACTGGGGGTTGAAAATGCAGTTTTTGGCTTTGCATCATCAGCTAGTCAGATCTGCCAGTAGCCAGCTGTCAAGTCAAATGTGCTAAGGTACTTGGCTGAGGCCAAAGTATCTATAAGCTCATCTGCCCTTGGAATTGGATGTGTATCAGTCCTAGTGATTGCATTGAGACCCCTGTACTCCACACAAAACCTCATCTACCTTTTCCCACCACTGGTGTGAGGTTTTGGCACAAGGACCACTGGACTAGCCCAAGGGCTATCTGAGGGTCCAATAACTCCCAAATGCAGCATTTTCTGGACTTCTGTCCTGATACAGTCCCTGACATGGTCAGGTTGCCTATAAATGTTATTTTTAATATGCAGACTGTCCCCAGTGTCCACTTCATGAGTTCACCAGGTAGTCTGACTTGGAGTCAGAGAAAACATGTTTCTGAACTGATTAAGCACCTGTCTGCAATCAGTTTGCTGCTGGAGCGTGTGAGGCTGCCTGCCAAGGCCACACCATCAACTGACCCATCATCAGGGTTCTGTGAGAGCTGTGACAGGAGGTCAGGGAGTGGGTCACTCTCTTCCTCCTGCCCCTCATCAGTAGCCATGAGCAAGCCCATGTCAGCCCTGTCTACATATGGCTTTAACCTGTTGACATGGACAACCCTATGGGGATTCCTGGGAGTTCCTAGGTCTACTAAGTAGGTAACCTCTCCCTTTTGTTCAACAATAGTGTGGGGTCAACTCCATTTTTCTTGGAGGGCTGCTCGGGCCACAGGCTCCAACACCCACACTTTCTGTCCTGGCTGGTAAACAGTCAGTACAGCCTTTTCGTCATGCCAGGCTTTTTGCAGTTCCTGGCGAGCCTCAAGGTTTTTAATTGCCTTTTTCATGTACTCAGCCATCCTGGAGTGGAGACGAAGTACATAGTCCACTATGTCTTGCTTTGGAGGCTTGAGGCGGAATTTGCGAAATTCACTTTCGCAAATTATCGCGAAAATGTTAAAAATCTCCGCAAACACGCGGCAATATCGCGAAGATGCGGAAGTTTTTTTCCTGCCCGTTCGTGGTATTTTCTGCGTGGTCACGGCTCACCAACTTACCCATGCGGTTGCTCGCGGGCGCGGCCATCTTGTTTTCACTTGTCTCGCGGTGCATGATCGCGAGAAGAAAGACGTGATCGCGTGACGAATGATGTTACTGCGGGCGCGAACTGTCGCGAGACAGCGCAAATGGCTACCAACAATCCAACATCTCGTGGAGAACGCGACCGGATTGGGAAAATTTGTCGGCGAACGCGGGGATTCAGGTAAGGCGATCTCGCGCACGCGAGAATGTATTATTTTACAGCGCAAGCAAGCAAAAAACTTCCTGAGCCTCATGTAGCTGTCATGGAAGCCATTAGTAAAGGCTCACTCGGGATGCGTTCGGTAACATTAAGGAAGGAGGGGGGGGGAGACTTGACAGGTGGTAAAATGTAGTCAAACTCATTATGTTTTGTGGTATATGAATGTGATGGGCCCTTGCATGGCGGTGGTATGTTTGTGTGAATGCTAGTGATCTGGTTGTTTGGGCCCATGGCTGGTGGTATGGAAGTCTTGTGTGTGGTGTGTGAATGGCGTGTGAATGGACCATAAAGTGGTTGACGCCATGAAGTGGCTTTATGGCGCCCCTTCAGAAGGCTTGGCTTCAATATATACATACTTTGATAAGTATTTGTGCTTTTGAGAGAGGGTCCAGTTTTACTATATAACAAATGCCCTGGGCCTCCCTTGTCACTCAGCCAGTATGAACCCCTACGTAGGCCCTGCTGTCTTTGTCTGTAGGCCTTTTGTTAAATTGACAAAGGCAGATATTAGCAGATGGAGAACAGAGCACAACTTATTTCAAAGGACAGGTAGAGGGGCAGGGGACGTGTTATACGAACAGCACTCCCCCCAGCCCCATTGGCGCTAACGCAAACATCTGGCGGTTGTCAGTACAAGTAGACAAGGTAAGGGATAAACTCACTGAACTACTGGATGGCATTGGCCAAATTGGTAATTAACACCGACTGACACTCAATGAATTGGCTAGTGCTGCAGGCCCAGTGGCTCCACATAGTAGTGGGGTCCTAACCATCTTGCCAAAGCAGGTATCATTGATAGACTTACATCAGGAAGCCCAAAATGTATCCACACCACAGACCAACACAGCAGCTACTGTAAATATACCCCAAGCTCAGCCAACAGTTATTAGCAATAGCTCCCAGATGACACCACTAGCTGTGCTTATACCTTAGATATTACCGCCAGTAGTTGCATCACCCAGGCCCACGACGCCACGGCTAGAACTAGATCATTCGGACCTCTCAAGCGCAATTAAACTGGCAGAATACAGGAGGGGAAGGCAGAGAAGAACAGAGGCAGAAACATTGGTGGTGCTGGGTACACATGGGCACCCAGATAACCTCCCATACGATTATAAGGTATCTGGCTCAGCACGCCTGCGTGCCATAAGGAACAAAAACGTGCACAACATTGCTCTCAGCAGACCATCCCCCTGTCACTGACTAACGGCCTGACACCAAATGAGATGGTAATACTTGGAGAAGGGTCAGACTTCTAAGTCAATCCATTCTCAGATAATTTGGCAGGTCGGACAGAAGCTAATGCACCTCAAATGACTGTCTGGCCCCGAGATGTGTCATTTGAGCCGCAAGACATGGCCACAACTGAAGAATGTATCTTCTGTGGGGCAGGAGATGATGATTGGGATTATGATTACATGCGCCCAACCCTAAGGGTCTGGCAGAAATATGCACGCAGATTTGACCACACACGAACCACAGGGGTGACACACCAGATGCCCCTACTGTTTAAAAACGCCAATGACTGCCCCATCTATGTCCCATGGACACTGATGGACAAAGAAAATCTGAAGAAACAACTCCCGCCCCTCACAGAGGGCGCTGGAACATGGATACAAACCTTTGAAAACAACACTGCTGGTGTACAATTGGCTATTGGGAATGTAAAGAGTCTGCTTACCTCCCTGATTGGAGAAGATGCAGAAGATATGTTCACACACGTTGACAAAAGACTTACCACCACTGATACACAATGTGATGGTAATTCCTTCAATAAAATTAGAGCAGCCATATGGAACGAACTGCCCCGTAAGTCGGATTTCACGAACACTGCAACCCAATGAAGACCCAGCGCAGTACATTTCAAGAATGAAGAAAAAGTGGCATCAGGAATTAGGAGAGAAATGGGACGTGACTGGGGGCAACTGTAGGTTCTTTTACCACACAGTGAAAAAGGGACATCCCACCGCAGTACAGGACAAATTAGACGGGATAGTAGCGATGGAATGCAAAACATTGCCAGAAATACACCATCATGCCATTGCCATTGTTGTCGCATCGGAGTGCTTTGCCTGTGCCGTTCATACCCCTAAGGCTTCCTGAGCCATCTTTCTTTGCCCTGCTTGTCTCCCTCCCGGCGCCGTGTCCGCTGCTCTCGCGGCCGCGTTACGAGGGGGACTACATTTCCCAGCAGCACCTGGAGCGGAAGCTCTTGGCCAATCAACATCGCCCGGAGGCGCTACAAAAGCGAGGCTATCCCCGGTGGAGCGGGGGAACTTACTGCCATTGTCGTCGCATCGGAGTGCTTTGCCTGTGCCGTTCATACCCCTAAGGCTTCCTGAGCCATCTTTCTTTGCCCTGCTTGTCTCCCTCCCGGCGCCGTGTCCGCTGCTCTCGCGGCCGCGTCACGAGGGGGACTACATTTCCCAGCAGCACCTGGGGCGGAAGCTCTCGGCCAATCAACATCGCCCAGAGGCGCTACAAAAGCGAGGCTATCCCCGGTGGAGCGGGGGAACTTACTGCCATTGTCGTCGCATCGGAGTGCTTTGCCTGTGCCGTTCATACCCCTAAGGCTTCCTGAGCCATCTTTCTTTGCCCTGCTTGTCTCCCTCCCGGCGCCGTGTCCGCTGCTCTCGCGGCCGCGTCACGAGGGGGACTACATTTCCCAGCAGCACCTGGGGGGAAGATCTCGGCCAATCAACATCGCCCGGAGGCGCTACAAAAGCGAGGCTATCCCCGGTGGAGCGGGGGAACTTACTGCCATTGTCGTCGCATCAGAGTGCTTTGCCTGTGCCGTTCATACCCCTAAGGCTTCCTGAGCCATCTTTCTTTGCCCTGCTTGTCTCCCTCCCGGCGCCGTGTCCGCTGCTCTCGCGGCCGCATCACGAGGGGGACTACATTTCCCAGCAGCACCTGGGGCGGAAGCTCTCGGCCAATCAACATCGCCCGGAGGCGCTACAAAAGCGAGGCTATCCCCGGTGGAGCGGGGGAACTTACTGCCATTGTCGTCGCATCGGAGTGCTTTGCCTGTGCCGTTCATACCCCTAATGCTTCCTGAGCCATCTTTCTTTGCCCTGCTTGTCTCCCTCCCGGCGCCGTGTCCGCTGCTCTCGCGGCCGCATCCCGAGGGGGACTACATTTCCCAGCAGCACCTGGGGAGGAAGCTCTCGGCCAATCAACATCGCCCGGAGGCGCTACAAAAGCGAGGCTATCCCCGGTGGAGCGGGGGAAATTACTGCCATTGTCGTCGCATCGGAGTGCTTTGCCTGTGCCGTTCATACCCCTAAGGCTTCCTGAGCCATCTTTCTTTGCCCTGCTTGTCTCCCTCCCGGCGCCGTGTCCGCTGCTCTCGCGGCCGCGTCACGAGGGGGACTACATTTCCCAGCAGCACCTGGGACGGAAGCTCTCGGCCAATCAACATCGCCCGGAGGCGCTACAAAAGCGAGGCTATCCCCGGTGGAGCGGGGGAACTTACTGCCATTGTCGTCGCATCAGAGTGCTTTGCCTGTGCCGTTCATACCCCTAAGGCTTCCTGAGCCATCTTTCTTTGCCCTGCTTGTCTCCCTCCCGGCGCCGTGTCCGCTGCTCTCGCGGCAGCGTCACGAGGGGTACTACATTTCCCAGCAGCACCTGGGGCGGAAGCTCTCGGACAATCAACATCGCCCGGAGGCGCTACAAAAGCGAGGCTATCCCCGGTGGAGCGGGGGAACTTACTGCCATTGTCGTCGCATCGGAGTGCTTTGCCTGTGCCGTTCATACCCCTAAGGCTTCCTGAGCCATCTTTCTTTGCCCTGCTTGTCTCCCTCCCGGCGCCGTGTCCACTGCTCTCGCGGCCGCGTCACGAGGGGGACTACATTTCCCAGCAGCACCTGGGGCGGAAGCTCTCGGCCAATCAACATCGCCCGGAGGCGCTACAAAAGCGAGGCTATCCCCCGCGTCGCGGGATCGCGCGCGGGCTGAGCCCGGGCAGAGGGCGGGCCGTCTGTGGCCGTCCGGGGCTGACCATGGCTGGGCTGGGCCACCTCCCTTGATTTTCACCACAGGTATTTAGTTGCTCTTTCAATCTAAGGGGTTCTGTGTATATATCGAGTGTACGGTGACTGTGAACAATGGGGAAAACTACCAAATGGCCACCCGTTCGTCTGTTAAAACTAAAGCCCCAACTAAGACCCCTCTCCCAAGTCTAACAGCAATAGACAGGATGCTGCATAAAACAATTGGGGTAGTCGCCAATGCTATTGAGAGCACCGAGAGGCGGCTATCACTACCCCCTAGTCTATGTTTGTTAGCGCAACAGCAACAGGACACAGAGGATCACTCTAATGCCATGCTGAGTATGCAATTATCGCAAGAATCTATATTAATGGCCTCTTATGCGGACTTTCCTGTCAAGGACTCGAACTGTGTTGTAATTTCGCAAACTACACCTCCTGATAATTTTATGATTCGAGAAAATAGGTTGTCTTTAACTCCTAGATTAGGACTAAGTGAGGGACAATCTAATACAAACAATGTGCCCGATCACAGGGAGGAGATAATCGTTTGTGAAAATGAAGATATAAACACTGTGGGTTTGACAATTGGGGTAACCTCCCTGCAGGAGATACAGGGGAGTAGACCAAAAACAAAAGTGGCGCAGATTGTGCGCAAGAAAGGGAAACCAAAAGGCAAAAATAAGAAATCTGTTTTACCCCCCCCCCGCCAAGAGAATGGAGCTAAAAGAAAGTCATTAAATAGTATTGAAGATAACTCTACCCTGCAAGAAGGCATTACATTGAGTGATTTGGTAGACTTCATGATAAAAATTGAGCAGGTAATGAAGTCTTTGATATTGCCAGTGGTAGGAAGATTAAAGACCCTTGTTGATAAAATTGAGGGCTTAGAAAAGCAAGGGACAGGTACTTTAGAAACATTGGAACATTTTAGTGCACTAATTAAATCTAAAGTTGCATTAAGTACTAATAATACAGATGATACTGTTATTAATGTTCCGCATACATTAGTACCTGCAACTCTACCTGAAAGGAGCAAGAAGGATGATGCACCCCTTATTCTACCTACGGGGGCAAATATGTCGAATAAAATAGATACTGGTGGAAAAAGAACTGAAAAAGAGAAAGGTAAGGGATATGATGAGAAGGAGGGAATGGCAGACTTAAAAATCTATAATCAAAATGATAAGGATAAAAGAATATATATTGACCTCCCTCCACAGTCAATTCCCTATACCGTAGTGTTGACAGGGGTACCAGAGTTGAGTAACGGAAAGGCAGAAAACTATCAGGAACTCAAGAATAAGGTAATTCACTGGCTGAATCACAATAGGCCATTGCCTGGACAAACTCGTGTAGAAATTCTAAATGTTAGGAGGGTACACTGGATTGGACAGAGGCATAAAGATATTCAAGGAGATTGTATTATCGTGAACTTGAGGGACAGAAGAGCTGTGAGTTTTATTTGTCAATGGGAACCTAACTATAACACTGGCAGAATTCAGACCTTAGACCTAACCTACTTTTACCCGGTAATGGATTTAAGGAGAGATGATACCTGGCATTCCGGGGAATATAGGTTCAGACATAGAGGTAATGTTAGCCCAATTTTTAAAATCCCTTTAGCAAATAGATTCCAGATCCTGCAGGGGCTAGAAGATATTGACTGACTCAAGGGAGACAATAGACCCACTGATTTGAATATTCTCAAAAGTTATGAGAACGGCACAATGATTTGCTCCATTCCTGGTACACCACTGGCCAGAATGATGGCTGTCACTGTAGATTCTTCCCTAAAAGTTCAGATAAGAGCCCGTCCAGCGGATGAACAAGCATTCTCCACTGCAGTGCACATTGTTGTTACCAACACGCCAGAAATGCTCCCAAAAGAATTCCTTTTTCACCCACAATCTCAGGATTCCCCATTACCCAGCAGGAACATGACCCTAGACATACATGATCTTGAAATTACACCTAATTATTGGGCTTCCAGCACTTGACAACAATGCCCACACCTGGGCCTGCGTCATTTTACTGGAACCTGGACAATTGGTGAGAAACATTTCAGATGAACAACTCTTTGGCCCCCCTGAAAATTCTGACAAAATAGAAATCGTCTACTTAAATGAAGCTCCTCTCTCAGTAACAGTGGAAGTTAGGACCCCAACTCCAGTCACACTGTTTGATACCTTACGTGACTCAGACCTAGCTCAAGTACCCTGAAATTTGTGGACAACAGGTCCAAATGATGTGGGTCTTATTCAATCAGCTGAGCCATTCAAAGTAACACTCAAACAGGGCGCCATACTCCTTAGAGTGCGCCAGTACCCACTCTCCAAAGAAGCAGAGGAGGGCATTGCCCCGACTATACAAGCATTGCTAGACCAAGGTGTAATATACACCTGTGTCTCGCCTTGCAACACCTGTCTCTTTCCTGTGAGGAAAGGTAAAACTAATCAATGGAGGCTAGGTCATGATTTACGCTCCATTAACAGCATAGTGGTTCCAGAATTTCCCATTGTCCCAGAACCCTCAGTAATACTAACAAATATTCCTTAAGATACACAATACTTTTCTGTCATAGACCTAAAAAATGCTCTTTTCAGTGTCCCATTGCCCCTTGACAGCCAGTTTTTATTCACATTTCAATTCAGAAATAGATAATTCATGTATAAAAGATTACAACAAGGCTATTGCGAGTCCCTTAGCGTGTTCAACAGAGTTGTCAAAGATGATTTGTCAAATTTCCAATGTGACAGCACCCTGCTACAATATGTCGATGACATACTCCTCTGTAGCACCACAGAGCAACAGTGCCGGCAGGATACATTTGCTCAGCTTACAACACTAGCACAGAGAGGATACAAGGTAGATAAACAGAGACTGCAATACTGTCAGAAGGAAGTACAGTACCTAGGTCAGCTGATTTCAGCATCAGGGAGAAGAGTTACCGCAGAAAGAGTAGGGGCAATCAGAAACACTCCAGAACCACAGACAGTCAAAGACATGCAAATGTTCCTAGGACTAGTGAACTGCGTTAGACAATGGGTCTTTGACTATTCTACCATCACTGCACCACTCCTGAAAGCTGTCATAATGGCCAAAGACAGACATAATAAGCTTGACTGGACACCTGAAATGACATCAGCCTTTGCACAGTTGAAAGATGAGATTACAAATCCACCAGTGTTAGGCTCTCCTGACTACACAAATGAGTTCTATCTGTTCACTCACTGTAATGGACAGGTCATGACAGCAGTTCTCACTCAGAAATACCCAATGGGCCACAAACCAATTGCATACTTCAGTGGCATGTTAGACTCAGTAATGAAGGGCCACTATCCCTGTGAACAAGCTCTGTCGACTGCAGTGTTTGCTGTTGAAAAAAGCACCCCCATAGTTATGGGTTCCCCTCTGACACTGTACACTGAGCATGCTGTCTTTCCAATAATACAAAAAGCTAAAACGACCCTTACCATGCAAAGAGTGTCAGGCTATGAAGTCATACTGTCATTACCATCCTTGAAAGTTGTTAAATGTCATACTGTAAATCCAGCCACGTTTTTTGCCCATCCCATTGCCTTCACAGATAATGACACTTATGACTGTGCCACGTACTGTCCAGATGAATCAGGAACAGCAAAGGAGTACTCATTGCCAGACAGTACAATTTACTTTGTTGACTGTTCCTCTACCAATGATCAAGAGACAGGGATAAGATACACAGGAGCGGCAGTGGTCAGAGCAAAACAGAATGACTTCTCCGATTCTCTAGGCATTGTACAGCAAATAACATTGCCATCACATTACTCAGCACAAGCAGCATAATTAGTAGCACTGATTGAACTCTAAAACATGGAGCAGATAAACACATCACTGTATATTCCGATTCCGCATATGTCACCACAACACCACATTTCAGCATCGTGAGATGGAAAAGGCATGGCTTTCTCAAAACAGATGGCACGCCTGTGATGCACAAACAGTTACTTGAAGAGTTAATTGACACATTGACATTGTCAGCTGAAGTAGCTGTAGTGATGTGTGCGGCACACAAAAATGGCCAAGATTTCGTTTGTAGAGGTAATGCCCTGTCAGATTGGGCTGCAAAAGCAGCCGCCAGAGGACCCCAGCCTATACCATCACCATTCACAGCATTACCACAACATCTCTGTGCCCCCATCCTGCTTGCCAAGATGCACCTTTAGCAGTATAGGACGATACATGAAGTGCATTTGATGACACCAGTGATTCGCCACTCTAAGATACCCCTGATCCAACACTTCCATACACTTCCATACACTATCGACAGTACACAGCAATAGGATCACATTGCACAGCTGCACCTCCGAGAGGTCCAGGAGAGTGCCCCAACTGAAGAAAAAGAGGGGAGTACAACAGGATGCTTCATATTTCACTTACAGGCAGACGATAACAGGAAAGCCTGTCATGCCCCAGGCCTTATTGCAAATAGCACTCACTCAGTTACACCTTCCCATACATGTTTCCCATGATAACATGTCCACTACTTTACAGACAGATTGGTTCATCCCCAATGCTTATGAGCAGATACAACTCTTTGTTCATCAATGCCTCATCTGTCAGCAATATTCACCTAACCCAACTATGAAAACACTAACTTCAACAATACCGAAGCCCAAAGGTCCTTTTAGAGAGCTCCATATTGACTATGTTAAGATAATTGACAGATGCCAGAATTACGGATACCTCATTGTGATGGTATGCCCATTTTCACGGTGGATTGAGGCTGGACCATGTGTCCATTGTGACGCAAAGTCCACAGCTACTTTCCTGCTTCGTGAGGTCATCTCACGCTGGGGCTTGCCCGACGCCATTCGTTGTGACAACGGCAGCTATTTTTCAAACACCATTTTTGACATGATTACCACAATGTTAAGACTTAAACATAAATTGGCCTCAGCCTATCACCCACAAAGCAATGGTATTTGTGAGCCTGCTCAAAGCTAAAATCAGTAAGATAAGTGCCACAATTGGAAAGAAATGGGTCTATTGCCTTCCCATTGCTCTGCTTTCCTTTAGAAACACTCCCAGTTCTGATCATCACCTCACACCTCACCAGCTTGTCACTGGCAAATCAATGAACGTAGTAGTTCCCTCCACCAGACCCAAACTAGATACTGAGACTTCTTCTGAGATTGTGAAAGCTGAATTGTTTGCTTATTTATGTGCACTAACACGTGCTGCAAAGTTCCTTTCTATTCAGATATCAAAGACAAAGAACAAAGGTCCTATTTCTGATGAACTTCCACCTATCTGCCCTGGGACACAGATCTTTGTAAAGAAAGCGGTCCGAAAGTGGAGAGACACCAAGTACGACAGACCTTATAAAGTCGTGGACTCTTCACCCACAGCTGTGGGAATAGCTCAGAGGAAGGCATGAATACATCGGAGCCATGCGAAGATCCACCCGCACCATCCCAAACCTAAATGATGAGCAAGAAGAGGGCGTTTTGTTTCCACTGACGAATCTAAGAACGGGAGGATGGCGATCACATGGTGGTCTATGGACTGAGACACAGTAACAGACGCACCCCTCGTGCAGAAATCTCATTCAAAAAGATATGTACTATCTGTAGGAGAGTAGGATCTGCTTCACATGGGTACCCCCACTGTTTGTTGGTGTTTCACTGTTTTTCGACCTTAGTCTGGCCCTGCTAATCAGGACCACAACCTAGCTGCTTCTTCTCTAAAATGGTTTCCATGTACATTAGGTACATATCTAATTGGATTCTGGAGTGCCCAATAAGCCCCTAGTATATGGTATACTATGTACCTAGGGCATAGGTACTTCTGAGGCCTACCAGGGGCTGAAGCATGTTTTATGCCACCCCTAGGAAGCACTACAAAATGGCACCACAGGTCTGCTACTGTAGCCTGGGTAAGGGTGTGCTTGCACACCTTACAGTGGTAAATGCTACCTATATCACTAACATTGCACACACATATAAAACCTATAAGTCACTCCAATGGCAGGCCTTAATCCTGAAGGCAGAGTGCTTGGTTTTTATGTGAGAGGGTGCCCCTGCATGAGCAGACCCCCTCTGCAGCGTTCGGAGTACCTCCTCTGACGTTGTTTGTGGTGCAGCCTGACCATATACTTTTAAGTGCATTATAACCTTGCGGTAATTGCTAACTTTGGGATGGCTGCACGGAAACATGTTGTGTCTGGTGTCAAACGTTTTGGAATACTACCCCCCTGCCAGTTCTGGTGGCGGGGGTAGCATTCCACCCTCATAGAGGGAGAGACATGTTCACACTGGTCTAACCCGGTAGGACTATCTACAGCCCTGGCACCACAAAATGGATGCCTCTGCCACAGACACGGGTCTGGACTCCTGCTGCTGACCAAAACTCCGGCAGGGGAGGCCTGGACAAAAGGTTTCCTGTCCCAGGGAGGTGTAACCACCTCCCCAGACAGGCAGATGTGTATTAGGGCTGGGCGGGAGCTTTGAAGACCTGCACTGGGGGCACACTTGGTGTCCCTGTGCATAGTCCAGTTCAAACCGGTTGCAGGGGCTACCTGCCCCTGCTCTGGCACGAAACTAGACAAAGGAAATGGGTGTAATCACCCCTCTTTCCAAACCCTCCCATAAGTGGGTCCCTAGAGTATGTCCAACCTCCAAACTTAGTATAAGTATGGGAACCCAGTCCTTGAGACTTTAGATTACCCTGGACGAAACTCTGCAATATATATCCTGGACCTTCGACTTTCTATTTTGACTAGAAGACTGAAGAAATCTCCCTTGGGGTCAAGGAGTGACTTCCCTGCTTGGCAGGCATCAAAGAAGCAACTGTCTGGTCTGCAATTCCGAAGCGCCCATTGGATGCCGAAGTCTCTGCATCACCAGAGGTAGATTTCCTGACTTCCCCGAGGCTACCCTGAGTCCACAGCAAAGCTGAGGCCCGTGACTATAGTGGGGGAAGAGGAACTGGGACCCCTGGGCACTGCGTCCTATTGCTGGTACATCAACTTCCTGTTTATCCTTGAAGTTCTGCTTTGGGCTCCGAGTGTCCCCAGCCTTGAGCACTGACTGCACTGAAGATCTCTGGCCTCCACTCCATGAGTGACCCGTGGGCCAGGTTTCAGTGCGACCACTTGAGGCTCCGTCGCAACCGCTTGCCCGTTGGCTAGTGGGTCCCCACGAAGGCAATTCCTCTTCTGCTTGGGCTTTCCTGATTGCTCCAGATGTGCCCGACTTGCCCTTGTTGGGTGAGTCCCTCAGACCTTGCTGGTCTGCACCGACGTCCTTCTTCTCTTTCCATGAGACTTGCTGTTGCCAAGGCTTGTTGGGTCCAATCTGGTCGCCGACACCGCAGCACTCGACAGACTTTGTGAGACAGCTCAAAACCAGCTCATGAACTTCGTCAACGCCTCCTGGACCTCGTGGCTGAATAGTTAAGACACCCATCAACTCACCTGAAGCACCCGACATCTGTGGGCATTGGTCCATCCTGCCCTCGGTCACTGGCAAGTGACCTAGACTCTGTCCCCTCTGCTTTCAGGTTCCATCCATCCTAGATCCAGGCTTGGATCTCTTTGGACACTTCTCCTCTTCACGGCAGCCGCAGTTCTTCGCCAGCTTCCATTGTAATCGAAGACGCGACCCGACACCAAAAGACACCTATGCACCGGGCTTCCCTGGGTGAGGTAACACGAGTACTCTGGTGCTCCCGTGGGTGCTAGCCCTAGAACTTAATTCCAAAACGTTTTGGTCCTCGATTCTAAGTGTTCCTAATCTTTACATTTTAAACCGCGACATTGCCCGTTGAAGCTAACGGGAACCCGCGGTTGTGTTTACACACTGCACACGGCCCCCATGGGTTCCCTGTGTCACTACCTTGGGTGGTGCCTTGGGGTCCCAGCAATTCTACAGGCTCTAGGCCTTGTGTTTAGTTCAGTCGTGGTTCTTATACTACTTTATTGGTATATGGTTTGGTACGCCCCTAGGGCCCAAACGTGTATTCCTGTTGATTGCTAACTTGTAACTTAAGTACTTCGAACTCCAGTCTCATAAAGAGACTGGAGGGGTGTGTTTTATCCTAAATACATATATTTTAAAAATATACCTGGTGTGGTTGTCCTTTCATTTGATCATTCAAGAGATTATATACTGGTAAAACAAGCTGCTTTACATTCCTTCAAGACATAGCAATAGAAGGCTGCTCTCCATAGCTATCACTAGGATAGGTTTCAATAAAGGTTGTCTTTAACCAATTCACCATAAGGAGTTGTTTGGACTGATACAAGGTGCCCACTAGAACTAGTGGACAGCATATTTCAGGCCAACTTCTCACACTATCGTTTATATAGTCCTTGTTACATTTGGTTTTGCAATTGCTGTGTTCCACTGGCTTGCAGCACTCTCACACTGCACAAATAGGGAGAAGTGTGCTGCTGACAAGATTAGAACTGCCGCCACGACAGTGCACCCCAGGTCCGAGACACTTCCTGGTAACATGCGAACTAAGTGAAGCACCATTAGTTATGGAAAAGGTCCAAAGTCCTTTGTCAAAAGTACTAGCACCCCTAATAGTGAAGAGAGTTCAGACATAGACGAAGCATTAGGTATACATTAAGTACCCAATGTAAGAAAGCGCTGGTGAGGTATACGTTAGGTACCCAACGTAAGAAAGCGCCGGTCCAATAGTCTCAGACTGGGTCAGTGATCTCCAAAACACAGTTAACACATTTTAAGCAGCACTCTACGCCTGACTTCCCCTCCCAGCGCCCTGACAAGCCAGCAGGAGATCATGGGGTCCATAACGCACTATTAGATAACATGTGGTATAGAGACATGATGGAAGTTGGGAAGAAGGTTACAAATGAGTCCTGTTTTGTGTGCTCACACATTCCCCACGCTGTAGGTGCAGATAAACGGATTTTTCCCAGAGAAGTCCCACCACCGACTGCCAAATGTCTCCTCCGCCTGTTTCTTTGCCGTATACACAGACAGATCCAGCTCCTGTCAGCAAATCTTGATACTGTGCTTATAAACACCACAGAATGGGATTATAGTTATGTAACGCACAGGGTTGTGACTGACGTGTCAGAATATAAAAGGGAGACGGAAAATGTTTATAGGGGAGTAATGGTCCCTGACGTGCTCAAAGAAGTACAGCGGTGGGAGTATATTTTTAAGGCATTTTGGTATTCAAACTTTTCATCACCTCAGGCAATATCGGGAGACCTGGGGTTGTACGGAATTTGTGTCAGCCCGTTGATCCCACAACTTTCCCACACAAAAATATGTGGAAAAAGTGATTTTGTCAGTTAAATTTGAGGTTTGCAGGGGATTCTGGGCAAGAAAACATTGGGGGATCCACGCAACCAAAACCTCCCTGGAATCCCCGTGTGTTTAGTTTTTAGAAATGTGTGTGTTTGGTAGCTTTCCCTAGCTGGCCGTCAAGCACAGGGCCAAAAAATCCAAGTGACTCCCTTGCTAAACTAGGTTGTTTTGTGATAGGCAATTTTGATGTCTCCTTTATACGTTTTGGGCCCTTGCCTGTCACAGATACTTGGGCCTCCCACACGAGTGAGGCACCATTTTTATCTGGGGGAACGCTGGGTGGTAGTGGATTTGTGTCATCCTGGTGATCCCGCAACTTTCCCACACAAAAATGTGTGGAAAAAGTGACTTTTTAAGCTAAATTTGAGGTTTGAAGGGGATTCTGGGTAAGAAAACGTTGGGGGATCCATGCAACCAATATCTCCCTGGAATCCCCAGGTGTCTGGTTTTCAAAAATGTGTGGGTTTGATAGGTTTCCCTAGCTGGCCGCTGAGCATGGGGAAAAAACCCCAAGTGACTGCCTCGCAAAACCAGGTAGTTTTTGTGATAAGCAATTTTGATGTCTCCTCAATATGTTTTGGGCCCTTGCCTGTCACGGGTACTTGGGCCTCCCACAAGAGTGAGGCACCATTTCTCTTGGAAGACTTTGGGGAATGCGGGGTGGGTGGAATTTTGTGGATCCACGCAGATACCAGAACTTTCTACCACAGAAATGTGAGGAAAATGTGTTTTTTTGGACTAATTTTCAGGTTTGCAAGGAATTCTGGGTAACAGAACCTGGAGAGAGCCAGCCAAGTCACCCCATCCTGGATTCCCCTTGGTGTCTAGTTTAAAAAAATGTATAGGCTTGATAAGTTTCCCTAGGTGCTAGCAGGACTAGGGTTCAAAACCTACAGCTAGGCAATTTGCTAAAAAAGGGTCAGTTTTCACTGTGAAAATGTGGTGTGTCCACATTGTGTTTTGGGACGTTTCCTGTCGCGGGTACTTGGGCCTCCCACACAAGTGAGGTACCATTTTTCTTAACAGACTTTGAGCAACGCGGTGTAGGTGGAATTTGTGGAACCACACAGATTTCAGAACTTTCCACCACATAAATGTGAGGAAAATGTGGTTTTTTGGACATTTTTTTTTTTTTAAGTCTTTTTATTAGGAAAACATAAACCACATTACAGCAAAGGAAACAAACTAAAAAGGAGCAATCACCAGGATTAGCACACCATTTAGGATAGACATATCACATATATGACTAAAGAAATTAAAATAAACAACAGCAATAACAATACGAGCACACAATGACACTAATCTTTAAGGGGACTCCCTGTCTACATTATATGTGGAGTCATCAGTAAAGGGGGTACATAAAAATCCTCTATATTCGTTCGTTCCAAGAGCCCCACATGTTTGACCATTTGTCTGGGCAGCCTCTACTTTCATATATCACCTAAGATTGTTAGCATCCCAAATGTTCAGGAGACAATGTCTAGGGGAGGGAACTATCGATTTCTGACATATTTGGGACATGGTAGAGAGAACCTCGGTCCAATAGTGTTGGAGGATTGGACAGTCCCACCACTGATGTAGGAAGGTACCCAAGGAGCCGCAATCACGGGGGCAGAGTGGGGAGGTAATTAAACCCATTTTGCCTAGAGACGTGGAGGTGTAAAAAGCCCTGTGAAGTACTTTAAATTGTATAAGCTTAAAGCGGGATTGGATTCCTACCTCCCTGTGAGATGGCAAGGCCTCCCTCCAGTCCTCGTCCGGTATATCCCATATATCGTCAACCCATTTCATGCGAAGTTATTCAAGTGGTTCTGGTAAGTTGTTAAGTATCTTGCAGCAAGTTAGGGAAATGGCCTTGTCCGGAAGGTAGTCGTCAGGGATTCGGTCTCCTAGAGGTGATGAGATGGGCAGATCAGAGCCTTTGGGGATGGCTTTATTTAGTGCACTGCGTGCTTGTAGATAACGGAATTTTTCCCCTTCATGAAATTGGTATTTTGCCTGTAATTCATCGAATGGAACAACCGTACTCCTCACCCACATGATGAAAGGCCAATCAAGTCCCATTTATCAAAACCGGGTAGACTCAACAGCATTCCCAGATGACAGGATTCCAGCAATGGAGTAACTCGCAAGATTTTACCCTTCCAACCTAACTCGGCAGTGAGACCGTGGTAGAGGTGGGCGGAAAAAATGGTAAGTTCTTGGGCCCTCCATATAGCACCCTCATATAGTTGCCCACTGCCATATTGAACCAATCCATTCTATACGCTGGGTCCGTGATGGGGCGGTGGGCCTAGTGATTGAGGGGCCACCAATTGCAATGCCCAGTAATAGGTTTTGACTGCAGGAAGTGCAATATCACCATCGTACCAACTACGTAAGAGTTTTGTCAAGGCGATGCGGGGAGTGCCGCCATCCCAAAGTAATGAACAAACCTCAGAATCAATCATTAAAAAATATTGTGGTGAGACAGGGTAAGGTGTATTTTGTAGAGTGTATAAAAAGCGGGGAAGCGTCATCATGTTGAAGAGGGAAGCTCTACCTAGTAGGATAAGGGGCAGCGCCCTCCAATGCTGCACGTCTGCCTGGAGGCGATGCAGGGGAGGGAGGAGATTTCTACTGTAGAAGACACTCTAGTCCCTCGTGGCAGAAATACCCAGATAGCGGAAGCCATTCATAACAATATTGGCCGTACAGCCCGGAGGAAGCCGTGGGGGATCTCCACTGAGGACATACACCAAGGACTTGTCCCAGTTGATGGTATAGCCCGAGTATTTCCGATAAAGAGCTAGAATATGGAGCACTGTATGGAGCGAAAACCGAGGTTTGGCCAAATACAAAAGAATATCATCCGCATAAAGTGATATTCTATCCAACCAATCCGGAGCCCAATTCAGCCCACGAATAGACGGGTCTCCTCTAATCCATACCGCTAAGGGCTCCAGCGCCAGAGCGAAGAGCAACGGTGACAGGGGGCAACCCTGCCTCGTGCCCTTCCCCAGCTCAAAAATTGTCGATCTGCCACCATTAACAGAAACTCGGGCCAAATGTTTGGTATATAATAAACGCACCCAGGCCATAAAGCATGGACCAAAGCCGTATCTTTCCAGAGAGGCAAATAAAAAGGGCCACTCCATCATGTCAAATGCCATTTTAGCGTCCAAGGACACGATCACTGCGTCTTCTTGTATGGTGGAGGCCCTGCCCAGTACTCCAAAGAGGCGACGGAGGTTGAGTGCCGTGTTTTTTGTCGGCATGAATCTGGATTGATCCGGGAGTATTCATTTATGGAGGTGGGGCGATAGGCGAAGGGCCAAGAGTTTGGCTAGGATTTTGACCTCTGGGTCAAGGAGGGAGATTAGTCGATAGGAACTGATTTGATCTCAGGGTGTCCCCTCTTTGTATATGACAGCAAAATTAGCAAAACGCTGAGTCTCCGGCAAACTCCCATGTTCTACACTTTCCTCATACATTCGTACTAGGTAAGGAGCCATTATCGATGAGGCCGCTTTGTATAGCTCGATTGGGAGGCCACTGGGACCCATGGCCTTCCCAGAGCCCAGTGCCTCAATAGCCTTGGACACTTCCTCCGGATCAAGTGGGGCGTCAAGGTCTGCTACATCTTGAGGGTCTAACCTCGGTAGGGGGAGGGTAGAAAGTAAGTCGGCTGCCTCTTCCTGTGTGGAAGTGGACGTAGGGACGTAGAGAAACTCAAAGTGGTTAGCAAAAAGCTCTGCAATTCCATCCCGGTCACTTTGTCTCTCTCCGCCAGGGGCCACAATTTCAACTACCCACCTACTGGCGGATTCTCGCTTATTTAGCCACGCCAACAATTTATTGACCTGGTCTTCTTTTTCATAGACCCGGTATTGAGTAGAGCGGTAGTGCACTTGGGCTGCCTCTCTAGCTATATCATGTGATTCCCTCTGCTTCACTGCAAGCCTGTGGGTAGTGTCTGGTGAGTCGGACGTGATGAGGTCACGTTCGAGATCAGCCATCTCCAGATCTATATCCTCTAGCCACTTACGTTTCTCTTTTTGATGGCCTGCCACCACTGCTACCCCACATCCTCGAACCACCGTCTTATATGCCTCCCATAACGTTACATCCGAGTCGGCGGAGCCCTCATTTTCTGAGAAGTAATCCGACGTGGCCTTTATCAGTTTGTCTCATATCTCCAGGGCTCCAAGATACCATGGATTGAGGGCCATCTCTCGATGAGAACGGGAAGGAATACCACCAAAATGGTCCAGCATCGGGGAGTGGTCGGATATTTCTCTAGGTAAAAAGGTTATGTCATTGAACATGGAAAGTTGGGAGGCCTGGCAGAAGAAATAATCAATACGTGATATGCTTCCATGGACCCCAGAAAGGAAGGTATAATGCCGATCTGAAGGGTGGAGTGTGCGCCATGTGTCAATTAGCCCCAGGGCCATTAAGACGTCTGACAAAAGTTTCAACTGTGGGTCCGTTCGCCAGGGGCGGCAGACTATCTAATTCCCCATCAGGGCGGCGTTACAGTCACCCCCTAACAGAGTGTCCCCTTCTCGTAAATGCAACATATGAGGGCCTAGAGCGGTCAGGATAGATGAGTGGAGTTTAGGGGGTATGTATAATGACGTCACATTGAGAGAGCGGCCTTCCCAGTCTCCGGAGACTGTGACAAATCACCCAGCTGGATTGTGTGTGATTGCCTTAACTGAAAGGGAAGGGAGGAGCGCGCAAGGATGCCCACCCCCCTAGACCCCCTAGACCCCCTAGGGTACCCTGCATGCACAAGTAGTTTGTAGCCCCACTGTTTTAATGGTTTGTACGTTGTGCCAGGGATGTGTGTTTCTTGAAGAAGTACGATGTCTGGGGAATGGCGTTTCAGGTTCTGCAAGACTAGCCCCCTTTTTATCTGATCGCCTAGCCTGTTCACATTCCAGGAAAGCATTTTAAGTCGGTCCAGTGGGGTAGAGACCACAGGAGAGTCACTCATTTGGATCACCGAACAGAAGCCCCATCTCCCACCGGGCCCAAAAAACAATAGTGCGCAATGGGATACGTATCAAATATATGTAAATGAAATCAATATGCGTAGGAATAGCTATCTTACAAGTGTACATAAACATCATGGATAGATTTCTCAAAAACTGAAACAAAATACTAAACAAACCCTGAATAAAACAACCTGGAACCCCCCACACCCTGCCTCCCTGCAGCGTGGACACAGAACTGCCCACCACCCCAATTTACAGAGCGCTTGGTTACCCATAAAGAAAACCAGTTAAAGGGGAAACGCTACACAACCAATATGTCCCAAGATTCAACCCTCTTCCTCCCAAAAGAAACATCATAGTTGCCCAAAGTAGACCTCAAAGATTCTGGAAGCACTCAAAGCGGAAGTCTGTAACCCCAATCCAACCAAGTAACATGTCTCCCATCTCCCCCCCTCCAAAAAACCGCCAGTCCCCCATTAAACCAGTATTCTGGAATGTTCAGTTATAGGAGTATCATCAGTCGTTGACCAATATTTAAGTAGCGGAGGGTCCTCATCCATCACCACTAAGGAGCGCGGCCAGGAGGAGTACAGTCAATATTGTAGCAAGCCATCAACACAAGGAATGAACCCCAGTCCGAGTTACATTTATCAATACCTGTACCGTATAAGTTCAGCCAATCTTCCCTCAAGGGCGCTTGGACTCGTGGGGGTGATCCCAGGAAGTGCTGTCCCGGTCTGTGGATGAGCGCCACCCCTCCAGCCAGTCCCAGGCCTCCTCTGGGGACTGGAAGAAGAGCGACTTGCCGTCCGCCTGCACACGTAACTTTGCAGGGAAGAGCATGGCATATTTCCGATTGTGTCCCCTGAGAGCCCGCTTTACATCCAAAAAGGAGCGGCGCTGCTGCTGTACCTTGTAGGTGAAATCTGGGAAGAAAATGATACTGGAATTCTCGAATTTCAGTGGGGGACCACTCCGTGCGGTCTGGAGGATGATATCTCGGTCACGAACGTTGAAAATTTGTGCCAGGATGGGGTGAGGCACTCTGTGGGTGGGTTCGACAGAGAAGTATTTGGAGAGGGACCGCAGTTGAACAACTATTTTGGATCAGATCCTCAACTAACAGGTCGGTGGTCTGCCCCTCCGCCCGTTCACGAACTCCCAAGATGCGTACGTTGTTTCTTCCTGTGCACCCTTGGTAATCTTCAAGCCAGGATTCAAGATCGATCACCTGGGTCTGCAATTGTTTGACCACCGAATCCAGGTGCTTTGTTGAGATAGAAAGTGTGGTGATGGAGCCTTCGTTTGCCTAAGACTTGGTTCCACATATTCCGTAGATCAACACGAATCAGGTTAACATCAATGAAGACAGTGTCAAATTTACGTTCCGGCACCGTGCAGACCACTTACATTATGTCTGCCAGTGTCGGTCCCCCGTCATTAGACTGTTGCTTTGCCTCTGAATCAGCCTGCCTCCCCTCCGTTTCATCAGATTTGGAATGGGAAAACTTCAACAGCTTGTGTAGGGTGGATGGTTTGGGGCCCCTCGCTGCTGCCATCATGCCCCGATCTTCCTCTCCGATCAAAAAATTTTGGGACCTGAGGGTGTAAGGGGCCAAGAGGAGCAGGCCTTAAGCAGATTAGGACTGACCTGTTAGGCCCTTGCTCCTCCGGCTTCAGATTGTGCGTTGTCCAAAATGGCAGCTGAGGAGGCCTAGAAAGGCATGGCCTAGGCACCGAGGTCGTCGTCATGGGTCGTTGTCGTCGGAACTCTGGCACACAAGGAAGGCTAGGAGGCGTCCCTCCTCTTCGTTATCACTCAGGACCCCTAGCTTTCAATAGAGCCAAGCCACCACACAGTGGAGAGAGGTGGGAAGGGGGACATTTTGCCTCAGATGGCCCCTCATTGCTCACAGGCTCCAACACTGATTTCAATGCCTAATGCACACTGGAGCCAAGTATCAAAGGCCGTGGAATCCGATGCTTCGAAGTCGGCCCGGGCACGATGAGTGAGGTGCCCCGGGCCCTAGTAGCTCACCGGAAGGCCAGAACGGTGTGTGCAGATCCCCAGGCCAGCCTGGAGTGAACCAGTGATAACATCTATCAGCCGTGGTGTCCGGCCACAACAGGCGTCTCTCAGGGCCGATGATCTCCGAAACGCTCTCCGGAGGCAGAAAGGCCGCACGAGATCACAGCCAGGCCTACCCTTTTCTCGCATCCATCTGCTTCAAGGGCTCCAGTGTCAGCAATCGGGGTCCTTGTGGCTCACCGGTAGTCTGGAGCGGTGCGTGCGGATCCCAGAGTCAGGTAGGAGCCTACCAGTGGCCGCAGCTATCAGCCGCAAGGTCCGATCGTAGCAGGCGTTTCCCAGGGCCGATGAGTCCCGAAACGCTCACCAGAGGCAGAAAGGCCGTACAGCGTCATGACCGGGCCTGCCCTCTTCTCGCAGTCATCTGCATCAAGGGCTCCAATGTCAGCAATCGGTGTCCGATTTGTCTTGGAGTCAAATCAAAGTGATCCGTGACTCATTGCGCCTCCGTATCTACATAAGTTGTGGGCAAACGGATCAGTTTAGCGGATGTAGGTGGGGAATTAGTTGACTGCCGACTAGAGGTCTATCCCTGTGCGGCCATCTTGGGTGTTGACTAGCCACGCCCCCTTTTGGACAATTTTTTAGGTTTGCAAGGGATTCTGGATAACATAACCTGGTGAGAGCCAGCAAAGTCACCCCATCCTGGATTCCCCTGGGTGTCTAGATTTAAAAAATGTTAGGTTTGATAGGTTTCCCTAGGTGCCGGCAGAGCTAGGGTTCAAAATCTACAGCTAGGCACTTTGCAAAAAATGGTCCATTTTCACTTTCATAATAAAGTGTGTCCACGTTGCGTTTTGAGCCATTTCCTGTCGCGGGCACAGGTATAGGTTTGATAGGTTCCCCTAGGTGCCAGCAGAGCTAGGGTTCAAAATCTTCAGCTAGGCAAATGCAAAAAAAGGGTCAGTTTTCTCTGTGAAAATGTGGTGTGTCCACGTTGCATTTTGGGCCGCTTCCTGTCATGGGTACTTGGGCCTCCCACACAAGTGAGGTACCATTTTTCTTGGAAGACTTTGGGGAACGTGGGGTGGGTGGAATTTTGTGGATCCACGCAGATTCCAGAACATTCCACCACAGAAATTTGACAAAAATGTGTTTTTTGTACTAATTTTCAGGTTTGCAAGGGATTCTGGGTAACATAACCTGGTGCGAGCCAGCCAAGTCACCCCATCATGGATTCCCCTGGGTGTCTAGTTTTAAAACATGCATAGGTTTGATAGGTTTCCCTAGCTGCCGGCAGAGCTAGGGTTCAAAATCTACAGCTAGGCACTTTGCAAAAAAATGGTCCATTTTCACTTTAATAGTAAAGTGTGTCCACGTTGCGTTTTGAGCCATTTCCTGTCACGGGCACTAGGCCTACCCACACAAGTGAGGTACCATTTTTAAAAAATGACCTATAATTCTCATGCCAGTATAGTTCTCATGATTTCGGAAATGTGCAAATATCTACTGTTTCTAAACTCTATATTTTGTTCAAATTTCAGAAATACATAGGTGTCTTTCATACTGATTTTTCCATGTATATATTTACCCAAATTAATTGCTATATACCTGGTACATAATAAAAAACCATTGCAAGATGCTGCTCAGTTATTAGCTCTGGGTTCGTCGGGTCCTTGGTGAAACTACAAGTCCTATATATCCCCACAACCACAAAGGTCCATCGGATGTAACGGTATATTGCTTTCAAACAGCTGTCATAATTAGGAGTTACAGGTGAAAACATTGACACAAATGTCTTCAACTGTTAGTTTCTATAAAGAAACCTTGAAGTATCTATACAATGGACCCCTTGAAGAATTCAGAATTTTGTCTACTTTTCTAAAATGTATAGCTTTCCAGGATCCATTATTGCTTTCATACCCATTTCTACCATTAACTGGAAAGAGATTGAAAGCACACAAAATTGCAAAAATAGTCTATGTCCCAGAAAAATGCCAAAACTGTGTAAAAGAATGTGGTTTTCGGACAAAAGTCTGCTTGTCCCTGAAAGCTGGGAAGATACTGATTTCAACACCACAACCACTTTTTTGATACCATTTGCTGTGAAAAATCCAGACGCTTTCATCTGTAGCCCTTTTTTCCAATTTTTCCCCAAAAACCCAAAATGTACCTTTATTTTGGCTAATTTCTGCAAAGGCCCACCAGTTAAGGGGTTAAATATGGGGCAGCGTCAAAATCAATGGGTGTTGCAGTGAAGTGCCCACCGCAACACCCATTGCCTACCCCTTTCACACTAAGTATAGCGTGAATGGGTGCCTTATCCACAAGGCGGTATTAAGCCATGTTAAGTGGCTCAATGTCGTTTTGTGAATAAGGTGAAGCCATTATTGCCACAGAAACGTTGATAAAATTGATGTTCCTGTGGTGATAGGGGCTTCTAAATATGCCCCTGGATCCCTATGCTTTCTCTAACCCTGCTGTCTTAGACAGCTGCGTTAGAGAGGTTTAAAATGCACATGTCTGGCTGGTTGTCGCAAGAAGGCAGGTCAAAGAGACATGCACACTTTACACTTAAAGTGCCCTGCCCATCAATGCCTTCTGGCAGCAGCGGTAAGCCATGCCCCCCATCCTGAAACTCTGCTCGGGATGTGTTTTGAAAAATAAAATGTTAATAAATTTACTTTAGTGCCATTTTATGTATTCATCATTGGCGGCAATTTAGTTAGTGAGGTGATGATCCTCCGTCTTATCGGAGGAGCAGTCCCTGGTATTGCGGCCATTAACAATTCCGTGGCACTCATGGAGCATGTCCTGTGGTTACTAGGCACAAGAAATGGCTTCAAACGTGAGCTGTGCTGCATACACAGTCATGCTGCACATCCAAGAATGGCATGACTAAATGTTTATAGTTCAGCTATGGAACACAAAAAATGCCTATCCTCATGACTATATTGCCCAATATCCATGCTTGCAGAAATCATTGGGCACTGTCAACGTCCATACCTGCATCTGCTGCGTACAGAGCATGGAGTTCATTTCTGCACTGTGTATAAATTGCAAAATTCCATGCCAGCAGTGCCTGAAGAGCCTGTGGCTCTCCCCTTTAGTCACAGTCTGTATCCACTGGAACCACTACAAGGCATTAAGATATACTGTGTGACCAGTAGCTATACTCTGTAGGTATTGGACAACGGGCATTGCCAGAGACTCTGCCCATTAATTTATTTTCAGTTTTATTTTAGTTCCCAGATTATTCAGACCCTTCAGTTGTGCAGTTACAGGGGTTGTCCACAAAAACTGGCCGGAGGTCAGCGCTTGCCCAAATATCTGTAACTGGTCATACACCACTGCCCACAGCCTTTGACCATGCATAGTGGAGATAGCTGCAATACCTGGCCTTCGGTGAGACCTGGATTTCAACCCTCTGTCGGAGGCCAACACTCTCCGCTCCCAGACTCTGGGTGTGCGCAGTGGGCGCTGACCACGGGTAGACAGGCCCTACTTTACCCTGCGTTGTGCAGCCAACCCTAGCTGCATAAAGCCTTTGATTGTGATCCTAACGGGATTGGTGGCAGGGACTGGACTGTGGCCAGGTCCTACACTCAACCGCCTGAGCATGGCCATCCTCCACATGTGACCATTTACCAAGCACAGCATAATGTACTAAATAATTTTAAAAAACCAAATTCAGGATTCATGAAGCTCTACAAGCCCCATGGGGGTCCACAGCACCCAGGGAAGGCCATGAATTCATACATTCCACAAAGGTCTAGTAAAACTCATGACAGCAAAAATAAGTCTTTTGATTTTTGTTTTTATTGCCTGGGCTTCCCTTTGGGCTCCCTCCTCCACCCACATTCGCCTCAATGTAGGTTCTCTCAGACCACTTATCCTCTTTTAATTTTTAGGTCTCGACCTTGCTATCGCGTAAGCGATCGCAAAGCGAGACTATAGAGAGCGGGTTTGAAAAGTGCTCCCAAAAAGAGGATTGCATGGCTAGCACGCGCACAATCACGCGCATCGTGCCGCCATGCAATCTGCCTTTTGGGAGCACTTCAAAGGGTCCGCTCCCCCGCCCCCAAGCGCGCGCGCGCCATGCTCCGCCGGGCTTGTCTTTTTTTTTTTTTTACTTTAAGCGCGAGGTGCGCGTGCGGCCAATGCTTGTTCTTCAGCTGAAGGCAGGGGGGTGCATTTAGAAGTGCAGGAGAGGAAGACGTAGGATGGCGGATTCTTTGTCAGATGGAAAACGCGCGCCCTGCAGGTCCCTGGTGGCATGGGAAGACTCTCTGGTCGCACATTGTGCTCCCCTGCCTTTGGATTTCGAGCATGCAAAAGGTTAGGGTGAATTGACCCTCTTTCGTCCGATATTTAAACGCTGAGTCGACGAATAAAGCGAGACAAAAACTTTTTTTAATTAACCAGTTTGTGTTCCTTCATTTATAGCTCGTTAATTGTATTGCTTGCGCCTAAGTTCTTGCCATTGTAAAACCGTCTTAAAAAATGTGAACCATCGATTCTACACTGGTTGTATGTTTTTCTGCGATGTTTAATGCTGAACATTTGTGCGAAATCTTCGTAAAAAGAGACTGCCAATTCCTGCATTTATAATCCTGTTTAGCGCACTTAAAAACACAAATGGCACCGCTACGTCTTAATGTGCATGCACGTTTGGGGATTAAACCGTGGCGAGTACCAGCTTGGTGGGCATCAAGTATTTAAAAGGCAAGCTGTGTATGTGTATTACCAATCTTTGATCAGCCATTACCCTTAACACATTCAACCTGGGGTTTTCGATATGGTTTTGACCGAAAACATGAGCATCGCCCGCGAAATCACAAACTTCAAAAGGGGTTTCTCTTGCCCGTGCTCTCCAGCCCCTCGGTGTGAAAGCATGTTCCACACTACCCTCCCCGGCAGCAGCCCTCACAGGGCACCGCGAGCCGGCATGCTGCTGATGTACGTCAATTGCCACATCGATTCATCAACGAAACCTGGGACGGGTGTGGGCTCCCTGGGCGGGAGCAATTACTACAGCAGGTGTACTGGCAACAACAGCACAGCTCCATACACGACCTGCTTTGGGGACAATCATGCTATGGGTCACACAACACAAGCTGGACCTCTCCCTTGAATACGGCCCGTGTGAAGGAAGTCACTAACGACTTGTTACGTAACAAGTGAAAACTGCACTAATCCCCCGCAGAGAGATGGAATCTCCCTACAAGCAAGTGAGAAACTCATTACATGAGCAGCTTCCCGGCATTTTAACGTAAACCTGCCACGCTATGTAATGATTATAAACGTCTATTGTTAGAAATGTTAGACAGACCGGGAGGGTCGGCCGAGGTCAGGGGGAGAGGTCTCCGGGGAGAGCCGTCTCCAGCGATCGTACAGACAAGTAACTTCCCCCCCACAGACAGATACCACACAAGGATAAGATTTAGCGTCCTTTATATGCACTTCTTAAGGTACGATGCAATGGTACAAGGAGGTCTGGACTCAGGGGTCCCTCGATTTAGGTCTCTTAGGATAGGGAAGGGTAGCGGGACAGTCTGTTTACCAGTCAGGTAGTTCGGATGAGATGATGATTAGCTCACAATCCTCGAGCTTGGTGGTTTAGCTGGTACGGGCCGCGGCAGCGCCAGCAGGTCCCGGTTGAGATGATCGGTACACGGTCCGCGGCAGCACCAGCAGGTCCCAGAAAGATGGTTGATGTACGGTCCGCGGCAGCGCCAGCAGGTCCCGGTGAGGATGGTCGTTACAACGGGCCGCGGCAGCGCCAGCAGGTCCCGACGAGGATGGATGTTGCAGAAGGCCGCGGCAGCGCCAGCAGGCAGGACGATGGTTTGCAAGATAGGGCTACGGCAGCGCCAGTAGTCCGTCAAGGCTGAGTTCTCTCGGTGTCTCTCGACTCCAGGATACAACTGCCTTCCTGCTCCGGAGCTGCCCCAGTTATAGGGCAGGCGCCCTTTGATGTCCGGACCCTCGCACTTGGAGGTCGGAGGGTCCGGGATGAAGGTGTCCAGACACCCAGCAGGGGGTGGAGCCAGCGCCTGGGGGAGCTGGAGGCGATCGGCACCTGGCGGGGGAAGAGCTCTTGACGCTTCGTTCTCCCATTGACCTGCCAAGTGGTCCGCTCACCTCCTGGGTGGATGGTGGTGCCGGGATGTCGGGGCCGGCCAGGCCCGGGGTTAGGGTCGGGGCGAGGCCACGCGGCCTCGTGGTGCAGGGCCCAAGATGGCGGCTTGACCCGGCCGGGGAAGCCGGTGGGGTTGGGGCCCGTGATGTATGGAGGTCCGAGGGCAGAAGATCCGTCGGGAGACGGGGTGCAGGTGCTTTTCGTGGGTCACGCCTGGCGGGCCGGAGCTTGGGCCCTGTCGTGCGGGGAGGGAGCAAGCCCTTCGTGTGGCCTGTCCAACATGCGTCCCCCCCAGCTGAAGGCGGGGAGAGTCACCCATCTCCTTGGGGACTCTCTTCGGCGAGGCGGAAAAAGCGTGACAGGCCATCCGCGTTGGCGTGGTCTTGGCCCGGTCGGTGCTCCACGGTGAAGTCCATTCCCTGCAGGGAAATGGACCAGCGCAATAGTTTTGGGTTCTCCCCCCGCATCTGCATCAGCCACTGCAGGGGTCGATGGTCGGTTTGTACCCGGAAGTGGGTACCGAAGAGATAGGGCCGGAGCTTTTTGAGGGCCCACACCACTGCGAAGGCCTCCCTCTCGATGGTGCTCCAGCGCTGTTCTCGGGCCAGGAGACGTCGACTGATGAAGGCCACCGGCTGGTCATGACCTTCGGGGTTGAACTGAGAAAGAACGGCTCCGATGCCGTGGTCGGAGGCGTCTGTCTGTACCACGAATTCCCGACTGTAATCGGGGGCCTGGAGCACAGGGGCGGTGGACAGGGCGGCCTTCAGCTTCTCGAAGGCCGCTTGACAATCGGGGGTCCAGTTAATCCGCTTTGGTTGGTTCTTGGACGTGAGACCCGTGAGGGGCCCCACGATGCTGCCGTAGTCCTTCACGAACCGCCAGTAGTAGCCGGTGAGCCCCAAGAAGGCTCGGACCTCGGTCTGGGTGACGGGGGGCTGCCAGGACTGGATGGCAGCAATCTTAAGTTGCAGTGGGGCCACCAGCCCGCTTCCCACTTGGTGCCCAAGGTAGGTCACGGACCCTTGGCCAATTTGGCATTTGCCGGCCTTAATTGTGAGGCCGGCCCGCTGGAGGGCCTGTAGGACCTCTTGGAGGTGGAGGAGGTGGTCGGACCAGTGGCGGCTGTATACAGCGATATCGTCCAGGTAGGCAGCGCTGAACTCTTCGAGCCCCGCCAAGACCTGGTTCACAAGGCGTTGGAACGTGGCGGGGGCATTCTTCATGCCGAAGGGCATGACCTTGAACTGGTAGTGGCCATCGGGGGTAGAGAAGGCTGACCGTTCCCGAGCCCGGGGTGTGAGGCCGATCTGCCAGTAGCCCGCTGTTAGGTCGAAGATACTGAGGTAGCGGGCGGCCCCCAGCCGGTCGGTCAGCTCGTCCGCTCGGGGAATCGGATGTGCGTCGGTCCGGGTGACAGCGTTCAAGCCCCGGTAGTCGACGCAGAATCTCAGTTCAGGTGTGGTGCCGGGGGCAGCGGCTTTGGGAACCAATACAACCGGGCTGGCCCAGGGACTGTCCGAGGGCTCGATGACCCCGATCGTGAGCATCTTGGCCACTTCTTCCTGTATGCAGGCCCGTACCCGATCTGGTACGCGGTAGGCCCGGTGTCGGACAGGGGGACTGTCCCCGGTGTCCACGTCGTGCAAACACCAAGGGGTGACCCCGGGGGTGAGGGAGAACAGTGTAGCGAACCGCAGCAGGAGGTTCCGGCAGCCCTGGCGTTGCTCCGAAGTGAGGGCGTCAGAGAGCCGGACCCCGTCCACAGAGCCGTCATTCTCCTGAGTCTTCAGGAGGTCCGGGAGGGGGTCGGAGTCTTCCTCTGCCCCACTGTCCGTAGCCATCAGGAGGCTGAGTTCTGAGCGCACAAAGTGTGGTTTGAGTCTGTTGGTGTGGAGGACCCGAAGGGGGTTCCGGGAGGTCCCCATGTCGATGAGGTAAGTGACGGGGCTTTTGCGCTCGACCACTTTGAAGGGCCCCGTCCACTTATCTTGCAAGGCACATGGTTCGGTGGGGGACACCACCCACACTTGTTGACCAGGCTCGAACTCAACGGAGGAGGCATTGTGATCATACCACCTCTTCATGTCCTCCTGGCTGGCCTCGAGGTTCACCTTGGCCATCTCCCTGAAGCGCCGGGTCTGATTGCGTAGGGCCAGGAGGTATTTGATGACGTCTGGAGGGGTCTTTAGGGGGGCCATCTCCCAACCTTCCTTGACTAGGCTGAGGGGCCCTCGCACAGGGTGCCCGTACAGGAGTTCGAAAGGGCTAAAGCCGAGGGACTTCTGGGGGACTTCTCGGTAGGCGAAGAGGAGGCACGGGAGTAGTACATCCCACTGGCGACGGAGGGGCTCTTCCAATCCCCCAATCATCCCCTTGAGAGTGCGGTTAAAACGCTCCACTAGTCCGTTCCCTTGGGGGTGATAGGGGGTCGTGAATCTGTAGGTGACCCCGCATTGTTGCCAGAGGGACTTCATGTATTTGGAGATAAAGTTCGTGCCTCGGTCGCTGACGACTTCTCGGGGGAAGCCCACCCGGGAGAAGATCCCCATTAGGGCCCGGCCAACCACCGGAGCTGTCACGGTCCGTAGGGGCACCGCCTCGGGGTAGCGGGTGGCATGGTCCACCAGTACTAGGATGAACCTGTGTCCTTGTGCCGTGCGGGGGTCCAGAGGCCCCACAATGTCTATCCCTACCCTTTCGAACGGGGTGGTGACCACAGGGAAGGGTTGCAGAGGGGCTTTCAGCTTCCGACCACTCTTCCCGCTGGCTTGGCAGGTGGGGCAAGACCGGCAGTGGTTCAGGACGTCGTTCCTCATTTTCGGCCAGAAAAAGTGGGTCACTAGGCGACTGTAAGTTTTGTTCTGGCCCAGGTGTCCAGCCAGGGGGACATCGTGGGCCAGGTTGAGCAGGAAGTCTCTGAAGCGGAGAGGTACCACCAGTACTCGACCGGCCCCCAGCTCGGCGATTCTTTGTTCGCTGTATAGCAGGTCGTTATCCCAGTAGACCCAGTGAGTTCCGGTGGAGTCCCCTGCGTTCTGGGCGCTGGCTTGTTGGCGGAGTCCCTCGAGGGAGGGGCAGGGCTTTTGTTCCTGGCGGAACTGTTCTTGGGTGGGCCCCCCTTCTTGACGCCACTGAGCCAGGCCGGGAAGGTCCTGGGGTTGCGCGTCCCCTTCGGTCGTTGGGTCTGGGGGGCTGGCCTCGTCGTTGTCTTCTACTGGGGCGACCGGGGGTGGAGGTGCTGGCCATTCCGGTTCTTCTGATCGGGGGACGGCACGGGCGGCCATGGACCGGGTGGTTATGCAGGCCCAGTCCGGGAGGCCCAGCATCCCCAGGTGCTCTCTTCTCTCAACGGTGGCCCACGGGGAACTCTCGAGGTCATTCCCCAGGAGGCAGTCCACGGGGGCATCGTCCCGGACCGTCACCTTCAACAGGCCGGAGACCCCTCCCCATTCGAATGGGACGCAGGCCATTTGACACATACTTTCAGAGTTGTCTGCTGAGCGGACGGGGCAGAGAATGTTCGGCAGGATCTGCTCGGGCTTCACCAGGTGACAGCGGACGGCCGTCACACTGGCGCCTGTGTCACGCAAGGCCTCGGCTCGATGTCCATTAATGGTCACCCACTGACCGTATTTCCTGGTGTTAGCGGGTAGGGGAGCCCGCGGGACCATGTCTCTTCCCCCTAAGCACGCCAGGACCATGGCGGCCGGTTCCCACTCTTGCTGGGCCGGCTCATACTCTTCCTGTTCCTCCGATAATCGCTCTTCCCCCAGGGCGGCGGCAGCTACCTGGCGGGGCTTGGGTGTTTGGTTCTGCGGGCAGCTTGGGTCATTGGCGTAGTGGCCGACTCGCTGGCATCGGTGGCACGTGACGTTGGCTCGGAACCCAGGACGCATCGGGGGGTTGCCCCGGCCGGCCGGAGGCGGGGTGCTGGCCACGGGTGTTGCCGGCAAGGCGTCTCTCCCTCGCACCTGGCCTCCTCCTCCTCCCCGAGGACGGTGCTGGCCTTGGTTGCTTCGGTTCTGCTCGTGTGGCCCTCTCCGGCCCACTCGGGTGCTTTCCCATCGGTCAGCTTCGGCGGCGAGCTGCCGGGGGTCAGTCAGCTTACTGTCGAGGAGGTGCTGCCTGAGCTCGACGAAACAGTTGTTCGACAGGTGCTCCCATACCATAAGGTTAAAGAGTTGTTCGTAGGTTGTGACATGGCTCCCCTTGATCCAACCCTCGAAGGCACGGCTGAAATAGTTAACGTACTCCACCCAAGTTGTACCCGGGATCCGGGTGCAGTCTCTGAACCTCTGGCGGTACATCGCGGGTGTGAGGCCGTAGCGGGTGAGGAGGGCAGCCTTCATGTGGTCGTAGGACGACATTTGGTGATCTGGGAGCTGTAGCAGGGCATCGCGACCTTCGTTGATGAACCTCCCCCATAGTCCGGCTCCCCAATCACTCCGGTCGATCCGGTGGGAGGTCATGGCGATCTCGTAGGCTTTAAACCACTGTTGTATGTCGTCTTCTCGGACATACTTGCGGACAACATCCTTGGGGATGTGGACTTTTTTCTCGCTTGGCCCCGGGGTGTGCAGTCGCTCAGGCACCCCCAGTTCTTTATTCTGTTTCCGAAGTTCTATTTCCGCCAGTTGGCGCTCGTGTTCGAGTGTTATTCTCTTTTCCTCAAGCTCTCTCTGTCTCTGCTTTTCTTCTCGTTCTTCTCGGAGCCGCATATGCTCTAGATTTAGTTTCTGCTCGGCTAACTTGAGTTCCCCGTCCAACTTGAGTCGTGCCATTTCCAACTCGTGCAATCTGGTTCTTTCTCTTTCCTGGATCTCCTCCTGCGAGAGGCCCGTTCCCCGCTCCTCGGGAGCCGTGGCGTTCCCCTCTTGTGTGACACTGTTTCGGTCGGAGGGTCCGGCGATCCCAGTTTCTGTCCATGACTCAAGGGCGTGCTTCAAATCATCTTTGGTACTCAGGCCGGTGGTAGCAATGCCTAGTTCCATGCAGAATTGTTTCAGTTCGCGGTGGCTGTATTCTTCTAACTTATCCATTTGGAATTTTTCAGTGGAACCGCTATCTTTGGCTGACATCGTGGTTTTGTCGTGGGGTGAGCTACTCTCTGTACGATTACGCGTTGATTCGGATCGCGCCGCTGGCCACCAATGTTAGAAATGTTAGACGGACCGGGAGGGTCGGCCGAGGTCAGGGGGAGAGGTCTCCGGGGAGAGCCGTCTCCAGCGATCGTACAGACAAGTAACTTCCCCCCCACAGACAGATACCACACAAGGATAAGATTTAGCGTCCTTTATATGCACTTCTTAAGGTACGATGCAATGGTACAAGGAGGTCTGGACTCAGGGGTCCCCTCGATTTAGGTCTCTTAGGATAGGGAAGGGTAGCGGGACAGTCTGTTTACCAGTCAGGTAGTTCGGATGAGATGATGATTAGCTCACAATCCTCGAGCTTGGTGGTTTAGCTGGTACGGGCCGCGGCAGCGCCAGCAGGTCCCGGTTGAGATGATCGGTACACGGTCCGCGGCAGCGCCAGCAGGTCCCAGAAAGATGGTCGATGTACGGTCCGCGGCAGCACCAGCAGGTCCCGGTGAGGATGGTCGTTACAACGGGCCGCGGCAGCGCCAGCAGGTCCCGACGAGGATGGATGTTGCAGAAGGCCGCGGCAGCGCCAGCAGGCAGGACGATGGTTCGCAAGATAGGGCTACGGCAGCGCCAGTAGTCCGTCAAGGCTGAGTTCTCTCGGTGTCTCTCGACTCCAGGATACAACTGCCTTCCTGCTCCGGAGCTGCCCCAGTTATAGGGCAGGCGCCCTTTGATGTCCGGACCCTCGCACTTGGAGGTCGGAGGGTCCGGGATGAAGGTGTCCAGACACCCAGCAGGGGGTGGAGCCAGCGCCTGGGGGAGCTGGAGGCGATCGGCACCTGGCGGGGGAAGAGCTCTTGACGCTTCGTTCTCCCATTGACCTGCCAAGTGGTCCGCTCACCTCCTGGGTGGATGGTGGTGCCGGGATGTCGGGGCCGGCCAGGCCCGGGGTTAGGGTCGGGGCGAGGCCACGCGGCCTCGTGGTGCAGGGCCCAAGATGGCGGCTTGACCCGGCCGGGGAAGCCGGTGGGGTTGGGGCCCGTGATGTATGGAGGTCCGAGGGCAGAAGATCCGTCGGGAGACGGGGTGCAGGTGCTTTTCGTGGGTCACGCCTGGCGGGCCGGAGCTTGGGCCCTGTCGTGCGGGGAGGGAGCAAGCCCTTCGTGTGGCCTGTCCAACATCTATGCTCTAAAGACGCCCAACGCGTCTGTCTGTCCTCGGCACCGAGCGTGAGATTAACAAGTGTCACAAGTATTGTTGTGCACCTGGCTCGGGTGAAGGTGTAAACCAGGACGACTTCCCAAATGTGAATAATAGGTCGGTACTACTTCAGTACAGGGTTGGGGAGCGGGTAGGTATAATAATTTTTATAATATTTTTCGGTGACTCGCCATGATTTGGTGAGGCATAATTGTGGCAAGGGCATTAGGAGACACACCGACCCCACCCCCCTCCCCCCGAAGGGGCATCAGGCCCTCCCTTTTCATGAAACCTCGCTCACACAGGAGCTATGTTCATATCTGATGTTCGTAAACTATGTGACGTGTGTGGCCTCAGTGGACCAGTGGGACTCCAAGCTGGCAGTGTGTATTTGGGAGGGGGGTCAAAGGTGTGCCCAAGGGCTGGAAGAGCCAGACCGTGTGTAAGTCCCTCTGGTAACACCAATAGATAGTTTCACCATTGGCAAAAGCAGAGCAAGCGTCGGGCTACTGTCCTCGGCCCTTTGATCTCACCAGCCCCCTGCGTCTCCTGCCCTCAATCCAGATTCTCATGTCCTGCTGCCGCCCCCAATCCGGATTCTCATGTGCTGCTACGGGCCGTGAACACTGTGGAGATAACTTTATGAACTCAAAATCATTCGTGCCTTTCAGATTATTTTCCAGCATTTATCAATTGAAAGTAGCACTGAACACGTGGATGGGAAAGGAGAGGGGCAAAAAGGAGAGGGACAGATGGTAAAAAGCAACAGAGCAGGAGGGAAAAGAACCAGAGACGTAAGTGAAAGCAAGGCAACTACGAGCATTGAAAATGCAATAGGTCTCGCCTTTTGATTACGTTTATTAAATTCTAGCTTTGCATTATTTAATGTATAGTTGTGATATGTTGTAGTTGTATGTAGTTAGAATTGTTTTGTTAGCTGTGTAGTAGTTTAAAGCATAACGTTAGTAGGAAAAGAGCAGTGTTTCAGATTTGGGAGGTGAATGAATAGAAGAATAGTATGTGTGTTAATTTTGTATAGTGAGGATAACAATAGCATAAGGCAGACGAAAGGGGCGAGGGGAGAGCAAATATATGCACATATCACAAATATACATTAAATAATGCAAAGCTAGAATACAATTCCATTAGCAGAGCAAATGGCTTTAACTTAATCAATCAAAGGCGAGACCTATTGCATTTTTAATGCTTGCTATTTTTTCCAACAGGTGCACTGTGTTATGACAACCATAACAGACATGTTCTGTGACAGCCAGCCAATCAGAGCATGACAGATTCTAAAACACTCAATCGGATTTGTAAATCTGCAAAGGATAACAAGAAAAGAAGCTTCCTACTTCCTAGTCTTTATTTATTTAATTGGTTTTCTGAATCCTCCGCTGATTTGGGAATCCATTGAGGATCCGCAAATTTACGTTCCATATATCTCTAAAATGTAATCTCTGTGTGCCCATACCAGAACACTTTTGACATGCTAGTTTCTTGAAAACTACTTAACTGATTTACACCAAACTAATCCAAGGCCTCTTCATGTGTAAAATTCTATTTACATTTCAAGGTTAGTGTAACTTTGTTCAAACATCTTTCTTGTTCAAGGATCAAACACTCTTATGGAAGTAAAAATAGCAAATTTCAGTTTGTGACTCCCACTATTTAAGTCTACTGCACAAAATTTGCCATGAAAAACCCAAAGAAGATGCACTCTTTTTGGAACTTTGTATGTAGATTCATCAATCAGCGCCAAAGTCATTAAGAAAACAAAAAGATGCCTTTACAATGGAAATTCAACTTACTCCTGGTAACTAAAAAGGCACTGAAGTTTGCTATTCATGGCTACTAATGGAGACAACACACACCAAAACTCATGTCACCTACCAGGTTGTTGTCCTAGTAGTTATTTGCTTTTGTTCTGTACGGTTAGCACAAATCTGCAAAAAAGATCAATGCTAGGGAGAATCTTTACCTGTGTTTGCGTTACCTGGAGAAGCTTGCCCTGGATTGTTGGTACTTTTTTTGGATCCCTAGAACTCCAACACCTAAAAAGGTGTCCACAAAACCTGACTCGGTGTTACAGACCCTGCCCACCAATGTAGGTGTCATGGTTCTGCAAATTCCACAATGGGTTAGCGGATCCTATGGCTCATTTTAGGTTTTTCACAATTGGGGCAAATGTATTAACATTTCACATAATGCTAGGTAGCAAGCAAAGTTGCTGCACTTCATTGATTGAAAGGGAGCCAGCAGAAATGCACCATATCTAGTGAGATGTGGCTCTTTTCTTCTGTCTCCTAGTGCTGGTTCACTATGTGATACCTAGAACCAAATCAGGCACCCTTGGCCCTTAGTGGGTGGAGCATTTCTGAATCTCCTGCAGGCGGTGAGCAGACAATGGCCCTCATTACGATGTTGGTCATATCGCAACTGACAGGCTGTCAGTTGCAGCCTTACCAACATCGGGACCGGCGGTCCGCCGCCGCATTATGATGCGGGCAGTCGGAGATCGGGGCAGAGGGACCAACGGATGCTTCTGACGGGCACAAGGAGCTTGTCCGACCATCGGTCAGAAAGTAATGCCCTACAATAGGGCGGTGCCTGCTCAGGCATGGCCGTAGGGATAACGATGTCCCTTTCAGACAGCCTTTCGATGAAAGTCTGACCGCCATTGAAAGACTGTCGGAAACAGAATTTGTGGTCCTCTAGCAGGGCTACTGTCCATCTGCAGCCTCCACTATGAGGCCTTGGAGGCAACGTACATGCATCATCTGGCAGGCATCGCATCGTGCATGAATGTTTAAAAAGTGTATTTTCCCTATTGCGGCTTGTGCTGCAGCCCGCAGCAGAAACTGCAATAGGAATCTTGAAGGTGGTTGTATCGTAATCTGGAAAGTGGGACTGCCAACTCCTTGTCAGGCAGTCCCATTTTCTATACAATGCCCATTGGATGCTTGTCCCACTAGTATCGTAATGAGGCGCAATTTGTTTACCTCTGTTTGGCAGGTGATATAAAAATGCTCTTGACAGATTAGAGCAAACATGTTACCCTGCCCGCATTAGTCCGAGCAGGGAAACAACTATGTCCAGGGGGGAGTTCCTGTGGGATATAATAAGTGAGTTGGGGGATGGGGTGCCTGGAGTAATTTTAAGGATTGGGGATGGGTGCCACATGGCACCACTCCCCTTTTGTTTCATTTTGGCTAGGGGAAATGGGGTCTCCAGGGCCTAAGTAGGCTTATGAAGGGAGGGCTGTTTGGCCCCCCTCCCTTTTATAAACAAAATCAGCCCTTGCAGGTGGGGTACTTTGGCCCTTTACAGGCTTGGGATAAGGGTCATTTTTAACAAACTCAGCCCAGGAGATGGGTTCCCCAGAGCCACCATCAGCTCAGTGGAGGGGTGTTGTGTGCCCCTTTCCCTTAATTAAATTTACCCAGGTCAGGATATGGAATCCCCAGGGCACCAAATGGACTCAGGGAGGAGAGCCCTATTGACACCCCGTCCCCTTATATTTATTATAAAATGGTGTGTCGCCATTTTTATTTCACAATACCGCATGATAGGGAAACAATTGCTGACTGTTTAATTTTGGCCCTATGGGGTGTCCCTCTCTGTCCCCCCTACAGGGACTAAGGGGGCAGGTTATCCCTTCCCTGCCCCTATATATATATATATATATATATATATATTTTTTTTTTTTATTTTTTTTTTAAAGTTCAGGACAGGGGAATAAGTCCCCAAGTTCTGTAATGGCTGCCAACAACAATGTTCTTGTATTGCAGGTAGCCTATCAGAATGCTCGATCCTGTGGGAGTCAGAATCCCGCAGGAGCAAAATCTTCTAATATTTACAATTGTGTGCGAGGGACCCTTGTGAGAGTCCCTTGAAACTAACCGTACAGACATACAAATATATTTAAACCTTAATTTCTCAAAAACTACTGAATGGATTTATTCCACATAATGAAAAGCACAATCAGCGAACTAAGATCTAGCTTCCTCTCAAATTTGCTTTAATTCCATTCAGCAGTTTTTGCCGTAGTGATTTTAAAGAAGTCCATGAAAAATGCACAGGGATTTTGTGTTTTGGGACTTCCCTTTTTTCTCAACCCCCACTTGATGACTTACCCAGAAACTTTCTATGCATAAATTAGGCAAAAAAGATCACTTTTTGGGAAAGTTTCAAGAAGATTCATCAAATGGCGCCAATGTTATTAGCAAAACAAAAAAGCTAAGTCTTTTGGAAATACTGACCTAACTATTAATAACCGGTGCGACCATTGCTAACCTGTGTAGTTTTGGTTAGAATCGTGGTGACAACCCTCAGGACATAGTTTTTTGGTGTCATTTGGCAGGAGGTTTGACAGATTACGCCAAGCCAGAGTAAACAGTAAGTCCACTCCCAGCAAGTGAGAGGAGGAAAACTGCTCCCGCCCACTGGGAGCAGACTTTTAATTTGATTTTGTGCCCGCTGTCATATATCTAGATGGGCGTCTTGTGTAATATGCTATTTAAATTATTATCATTGTGTGTGGGTAGGGCCATGACTCAGAAGAGATTTAACTTTGAATGAGTCATGCTGTCCCTCTCCTCTCTCAATAATGGTAATTAACTTCATATTACTCTATGCATATAGGGTTTATGCCACATTATTTTTTAATTCGTATTTGTTTGTACAAAAACGATTTCACCAAAACCAGGCTGCATTGAGTTAAATTTGTGTTATGTGCACATCTGCATGCAAACTATATATATGTTTGTGTTTGTGTAGTGTGTGTATATTCATGACCTTATATTTGCCGCAACTGAGAGAAAGTTAATGTTCCATATGCATTATTACCTGGTCTACTGAACCAAACACTCAGTTTCAATTAATCCAAGAACATGAAAGCACATACCTGCTTTATTCCAAATACCTGTCCAAGTTAGACTTCCATGTTGTACTTTGCAAATACACGTCTTTAATTTGGTAACGTTAATGCTGCTCACAATAGAATTTAAACCCTCATTCTGTGTTGTCAGATTCTTGTAGATGTCAACAATGAAATCACCATCAACGCGCCATATGATATTTGGTGAGGGGTGAACACCAAATGCAGAGCATGTTAACATTTTACGTTGTCCATCATAGTTCAAATCAAAATGTTTAAAAGCTGAAAAATAAAATGCATACATGTAAAGGATGTTGCAAAAAACGGTTTCATTCATCTCTAAAGGTTTCATCCTCTCTACATTGATGCAGATACCTGTCATGAACAGAACAAGGAATGCTTAGCATTTTATAACAATTTGGTGTAATATACATAATATCAGTGTTAATGTCTTATATTGCAGTTTAATTTTAGTAGTGTGACAGAAATAAGTTAACACACAAAAAGTCTCCACTGGATCTCTGGAGGAGGGAACTAGAGGCGTAGGGGTACTAGGAGCTGGCAGCCTCCACTATAACTGTTTACCACAAGAAGCCGCTCCCAGTGTGATAACCCAAACGAGTTACACGAACGTCGTAGGTGTGGGCATCTCACAAAAAATTACGGACTGGTCTCACACACCACCTGGTGTCATGCTTCATCATTGACCAGTCCTCGCCCTCTAAAACCTTCGTTTGATAGAGGGCGGGCATACACTTGACGACAAGGATGCACTTTCTAATTGGCTGAGTGGGGGCCCGTGAAACTGTGAGTGAGGTTGAAAATCATTATAGTGGTCAAAAAGTGATTTTTAATGTGATTGACAACTATATGATATTAAAAATTATGTGTGACGGTGCATGGGGTAGTTAGTGTCCCCTAACCGTCTTATGTGTGGTCAACATGTTTCTGCCGGAATGGCCCTGGTGGGTCCGTGGCATTCATCAGGACCAAATTATGAATGAGGGCTCCGTTCTTACCAATTGTTGGTAAGACGCTACCACTGTGTGAGTGTAGCATAGGCCACACTTCACTTCCTATGGTGCTTCCAAAGGTGAAGCCTATGAGAAAAAGTGAGAAACAAGATTTATTTAGAACTTGTTGAATTAGACGTACCTGTAAACGAAAGGGAGAGAGAAGAAATACAATGCATGCATTGAACTCTAAGAGTGAATAAAGTGTTTGTGACTTTGTGACACTCTATTTGTGTACACTTTTGTGAACAATTTCAGCCTGGGAGCAGTAAATACTGCTGCCAAACTTACCCTAATTGGTTGGACAACTTGTCCCAAGGGGGGAGGAGGGACGGGGGTGATCCACCGTTTTGTCACTTCTGTTGGAAGAAAAACACAGAGCCTAGGTCTTCATCCAAACTTCAGATAAAATGCCGCACAGACAGAGAGAAGGGTCTCTACAAAAGATCTATCATTGAGCGAATCCCAACTGAAATGGTGGGAAACATAGTAAGTAAAATGCTTTTATCGTGAGGATTAAGTTGCACAATAATACACTCACACGCTCATTAGTCATTCGCACCACCCGTACTCTTACTGTGACACGAAGCAGAATGTTCCTGTGTCCTAGGCATCCGCTCGATCCTCCCGATTGCGAGGAATGGAGGGAGCGTGCGCCGTCTTAAATATGCAGTTTGATTGTATTAATTGGACGCAGAACAAAAATCAGGTGCGGGGATCCCGGTGTCAGGAGAGCGCCGAGCCTGTACTTAAGATGGCGGAAGTGGCGTAAATGAAAGGGGAAGCCTCATTCGTTGGAAGCCTGGGGGTGTGTGTCAGCCGTCCAATTGTAATCGAAGGATCAGAAAAGGAAGCCGGTCATAGGGCGCGCCTATGCCTGTCTGAAGAGTTCCGTGAAACAGGAATGATTTCATTGGTGGTGAGGTTGGCCAGACGAGGGTTGTGATAGGTCTGTGCTCTACTGAATAGGAACACTTAAGGTGTTTTCGCAATTTTGGTCACGCGTCAAATGTTGACACGGAGACGCCAAATAAAACGGGTTCCGTGAACCAGGAACGATTTCATTGGTGGTGAGGTTGGCCAGACGAGGGTTGTGATAGGTCTGTGCTCTACTGAATAGGAACACTTAAGGTGTTTTCGCAATTTTGGTCACGCGTCAAATGTTGACACGGAGACGCCAAATAAAATGGGTTTATGCTAAGGCAGAAAGTACACCTTGGTTATCTAGAACGATCTTGGGCTAAATAAAAATAAAAATAAAAGGTACGCTCAGTTGTATCCCGTTTTTTGAAATAAAGGGGTGGCACATGTGGGCTATGCAGAGTTGAAAGTTGTTATACAAAGTAAAATGTGACTCAAACTCTGGAGAGTTTTTATAATGTTTCCTTCTTGAGACACATATCTTTTGTTGCTGCCCCATAGTGCATTGGCACGGTGCAGAGTATCTGTGAGTATAGCGAGAAAAATTTCTCCAGATAAACAAAGATACATTTAGCTAGCTCTGGCCGCTATTCCACATCTATAGGGAGATATATCGTGACAATACAAGGCTACAGTGTTGTGATATACTTATATGTGTCCAAATGAGCAGTTTGTGTTGTATGTTGACAGAAATAAGTGCCATTCTTAGAGACTTTTGGGTGAGTGAGAACAGCTCCCACCCGTCCCAAGAGGCTAAGCAAGAAGTCACAAATAAAATAGTAAACAGAAAGGGATACAGGATTTTTGTTATGATACATGTAGGGAGTCCATTAGTGTGTCCACTCAATGGTTTTAGAATTTGCCAGGGTATCAGGGGAAAGTAGGTCCCATTGAGCAAGTTGTTATATCAGTTTCTGTCTTTGGAACTTCATGGAGAAGAGTTGCAGGTGCACACGTATATATTTCTTTGTACAGCTTCTTAGGGGTATATTTAAAGTTTAGCTGATGAGATATCTCATGGAACTCCTGTTCTCCTTATTACAAGTGCATTACAGACTATGTTACTTGTAAGATGGTGGAATACGGCAGGAAGATATCTGTCAAGTATCCGCCAAAATTTAAATAAGGCCCTAAATAACAAGAAATGGAGTAACATTTGCAAATCAGTAGTGTCTTGACTACACTGTTATTTTGTAATTTGTCAGGTTTGGGTCACCTATCCTCTGATCTATAACTGGCAGAAACACTCTAAGGCCAGACTCCATTTTGAACAAGCCTAGACTAAATTTTTTGCCTGATCATCAGCATGTATACCTTCGATGTAGATGCTGTCTTTCTAAGAATCTGCACAGGTGTCAAGTCTTCCAGACAATGACATCAATAATTAACCTAATGTAACATCAATCTGGGACAAGTGCCTTGTTATATATAGTTCAAAGTAAGCTCATAACAACAGCAACACAAAGATGATGGGCGGAATCCGGTGCATCGTCAATCATTCACCCCAAGCTAATAACAACAACTTGAACAGTGTAGTCTGAATGTAGTTATTTTTATCAAATTTGTTTATGCTAATGCGTCTAAGACTAGTTTATTGATGCACACAGGTTATGTCAGAAATTCCTCAAAAATCCTCATTTGAGATAAGGTCAGTGATCAACAGTTTACAAGACTCATCAAGTGGCCATTGCATTAGAGAGATCCATTGCCCAGGATATTGCAAAAGTTTCTGGGCCCTATTTAGATCTCGGCGGATGGAATACTCTGTCACTAACATGACAGATATCCCATCTACCGTATTACGATCTCCATAGCATATAATGGGATCGCAATATGGTGGACAGGATCTCCATCATGTTTGTATCAGAGCATTTCCCTCTGCCAAGATCTAATGTAGACTCTCTAGAAGAAATCAACAGATTGCTAAACTGCTGAGAGCTGATTCCGAGACAAGTATGAGAGGAGAGGAGTTGAGCTCAGCTGGAATTTGTTTTCCTTTCAAGGGAAAACTCTCTCCAGGATGTGGATAACTGCAGCTTCTTGCTATAAACAGGTATGCCGGACTCTGAATCCTTAGAAACTCTCGCTGCAAGTTAAGCTATTCCATGCTCTCATAGTATAGAGCATAAAAGTAGTCTGTAGGGTGTTAGGTTTTCAAATGACATTCTGGCTCTGTTAGAAATGTTCATATTATTCTTGTTGAGCATAAGTGCTGTTTTTAAAAATATTCTGTGTGGTTATTTTACATTGCAAACTATTTAGTGAGTGGGGTTGTGTGGAACTAGAACAACCTGAACTTTCACATTCAAGCTTTGGTGCGATGAACTAAGTTCAGGCATCAGTGGGTGGGAAAGAAAACATACACTGCTCAGCCAGAGTCTTAGTTTAGGCAATATGGAGTCAGCATTCAGGTTTTCTGGACCATTAAGTAAATTTTAATTATGTGAATACAAGAAAAACCTCATTCATTTCGTAGTAAACATGGTTACCTGCTATAGGCAATAAAGGAGCACCTAGTGCGGTACGTTTTTCAAGCTGGTTGATATATATATATATATATCACGCAAAGGTTGCCCTGTTGGAAGTGCCACCACACGGAAAGGTTACCGCACAAATGCCGTCGGTGGCCTCACACAGCCTGCTACACACCATTCCTTGTACTTGCCAAACGCGTTTCGGGCGTCGTCCCGCCCTTGATCACTGGCTGTATCACAGAGATTAACTGCAGGTCGTGCACAAATGTTTTTTCATCTTTTTATTGATTCAACAAGTCCCGCCCCTGGGTGGGGCTATGGCAGAGCATTATGGTTCTTGCAGTTCTGCGCCTCGCTTGCTCGTGCAAAACCCAAGTGGGTGCCTGTGTTAGTCCATGACAAAATGTCCAACCCCAGTGGGTAGAAAGTGACGTGATACCAGGCAGTAGAATCACCAATATATGCCGACGGCTCAGGCCCCCTCCGTTCCGTTCACCGCTCGAGTTCATGAGCAATGTGGAACCGCTAAGCAACAGCGGCGGGGCACCTCCGCGACTGGACCAGCCGCTTCTTACACATCACGCAAAGGTTGCCCTGTTGGAAGTGCCACCACACGGAAAGGTTACCGCACAAATGCCGTCGGTGGCCTCACAGAGCCTGCTACACACCATTCCTTGTACTTGCCAAACGCGTTTCGGGCGTCGTCCCGCCCTTGATCACTGGCTGTATCACAGAGATTAACTGCAGGTCGTGCACAAATGTTTTTTCATCTTTTTATTGATTCAACAAGTCCCGCCCCTGGGTGGGGCTATGGCAGAGCATTATGGTTCTTGCAGTTCTGCGCCTCGCTTGCTCGTGCAAAACCCAAGTGGGTGCCTGTGTTAGTCCATGATAAAATGTCCAACCCCAGTGGGTAGAAAGTGACGTGATACCAGGCAGTAGAATCACCAATATATGCCGACGGCTCAGGCCCCCTCCGTTCCGTTCACCGCTCAAGTTCATGAGCAATGTGGAACCGCTAAGCAACAGCGGCGGGGCACCTCCGCGACTGGACCAGCCGCTTCTTACACATCACGCAAAGGTTGCCCTGTTGGAAGTGCCACCACACGGAAAGGTTACCGCACAAATGCCGTCGGTGGCCTCACACAGCCTGCTACACACCATTCCTTGTACTTGCCAAACGCGCTTCGGGCGTCGTCCCGCCCTTGATCACTGGCTGTATCACAGAGATTAACTGCAGGTCGTGCACAAATGTTTTTTCATCTTATTATTGATTCAACAAGTCCCACCCCTGGGTGGGGCTATGGCAGAGCATTATGGTTCTTGCAGGGGGCCTGAGCCGTCGGCATATATTGGTGATTCTACTGCCTGGTATCACGTCACTTTCTACCCACTGGGGTTGGACATTTTATCATGGACTAACAAAGGCACCCACTTGGGTTTTGCACGAGCAAGCGAGGCGCAGAACTGCAAGAACCATAATGCTCTGCCAGAGCCCCACCCAGGGGCGGGACTTGCTGAATCAATAAAAAGATGAAAAAACATTTGTGCACGACCTGCAGTTAATCTCTGTGATACAGCCAGTGATCAAGGGCGAGACGACGCCCGAAACGCGTTTGGCAAGTACAAGGAATGGTGTTTAGCAGGCTGTGTGAGGCCACCGACGGCATTTGTGCGGTAACCTTTCCGTGTGGTGGCACTTCCAACAGGGCAACCTTTGCGTGATGTGTAAGAAGCGGCTGGTCCAGTCGCGGAGGTGCCCCGCCGCTGTTGCTTAGCGGTTCCACATTGCTCATGAACTCGAGCGGTGAACGGAACGGAGGGGGCCTGAGCCGTCGGCATATATTGGTGATTCTACTGCCTGGTATCACGCTACTTTCTACCCACTGGGGTTGGACATTTTATCATGGACTAACACAGGCACCCACTTGGGTTTTGCACGAGCAAGCGAGGCGCAGAACTGCAAGAACCATAATGCTCTGCCAGAGCCCCACCCAGGGGCGGGACTTGTTGAATCAATAAAAAAATGAAAAAACATTTGTGCACGACCTGCAGTTAATCTCTGTGATACAGCCAGTGATCAAGGGCGGGACGACGCCCGAAACGCGTTTGGCAAGTACAAGGAATGGTGTTTAGCAGGCTGTGTGAGGCCACCGACGGCATTTGTGCGGTAACCTTTCTGTGTGGTGGCACTTCCAACAGGGCAACCTTTGCGTGATGTGTAAGAAGCGGCTGGTCCAGTCGCGGAGGTGCCCCGCCGCTGTTGCTTAGCGATTCCACATTGCTCATGAACTCGAGCGGTGAACGGAACGGAGGGGGCCTGAGCCGTCGGCATATATTGGTGATTCTACTGTCTGGTATCACGTCACTTTCTACCCACTGGGGTTGGACATTTTATCATGGACTAACACAGGCACCCACTTGGGTTTTGCACGAGCAAGCGAGGAGCAGAACTGCAAGAACCATAATGCTCTGCCAGAGCCCCACCCAGGGGCGGGACTTGTTGAATCAATAAAAAGATGAAAAAACATTTGTGCACGACCTGCAGTTAATCTCTGTGATACAGCCAGTGATCAAGGGCGGGACGACGCCCGAAACGCGTTTGGCAAGTACAAGGAATGGTGTTTAGCAGGCTGTGTGAGGCCACCGACGTCATTTGTGCGGTAACCTTTCCGTGTGGTGGCACTTCCAACAGGGCAACCTTTGCGTGATATATATATATATCTGACCGCGAGGCGCCCCGCTGCGGACGAGCAGCTCCTTCGTGCCACAACTACAAGCGCCATGGGAACATCACGACCGTATGGATAGGATCATTATTAGCAGGGCTCCAGACTCACCTTCTCAAGCATCCCACTAGAGGATTGAAAAACAGGAGGAGCGTCACGACAATTCACTATGAACTTGAATATTACAAAGACTCCATATACCAGCATGCAGTGGCAAGGCACGCCCACTGGGGCGGGACTCAAATTGAACACCGTGAGCACGGCGTCGCATTCATGCTGTGATTCTCCTCCGAAGAGCACCACTGACGAAGGGCTCCATAAGCCCGAAACGCGTTTGGATATTGCAATTAGCTGAGAGGATGATGAAGTGGTCCTGCTGTCCTATCCTAATAAAAGGTGAAAACGTAATTGTGTGTGGCGCCTCACTTGCCGAGCACCTACAATTGGATATATAGTGGTCCACTCTGACCGCGAGGCGCCCCGCTGCGGACGAGCAGCTCCTTCGTGCCACAACTACAAGCGCCATGGGAACATCACGACCGTATGGATAGGATCATTATTAGCAGGGCTCCAGACTCACCTTCTCGAGCATCCCACTAGAGGATTGAAATACAGGAGGAGCGTCACGACAATTCACTATGAACTTGAATATTACAAAGACTCCATATACCAGCATGCAGTGGCAAGGCACGCCCACTGGGGCGGGACTCAAATTGAACACCGTGAGCACGGAGTCACATTCATGCTGTGATTCTCCTCCGAAGAGCACCACTGACGAAGGGCTCCATAAGCCCGAAACGCGTTTGGATATTGCAATTAGCTGAGAGGATGATGAAGTGGTCCCGCTGTCCTATCCTAATAAATGTTGAAAACGTAATTGTGTGTGGCGCCTCACTTGCCGAGCACCTACAATTGGATATATATATATATATATATTTTTATATATTAGTATTTTTTACATCTATAGTTTTTACGTCAATATTTGATATTTTTGTACTTACCTATGTAGGTATGGGAGTCGATATTGTTGTAGTCTATTTTTTCTCTCGATATTTTGAACATTGATATTCTATCATTGAACCGTATTAAGAGTTTTACCAAGCTACTCAGGTTACACATAGATAATCTACAATGAGGGACAGATACTTCCCACAGCCTACAAGTGACACTTGCATTGTCCAGCTGCAGTAAGTTTTGAAAATTCTTGCAGCTGAGCAGACAGCTATTTTAAAAGAGTGTCAGTTAGAGTTGGGAAAACTAGTAATTGTGTTTTCTCCTATACCGGCACCAGAGCAGCCACTAAGGTAAGCATTGCTAATGCTCAAGATTCACATCCAAAATGGGTGCAGTGGGCCTCTTCCTTAAGTTCAGTGGTTGTGAAGTTTTAGTATGATCATACTCTTCAAACCCTGACTTTCCTCCAATGTGAAAACAAGGGGGCCGAACTAATCTGAGATAAGATCCTAAACTGCCTATTTTTGATATTCACAAAAGGCATTTAGTAGTAGTAAATTTTGGACTCCTAACTTTACTACTACTAAACTGAGACAAAATCCTATCTTTACGACTTTCGGTATTCAGAAAAGGCATTTAGTAGTAGTAAAGTTAGGAATCCTAACTTTACTACTACTAAACACCTTTTGTGAATACCTAAAGTCTTAAAGTTAGAATTTTGTCTCCATTTAGTAGTAGTACAGTTAGGAGTCCTAACTTTACTACTACTAAATGCTTTCTGTGAATACCAAAAGTAGTACCTTTAGGATTTTATCTCAGATTAATTCTGTGAATCTGCTCCAATGTCTCTCCAACTCCAAATGACGTATCTATTTAGTCAATCAATCATCATCTTTATTCGGTCACAATATATTAGATCATTAAAGCACTACAAACATAAATACACATATAAAATGCATGATACAATGCAATACATTATTAGATCTCATGCAATACATTATTAGATCTCATTTCATTATCACAAATCTACACATATATAATACAAGATGCCAATCCTTATCAAATCTTATTTTATTATTAAAAAATACAAAAACATTTTTTTAAACAGTCCATTTCATACAAGTCTAGAATTCATCTATACCTTGTATTAGCTTATGCCCTTTAAAAATTCTATACATGTAATCAGAGGTGAAAAATACAGGAGGGTAAAAACCTCAAATCTGAGTCCGCCATACGATGCTATTTTCACTCACTTACTTCAATTCACATTAATAGAATTACATGTGAATACAATAAATGATGTTTTCCATATACAAAACAAAACAATTTAATTCAATTTGCCTTCAGGATTGTTCTAGACACTCTTACCCTGTCCTACTGGATTATTCATATCCTCTATAATGATGTTCTTCCTGGCATACAAAACACTCCATAAAAAGCCTGACATTCTTACACAGATATCGATAGTGGGCAGAGACTGTAAAAAAAGATTTAGTATATAATGTGCCCTCCACTTTTTATAAAATTCCCAGAAGAGAACAACATGCATTGTACTCTGTGTTGAGGAGTCATCCCAGGGACATTTAGAAACGTTTGGTGAGCAATCGTTAGGTTCGGGGAAGGTAACCACATGATGAAAAATATCCATTTGAAAACAAGTTAAAATATATCTGTGCTTTTGATTTGATACGATTCTCAGGTATAGCTGCATATCGTAACTCGTTAAAATAAGCTGATTTCTTAAAACAGTGGGCTTTAACAATTCTGCAGACATCCTTATATTCTCTAAATGTGTTAAACAGTCAGATTTTAAATCTTTTCTGTTGATTTCAACTAGGGTTTCAGGGTTATTAAAACAGTCTGGATGCCCCAATCCTGACAAAAGCACTCTATATATCTCAACCATGGGATTCATGTGTATAGGGTTGATTTTAAACATTCCCTTATACCTCACCGATTTAGGGTGGTGTACTCAGATGACCAAACTTTGTGCCACAACAGATTAGGTTGGATCTTAATTAAATCAGCAAGAAACAGTACACCCAGCTCTGCGTGGCACACAAAAGTTGAGGCACTTTTAGGTGTGGCTAGCAAGTACCTCAAAAACGTGTTTTCCGCTAGTTGCAGTGCCGTGCAATTTGCATACCCCCATATGCTGGCCCCATATACTGCTTTACTAACGCATTTTACCTTGTAAATAGAAAGCATCTCTTGAGGGGGATTTGTGCCTAATCTGTTGGCGAATTTCCATAAGGCCATACAGGCACTTCTAAAGAGCAGTGCCCTAGTCTTGATGGCAGAATTCCACGTGCCATCTTTATCGAATAGAACACCCAGGTAAGAAAAATTGTTGGTAAATTCTATACTGGAATCCAGGCTGCTGATGGCGGGGAAGTTTTACGTTTTCCTGCCACACTTCATTATTATAAATGTCTTAGTTTGGTACACATGCAAACCGAGGTCCTGCATATAATCGACAAAATCATTAAGTACCGACTGCATGGAAATTGGCGTGCGTACCATCAAGACAGCATCATCAGCATAGAGAAGGGCAGGCACAGGACGGTATCCCACCTGAGTAAGATCTTTTGATTGCAGGGTCAGGGCAATGCCTACATTATTGTTATAGAGCGAGAATAGAAAGGGTGCAAGGACGCAGCCCTACCTCACAACTCTTTCTATGCTAAATGGCTGTATACATTCCCCCCTACTCCAATATCTGATCCTAGCTTTTGTGCCAGAGTACAAATCCCTCAGAAAAGAAATGATTGCAGGGTCCACTCCCATATTAATCATATTTGCCCATAGCTTAGAGTGGTTAACACAGTCAAAGGCGGACGACAAATTTATGAATCCCAAATACAAGTCCCCACTTTTAATCTTAGTGTATTTTCCCACTGACATACTCAAATTAAGGCTCTGTTCTTTAGTCCCCACCCCAGTGCGAAACCCGTATTGTATATCAGCAAGAACACCCCTAGATTCGGCCCACTCTTGAAGTCTATTCAGAATTATACTCCCTGCTACATTAACTAATGAATCGAGCACTGAAATCGGCCTATAGCAGGCAGGGCTATGGCTGTCCCCTTTTTTATAGATGGGTACTATTATAGATTCAGCCAATGTAGGGTGAAATTCTGAAACACAACAGGTCCTTAAAAAAACAGTTAGGATCGGTCCCCACAGAAGAATAGTAGCTCTATACAAATCCACAGAGATGGCATCGGGCCAGGTGCTTTACGCCCTTTACTAGCAATTATTGCATCAGTCACGTCCTCTGAACTGAATGGAGTAGTGCTTGAGGATTGTCTGAAATCTAGATTACCATTAGATTTAGAAGCCTGAATAGAGTCAGATTTAGGGATCACTGCAGAATAGATGGTGAAAAAGTATTTAATCCAGTCATCCTCAGGTATTGCAACCACGATTCCAGGCCCAACATCCTCTATCAACGGGGCAGAATTTACTATCTTCTGAAATACAATATTGTCATTCTTGATGCTTTCTCCGCATAACGCATCCCAAGCCTCTTACCTTAACCGGCTTTTCCGCTGTTTCAGGGCCTGTCGATAAACAGATCTGCAATACTGAACCTCAACTCTGCACCTAGGATTTTGTGTAGTGTCTCTTGTTAGTCTTAATACATTGTGTATCAGAAACAGCAGTTTCTAGCTTTGTTAATTTTCGTTGCTGATTGCAGATTCACCTTCACAGCCTGACTAATAGTTAAAACAGCATTTATAAAATCCTTTGGTTTGTAAGGTATCATCTAGGCAATTCTCAAAGGATTCCCCTGTATTGCAAATTCATTTTCCCAAAAAACGTTTTGGGGAATCTAAGGCCACCGAAAGAATAACCATTGAGGATGGCTAACTCAAGTTCTCCAACAGGGGCCATCCATGCCCATGCTATTTTCTGGTTAATAGAGCCTTTGAGATTTGTACAGATTGTGGGTAGTGATATATTAATGGTGTAGAATGAGTTTTAAAGTTAAAAACATGGGGGCTCAGATTGTTTGATGTTAAAATATAGTCAATAATACAGTGATTATTTCTCCCATTAAAAGTGCACCTGAATGGAGCGTGTGGGGATGAAATTTTGTTTGAGAATGATAAATCTAATATATAGTTAACGTTTATTTAGTTTATCTCCATAACAATTATGGGTAAAATGTGTTTTACCCGAACAGTCTAGGTTGTTCATGCCAGATACTTTCTCGATGAGTGAACTACACAGTTGAATATTGAAATCACCTGCCCACACAATAGATAGCTTTTTCTTGTTACTATTATCCAAATTTTCCAAGTAATCATGTAATTTATGCAAATGTATTATAATTTCACCGCTGGAGTATAGTTATATAGATTAATCACTACCAACCTGGCCAACCCAGAAACTTCACATACAATCACTTGTTAGTAAGGGTTAGGTCTTTCTTTAACTGATCTTACAGTTCGTAAGTAATTAGAAGCAAAAATGCATAGACCACCTTTAGATCTACCATGAGTGGTTGAAAGAGCAGGGACATGAAATGTTCTAAACCCATTCATATGAACGGGTTCCTCCAACCAGGTCTCCTGAAGACAAGTCTGCCGACTCTGTGTTATTGATTTTGTTCTAGAATCCTACCATGTTCCAGAACAAAAACACAATATTTTCATTAGAAGAATGGAGAGAATTTCCTACACTGTTAGTTGACGTTAAGTCTTTATTATTCCTGATGGAATGCTGTAAAAGATCAACGCGGGGTAGAATGCTTGACCGAGTTGTTACTAATGTCTGTCCCCCCCCTTCCAGGATGATATGATACATTTGTCCTCTCATGTCTCCACTCGGTTTCTTCCCAATTCACTACTACTGGTCAGTCTATTTCATTGAGGTTTTCCAGTTCCTGGTATCTATTAAAAGTTGGAACATTGTACAGTCGGTTGGCGAATGGTGGGGGAATACTTAAAGGCATATTCCAATTAAAGGGCCCCAGTGAGCCTTGTTTATTTATTTATTTATTTATTTTGGCGATTTTTAGAGCGCGCAAATACCCTTGGGTGTCTCGGCGCTGTAGATGCAGAACTCTCATGGGGGGGGGGTAGGAAGGATTAGGCAGGGAACAACCAGGTTTTTAGTTTCTTTCTGAAATTCAGAAGGGTCGGGGCACACTTGATGTGTAGAGGGAGTGTGTTCCACAAAATGGCTGTGGCCACTGAGAAGCGTTTGTCGCCCCAGTTGGCCCTTCTTGTACGGGGGACCATGAGTAAATGTGCTGAGGATGACCGCAAGGTTCTTGTGTGTTCAAGCGGTCGTAAGGCTCTTCTTAAGAATAGGGGTCCGTGATCATGGATAGCCTTATATGCTATGCATAATGCTTTAAATTTGATCCGGCTCCTCACCGGTAGCCAGTGCAGCTGTCGGATGTAGGGGGAGACCGATGCAAACTTAGGGATAGATAGCAGTATCCTGGCGGCTGCATTCTGCACTGTTTGCAGTTTATTTAGGACATTTTGTTGTGCATTGAGGAACAGTGCGTTGCAGTAGTCAGTTTTGGAGAATACCAAAGTACTGACCAGGGTTTTGCCTGCATGAGGAGGAAGATATGGGATTAATTTTTTTATCCTTTTTAGTGTGTGGAAGGAAGAAGAAACCACTGCATTAGCATGTTGCTGAAATGACAGCTTGTTATCGAAGATAACGCCCAGGTTGCGTACCTTCGTTACAGGTTCTGGGGGTTGTCCCATCTGGTGGGGCCACCATTGTGGGGACCAGGTCGGTTGGAGCCTCCCGAATGTCATCACTTCTGTCTTATCAGAATTGAGTTTAAGACAGTTGGATGACATCCAGGAGCTTATTGCCATCATTCCCATTTGGAAGTTGGCTGCCACCGAGATTCCATCGTTGTGTATTGACAGCACCAATTGGGTGTCGTCGGCATAAGTAGTCAGGGAGATTCCGCAGGATTTTATGACCCTCGCCAGGTCCGACACATAGATGTTGAATAGTGTCGGACTTAGCGAGGATCCCTGCGGTACTCCACATGGCAGGGAGAAGGTCTGGGATGTAAAATTGCCTAGCTTTACAGTTTGCGGACGGTTTGCCAGAAATGAGGCCAAGAGGTTTTTGGCTTTGTCTGTGATTCCTATGGCCTCGACACGGTCGATCAAGGTGGCATGGTCGACCGTGTCAAAGGCCGCGGATAGATCGAGGAGTATCAGTACTGCAGCTCCTCCGTTATCCATCGTAGCCCTAATCTCATCTGCAGCTTTTAGTAAAGCCGTCTCCGTTCCGTGGCCTTGTCGAAACCCAAATTGGGTGTCATCTAGTAAATTGTTATGGTGAATATAGTGTGACAGCTGGGTGTTCATAATCTTTTCAAAGATTTTTGCAGGGAATGGGAGGCAGGCAATGGGCCTGTAGCTGGCAGGCAGGAGAGGGTCTAGGCTGGGTTTTTTGAGTAGGGGTTTGATTATTGCTTTTTTCCATACTGAGGGATAGACACCTGATGCAAACATTGCATTGCATATGATGGTTAGAGGTGGAGCAATGACTTCCGGGATGAGGTTAAGGATACTTGGAGGGCAAGGGTCCAAAGGTGAACCAGATTTGGTTCGGGCGATTAGGGGAAGGGTGATTTCGCAGGTGGTAGGTTCAAAAGCTGCAAATGTGGGGCCAGTATCGGCAATCGATTGAGGGGGAGAGCGCACTACGTCAGGTGTAAACGTATTAAAAATGGCTCTGACCTTGTCCTCAAAGAATTTTGCCAATGAATCAGAGAGGGCTTGGGATCCCTCTGACTGGGGGGCAGGTGGGCTAGACAGATAAGTTACTACTTGGAATAGTTTCCCTGAGGAGTTTTTAGCCTGATTAATTTGATTTGTGTAATACGTGGTTTTCTCTATTTTAATGATTTTTTTATAGTTAGAGAGAGCGCTTTTGTAAGTGATCTTATCAGACGTATTAAAGTTACGACGCCACTGCCGTTCGAGGTTTCTGCAGTGCTGGCGCTGGAGTCTGAGTGATTCAGAGAACCAAGGGGCTGAAGGAAGTTTTCTACTCCGATGGGATGATTTGAAAGGTGCTAATTTATCGCAGGCTTCAGTCAGATTGTCCATGTAGGTATCTGATGCTGCTATGGGATCATGCTCATTAGATAATGGGCTGTCCTGTATCATCTGAGTGAGACGTTCAAGATTTAAGTTTTTCCAGTCTCTGAATATGGTGGGGGGGGGAAGAGGCAAGCACGGGGAAGTGGGTTTAGTAGGAATAGAGAAGCATATTGCTGAGTGGTCTGTCCAGATTAAAGGGAAGACCTCGGTGATGGAGATTTCAGGGTGGTTGGTGAATAATCCATCCAACGTATGTCCTGCTTTGTGCGTGGGTTTTTTAACAATTTGTGTGAGTCCGGCTGTCTCTAAATCTCCCAGGAGCGTTATGGTGTCTGGGTCGTCTAAAACTTCGAGATGAAAGTTTAGATCACCTAAGATGGTAAACTGTGGTGATCCAATTGATGTCTCGATTATATGATCCAAGCGTGCTAGGAATTTGGCTCTGGATCCTGGGGGGCGGTAGATCAACATACCTTTGAAAGTGGCTTTACTGGATAAGCCTATAGAAAAGAGAAGGGCCTCGCATTCAGGGTATGTTGTGTCTACTGTAGTTATTGTAAGGTGATTTTTGTAAATGATTGCGACTCCTCCACCCCTCCTTATCGGTCTGTCTAACTTACGGACGCAGTAATTGTTAGGCGTGGCGTCTCTGAAGTCCGGGCCAGAGACTTCGTCTCCCCACGTCTGTCGTTTTGTTGATAAAAATAACCTAGTGGGAGGGCAGAGATCGTATTTGAAGTAAACTAATTGGGCCTAGTTCTATTTCGGACAGTCTCCACCAGTCTAGGTGTTTTAAAAGACAGAACTACGCAGTCTCCTGGTAGGGATGTTGCCCACCCATTTAGTTTTTCTTGCCATCTTGAGGTCTGCAAGCAAGTGTTCAGTTTCTTATTTCTGAGGGAGGTCCAAGATTCAGAAGTCTGGCGCTGTAGAGGTGGAATATTTGACAGGACTATTACATATGGGGTGGTGGCCTGTGGGAGATCTAAGAGCTCTGTTGTCTGTATTTGCGGAGCTTCTATGGGTATAATATTGACAGGCGGAAGCAAAGCATTATCTAATTTATTCCCTTTGTTTGAACCTAGACCAGTTTGGCCATGAGGTGTTGTGTCCTGTGGGCTCTGGGTGCATAGATTATTTTGATTGCCTCGCTATGTTGGTTATGACTGGTGCATACCCCATAGACTCATTTGTCAATCGAGTATTCAATTGGTCCAAGCATGTCGTACATTTCGTTTAGGTGGGCATTAATGGATTCTAAGCTATTTTTTGAAAATTGCTCTAGAGATTTAACTGTTGAGCATAGTGTATCTAGTTTTTGAATATTTAAATCATTACACTGTTGGAAAGGTTCAGTAGTTACCATCTTCGGCCTACTCTGAATCTTGCTTTGGGGTTTGGCCCTTTTACTACGGGGCACCTCTTTATTTAGGGAACTAGTTGTGATGCCCATACGTGTTTTTTGTATCCATTTAGAAGGCAGAGGGGAATCCGATTTGGAAGACTTGATAGTTTCAGCTATATTCTGTATAGATGCATTTGTTTAATTATCAGTCGTCACAGACCCACCACTATCACAAGTTTGGCGCTTTTCATCATTGTCAGCAAAACTTTGCAATGCGATCATGGGGGGGGCGTAATTTGGTCTCCGCAGACAAACATTGACTCCTCAATATTGGTAATCTGCTTCTCCATAGCCCCCATAGCTCCTGATATGAACTTTAGTAGCGAGGTCTGTGTATGCGTCTGTGGCCTTTCTGGGGATTTAGGCCTTCCTAATTCTCCTAAAAGTTTCCCTTTTCCCCATGCTTAATCAAAATAATAACCTACAAGGAAATTACAATATTTAATTTATATATGTGCAATCTGTGAATGAGAATTTAACTACTGAAAAGTTTTAAAATTTAAATAAAGTATGATGAAGATAGATTTTAAATAAAATAATTATTATAAAATGGGTCAGACAACTCGGCAACACCAGACTATAAGGCCTGTAGCAATTGGACAATAGGCAAATTTCCAGATAACTGGGCATGCTTTTCATAGCACAGGAGGATACCTTTACTCTCTATTTTATACCCACCACAGTTTATTTGTCTGTGTTGTACTGTCCAGTACTGTCCGGAACTGTCCCGATGCCATCCCAACGATATCCTTATATCACTTATTTTCGTTTAGAACTAACAAAGATGTGAGGCTTAAGTACCAATCCAGTTTAGTTCATCCAGGCTGCCTCAGTCAAGCTACTTTAGATTCCTAATAGCAGGAGGGATACGACTTGCAAAAAAAGTAACTGCGATCCAGTGCAGGCGGGACCAATTGCTTAACCAAAGTACCTCCTGGTAAGGTTTAGTCCACCTCGTCCAGCTCTTCACCATGCAGCAGCTCTTATGCGGCTATTACAAGGTGTGTCCTAATGGAGAACCAAGAGGGGTGGCCCAGACTCCTCCGGTCTCTGACGGGTGTGGACAGGCCCAGGCTTTGCCCGGACATGGCCCGTGCACGTACCGTGCTGCATGTGTTTGGTGGTGCTTATGAGCACGTAGCCCCTCCCTCCAGGGAGTGATGAATCCTGGGGCTTGTGGTCCCCAAACAGCACAGGAATTGTTGTGGCATCAGCATCGGCAGTATCAGCGTCTCGCACCCTGGGTGTTTGGTGTTGCTTATGAGCGCATAGCCCCTCCCTCCTGGGACTGATGAATCCTGGGGCTTGTGGTCCCCAAACACCATGGGAATGGTTGTGGCAGCATCAACATGATATCAAAGCGTATTCTACACAGACCACTCTACACAACCAGTTGAAGGAAACCAAATATAAGTACTCCACAGCCTGCAGAGCAGTGCAAGGAGTAGTGAAAGATGATGCGTTCCATCCATGGTGCACCCACACCAAAATTGTAGATGACAGCACCACACGACATGCAGAAATTCGTGCCTTGGTACTTGCACTAGAGGTCTGACCCATCATTTCCCACACTAATCGTGTTCGACTCATTCTTCTGCATGCAGGATTACAATTCAGATTTAAAATAATGGTGCCTAAATGGTTTTAAAGATTCAAAAGGGAAACCTATTATGAATAAATAGCTCTAGGGAAAGGTAGCTGTCTTAGAAGTTAAGCTTCCATCGGTCCATGTGTTGCATGCTTTGGGCCATCAGCTTGACGGGATTCATACCAAAGGGAGCTCTGAAGCGAATCTAGCTACAAAGGCTGAAATACAGTCTTTCAAGGTGGCAGTCCAAACCAGATTTCAAATAAACATCGACACAGATATACTAACAGTGATACAGGTGGTTACCAAGTGTTAAATGTCTCCAGATGGCTTTTCTCTCAAATATTACTACACCATTGATGTGGATAAGAATCCTTTGGTTACTATACCTGTAGGAGAGTAGGATTTGCTTCATATGGTTAACCTCACTTTTTGCTGATGTATCACGGTTTTCAACTTGGACTGACTGGGATCCAGCTATCCAGGACCCCAGTCTAGCTGCTTTATCCTCTAAATTGATTGCATGTACTTTAGGTACACTCCATATTGGATACTGGGGTAGCCTTATCAGTCCCTAGTATGTGGTACACCATGTACCTAGGGCATAGGTACCCCAGAGGCCGACCAGGGACTGCAGCATGTATTATGCCAGCCCTGAGAGACCATTCAAACTGACAAAACAGGTCTTCTACTGCAGCCTGCACCCCTTACTTAGATATAGGTTCACTATATATATATTCTAAATCACTACACATATAAACCTATCAGTCACCCCTATTGCCGGCCTTATCAATCCTGAAGGCAGGGTGCTGGGTTTTATGTGAGAGGCTGCCCCTGCATGAGCAGAGCCCCTCTGCAGCCTTCGGAACCTATTTTCCGGGGTTGTTTGTGATGCAGCCAACAATATATTTAAGTGCATTATAACTTTGCGGTAAATGCTAACTTTAAAATGGCTGCTTATAAACATGTTGTGTTTGGTGTCAAACACCTTGGAATCATACCTCCACACCAGTAACTGGTGTGGGAGGTATGATTCCTCCCTTGTAGATCCACTACTGTGGGACACTGGGATACCCGATACCAGCTTTCTCGACCTGAGCATCACAAAATGGATGCTGCCAACCACAGACACAAGTCTGCCCTCCTGCTGCTGAGCCAAGCTCGAGCAGGGGAAGGCTTGACAATAGATTTCCTGTCACAGGGAGGTGTGACCACCTCCCAGACAGGATTTAGCGTACTTGGGCTGGGTGGGTGCACTCAGAGAGTGTTTTGAAAGTCTGCACTGGGGGCACATTTGGTGTCCCTGTGCATTGTCCAGTTCAAACCAGTTGCAGGAGCCATTGACTCCTGCTCTGGTGCAAAACTGGACAAAGGACATGGGTGTAGCCACCCCTCCGTCCTGACACTCCCATAGGTGGGTCCCCAAAGTTTGTCCCACCCCTTCCTTGGGTATAAAGTAGGAACCCTGACTACAGGACTTTAGATTTTACCTGGACTGAACTCTGCTACAGAAACCAAGTACTTTGACGGTCTACACTTCGCTGGACGACAGAAGAATCTCAGTTGGAGTAAAGGAGTTACTCCCCTGCAGCAGCAGGCACCTTAACGCATCTGACCAGATTGCATCCCCCGAGCTCCTGAGGACTCCGAAGATTTCTGCAAAACAGGAGATGGGTTCCCGAGGTCTCTGAAGTCGATCTGCTCTCTTAGCAATTCTGAGACCAGTATCCCTCGTGAGGATCGTGCAACCCGAACCCCTGTGCACCGTGTACTTTTTCAACAGCATTTACTTTATGGCAATCCCTGAGGCTGTATTTTGGGCTACATGTAGTCCTGACCCCGAGCAGTATTTCCACTGAAGATTTCCGGCCTACACTCCACGAGTGTTCCGTGGGCTGGTATTTTGTGATTCATCTCGAGGTCCCTTCGTGATCCCTGGTCCGTTGGCCTATGGGTCCCTGTGAAGGTAACTTTGACTTTCCTTGGGCTTTCCTGGTTGCTCCAGATGTGCCCTGACTCTCCGTTGCTTGGAGAGTCCCCAGGACCTTGCTGGTCCTCACCGAAGCTTATTTTGTCTGCCCGCCTGGGTTACAGTTGCCAAGGCTTGTTGGTGTTCGATCCGGACACTGACCCCCCAGCACTTTACATCCTTTGTGGGACAGCTCACCTCCGTACTTTGGTTATCGTCGACACCTCCTGGTCCCCGTGGCTGCAGAGTCAAGCGCTCACTCTTCTCACCTGAAGCACCCGACTGCGGTGGGCATTCGTCTATAATGCCCATGTCACTCTAAAGTGACCCAGACTCTGTCCCCTCTGCTTTCATGTTCTTCTCATCTCGGATCCAGGCTTAGATTCCACTGGACACTTTTCATCTTCCCAGCAGCAGCACTTCTTCACATCACGCCATTGAAAACGACTAGGGTTTCCGACACCACTTGACCCCTATGCACCCGGTTCCTCTGGGATAGGTAACACGGGTTCCTCGGTACTCACAAAGGTGCTGGCCTTAGAACCTTCTATGTACTGAAGGGTTTAATTGAAGTCCTCTCCGAAGTGTCCTTAAACTGTAATTTTCCAACCGTGACTTTCCCATAGGATTGTACTTAGCACGCGCCTGTGTTCTAATAATGCACCCATCGTCCATCGGTCTCCTGTGTCACTACTTTGGGTGGTTCTTGGGGTCCCAGTGATTCTACGTGCTCTAGGCACTGCATCTAGTTAAGTCGTGGTTGTTTTACCACTTTCTTAGTATATGGTTCCGTCTCCCCCTGGAGCCTGCTGTGTATTGTGCTATTTACTGTTGTTCTATTGATTTAATATTGTGTGCTTTGTGCTCTAATTTCATAAAGAGTTTAGTAGACAGTGTTTAGTAATAAATACATATATTTTATATATCTCTTGTGTTCTCCTTTTATTTGGTCATTCAGGAGGTTCTGATCTGGTGAAACAAGCTGCTTTACATTCCTTCGAGACTTAGCCTGAAGGCGGCTCTCCACACCTACCACTATGATAGCTTTATATAAAGGTTGTCTTAAACCTAATCATCAATAAGGGTTGTTTGGACTGGTACAAGTTGCCCACTTTAATTAGTAGACAGCATATACCAGGCCAACTTCTCACAATACCCGGAGTGGGAGATAGGATATTTCAGAATAAGCTGTCTAGCTTAATCAGGGAAGCCCATGAGGAGTTGGCCTCTGCCGATGCTGGGACAAGTACAACTGCAGTAATGCTACAGCAGAACTACTGGTGGCGCTGTTTGTATGAACAGACCAGATGCTATGCTAGAAAATTCGATGGTTGTCAAAGGATCAAAGCTTCTACTGCTAGAAGACCCCCGCAGACATCTCTCACAGTCTCCAACATGCCGTTTAGGGTTATATATTTGGACCATGTTGGACCAGTAAATTCTGTTAACCAATATATGTACATATTAGTGGCAATAGATTCATGTTTTCGTTTCCTATGGGTGTGACATCAGAGAAATGCAGTTGCTCGAACAGTCGTAAATGATTTGTAGTGTCTGGTAGCCATGGAAGCAATTCACTAATTTAATTCCAACAATGGTCCTTCATTCGCCTGCAAGGCTTACAGGGATGCTATGTCTGCTCTGAGAGTTTGTATGTAGTTCATCAATCAGTACTGAGCAGAAAGTAACAGATTAGATTAACATGCATTTACTACTGGGGTACTGAGTTCAGGTATTAGGTGGTCCCATCATCTGTAAGAAGTTCAGAGAGCATTAAATAACTTGCCTAAACGAGTATTAGGAAGGCGCACACCATATGAAGTACTCTTGAGAGTGCACATTTATTTACCTCGCCTAGATAGACTTGAGAAGGTGGTGGGCTAAAAAGAGTTTGACCTAGACCAACGTTTAAATGTCTTACAGAGCATCCAAGTGGTTAGAAACAAGCTGTCCACTGTGAAACATTCTGAAGCCGCCACCAACAAAAAGAAGGCTTTTACAGCTGCTGAGGGTTCAGTGCCTAAAGTAGAGGATCTAGTTTTAGTGAAGTTCCACAATAAGCAAGCTTTGAACCATCCTACAGATGACCTGTTGCAGTTCCTGGAGTAAATGGTGAACACACTGTAATCCTGCCTCCTGTGTCTGGTTTGAAAAAAAAACAACAGATGTCCATTGACCACATTAAGAAGCCCTATGTGGCCGATTCTGTAAAGCAGACCCTCCTGAAATCAAGAAAGATTTAGAGTAGAACCTCACAGCCTCTGCCTACTCAGAATGAAATACCCCTAGAAGAGTGCAGTAACATAATTAGCTTGCGTACCTAGCCAGGGATATTTGAGCGTACTACATTTCTAGTTTTGCAATGAGCAATGGATTTCTTGGACAAATATAATGCTGCCATTGCTATGGTTGCAAATGTTCCAGGAAACACCATGGTTTATTGATTTTGGAATATGGCCCTCTCTGAAGGGTGACATCAAACATTTTACCTTCCTCTTCCTCGTTTTCTGACCTAGTTTTTTTTACTTCAGGACCACTGCTGACCAGTGCTAAAGTGCATGTGCTTGCTCCTTTAAACATCGTTACATTGGCTCATACTCAACTGGATTATTTAATTTACTTATAAGTCCCTAGTAAAGTGCACTACAGGAACCCACGGTCTGAAAATTAAATGCTACTAATGGGCCACAGCACTGCTTGTGCCAGCCACTTAAGTTGTTCTCTAACCATGTTTCAGGCCTGCCATTTCAGAGCCTATGTGTGCAGTTACAGTGCCATTTTGACCTGGCAAGATAAACCTCTTGCCAGTCCTAAACCTTCCCTGTTTATACATATGTCACCCCTAAGGTAGGCCCCATAGGGCAGGGTGCAATGTATTTAAAAGACAGGACATGTATGTTACGTTTTACATATCTTGGTAGTGAAAATCTCCCAATTTTTGTTTTCACTACCACACGGCCTATCCCTCCAATAGGATAACATTGGAATTACCTTATTTCTTCTTGTAAGTGTCATTCCTAATTAGGAAGAGATTTCCATTCCAAGTTTGATGTCGATGGACTCACAATTCATAAACACAACTTCTGGTGAATTCAAATTTTGAGTTGTAGTTTGGGAAATGCCACTTTTTAAAAGTTGGTATTGAATATAAGTCTAGGGTATGAGACAGCTCGGCTTTGTGCATTCCCTTTAGGCAGCCACACACAAAGGGAGCTAAGGTGTGACTGATGGGTCATCCTGGGCAAGATGGGAGGGAGGAGCCGACACATACACCTGAATAGGCTGTGTCATGTCCCCACCCATAGGGCTATATACCTCCCTGTAGTCAGACCGGAGCCAGGACAGAAAGGGCAGGGACTCTGTATACTTCAAAGGCATCTCTTTGAAGTCTCCTCAACTTCAAAGGCACTACTGGTTATAAGTACTGGACTGCTCACACCACAACTTAGGTACACTTCTGGACCTGTCACCACTCTGCCAGGCAGAAGAACTGCTGTGCTGCTGAAAGGACTGCCGCTCTGCTGGACTACTCCTTTGCTGGACTCTGCCTTGCTGTGTTCTTGCCATGATAAGTTGTCCTGCTGCCTTCTGCATGCTGTTCTACCTGGGTGATAAGAGCTTGACCTGCATCACCAGAACCCACATTGACCCCAAGGGCTTGCTAGCTTGCCTCCTGTTCGACACAGTGCCTACTGCTGGAGCAACAGCTGCGCATTGCATTTCAAACCAGCACCTCAAACTCGGACAGGACACATGTTCACAGTTGCGTGGAGAAAATCGACACATCTCGTCCATCGCATGGCTTCAACACCAAAGCAGTGCTGCGGCTGCTCCTAGCATCTTCATCAAAGATGACGCATCCCGGATCAAGGTACTTTGGTCTAGTGCAACCAGATAACCCATTTCAGTGCTTTTTGCTACTAAGCCTGATTTGATATTTATTCTTTCAAAATTTATATTTCTACTTCTACTGGTTGGATTTTTGTCATTTGGTTTTGTTTCATCTATAAAATAGCATCCTATTTGTTTAACCTGGTGTAGAGTCTTTTTAGTGGTGTTTTCACTATGTGACTGTTTGAAGTGCTGCACAATACTTTACACATTGCCTCTTAAATTAAGCCTGGCTGCTCTGTGCCAAGCTACCAGAGAGTGAGCACAGGTTAATTTAGAATGTATTAATGACTTACTCTGACTGGGATTGAGGTTTCTGCTTAAACCGGGTGCATACTGATTTTATGTGATCCGAAGAAATCCATTAATCAACAAAGTAAAACAGGTTTTATTTTAAAAGAAAAAGGTGTCTCCAACAAAAACCCATCCGTCTGTCAAAGGCGTCAGCTGACAGTCACCAACATTTTAACCTGCACGCCCAGAGAACAGAGAGTTCCATGGAACACAGTATTGTGGTAAAACATAGCGGGTTCTACAGGAGAAGGTACCAACTATATTAACACTTGAAGCTGAGGAATACAAGTATAATAATATATATACAAAGTTAAATTACAACACATTTCCCATCCTACAAATAAGGAAACAAAAATGAAACACAGGAAAAATTGAGATACTAAATGATAACATCCATGAAGAAAACAAAGCATAATGATAGTACATTGAACATGGCAAGTCAATCGAAAGATTCAACCTCGTTTAGCCTCTCTTGAGCCCTTGCATCGTGCGGAACAAGCCTGTCCATGCTCCATAGCTGTCCATTTGCCAATATTACTAAATTTTTCTTAACCTCCGTCATCTTTTCAGGACCATAATATTTGTTGTATTTGGTATATTTCGTAATTTGTTTTCTTCCTCAAACCCATTGTCCAACTCTCCATTTTTGATCTTTGACACCCCATCTGGTATCATACTCATTTTTATATCTCTTTTGATGATTGACAATTTTCTCTCTAATCTCATGTTCTTTCAAGTGGAAGAAATTATCCTCAAATAGCCATTTTGGAGTCAGCTCAGAACCAGGTTTGCCACCTCTTAGCAATCAAAATGGATAACAACCTGTAACAGAATTGGGAGTGATCTGATAAGACAAAAACATATTTTTGATAGATTGTACAATGGGTTTACTAGAAATCATAGCTAACTGTAAGGCTTCCTTTATCCTCCTGTTAGTGCGTTCAACCAAACCATTGGTACGAGGACAATTAAAAGGAGTGGTAACATGTTTGATGGCCAAACTATGAAGGAAGTCTCTTGTCTCTCATGGGACGAGTTGAACTCCTTTACCTAGTATGTGGAAAACTTTCACTGGTGAAAACTTCTGACAAAAAACAAAAGAGAGTTTCTGTATCTACACATTTGTCAAATTTGACTGTAACCCACTTCGAAAAGTAATCAACCAAAAGAATTACGTATTTTTCTTGTAATCCATTCACTTGTAATGGGCAAATTATTTTCAAAACCAACCTATTTCAGGGTTTAACAGGAACTTCAACAGTTTGTAAAGGGACTTTTCTAGTACTTTTGGTGTTATCAATATGACTACATGCGTTAAGGTTTTAACTAAATTTTCCACCATGCTGTCCATGTATGGGAACCAGCAACCCGACCTAAGTTTGCTCTTGGTGAGGTTCCCTAAATAACCTTTATGTGCCAGTACACAGATGTTTTCCCTCAACTTCTCAGGAGGAACACATTTTCCTGACTTGAAGACATTATTCCCATATATGGAAAGTTCTTCCCTCACATTCCAAAAACATTGAAGGTCCTTGGACAAACCACTACACTCTTCCGGCTAACCATTTACTATCTGATCCTTAACTAACATTAAAATGTCATCCTCCAACATGTACTTCTCCCAGTCAGACTTCAAAATGACAGGAACAGTAACTTGTAAGACCTCACACTCCTGCACATGGTCCTCAACATGTTTTTGAATGGGAAGACAAGACAAGCAATCAGCCACCGTATTCTTATCTCCTGGTACATATACCACTTTAAAGTTAAAGCTTTGCAAATAGATTAACCATTTACTAATCCTCGGGTTCGTTTTTTAAATATATTTTTAGCAAAGACAGAGAAAAGGGGCTTATGATCATTCCTCAGTTCAAAAGGTAACTAGTGTCTAATGAGGGAATCTGTTAATGCTCCAAACTCACATATAGCTGATAACCCTCTAAGAGTTGATATATAGGTGTTTACCTTTTCATTACTCCCTTGAATTCGGTTGAAGAACTTATGAATTTTGAGTACAACATTCATTCTTTCCTAGAAATGATTACCTAGCTTTCTTAACATAGTAGGAAATACATCTTCGTCTCCACCCTCCTCTCCTTCAATATCGTCAGATAAATCTTCATACACTTTTCTCCTTGAACACCCAAATTATGCAATAAAATATGTTGTTTGCTAATTGAGGAGAATGTTTCTCCCCCTATAGCAATCTTTACTCTTCTAGCCCATGGAATTTCTGGTTTCCCTTCTTCATTCAAAAATGGAGGAGGTTAGCTCATATCATTGTAGCTATGATGGAAAACATATGAAATAGGAAATAAAAACAACAATGGAATGAAAATTACAACAAACCTTTGTAAGTACTTCAGAGGTGTCTCTGAAGTTGAACTATAGTACACTCTGGTCAGGTTAATACAACAGTGGGTGGAGAATGACAGCAAGCAAATAATACAATTGAATAGATGGATTAATTGAGGCCGAAGGAAGCTATGCCTGTCAATGTTGAAGATGTATGATAAACAAATCGAATCGGGTTTATTGATGCGGAACAAGGCTGTGCCTGTCAGCATTGAAGTTAAATGACAGGTAATTTCATGGCAGTTACTTAAAACACAATGCTCACTTCCACGGAGGATGTATACAACAAACGGGCAAAAATATGAATAAGCTGTGCTTGTCAGCGTTAATAAGAAACAGGCAAGCATAAAATCAAAGCTTTGCTTGTCAGTGTGAAGAGGAAACTGGCAAGCATGTAATCAAAGCTCTGCTTGTCAGCGTGAATAAGAAACTGGCAAGTATGTACTCAAAACTTTGCTTGTCAGTGTGAATAAGAAATGGGCAAGCACTTAAACAAAGCTGTGCTTGTCAGAGTAAATTTGAAGTGGGTAAGCAACTCTGAATATATTCAGGAATCAGAGGAAAATTCCCTGTACGTAATGCAGGAAACAGCATTGAGCAAAAAACTGGTAGATAAATAACGCAGAAGAGAAAACTGAGAATAATCACCAACCTTCAGCTGTTAAATATGACAACTGATAAATGAACTGCCTCCAACAGTCAGACAACTCCAATGTGCACTGCATAGAATGCTGAGGAGAAAGTGAGAAAGAATCAGCTGAGCCTGTCAGCGTAAATCAGAAACTGGCATGAAAATTATTTGCTCTCTCTTCAGACAAAGCAGACCAGAAATTCGGTATAATCCGAGCTGTGCCTGTCAGCGAAGGTAACAAGCTGGCAGGCAACTCTGTGTTAACTGGGGAGATTTGTTTGAATTTTAAGCTCACAGCAGGCAGAGCGGTATTACAAAGGTGTACTTCCAAGCGCTGAGGAGAATTGACAAATTTGTGTTCACAGCAGGCAACAGCACAGATGAAAAACTGTTTCTTTGCTTATTTGTTCTTCACACTCATCACAGGCAGAGCAGTAATTAAAATATGCTACCGAGTGCTGAAGAGAAATGTGCTCAAAGTGGGCAAAAGTCAAGTCAAGAAAGTCTTTATTGCGAATGTTTCATCATAAAACACATGCTAATATATCAACAATACAAGTTAAAAAAATGTACAAATATATGTTGACCAATATACATAAAAATCATAAATAATTTTACACTATTAAAAACTCTAGTAGTAAAAAGGTATTAAATGTGCAAAATTGCAATGACTTGATTAATTAAAACCTATATCGTAGCAAGCTATACAGTATTGTGATCTTAATAGTTAGGAACTGATACACCGATTCCGTAAAAGCCATGCCCAACTAATATATTTAGCCACACCAATAATCATAAACTTGAGGTATCAGTTTTCAATATTCTGCTAGCAATCAGTGCCGATCTTACTCCAAGTTTGCGACATACGGGACGCAGCCACAACCTTCTTGGGCGGATATACTCTGGGCAAACAGAGAAAATGATCTATAGATTCTGTCATATCCTCACAATGAGGACATTTATCATTGCCTGGCGTACTCCAGCTTTTTGTAAAAGAGCGCAATGGTAAAGTGCCAATCCTAAATTGATGATAAAGTTTACGGTCCTGCTGTTTCGTAATTATATCCCAATATGCCTCAAGATACGGATCATCCTTGTTGGTCAAATATGCTATGGTCAATGGACCTCCAGTCATAGAAGCAAAACGCTTAGCTTTGACCCATTGCCAATATGAATCCCTAAAAATCTTTTTCGGGGGGAAGACAGCCTTCTCAGGGTTGGACCACAGCTCAACCATTCCCATGTCAGTCAGGATAATTTTAATTTCGGACAGCCAACTGATTCTGTGGGAACCCCTGTGAGCTTTAACTTCTAACAATGCGTTGGCGTAAGTGGACAGTTCTGGTGTAGTCCACAAACGTCGCCAAAACGCCAGAGGTCTAAACCGCACCGTATCCTCAACAGGGTGACAACCTAGGTCATATAGAAGGGGTATACGGGGAGAAGATTGTGGTAGCCCTACAGCAGACCTAAGAAATTTATTTTGGGCCACCCTCAGGGAATCCAGTTTACTAAACCCCCATATTTCTGCACCATACATGACCGCTGGTAGTATTTTGGATCCATAAATTTTAATCAAGGGAGCCATAGGTTTAGTTAACGAAAGCCTATGTTCCCTAAGCAGTGCACCACCTAGTTGGATATGTTTGAGGGTAAAGTGGTCAATCTGGGGCTTCAAACTAAGGTTATCGGAAAAGGTGACCCCCAAATAAGTAAAGGTGGAAGTCTGTTCTAATGTTACTCCTCCCATTACGACCCTGGCCTTTACAGGCTTGGCTTCACATAAAACCATAAATTTGGTCTTCCCCACATTAACCTCAAGCTCATGGTCGCGGCAAAACAACTCAAAACGGGTCAGTGCTAACTGAAGCCCCTGACGCGTTTTAGAAATTAGCAGAGTATCGTCCGCGAACATGAGCAAGGGTACTTTAATGGCAGCTATGGTGGGTGCGTCTGTCGGGAAATTTAAGAAGTAATTAATTACTCCATTAATAAACAGCGAAAACAGTGTGGTGGCCAGTACACATCCTTGTCTTACCCCCTTAGACAGCTCAAATCTAGATGACACCTCTCCTGGTTTCCCCCATCTAACCTGTGCAAATGTAGCTTCGTGTAGTCTAATCAACAACCTCAATAATTCGAGTGGCATGGCCAATGCCCGTAGAACTTCCCACAGTTTGAGTCTTGGGATGGAATCAAATGCAGACTTAAGGTCCACAAAGGCGGCAAAAAGCAAGCCACCTCCAAGGAGTTCTTCTTTCCAATATAATAAGGTGAACCTAAAAGCCTGGTCAATGGTTACGACATTTGAGCGAAAGCCCGCCTGTAGAGGTGCTAAAATGTCAAATTCGGAGATCCAGCTCTGAATACGGCCCAATAGGAGGCGAGCTATGATTTTTTTGGACTGCATCAATAAGACTGATAGGGCGGTAATTGGCCGGGGCATAGCGATCGCCTTTCTTAAATATTGGCAATATCTCTGCCCCAAACCAAGTATCCGGGATTGACGCTCCACCAGCCAGGCCGTTAGCAAGAATGGTCAGGTAGGGTGTCCAAAGGTCCTGATCCTGCTTGAAAAGATCAGCAGGAATACAGTCAGGACCCGGGGCTTTGGCACTAGGATGAGATTGCAAAATTGTCTTCACTTCGCTGGGGACAAACCGTAACTCTTCTAAGACCGCATCAAGCTGCAGAACTCTTACTGGGCTCCCACTGGCCTTAAACTGATTTTCAAAAAAGGTGACCCATTGAGCGGGTTCAACATGATTTGCCGGGGTCATATCCTGTGGATTCCTGCCCCATTTGAGGAGGTGCCAAAATTGGCACATGTTCCTACCCTCGCAGGCCTCATATAGCTCAGTCCAGCGGTTTTCATCCCAGTTCTTCTTAGCTTTTAACTGAGCAGATTTATACGCAGATCTACAGCTTCTTATACTTTCTGGTAACCTAGATTTGATAGCCAGTGAAAGGGCTTTACAAGATTCTTTACAGCTTTCATCAAACCAAGAATTATCCCGCAGGGGTTTAAATTTACCATTGACAGGGATACACTTAACAAAATAGGATTTAAGACCCGCAAATAAATCTCTATGGATATCTGGAATGCTACGTTTAACTCCTTCCTCTGACTCGCAGTTAGTCAGTTTGTTTATGGCTATATTAACCAGAGTCCTAATGGCTTCCCGTACGGTAGCATTAGAGGCAATCTTGGGCCAACGAACCCTTCTCCGATCATTAGTCAGGATGGTATGCGCTTGCACGGCACAACCATCGGTAATTAATAGACCTTTAAAACTACTATCTGATAGTAGCAACGACAGGGGATTATGGTCACTTTCTATCCTATCAGTCACCACCATATCAATAACAGCCAGCCACAACTCACAGTTGACCAAAATATAATTAATTCGGCTACCGCTTCTGCCATTGTTGAAGGTCATCGACCCCGACCTATCTGATAAAGTTCTGCCGTTGGCAGCCCGCAAGCCCATTTCAAGACAGAGACCCTTCACATATAATGCTGCTTGGGTCCATTTCCTGATGGGACTTAAATCCAACTGGGGTATTCCCCACACAGAATCCTCAGCCTCAGACAGTTTTCCGTCGTCATCGCCCAGAGGCTCAAAACGTGTATTAAGATCACCTGCCACCAACCTATGCCCTTTACTAGATACTGAGCAGAGTAGTTGGTCTAGAAGGTAAACTGTAGGAGAACATTTGCCACCCGGGAGTCCTCTTGCATAAATGTTTATAATGAGGACATTAAAACCCCTTGTGGAGGTAACCCTAATGGCCAGAATATCGGGATTATCAATCGGGACTTCCTTAACTGCAATGCCCTCACATTGGCGTACCCAAATAGCCAGGCCACCCACCGGTCTGCCTCTAGAGCCCTTAATAGCTGGTTTCAAAAAATTCAAGTATCCTACACGAAATAGGGAGACTAACGACCAGGTCTCCTGGAAACACCAGGTATCTGCCTGGTCAGCAAAGGCCAGCCAGTCAGGAACTGCCATCTTAGGAAGTAAGCCCACTATATTCCATGAGGAGATGTTAACATGGTGAGAATCAATCTTTTTATGTACTACCTGATTCACCTCGATAGATGGGGAGATAGAACAGGCTTTAGTTAGGTCAAGTGAAACTACAACTTCTCCTTGAGCCAATGGGAGTAATTGCACAGGAGGCACCCAACTAATAGGTTCTGAAACCCCTGTTAGCCCAATCCCAGAATAAGCACTGACATCCCCCAGTCAATCATTGTCCTCCAAGGAAGAAAGTGCGGAAAAGCGGTTTTGCAGCGGAATAGGAACAAGGGCCTGCAAACCCCGCTGGGGGGCAATATGCGGAGCACGAAACTGACTGGTTAGTAACTCCCTTACTGGTCTATAAAAATAACCAAGAGGTAAAATCATGATCTCATTAAGATTTGGAACATAGTGGGAGGCCCTCTCCAGAATTTGTTCAACCAATAGTGGTGACCTAAAACTTAGTACCACGCAGTCCCCTTCCAAGGTCTTTTGGGAGTTGCCAACCCATTTGACTCGCTAACCATTTTAAATTCTTCAAACAAGCTTTTACTGGTCCCAAGTTTGTTCCCTAGATAGTAAAGGGCTTTATTTTTAAGATTAGACCAGTGCTCCCTTGACCCTGCTGGGAGTGATGGAACATTAGTTAAGATGATAGTATAGGGAGTAGCTTCCGGGGGTAGATGTAAGCTTATTAACACATCAGGATCTTCAGTTGCCTGAACGGCATGCCCTTGGGTAGACCCCCTTAACTGCTGGACAATCGGAGGTCTATCAACAGTAGAATGGAGATCCATGGGCCGATTTGGATTAACACTATTCACTACACGGTCATAAGAGTTAGTAATTTTGGATCTTGAGTCGGTGGGGTCGACTGCAGCCCCTACACCACCGTCACTAGGCACATCATTAGAATTATGTTCGGGAGGGGTTACCACTGAAGGGGTTTTATTTGCCAAAATTGCTTTGATGCAATTTAACCTTGTTACCACAGAATCTAATTTGTCCAGAACAGGTTGAATAAAAGAAGCTAACTGTTCCTTAAGGAGTGAGATTAAAGGCTCAGAGTTCTGCTGGGGCATAGGTTGCGGGGCGGGAATGGTTTCGGAGGGATTGAGAATCCTACGAGGTTGGGCCCCTCTGGTGTCATGGGGTGCCTTAGGGGCGCTTAACTTACTGGAGCAGCTGCCTTTCCTTTTCTTGCAGGGTGGCTCACTGGCTTGGGGGACAATAGCTTTTTGTTTGGCCCTAGTTGTTACCATGACAGGACTGGAGGGGCTACTTACAGTGAGCAGGGGTTCAATAATTCCAAGCCTAGATGTTAGAGATACATGATCCGCCAGGGAGCAGTTACTAGAGCCAATATTCAAAATGTCAGCCTGTTCATCCACATGCTGTACAGGAGGTAACCCCTTAGCTGGTTATAAAGATAGTCTTCTCTCAACAGCTAAGATCTTATTATTGATTACTGACTCTGCCCTTGTTAGATAATCATCTAGAGTCCCCGCCAACCTCCCCTCAGCGTTCCTCTTACTCATAATAATTAATTTTTAAATGCTAAACAACAAAATGAAAAGGGCCCACTGTTTGCCAAATAGCTACATTTAACCCAGCACATAACCACTGAATGACAAACAAAAAACCAAAGGAGGGGGCCCAGCCCAGCCACAACCGGCCACTGACGGGCAAGGATGGCCCCGCCCTTCGCCCGTGCTTTGCCCGGGCACGGCCCGCGTGCGTCCCGCGCAGCGGAACTATAGCTGTCCTTATGTAGAGCCCGGGCGCTGCGTGATGACAGCTACGGCAGGCGCCCGGGACAGGAATGCTGGGTAGTGTTGTCCTGGTATGGCCGTTCCCCTCATGGCAAGGATTCAAAGTGCTGGTCAGTTCTGGGCAGGTTTTCACCAAAACGCCGTTTCCCTCACGGCAGCGTCGTCAAGCAGCAAGGGTGTCACCAGGTAAGAAAGCGCGTCCCGCGCTACAGAGTTATAGCGGCCCTTATGTAGAGCCCGGGCGCTGCGTGATGACAGCTACGGCAGGCGCCCGGGACAGGAATGCTGGGTAGTGTAGTCCTGGTACGGCCGTTCCCCTCACGGCAAGGATTCAAAGTACTGGTCAGTTCTGGGCAGGTTTTCACCAAAACGCCGTTTCCCTCACGGCAGCGTCGTCAAGCAGCAAGGGTGTCACCAGGTAAGAAATGTGCTCAAAGTGGGCAAAAGCTCAATTGAAACTTAGTTCCTTTCAGAAAGATATTCAGCCGAACGCTGAAAGAACTGATAATTAGTATTTCAGGGAAGTATTTATAAGAGAAGAAACAGCTGCCCTTCAGCTGTTAATGACCCCCAGCTGATTGAATCCCTCCAACAGTCAGAAAATCCCGCACATAAATAACTCTTGTCAGGGTGGCAGTAAAGTCAGTAGGAGGCAACAATTGCACAATTTCCCTGAAAGTCACACTGAAGATAAGATATTTTTGACAAAGTTATAAATAACTGACCGTAGAAGCAGCGAAACTTGTCGTAGATCACAGGGGTGGAGACACCAGCTGCCCCCTGCACAGCTTTAGAAATCGTAGCCAAAATGATGTAAGGTGAATCGAAGAAATCCAAGAATCAATTAAGTAAAACAGGTTTTATTGTAAAAGAAAAGGAGTCTTAAACAGAAACTCATCCATTCTGTCAAAGGCCTCAGCTGACTGTCACCATCATTCTAACCTGCACTCCCAGAGAACAGAGAGTTCCATGGAACATAGTATTGTGGTAAAATAGAGGGGGTTCTACAGGAGAAGGTACCAAATATATTAACTCTTGAAACTGAGGAATAAAAGTATAATAATATATATATTAAGTTAAATTACAACACATACCTCTGTCAACCAGAAACCCAATTGCTAACGGAGTGCGACTAAATTGCTAAGTTCATCAAAAATCATGTCCTTCATAGGAATACACTGCCAGGGACACCTTTGCTTACATGTTGAGGTGGTGAGCACAAGGTTCTTCTACAACATTCTATTGTTTTACAACGCATACTCACATAAGGTTGGCCAGTTTCCAACCCACAGCAACTGATGTTGGTTAACATTAAATAAGAAACATTATTTAACAGCTCACCACACTTCAAGAGAATAAGGACACCTACTCACTAAATTGTTTAATTTGTAAGAATCACTACAGAGGATAGCCTACTGTGGGTAGCATCAATAGAGGACTGACCAATCGTTCACCTGATATAGCTGAGTATGATTTGTAGCCCAAGCTTAGGTTACACTCAGTCTTGATTCACGTATGCAGCTTCTCATTACAGTAGTTTTCGACCTTCTAGCAATAAAGACCAAATCATTTGATGTGCATCAGTAGTCTCAAACCTGGAGCTTAAAAGTCATTGTAAGGGACATAAACCAAAAATCCCCATATTACCACCCATGGTACCAATATGAAGACACCCTGCAGTTATTGGTAAAATTCCATCCTTCGCATAAGAAGAAACTCGATTCCCTACTCACCTGAAGGGTTTATTAAACATAACTATTGGAGGCAAATCCCTAATGAAATGATGAAAAATAAGGGTCTCAATTATAGTTTGGCAGATGCAGGACACATGCTTATATGGTCATTGTCCCATCTGCAAAACTCTCAGTTCCCCCACTCAGTTTTAGAGCCAAAGGAAGTGCCATGTTTCTAAAAATGGAGCTTCCGCTGGCTTCCCCTATAGAAACATTTGTCCATTGGCATGTTTGCCCTGGGCCATTTGTCATTGTATGACAGAACATCTGCCCTAATGAGGGCAGCTGTTCTGCAATATTTTTTTTCCTGGTTGTGACCACTAGGGAAAGTGGGCACAATGGCACACATGCACAACGAGGTGTAGCACACTGCACAACCATAATCACCCAGGTCCATGAGCCCGATCCCCTTGGCACCCTGCCGCACACACACATAGCACGAACAGCACACCCACATTGACGATAACAAGGAATAACTTGCATTGCCAACACTGCAGAACAGAGGACACAACTGGCTACGCACATGCACAGAAACATGCCTACTACATCTGACGGAGCCATAAACTGTGAAATGGAAATGTACGCGTATGGCATCACATCCATCATGTAAACCAAATCTACACTATCCCACAGGAGAATCCAGCACCCCACAAACAGTCACAATGTACATTGCCATACAGTCTGCATGCAAACCTGAACAATACGCCAACATAAATGTCAACGCAGTCAATACGCACCTTTCCTTCACATCGCAGAAGGGCACACAACACCTTCAGCAGAGCACAGAATACAACACATCAGTGACGCCAGAGAGGACCACCATACAGTCGAGACCGACGCCCTACAACAGCACATGGATATTCCATGCAACCCACCACCAGGACCCGGACAGCCAAGCTACTCAGTGGAGAACACCCAGCCTGTAACAGACCACACAGCAGGAAGCACCCGCAAGCACAGCTGGCCCACAACACTTCACCCACCCACATATCTCCCCCCAATGCCATGTTCCTGCATGCCAAAAGGAGGTGGCCCAACAGGTGTGGGTCGGGGCTGAACCCATTGCATGCAAACCCGGACACATACGTAGGTGTCCATCACCCCTCAGGGACCACCAACACCCCACAAAGGAGACCCACACTGCCATAGACACACATACAATTGCACATTCATAGTACAGAACCACCCTGCAGTTATTGGTAAAATTCCATCCTTCGCATAAGAAGAAACTCGATTCCCTACTCACCTGAAGGGTTTATTAAACATAACTATTGGAGGCAAATCCCTAATGAAATGATGAAAAATAAGGGTCTCAATTATAGTTTGGCAGATGCAGGACACATGCTTATATGGTCATTGTCCCATCTGCAAAACTCTCAGTTCCCCCACTCAGTTTTAGAGCCAAAGGAAGTGCCATGTTTCTAAAAATGGAGCTTCCGCTGGCTTCCCCTATAGAAACATTTGTCCATTGGCATGTTTGCCCTGGGCCATTTGTCATTGTATGACAGAACATCTGCCCTAATGAGGGCAGCTGTTCTGCAATATTTTTTTTCCTGGTTGTGACCACTAGGGAAAGTGGGCACAATGGCACACATGCACAACGAGGCGTAGCACACTGCACAACCATAATCACCCAGGTCCATGAGCCCGATCCCCTTGGCACCCTGCCGCACACACACATAGCACGAACAGCACACCCACATTGACGATAACAAGGAATAACTTGCATTGCCAACACTGCAGAACAGAGGACACAACTGGCTACGCACATGCACAGAAACATGCCTACTACATCTGACGGAGCCATAAACTGTGAAATGGAAATGTACGCGTATGGCATCACATCCATCATGTAAACCAAATCTACTCTATCCCACAGGAGAATCCAGCACCCCACAAACAGTCACAATGTACATTGCCATACAGTCTGCATGCAAACCTGAACAATACGCCAACATAAATGTCAACGCAGTCAATACGCACCTTTCCTTCACATCGCAGAAGGGCACACAACACCTTCAGCAGAGCACAGAATACAACACATCAGTGACGCCAGAGAGGACCACCATACAGTCGAGACCGACGCCCTACAACAGCACATGGATATTCCATGCAACCCACCACCAGGACCCGGACAGCCAAGCTACTCAGTGGAGAACACCCAGCCTGCAACAGACCACACAGCAGGAAGCACCCGCAAGCACAGCTGGCCCACAACACTTCACCCACCCACATATCTCCCCCCAATGCCATGTTCCTGCATGCCAAAAGGAGGTGGCCCAACAGGTGTGGGTCGGGGCTGAACCCATTGCATGCAAACCCGGACACATACGTAGGTGTCCATCACCCCTCAGGGACCACCAACACCCCACAAAGGAGACCCACACTGCCATAGACACACATTCAATTGCACATTCATAGTACAGAACCACCAGCAGGTGCGCTCAAATTCCAGTCACACACCCATGTTGGCTCTGCATACGATGGCCCTGGCCACTCCCCTTACGAATTGAGTGGTTGACGACAAAGCTACATGTCCAAGCTCCCACCCGCTGCCTGCAGTAACATGTCTGCATCCGATGTACACAGCACAATGTAATGGCGTCGGGCCCAGGGCCCTCATGCATACAATAAGACCACAGGGACACAAGCAGATACCATGTTGAACTGGCTAAGGGCACATGTGCCTGGCCCTTTTATTGGCAGGGCCACATGTACAGTGATGCCTGTGCTGGATGTGTGTGGTGTGAGTGTAAACCAGCACGCATGGAATGTCTGGTGCTGGCAACCACTTGAACACTGGACACCAGTGCAACGGAAACAGAAAACACATGCATAAAATAGTCAACTGCTGAGCAACATGGAGGGAGCCGGAGAAAGTCCAGAGGACAGCCAACATGCAAACAGAAGTGTCCATGAAAGGAAGTGCACTGGGGATGGGACACGAGAGATGAGCGCGCCCATGTGAAGAAAAGTCTAGGATCGTGTCCCTCCGACAGACACTTGATACAGATGCTGTGAGGTGTGTCATACCTGCATCATCTTCCCCATCAATGTCTCAGGGCCCCCACACTGTTTGGGGTGACATAGCTGCGCAACCTCTCCACAGCTCATAACTCAATCAGTAATGGACAATGGCTTGCAGTGCACTGAGTCACTGGCACCTGGAGTGCTGGAGCAGGGTATCAGGACAATGATGGCATCCACGACAAATCTGGGCAACTCCGTAAATCTGTCAGGACCACCGTTTCCACTCTGGCAGATGGCTGTTGGAAGTGGTCCTTGCGGTGGTGGCGTGTGCCTCCTGCGGTGATGCCACGTCCGGGCCGGTCCGGACTCGATTTGGTGTGTGAGCCATGGTGGGACACTGTTGGGTCCGGAGGCTGCGTATAGTGCAGGGCCACAGAGAAATGGCGTTGATGACCCCCAGGCCAACGCTTCAGGGGCATCCAATATCTCAGAAGAAGGGGTCCCGGACCTGACCAGCACAGAGTTAGTGGCCCCGGATGCACAGCGGCTGGCACAGGCACCCATCCACGGGACGGTGACTTGCAGTGCAGTCAGATGGGCAATGCGACCTGAGCGGGTCACCATCAATGTCCGAGGTGTATGTTGTGGCAGGTATCGGGGGACAGTGGAAGGTGTCCTCCAGGGTATGATGCCGAAAGGTTTGATTTTATCCGGAAGCAGCAAATGTAGGAGTGGAATGCGACAGACTTGTTGCCACCACCAATTAGGTATCAGCTACATGAGGATGAAAACTGCCCCCTAGTCCATAGGCTCAGTTGCCACCAAAGTTCGACCAGAGAGTGTCCATGATTGTCGGGGAACAGACTTAGTGGCACCGGGGCTGAGAGGGGATGCAGTCTGCGATGATGCCGGTACGCTGATATGAACTCAGCCATTGCAAATTGAAGACTCTGTGACCTACTGGACCGCAGTGTAGGCCGGGGGCAGTGGTCAGCAGTGGCCCACAGCCATGTGTCGTTGGCTGGCGAGGCACAAAGTTAGTGACACAAGGGCAGTTGTCGGCAGTATCTGATCACTTCCGTAATGATGATCTTGTTCCCTCCGGACTGCAACGCGTCATCCTCTTATGCCTCTCCGTACATGCAATGACATGTATTCTGCCTTTTGAATGACCGACGTTCAGTTCCAAATGTGTAACCTACCTGACCGTGGTGTAGGCCTGAGGCAGTGGTCAGCACGGCCCATTCACTGAGTGTCACCGGCATAGGTTGGATGGCCCCACCGGCCTGCGTAGTTCAGGTTCAGGGGCACCGCGTGTTGGGACACCTCCGTGTATGTGACCTGGGTTTAGTCCAGACTGAGCTGCATCTTCCTCTTACTCCTCTCCATGCGACCACTGGTGTGGACTCTGCCATTATTGACTTGCGTGTTGGTGCTGGATGTGGCACCTACTGGTCCGCAGGGTAGTCCTGCTCCCTCATCCACGTATCGCCGGCTGGCGTTGAATAGGGTTAGTGGCACCACGTGTCACCAGCTGGCGTTGACCAGGGTTAGTGTCCCCACATGTCTCCGGCTGGCATTGAACAGGGTTAGTGGCACCATGTGTCACCGGCTGGCGTTGACCAGGGTTAGTGGCACCACGAGTCGCAAGTTGCCCATATGGAACTATGCCTCACTGATCGAAGGGAGTCTAGTGCTGTTGCCGGTGTCCCGGATTTGGGGTCACTGCCATTCATGACTCAGGACACAGTTTCACACATGGGCCCTACTGGGTCAAGGAGTAGGCCTGAGGTGTCAGTAGAGTACGTCAACGAAAAAGGACTCAAGCGGGCCCGTGTCGTGGAGGCCGTGATGGTCTGAGGAGGCTGCCATGCTCACAGGACTCTGGCTTGGAGCTTGAGCCAGAACGTGGTGGGCCCTCCTTTACACATGCCGGTGTCGGCAGGTGATCAGTGAGGCCTGGCTGTGCAGGGGCAAACCTGATGGGTTTGTGGTCCGGCAGGCGCACAGCGTCGTAGGCAACTCCGCTCTAGAGGACGGAATCTGCCTCATGGTGGGGTAAGAGGTGCCGCCCTGGCAGAGACTTTGGGCTTTCCGGAAGAGAACCATGCCCAGGGCTACGTGCTTTTTATTCACACCCCTACGCTGGTGTGGCATACACCGGGCCATCCCACTCGGGTCACGCTTGGGGGGGGGGCGTAACAGGCAACATTTTAAAAGGTCCCCCACTGGCAGGGTTGAAATGGTTGTGTCCACTGGACTTCATACCCCAGAGGTGTGTGCCGCCATGGATATGGGTGTGTTATGCATACTGCGGTCTGTCCAGCACATCTCCACCACTCTTTGCATTGTGTACTTTCCCAATCATGGTTCTACTGCATCCTTCACACATGCCTGGTTGCCACCTCTCTCCACATTCGGCTGTTGTGTGGCTGAGGTGCCATGCCATTGATGGTTCATGTTCACCGCTTGGCCAGGTAACCATTGTGAGTTGTTCTGTCTTGTCTGGTGGGTGGTCATGTTGTTGTGCATGTTGGTAGTGATTTTGTGACTTGTGCATTGCCAGGGATGTGAGTTGCATGGTTGTGGAGATGAGGTGAGTAGGGTGTCCATTTGAAACTTGCCATGGGGCTGTGCATTTCCCTTGTTTACATCCTGGGTACGCAGGTTGCTGATGGACTGTCGGAGGATAGAGGACTCATGCATACTGGCTGTGTATTTGCAGGCGACATTGTTGGAGGTTTCACGGTGTTCTGTTGTTGCCTGCACATTGATGTGAGACGTGTGCTTCCTGTTGCGGTGATTGTGTGCTGTGTCACCAGGGGGCACAGGTGGGACATGTGTGCTGTGGATTGCCTTCAACATGTGCGTGCATCCTGCTATGGCGTATGGTCCTTGCTTGGTCGCCAGCGGATCCTGCGCATTGTGTTGGACGTATGGGCACTGGGGTACCAGGGTGATGGTGATGTCCAGGACAGGTGTGGAGGACTTGGATGTGGCTGGCTGTGAGACTACTCCGACTCTGGCAGGTGTTGTTTGGAGGGGTGCCAGGAGCCAACAGGTGCAGCCAATCCAGCAGCTTGGTGTGGGGTGGGATGTTGGTTGTCCGCTATGTTGGTGCCGTAGGCCTGTTAGGCGATAATGGTCAGGATGTGTAGGATGGTTGTCCCTTTCAGGCTGTAGTGGACGGTGACATTATCAGATGTTGGGTCTGTGAGGCTGGTGCGTTTCCTGGGGGTCCTCTGTCTTTGTTTGAGCTGCCTCTGTGGTTGTCCAGGGGGGTGGGGTTCTGGGTGTGGGGTGGGGTCCAGGGGTGGTGTATGTGGGTGTTGTGGCCCTCTTGGGTGTCTGGGCTGCATGATGAGTGGCTCCTTGACATCTGTTGCTTTTCCGATGTGGCACTGGGCTGGTCTCCCTTTTGAGGTGCTGGCTGCCGTCTGACTTAACACCAGGTCAGAGCAGGTGTAGATTTCCTGGCGCTAATGCTCCTTATCGCCTGTTTTGTGTTTTTATCGCTGATCTTTCTGGTCAGTGAGAACAGTGAGGAGTGGTGTGGTCACGGCTTTTGGCACGGGAACGCCCACTCTGCATCTCATTAGCTATAGTTGCGGGGATCCTCTGTGGCGATGTTTTTTGCGGCTGCTATCAGGGGTAAACTGGTGCTGTGGGCTGTTAGCATCAGCTTGTGAATGGGGAGATAAATTTATCATGACTTTGGCTGTGATAAAGTGCCGTTAATTCGGCGATATGTTGGTTCTGCTGTTGTTGGTTGTGGTCGCTTTTCCTGTGAGCTGCTTGTCTAGTGTGTGCTTTCAGAAGATGAAGATGTTGTCAAATATCTGTAGATTGTTATCAGAAGTATGTACTAGGAAACTGCTCATCTTATTGATGAATTGGTGACCTTGGCGTTAAAAGATGAGGAACAGGCTATTGTGAATTTGAGACCATGTGGCATCTTTATGGCCTTGGTTACTACTAAGTAAGATTGGAGAGTGTCCCGCCACCTGGCTGTGCAGTCCGTGAAAAACAGCGGACCAGTTTTCACGGCTCCATTGTGAAAGCAATAATGTGTGTCAGAGATGAGTATTTCTGGTCGGTCTTTGAGAGTTCTGTGTTTAAGTTTTAAGGGATGCAGTTTTGGATAATTTAGTGGGGTAAGAGATCCCGAAAGAGTTGGAACCGGATTTTATTAGGTTATTCATGAAGGAGTTGTGGGTCAGAGTAGTCACAGCGGTGGTTTGCTATTCCCTGGGAAAGTTTTTCCACTCAAATAGCTGTTGTCTGCTCGGCTCAGGCAGAGCTGAGGTTTCAGAAGGATGCTGGATCTGGTATGAGTGTGTGGTTTGATCTGGTCCTTTGTTGGTGTTGTTTATATTGGGGCTTAAATATAATTTCTTTTCAGTTGAAATTTGGTGCTATGTGTGTTTCTTTGTATTAAGGCCTAGTATGTTCCTTACTGGAAGCTGGGCAGGACTTAATCCTGTTTCTCTTTCTAGTAGCTTGGCCAGTGTTTATCATATTAGGGCACCTAGAAGATGGCACCCAGGTCCAATTCCTGTGGCTCGCAAAATGCCCCAGGTTCAGCTTTTATCCTGGCAGCACCTCATGTCCCAATGTTTCATGGTCCCCAATGATTTAATGTCCCATCTCTTGTCAAGCCAAAATCAAAAAGTCAAAGTAACAGGAGAAAATCTCAGTGTCTCCATGATTTCTCTTTAAAGTCACCTGCAGCCACCGCTCTCACTCTTCAGTGAAAAATACCTGCATCTGGAGTATCTTGTGCTCTGGGGCCTAACACACACACACAGCGTGGTCCCTACACTCACTTCTCCATGTGCATCAGCACAGTGGCGTTAAAACTAGTGGCTTTCACTCTGAGCCGTGGTGAGCCGTGTCAGGCGAGAAGTAAGTATTGGGCCACAGGCTGGCAGAATGAGCATTGGTGAACGGGTGGGACGGGGAGCCTTCCGCTACCTTGGCCCAAGACTCAGACCATATCAACCCAGAGACCCTAGGCTAGGTGGGAGGCTGAGCAGATAAAAAGCCATCAGCTTTGGACAGCCAATCAAACATGGGTGAGTCTCCCTATATGTAGGCCCCCACTGCTATGTGGTCTCCTCTCGCTTGTCTCTCTGGTTGTGCTCCCATCACTCCTGTACAGTGAACGAGGCTGACCGGATCGTGTAAAGGCTATCTTGGGATTTACACAAAACATCATTGGGGATTGTGATCCTGAGCCTCTCAGAGAGCTCCTGCTCCTCTGGTGGCTCATGGAAGTGGGAAACATTGGAAGGGGAGAGGAGTGGCTTACAGGAGGATGGGCTATACAGAAGGACATAGGGTAGGAGAAGGAAAAAGGGAGAATAGTTAGAGGAATTAGTGACAGTTCCATTAGGGGGTAAGAGAATAACTTCGGACTATGTAAGAAGAGCAGGGAAAGAAAAGGAAAGGAACCAGGAAACAGGTGGTGGTGAATCAACCTGATCACATATATTCAAAATGATTAGTCCTTTAGTGGAAAATACATCCTGAAGACGTGAGTCTTTAGATGGTGCTGGAATGACAGTAAAGATGATTTAGTAATAGGATGGGTGGGGGAGTCTAAACCAACGAGGCAGCTCTTGAGAAGCACTGATGTTGTGCAAGTTTGGTTTTCCAACAAAGACTTTCCAATAAGATATTGTTCTTGCATCCGAGCCCTCTTGTGCCACTAGATAATTTGAGGATATTAGATAGTTAGGGAGGAGAGTTGGTATGAACAGCTTTCTAGGCTAGACAGTTTAAATGTTATTCTCACTTTAAAGAGGAGTAAGTATAATTTGATGAGAATTGAAGTTATGTGTTTAAATTATCACGATAGTTTGGAGGGTAGTGTTATATTGAATCAGAAAGGATTGGAGATTACCTCTAGGACAGCCTAACTTAACCCCTTCGGTGCTCATGACGGAATGGTTCCGTCATGACCCACGGTTGAGCTGTGCTCATGACGGAACCATTCCGTCATGACCACGCCCGCGCAAGATTCCGTCAGCACAGCGGCGGAATCTGCGCAGCATCGAAGGGGTTAAGGCAACAGTTGCTACTGTGGCCAACCAGGTAATGCAGCCACATCAGGTTGATCTTGATTCCCTTTCTCTTACTTTGGCCTCCTCTGCCCCGGCCCTTAATGATCTTTCTCTAGAATCCCAGGCCGAGATCGTTAGCACCTGGCTTTCTTCCTCCTGTGACCTAGTTGCCCCGCTCAGTAAGATCAAAGCGGTTCTTCCTTACGACGCGCACAAATGGTTTTCCCCAGAACTAAAAGTGCTTAAACTCAATCTTAGGCGGTCGGAACACCACTGGAGACGGAACTACAGCTCTTCCTTGCGCGCTAATTACAAATCACTCCTCACTGAATACAAAAAGGCGATCCTAGTGGCTAAAACTTCATATTTTTCTGAGAGAGTGGCTCTGGCCGCTAATAAATCTCGGGAAATTTTTTCCCTGGTCCACAACCTTGCCACCTCTGATCGCTCTACCCCCAGTCTTCTCCCCTCACAGTCCCTCTGCTCCTCACTCAATGATTTCTTTATAGACAAGATATTGAAGATCAAAGCTAATATTCCTACAGTGTCTCAACCTAGCTCTACTTGTCTCCCTCCCCCTCCCCTCTCCTCCTTTGCCCTTTTCCCTCCTATCTCCCTTGAATTATTTTTTAAACTCCTAGCCAAAGTCAGGTCTGGCTCTCCCGCGGACTGCGCGCCGGCCCGTATTCTCAAAACTCTTTTCACTAATTGCCCTGCTCCTCCTCTCGCTCTTCTCAACTCTTCTCTGGCTTCTGGTTCTGTTCCCTCTTCTTTTAAATCTGCTATAGTCTTTCCTATCTTAAAAAAAACTGGTCTGGATCCTTCCCTTCCTTCTAACTTCCGACCTATTTCTCTTCTTCCCTACCTTGGTAAGATCTTGGAAGCCCATGTCACCTCTTGCCTCTCCACTTATGTCGAGGAGAATGGCCTATTGGCATCCCATCAGGCGGGTTTCCGCCCGGGCCACTCCACGGAGGCGGTGTTTCTTGCGGTTTTGGATGAACTTAAGGGGAAAGCCGATCTTAACCTTCCCCAAGCCCTGGTCCTCCTCGATTTGTCCACTGCGTTTGACACGGTCGATCACTCCATCCTTCTCGACCGTGTCAGATCAGCTGGCATACGGGGCGCGGCCTTTTCTTGGCTTGCGTCCTTTCTCCGGGAGAGGTCCCAGGCGGTCCATCTTTCCGGCTTTTCTGCCCCCTCCCGCCCGGTCACTTGCGGTGTCCCCCAGGGTTCCTCCCTTTCCCCCCTTCTTTTCAATCTCTATATCCAACCTCTTATCGCCTCTCTTCTTCAGCTGGGGGTCTCTGTGTACAATTACGCAGATGACCTTCAGCTCATCTTTGATTTGTCTTCTTCTTCTGATTCCCTCCCCAAGTTTTGTTCCACTTTAGTTTTCATCTCCGAGTGGATGAGTGCCAACCATTTGAAACTTAATCCGGATAAGACGGAACTTGTCCTCACTGGTGGCCCTTCCAATCCTTGGTCTCCTGCACATTGGCCCCTCTCTTTTGGTCCCCCTCCTCTACCCGTTCCCTCTGTCCGTACCCTTGGTATCAAAGTCAGTCATGACCTTTCAATGCATAGTCAGATTAGCTCTGTTGTATCTTCTTGTTTTCTGTCCCTCCGTCTTATCCGGAAGATCTCACGGTTTTTTTCCACCGATGCACTTAAAACCATAGTCTCGGCCCTTGTCACCTCCCGCCTCGACTATGGGAATGGCCTGTATGTGGGCATTCCCGCCTCCGAATCCCGCAGACTCCAGGCCATTCAAAATCAAGCTGCTCGTCTCATCCTTTCCCTCTCTAAATCTTCTCACATCACACCCGCGCTCAAGACCCTTCACTGGCTTCCTGTCCGCTTCAGATCTTTTTTTAAAATGGCCTGTCTAGCCTTTCAGGCTCACTCCCGTTCCGCTCCTCTTTTCATTACCTCTCTTATTTCTTCTTATGCCCCTTGTCGTACTCTTCGCTCCTCCTCCTTGTCTCTCTTGCACATCCCCCGTTTTCGTAAATCCAGAACGGGGGGCACGCGGTTCTCAGTCCTGGCCCCTCAGTTCTGGAATAGTCTCCCCCTTTCCATTCGCTCTATTCCTATTTACTCTCACTTCCGCAAGGCCCTCAAAACTTTTCTTTTCTCTCAGGCGTTCCCTTCCTAGTCCCTCGGGATGTTCTCTGTGAGTTCTGATCAGGTCCCCAGCGCCAGGAAGCCGCTTGGCCGCAGTACGCTTTATTAAATATTTTTTTCATTCATTTTCATTTCATTCATTCATTCATTGCATCCTGTACCAGAGACCTGCACAATGCAGGGGCAAGTTGTAGTAACAGAGTAAACAACAAATAAAAGCTCTGTGTCATATGTCCTGGGCTGTTGAAATTAGCAGATCTTAATTTGCTTTACCAGGCGAGACTCATAGGTGAATACACAAATCCAGTGTCTAGACTAGCCTCGTTTCCAGTGGGCTTGAATAGAGTCTCCTAGAGCTTCATTGGGTTTGTCTGAACCTTCCCTATAGCTTTTAGCTCACTCAGAGTCTAGCACAGTGTAAAATACACCTTCTTCTACTATCACTACTAGGCTCACACAGGAAAGGTAAAGGCTCTCAGGGTGATATTGTTCTTAGGTGAGAGAGAAAAGGCACTCTCCATGTTATGGAGGTGGCACTGATCCCTAAGGCATTCAAGGCCTTTAAATCTCCGACCGAGCCTTTGAGGCAGGAGCCAAAAATACATTTGTAGTTACTGGAAAAATGAAAGTTCCACTCAGTGTACTCACCTGGGTATCAAACCCTATGACAATAACTCCTGGTACACCATCCTGCCTCTCCTTTGAGAGACTAGGGACCTGTTCATCCACACATGGGATAATTAGCCACCGTTGGTCACCCAAAAAGTCTCTCACGAGGGTCTTGCAAATATGTAAGGTTTTATGCCATTAAGTGGTTGGCTATTGGACTCCTAGACCCGGTGGTGCTCTCAGGGTGTGCACTTTAGTCTCATGTTCTGGACATCACTCTTCTGTCAGCACCTCTGCTATCTTAAGGGCCACAGTGTGAGACTGGTTCTCCATCTCAGAGTCTGTGATGTAAGACTAATCACTTACATGGAAGTCCGAGACTTCTCAGTTTGGCACACAGTCTGCATTAACAAACGTAGCACACTTTGTCTGAGCCAATTATGGGTCTGTTTGACCAATATTACCTTTTCCTTATCCCTCATGGTACATGGGCAGTACATCTGGGTCTTGCTAAGATCAAAGATAACATCTCTGACCCAGCTCCCATCACTTGTGGGGTCCCCACGATTCGATTGTAGCCCCTACACTGTTCAGTTTATTTATGGAACCAGCAGATAAATTGTCCAAAGGAATGGGGGTCTCAATCCATCAATATGCAAATGACATACAAACCTATGTGAAAACATCATCTCTGCTGCATATCCATGCACTCTGATGCATTCTTGTAAACATTCTGAATTGATAACTGAGAACTAAACTGTGTCACTCCTGAAAACAGAATTCAACTTTTTATCTCTCAAGAACAAAATGAATTTTGGTCCAGAGCTGTTCAAATAACTAATTCTTGCAGAAGTTCCTGCATTGTACTCAGCCACCACAATTTCACTCAGGATTGCAGTAGAGCCTTCCATATTGATGCTCCCACATAAAAACAAAATTACTGAGTCATGAAGTATATCAAACTATTCCTTAAACACCAAAGAAGCATCTGCATTTTTCTTGGCACAGCTTGACTTAACCCCTTCGCTGCTAGGCCTCCCCTTGCCCCCCCCCCCCATGCTAAGCCTTTTTGGGCTATTCGGGGTAGATAGCACTCAGGTCCCTTTAACTTTTTGACCACATAAGGTATCCACACCAAGTTTGCGTCCTTTTCTTCCAACATCACAAGGATTCTAAAGGTACCCAGGTTGGTGGATTCCCCAGAAGAGGATCCAGAAATTAGCCAAAATACAGCTACATTTTTTTTGGGGGGGGGGAGGAAATGAATGGGAAAAAAGGGCTTCAGATGAAAGCGTCTGTTTTTTTCCCTGCAAATGGTATCAACAAAGGGGCTGTGGTGCCTGAAATCACCATCTTCACAGCTTTCAGGGACAAGCAGACTTTTGTCAGAAAACCAACATTTTTTACACAGTTTTGGCATTTTTCTGGGACATAGCCTATTTTGCCATTTTTGTGCTTTCAACCTTCTTCCAGTTAATGGTAAAAATGAGTATGAAAGTAATGATGGATCCTGGAAAGCTATACCGTTCTGAAAAGTAGATACAATTTTGAATTCAGCAAGGGGTAATTTTGTGTACATCCTTCAAGGTTTTTGTATAGAAACTAACAGTTAAAAATAGAAAAAATTGAAAATGAGTTAAAGAAACTAGCCATTTGTGCCAACGTTTTCACCTGTAACTTCTACTAAGTATGACAGATGTTTGAAATCAATATACCGTTACAGCTGCTGGACACTTCTGGTTGTAGGGATATATATAGTACTTGTAGGTTCACCAAGAACCTGAGGAACTCAGAGCCAATAACTGAGCAGTGTCTTGCAATGGTTTTTTATTGTGTACTGGGTATATAGCAATTCATTTGGAAAAATATAAACAGGGAAAAATCGGTGTGAAAAGTTTGCCTGGTATATGCTGTCCACTAGTTAAAGTGGGCACCTTGTACCACTCCAAACAACCCTTATTGATGGTTAGGTTCATGACAACCTTTATAGAAAGCTATCCTAGTGGTAGCTGTGGAGAGCAGCCTTCAGGCTAAGTCTCAAAGTAATGTAAAGCAGCTTCTTTTACCAGATCAAGACCTCCTGGATGACCAAATGAAAGGAGAACCACACAAGACATTTATAAAATATATGTATTTATTACTAAACACTCTCTACTAACCTCTTTATGAGATTAGAGCACAAAGCACACAATATTAAATCACTAGAACGACAGTATATTGCACAATACACAGCGGGCTCCAGGGGGAGACCGAACCATATACTAAGAAAGTGGTATAACAACCAAGACTTAACTAGACACAGTGTCTAGAGCATGTAGAATCGATGGGACCCCAAAGAACCACTCAAAGTAGTGACACAGGGGACCCACAGAGGACGGGTGCAGTGTGGGGGCGAGCTCCGTATAACCCTATGGGAAAATCGCGGTTGGAAAATTACAGTTTAAGGACACTTCGGACAGGACTTCAACCAAACGCTTTGTAACATAGAAGGTTCTGAGGTACCCGTGTTATCTATCCAAGAGGAGCCGGGTGCATAGGGGTCAAGTGGTGTCGGAAACCCTTGTTGTTTTCAGTGGCGTGATGCAAAGAAGTACTGCTGCCGGGAAGATGAAAAGTGTCCGGTGGAATCCAAGCCTGGATCCGAGGTGAGAAAAACCTGAAAGCAGAGAGGACAGAGTCTGGGTCACTTCAGGGTGACCAGGGGCTCAGTAGACGAATGTCCTCCGATGTCAGGTGTTTCAGGTGAGAAGATACGATGCTTGACTCTGCAGTCACGCGGACCAGGAGACGTCGACGATGACCAAAGTCCGGAGGTGAGCTGTTTCGCAAAGGATGTCGAGTGCTGGGGGGGGTTAGTGTTCAGATCGAACACCAACAAGCCTTGGCAACTGCAACCCACGCAGGAAGAGGAAACAAACTACGGTGAGGACGAGCAAGGTCCGGGACTCCCCAAGCAATGGAGAGTCAGGGCACATCTGGAGCAACCAGGAAAGCCCAAGAAAAGTCAAAGTTACCTTCACAGGGACCCACAGGCCAACAGACCAGGGATTGCGAAGGGACCTGGAGCTGAATCATGAAATACCAGCCCAAGGAATACTCGTGGAGTGTAGTCCAGAATTCTTCAGTGGAAATACTGCTCGGGTCAGGACTACACGTAGCCCAAAGCACAGCCCCCGGTATCGCCAAAAAGCATATGTTGCTGCAAAAGTACACTCTGCACAGGGGTTCGGGTTGCACGGTCCCCACGAGGGATACTGGTCTCAGCATTACTGAGAGGTCAGATCAACCTCAGGGACACTCGAAAACCCACCTCCTGTGTTGCAGAAATCTTTGGAGTCCTCAGGAGCTCAGGAGATACAAAGCAGTCAGATGCGTTTAGGTGCCTGCTGCTGCAGGGGAGTAACTCCTCTACTCCAAGGGAGATTCTTCAGTCGTCCAGCGAAGTGTAGATCGTCAAAGTACTTGGTTTCTGTAGCAGAGTTCAGTCCAGGTGAAATCTAAAGTCCTGTAGTCAGGGTTCCTACTTTATACCCAAGGAAGGGGTGGGACAAACTCTGGGGACCTACCTATGGGAGGGTCAGGACAGAGGGGTGGCTACACCCATGTTCTTTGTCCAGTTTTATGCCAGAACAGGAGCAAATTACTCCTGCAACCGGTATGAACTGGACTATGCACAGGGACACCAAATGGGCTCCCAGTGCAGACTTTCAAACACTCTCAGAGTGCACCCACCGAGCCACAATATACTAAATCCTGTCTGGGAGGTGGTCACCCCTCCCTGTGACAGGAAAACTATTGTCAAGTCTTCCCCTGCTTGAGCTCAGCTCAGCAGCAGAAGGGCAGACTCGTGTCTGAGGCTGGCAGCATCCATTTTGTGATGCCCAGGTCAAGAAAGCTGGTACCGGGTGTACCTGTGTTTCACATAAGTCCCTCTAGAAGGATGGAATCATACCTCCCCGCCAGTTACTGGCGGAGAGGTATGATTCCAATGGTATGATTCCAATGGTGTTTGACACCAAACACAACATGTTTCTAGGCAGCCATTTTAAAGTTAGCATTTACCGCAAGGTTATAATGCACTTAAATATATGGTTGGCTGCATCACAAACAACCCCGGAAAAATGGTTCTGAAGGCTGCAGAGGGGCTCTGCTCATGCAGGGGCAGCCTTTCACATAAAACCCAGCACCCTGCCTTCAGGATTGATAAGGCCTGCCATACGGGTGACTGATAGGTTTATATGTGCAGTGATTTAAAATAGATATAGTGAAACTATATCTAAGTAAGGGGTGCAGGCTGCAGTAGAAGACCTGTAGTGTCAGTTTGAATGGTCTCTCAGGGGTGGCATAATAAATGCTGCAGCCCCTGGGAGGCCTCTGGGGTACCTATGCCCTAGGTACATGGTGCACCACATACTAGGGACTGAAAAGGGTACCCCAGTACCCCAGTATCCAATTTAGAGTGTACCTAAAGTACATGCAATCAATTTAGAGGAGAAAGCAGCTAGACTGGGGTCCTGGGTAGCAGGATCCCAGGCATTCTAAGTCGAAAACAGTGATACATCAGCAAAAAGTGGGGGTGACTATAAGAAGCAGATCCTACTCTACTACAATGAGTATGAAAGTCACCTATGTATTTCTGAAATGTTAACAAAATATAGAGTTTAGAAACAGTATCTATTTGCACATCTCCATAACTGTGGGTACCCATACCAGCATGTGAATTATAGGTCATTTTTCAAAGTGAGTTCTTTTTTACACATTGTTTTACATTTGGAAGGCAGAAATGCATTGAAAGTCAATAGGCAATAACAGTTGCTCCACAATGTTGTGTTCCCCTAAGTGTCCCGATAAAAACGATACCTCACTTGTGTGGGTAGGTGTAGTGGCCACAACAGGAAAACAGCCCAAAATGCAACCTGGACACATGACATCTTCACAGTGAAAATGGACCCTTTTTCTGCAAAGTGCCTAGATGTTGATTTTGAACCCTAGCTCTGACGGCACCTAGAGAAACCTACCAAACCTATACAGTTTTAAAAACTATAAAACCCAGGGGAATCCAGGATGGGGTGACTTGTCTGGCTCGCACCAGGTTCTGTTACCCAGAATCCCTTGCAAACCTCAACATTTGTCAAAAAAACAAATTTTCCTCACATTTCTGTGGTGGAAAGTTCTGGAATCTGCGTGGATCCACAAAATTCCACCCACCCGGCATTTCCCAAAATCTTCCAAGAAAAATGGTACCTCACTTGTGTGGGTGGCCTAGTGCCCGTGACAGGACACATCTCAAACGCAACATGGAAACACCACATTTCCACAGTGAAAACGAAACCTTTTTTTGCGAAATGCCTAGCTGTAGATTTTGAAACCTAGCTCTGCCGGCACCTAGGGAAACCTAGCAAACCTATACATTTTTGAAAACTAGACACCCAGGGGAACCAGGATGGGGGTTACTTGTCTGGCTCTCACCCGGTTCTGTTACCCAGAATCCCTTGCAAACCTCAACATTTTTCTCAAAAAACACATTTTCCTCACATTTCTGTGGTGGAAAGTTCTGGAATCTGCGTGGATCCACAACATTTCACCCATATCGCATTCCACAAAGTCTTTCAAGAAAAATGGTACCTCACTTGTGTAGGTAGGCTAAGTGCACGTGACAGGAAACAGCCCAAAACGCAACATTGACACACAACATTTTCACAGTGAAAACGGACCCGGTTTTTGCAAAGTGCCTTGCTGTAGATTCTGAACCCTAGTTCTGCCGGCACCTAGGGAAACCTAGCAAACCTAGCAAACCTATACATTTTTTAAAACTAGACACCCAGGGCAATCCAGGATGGGGTTACTTGTCTGGCTCTCACCAGGTTCTGTTACCCAGAATCCCTTGCAAACCTCAAAATTTCTCCCCAAAAACACATTTTCCTCACATTTCTGTGGTGGAAAGTTCTGGAATCTGCGTGGATCCACAACATTCCACCCACCCTGCATTTACCAAAGTCTTGTGAGAAAAATGGTACCACACTTGTGTGGGTAGGCCTAGTGCCCGTTACAGGAAACGTACCAAAACACAATGTGGACACACCATTTTTTCACAGTAAAAACGGACCATTTTTTGGTAAAGTTCCTAGGTGTAGGTTTTGATCCCTAGCTTTTCCGGCACCTAGGGAAACCTGGCAAACCTATAAATTCTTGTAAAGTATACACCCAGAGAAATCCAGGATGGGGTGACTTGTCTGGCTTTCACCAGGTTCTGTTATCCAGAATCCCTTGCAAACCTCAAACTTTGTAAAAAAAAAACACATTTTCCTCACATTTTTGTGGTGGAATGTTCTGGAATCTGCGTAGATCCACACATTTCCTACCACCCAGCATTCCCCCAAGTCTTCTGATAAAAATGGTACCTCACTCGCGTGGGTGGGTCAAGTACCTGCGATAGGCAAGGGCCCAAAACGTATTGAGGAGACATCAAAATGACCTATCACAAAACAACCTGGTTTTCCGAAAGGGGTCACCTGGGTTTTTGGCCCGGGGCTCGGCAGCCATCTTGGGAAGCCTACCAAACTCACATATTTCCTAAAACTAGGCACCTGGAGGTGTCCAGCGAGGTATGGCTGGCGTGGGTCCCCCAACGCTTCCCTATCCAGAATCCCCTGCAAACATCAAATTTAGACGAAAAAATCCCTTTTTTCTCAAATTTCTGTGTGGGAAAGTTCTGGAATCTGCATGGAGCCACAAATTTCCTACCACCCAGTGTTCCCCCAGGTCTCCCTCTAAAAATGGTACCTCACTCGAATGGGTGGGTCAAGTACCTGCGTCAGACAAGGGCCCAAAACATATTGAGGAGACATCAAAATGACCTATCACAAAAAAAAAACTGGTTTTGCAAGGGGAGACACCTGGGTTTTTGGCCCCGGGCTCATCGGCCATCTTGGGAAACTACCAAAACCACACATTTCTGAAAACTAGACACCGGGGGAGTCCAGCGAAGTATGGCTTGTGTGGATATCTCAATGTTTTCCTAGCCAGAATCCCCTGTAAACTTCAAATTTAGATGAAAAAAACATATTTTCCACATATTTCTGTGTGGAATCACCGTGCCGGCACAAATGTCCTACCCTACAGCATTCTCCTTAGTCTCTCAAGTAAAATGTTACCTCACTTGTGTGGGTGTCCAATACAGAATTGGCTTAAAACTTATTTTTAAAAAAATGTATCGCTTAGACTTCTTGGTGCTATACCCTGTATCCCTATGTTTTGGGCTCTTCCCAGTCACAGACCCTTGCCCCGCAGAAGTGAGGTATCATTTTACTTGGAAAACTGATTGGAATGCTGTGGAGTAGGACATTTGTGCTGGCACGGTGATTCCACACAAAAATATGTGGAAATTGTGTTTTTTTCAGCTAAATTTGAAGTTTGCAGGGGATTCTGAGTAGGAAAACGTTGAGGGGCCCATGCAAGTCATACCTCGCTGGACTCTCCTCTAGTTTTCAGAAATTTGTGGGTTTGGTAGGTTTCCCACGATGGCCGCCGAGCCCGGGGCCAAAATCCCAGGTGACCCCCCTTACAAAACCAGGTTGTTTTGTGATAGGTAATTTTGATGTAGTTACAATACGTTTTGGGCCCTTGCCTGTCATGAGTCCTTGACCTACCCACAAAAGTGAGGTACCATTTTTATCGGGAGACCTGGGGGAATGCTGGGTATTAGGAAAATTATCACAAAAGAGGGGGACTATCAGGGCCTGTTTAACGGGGTCCAGCACATGTGCCCATGCAATACATAACCTAAAGGGTATGCTGTTCCCCATGAAGTATGTGGACAAAATGTTACAGAGGCGGAAGGAGGGGAATCCTCCTTTTCGGAACTAGAGTCCTCACACACCCAGCAAGCTAGGTGTCATGCTTCATCATATGGACTTTCTCCTCGTCGGGTCGGCGCTGCAATACCCGATGGGCACCCATAAAGGGGCTCTTTGGCGAGGATCTTTTGTTCCTTGCCATATGGTGCTGTGGGTGTGAGGGCCCTAGGGGACAGTATAGATGTGGAGGGGTGAGTGGGGTTAAAAAAAGTTGGCTAATCCAAATAAATTTTTATTGGGGTGGTTATCCACCTTATTAAAAAAGAAATGGAGTGGCTGCTCTCTGGCTTTATGGTCCAGTGGAGCGACGCTCAACTCGTGGTCAACATGTTTCATGCTTCACGGCCAATACTGATCCATAGCATTTCATCAGGACCTAAGTGCTCATTTTAATCAGGAGACTGAGGGGAACGCTGTGGGGTAGGACATTTGTGCCGGCACGGTGATTCCACACAAAAATATGTGGAAAATGTGTTTTTTTCAGCTAAATTTGAGGTTTGCAGGGGATGCTGGGTAGGAAAACGTTGGGGGATGCACGCAAGCCATACCTCACTGGACCCCCCTGGGTGTTCAGTTTTCAGAAATGTGTGGGTTTGGTACTTTCCCAAAGTGGCCACCGAGCCCGGGGCCAAAAACCCAGGTGACCCCATGCAAAAACAGATTGTTTTATTACAGGTAATTTTGATGTTTCCTCATTACGTTTAGGGCCCTTGCCTGTCATGGGTATTTGACCCACCTACATGAGTGAGGTACCATTTTTATCAGGAGACCTGGGGGAACGCTGGGTGGTAGTAAATTTGTGGAACCATGGAGATTCTAGAACTTTCCCGCACAGAAATGTGAGAAAAAAGTGATTTGAGGTTGGCAGGGGATTCTGGGTAGGAAAACGTTGGGGGTCCATGCAAGCCATACATCGCTGGACTCCCCCGGGTGTCTAGTGTTCGGAAATGTGTGGGTTTGGTAGTTTCCCAAGATGGCCGCTGGGGCCAAAATCGTAGGTGACCCCCTTGCAAAACCAGGTTGTTTTGTGATAGGTAATTTTGATATCTCTTCAATAAGTTTTGGGTCCGTGCCTGTCGTGGGTAATTGACCCACCCACGCAAGTGAGGTACCATTTTTATCAGGATACCTGGGGGAATGGTGGGTGGTAGGAAATTTGTGGACCCAAGCAGATTCCTGAACTTTCCCACACAGAAATTTGAGAAAAATTTATATTTTTTAGCTAAATTTGAGGTTTGCCGGGGAACACTTTGGGGGGTCCACGCAAGCCATACCTCAATGGACTTCCTCATTTTCAGAAATGTATGGGTTTGGTAGGTTTCCCAAGATGGCCACCAAGGTTGGGGCCAAATACTCATGGGACCCTCCTTGCAAAACCAGGTTGTTTTTGTGATATTTCATTTTGATGTCTTCTCAATACGTGTTTGGCCCTTGCCTGTTGTGGGTACTTGACCCACCCACACAAGTGGGGTACCATTTTTCTTGGAAGACATTGGGGTTGCGAGGTGGGTGGAGTTTTGTGGTACCATGCAGATTCTAGAACTTTCCAAAATAGAAATGGGAGGAAAATGTTGAGATTTGCAAGGGATTCTGGGTAACAGAACCTGATGAGAGTCAGACAAGTGACCCCATCCTGGATTCCCCTGGGTGTCTAGTTTTAAAAAATGCACAGGTTTGCTAGGTTTCCCTAGGTGCCGACAGAGCTAGGGTTCAAAATCTACAGTTAGGCACTTGGCAAAAAAAGGGTCAGTTTTCACTGTGAAAATGTGGTGTGTTCACGTTGCGTTTTGGGCCGTTTCCTGTCGCTGGCACTAGGCCTAAGTGAGGAACCATTTTCCTCGGAAGACTTTGGGGCATGCGGGGTGGGTTGAAATTTGTGGGTCCATGCAGATTCCAGAACTTTTCACCACAGAAATGTGAGTAAAATCTGTTTTTTTTTTACAAATTTTAAGGTTTTGAAGGGATTCTGGGTAACAGAACCTGCTGAGAGCCAGTCAAGTCACCACATCCTGGATTCCGCTGGATGTCTAGTTTTAAAAAATGTAAAGGTTTGCGCGGTTTCCCTAAGTGCCAGCAGAGCTAGGGTTCAAAATCTACAGCTAGGCACTTTGCAAAAAAAGCTCTGTTTTTATGTGAAAATGTGGTGTGTCCAAGTTGTTTTTTGGGCTGTTTCCTGTTGCGGGCACTAGGCGTACCCACACAAGTGAGGTACCATTTTTCTAAGGAGACTTTTGGGAATGTGTGGTTGGTGGAATTTTGTGGATCCACGCAGATTCCAGAACTTTCCACCACAGAAATGTGAGGAAAATGTGTTTTTGGTTTACACATTTTGAGGTTTGCAAGGGATTCTGGGTAACAGAACCTGATGAGAGCCAGACAAGTCACCCCATCCTGGATTCCCCTGGGTGTCTAGTTCTTAAAAATGTATAGGTTTGCTAGGTTTCCCTAGGTGCCGGCAGAGCTAGTGTTCAAAATCTACTGCTAGGCACTTTGCAAAAGAAGGGTCAGTTGTCATTGTAAAAATGTGGTGTGTCCACTTTGCGTTTGGGGCCTTTTCATGTCGATGATACTAGGCCTACCCACACAAGTGAGGTACCATTTTTATCGGAAGACTTTGGGGAATATGCGGTGGGTGGAATTTTGTGGATCCACACAGATCCCAGAACTTTCCATCACAGAAATATGATGAAAAAGTGTTGTGTTTAAACTAATTTGGAGGTTTGCAAAGGATTCTGGGCAACAGAACCCGATGAGAGGCACACAAGTCACCCCATCCTAAATTCCCCTTGGTGTCTAGTTTCCAAAAATGTACAGGTTTTCTAGGTCTCCTTTCTAGGGAGGGGGGGGCTGCCCCGATATGCCTCAGAGGGGGGCAGAAAGATTGTGGGTATTAGTTTGGGGGTGGGGCCATTAGTATGCCCATTCTGGGCAGCCCCCATCCTCATGCATAATAAAAAGCCAGCATAATCGCTGGAGCCTAGTGTGCTCTCTGACACCCCCTGTGGGGCAGTTCAGGGGCTACTGCCCCAATCTGTCTCCTGGGGGGCAGAAAGACTGTGACATTTTTTGGGACTTGGTGGATGCATTGGCATGCCCATTCTGGGCAGCCCACACCCCTGAATGAAATTATATATATTCCCTGATGCCTATTGGTCTTTCTGCCCCTCTCCAGGCATATAAGGGCCTTTTGCCCTTACCTGCCTCCCGGGGGGGCAAAAAGACTGTGGCGGGTTTTTTTGAGGTGGGAGCATTTGCATACCCATTCTGGTTAGCCCCTACGTATATTTAAAAAATCCCTGGTGCCTTGGGGGCTTTCTGCCCCCCGGGGGCAAGAAATTTTTTGGAGGGTGGGGGCATTGGCATGCCCAGTCTGAGCAGCCCCTCCCAGAACTTTGGAGAAAAAGAAATCCCTGGCGCCTAGTGGGCTTTCTGCCCCTATGGGGGGCAGATAAGGGGCTATTGCCCCATCTACCTTCCAGGAGGGGCAGAATGGCTGTACCATTTTTTTGTTGGGTGCGGGCATGGGTAGCCCCACCCCTATGCCCAAAAACTCCCAAAAAACCCTGGTGCCTAGTGGGCTTCCTGCCCCCCGGGGGCAGATCAGGGGCTATTGCCCCATCTGCCTCCTGGGAGGAGCAGAAAGTCTTTTGCCTTCTTTGGGGGTGGTAGGGTGGGGGCATTGCGATGCCTATTCTGGGAACACCCCTGGCCTATAGAAAAATAATCCCTGGTCTAGGGTGCTTTTTGCCCCCTGGGGCCAGATTGGGGGCTACAGCCCCCATCTGCTCCCCAGGGGGGCAAAAAGACTGTTTGTTCCCAAAATGTATGGGGGAGCAAAGGCCCTTGCCAAAGGGGCCGCTCACTCCTCCCTGGTGCTAGTGGGTGGATCCCTGCTTGGGGATCGCCCTCCTGGTGTGATCCTCAAGCAGGGATCCACTAGGGAAGGGTACCATTGGAAAGGGGAGATGTTCCCCTTCCAACAATACCTCTCCTATCTGTTTCGGTGCTCGGGGGCTGAGATAACCCCACAAGCACCGGAACTGTGAAACTGAAACTAAGTTTCAGTTTTGTTTGCGTTGCAATGACGATCGTGCGCCATGTACGCGATCGTCATAGCAAGAAAATCCAAAAATAGGCCTGGGGAAGTTGGGGAAGCTCTTCCCCACCTCCCCAGGCAAAAAAATGGGAAATCCCGCTGCTGTCTGCAGCAGAGGGATTTTCTGAGTATGTGCTCATGACGGAATGGTTCCTTCATGAGCAAAGGAGCACTGGTGCTCATGATGGAAACATTCTGTCATGAGCACCCAAAGGGTTAACACCTCCATTGATTGTTGTTATGCAGGAAGGAACACCCTCCTGCACAAGCACAAACTTGCCAACAATGCAGACACTCTTGCACCATGGTCCAAGGGTGCCAGCGTTGGTGCTAGGCACCAATTTGTGCACCGCGCTGATTGAAAGGACAGGAATGCACCACATCTTGTAAATACAGTGCTTTCCTGCCGTTCGATTTGGCATAGGACAGCGCAGCAAAAAGACATGCATCCCTGCCCTATGCCAAGTCTTTGTAAATGAGACACTTAATGCTTATCAAGAAAACCTTCCATTTCATTTACCTTTAAATGCTTAGCAAGTAAAAATATTTCCTCTTCCATATTCAGACTGGAATGGACTAGAAATTGTGATCTGAGGTGCAAAAAATTCCCTTGTGGTGCAATCCAATACTTGCTATCCGTGCTCTTAGTGAAAAAGTATAGGCAAGATAGATAACTTACCCATGCACACTCAGTGGCAAGAGTTCCATTTGTCATATATTAATTGTTTATCTTTTATAGTATGGCTATCCATAGGACATTTGAAAACCTATATTTATATAGTATTTATTCCTTACAAGACAATCTGCGATTGAACTGTAATAAAATAAAATATGCACAGCTGTTAAATAGTATTCTATGTAACTATGTGACATTTTTTAAATGTGTAATTTAATATTGTATGGAATGTACATCTTAATAAACTTAACTTACTATTATTACTAACCAAGTTTGGAAATTTACCCTGTACCATGAATGCACTATTTTCTCTGAGAAGGTCACTGCTGTGTGTTCCAAACTAACAAATAATAAGCTAGAGATTATTCACTGGAACATCAGCACTAACTGAGAACTAGGGGCCAGATGCACAAACCTTCTTTTGTTTACAAATGGCCTGATTCACAGAATTGGGACATTTAAGAATGCAAGATGGCATTTTTTTAAATTGCAAAGGCCCACTTTGTTGTTCGGTAACCTGTTACTGAATCACATTTTGGGTTGGGATTTGGAATAAGGAAGGGGCATGTTTAGGGTGTCTCTTCTTGATACCGAATTACAGTGGTATGTGTGAATGTTTTGTGACAGAATGTGGTCGCGAAACATTTGCATTTTACCACCTTTAATCCCTTCGGTGCTGATAACGGAGCGGTTCCGTCATGAACCACGGTTGGCATGTGCTCATGACGGAACCGCTCTGTCATGGCAGCCACCCTTCTGGGGGGCGCTGGCTCTCCCCCCATGGGTGTCCAATTTCGCCCCCATAAAGGTGGATGGCAGCAGAAGAGTTTCTGCTGCCACCCCCAACCCACCCATGGGAAATCCAAGACGTTAGCGCGCACAGCGTGCGCTGATGTAATCAGGAAGTCCCAGACGCTCTGGAAGCCCTTTGTTACCAGGCGTCAGAAAAACAAGGTCGGTTTCCTTGTTCCTGGGGGGGTTTGCACAATGCATCGAGGCATCGGGGTTTCCTCTACCCTGATGTCTCTTTGCATGGCATTTCTGCTACACGATCGCACACAGCATCGCGATCGTCCAGCGGAAATGCCCCCATTAGCACCAGGGATTAATTTTATTTAAATGGAAGCGACCCCTTGGGCAAGGGTCGCTTCCAAAGTGGAGCATTTTTTTCTTGATGGTTTCTGCCCCCACCCCCCCCCCCCAGGGGCAAATTGGCCTGTTTTTTTGCCCGTTTTGCAGAAAACCCCACTAGCCACCAGGGTTTGTTTTTGGGCCATCAATATTTAGATGGAAGCGACGACCCCTTGGGCAAGAGTCGCTTCCAAAGGGGAGCATTTTTTTCTGGATGTTTTTCCGGCCTGCAGAAAACCCCAGTAAGCACCAGGGATGGCATTATTTTTAAATGGAAGCGATCTCTTGGGCAAGGGTTGCTTCCAAAGGGGAGCAAATTGTTTGGATGTTTTTTCTGCCCCCCCTTGGGGCAGATTGTTCCATGTTTTTGGCCTTTCTGCCCCCAGGAGGGAAGAAAAACCCACTAGCCACCAGGGATTAACCAGGGATTCATTAATTTTAAAGGAAAACAACCCAAGGGTTGCTACTAAAGGGGCTCAAAATTTGTGCTGGTTTTTTCTGCCCCCCCCCCCCCCCCGGGGACAGATCTGCCCATTGTTTTGGCCTTTCTGCCCCCCGGTCCACTAGGCACTAGGGATTGTGTTTTTTAGTTTGTGGAAGCGACCCCTTGGGCAAGGTTCGCTTCCAAAGGGGGTTATAATTTGTGGATGTTTTTTCTGCCCGCCCCCCACTGGTGGCAGTCAGCCCTTTTTTTTGCCTTACTGCCCCTGGGTATGGGGGGGGCAGAAAACCCCAGTAGACACCAGGGATTTTCTTTAATAGGTAATAGAAGTGACCCCTTGGCCAAGGGTCGCTTCCAAGGGGTTACATTATGTTTCTGTATATTCTGCCCCCTACAGATCTGCTTCTTTGTTTTGGTCTTTCTGCCCTAGGTAGGAGGGGAAGGCAGAAAACCCTACTAGGCACCAGGAATCCAAGTTTTTTTGGCAAGGGGCGTCAAATATCTGTCTGTTGTGTTCTGCCCCACCTGGGGGACAGAGTGGCTTGGTAAAAAAACTCCACCTAATCCCCATTTTTCTCAGCCCTATTTGAAGGCCCATCTGGCAGATTGACCATTTGGGTAGTGACATTGTGTGTTTTAATTTTAATTGTATTATTGTTAGTGAAATGTAATTGCAATTTTTTATTTCTCTGTTTCATTCTAGTTCAAGGCTTTTGCTCTTTAGACTGTTCCAGGTTGCGGTTTTGTTACTGCTGGTTCTGCAGCTTGTGTAGTTGCATGTGTTTGGTAAGAGAATTTTTCTGTACCATTTACTCTAAATTAGTTTAATTTCCATACATGAATGTGTTTTTTTGCAAATGGTGTAATAATAACAGTATGTTTGGCTTCTGTTTTTTGAGTGTCAAAATCTTTTTGCATTAGTGCTCGATGTGTACCTATGAGTAATTGGTTTTGTTTTTTCTTTCTAGTGGGAAATCGTTTCTTTTTGCTGTGTCTCTGCAGAGTATGCGCTGGTGAGTCTAGCTATCTTCGGCAAGAGAGTTATATTGTTTTTGAGTATATAGATCTTTGTGCTAAAGCCACACTTTGTTTATTACTTATTTTGCACAGTGTTGGTTGTTGTTGACTTATTTGTGCAGTCTCCTTTCTTAGTAAGGATAATGGCTAGCCGCAGGATTACTGCTCAACAGCTTGTTGGTCTGCTTTTTGAGTCTTCCTCTGACCATGTGTTAGAAATGGGATCTCTAGTTGGCTAAGGCTCGCACCAAAGCCAGGCAGAGACCACCACTCTAGTCAGGGCAAGGGAGTTACACGCCAAAGATACTTCCTGCTCACCCCATTGGTAGCTTGGCACGAGCAGTCAGGCTTATCCCGGAGGCCATGTGTAAAGTGTTTGCACACGCACACAGAAACAACATACCAGGCACACCACAAACAGGAACTTCACACAAGGCTATAAAAAAAATAGCCTTTGTATTCTCATAACACATTAGAATAGTAATCACAGGGGAGGAGCCTAGCGCGCAACCAAGATGGCCGCGTAGGTGCGAGGCTCCCGAGGACCTCCGCGACCTCCTGAATTAATCCTGGCGATATCCTGTCCTTGTTGAGGGGACTGTGTCAGGGAACCCGAGCTGAGGCGCCACCCGTTTTTTGGGCTCGAATCGGACCCCGGACACCGGTGGGAGCATCGACCGAAGGTTGCGGCCTTCTCCTCGCCGGCCCCCCGGATTGGAGTAGTGGGGCGATCCGGGGACAAAGTGAATAACAGCGGCGAGCGGGGCTGGGCGACTCGCGTACCCCGCACTTTCACTTTCGCTTTTGCGCCCTCCTTGCTCTCAAGCGGGGTCGGGCTGCGGAGCGGGGTGCGGTGGTGTGGCCTTGTCCAGGTGCCCTGCTGACCCGCCGGCGGTGGGTTGACCCGCGGCTCGGTGGTCGCCCCCGGCCCCCCCCTGTCACCCGTGATTTGGTGTGGCGGCCCGTTTGGAGATCTTGGCACGACGGTGGAAGGGCCAGCATGTCCACCAAACAAGATGGCGACCGGGCGAAGGTGAAGACGACCCGCCGTGGCGCGGCGCACCAGGCCAATAGTATGGACCGCTACACGCTCCAGAAGGGTTCTCCGGAGACATCGCGGTCATCCCCGGCGGGCCCGACGGAGGCATCTGCCCATCCGGTGGATCTAACCCTCCGGGACGTCATGGGCGCCATCGCTGAGATGAAGGCCTCAGTGGACCAGCGTTTCGACACCTTGGCGCAGAAAATTGACTCGGTCCTGGTGGATGTGGGCCTTGTGAGGGCGGATTTGTCAAAAACGAACGACCGAGTCGACTCCCTGACCCACACCACAACGAGCCTCACGACTGACGTGGTGGCCCTCCAGAAGGAGGTGCGCCGGCTTGGCCAGGCGAGCGCCCTGATGGACCGGCGACTGGAGGACTCCGAGGGTCGGGCCCGGAGGAATAATGTCCGTATTATTGGTGTGCCGGAGGGACGAGAGGCGGAGGCGGCGGATCTCTTCGTGGAAGAATTGATCCTGACCCATCTCCAGCCCCGGGGGCTGAGTAAGCTTTTTGCGGTGGAGCGTGCCCACCGGGTCCCCGGGGGCCGCCCTAAGACCGGTGCCCCGCCGCGGCCTCTTATTGCCCGGATTTTTAATTTTCGGGACAGAGATGCCATCCTCCAGACCTCCAGGCAACAGGGACCGGTCAAGCTGGACAACATGGATGTACACTTTTACCCAGACTTTACCCCGGCGGTCCAGAAGCAGCGACAGAGCTTTCTTGGTATTAAACGTCGTCTAAGGGACCTAAACCTCAAGTACTCAATGCTCTTTCCGGCTAAGCTGCGGGTGGAGGTGGATGGTCGTACGCACTTCTTCGACCGGCCCGAGGCGGCTGGGGACTGGTTGGACACTTTGCCTGGGGATCGGGGCCGGGGGGGCGGGGGGGGGCGCGGCTGACGAGGAGGGCCCGCCGGATCAGAATTGAGGGGTGACTGTATAGGCCTTGCTCTGGACGTTATTCCCTTACCATATATTGCTTTTGTATTTTACCCTCCCATGGAGGTCGTGTGGGGTCTGCTGGGGGCTTCCCTACTCCTCTGGGGGACTAGTTAGTACTTAGCTATGGGGCGACAGGCACACTGCACTTTGGGGGGGCTGTTTGGGCTCATGCAGGGGTGCAGGGAGGGGGGAGTTTTGTTGGGACCGGGGGGTGGGGGGGGTGTGTTGTTTGTTAGTACCGCAAGGCAAACCCGCAACTGTTTTGTTGTTTCTAGAATGCTCGGTGGGGGACGACCGATTGTTTCGACGTATGATGGGGGGTAGGGATTTGACTGTGTTATCATGGAATGTTAACGGCCTGGGGGATAGGATTAAGCGTGGTGTGGTCCTGCAGTATTTAAAACGTATTTCCCCAGATGTTGTCTTCCTGCAGGAGACGCACCTTATAGGTAACACCTTTCATGCAATGAATCGGAGGGGATATCGTTTGGCGGCCCACTCCGGCTTCACTTCGGGCTCGCGGGGGGTGGGTATTAGGGTATTATGGTCAAGAACTCGCTCCCGTTGAAGATTGACGAGGTGCGCCATGATGAGAGGGGACGCTACACTGTTCTGGTGGAACGAATGGAGGGTAGAGTGTTTATCTTTGTATCAGTGTACGTCCCGCCTGGGTTACAAGCCACTACATTTGCGGACCTGGGGCGCCTCCTTCTGGAACTTCCGAGTGGCCTGTTGGTGGTCGGAGGGGACTTTAATGCGGTTGCCTCTGGGTCTCTGGATCGCCATCCCCCTAGGGACCTCCCCCGGGCACAGGCGTGGCTGCCTGGCCTTTTAGACACGCTGGGCCTGGTGGATTGTTGGCGCTTAAAGCATCCCGTATTGCAACAGTACACCTTCCACTCGGGTGCCCATGGTAGCCTCTCGCGGCTTGATTACATCCTCGTCCCGGCGGCCCATGCAGGGAGGGTGGGGGAGGTGCGCCATCTGGCGCGGGGTATCTCAGACCACTCCCCAGTGTTGTTGCATTTCGTTGTCTTCCCGAGGGGGGATGGCAGGGTGGCCCCGATCAATGCATGGTATTTGCGCGACCCCACTATTCGTGCCGACTTGATCAAATCCTTGCAGCGATATTTCGATGAGAATGTGGGGTCGGTCCCGTCGGCCATCTCCCTGTGGGAGGCTTTCAAGGTAGTCCTTAGAGGGGAGGCCCTCTCCTTTATTTCCCATGCCCGGCGGCGCGAGCGGGAGGAGGTGACCCGGGTAGAGGCCGAGATTGCAGAACTGGAGGGTGACCTGGGGAGCGGGGTAACAGATGCCAAATTGCATGTTCTCCACCTAAAGCAGGCGGCCTATCGGGCCCTCGTCACAGAGGCGGCCAGGGGCCTCAGTAGAGAGCAGCAGGGGCGATTGTATGATGTGGGTGACAAGGCTGGCAAATTGATTGCGTGGTTGGATAAGAGGGAGAGAGCGAGCCGAGTGGTGCCTTTGATTGAGAGTGTGGATGGTGAGCGTGTCACTGAGCCGGAAGCCATTGTCTCCTGCTTCGCGGATTATTTCCGCAACGTTTACTCCCCGGTTTCTCCCTGTTCGGAGGAGGATTCCCATGCCTTGCTTCGGGACATCGCACTGCCCTCCCTTACGGTGGAGGACAGGGATTCGCTGGACGCCCCTCCCACCTCGGACGAAATTGCCTCGGCTATTCGCTCGGTTGCATCCGGCAAGGCCATGGGCCCCAATGGTATTCCCATTGAGCTATATAAGCTACGCCCGGATGTGTTGGCGCCCCACCTGCGCGCGATGTTCCTCGCGGCCCACTCGCGGGGCTCCCTCCCGCCGGACCAGCGTCTGGCCACAATTGTGGTGATCCACAAGGAGGGGAAGCCCCGTGAGCGGGTCACATCCTATAGGCCGATTTCGCTCTTGAACGCGGAGCCCAAAATCCTCGCCAAGGTGTTGGCTAACCGGTTGGTTGGCGTGGTGGGCGATTTGGTCCACCAAGACCAATCGGGCTTTATACCTCACCGCAACACGGCGCTTAATCTGCGGCGCTTGCACGGGGTGCTCGCGCGTGTCCCATTTGTGCGGGAGCCGGCCATCTTGGCGTCCTTGGACGCCACCATGGCGTTTGATACGCTTGAATGGCCATACATCTGGGCGATGCTGGCGAAGTTTGGGTTTGGCCCGGGTTTCATCAGCTGGGTCAAATTGCTATATTCGGGCCCGTTGGCGCAGGTGGTGGTGAATGGGCGAGTATCGGCCCCGTTCGCGCTGGGGCGGGGCACGCGACAGGGTTGTCCCCTGTCGCCTCTCCTGTTCGCCCTGGCCCTGGAGCCCCTGGCGGAGTGGCTGCGGTGGCACCCTTCCATCCGTGGTCTCCGCTGGACCCCCGAGTATGAGGACCGTGTGTCCCTCTATGCTGACGATATCCTTTTGTATCTCGCCTCCCCGCGCAAATCACTGATCGTCCTGGTTGATGTTTTGCGCTCCTTCGGTCGCAACTCAGGTCTGGTCATTAACTGGGCGAAATCCTGTGTCTATGTGCTTTCCGGGGAGGCTCCGGTCCTCCCACGGGACTGTCCGATCCAGATTGCCTCCCAGGGTTTCCGGTACCTGGGTATATATATCACTCTTGACCCGGAGGCCCGCTATGAGCGGAATTTGCTGCCCCCCCTCCAGCGTTTGAAGGAGGACGTGGTGCGCTGGCGGCGTCTCCCGCTCTCGCCACTCGGCCGAGCGGCCTTGTTTAAAATGATGTCCCTGCCGCGCTTCCTCTATGCCCTCCAGAATACCATGGACTTGGTCCCGGCACGCTACTTTCGTGAGGTGGAGGGCCTCCAGCGGCGCCTGTTCTGGGACGGGAGGCCACGTATTGCTCTGGCTAAATTGACGCTCCCGTGGTACGATGGAGGGGTCGCCCTCCCAGACATTAAACGGTATTACTGGGCCTCCCAGCTAGCTGCAATTAATCATGGCCTTTACGGGCCCGCCTTGAACCCGGCGTTTGAGATGGACAAGATGCTCCTGCCCGGTGGCGATTACAATCGAGCGCTTTACTCTGGCACGCCTGACTCCCGTCTGACGGGACCGACGCGTGTCATGGTGCGTGTTTGGCACGCGGCTAATGCAGCTATGGGGTGGAAGGACCGTTTGACCCGGGCGTCTCCGCTGTACGCATCAGAGAGGTTGGGCTCCCTGTGGACATCGAAGGGCTTCGAGAAGTGGGACACGATCGGAATCAGCACGGTGGGGGATCTCTGGACGAGGGGGGGATTCAAAACTTTTGAGACGCTGCAGGCGGAGTTTCAGCTGCAGGGCAGTGAGTACTTTCGGTACCTACAGGTCCGCCATGCGCTGGGCTCCGTCTTCCCGGATGTCGCATCCATTCCGGAGTCTTCCCCCCTGGAGGACAGAGTGCTAGATGGCCATGTCCCGGACAGCACGATCTCCCTCATATACAAGAAACTGATTAACGATAGATCGTGCCTGCTGACTGGTCTCCGCGAGGCTTGGGTCGCCGACGGGCTGGAGCTGGACGACGAGGATTGGATTTCCGCGGTGGCCTCTCCGAAAGAGGTGGCCATCCCGGCTCGCCTTCGTTTCGTCCAGCTCAAGATCCTTCACCGGGTCTATGTGACGGGGCCAAGGCTGCTACGTATGGGTTTTGCTGGTGACGGAATGTGTAAGCGTGGCTGTGGTACGTTGGCGACTTTCATGCATATACTGTGGGAGTGCCCGAAGGTGGAGCGATTCTGGCGTGGTGTGCATGAGGTCCTGCGTGTGGTTACGCGTGTCGCGCTGCTGCCTGAAGCGAGGAGGTGCCTGCTGAATGTATGGGAACCGAATGACTACTCAGTCCCGCAGACGCGGTGGGTGACTCTGGGATACATGATAGCCAAGCGTGACATTGCTCAACTGTGGGGATCCCAGAGGCCCCCGGCGGTGTTGGCCTGGAAAGAGCATATGGATTGGTGTATGTTTCGTGAAAAGGTGGTGTATGTGGCGAGGGGTAAGCCTGGGGCGTGGGTGAAAATCTGGGGCCCCTGGAACGCCTACCGCGGGGGTATTTGTGAGCCACCACTGCTTCCGGCTGCCTCGCCTGCTCCGTCTCCCTAGATGGCTTATCTCCCTCGGCCGCGGGCACGCGGTCCCCCAGTCCCTGATCTACTCCCATCCCCCTCTTCAGAGTTTTCCTGCTGGTTTGGACCCCCCACTTATGGAGCACGTGTGGCCACTTTGGATCTCGGGTTGCCTTGCGGTTGTGGTTTTTGATGTTGTTTTGTCTTAAGAAATGGAACCGTACTGTGTGGCATGGAGCTGTGAGGCCCGCACCATTGATTACTCCTGTTTTCCTACTGTGCACCGCTGAGAGGTCTTTACTGTTTGTATGTAACATGCTTTTGATGCTCTAGCGGCCGGCCGTGCGGTTGTAGGCCCATACCTGTAACTTTTATACAACTGCAATAAACGGTTTAAAAAAAAAAAAAAAAAAAAAAACAGAATAGTAATCACATAATATACATTGTGCCACCTGGCACTAGGTCATATCTACAAGGGATTATATACATTTGACAGGGCCAACTGGACCACTGTCAGAACCATCACAAAGTGAACTTAGCTAAGGTGCCCAGAGGCCTAAAACCACCAACACCATGTCAGACTTTAAGGCAAAAAGTTTAGTGGTGAACCTGCCAAAAAGGCCAAGTCCAACACAACCCCCTTCCAGCCAAAACACAGGGTAGACCAATCACTCCCTGGATGGGATTCCCTGCTTTGGGCGATAGAACACGGACGCGCGGGCCCACAACAGCAGGGACACCCTCCGGTTCTATGCCACTCTGAACCCACGTGGTTCCCTCTGAAAAAGAACTCTCAGGCCTAACTAAGCTACCCCACTGGTACTTCCTCGTTGGGGGACGTCTGGGTGGCCAGGACCAGGCCCTAGGCCACCCAGACGTCACTGGTCCTTGCAAATCCACAGAGTGGGGGACAGTAGCCCCTGGCATACAATAGCCGTTCTCCACTCTCCTTCTCAGTGTATTTCCAAACTACCACTGATCCTTCAACCTAGGGTCCGCACCCTCAGGCTGACCAGAGGTCACGGGCGAAGATTCTCCCCACCCTACCTCTACTTCTGGGGTTCTGCACTCTCCCAGGGGAAACACCCACCAGTTCAGGACCTCTCTGCATTAACTGGTCTACCACCTGGGATCTACATTCACTGGCTGCACCGGGGTCAGAGGCGAGGACTCACTCCCTCTGCACCCCCTTCCAGAGCCCGGTACTCTTCAGTTTCATGATCACAGGGTGAGTCTCAGTATGTCCCACGCTAGACAGAGCACACGCCAGCGGCGTATCAGCGACACACTCTCTTTCCAACTGAAACTCCCTAACAGAAGGCCAGCTCACTCAGACCCTCGGAGACTCTAGTCTTCAGAAAAACAAAGAACACAGCACAGTTCCTCTTCAAGCAGGGGGGACACAGCACACAGCAAAGTCCCTAAGTCCTCTTCCTCAGCAGAAACAACAAACTATAGGTCAGCCCTCAGACACACAGCAATGGCGGCACTTTTCCTAAGTATATTCAGCTGTTCTCTTTGGCAGAGATTCCCCCTCGATCACAAAGTTTCCAAGTCTCCTAACCTAGGGTCTAAACCCTCAGGTTGCACCGGGGTCAGAATCGAGGACTCCTTCCCTCTGCACCCCCTTCTAGTGTTCGGCACCCTTCCACCTTGGAGCGGTACCTCTGGAAGCCAAACCGGTTAGGACACTGATTACAGATGCCTTTTCCTCCAGGTCAGGCTGAACCTAAACCTGGCCTCCCCAACCTCGGGGCTTAACCCTTTGGTCAGACAATTGCCCAGCGAACCAGGACTTCCGGGGAAGCACGCATGACCCCCCCTTGAGGGTGACACATAACTAATGGGTCGTGTGACAGTCTGCCTGGCTCTAATCTCGCAACCTCCTGTCCACCTTACAGGGCGCAGAGATCTCCCAGGGCAGAAGTGACATCACAATGGTCACTCATTGTTGGCTCAGTCCTGCTGGCTGACCCCTGACCGAATGGTTCTTCCACTGGTGACTCTTTTTCCCACTCACTCCTCAACCAGGACTTCTGCACCCTCCACTTAGGAGTGGTACTGCCCAACATCAGGACCGCTGGAGCTCTGGTTACAGACACTCCATGTCCTCCAGACACTGGAAGATCCTCCCCAAATGACCTACAAGTACAGCCTAGGACCCCGACCTGGCACTCCCTTAGGGAAACCTCTAGGCCCCGAGATGGGGATTAGGGCCACCATGGGACACACCGTCCCACGCTCACTCTGTCTCCACTGAGACAGGACGTGAGCCCCTATACCCCTCCCATTCCACTGGGACCTAGCTGGGCTACACTGAACCTCTTCCACCACACAGGACCGGAAGATACCCAAAGCCACCACTGTTGGAATCACTCCCCAATGCCTCTGCAGGCCTTCTAGCACACAGTCAGAGGTCCACCTCCCATGCAAGCTCCTTATCACCAAAAGAACTCACACCCACTCATCCAGTGCAACACACCACTCATCCACACACACCCCCCAAGACTGGTGAGACAGTTCCTTACTGCCCCTGAATCTCAACCGGTACCCCTCTTACTGATCATCAGGTACCTATCCTCACAGCTGACAACCAATGTTAGCAATGGGATCTCTGGTTGGCTAAGGCTTGCACCAAAGCCAGGCAGAGACCACCACTGTAGTCAGGGAAAGGGAGTTACACGCCAAAGATAACCCCTGCTCACCCCCTTGGTAGCTTGGCACAAGCAGTCAGGCTTATCCCGGAGGCCATGTGTACAGCGTTTGCGCACGCACACAGCAACAACATACCAGGCACACCACAAAAAGGAAATCCACACAAGGTTATATTAAAAATAGCCTTTGTATTCTCATAACACATTAGAATAGTAATACCAAAGGGGATGATGGACGCAGCGTTTGAGCAAATCAAACACTCACCCCCAGTCAACTGATCTGGGTTTAATCCATGATCATTCTTTAGCTCACTCCACCACCCCAGTTCAGCGATGGCCATATGCAAATCAGTCTGACCCTGTGCCTCATGGGAACAGTCCAGCCCGAACTGCCAAGCCATGTCTTCCCTGGACTGGAAACAAGCATCCTGGGACCGGTTTAGGGTTCATAACCCTCATCAGCCAGGCTATCTTGAATCCAGTGGCAAAGTGAGCAAGGGACCTACGTCTGGGCATACCCTGCCAATTTAGGGCGAACAAGGCGATACCAAAGGGGATGATGGACGGAGCGTTTGAGCAAATCAAACACTCACCCCCAGTCAACTGATCTTGGTTCAATCCATCATCATTCTTTAGATCACTCCACCACCCCAGTTCAGACATGGCCATATGCAAATCAGTCTGACCCTGTGCCTCATGGGAACAGTCCAGCCCGAACTACCAAGTCATGTCTTCCCTGGACCGGAAACAAGCATCCTGGGACCGGTTTCGGGTTCATAACCCTCATCAGCCAGGCTATCTTGAATCCAGTGGCAAAGTGAGCAAAGGACCCACGTCTGGGCATATCCTGCCAACTTAGGGCAAACAAAGCGGTACCAAAGGGGATGATAGACAGAGCGTTTGAGCAAATCAAACACTCACCCCCAGTCAACTGATCTGGGTTTAATCCATCATCATTCTTTGGCTCACTCCACCACCCAAGTTCAGCCATGGCCATATGCAAATCAGTCTGACCCTGTGCCTCATCATGGGAACAGTCCAGCCCGAACTGCCTAGCCACGTCTTCCCTGTACCGGAAAGAAGCATCCTGGGACCGGTTTCGGGCTAACAGCCCTCATCAGCCAGGCGAGCTTGAATCCAGTGGCAAAGTGATCAAGGGACCCATGTCTGGGCATACGCTACCATCTTAGGGCGAAAAAAGCAAACGCACAGAGGTGATGGACGGAGAGCTGAAACTTTTCAGACGCTCACCCTCAGTCACAGATCTGGGTTGAATCCATCATTGTTCTTTAGTTCACTTGCCACCCCAGTTCAGACATACCTATATGCAAATTAGTCTTGACCCTGTGCCTCGTGGGAACAGTCCAGCCCGAACTGCCAAGCCATGTCTTCCCTCGATCCGAAACAAGAATCCTGGGACCGGTTTCGGGCTAACAGCCCTCATCAGCTAGGCTAGCTTGAATCCTGTGGCAAAGTGAGCAAGGGACCCACATCTGGGCATACCCTGCCAACTTAGGCCGAACAAAGAAAACACTGGGAGATGATGGACGGAGTGTGCAACTTTTCGGACCCTCACCCCCAGTCACAGATCTGGGCTGAATCCATCATCGTTCTTTAGCTCACTTCGCCACCCCAGTTCAGACATAGCTATATGCAAATCAGTCTTGACCCTGTGCCTCATGGGAACAGTCCAGCCTGAACTGCCAAGCCATGTCTTCCCTGGGCCAAAAACAAGCATCCTGGGACCGGTTTCTGGCTAACAGCCCTCATCAGCCAGGCTAGGTTGAATCCAGTGGCAAAGTGAGCAAGGGACCCACGTGTGGGCATACCCTGCTAACTTAGGGTAAACAAAGCAAACACAAGGAGGTGATGGACGGAGAGCTGAAACTTTTCAGACACTCACCCCCGGTCACAGATCTGGGTTGAATCCATCATCATTCTTTAGCTCACTTTGCCACCCCAGTTCAGACATAGCAATATGCAAATCAGTCTTGACCCTATGCCTCATGCGAACAGTCCAGCCCGAACTGCCAAGCCATGTCTTCCCTGGACCGGAAACAAGCATCCTGGGACCGGTTTCGGGTTCATAACCCTCATCAGCCAGGCTATCTTGAATCCAGTGGCAAAGTGAGCAAAGGACCCACGTCTGGGCATATCCTGCCAACTTAGGGCAAACAAAGCGATACCAAAGGGGATGATGGACGGAGCGTTTGAGCAAATCAAACACTCACCCACAGTCAACTGATCTGGGTTTAATCCATCATCATTCTTTAGCTCACTCCACCACCCCAGTTCAGCCATGGCCATATGCAAATCAGTCTGACCCTGTGCCTCATCATGGGAACAGTCCAGCCCGAACTGCCTAGCCACGTCTTCGCCGTACCGGAAAGAAGCATCCTGGGACCGGTTTCAGGCTAACAGCCCTCATCAGCCAGGCAAGCTTGAATCCAGTGGCAAAGTGATCAAGGGACCCATGTCTGGGCATACGCTACCATCTTAGGGCGAAAAAAGCAAACACACAGAGTAGATGGACGGAGAGCTGAAACTTTTCAGACGCTCACCCTCAGTCACAGATCTGGGTTGAATCCATCATTGTTCTTTAGTTCACTTGCCACCCCAGTTCAGACATACCTATATGCAAATTAGTCTTGACCCTGTGCCTCGTGGGAACAGTCCAGCCCGAACTGCCAAGCCATGTCTTCCCTCGATCCAAAACAAGAATCCTGGGACCGGTTTCGGGCTAACAGCCCTCATCAGCCAGGCTAGGTTGAATCCAGTGGCAAAGTGAAGAAGGGAGCCACGTGTGGGCATACCCTGCTAACTTAGGGCGAACAAAGCAAACACAAGGAGGTGATGGGCGGAGAGATGAAACTTTTCAGACACTCACCCCCAGTCACAGATCTGGGTTGAATCCATTATCGTTCTTTAGCTCACTTTGCCACCCCAGTTCAGACATAGCAATATGCAAATCAGTCTTGACCCTATGCCTCATGCGAACAGTCCAGCCCAGTTTCCCAAAAGAACTTGTTTGTCAAATGCTTGTGCGGGGACAGTGCGGTGCATTGCTTTGTGAGGAACTTCAAGCTGTGAAGTTTTCAGACTGGAGAGATATCTACATGCTGACTACCATCCATGATGAAAGCACTTCACCTGTGACTGTTTGGGGTCAGGTTGCTGAAGCGTGCAAACCTGTGTGCATTTTACACTATAATAGGCACATGGGTGGTGTTGATAGAGTAGATCAGAGGTTGGAACCTTACGCTGCTCTTCGTAAGGCTTACATTTGGTATAAGAAGTTGGCTATCTATCTTTTCCACTTGGCAACCTTTAATGCTTTTGTTGTATTCGAGGATACTTGTCCTGAGTCAAAGATGACTTTTGCTAAGTTTCAGGAGTCTGTAATAGGCAGCATTGTTCTAGTGGAACAGGCAAGTGTTCCTAGAGTTGGAGTGGTGGAGGATGTGACTAGATTGAAAGGTCGCCACTTTCCTGATAACATTCCTCCCACACCCTCAAAAGACTTTCCCAGTAGGAGATGTAGAGTCTGTTGCTGAAGAGGTACGCGGAAGGAGACTCATATGTACTGCCCTGAGTGTCCTTCTAACCCTGGGCTGTGTATGCCTACTTGTTTTCGAATGTACCACATGCAAAATAATTTTTGGGACCATCCATGAGTGGTAAAATGAACTGCCTAGTCTCTATTGTTTTATATTTTTTGTTTAGTTTCAAGGTTGGCATTTGTGCAATGTATTTAGTTTCAGATTTTGTGTTAGTAGATTTGTATCTATTTGCAATTTGTTTGTGTTTTCTTTTTTGTATAAAAAATCCTAAATGTGATGGTGGTGTGTGTAGGCTGGCAGTTGGCTGGTGGTGTGCGTGGACTGGCGCTTGGCAGGCAGTGTGTGTGGGCTGGCGCTTGGCTGGCAGTGTGCGTGGACTGATGCTTGGCTGGTGGTGTGCCTGGACTGGCGCTTGGTTGGTGGTGTGCGTGGACTGGCACTTGGCTGGCAGTGTGTGTTGGCTGGCGCATGGCTGATGGTGTGCATGGACTGGCACTAGGCTGGCGGTGTGCCTGGACTGGCACTTGGCTGGTGGTGTGTGTGGACTGGCGTTTGGCTGGCGTTGTGCTTGGACTGGCACTTGGCTGGGAGTGTGCGTGGACTGGCACTTGGCTGGCAGTATGCATGGACTGGCGCTTGGCTGGCGGTGTGCGTGAACTGGTGCTTGGCTGGCGGTGTGCGTGGACTGGCGGTGTGGGTGGAGATGCGCTTGGCTGGCGGTGTGAGTGGACTGGCGCTTGGCTGGTGATGTGCATGTACTGGCGCTTGACTGGCGGTGTGTGTGGGCTGGTGCTTGGCTGGTGGTGTGTGTGGACTGGCGCTTGGCTGGTGGTGTGGGTAGACTTGCGCTTGGCTGGTGGTGTGGGTGGACTGGCGCTTGGCTGGCAGTGTGTTAGTAGTGACATGGTGCTGGTCACTACACACACTGCTAGCCAAACGCCACTCAACCCAATCCGTGAGCTGGTGTGGTTGCTGTGTCAGGAAAGTGGGCATGTGAAAGTGATGGGCCCTTGAATGGTGCTGTCTGCTGGTGTGAGTGTTGTAATGTGCTGGGCCCGCGGCTGGTGGTGTGAATGGTTTTGTATGTGTCACACGTATTAAAGGTGTATGAATGGCCTGTAAAGAGGTTGGTGCCTGTGAGTCAATGGTTCAGTTTCTCGTCCTTTCAATTATTAACAGTGCATTTCACTTTTGTGAAATCTCTGGTTAATACATCTGTATATACTGAACCATCACTCACCCTAGTGACACATCCAACCAGTATGTATGTGTGCTTGAGGAATAGGTGGTTGTGCAGAAATATTTGTCTTTTCTGTTTTTGTCAAGCAGGGTGTAGCTTGTCCCTTTTTGTGAATGTTGTAATGTGTTGGTGGTGTGAATGGTCTTGTGTGTATCATGTATGAAAGGTGTGTGAATGGCCTGTAAAGCGGTTGGTGCCTTGTTGTGGCTTTACAGCTCACGAGCTGCGAGTCACTGGTTCCGTGTTTTTGTCCTTTCAATTATTGACAGTGCATTTCATTTTTGTGAAATCTCTTCTTAATAACATTTTATATCCTGAACCATCACTAGCCCTCGTGCCAAATCCAACCATTATGTGTGTTTGCTTGAGAAATAGATGGCTGAGCAGTAATCTGTGTCTTTTTTGTCTCTCTGCCAAGGTGTACATTTCATCTAAGAAAAACCTACCAACTGTAGATATTGTCATAAACTAAACACCCATGGGAGTACATGGTGATGTCTCTCTTGTGGATCCCAACAAGTTATCTTACCCACAATGTCCTGCAAACCTCAAAATGTGACTGTCACATTTTCCTTGCATTATTGTGCTCAAATTATTCACGCTGCAGAAAGTAACAACACATTTCTAACCCCCCATCATTTCTCCAAGTATCCCAATAGAAATGGTAGCTCACTTGTGTGGGTGGGCCAAGTACCCGCGACAGGGAAGGGCCCAAAACCCTATTGAGGTATCATTTTACTCGGGAGACTCAGGGAAACGCTATGGGTTAGGACATTTGTGCCAGCACGGTGATTCCACGCAAAAATATGTGGAAAATGTGTTTTTTCTCAGATAAATTTGAGGTTTGCATGGCATTCTGGGTAGGAAAACGTTGGGGGATGCAAGCAAGCCATACCTCATTGGACCCCCCCGGGTGTCTAGTTTTCAGAAATCTGGGTTTGGTAGTTTACCAAGATGGCCGCCGAGCCCGGGCATAAAACCCCAGGCCCCCCCAAAACAAGGTTGTTTTGTTATAGGTAATTTTGAAGTCTCCACAGGACGATATGGGCCATTGACTGTTGCAGCCACTATGCCTACCCACACAAGTGAGGTACCATTTTTATCAAGAGACCTGGGGAAATGCTGGGTGGGAGGAAATTTGCGGATCCATGCAGATTTCAGAACTTTCCCACACAGAAATTTGAGAAAAAAAGTGTTTTTTTCAGCGAAATTGAGGTTTGCAGGGGATTCTGGGTAGGAGAATGTTGGGGGACCCACGCAAACCATACCTCGCTGGACTGCCCTGGGTGTCTAGTTTCCAGAAAAGTGTGAGTTTGGTAGGTTTCCGTAGATGGCTGCTGAGCCCCGGGCCAAAAACTCAAGGGATCCCCCTTGCAAAACCAGGTTGGTTTGTGATAGGTAACTTTGATGTCACCTCAATAGGTTTTGGACCCTTCCCTGCCGCGGGTACTTGTCCCGTCCACGCAAGTGAGGTACAATCTTTCTCAGAAGACTTTGGGAAACGCGGGGTGGGTGGAATTTCGTGGATCCACACAGATTCCAGAACTTTCCATCACAGAAATGTGAGGAAAATATGTTTTTTTTTACAATTTGTTTGGTTTGCAAGGGATTCTGAGTAACAGAACCTGGTGAGAGCCAGTCAAGTCACCCCATTCTGGATTCCTCTGGGTGTCTACACTTCAAAGATGTATAGGTTTGCTAGGTTTCCCTAGGTGCCGGCAGAGCTATGATTTAATAACTACAGCTAAGCACTTTGCAAAAAAAGGGTCCCTTTTCACTGTGAAAATTTGGTGTGTCTACGTAGCGTTTTGTGCCGTTTTCTATTGCGGACACTAGACCTACCCACACAAGTGAGGTACCATTTTTCTCAGAAGACTTTGGGGAACGAGGGTGTGTTGAATTTGGTGGATCCACACAGATTCCAGAACTTTCCACCACTGAAATGTGAAGAAAATGGGTTTTTTTGTAAATTGTGTTAGGTTTTGAAGGGATTCTGGGTGACAGAACCTGGTGAGATCTAGTCAAGTCACCCCATCCTAGATTCCCCTGGGTGTCTACCTTTCAAAAATGTATAGGTTTGCTAGGTTTTCGTAGGTGCCAGCAGAGCTAGGGTTAAAAAACTACAGCTAAACCCTTTGTAAAAAAGGGTCATTTTTCAACGTGAAAATGTACTGTGTCCACGTTGGGTTTTGCGCCGTTTCCTGACATGGGCACTAGGCCTACCCACACAAGTGAGGTACCATTTTTCTCTAAAGACTTTGTGAAACGCGGGATGGGTGGAATTTTGTGGATCCACACAGATTTCAGAACTTTACACCAGCGAAATGTGAAGAAAATGGTTTTTTTTGTAAAATGTGTTAGGTTTTGAAGGGATTCTGGGTGACAGAACCTGGTGAGATCTAGTCAAGTCACCCCATCCTAGATTCCCCTGGGTTTCTACATTTAAAAAATGTATAGGTTTGGTAGGGTTCCCTAGGTGCTGGCAGAGCTATGGTTTAATAACTACAGCTAAGCACTTTTCAAAAAAAAGGGTCATTTTTCACTGTTAAAAAGTGGTGTGTCCACGTTGCGTTTTGCGCCGTTTCCTATCGCGGGCACTAGGCCTACCCACACAAGTGAGGTACCATTTTTCTCGGAAGTCTTTGGGTAACATGGGGTGGGTTAAAATGTGTGGATCCACGCAGATTCCAGAAATTTTCACCACAGAAATATGAAGAAAATGTGTTTTATTTTGTCCATTTTTTTAAGTTTGCAAGTGATTCTGGGTAACAGAACCTGGTGAGAGCCAGTCAAGTCACCACATCCTGGATTCCCCTGGATGTCTACTTTTAAAAACTGGACAGGTTTGCTAGATTTCCCTAGGTGCCGGCAGAGCTATGTTTCAAAAACTGCAGCTAGGCACTTTGCCAAAAAAGGGTAATTTTTCACTGTGAAAATGTGGTGTGTCCACGGTGAGTTTTGCACCGTTTCCTATCGCTGGCACTAGGCCTACCCACACAAGTGAGGTCCCAATTTTGTGGATCCACGCAGATTCCAGAACTTTGCACCATAGAAATGTGAGGAATATGTTTTTTTTAAAAACCTTTTTGGGTTTGCAAGGGATTCTGGGTAACAGAACCTGGTGAGAGCCAGTCAAGTCACCCCATCCTGGATTTCCCTGGATCTAGCTTTCAAAAATGTATTGGTTTGCTAGGTTTCCATGGGTGCTGGCAGAGCTATGTTTCAAAAACTGCAGCTAGGCACTTTGCCAAAAAAGGGTCATTTTTCACTGTTAAAATGTGGTGTGTCCACGTTGCGCTTTGCGCCATTTCCTGTTGCGGGCACTAGGCCAACCCAAACAAGTGAGGTACCCTTTTTCTCGGACTACTTTGGGGAACACGGGGTAGGTGGAATTTTGTGGATCCACACAGATTCCAGAACTGTCCACCCCCAGAAAAATGTGAAGAAAATGTGTTTTTTTTTTACAATATTAATAGGTTTGCAAGGGTTTCTGGGTGACAGAACCTGGTGAGAGCCAGTCAAGTCATGCTATCCTGGATTCCCCTGCGTATCTACATTAACATTTTTTATAGGTTTGCTAGGTTTCCCTGGGTGCCGGCAGAGCTATGGTTTAATAACTACAGCTAAGCACTTTGCAAAAAAAGGGTGATTTTTCACTGTGAAAATGTGGTGTGTCCATGTTGCGTTTTGCGCCGTTTCCGATTGCTGGCACGAGGCCTACCTACACAAGTGAGGTACCATTTTTATCGGAAGACTTTGGGGAACGCAGAGTAGGTGGAATTTTGTGGATCCATGCAGATTCCAGAACTTTCCATCACAGAAATGTGAGGAAAATGTGTTTTTTTTTTACAATTTTTATGGTTTGCAAGGGATTCTGGGTAACAGAACCTGGTGAGAGCCAGTCAAGTCACCCCATTCGGGATTTCCCTGGATCTAGTTTTCAAAAATGTATAGGTTTGCTAGGTTTCCATGGGTGCCAGCACAGCTACCGTTCAAAAACTACAGCTAGGCACTTTGAAAAAAAAGCGTCATTTTTCACTGTGAAAATGTGGTGTGTCCACGTTGCGTTGTGCGACGTTTCCTGTTGCGGGCACTAGGCCTACCCACACAAGTGAGGTACCATTTGTCTCGGACTACTTTGGGGAACGATGGGTGGGTGGAATTTTTGGGATCCACACAGATTCCAGAACTTTCCACCACAGAAGTGTGAGGAAAATGTGTTTTTTTTGACAATTGTGTCTGTTTGCAAGGGATTCTGGGTGACAGAACCTTGGGTGAGCCAGTCAAGTCACCCCATCCTGGATTCCCCTGGGTGTCTACACTTCAAAGATGTATAGGTTTGCTAGGTTTCCCTAGGTGCCGGCAGAGCTATGATTTAATAACTACAGCTAAGCACTTTGCAAAAAAAGGGTCCCTTTTCACTGTGAAAATTTGGTGTGTCTACGTTGCGTTTTGCGCCGTTTTCTATTACGGGCACTAGACCTACCCACACAAGTGAGGTACCATTTTTCTCCGAAGACTTTGGGGAATGCGGGGTGTGTGAGATTTTGTGGATCCACAAAGATTCCAGAACTTTCCATCACAGAAATGTGAAGAAAATTTGGTTTTTTTTGTCAATTTTTTAAGTTTGCAAGGGTTTCTGGGTGACAGATCCTGGTGAGATCCAGTCAAGTCACCCCATCCTAGATTCCCCTGTGTGTCTACATTTAAAAAATTTATAGGTTTGTTAGGTTTCCCTAGGTGCTGGCAGACCTATGGTTGAATAACTACAGCTAAGCACTTTAAAAAAAAGGGTCATTTTTTACAGTGAAAATGTGGTGTGTCCATGTTGCGTTTAGCGCCGTTTCCTATCGCGGGCAATAGGCCTACCCACACTAGTGAGGTACCATTTTTCTTGGAAGACTTTGGGGAACGCGGGGTTAGTGGAATTTTGTGGATCCACGCAGATTCCTAAACTTTCCACCACAGAAATGTGAAGACAATGTGGTTTTTTAAACAATTTTGTAAAGTGGTGTGTCCACATTGCGTTTTGCGCCGTTTCCTGTCATGGGCACTAGGCCTACCCACAAAAGTGAGGTACAATTTTTCTCTAAAGACTTTAGGGAACGCTGGGTGGGTGGAATTTTGTGAATCTAAGCAGATTCCAAAACTTTCCCCCAGAGAAATGTGAAGAAAATTTGTTTTTTTTGTCAATATTTTAGGTTTGCAAGGGATTCTGGGTGACAGAACCTGGTGAGAGCCAGTCAAGTCATGCCATCCTGCATTCCCCTCGGTGTCTACATTTAAAAAATGTATAGGTTTGCTAGCTTTCCCTTGGTGCCGGCAGAGCTATGGTTCAAAAACTGCAGCTAGGCACTTTGCAAAAAAAGGGTAATTTTTTACAGTGAAAATGTGGTGTGTCCATGTTGCGTTTAGCGCCGTTTTCTATCGCGGGCAATAGGCTTACCCACACTAGTGAGGTACCATTTTTCTTGGAAGACTTTGGGGAACGCGGGGTTAGTGGAATTTTGTGGATCCACGCAGATTCCTAAACTTTCCACCACAGAAATGTGAAGACAATGTGGTTTTTTAAACAATTTTGTAGGTTTGCAAGGGATTCTGTGTAACAGAAGCTGGTAAGAGCCAGTAAAGTCACCCCATACTGGATGTCCCTGGGTGTCTACTTTTAAAAAATGTATAGGTTTCCTAGGTTATCTGTAGGAGAGTAGGATCTGCTTCACATGTTTACCCCCACTTTTTGCTGGTGTTTCACTGTTTTTCGACTTAAGTCCGTCTGGGACCCTGCTATTCAGGGCCGCAGCCTAGCTGCTTCCTCTCTAAACTGATTGCATGTACTTTAGGTAGACTCCAGATTGGATTGTGGGGAACCCTTGTGAGTCCCTAGCACATGGTATACTATGTACCCAGGGCATAGGTACCCCAGGGGCCTACCAGGGGCAGAAGCATGTATTGTGCCACCCCTGGAAAGCCATGCAGAATGACACCACAGGTCTGCACCTGAAGCCTGGGTAAGGTGGTGCATGCACCCCTTACTGAGGTATAGGTTCACTATACCTTACCTATCACTGCACATAGTAACCTATCAGTCACCCCTATGATAGGCCTTATCAATCCTGAAGGCAAGATGCTTGGTTATATGTGGGAGTGTGCCCAGGCATGACCTGAGCTCCTCTGCAGCCTTCGGATTCTCTTCTCTAGGGTTGTCAGTGGTGAAGTCTGACCATATACTCTTAAGTGCATTATATCTAAAACGGTTAATGCTAACTTTGGACTGGCTGCACGGAAACATGTTGTGTTTGGTGTCAAACACCTTGGAATCATACCCCCACATCAGTTCTTGATGTGAGGATATGACCCCACCCTTCTAGAGGGAGAGACATGATAGTACTGGTATAGCCGGTAGAAATCTAATAGAGCCCTGGCATCACAAAATGGATGCTGCAGCCACAGACACGGGTCTGGTCTCCTGCTGCTAACCAAAACTCTGGCAGGGGAGGCCTGGACAATAGGTTTCCTGTCACAGGGAGTTGTAACCACCTCCCAGTCAGGATGATGTGTTTTGGGGCTGGGCGGGAGCACTCTCTGAGTGCTTTGAAGTCCTGCACTGGGGGACATTTGGTGTCCCTGTGCATAGTCCAACTCAAACCAGTTGAGGGGCTTTCAGCCCCTGCTCTGTCATGAATCTGGACAAAGGAAATGGGTGTAGCCACCCCTCTTTCCAAACCCTCCCATAGGTGGGTCCCCAGAGCAAGTCCAACCCCTTCCTTAGGTGTAAGTAAGGAACCTCTGGAACCAGAACTTTAGATATCCCTGGACGAAACTCTGAAGCTGAATCCTTGAACTCGATGCTCTACTAAAGACTAGAGTACTGAAGAAATCTCCCTTGGGGTCACGGAGTGACTCCCATGCTTGGCAGGCACCAACTAAGCATTTTGCCAGTCTGCATCTCCGAAGCTCCCGCCGGACTCTGAAGTATTTGCAGCCCAGGAAGCGGATTTCCAGACATCTCAGAGGATGACCCGAGTCCCCAGCAAAGCTGAGACCCGCAGCCCTCGTGAGTAGCGTGGAACTGGAACTCCTGGTCACCGTGCACTTTTGCAAGTGTATTGACTTCTCAACGTCTCTTGAAGTTGTGATTGGGGTTACTTGTAGCCCCCACCTCGAGCAAAGAATCCACCGAAGATTGTCGGCCTAGTCACCCCGAGTGACCCGTGGGCCACCATTTTGTGTTTCTTCTCAAGGTCCTTTCGTGATCCCTGGTCCATCGACTGGTGGGTTCCTGAGGGGTTAACCTTGAATTTCCTTGGGCTTCCCTGGTTGCTCCAGATGTGCCCTGACTCCCAACCAAGTGGTGAGTCCCTCAGACCTTGCTGGTCTGCACCGAAGCATCTTTTTCCTTTCTGCGTGGGTTGCTGTTGCTATAGCTTGTTGTGTCCAATCCAGGCACTGACACTGCATCACTCGACATCCTTCGTGGGACAGCTTGAATCCAGCTCCTGGTTGTACTTGATGCCTCCTGGTCCTCGTAGCTGAAGAGTCAAGCTTCACCTCATTCACCTGAAATCACCCGACATCGGTGGGCATCTGCCTATCGTCCTCCTGGTCACTTGCAAATGACTCAGACTCTGTCCCCTCTGCTTTCAGGTTCTTTTCGACTTTGATCTAGGCTTATATCCCTTCGTACACTTTGCATCTTCAAGGCAGTAGCACTTCTTCGCCAGCTCCCATTAAAATCGACGTGACCCGACACCATTTAACACCTATGCACCCGGCTTCCCTGGGTGAGGTAACACGAGTACACCAGTGCTCCCGTGGGTGTTGACCCTAGAACTTCCTAAGTCCCAAGGGGTTTTGTCCTGACTCGTTTCTAAGTGTCCCTAATCTTTAAAAATCTAACCGCGACTTTCCCCATAGAAGCTAACGGGAGCTCGCGGCTGTGTTCTCACACTGCACACAACCCTGTGGGTTCCCTGTGTTACTACCTTGGGTGGTTCCTTGGGGTCCCAGCGATTCTAGAGGCTCTTGGTCTTGTGTCTAGTTAAGTCGTGGTTCTTATACCACTATTTTAGTATATGGTTTGGCTCGCCCCTAGGGCCTGATGTGTATTTGTGCTATTTTACTGTGATTATTGAAGTGTAACTTATGTGTTTTGACCTCTAGTCTCATAAGGAGACTAGGAGGGTATGTTTAGAAATAAATAAATATATTTTATATATACCTGGTGCGGTTGCCTTTCATTTAGTCATTCAAGAGATTATAGACTGGTAAAACAAGCTGCTTTCAGGGCCGGACTAGCCGTAGTGGGCACCGGGCAATCCCCTGGTGCGCCGCACATGTGGAGGCCGGTTTTGGGCCCCTGGGGGCTGTTTTTGTTACAGGGCCATTTTTGCTGCATAGCTGCAAAATCAACCCTGTAACAAAATCGGCCGAAAACCGGCCCTGGCAAAGAGCTCGGCGCCACCCCCAACCCCCCGGGCCAGTTTTGGTTCCCAGTCCTGCCCTGGCTGCTTTACATTCCTGCAAGACTTAGCCTGAAGGCTGCTCTCCATAGCTACCACTAGGATAACTTTCAATAAAGGTTGTCTTTAACCTATAACCAATAAGAGGTTGTTTGGACTGGTACAGGGTGCCCACTATAACTAGTGGACAGCATATACCAGGTCAACTTCTCACATTACCCTAGGTGCCGGCAGAGCTATGGTTCAAAAACTACAGCTAGGCCCTTTGCAAAAAAAGGGTCATTTTTCACTCTGAAAATGTGGTGTGCCCACGTTACGTTTTGCGCCGTTTCCTATCGCGGGCACTAGGCCTACCCACACAAGTGGGGTACCATTTTTCTCAGAAGACTTTGGGGAACGCGGGGTGGGTGGAATTTTGTGGATCCACACAGATTCCAGAACTTTCCACCACAGAAATATGAGGAAAATGTTTTGGTTTTTTAAAATAATGTTTTAGGTTTGCAAGGGATTCTGGGTAACAGAACCTGGTGAGAGCCAGTCAAGTCACCCCATCCTGGATTCCCCTGTGTGTCTAAGTTTAAAAAATCTACAGGTTTGCTAGGTTTCCCTATGTGCAGAAAGAGCTAGGGTTCAAAAACTACAGCTAGGCACTTTGCAAAAAAATACTTACTTTACATTGTGAAAATGTGATGTGTCCACGTTGCGTTTTGAACCGTTTCCTGTCATGGGCACTAGGCCTACCCACACAAGTGAGTTACCATTTTTATCAGGACACTTAGGGTAACACGGAATTGTAGAGCAACTGTTACTACCTATTGACTTTCAGTGCATTTCTGCCTTCTAAATGAAAGACAATGTGTAAAAAGGTAGTCATTTTGAAAAATAACCTATAATTCTCATGCTAGTATGGGTACTCCCAATTTCAGAAATGCTATATACCCCATTTATAATAAAAAAACATTGCAAGATGGTGCTCAGTTATTGGCTCTGGGTTTGTTGGGTTCTTGGTGAACCTACAAGTCCTATATATCCCCACAACCAGAAAGGTCCAGCAGATGTAACGGTATATTGCTTTCAAACAGCTGCCATAATTAGAAGATGTTAAAGGTGAAGACGTTGACACAAATGGCTGTTTTTTTCAACAAATTTTAAATTTTTCCTATATTTAAATGTTAGTTTCTATAAAGAAACCTTGAAGAATCTACACAAATGACCCCTTGCTGTATTCAGAATGTTGTCTCCTTTTATAAAATGTTTAGCTTTCCAGGATCCATTATTGTTTTCACACCCATTTCTACCATTAACTGGATGGAGGTTGAAAGCACAAAAAATAGCAAAAATAGGCTATGTCCAAGAAAAATGCCAACATTGTGTAAAAACTTTTGGTTTTCTGAGCTTGTCCCTGAAAGCTGGGAACATGGTGATTTCAGCACCACAACCCCTTTTTTAATAACATTTGCAGGGCAAAAACCAGACGCTTTCATCTGTAGCACTTTGTTCCCATTTTTTCCCCCAAAAAATAAATGTTGCTGTATTTTGGCACAAACCATGGGTACCTCTAGAATCCCCATAATGCTGGGGAAAAAAGTACGCAAATTTGGCGTGGATACCTTATGTGGTCCAAAAGTTACAGGGGCCTAAAGCAAACTACCCCAAATAGCCAAAAAAAGGCATAGCATGGGGGGGGGGGGGGGTGAAGGCATAGCAGCGAAGGGGTTAAGGAAAACAGGCTGCATTTTTTTAAAAAAACTTGCTTTATTAAAAGCAATCACAGACATGGTGGTCTGCTTACCCCAGCAGGCCACCATCCATGTGATTTTAGCGATTCCCAATGGGTTGCAAACCGAAACCTGCCACATTAATATTCATGAGGTATGTCTGTATGTGACCCACTAGGAATTGCTAAATGTGTAAATGTGTTAAACACACTTTTGTACATTGCTGTTTGTCACAAATACCGAATCGTAAAAATTTGCTTAGTAATCACAAACACTAACCTTCGTACATCTGGCCCTAGATTGTTTTGACTTAATGGTATTCCCACCTCTGCTTGTATCAAAGATGAGACTCTTTCCTTCATATTTTAAGAATTCAGGCCCAGATTTACAAAGATGTTTTGTTGGGTTTGCATCACTTTTTTGATGCAGACCCAACACAAAATTCAGTTTGGTATTTGCAAAGCAACACAATTATCAATTTGAGTTGCTTTGTGAAACAAGTAATGAAATGCAGCACTTTCTGCTGTCCTGCATTACTATGAGCCATGGAAGCATTCCATGGGTGTTCCTGTGCATCCACTCCAAAGCCACATCTACAAAGAATTGTAGAAATGGGTTTCCACCAAAATGGTGCACCTGTCTACAGCTGGCATACCAAGGCGAAATATGTACATTTCTCATTAATTACTCTTTGCATGTGTGCTGCATTCTTCAACACAAGTGCAAAGAGGTAAAAGCCCTTTAAGGAGAAAGGACTCCTTTCTGCACAAAAACTATCTGACCATAATGCAGGCACGATTGTACTGTGGCGCAAAGATGCCTACATTGGCGCTTGGCAGCCCGAACTACGCAAGTGCAGAGAGACAGAAGAATTTTGCCTTTTGTTTGAAAATATGGCACAGTTCTGCTCTCTCCCTTTTACACACTGCAGCGCAGCAACTTCATTTGATGCACTGCATTGCATGAAAGGTTTGCAAATATGCCACTCAATGGCATGCAGAAACACACTGTTTGAAAAGTGACACAATTTGCATGAGAAGAGCCACAGCTTACAATCTTCTTCCTCTGTGTATTAGAAAGAAGCGGGGGAAGTGGTTCTTTGGACTTGTGCAAATTAAAATTGCTAATATTATTATACAGTGTTATTATAGGTTTTCAGAACCACTGCTAAGTACCAAATAACGAAGGAAAATCATATTTCTGAATACCACCTCATATAAATTGCTAAATAACCCTTTTGCACCAACAAATACAGCCGTTAATTTGTAACAGCATAGCATGTATTAAAGATTAAAAGACAAGGCACTTCATCTATACCAGAGGCTGGCATCCATTTGTCACTCATAACATGCTGGTAACACTGCTGGCTCATTCAAAGGATTAACACAAGGCCTGGGCGTAGTTCGCGGAGTTTTGCTACGCAGAAATTCGCGAAGTTACAAAAAAACTCCGCTAAGTTCCGCGAGTGGCAGAGTGCAGTGGGAACTGCCGTTTGTGCTGGTATTCCTGCAGCTCGGGTAGAAATTCTACCCAAGCAGCAGCTGGCGCTCGCGAAATTACTGTTTGTGATCGCGAACTTACCGTTCCGCGGAGTGCGGAGTGCAGAAAACTTTTCAAACTCTGTGACCGGAGCAAAGTTCACCACCCAGGCCTAATTGACAGTTTCCTTGATTTTCGTTTGTGGTTTGGGTTTCAGTTTGTTTTTTTAGGTCTGACTACAGACAGACTTTGCTGTCTTTGAAGACCCTTTGTCACCACACACATCACACAACACACCCACCACACACACACAAACACACACACAGCACAAAATACACAAGAATATAAAAACAAACATATACAGAAAGGGCCTTTTTAGCGTTGGTTTGTTTGGTTCAGTCCCTGTGAGGAAATGGCTCAAACCGCGGTCTACCTCATTTTGATTAATATCACACATAGGGTCTTGAGAGGAGCATTTTATCCTACCACAAAGGTACTGCTCCTAAGGAACTAAATATACACACAATATGTACCTTCGGTAGCATTAAAGAGAGGCATCAAAGCATTAAAGCACTAAGGACGAGAACCCTCACTCACCCGAAGGTGACGTGCCTCATCATTGGGCTCCCTCCTCACACAAGGACTGCAAGGTCTCTTGTGTGGGCTACAACTCCCATCAATGCAGGGAAGACCTGAGGTGTTTTCGATGAGCAAGATGGTAATATTGGTGAGTGAGGGGCAGAGTGCAAAAAAGGTAAAAAGTGATTAGAAATACCTCCCAATGGGCAAAACTATTTTATTCTGGTGCCCCCTTTGGGTATGTTTAAAAACAGTGAAGACAGGGGGTAACAACTACCCTATCTTAAAAGGGTCAACATGTTTCTGCCCCTAGCTGACTATATAAGTTAATGGGCACGCCTCAGGACCAGAAATAAACTGCCGCTCTGCTTCAACAGTAAAGAAAAGGAGGAGTGGTTAAAATTGAGCATACATTAGACCTGGTGATTCACTGGGTGCATGAATCTCATCCTCAGATTTTACTCATGGTACTAAATGTAATGCATCTTATTCCACCATTATCCCAACTTATTCCATGTGGATCTACAGAGCTGCTTCATGGAGCAATACGTCTCTGTGTCCCCAGGTGACATTTTGATATCAGCCCTTGGTATTTCACACATCTATACACTTCTTTCCTTATGTGAATTTGATCTTGGAGATGGAGTAAAGTAGTTATCCAGATTAAGTTTTTTTGGTCATGTTTTTTGGCTGTGCTAACAGTGATTTTCCATCTGGTAACAGTGAGAAACAAGCATTAGTGTAGCTCATAGGTTTCACCTATGCGAAATCAATTGGCTTTCTCAGTTGTTTTCACATGTTGCACAGCAGTGTGGGTTATTGTGCAACATGGCTTAAAATAAAAAAATAGCGCTATGACATGACCAGCAGTGACCATGGTATAGCTCTTGCTTCCCTTTAAGCCATGATGCACAGCAGCCTGCGTTACTGTGCGATAAGTAAAAAAATATTAGCACTGGGGTATGTGGGCCAACAAAATGAGGGTGGGAGAGTTAAAGAAAGCAGGAGGAGGGTGGGGGTCTGGGTGACATAACAGAGGGCGGGGTGGGTTGGGTGACATAACGGAGAGTGGGATGATGGCGGGGGAGTTCAAACAATGGAAGGTGGGGGAGTACAACAATGGCAGATAGTGGGAGGAGGGCGGGGCGTTGCTTTTTAAAGACAACGGAGAGCTGAAGAATAGGGACAAACATCTTATTATAGCACATGGAGAGCGGAGGGGCATAGGGCTGACTCTGCAGAAAACCATGCAGAAGTGGAGATAGGTAACAGAGAAGGTTAAAACAAATTACAGATTGGTAGGGAAAGAGCAAGAAAGAAGGCCGGGAGAAAAAGTGATCTGCACTGGGATGAAGGAGAGCTGGAGAAGGGCCAGGAAGATGTCTGAAACAATGGAGGGCGGGTGGTTGAAACAATGGCTGAGAGCGGGAGTGGGGGGTTGATTTTCAAAACATTGTAGAGCGGGAGTGCCAGGAATATGTAGTCTAGGTATATATTCTATAGGTATATGGGCACAATTGATACAATCAGAAAAATGGCAACCAATGAGGACTAGAGACAGTCTGCAAAGCAAAGCACTCTGATGGTATGTAGGCAAAGACACAAAGAAGTACTTGGTCCAAGCTCCTTGGCATGAATACACACAGAACCCGGGAAGGAAACCGGGTGAGAGAAGGAGGCACTGTCAATTAAGAAGCAAGACAGCAAGAGTGATGTAGGAGGCAACCAACGGTAAGTAGAGGTAAGTAATGGGTGGGCTGTAAGCCCCTTTTAAGTTACTTTTTATATTACAAATTGTTGGACCTGGCCCTTTTTGCAAGGTGCTCCCTAAACATTTTGCCTTCTTCCTCCTATTTTTATTACCCTATTTGTGTTGGTTTTAGGGTCTGGGCACTTTATCACTGCTAATCAGTGCTGAAGGGCATGTCCTCTCTCCTTTAACCATGGTATGATTGATTTACACCTGTTTGGCATATTTATCTTACTTGTCAGTCCCTTAGAAAGTGGTATCCCATATACCCAGATCCTGTAAATTAAACACTACTGGTGGGCCTGCAGCGCTGCTTGTTTGCCCACAGAAGTAGTCATACAAACTTTCTCAGGCCTGCCACTGCAGGACCTGTGTGTGCAGTTTACTACTACATTATCTTGGCATCTAAAATTACTTGCCAAACCTTAAGACTCTACTTTTATTACACATATGTATCCCTAAGGTAGGCTTTAGGTAGCCCTAAAGATAGGGTGCTGTGCAAGTAAAAGAGCCCATTTTGTTTCTACTGTTAGGCCTACCCCTCTCATAGGCTAACATTGGAAATTCCCATTTTTGTGTTGAAGTGGTCATTCCTGATGTGAAAGGAGTAGCAATGCCATGTTTGGTATCTTTAGAATGGTAGTGATAAATCCTGCTTACTGGTGGAAATTGATTTTTCATTACTATTTTAGAAATGCCACTTTTAAAAAGCAGACCTTTTTCTGTGCTTATAACTCTAGTGGTTTGCAGCTCGACTTCAATCTACATCTAGGACAAAGTGACAGTTACACTTTGTTGCATACTTTCTAGATAGTCACAATACAGAAAAGACTGGGTGTGACAGGAGAGCCATCTGCATCCATCTGCATAATAATGGTCTTCCTGGGCTGTGAGAGAGAGAGGTGAGGCACACTGACATTTGGATAGGCTTTGTCCTGCCCTCACACAAAGGGCTATTTACCTCCTACTTATGTCGGGAGCCAGGGCTGGGGTTGAAAGGTGGTAGTGTACACTTTTAACATTTCCTTTGAAGTCATCCCTGAAACAAATAGATTTTTGAGTATAAGTTTAAGGGCTCTGCCCCAATGTTTTAAAGCACTCTTGGGACCTGGGACTGAACTTCTGTCGTCATAAGTACTGCAGTGCTGTTCAAAGGACTCATCTGGACTGTTCTTCTGCTGTTTCCCTGCTGCCTACTTATTGGGTGACACAAAGGACTTAATGGATTGTTTTTCTGCTTGTTGCCCTGCTGCCAGCTGCTCCTTGACTGTGGGGTCACCAGGCACTATTGGACTTCCAGGAAAAACCACCATTGTTTCCCCTGATGTGCTGGCTGCCTGCCTCCTGTTGCCCCCAAATGTTCTCCTGGGACTGGGCTATCCCAGAACTGACCATAGGACTCTGAGTCCAGCCACTCAAGTTGCCTCTAAAAAGCGAATAGTGAGCGCTTCGGTCTTTTTACTCTCTGTGTCCTGCAAATGGTGAGGGCACCAATCTTCACCCTGCTATTCCTAGTGCATGGTGAGCGTGGGCACAGGCTTTTTAGATAGCACAACAGAGTGCTCTCATTTGTATTAAGGAGCTGTGGCAAGAGTTTTTCTCTGGATTCCACCCCGACGTGCGACCTGTCTTGGGCTGCGCTGTATCTAGGCAACCTTCCACTACCTGCAGCAAAAAGGGGAACCCCCTTGCAAGTCCCCTGATCCAGGTGAGTTGCAACTCCGAGGAGAGGAAGCCACGCACATGTTCTATGAAAGTGGGCCCCTCCCCCCTGTGGTAGCCTGGGTGTGATTTCCTTTAAACAGGAGTACTAAAGGAGAACTCGCTGCCACCGTGCTCCTTTATGGGCGGTCTGACATCAGCGAGGGACCAAGTCCCACAGGGTTGTTGGTCACAGCTGCACTGCGTGATCACATAAGCTGCCTTTGGGACCATGTGAGCTCTTCCCACAGGACTCTGCAGCGGGATTAGCCCTATACACAAGAAACACCAGGAGATGTCTCCCTGCTAAACACTCCCGGCGTGAGCACATCCCCGACATGAGAGCTCCAGTGGGCATTTGTCTTGTGCGTGTCATCACCGTGCAGGGTGCGGAGCCCCGCACCACAGAATTACCATAACCCTAGAAGTAGGTGCACAAGTTCTACTGCGGCCTAAGCCTGTATTATAGATAGCTCCATGATAATGAAGCTCCAAAGTCTACCATAATCCTGCTAATAGTAGCGCAGGTACGCTGGGCCCTAGGTTATTATGTTTATATGTTGATACCAGGTGTTTACCTCAACACAAATAGGACTTAGCAATGATGTATTCATGGTTCTTATGGGGAGTGGTAATTTATGTGCTTTCCTTAATCACATTCCCTTGTTTACCCTAATGTGGTGAGAAATGTACCTGATTTCTATAAACAGATGAATTTCATGACTCAGGTATTTACCAATCTTATGATGCAGTTTTGCCTGACATCATCAGAATCGGACCTCTATCACAATAATTTCATTTGATGCACTGTACTGATTTTTTATGTCATTTACTCTTATTATATATCTACAATATAATCTTTTGTGGTGTATTCATTGTGTCACTGGTGTGGGTGTTTTACGCAAATGCTTTGCACATTGCCTCTGGGGATAAGCCTGACTCCTCTTTGCCAGGCTACCAGGGGTTGAGCACAGGGTATCTTTGGTGTGTAACTTACTTGCCCTGACTAGAGTGGTGGGTTCTGCCTGGTTTAGGTGCATACCCTAGCCAACCAGAAACCCCATTTCTAACACAAGTGATTTTGCAAGTACAGCGCAAGCGTTGTGCAAGCAAGACATAAAATTAGCGCACAAATACACATCATCAAGCCCCCCTATTGTTGCTCGGTGCTCCATTACAAGCCAAGTGCAAGACGCCAGTTGATATTAGGTGGCTGCTAAAGTCTGCTAATGGAAACATTAGTGTTCCCATTTGAGGCATGATATTTGGCTTCTCTAGAAACCACATGGCAGGTGTCATCACTAGAAACTGGAACAGCTCACCACACATCACCTCACCATGGACCTACTGCAGTACTTAATTTGGCACTGGAGTTTTCGTATGCTCCTATTGGTGGCTGTCCCGGGACAGTGCCTGCATCCTCTCTTGTCATGGTATTAAGTGAAAATACTTCAGACCAGATTTATTAATATTTCACGCAACAGAGCAAGACAGCTTGCTGTGCTGTGTGAAAGGGAGAAGGCAGGTATGTGCCATATTTAACATTATGTGGCACAATCCTGTCCTCTCCTTGCTCTGCCATAATTGTGGCTGCCTAGCACCAACGCAGGCACCCTTGCATCATGGTTGAAGGTTGCCTGTGTTACAGGCTGGATTATTTTTGGGCAGGAAGGGACATCTTTCTACTCAAGAACAATCGTCTGAGATGTTTTCCTCTTTCTATATGTGCTTCAGAATGTAGCAAATGTAGAAAGTGGATAAAATTAGAAGAAATAAAGTTTTTTTTCTCTTTATGCCTACCCTGGGGAGGTGTAGCATTTTGACACATTCCTAGATCTACCACTCATGGTAAATCTGGGAATGCACCAAAATCACCTCTCTGGGACAGAATAACACAAGGCAGCACAAGGTGCTGCCTTGCATTACTCCAGATTCACCAAGCACCAAGTGGCCTTGCATGGATTGGTAAATCTGACTTTAGTGTTGTGTTGCCCTTGTGCTACACAAGGGTAATGCATAACTTTGATTAATCTGACCCCTCGAATTTTGCTAAGGTGAGGCGGATGTGCTGCATGTGCAGTATAGACTTCAAGGGCCTTAAGCACTCCTGTCATTGTCTTCTGCGTTAGCAAGGAGCAGCATTTCTGGCCTGGCATCCTTGCACTTAGATGTACTTAATGCCCTGCTTGTCCCAATAGTAGTAGAAGGTGCACACACGATGGCCCTAGATCCGTGTAAGTGGGCATGGTTCACCTTTCTGCTTGATGTAAAAACTGGACAGTCCACAACGTTCTACGCACTGGCATTTTGAAGATAGCTAGATACCTCAGATTCCATTCCTGGGCAGGATCAATATCCTACTTTGACCTCTGTTCTAGTCCATATGACGCCTGCAGACAGCACACCAGCCAGCTGGAAATCTTTGTGGGATGGACCAGTGTGGTGTTGGGAAGAACTATCCTAAGGCTCCGGTGTATAATATCAGGTAGCTGAGGGACATAGCATCATAGGAGAAACATGTTACATTCTTTTAAATACACAGATGGTTTGGGCCAAATAATGTTGTATAATTTTGTTCTACAGTGATCAATCTAAACTTCTACTCTGGCAATTTTCATAATGTTCATATTTTAGTATTGCTCCACTAGTTAGCTCTGCTCTATTGTGGTAGTACTGACATCTGGTAGCACTGCCATGTGTAGATACATATTGGAGTCTCCGTGGACTATGTGGATTTCTGTCACTGTAATTTTGCAATACATTATGTGAGTGTGTTAATTAGGTCACTGGAATGTGTGGTGTTTTATATGTTGGAGTTTCTATGGTTTCTGGCTCAGGGATAGTGATTCACATGATGGCAGCTGAGTAGGTTATTGGCAAGGGGCTGATGATCTGCATGCTTGAGTGAAGTTGACCATTGACATAAGGATGGTGTTTTACAACATGGGTTTGAACTGGGGCAATGGTATAAGGATGGTGATCTATATGCTGGGGTGGTAGGTTGTTGTCACAGGAATGCTGCTTTCCATGCCAAGGGCTAATAGTGAACCAAGAAGATATGGGCTGATTCCCAAAGGTAAATTTCCACATATAAATTGACTCTTGTATAAATGTACTCTTACACTTTGTAGTAACTTTACTACTTTTAGCTTTTTGCCATTTCTAAGTGTAAAGGTTACTCCAAATTGTAGACCTCTCAGTTCCAGTTGTTGGGCATGTGTCCTGGATCTACTCCAGGTCACAGCAGAGTCCATTTGCAAATGTTTTGGGACTTTTTTGCCAGTAGTAGATTTAGAAGAGCAGTTTGCGAATAACAATGAGCTTAATATTTTGTGGTTAGGTGCGTTTACCTCACTAAACCTCCTATAGCCCACCTGACACTTCCTTAAACCCCTCTCATTCACTGACTCACCCATTCATAAAACACCACACAAGCACATACACTTGACAGTTAAATATCGAATAGTGTCACTAATAGTTTGCCAGACTAATGGCTTTGGCAATGCTTGTTCCTCCATATATCTTACTTACTTCAGAATTTGAAGTGCTAATCTATCTGGTACTGCTGGACATGAACATCTGTCTAAGAAGCAATTGGTGTGGGAGACGAATTTGAATTTGATCACTCAGTTGGTCATTTTGTAAAGGGTGCAGGGTTTGAACTTGATTTAGGATTACATTTCATTATGTATTGTCATTTAATTGTACACCTAATTTCCTGCCCTCCTTATAAGATGCTTTCACACTTGCTGTAAGGCAGGAATTGTGAGGTTACATTTTTTTAGCGCTACATACACTTCAAGCATGAATTCATCAAATTGGTTTTACTCTTTACCTGTCACATTCAAGCTGATTTTGGTTTCTTTTTGGTCTGTATGTGTTCCAACATAACAAATGTACTCTTCTTCGTCGTCCAATCTTAGGTTTCTCAGTTTGAGAGACGCATTTCCATTTCGAAATTCATTTTGGAATAAGTGGGTTCTGTTTAAATATTGTTTGTCTTGCTTTTCTGGGTGATCTCTGCCCTTGTAATAACTGTGTACAACTGTCGTGCTGGGTGTCATCCGTTGCCAGTGTATAACGATATCTTCACCAGGTGAAAAAGAACAAGGTAGTACAACATCTTCAGAAACTTGCCCAAGAACAAACTTTTTATCTTCGTGCGCTGGAAAAAGATCATAAAACATCAAATTAATTCAATAAAATCCACAGTAATCAAATACTTCAGAGATATGGCTCATATGTGTTTTTTTTGCTTTATGGTGCTGAGTAATAATGAAGCCCTATTGATAGTTCCAAGCATTTCAGTTATGTGGAGTGCCTGGGGGTGGGGGGCTATAGTGTTATACAGGAGGACAGGACAGTGAAGGAGGCTGAGCGTGTCATCTAAATCAAGTCGGGACGCCCGCCAGAAATCCCGGACAGCAGTGGCTCTGGACTCCTCTCCTCTGCACTTCTGCACACCATATTTTGAGATCCCATCTTGGCAAGCAGCGATTTGTCTGCCTTCAGAGCGGCTGCAGTGCAGCATTTGCTTCATCGGAAGAGCCATTGGGCCACATGTACGATGACTTTCTAGCAGTCGCAAATGGAAAATCGGTCAGTTTGCGAATGCTAAAGAGCCGTTTGGCATGACCAACCCTATTTTGCGAGTTAGTAACCTATTACCAACTCACAAAAGGGTTTGCGAGTCAGTATTTCGGAAGGGGCGCTTCAAGGACATCCCTTCCTAATGATAGAGCGTCATGAGATTCTGAAATTTGTAGGGGTGCATCATATTCATCGTTAGTCAGCACCCACATATTAATCAATGTATGCTTAGAAGTGCCATAGAAATGTATTGCAGTAATTGTTTAACATTGAGGTGATTAGAAAAGTAATAACGCTTTTGTGAGGATCAACGTTGCAAGCTATCGTGAATGTATTTAGTAAAATGCACAATGATTAGGTTCGTGTAATGCAATGTATTAGGTTAAACGTGTGTCATGTTAAAGTATACATGTAGGTTGCTTAATTACTTACATGAGGATAATGAACTAATGCTTAGAATGTGATTTAATAGTGTGTTTAATTTTGTAAAGGCCCGATCGCATATACGTTAGAAGTGAAGGCCTGTTCATTTCTTATATTAGCTAATGTTGTAGGCCGAAATTGATTCCCTTGGTAAAGGCTTGGGTTGCAGAGAAACGTAAAATCTTATGACGTGAAATGTTTCTTCTCTCGTTCTCATGTTTCTGTGGCAGATGCAAGGACATTTAGCTTGTTAGTGAGAATACGTCTTTGTTTAGGAGTTAGGATGCTGTGGGAAGGCAACAGGGGAGTGCATTGGAATATGAAGAAGATACTTCTAGCGTGTAAGGTGCCTGGGACCCAAGGTCAAGCTAACCATTGTTGGATGCCAACCGTGGACTACAGGAAAAGTACTGGAGGAAGACCTGGCTGAAGAGGTGTGCCGAGTGGCGTGTTCTATGATTTGGGGTTTTGTATTAGGGACAGTGCCCCGTGGGTGGAGCAGATGAGGTTTAGATGGGAAGCTAGAAGGAGCATCTTAGATCGAGCTCTGACTAAGTGAATGTACTTCTTAGGAGGTCTTCACTTCTGACACCTTTTTCTTGATTCTCTTGCCTGGGAGGGAATGCTAAGTAAGGATGTCACCTTAGAGTTAGTGTAAGGATAGAAATGTTTTCTTGACCAATGATTCCTAAAATTGACATTAGCCTAACGATTATCTTTTTGATGCTTTTAGAATTTGTAATTCTTTTTGTTTTAAGCCGAATGAGAATCTTGCGTAGGCTCGCTTTTGTGCTAGTGCCCATTTACCTTTTGCACCTTGTATTGAGGTGTCTGTATGATCAGATGTTTTTGATTGTAATAAAATCTTATACAATTTAGATTCGGAGTCAGTGGTCCATTCCAAATGAAATCTAATTGTGGTAGAGATATTTTGGTAATTGTGTCCATCCCCTCCACGCTATCTGGCAGATAAAAAGATCCTGGCGACCTGTGAGGGTTCTTGGAGATAATCAGGTAGGCAAGAATCCGGCCATATCAGTTGGTAGCAGAGTACCTTGTATGAATGTTTGGCGGCGAGGATGTGGTGGCAAAGCATTCATATTTTAACAACTCCATGAAGGAGGTGGTAACTACTTCACAAATGAGAAGGAGTCCCCAGGGACCCCTTCCCCTTTGTGAATGTGGTCAGCAACATTTTTTAAGAGCAGGCAATGGTTCCACTGTCTACTCTTAAAAAATGACAAGGGAGCTTTTCATTTTTAAATGCATCCGGTTTTCCTTTTAGAAAAACTGGATGCATTTTGAAAAAAAAGCAATCAAGACATGGTGGTCCCCAGAAGGTCACTATCCCTCTGTCACGATGGCCGGGGAATTCTCTCCTCAGGATGACGCTGATGCTTAATGGGGTCCACCTCCCATCCGTCCCCAGTCCGGAGAATGTGTAACACACGCGGACTATGGAGACAGGTGGGCGAGGGAAGGAAGGGAAGGCGCAGCTGGGAGAGGGACCTGAAACGAAACAAGCACACCGTAAGACACCCGTCAGTAGTGACCCACTTGTTGCCTCCACCCCACTTTGCAGTGATTCCTCACCTGTTACCTTCCAACCCGTGATACTGAGGGTTCTCTGGCCTGGCCTGTGTGAAGCTCAGTTGAGGTTAGCACTGACGTACAACCGCAGAGCCAGGGCGGACCCTTGGGTTGGGTCCGGTAGGGCAGCGGGGCGCTGCCTACTGGGAGCAAAGACCAGCACTTGGACGGCAGTGCTTGATGCCCCCCAGAGCGCATCCCGGATCAGGGTCACTCCCAAAATAACGAAGAAATTGCCTCCCTGAAGGCTAAAGGAAAGAACAGTACTCACAGTTGTGCAGTGTGGAAAAAGGAGCGGGCGCTGCTACTCTAAACCCGGAACTCCATGGGCCGAGGAGCGCCCCAGTTCGCGCTTCCACTCTGGACCCGATTCTCCGTGGGCAGAGGAGCGCACCAGTCCGCGCTGCTACTCTGAACCCGGAACTCCGTGGGCAGAGGAGCGCGTGAGATGGGCGAGGTAAGGAAACAGGAACGTGGAAGGTTTTTTCAGACGCGTACCAGCGTCGGGGCTCACCGGCGAGGTTTTCACCTTCGCGCTACTACTCTGGACCCGATGATCCTTGGGCAGAGGAGCGCCGATGGAGTTTCCCGGGAGTCTGGAACGTTGAGGCTTGGGAGCTCCCCGCGGTCTTCCTCGCGTCAGAGGTGGCGGCGAGGTAACACCGCTGGAGCCGGAGAGTCTGGATACAAGGACGAGGGTGAGGCCGAGGACGCGGGCTGGAACGTTGCTTCTGGAACAAGAGTGCGAACTGGACTGGCAGGAATCATCGGCACCGCTCGTTGTTTGTTGGCGGTTTTAACCGCTGTCGTGCTCGGCGCAGGACATGTGGGGCGTGTTCTGCCGGGTGTCCTGGGAAACGTAGTTCCCCCGCGTGGCGGTGATGTGAGCGGCGTGCTACCGGTTCTCGCCACCTGACAGTACACCCCCCTCCCCACCGAGTCAAGCGCCGCGAGGAGCACCGGGCTTCTCGGGGCAGCGGCAGTGGAAGACAGCCACGAGGCGGGGGGCGTGGATCGCCGACGCCGGCTCCCAGGAATGCTCTTCCGGACCATACCACTTCCACGCCAGGAGGTACCACACCCTGCCCCGCACCAGCTTGGAGTCCAGCACCCTCTCCACCACGTACTCCCGCTCATGCTGCACCCAAACCGGAGGAGGGACTCGTTTCACAGGACAAAATGAGGGTTTGAGCAACGAGACGTGGAACACGGGGTGGATGTGCATGTGTGCAGGGAGACGGAGCTGCACGGCCACGGGGTTGACGTGGCGAACTACAGCATAGGGGCCTATAAACTTGGGGTTGAACACACTGGGTTTCTTGAAGGTTATGTGTTTTGTGGACAACCATACTTTATCCCCCTTACGGTACACGGGATTGGGCCTACGGTGCTTGTCGGCCTGCGCCTTGTACCTGTCTTTTGCTAAGCGGAGGTTTTCGCGGGCCGTTGTGAGGGTCGAGCGTATCTGCGCGAGCCGGTGTTGGAGATCGGGCAGAGTGACGCCAGAGCGAGGGAGCAAAAAAGGGGTGAAACAAAGGTGAAACCCAGAGGAGAGGTAGAAGGGAGTGTGTTTTGTGGATGCATGGACGGTGCTGTTGTAAGCTATCTCAGCCACCCATAACCACTCCACCCAGGCTTCTGTGGCTTTGTTCACATAGCAACGGAGGTACTGCTTCAGGGTTTGGTTGAGGCGCTCGGTTTGACCATCGGATTGGGGATGAAAGCTGGTGGACAGGGACGATTGAATCCCCAGCTCGGTGCACCAGACCTTCCAAAAGCGGGCGGTGAATTGGGACCCCCTGTCCGACACGATCTCCAAGGGAAGGCCGTGGAGCCTCACGATGTCCTTCAACATGAGTTTTGCCAAGGCACCTGCTGTCGGTATCTGCTTGCACGGGATGAAATGCCCCATTTTGGTGAGGTAATCGATGACGACCACTATAGCCGTGCAGTTCTGATCTTTCGGTAGTCCCACTATGAAATCGACGGAGATCTTTTCCCACGGAGTCATAGGGGTTGGTAGCGGACGCAGGAGGCCTTGTTGCTTGCAGTGGTCGGTTTTCATCTGGGCGCAGACGGTGCAGTTCTTGACCCATCGCAAGATACCCGGCCGAACCGATGGCCACCAGAACTGTCGCAGTACCTTTTCCAGGGTCTTGGAGCCACCCATGTGACCGGCGCTGGGGGCGTCGTGACACCAGCCGAACACGAGTTTTCGGAGGCGGAGTGTAGGGACTAGAACTCGGGAGCCACACAGGGGGATGCCTTGCAACAAACGCCACTCCCTGTGGCTGCGCAACCAGGACGACCAGGTGAACGATCTGATACCCCGTTTCACTCCGTCGAGGAACGATCCGGTTTCCACTCCCCGCACCACATTGTCGGGGGTAATGATGGCTCGTTCTGCGTCTGCCAAGGGGAGACAGGCCATACCTTGGCGGGACAAGGTATCCGCCTTTTGGTTCTGGGTTCCCGGTCGGAACGTGACGAGGAAGTGGTACTACGTGAAGAAGAGCATCCACCGTTGTTGTCTGGGGGTGAGATGCCGAGCAGACCGCAAAAACTGGAGGTTGCGATGGTCGGTATAGACCGTGACCTGGTGCTGCGCCCCCTTCAGCCAGTGTCTCCATTCCAGGAAGGCTTCCCGAATGGCCAGCAGTTCTTTTTCGACGATCGTGTAGTTCTTTTCGGCGGGGTTGAGTTTTCGGGACAAGTAGGCCACTGGATGGAGGTGGCCGGTGTCTGGATGTCTCTGTAACAGAACCGCCCCGACTGCGATGTCCGAAGCGTCCGCCTCCACTATGAACGGGAGTTCAGGTTTGGCGTGGCGTAGGACCGGGGCGGTGGTGAATGCGGTCTTGAGTTTCTCGAACGCTCTCTGCGTCTCGGGTTGCCAGGAAAACGAAACGCCTTTGCGAGTCAGTCTCGTAAGAGGTGCCACCAGTTGGGAGAAATGGTGGATGAAGCGCCGGTAGAAGTTGGAGAAGCCGAGGAAGCTTTGTACTTCCTTGACAGTTGTGGGTGGCGGCCACTTCACCACGGCTTGCACTTTCCGATCCGACATGACTTGTCCGGCGGGAGTCAGGAGAACGCCCAGGAATTCCACTGTCGTCACGTGGAATTCACACTTCGTGAGCTTGCAGTATAAACGGTGCACGCGTTGGGCGTGCAAGACCTGTCTCACGTGGACGACGTGTTCCTTCGAGTTGGCCGAACAGATAAGGATGTCGTCGATGTATACAATGACGGATTTGTCCAGGTAGTCTCTTAAGACCTCGTTGAGGAAGAACTGGAAGGCGGCAGGGGCGTTGCAGAGCCCGAAGGGCATCACGAGGTACTCGAATAACCCATACCGCGTCTTGAAGGCCGTCTTCCATTCGTCCCCCTCTCTCATTCGAACCAGGTGGTACGCCCCACGGAGGTCCAGCTTGGTGTACAGGGCTGCCTCCCTGACCTGCTCGAGCAGCACCTGGATCAACGGCAAGGGGTATTGATTCTTTATGGTCACTGCGTTGAGTGCGCGATATTCAATGCAGCAGCGCAACTCGCCATTGGCCTTTGGGATGAAGAAGAGCGGAGAGGCTGCGGGCGATCGAGAGGGGCGAATGAAACCCAACGCGAGGTATGTGTCCAGGTACTCTCGGAGGTGGCTCGTTTCGGGTCCGGTGAGAGCATAGACACGGCAACAGGGGATGACAGCTCCAGGTTCCAGGTCGATGCGGCAGTCATATGCCCGATGGGGTGGCAGCTCTTCGGCCTTCCGTTTGTCGAAGACGTCCGAATAGGCGCTATACCATGCCGGGAGCACCACGTCTTTCTCCGCTGCCGTGGCGATATGTTGCTGAGAGACCAACGGAGGGGTTGGTGGCAATTCAGGCACCGCACAGTGTTGATGGCAAAAGGTGGAGCAAAAGGAAAGGGTGTTCGCGTACCACTCTATGGTAGGCTTGTGTTTTCTTAACCAGGGTAGCCCCAGAATGAGCTTGCACCGGGGAGCTTTGATGATGTTCAAGGCCAACCATTCGCCGTGGGTCTTCCTGATGGTCATCCAGAGGGCTGGGGTGACATAACGGATGGGCCCCGAGTCCTACTCTTTCCCGTCTACTGTGGAGAGGTGTGGCTCACTGGTTAGAGGCGGCAGACCCGTAAGCAGAGAATCGGCCAGGTACCAGGGTTCAATTCCCGACACGGCAGGGTCGTGGACCAGGGTCAAAACGGACTCGATAATTCTCGCCTCGGTACCTACTCTAACCAGGAACACACTCGGCAACTCTGGGCATTAAGCTTGCCTCATCTCTACAACGGCCCCCCACAGACGCCGGGGATGCCTGGTTTCACCTTGGAGATACCCAGAAAGGGACCATCTCACAGGGATAGCCAGGACGGGTTCCCCAGCGGTCTACAGCGCCGGGACGCCCCGTTGCTGGGGCAGCTGTGCGCTTTACAAGTCTACAACATAGACGAGTTCAGGCGTGTGTTTGGGGAGAAGAGTGACCCCCAACTTCTGGGCTTCGGTCTCGTCCAAAAAGCAGCCTGTGGCACCAGAATCGATCATGGCCCGAATGGTCCGAGTGGTATGATCTATCACGACTTGAAGCGTGAGGAAGAAGTGATCCGGCTCTGCCTCAGCATCTGCTTCCACCGAAGGGATGGAGTGGTAGCTTGAAGGCTTCCCTTCGAGGTCCTTCAAGCCCGGGCATTTCCCGCCTCCCCATCTCCCGTCACTGCCGCGGCTTGGCCTGCGCGAGGCCTCCCGACCTTAGGTCGAACGGGACATTCTCGGAGGTAATGGCCTTTCTTGCCACAGTACAGACAGAGGCCCTGCTTCCGGTGGTAATCTCTCTCACTCTATGTTAGGGACGCTCTCACTGCCCCTATCTCCATGGGTTCGGGCCGGGCCTGCCCGTGATCAGGTGCTCGGCCAGGTCCGAGGACGGAGGGGGTCTTTCCTTTCTCATATGGTCTCCTTTCCTTTCTCGGAGGCGGTATTCCAACCGCGAGGCAAGTTCCATCATCGCGGCACAGGTGCGTGGTTGGGGGTCTATTTGTGCAATGACGTCCTTCAATTCTTCCGACAATCCACGGTAAAAGATGGCTGACTGTTTTGCTTCAGGCCAGTCGGTTTCCGCTACCAGCCTCCTGAAACTGTTGAGGTATCCGAGAAAATCGGAACTGCTCTGTTTGAGGTCGAGAAGATCACGGTCCGCGGAGAAGGTGTCGGCTCGTCGGTCGAAGGTTTTCTCGAACTCTTCGCGGAACGTATCCCAATCATAGAGTAGGGCGTCGTCCCTCCTGACGATAGGAACCGCCCATTGGGCCGCCTCTCCTGACAGGTACGAGATGAGGAACGCCACCCTAGCCTGGTTAGTAGCGAACAGCTTGGGCTTACAGTGGAAGTTTAGGAGGACCTGAGTCATGAAGACCTGTACTTTCTGTATATCCCCATGGAACTGTTCCGGAGGGGCCAGGGGAACATGCGCGGGCATCTCTACCACTACCTGGGGCGTGGAGGCCGGGCCTATAATCCCGGCATCAAAGGGATTCCGTTGGATACGGTCCATCCGGGAGTGTAGGGCAGCAGTTTCCTGACGTGAGGCGGCTAGTTCACCCTGGACAAGAGCCAGGGCCGCCACCACATCCTCTAAGGTGGTCATTCCCTATGACAGCGTGATCGGGAGGAGCGGTAATTCTTGGGCCGATGATTCTGTCACGATGGCCGGGGAATTCTCTCCTCAGGATGACGCTGATGCTTAATGGGGTCCACCTCCCATCCGTCCCCAGTCCGGAGAACGTGTAACACACGCGGACTATGGAGACAGGTGGGCGAGGGAAGGAAGGGAAGGAGCAGCTGGGAGAGGGACCTGAAACGAAACAAGCACACCGTAAGACACCCGTCAGTAGTGACCCACTCGTTGCCTCCCCCCCCACTTCGCAGTGATTCCTCACCTGTTACCTTCCAACCCGTGATACTGAGGGTTCTCTGGCCTGGCCTGCGTGAAGCTCAGTTGAGGTTAGCACTGACGTACAACCGCAGAGCCAGGGCGGACCCTTGGGATGGGTCCGCTAGGGCAGCGGGCGCTGCCTACTGGGAGCAAAGACCAGCACTTGGACGGCAGTGCTTGATGCCCCCCAGAGCGCGTCCCGGATCAGGGTCACTCCCAAAAGAACGAAGAAATCGCCTCCCTGAAGGCTAAAGGAAAGAACAGTACTCACAGTTATGCAGTGCTGAAAAAGGAGCGGGCGCTGCTACTCTAAACCCGGAACTCCATGGGCCGAGGAGCGCCCCAGTTCGGGCTTCCACTCTGGACCCGGTTCTCCGTGGGCAGAGGAGCGCACCAGTCCGCGCTGCTACTCTGAACCCGGAACTCCGTGGGCAGAGGAGCGCGTGAGATGGGCGAGGTAAGGAAACAGGAACGTGGAAGGTTTTTTCAGATGCGTACCAGCGTCGGGGCTCACCGGCGAGGTTTTCACCTTCGCGCTACTACTCTGGACCCGGTGATCCTTGGGCAGAGGAGCGCCGATGGCGTTTCCCGGGAGTCTGGAACGTTGAGGCTTGGGAGTTCCCCGCGGTCTTCCTCGCGTCAGAGGTGGCGGCGAGGTAACACCGCTGGAGCCGGAGAGTCTGGATACAAGGACGAGGGTGAGGCCGAGGACGCGGGCTGGAACGTTGCTTCTGGAACAAGAGTGCGAACTGGACTGGCAGGAATCATCGGCACCGCTCGTTGTTTGTTGGCGGTTTTAACCACTGTCGCGCTCGGCGCAGGACACGTGGGGCGTGTTCTGCCGGGCGTCCTGGGAAACGTAGTTCCCCCGCGTGGCGGTGATGCTAGCGGCGTGCTACCGGTTCTCGCTACCTGACACCCTCTGATCATAGTCCATTCTCATTGGGACACAAATTATGACCTACTTCATCAATATTGATAAGGTAGGTAATTGGCGACCTCATTGGGAATAGCTAAATGTGTCTGAGTCCCTATTTGTGAGTCGCAAAAGAATCGCAATTGCCAAATAGCAAAGTAAAATTGTCGTACATCTGGCCCTTTGCTCAGTAGGTGTGATGTTATTTTGGGCGCATTTTGTAAAAAAAAATCTTATCAAAACAATAAAGCAATATACTTGACACGCAGTGAGTTTTTTTTCACTGGGCATTAGGGCTATACATTGATTTCTATGCCTGGGATCACAGTCCCTCGCATTGCGCCCAGGCAGGGACATCTTGTGATAGTAATGCGCTCTAAGTAGGGTTGGTGCACGTCTCTATGCCCTCACGTCCCTGTGGACGATGGGCCATCAGGTGTGAGGTTTCTTCATTAACTGTGTTGATCCCCAAATCTAAATGTAGTGGGGTAAATGTAAAATGGGCTAATGGTTGTCCTGATATTTTTGACAGCTAACAAACACATTTGTGCCCGCTTAAGAGAAATGCTGCATATTCAGATTAACCTCTGTTTAGAGCCTTTGAATAGACAGCTGAAATGCAAGTTTACTCTTCTTAATTATACTATATCTTCATTTTTATTTTTATTGTAATGCTATTCATAGCGCCCAAGATGACTTAAGACTTAAAGTCCCTTTACTCTAAAGTCACATTATTTTTGCTGGAGAGATAGATATCAACTGTAGTTTTTCCAGGAAAGAGCTGGATTGCCATCTACCATTTCAATTGCAGTAAAAGAAATATAGATACAAATATGAAATTAAACCTGCCAGAACTAGTTTGAAACAAAACTTTTAAATGGTCTCCAACAAGTAATAGCACACTCTAGACAATTGTAAAAAGAAAAGTATTCAACTCAAGAAATTAATTAATCTGACTGGAAAACATGTTCATCTTCTTAGAACTCTATGGCAAATATGGAGAAAGTTCAAAGACACCAGTCGTGATGGAACACCGCAGTCCCGTTATTCCTCTCTCCCGCCCAATCCCAACTCCTTATCCCTGTGGAAAATGTATCAGCTAGAACTAGAAGCTAGTCACTTTTCCAGAAAAAGAAATTAAGAATAAGCCTGGGGATAAGGTGTATAAATACTAATTGCAGTGACAATTTCCCATTTTCAGGAGTACAACCAGTGCTTCACTTCTAGTTGGTAGCGAGTTCCTCATACTCAATTTACCAATGTTGAAAGTATTGGTAATTTCAGGTACAAAATTAGGATTGCAGGAAATTTTTTAATAGAACTCTTGGTGAATTATTTTGAAGCATTTGAATTCGTATTTTGCAACTATACCAGACCATCACACATAATGAAGTAAATTAAACATCGTGCTGATGTTCATTTTAAGTAAAATTGTCTATGAATGGCATTATCACAATTTGTAATGCATCTTATTTTAAAGTCAGCCTATATCTGGCAGGTGAAATTGCCTAGTCCTGCTAACAGCTCCTTATCAAGAGTGTGCTAAGATAAGCTATTTTTGAATTTAGTGTGATTGTTGTTTTGTTGACTTTAGGCTTTTCTGCCTGTTTTTCTCCACCTCAGATACTGGTCTGACTAGCTGTGGGTGATTTCTAGGCTTTCTGCATAAGACATGTCAGCACAATCCTTTGGTAGCCTTATGCCTTTGCTGACTGTCTAGTAGAGAGTAAAGGTGGTGCAGAGAGAGAAAGAAACATGTCACTAAGTGTAGGAAACTAGGATCAACTTCGTATGGTAACCCCCACATTTTGCTTGATGTGATGCTGTTTTCTACTAGTCTGACTGGGATCCTGCTAATCAGTACCCCAGTCTATCTGCTTTCTCCCTAAAGTGGTTTGCTTGGTAATTAGATACATCTCAGATGGGATACTGGGGTACCCCTGTCATATGGTACCCATGTACCCAGGGAATAGGTACCCCAAAGGTCTCTCATGGGCTGCAACATGTATTATGCCACCCATGAGAGACCATTCAAAATGGAACTACAGGCCTGCCATTGCAGCCTGTGCACATTAGTTCATTCACCACTTACTAAAGATATAGGTTCACTATATCGAAGGGTCACTGCACTTAAAACTAATTAATCACCCCTATTGCAGGCCTTTACTAACCTAAAAGCAGGGTGCTTGCTTCTAAGTGAGAGGGTGCCCCTGTATGAATAGGACACCCCTGCAGCCTATGGAGTCAATTCTCCAGGGTTGTCAGTGAAGCAGCCATATACCATATAGAGGGGCACCGAGTAATTACGCGATGACCATCTCAAAAACGATCCTATCATGTTTGGTATCAAACATGTTAAAATCATAACCCCACACCGTAAACTGTGCGGGAGGTATGATTCCAAGCACTGGAAGAGCCCTCCATTAGGCTCTTTGTGTTTTCCCGGTGCCAACCTTCTAGTCCCTGACAGCACAAAATGGTTGCTGCTGACCAGAGACACAATTCTGCCCTCCTGCTGCTTAGCCAAGCTCGAGCAGAGGAAGGTGGAACAATATGCATCTTGCCACAGGGAGGTGTGACCACCTCCCAGACAGGATTTAGTGTATTGGGACCGGGTGGGTGCACTTGCCAGCACCTGAAAGTCTGCATGATGGGCACATTTGGTGTCCCTGTGTGTAGTTCAGTTCAAAGCAGTTCTGGGAGCTGTTGGCTCCCACTCTGGTGTGCAACTGGACAAAGGATATTCCCCTTGTCCAGACCCTCCCCTGGGAGGGTCCCCTGAATCTTCCCAACCCTTTTCCTTGGATACTTAAGGGCTTACCTGGGTGTAGGTCCCTAGATTCATCATCGGAAAAGATTCAGATCAGACACCACTGCACTTCTACCGTTCGGGCACTCTGGACTTTGCTGGAGTTCGTTTGGGCTTGAATTCATCTCCCTTCCAGTCTGATGCATTGTCTGTGCCTGTGCATCATACAGGAACCTCTAAGGCCTGTGAAGCATCAAAGACAACCAAACTAATCTTCCTTGGAGTGAAGGAGTCACTGCACTGCATTCCCAGGCACCTCAGCTAATTTGACCAGTCTGCAGATTCTGAGCTCTTCCGGAGTCTGCGGGTTCTACAATATAGATGGTGGTTTTCCTCAGCTCCTGAGGTCTTCTCTACCCTCTTACCAAGTTTGAGGCCAGTAGTCCTCGTGGGGGTTGCAATAACTGAACCCCGGGGTACTGTGTCCAACTTGCAGTTGCAAAGAATTGTAGGTTTCTTTATAAGAAGATCTTTGGGCTCCAAGTAGCCCCAACCTCGGGCATCTCCTGTGACCAGATTCTTCAGCCCACCACATTGTGTGCATCATGGCCTGCATCTTTTGATGAGCTGCTTGAGGTCCCCTCGCGACCCAGTGCCTCCAGCCTGTGGGTCCACTTGAGGGTAACACTTTTGAGATCCCTTGATTGCTTGGGCCTGCCATGACTCCCCTGCCTTTGGTGAGTCTCCTAGACCTTGCTGGTCCCGACGTTGCTCCTTCTTTGTTTCCTGCATGGCTTGCCTTTGCCAAGGCTTATTGATGCTCCCGCCGGACACCTACACCTCAGCACTCAACATCCTTCATGGCACAGCTCGTATCTGGGTCCTGGACTACCTCAGCATTGCCGGGTCCGCACAGCTGCAGAGTCAAGGTCCTCATTATCCATCCTGAAGCCTCCGACATCGGAGGGCATTCGTCTTCCAAGTCTCCTGGTCACCCCTGAGTTACAATAGATTCTGTCCCCTCTGCGTTCAGGTACTTCTTTTCAAGAATCCACGTTAGGATTCCGATAGACACTTCTCTTCCAGGAGTGGCAGTTTCCTGAAGTCCTCCATTGGGTTTGACTGCGGTTTCCGACACCACTTCACACGTATACACCAGACATCTCTGGTGTAGGTAATGTGGGTACTAGGGTATGCACGGGTGGGGTGGCTCTCCAACCTTCTGTCTTCCCCGTGTTTTTTTCAGGGTCCACTGGGAAGGGTCCTTAATCCTTAAAAATCCAACATCGACTTGCAAATAGACTTGTACGGAGCACGCGGTCGTGTTCCCACACTGCATGCGCTCTCTCTGTTGGGTCCCTATCTACTTACCTTGCCTGGTTCTGTGGGTCCCCAACAACTCTACATTCTCTCGACACCGTCTTGACTCAAGTCGTGGTTCTTATACCACTTTCTAAGTATATGGTTTGGTCCCCCCCTGGGGCCACTGTGTATTTCATGATATTTACTGTGTTTCTTTGCTAAAGTATTGTGTGCATTGTGTTTGTATTTGTATATATTCCAGAAAGTATTATATAATAAATACATATTCTGATAAATACATATTCTGATAAATACTTGGTGTGGTTCTTTTCACTTAATCTATTCTATAAGATTGCATTCTGGTAAAACAAGCTGCTTTACACTTCTCCTGGACTAAGCCTGAAGGCTGCTCTCCACAGCTACCACTTAAGAGAGCTTTTTAAGGTTGCCTAAGACCTCTTAAATCACCATAAAGGTTGTCTGGACTAGTGCAAGGTGCCCACTTACATTAGTGGACATCATATACCAGACCAGCCTCTCACACTAAGTACCACAAGCATAGATAGCATATCGATTGGCCATTCCCATCCATTGAATGTCTGTAATCTTTACAATAAATAGAGGTAGTGAAATGAGATTAGTCAGCATGTTTTCCAGCTCGCTGTCAGACCAAGAAAACACAACTAACCTGGAATTCCCAAATCCACAAGAGCGAAGATGTACCCACAATCTCCCAGAAGGTAGTGCCTCTATGAGGTTATATCAAATCTCAATTGCAGGCCACTGTCCTCCGGGGGATAAGGGAAATATTTTTCTGAAGGACCACCCCAAATAAAGAAGGCTGGACTGCATGCACTAAAATAAAGCCGTAACCCCTCAGTCTTCAACTGTAGGGACAAACTCTGCATAGAAAAACACAAAAAGAAAATAACCTAATAGTGTAGCAATTACTTAATTTATGTGCTAACTTCTACATCCCCCTTCTAGTACATCCTCCATGTATAACAATATATATCCACTCAACATAAAATCTCGCAATAGACAAGATAGAAGCATGTAGCAGTTAACCTCACTCCTAAAAGTAATTTGTCACCTTCTTCCATTCCAAAGATGTCATCAAGAATATGCGGCAAGAGGTCTGCACGGAAGGTTCACTTTCATCAGTGCACTGACCTTGTTCAGACTTCTGCGTAGAAGATCTCTTCCAGACTGGAAAATACTTAACCGCAACCTCAGCACTGCAGTGGCAATTTTCAACAAGAAAACCATGATTGGTTGATCCAGAGTTGGAACCTAACAAAATCAGAGCAATCGCTTCATCCCACCAGGGAATTCCGTCCGGGAGGAAGACGAATATTCAGCTGACTCATACGCGACTCCCTGTAACTTCACACGGAAGCAGGAACAGCCAAATGGCAGCTGAACCGCTAAAGGGATATCTGGCAGCAGAAGCACAGCACAATGTTCCGTAAGATGGGGCGTGGTCCAAATCCAATCATGGAATGTAAGCTAATGTAAGCCAAGTAGGGACTTACCATTAGTAATAGGGCCAAAAACACAATAAAAGGTTCAGTCAAGATCGCAATAAATTATTCACTTGCTTGCCCCTTGGTAACTGGCAAAAAGCGGAAAGGCGTAACTTTGGAAACAGGTGTGGAAAACATTTAAAAACACCAAAGAAAGACACAATACACAATTAAAATCCAACATCAAATAATAAAAATAGGCTATATTATTAAAAACAAATAGTTACCAAAATGAAAAAAAGTTCAATGTAGGGATCCAGAGATATGAATTTTTAAAGATTAAGAGTAAAACTAGCGCTTTAAGGAAATAGCACTCAAGGGATTAGAAAAGGTTGTGCTGGAACGGGACAAAGTCGATAGGTCTTTACACTTACTCTTGTTTGCCTCTTGGGGTCTAGGACTACAACTCCCACAATGCATCTGGTCAACTTCTGGAGCTTTTTACAAACATTGCTCCAAACTTCTCCAAACATTCAGAAATTCTTTCAGAAGTTACTCTTGTGGGTTGAAAGTGCCCAAACCACCTATCCAAGGGTCTAGATACTCTGAGATGGACCTTGGGATGTTGGTACTACGTTTCCCACCATGCACCTGGCCAAATCCTTAAAAGTCCACTGGACTCACTCCAGGATGGGGACTCTTGGTGGACGATGAAGCAAGTAGCCTCTATTTACCTGTAGCTTGCAGGAAGTCCTCTCCTTAATCCTTGTGAGACAAGACAAAGTCCTTAGGGTGGTAGTTTCAAAGTGTGCAGCAGGCAGAGTCCTTATAAGTGCAGTCCTATTGGGGTGCAGACCGGGGGTTCCATCAGGGCAGTAGTTCTTCTCTTGATTTTACCCGCCAGGGATCTGAGTTCCTTGGCAACTCTTACATATGTATACTGTGATCCTGGGCATCAAACAGGAGGCACCCGTGGCCAATGGGATGCAGGGTGCCACCCACGTGTATGACCACTTCCTCAAAAGTGTGGCATATTCTTGTCCCGGAAAGCACTATTTCTCCAAAATTTTGAGATCAAGTTTAGCCACCCCAGTAGCGTAGCTTAGATTCCCTAACACACTCCTTCCACCCCTCTCTCTAATCTAAATATGGGGGCTCCTATGTGCCTTGGGTTGCAGGATGTGGGGGAGGAGGCTGAGTTGTGCTAAAGGGTCATTCTTCCTTTAAAGACCAGTTTTGCAACCCCTCCCTCATCCTGCCTCTTGCTTGTGCAGCTGCAGTTCTCCACCCATGGGAAATCCTTTGTCTCTCCAAAATGCCCCTTCACTCCTCATTAAGGCAGCTTGGTTCAGTCTGGCAGAGGCTAGCCAATCAGGAGAGGGCAGCAGGAAGGCTGAATTTTGGCTTACGGAAAAGAAAGTTTAATATCATATTTTCTGTGATAGTGATTATGAATCTAACAGTGGAAAGTTGTTGGATTTGTCATAACTATCATTTAGGTCCTTAAATGACATTTGCACATTGCTCCTGTCTATATTTATATTTAAATAAAATATTCCAGTGTTAGCTTATGGAGCTAGCCATCTACAATAGGGAAAACACATTTGGCTGTTTTTCCCTCACCAGGACTTATAAAACATCTTTTATAAGGTCCCTGCTTATAGTTTCATGACTCCCTGCCCCTGGAAGTACTTTTAAATCAAAAGCCGAATCTGCATATACATTGAATGTAAAGACAGCCTGAAAAGCAGTACTAATTGTAACTACCCAATTACCATGTACTTTTAATCAGAGCACAGGCCCAGAGTCTGGGTCTGGTTAGCAGAGCCCAGGGCACGGCCTTAGTCAGAAAACCAGACCCCTAGTAGTCAAAATGGTGGCAAAATGTGGAGCGGCACTGCAAACCTGTCCTGATTTCTCACAATCTGTTTTTTGTAGACTTTCTAAAGTTGTGTAACATGTTAAACGTTAGTGATATTTTGGAACACTAGAATTCAACAATGATGAATATAATCAAAACGATGGAACCTTTAAAACTTAAAAGAATACCAGAAAAAGATAAAAGTGCTTGGTTTAATGGGTTGCTAAATGGAGAAATGCAAAGTCTGAGACTAGCCAAAAAGAAGTAGAGACAGCAGCCTTCTTCCCCTCAGCTAATGCTCCTTAGAAAGACCAAAAACACATACAACAAAGGTGTGCTCAGATTCAAAAAAGCATTCTTTAAAACTCTTCGAAATGATAAAACAACAACCTAATAAACTGGCTAAATCCCTGCAAGAATGAATAGAATCCCAACTGAGCTGTGAGGAATTCTCAGCCTTCTTTACAACCAAAGCCATCTCTTTGGAAAGTGAACTCAGGATAGATGAAGATAACCTCACTGGCCCTTTGCCAACTCAAAATGATGAACCCATACACACTGCATAGACAAAGCCTAAAAATAAAGCACAAAGGTCAACTTTCAAGCTATATGACCATCATGATATTGCCAATACGCTTTCAGCTGTAAAACGCAATAACCACTTCAATGATCCTCTTCCCACAAAATGCTAGACTATAGTCAGTCAAATCGATGTCCCCATATGGACAACAATAATCAATGCTTCTCTATCTCAAAGTTCCATGCCAGACTGCCTAAAACAGTTCAAGTCCTCCCCATCACCAGAAATTCCTCTATTAGCAAAATATGCTGGAAAAATGTGTGCAACAACGGCTGAGCCAATACATTGCTGAATGTAATCTTCTTGCCCACTGCCAATCTGGGTTCAGACCAGGTTAGCGTGCTGAAACAGCAATACTACATGTAGTGGATGATGCCCTACTGGCAATAGATCACAATTAGGCTTTCTTGTTTTCAGTTTCTATTTTTGGTCAATTCTGGTGGGGTTTTTTCAGTGTTTCCAAGTGATTTCAATGTCTTAAAAACAGTGGTTATCAGTGGTTACACATTTTCGCGCCATTAAAAACTACAGAAACAGTGTTTTTCCGGTGTTTATGGAAAGTATTGCTTTTATTATTGCTTCATTTCTGCACTGATATCCCATGTATATAGACAGTGTAAATATAGTGTAAATGAGGTCCAAATAGATTTTTGCAAATTAAGCTTATTGTAGTACACCATACAATAATTCCCCTTTATGGAAGGCATCTAGAACAAAGTACCACAGTGAGGTTTCATAGACTTTAAATGCCATTGGTGGTGAAGGGACATTTCTATTCATCAATGCAAGCCGTTTCTCATACATTGTAAAATAAAAGTTCCTAAATTGCTCTTCACCATTGCTTTGCTTACCAAGTGGCAAGCGCTCTAACATGGAACATGTTGCAGGGCCAAAGTCACTAAAGGTGTCGCCCAGCCTACTCTCAAGGAGATGTTTCACATCTACACCAATTATGCTGAACACTTGGCAGACAAGGGTGTTTTCAGACTCTAGTTTTTTTATTATGTCCACTGCAGCAGTTATGTTTTCCAGTAAAAATCTAAGAATACAGTAGAGTGTACTTTTTTCACATCACTATCAATATGTGACCAAAGATCCTCACATTTGCCTTTAGCATCATCACTCAGCAAACATTATGTAAATGGGTGCCACATATATAATATAGCATTGATAACCCCTTGGACTGAGAACCATATGCTAAGGGACACAGTCGGGATGACTCTTTCTTTGATGCCACACAAAGCATGAAATAATAAATATTTGCGTTTTAATTCCTGTGCATAAGAAAACAGTGAACCAGAATAGCATTCCTTATTAACTCTGAGGATTGTAAAGATGCTTTCAGCGTACTATCTAACAAGTGGCAAGGATCTCTTACAGGTAAGCACTTCAGCTCAGGTATCAATTTTCACAGGTCATCACTCAACTTTTTCATATATGTAGCTGAATCACTGCAAATACAAACAATATCACTCCAATCTTTGTTGAACTTGTTTTTTTGTGGAGCATTTCAAGTGACATTGCGTTCCGTGTTTTCCAAAATTCTGGTGTCATGTTTAAACCACTATCCTAGATGCTTGGTAATAGCGCTCTTTTCACATATACTTGTCACTATATCTTGCATTGAATGTTTAAAGACTGAGGAGTTGGCAATTCGCCTACTATCAACTCTGACTCACTAGAAACTTGGGGCTGATGTATCCATTCTTTGTGGGTAAATGTGATGACACATATTAGGAACGATTCTTATGAAACTAGCCATTTTACCTATCAGTGAAAGAATCAAACGAAGCCAAAATATCAAATATTATTTTGATATTTCCTGATTCTCTACGGTTTATAAAATATTTAAACAAGACCTAAAACATGCTTCTAAACCCTGCATCTTTACACCAAAGACTACGATACTGAAAAAACACAAAAGGAAGAAGAAACAACATTTTAGTGGCATCCCTAAACAACAAAACTCAAGCAGAATAATGTTAGCCCAGACATTCTTACTGCTAGCTTGTATAACAAAGTTACATTGTATTGGCACCTATAGGAAGAAAAAAAAGACTCTTTCATTCTCTTTTTCCTTTCTTGGAATGGCATTTAGGTTGAAGTTGTGCAGGTTTTTTTTCAGTGTTTATATGTTTTCACTGGTAACGGTTATTTCTCTTCCAGTGGGGTTTTATCAGTTATTATAGGGTTAAACCTAAAACCGGACAGCCTAATCAAAATGGAACATGTCCATTAGATCTGTCTTCTGCTTTTGACACAAGAAACTATGAAAAATTGCTAGCTCCTTTAGAAAACAGGATGAGTCTATCGGGAACTGTGATAAAGTGGTTAAAATCCTTTTTGCAGAATCGAACACAAAGATTAATAATTAACCGGGAACTATCATCGCCATCTCCTAACTCAATCGGAGCTCCATAAGGCTCAACACTATCTCCATCTCTAATTAAACTATATGTCGAACCACCAACTGAAATATTACAACATACTAACATCTCCTTTCCCATGTATGCAGATAACTCTCAGATCTGTATAAAGGCTTCTTCGCTGGAGGAGATTAGGAGAATGAATAAAGCATTAAAGGTGACCCTAACATGGTTAACTAGCAATCATCTTAAAATAAACACACACAAAAATGGATTTCCTATTAATATCCCCTCCTAAAAGCTCCTCTGATGTCAAGGAATGTACGAAACTGATCATTGCTCTAAATTGCACCCCAGTTATTAGTTGACTCAACCAAATCGCTAAACATTACGCTTGAAAAAAATCTAGCCATGCAAACCCACATCAACTCTATGGCAAAGATTTGAATATGGCTGTACGACTAACAGGTCTGCACAGGATCTCCACAGCTCCTCTAAAAACGTATATCAATGCGGCTGTTAGATTCATAACAGGTTCAAGAAAATATGACCACCTCTACACACATGAAAGCTCTTAACTGACTGCCATATGAAGTCAAAATTCAAATTAAATTGGCATGTATTACACACAAAGCGCTCCACTACAAAACACTGATTTACCTAGCTCGGAAAATTGAGATATCTGTGGAAGGAAGATCTTCTCGGAGCTCCAAAGACCTAGTGCTTTTAAACCTCCTATCTTTCAGAAGAAGAAAACCTATTACAGAGCATTCTCTGGAGCCGCCCCTAGAATCTGGAACTTTCTTCCTCTGAACATTAGAAGAAGCCTGGCCATGACAATCTTCAAGAGAGAAGCAAAGATCTTTCTAATCAGCAAATTCCTATCATAATCAAATGCAGAGCAAATACATTGCAGTCTGATAGCTAAGGTGTCGACTAGACCGTCTAGGTGTGGAATCAGCTCCCTCCTGTATGTTCCCAATATGTATCTTAGCAGACCACCCACTTATCAAGAAGTTATATCACTAAATGATCTGGCAGTTGCTTATCAGCTAGCATGACCCTAATATGTCGAGCGGTGGACCTTTCTAACTTTTTGGGAATTAACTTATTCTCTACTCTCTTATACTCATTCGGTCCACGTATTCTATTGGGATGGAATTGTTTTCATCCATGTTATCTGTTTACCCGCTTTCTTTGTGTTATGATGCATCCTTACCCTGTTTTTCACATATGTTGATTCTATATAATTGCGAAGCGCTCTGATACCCAATCGGGTCATGTTTGCACTATAAAAAAGACTGAATAAATAAATAAATAAATAAAGACCTGGGTTTGTTTCTGATTATTCTGTTGGTTTCCCAGTTAAGAAAAGCTGAGTTTTCTTAAAGTCTATTCTGGCAGCTTCTGTTGAGACACATTACGAGAAGCGGTCCATTTCACTAAATTATCCGCATCTGAAGAAATGCCTGATCCTCTCTTTTGTCTGATACTCATAGTCTAGATGATTCATGTTTTCCTTATTATAAGAGCTGGGGAAAGTGTAGCTCTACCTCATAAAGTAGTAAAGGAACTGGGAAAGGGCTGTCTTAGAATATACACTCAGAATAGCCTATTCACCTCTGTCTCAAGTTCCCCATCACAAGTTTTGTATGATTGACATTTCATCTCAGCATGCTCAATAGTCATGCATGTTCACAGAGTGTTTCCTACGACATGGAATGCAAACCATAGGAAGAATCTGTGGTCTTGGGAGTACACCAAGTGTAGAATCCTTCACTGAGCTTGACCTCCATTAGCTCACCTGGTTGCTGAGGACTGTCGGTGGTGGCAGCAGGAGATTATAGTGATAGGGCAGGCCTTTTTATTTGTCACCTTCTAGAGGAAGTCAGCTATCGGCCTCTTAGGATCTTTTTTAAAATGGTTGGCCAGTCATCTGTAACCCGGTCCTTTGCTCTATCAATGTGGGGCTGCTATGACACTTGTGTATGTGTGACTTGTGTGTGCAAAAGGTTGTGCAAGTAGTAAGCTGTCACTTGCACCTTTGTTTACACAAGCATCCGTTTTAATTTTCCGTCCCAAAGTGGCACATAAGATGAAAGATGGAGAGAGCTCTAGATAGTGTGAATTGCATGGATTCTTGAAAGCATTCAATATATTCTTTGTAGTGGACCAGACTCAAGGGTGTGAAAGATAGCAGACGGAGTGTCGCTTGGGAATGTAGGGGAAATCCCCTGCCTTTCCTGCCTTTTTTCTCCCTGGAACAGTTACCCATATTGGTTAACAGGCACTCAAACTGTGCTGCCTCTTACTGCTTTGTGTCTCTCCTGACAGGAGACTCCGAACTCCACCCTGTCTTTCTGCTCACAGTTGAAAACAAGGACTATGGCTGAACCAGTCCAAGAGGAATAAGCAAATGGTCATAACTGTCAAAACCGGCCCCAGAGCTGGGCCCTTGGAATAGGTAAAACGTGTCTGCAACCATATTATAACAATACACATGAACTACCTGGCAGTGTCTCAAGATGTCTCTACGAGAATCCTGGAGGCCACAGCAGTGAAGACTGAGAAGCTCTTATGTGTGATATTTTTTGGGCCTCTAAATACCAACTTCCCTTCACCAGGTTTGGGAACAGGAGCCAGGCCGTATTGCAACTCTGCTGAGAAGGAATGTTGGAAGTGCCATTGCACAAGGAGGAAGGCGCCTTGAAAAAAAGGGCGGCTAGGAACAGAGGCAGGATTAGCAGAACACTGGAACATAGGGAAGGATCTGTACTGCCTGGCCACATGGTTAGGCTTTTGACTCTGTTGCCCTGTGCCAAAACAATAGTGTGTATAAGTTCAGGAATGCCTGAAGAATCAAGACAGCATTTCAGTGGTTACTTCACCTGTCAACCGATGCCTCAAAGAGTCAGTTCTCCCGCAGGAACGTATACTGCAATTGGCAGTTTACCACTAGCCTCTTATAGAGCATTGTTGCAACCAGCGTAGGTTCGTCAACATTTTTGGGTGGGGGATAATGCCTAGACTAATTAGGAACTACCAGCTAGGACCCATCTTGATTTCATCACCCTCGATGAACATAAGCTTTCATCTTGCCTAGATGCACACCGTCCTCTCCTTTATACACCTGCACCCTTGACAAAAGGGAAAGACTCAGCAATATATTTTTATTTATTTATGAAGTTTTATATACCGCAAACATGACCCTAGAGGGTTTCAGAGCACTTTACATTACAACGAACATAAACATTAGATGGTTAGGTTGGTAATATACATATATTCAGTAAACTACAGTCAATATAAAAAGAGGTAGACAGTAGTATATAAGATAACATAAGTTGCTAACAGTGACATAAGGTTTAACGTTTTAGGGGATGAATGTGTTCATTAGAAGCATTTTCACTTATTTTTTAAAGGAGTAGTAGGAATGTATTCGTCGTACATCTAGTGGTAAGGAGTTCCAGATCTTGGGTGCGATACCAGAGAAGGCTCTGCAGCATGTTCTCTTTTTGTGGGAGAATTATGGTTTCAGTAGTAGGGAGCTCACACTTCTGAAGTCTCTGTACCCTCCAGAAGGCACTAGCTTTTGTGCTAGGTAGCTGGGGGGTTTAAGATGAAGGACCTTATGTATCATGCAGGCGATCTTTAGTTGTATTCTTCCATCATATGGTAGCCAATTCAATTCTTTTAACCCCTTCGCTGCTAGGCATCCCCCCCCCCCCCGTTCTAAGCCTTTTTTTGGCTATTAAGGGTAGTTTGCGCTTAGGACCCTGTAATTGTTTTGCCCACATAAGGTATCCACGCCAAATTTGCGTCCTTTTCTTCCATCATCATGGGGATTCTAAAGGTACCCAGGGTTTGCGGATTCCCCTGGAGGGAACCCAGAAATTAGCCAAAATACAGCTACATTTTGTTTTTTGGGGAAAAATGGGAAAAAGTGTTGCAAATGAAAGCGTCTGTTTTTTCCCTGCAAATTACATCAACCAAGGGTTTGTGGGGCTGAAATCACATTTTCCCAGCTTTCAGGGACTGACAGACTTTTGTCAGAAAAACTATTTTTTTTGTCAAAGGTCTTTTTATTCAGCATGGCAATGAAATAACATATAATACACAGAAAAGTGTGCCGGACCTCATATGTTTATATGCTGCTAATATGAGTCCAGTTTATCGTGTTGATAAGTCCCATCGTCCCTTCTATGTTACTAAGCATGCTTGTTTTATTCATTCAAACAGTAGGGGTTACCCCCCAAACTATAACAGAAAACAAACACCCAAACCCTCCCTCCTCCCCTTCCCTGGTGATGGTGGTATCCCTAAAATCAACCGTCAGGCCCTCATGTGTGTCTTAGAGGATTTGGGTTGCTAGCTTATTATCTTTTCCCCCATGGGACACTACTGTTTCATGTGGAGTTGTATGGAGTCACCCTCCAGACCCTTTCAGAACTGAAATAAGTGCATGGCTTGAAGTGAAGTTGGGCAGACCGCCGAAGTCAGGCCACGAGACAGAAACGTTACTAGTAGGCCCCATTTGTACTCAAAATTCATGTATTCATTTCTACAAAAATGTCAGTCAACCATTCCATGGTGAGAATTCTCCATAGCCGGGAATGCCACAACGATACAGCTGGTGTATCCTTTTTCTTCTATGCTCCTGCTATTGTTAGTTTGGCCGCCCCCAAACAAGCCCACACTATAGCCTTGTCTTCTTTCGTCTGGTGTTCAAGATCAGGATCCCTGATGCCCAGGAGAGCCCCCTCTATAGTTGTCGGAATAGGGTATCCTAGTACATCTTTGATATGTGAAAGGATTTCCTCCAAAAAAAGCTCAGATACCAGGGCAATCCCACCATATGTGGAGAAAGTCCCCCTGCAGACCACAGCCTTGCCAGCATAGGTCAGAGGTTTCTGGAAAGATCTGTTTGAGTTTAGTGGGATATAGTTACCAGTCAAAAAGGGTCTTATAGTGGGCCTGAGTGGTTGTGCCGTGCTAGGTCCCCCCATATGTGTTTTCATTCCTCCTCAGCAATATCTCTTCTGATCACTTGTTCCCAGGTAGGTAGGTATCGTGCTCGTGGGGCGTGTTGTGTTGATAATATCATGGCGTAGAGTGGGGAAATTGCAGTATTGACAAATGTTCGGCTTGTATGAGACTGTGACTACCCAGTTAGATGTTTGATGTGACATTCAATTCTCTACTGACGATTGTAACGCAACGAGCCTGTGACAGGTTTCTTTTTTCTTTGCTTAATTCTTTCCTTCTGATTAACAACAGATATGCGCTGAAAGGATGTATTAATTGAAGACTGATGTAGTGTCTACCACACTTTGAAATTGCTGTATTGTTATAATGGAAAAATACCAATAAACAAAGTAAAAAAAAAAAAGAATCACTGCAGAATAATTCTGCTGTCAGAGTCACAGAATTTAACAGTATTTCCGCTCTACAAGAGTAATAATAATAAATTCTTTATTCGGTTTTTACAGTTAAAAAACCATAAAAGAGCAGTTACAAATAGGACATCGCACATAGATTAAAAAATAGTGAAAATTAAAACTAAACAGTTATCAGCTCATAAAGTTAAAACCAAGGTTTTACAAAAATTCATTTCAACTACAAATACTGGGATCAAACCGCTGCTTACAAATTATTCCTATGTTGCAGAATACATTTAAGGAAGTTAAGAACAAGATAACAGGTCAATTCGGAATCTAGGCTTTGAAGGCGTAGCATTGCCGGTCGACACTGTCTTAGTCCCCAGCTCTTTAATAAAGGTAGTAACCAAACCCTCCTGTGTGGATGATGAAATTTACAAAACAGAATAGTGTGTAAATTTGTCTGAGTTGACACTTCATCACACGGACAGGGGGTGGAAACCTTCTCCCAGCTGTTTCTCTTGGGGAAGGATACTAGCCTAAAAAAGGAGTCAAATCTAAATCTTGTTAACAACATTCTGTGATAAGTGCTAATCTGTAATGTCAAATAAGGTTGGATGGAGTAAGTGGTCTGAATTAAATTAGCATGAACAACCGAGGGTTTCGATGCCACGGAGGTCAGCCTCAGGGACTCCAGATGCGTTAAAGCCAATTTTTTAAGTCCTTTTTTTGACAATTCGTTAATTTTTTTTGGATCTGTGTAATAGATCTCCAAATCTAGATCCTTAAAAAAATTTTGTACATAGCACAACCATTGGATTGATACAGAATGGTCTATGGCCATTGCGTCCCTCAGAATTTCTTGTGAAAACACATTGTTCACGGAGGACCAGATGCGACGCCAGAGCAATAGCGGTTGAATTCTTATCAGGTCCTCAAGGTAGGGAATACCAAGCTCCAGATGAAGGGCATATACTGAGGAGCTCATTGGTGCTGCTAAGAGAAATCTTAAAAAGTTATTTTCGGCGACCTGAAGGGTGCTGATTTCTGCGATTCCCCACAGGCCTGCTCCATAAAGGGCAATTGCCTGGCATTTAGCTACGTAAATTTTTAACAGCTCCACTGGAGGCCTTTTCCCTAGCCTCTGTGAAAAACTTATCAGGGACATTGTTGCTCTTTTAAACAAGTGACATCTGGCCTCCACTGCTGCTCTCCAGCTAAGCCTATCATCAATCATTATCCCCAAATAGCAGTACTTCGTAGTTACCTCAAGTTTTTGCTCTTTAAGAAAAATATTCTTTACACATTTTTTGGCTCGCCCGGCTACCATGACAAATGTTTTTTTCACGTTAACCTGTAAATCCAGGCCACCCATGAACTCAACATATCTATTTAGGGATTTTTGCAGTTCGCGAGGGGTGCGGGCCAAAATGACCGCGTCGTCGGCGTAGAGCAAGGCGGGTATCAATCGCCGTTTGACCCGGGGTAGGTCCAGAGCCCCCTCAACATCTCCGCCTCTAGGCCATTTGTGTAGAGGGAGAAGAGGAAGGGGGCAAGGACACATCCCTGCCTGACGCCTCGCTCCACTCCGAACGGCGTAGTCAGTTCACCCTTTGTGCCAAAACGCACCCTAGCGGTGGCACCCGAATATAGTTCTCTCATAAAATCTACGCGAGTTGCTGGCGCTGTGCACTGGAAGGGCTGGGATGTGCAGGGGCAGTCCGGCGTCAACCCTGAGGTAAGCAAGTAGTTGTCCCACTGTTAGGGAGAAATCCTTCGTCTTTTACTCCCGTGGGCTTAGGGGCGTGTCGGCCAGGGAGAGCAGCCCAGGTGTTGGTGGTTGGGCTCGCAGGGACTTCTGGACTATGGAGTCCCTGCTGCTCGCAGCCCCGGTCCTGAATCTTTTCCCCTGGATGGCAGGCAGTCCCAATCAGCAATCCTCCGCGGTGACTGAACGCGAAGCGGGACCCGCGAAGCGGGTCCGGCGAGTTGCTGGCGCTGTGCACTGGAAGGGCTGGGATGTGCAGGGGCAGTCCGGCGTCAACCCTGAGGTAAGCAAGTAGTTGTACAAGAGTAATGTGGAATTACCAAATTCCTCCAAATCCGCCGGTGGAATAAACATATGATTTATGAGAACACCTACAGATATGGGAGTTCAGGAAGTGAAGTCTACAAAAATCTTTTGTGTTTGATTTGATACACTGTAGTGCTGCTGCATGATAATAAGAGTCTAGGCCACATATATATGGTGCAAAAGACGAGTGCCTTGCCATTGTCGTCAGGGTGGCGATCATGAATGTATCTACGTATATGTTTAAAAACTATAATTTTAAAAACAGCCTGTCAATATAGCAATATAATCTCATGTACTAAGGTGGAACTCTTCCATGTGTTAATAGAATGTGGTTGTTTGAAGAAAAAAAAAACTTGGTGTAGAGTGAAGAGATTGCCCCTTTCATGGTGCCCGCCCTCCTTACCAGCTGCTCTATCAGCGTACGTTCTCTAGTGGCGGCATCTCTCACCTGTGGCAGGGATACCCAGTGTCTGATTTGGAGGTAAGGTTCACTTTTCGGGATCTTAAACTCCCTTTGGCAGCTCTCAAACGTGAGCACGTCATAATTGTGGAACATGTTGGACGCCATCAGGCGGCCCCCCTCTCGCCATCAGTCAAAGGGCCCTTCATGTAGTGCTGGAGGGAAATCAGGGTTGAAATGAATAGGCGTGTAAGTGGAAGGGAAAGAGATCCACCCCTCTTTTTTCGTGATCTCGTCCCAGACTTTGAGTGTGGTTTGTGTCGGTGTGCTAAGATATGCATTTGCTGGCCTATCTTTTTTTGGTTTCCAAAGAACATACCAAATGGTTCTGCCCACTATCGCCCTATCCATGTGGAGCCAATGTTTATCGGACTGCCTCATGGACCATTTGTAGAAATAAAAGGAAGTCCCGTAGACAGAGTCTTGTAGTCGTAGTTTATTTCTTAGTTGTATCCTTACAAGTTCTTTAATAAGACTTTAGGTTAGCCCCACCAGGAGCAGCCTCCTGGCTACTCAGCCCATCTCTCCAACTGTCTTCCTTCAGGAACCAACATCCCCAACATTCTACATGACATCACCAGCTAGGAAGAACAGCAGGGCAAGGGAAATGGACTACATTAAAAGCAGATTACTACACCATTCCACAACCACCCTTAACTGTGCTGCTTGATAATAAAGCGCGTAATCAGATAGGGCCAATCCCCCATTTTTTTTACGTCATAGCACGTGAAAGGGAAGCCATGCTCTTTCACCCTGCCAGATGAATTTAGTAATGAGAGAGCATAATCTAGGCAGTAGATCCCGATCAAGATCCACTTGGAGTGCCTGAAATAGGTAGAGGAATTTTGGTAACACTGTCATTTTGACGTCATCTATTCGTCCCAGCCACGAGAGGAACAAAGGCCTCCACTGCTTAAGGTCTTGCTGGAGTTGCGACATCACAGACGGGTAATTGGCCTTGTACAGGTCTTCGATTCTTGGGATGAGTTGAATGCCTAGGTATAGAAAAGAATGGTTAGCCCATTGTAGAGAGGTCAGACCTCGCAGTCGCAATGCATCACCCTCAGGTAGGGTGAGATTTAGTATAGAGGATTTGGAGAAGTTAACTTTAAAACCCGTCACTGCTTCAAATTTCCCTAGTTCTACCTGTACTACCTGCAGCAAGGAGCCGGTATCTGTGAGCGTTAGCAGAATACATCTGCAAAAAGTGATGCCTTATGCTCTGTACCCCCAAAGCGTATTCCCTTAATCTCTGCATTGGCTCTAAAATGAACAGCCAGGGGTTCGATACAAAGGGCAAATAGGACAGCGGGCATCCCGGTCGTGTACCTCTGCTAAGGGCAAATGGTAGTGACAGGTATTCGTTGACCTGTACACGGGATTGCGGGTGTTTATAATTGGCCTGAACCATATCAATAAAACTATCCCCAAAATTGAACTTCCCTATGGTAAGGAAGAGAAACGACCATTCCAACCTGTCAAGGGATTTTTCAGCGTCAAGGCCCACCAGGATTGCCGGAAGTTTAAATTTAGAGACTTTTTCAATCAGATGTATAGTTCACCGAATATTATCGTGAGTTTGTCTTCCCTTTATGAAGCCTAACTGATCAGGGTGGATTAGTTTGGGCATGAGATCTTCTATCCTAGCAGACAAGATGGCAGAATAGATTTTTGCATCTAAATTCAGCAGCGCAATGCTCCTATACGAGGCATAATTTTGGGGATTCTTCCCCGGTTTAGGGAGAACAGTGACCACTGCCTCTGAAATAGAGGCCAAAACAGCGGACTCCGCAGCTATCGTGTTGAACAAGCCGGTGAGGTGGGGAATAAGCTGTGACGCATAGATCTTATTAAAGTGCGCTGTTAGGCCATCACGCCCTGGCGCTTTGTGAAGCTTAAGATTTGCAATAGCCTGCCCAACTTCTTCGGCAGATATTGGCCCATTAATTGGTCAGATGCCGCTGATGGGATACAGGGAAGATCTAAAGCTTCTAAATAGTGTTGATGCAGGACTGTGTCTGGAGGTGTACCCGTGTAGAGTTCCCCATAAAACCTACCCAAGATACTGGCTTTTGTTTCACCTAAGTGGGTGATGTGCCCGTCCCCATCCAGAATGCCCCCTATGTATTCCCGCTCTCTTTTTTCCCGCAGCTGCCACGCTAAGGGCGACCCCACTTTGTCTCCCTGGGCATATGACATCTGCAGAAGCTTCAAAAGGGTGTATTCGGCTCTATTGTTGTAAATAGACTTAACTGTACCCTTCAGTGTCTATAGCTGCCTCTGCTGTACTCTAGAGGGCGTTGCCTTGTGGGCTCTCAACTTTCTCTAGTTTCCCCTCGAGATCTATTCTTTCCTTAGTTCTCGGTTTGTTCAGAGCAGCATTAATGTGAATACATTTACCACGTAGGACTGCTTTAAATGCGTCCCAGTTGTTCTGGGGAGAAGTTGCCTGTGGGTGATTTAGTTCAAAGTATGCAGAGATGGAGGCCCATAGATCATCTCAAAGGGTTTTGTCCCGGGTGATCGGGACCATAAAGTACCTCCGATGTGTACCAGGCCTCACGAAACCCCAGGCTAGATCAATGGTCACTAGGCTATGATCTGAAACTGAAATTGGGAGTATCAGAGCCGCCCTTAATGGGCCCAGCAACTTTTAACTGATGAAGATATAATCTATCCTGGAGTAGGACTGGTGTACATGTGAAAAAAAGGTGTAGTCTCTGGTGGTAGGATGTAGCATGCGCCAATGCATCACAATGGCCCACAGCCTGTATTTTCTCTTTAATCCCTTTAGCAAAGTTGTTGATGGCCGCCCTTTGAGAATGGGAACTATCTAGGTCGGCGTGCCAGGTCAAGTTAAAGTCTCCAAGAAGTACTACGGGGCCTTCCGTAAACTGGCTAAGCAAGTACAGAATGGAGGTCAAGAATAACGTTTGCCCAGAGTTGGTGGCATATGTAGAGATAAAAGTGCAAAGTCTGCCGCTCAATTTCCCCTTCACCATAAGTATTCTCTCATCCCGGTTAGCCTTTATGTCTTTGGGTTGGAACTTGGCTGAACTGCGAAAGCCACTCCTTGGTGTTGGCAGAGAATCTATAAATTACGGGATAACTTTTGTAGCAAAGTCAAAGTTCTTCAGACCTTTTGAGGTGTGTTTCCTGCAATCCCTCTACCTCAAATGTGTGATCGTTCAGGAATTTCCAGATTTTCTGCCGCTTGAGCAGTGAGTTTAGGCCTTAAACATTCCATGAAGCTTTAGAAACCATTTGGAAAAATGACCAGTCTCACCGGCTCGTCTGTCCTCCCATCGTGAGCTTTGCCTGAGCCCTTGGGCCTCACCCTCTGGGTCTTGCAGTGTCTGAAGTAGATTCAAAGAAAATGCTTGCGTGTCCCTTGTGAAGACCTTGGTTGGCTGCCCCCCTTCACCACCACCGGGAACCCTCCGCCTTAAAATAATAACCCCAAAACCCCCCTGAAACTTTTTGCTGATGAGCCAACGGGCTCCCAGCTCGGCATTTCTTTAAGAAGAGAAGTATGCTTCCGGGCGTTACAGACAGGGTCCGGACCCCCAGCTGCCGCTTGATGTGAGAGTAGAGAATCCTTGAGAAGTGTCATGTCTTTTCCCAGGAGTGGGCACTAGTGCTCTCAGTTTCATTATGTCTTGTATAGCGTGTGCCCCAGCTTTCAGGGACTGACAGACTTTTGTTAGAAAACCAACCTTTTTTACCCAGTTTTGGCATTTTACTGGGATAAAGCCTATTTTTGCTATTTCCTTTGCTTTAAACCTTCTTCCAGTTATTGGTAGAAACAGGTATGAAAGCAATAATGGATCCTGGAAAATTATACATTTAAAAAAAGTAGACACAATTCTAAATTCAGCAAGGGATCATTTGTGTAGATCCTTCAAGGTTTCTTTTGTGTCGAAACTAACAGTTGAAAATAGGAAAAATCAAAAATGAGTTGAAAAAAAGTCATTTGTGCCAGCGTTTTCACCTGTAACTTCTTCTAATTTTGACAGATCTTTGAAAGCTATATACTGTTACATCCGCTGGACATTTCTGGTTGTTGGGATATATAGGACTTGTAGGTTCACCAAGAACACTACGAACCCAGAGCCAATAACTGAGCAGCGTCTTGCAATAGTTTTTTATTACCTACCGGGTATATAGCTATTAATTTGGGAAAATATATATAGTGAAAAAAAGGGATCAAAGACACCAATGTATTTCAGAAAATGTAGAGTTTAGAAACAATAGCTATTTGAACATTACCGAAATTGTGAGTACCCACACTAGCATGAGAATGATAGGACATTTTTCAAAGTGACTTATTTTTTTTACAAATTGTCTTTCATTTGGAAGGCAGAAATGCATCAAAAGTCAATAAGTAATAACAGCTGCTCTACATTTCTGTGTTACCCTACATCTCCCGATAAAAATGGTACCTCACTTGTGTGAATAGGCCTAATGGCCCGGACAGCAAACGGCCCAGAACGCATCGAGAACACAATTTCACTGTGAAAACTGGTTACCCAGAATCCCTTGCAAACCTCAAATTTTGTCCCCAAAAAATACATTTTCCTCACATTTCTGTGATAGAAAGTTTTGAAATCTACGTGGATCCACAAAATTCCACACACCCCACATAACTCAAAGTCTTCTGAAAAAAATGGTACCTCACTTGTGTGAGTAGGCCTAGGTCCCATGACAAGAAATGGCCCAAAACGCAACATGGACACATCACATTTTCACAGTGAAAACGGACCCTTTTTTTGCAAAGTGCCTAGCTGTAGGTTTTTAACTCTAGCTCTGTCGGCACCTAGGGAAACCTAGAAAACTTAGATCTTTTTGAAAACTAGTCACCTAGGGGAATCCAGGATGGGGGGACTTGTCTGGCTTGCTCCAGGTTCTGTTACCCAATTCAATTTCAATTTATATTTATTATGATTTGTAATTCCGAAGAATTCCACATAAAAATACATTTAAAAAACACATTACATTCCATAAAAATTAATCTTGTCATTTCATCTAAAAACACAAATGAGCACATTAGTAGCAGCCATTCTAGAGGTTTTCCAGTGCCAGAAGGGATTTATTTGCAAAGTTTTATATAGCGCTGGCTAGACCTGGAGGCATCAGAGCGCTTTACATGAGGATCAGAGCATTACAGGTTGCATAATTACATCAATTACAGACTTCAAGTAAAGACACCGGAGAAAACAGAAACATGAGATGCAGGGGAGGGAAGGAAACATAAAGGGGCGAAGAGGAAAACAATGTCAGTTGTGCGGCTGGGTAAGTTACGGCCGAGGGGGTGAATCAGAGCCAAACTCCTCTATAGATGCATAGGGCAACTCTACCGGGCATCGGCCAACGTTGCTCGGGCTCCGCGGTAAGTACAAAACAGTTGTGGTATCCGTCCGGGGGGCATCGTCAAAGTTCCATTGAAAGGTACCCGTCCTGGTGTTACTGGGAAGTGCTGTTCGCTACATTCTCCAGCTCGCCCCCAGGACAAAAGTGGTGAGAGGAGAGGTGGAAGGGGCAGATACCAAAGTCGGCAGATTGTAAGACAACCCATCGTTCTTGCCTTCAAACCTCTTGGCGGGAGTGGAGCTGAAGAGGAGTTGAGCAGAGAGACCTTTTCCTCATCAGACTTTAGTCCTCTACAGCCCCCACAGCGATATTACAGATTTGATTCTGGGTGCCATTTTAGAGTCAGGCAAACCCGGGCCTAACCTTTCTTCGAATAAGCAGGTCTCACTATACCCCCAGTATAGAGCGCTGATAATAGGGAGCCCCTTGTAGTGTCCCAGCCGACCCGGTGAGGCGCTCCTCCGTGCCTCGTTCACCTTCTAAGCTTGTCATAGGTGTCCAGCCGGTCCCTCACTGCGGCACTAGATACCGTTACTGTTCTTTTCTCCCCTTCCCGGGGCCCTCTGTAAAGGTGCTGGGAGCTGGTGCAGTATCTCCACAGGCTGGGGTCCACACGCTGCCTCTGATATTGTCACCACCAATGCTGGCGTCGCGGCGTTCCGCCATGCCTGGATCGTGCGTGAGGTGCGGTTCTGCTCAGCTGTTTCTGGGGGCAGCATGCACAGCCAGTCAGCCTGTCACACTGGAGAAGGGCACAGAGAAAGCGTCCCCGGCCTGCAGAACACCTTATTTGTTTTATTTCATGTCATTCGAGGAGGTACGGTCCAGTTTATTTATTTGCCGAGCTGTTACTCGCCATCACACATCTGGTTATGGTGTGCTCTCACTACTTCATCTCACATAGGGTGCAGATCTACCCCAGGCCACATTAGCTTGTTTACGCATTTGGCACAGCATACGCCCGTCCAGCTCAGGGCCGTTTCCTGCAGAGATCTGCAGCCGTCAGCCATGCCCACACAACCCAGGCGCTCGCCCAGCATACAGCCATCGGCGCAATCAGTCCGGGCCATGCAGGACTTGGCAGTAATGGTACCTGGTGGGCTCGTACCCTGTTCAGCTTCTTCTTGCTGCTTACGCCGATTACAGCAGGCTGGAGCTCGTACCCTCACATGTCCCTCGTACTCATGGCTATGCTCCGATCACAGTGAGTGCCGCCTTCTTGTCTTGTGGGCCGTGTCCCGATATGAACCAGTACTGCCTCTTGTTGTCGATGTGGCTCGCTTCTGCCAGCAGTAATGCGCTGCTTATTTGTTCCGATGGCAGATTTCGGTGATATCACGCAAGGATGCCTGCTATATCCACTGATATTGAGCGGAACAGCATTTCGCCCGGAGTAGCAGCACTAGTGTGCAGCCATCTTGCCTGGGCCCCTCCCCCTTGTCCAGAAACAATGAGTAGTCAGATTACCATACATGAATTCTTACAGATTTGTAATCTAATACTTTCATAAAACGTTCAGAATTAAAACTCATTGTAAAGTGCAAAGATTTTAAATTCGCTTATACAGTACTAGATAATGAACGAAATAACCATGTTATAAAAGATAATTTGTCTATTCACTAAACTCTACTGTATAACTGTACTGCTTGATTTTCCCGGCTTTCCGGTGCTGCAGGGCAATCCATATGACTTCAGTCTATTTCCATCTAAGTCTAAAGTCTGGAGTAGTGAGTAGAGCCTGTCTGTTAGACACTTGTGACACCATCCCGTGCTCCTACCCTTAGCTCAGGACCTACACACATATCCTAGGGGATAGACTCGTTAGCCTTGAGGATAATTTGCCCTATAGTGAGGTTGTTTCATAGAGTTGTGCTGAATTCAGGCCTGGTAGGCCTCAAACGGGAGAGACTCCATCTTTCTTTCTGCTCCGGCAGCCCGGGACCTTTCCAGAGGGAGGGGGATGTTTTAGTTATGAGGTGTTATTCGCTCGGAGAGAACCGGTTCAGGCCGGCCCTTATCGAAGGATTGTATTTTTCTTCATGCCGAAGACACTACATCAGGCCGGCCGGCTGGGAAAGTGTCCTTGGTACGGGGAGGTACAGGAATTTGGTGAGCGGCAGGTTTCAAGCTGGAAATTTCCATGAGGGAATGCACTTCTATATTAGTGAAAGTCTGAGTGAGATAAGACACTTGCTTCTAGACCGTAGGCGGCATCTGGCCGTTAGCAGAAGAGCTATTGCTTATTCCAGGGAAGACTGATGGCGAACTCGAATCCAAAGAGAAGAGAGTAGCCAAGGAGGACAAGGTTCTAGTGACTCGGAGAGGGAGAAGGAAGCAGACCCACAACTGCCGAGGGGTGACTTCCAGGCTAAGCCGAGGCATAGACGAGAAGGGAACCTAGATGACCATCGAGTACAGCCTATATACTACTAAGGTGCAGTCGATCCCTTTTTTCCTTTGAAGTGTATAACTTAATCTTTTACTTTCCTTGCAGGTTCTATATGTATGATATGTTCCGTAAATGTGCATGTGCCATTTGAATAAAGTATTCAGCTTGTTGTAAGTTAGCATGTGTTATGTGTCTTTGCGTAGAAGTATAGCCCAGCCTCTCTGTCAGAGTTAATGCGACAGGAACCGGAGTTAATCCGGGTCAGGTAAGTGATAACTGGATAAGAAGGAAATGAGCCCCTTAAACTGGGGAACAGGTTGTGCTCCGCTACTGGTCTCTGTGTGATCTGATATATATATAGTAATCCTAATTCCCCTGTCGTGTACCACAATAATAATAGGATAAGCTCGTGCTAAGGCTGCCGAATGGGTAGGAGATTCTGGGTCTAACAAAGGCCGCGAGACTTTGTGTGTCGCTGCCGAAAGGGTAGGAGATTCTGGGTCTAACAAAGGCCGCGAGACTTTGTGTGTCGCTGCCGACTGGGTAGGAGATTCTGGGCCTAACAAAGGCCGCGAGACTTTATGTGTCGCTGCCGAATGGGTAGGAGATTCTGGGTCTAACAAAGGCCGCGAGACTTTGTGTGTCGCTGCCGAATGGGTAGGAGATTCTGGGTCTAACAAAGGCCGCGAGACTTTGTGTGTCGCTGCCGAATGGGTAGGAGATTCTGGGTCTAACAAAGGCCGCAAGACTTTGTGTGTCGCTGCCGAATGGGTAGGAGATTCTGGGTCTAACAAAGGCTGCGAGACTTTGTGTGTCGCTGCCGACTGGGTAGGAGATTCTGGGCCTAACAAAGGCCGCGAGACTTTATGTGTCGCTGCCGAATGGGTAGGAGATTCTGGGTCTAACAAAGGCCGCGAGACTTTGTGTGTCGCTGCCGAATGGGTAGGAGATTCTGGGTCTAACAAAGGCCGCGAGACTTTGTGTGTCGCTGCCGAATGGGTAGGAGATTCTGGGTCTAACAAAGGCCGCGAGACTTTGTGTGTCGCTGCCGAATGGGTAGGAGATTCTGGGTCTAACAAAGGCCGCGAGACTTTGTGTGTCGCTGCCGAATGGGTAGGAGATTTTGGGTCTGAGATTGCGAGGCTGTGAGGTCTCCATATATATATATATATATATAATAGGAATTCCCTGTCCTTAGGTGGTACGTATATATGTGGTTATTTAGGTGTAAAAAGGCCCTAGGGAGGGGGTAACGTTCTGCATTTGGGTTAGAAGGGCTCTGTAGAGCAGGTTCCACCCGATCCAAAAACCCAAGCAGAACATTTGGCGTCACGAACCGTTTACGAAACCTGTGTGCGTTGTGATTGTCTTGTGTTTGCTTTCAGTGTGTGCATGGTTTTCTTTTTTGTATATTTGCGTGTATAGTTTTTTCTCTTTCTTTCTCTCTTCCTTTCTTTTCTCTGCGTTTCTTTTTCTTTCTTTTTCGCGATGTTTTCTAGGAAATCTAAATCTACTCTTAAATTGTCCGTTGATATTCCCGGATGGGATTCAACGCCTTATGGTGCCTTGGCCCGAGAGTGGGCTGACTCTACTGGTTTGAGTGAAAATTGGACATCTTCTTTGGAGTCGGCGGAACCGGCTGACGTGATTACTTGTTTGCAGACGGCACCTGTCTTAAAGGGTGAGGAGGTTCCCGCTTTGGGGCGCAGAGGTTGGGTTATTCTATCTGCGTATCGGATTTTGCATGAGAGGTTGCTGAAATTGCAGATCTCTCTTAAGGATGCGGATTCGCACTTTGTTGAGGTTCAAAATTCCAATACTTTATTGCGCTGTCAGAACAAGTTGCTTTCCGACAAACTTGACACTTACCAAACGGTTGCTGAAAGGGCGGCTGTGCGGATTGCTCGTTACAAATACAAACACAGGCGTGGTCGGGTTTCGTCGCGTAAGGTGCGTCTGGCCGTGGCGAAGGCTGGACTGGATTGGAATCCTGATGAATGGGATGGTAATATCTGGGACTCGGCTACGTCTTGTTCCTCGGGTGAGGACTGTGCTATGCATGAGTTTTCTCGTTCCCGTTATGAAAGTAAGTCTACTTCTCGCACCTCTGATGGTGCGCCCCGTGATCGCGCTCGTTCCTCGGGTGGGATCGATACTTCTCACACTGATTGTCCCTCTACTAGTACTGCTCGGGCTCCTTGTGATGCTCGTCCCGTGGTTTCTGCGCATCCGGTTTTTCGTCGGAAGTTGCAGCAGTCTCCCAATGCTCCGCAGGGTGTTTCTTTAGACTGTTTGGAGGATTTTACCCAACAAGAAATTAGTGATATTTTGCAGCGCTTTCGGCAGCGGACTGGTGAGGCTTTGCTCACATGGATGGTGCGCCTTTATGAACTAGGCGCTGCTGGTATTATGTTGGATACTGGCGATTGTTTGAAGTTTTGTTCTTTGAGTTTGGATTCTACTGTACAAGATCATTTTCGTAACTATCATGGTGGTGGTCAGATTTCTTTGCTCCAATTGGCAACTGAGGGCTGTAATTTGAAGTATCCTACTGAATCTGACTGGCCTGTCAATGACAAGCCGTGGTATACCTTGCGTGATGCTGCGCAACGCCTTAAGGAGGAGGTGATGAAAACGGCTATTTTTCTGGGCACTGCTGACAGATTGCTTGATGGACTGTTGACTTCTTCTGTGCGGAATCGTATCATTCGCTCTTCTCCTGTTGCCTACAAGCAGGTCATGATGACTTTGTTGATTAACCAGACTGGTAATGTACTATCTACGGTGTTGGAATCGGTACGCCAACTCGGTGAGTTGGGTGAGTGGTTTAAACCTGAACGTCAGTCCCGGCCTGACACTCGTACTCCTGGTGAATATAAATTTACTAGACGTGATATCTTTACTGGTCTTTTGGCTGATGGTGTGCGTCGGGAGGACATTGATGGTGAGACTACTGCTCGTTTGTGGGAGATGTTTCGCAAACGGGGCTTGGATCGGAAGGAGGGTGCCCGGCGTGTTCGAACGACTGAGTGTGATCGTGGTTGTTCTGATGGTAGCGGTGATGATGATCGCCGTGGGCGCTTTGATCGTCGTGATGATCGGCGTCCTGTACGTGATCTGTCCCCCCGTCGAGAGCGGGACAGGGAGAGAGAGGGGGAAAGGGAAAGGGGGAGAAATGATCATGCTTACAGCAGACGTAGAGATGATAGGGATCAATCCCCTGAGCTGAGAAGGAGGGAGGATAGATACAGTTTGGCCGATCGAAATTTGCAGTGCAGTGCAGAGGACAGGAATCCATTTCGTAATAGGGATGGATATGAACAGGAAGCACCGATACCTAAAAAACGTGAGAGTCTTTATCCTGATTTGTCCTGGTACACAGAATGCAGTAAGAATGACTAGGAAATAGGTCAAGCTCCGGTACACAGATGGGCTCACAGAGATAATAGACCCTATGTAGATATTGAAATTTATTGGAGACATCGTAATATCCAAAGGGCCCGAGCATTAGTTGATACAGGAGCGGAGGCCACTCTTATTCATGGAAAATCAAAGAAATTTACAGGGCAGCCTTTTACTATTACTGGATTAGGAGGAAAAGAAACCCCCGCAGTTCAAACTTTGCTTGAGATGAGAATAGGTAGAATCCCTAGAAAGGAATATTCTGTATTAGTGGTGCCACTCCTAGAATTCATAATTGGAATCGATATTTTGAAGGGAATGACGTTGCATCTTGATGATGGGTGTTACCAATTTGGAACGACGCATTATATCTCGTCCAGACCTATACGGGTTGGTCGTTTAAGGATGCCTCCCATACAAGTTCCCCAGGCGACAAAGGTGGTTTGTCAGAAGCAGTATCGTATTCCGGGTGGTCATGAAGAGATTAGTACCACCATTCAGGAGTTGGTTGATGCAGGCGTTATAACTCCAGTTACTTCTGCTTGGAATAATCCTGTTTGGCCGGTGCGTAAGAGTGATAATTCTTGGCGCATGACTGTTGATTATCGAGAATTGAACAAACACACGCCCTCTTTGACGGCTGCAGTACCGGATGTTATTACCCTGATTGAAAGAATCCAAACACATCCAGGTACATGGTATGCGTCCCTCGATATTGCTAATGCTTTCTTTTCTATTCCAATTGCCCCTGAGTGTCAGGAACAGTTCAGTTTTACGTGGAACGGGCGTCAGATGACGTTCAGAAGTCTTCCTCAGGGCTATGTGCATAGCCCTACGATCTGTCACCGGCTGGTGGCAGAACACTTGACTGAGGTACCAGTTCATCCCAAAATTCAGATATGTCATTATATTGATGATGTTTTGGTCCAAGGCGAAACACAAGAGGATGTTCAGACACAATTAGATAGAGTCATTGAGTGTCTGCGTGGGAAAGGTTGGGAGATCAATCCGGACAAATTACAAGGTCCGTCCCAAGCTGTAAAATTTTTAGGTATTAATTGGCATGAGGGACACCGCGAGGTGATCCCTCAAGTTAAACAGAAGATTCTTGATTTTTCGGTTCCGAGGAATAGGAAGGAAGCCCAAAGCTTTATTGGTTTATTTGGTTTTTGGCGCCAGCATATTCCTCATCTGAGTCAAATATTGGCCCCGTTGTATCGTGTTACACGTAAGAAGAATGCATTCGAATGGGGTAAACAACAGCAAGATGCATTTAGTCTAGCGAAAGAGGCAATTCAACATGCTATGGATCTTTGGCCTGTACGTGATGGTGATGTGGATTTGAATGTGTCTGTGCAAGGCCCTTATGCAAACTGGAGTCTGTGGCAGAAACAAGGCAGGTGCAAAGTACCGTTAGGGTTTTGGACCAAAAAGTTACCTGATGCTGGTGAGCGTTATACACCTTTTGAGAAACAGCTACTTGCTTGTTATTGGGCTTTGGTGGATACCGAGCAGTTAACATTGGGACATGACATATTCTTGCGTCCTGAAATTCCTATTATGCAGTGGGTTTTGAGTTCACCAAAAACTCATCGAATTGGGCATGCTCAGGAGGCGAGTGTGATTAAATGGAAATGGTACATACAAGACAGGGCACGTGTGGGTCCGAAAGGAGTTGCGTCCTTACATGAGCAAGTGGCGCAAGCACCATCGACTGAGACTGAGAGTGAGTGTTCTGTACCTTTAGAACAGGAGTCTCCTGTCAAGTGGGGTAAACCTTTTGATGATTTGTCCGTCGAGGACAGGAACCATGTGTGGTTCACAGATGGGTCAGCAAAATTTATTGGAACTACACGGCACTGGAAGGCGGTGTCTTATAATCCGATCACACAGAAACTGTTGAGCACAACTGGTGAAGGGAAGAGTAGTCAATTCGCAGAGCTATATGCTGTTTACCAAGTTTTGAAACAGGAGTTACCTGGCGTATGCCATATTTTCACCGACTCCTGGTCCACTGCCAATGGACTGGCTGTTTGGTTGCCGACCTGGCATTCCCGTAATTGGAAGTTACACTCCAAAGAGTTATGGGGAAAGGAGTTATGGCAAGAGATTTGGGAAATGCTCCCACAGAGTACTGTTACCATCTTCCATGTGGATGCTCACACCCCGATAGACTCCCTTGACAAATTTTTTCATAACATTGCAGATGAGAAATCTAAAATTGCCGAGGCAGTGGTGGACAGACAAGATCCTGATATTGCGGGATTGGCGAAATGGGCACACCAGAAGGCAGGACACTTTGGAGAGAAGGCCACTAGCAGGTGGGCTGCCGATAGAGGAATTTATATTCCCCTAGATCTAATTAAAAATGTTATTCTACATTGTCCCGTCTGTCAACATATCAGGCAGCGTAAAGTACCCCAAATTGTTAGAGGCCATTTACATCGCGGGAAATTGCCCGCTCAAATCTGGCAGATTGATTACATCGGACCCCTTCCCATGAGTAGAAATTGTCAATATGTTTGCACAATTGTCGATACATATAGTGGTTTGCTGGTAGCTTTTCCATGTAAGCAAGCCACCCAATTGAACACCATAAAAACATTAGAATTGATTATGATGTATTATGGTGTGCCATTCCAAATTCAATCTGATAATGCATCCCATTTTCGTGGAAGATTGGTACAGGAATTCTGTGTGGAACATAACATCGAGTGGATCTTTCATATACCCTACTACCCGCAGGCCTCAGGCCTGGTGGAGAGATTGAATGGTCTGCTAAAGGATCAATTGCGCAAACTAACAGATGACAAGTATAAAAATTGGCGAGACTTTTTACCCCAAGCACTATTGATCCTGAATAATCGTCCTTTTTTAAATGCTGAATCTCCACTTATGCGTTTGTTCCCCCCACAGGTTGAGACTATGCCTAATGTAATTAATGAAACTGTGATGTATTGGGAAATTACTTCCGGAGCTCTGGCTCCATGCAGAGCGACCCCAGGGTCGGCAGGCTTGGACTTGCATGCTATGGATGACACCGTTTTAAAAAGCAAAAATCGGGTCATCATTGCTACCGGTGTTGGTATTCATATACCACCGGGGAATTTTGGATTGATCGCCCCTAGATCGGGGTTGGCTGTAAAAGGCATCCAGGTACTTGGAGGTGTAATTGACAGCGACTATCAGGGAGAGATTAAGGTACTTCTGCTAAATAGCAGTGAGAATGACTTACTGATACACCGCACCGACCGAGTGGCTCAATTACTCATTATGCCTGTTTTCAGTGGTGAAATAATGAAAGGCACTGCCCCAACTTTGCTAACTGTACGAGGCCAGAAAGGCTTTGGCTCTACGGATAACCCTGGAGCCAAGATTTGGGTGCAATCGCCTAAGAATCCCCCTGAACAAGCAGAGGTTATCGCCACCGGTCTGGATAATACCATCTTGGTTATGAGGCCAGGGAAAGATAGCTGGGAAGCTGTCCCAGCTGATAAGTGTTATTTACGAGAATGATTAATGCCTATGTTTGGTTCTTTTTCAGATCATTCTTTGGATTGTTGCTGCAGGATGTGTCGGTACTGGACACCCTTCGGACTACTTCGGAGAGAGAGAAAGGATCCCATTAACCCGGGATGAATTGGGAACCAGAGCGTTGCGTTCCTTCAATGCGTGGGACTCGTCATCGAACTTTTGGACACTGCTGGCGAAAAGAGTAACTGATGCCCCTCACTTCTGTTTGACACCGATGAGATCTGTGCATGACATCTTAGCGACGTGCCTAGTTGCTGTCCCCGCCTCGCTGGAAACTTTAACAAGCATCTTTAACGTTTCAAAAGCTCGTCCGAATATTATTCTGGGTGATTTTGCTACCCATGCATATTGTCCTTTATGTACTGAACTGCCGAATGAACAACTTCCCATCCAATCCCAAATAACTACGTATAACATTACACAGGGTGACCTGTGTTTCTTCCTCACATGTAATCCAAATGCAATTTCTGAATGCCTACGTCTCAAGTTAAGAGGTGCCACTTCATTTACACCTCATGAACGAACTTTGTGTTTCCAGAGGACACCGACCACATGTGCCTCAATACAGAACAATATGACTTGTAATAGTTTGGTAGTTACTCCAAGTCACTATCGCGCAATGTTGCTACCTGCCGGATGGCTTTTCTCATGTGGTAATACTTCCTGGCCCTATGTACCTGCAAACATTTCCGGCGGCCCGTGTGCCATTACTAGGTTGAGTTTACTCATGTTTTCCTCACATCCGAATGCCAACTCTCGTGTGCTCCGAGATGCAACTACGTTACAAGAGGATTGTGACTCATCTTTGCATTTATATTCCAAGTCTGAATACCTTAGTCTAGCTGTTTCAATTATTGGTGTCCCTGCTTTGGCGGTTTATAATGCTAAATCCATTGGGAAAATGGCTTGCTGGATGGTCAAATCTATTAATCATACTTCCACAGTCCTATCTGACTTACTATTAGACGCCCAGGGTGAACGTAGGGCCATCTTGCAAAATAGAGCAGCCATTGATTATCTTCTGCTTAAACATGGACATGGCTGTTCAGATTTTGAAGGTCTCTGCTGTTTTAACTTATCTGATCATACACAATCCATTCGTGCACACATTGATAAATTACATGACCTAACTAATGAAGTTAAGAAACATATTGATCAGGGCTGGTTTGACTGGCTCTTTAACTGGTTGCCAGATATGAAAATGCTACGCCAAGCATTAGGTGGCATTTTGATTGCTCTTGTTGTCTTGATTTCTATCTGTTGTTTTATTCAGTGTATCCCTTCACTGCTTCAATTCTGCACATCTGGTACTAGACATAGATCGGTTAGTTTTGTTTCCTATTATTCTTCTACAGATGTTAGCTCCGTTTAGTATATGTAATAGACTAAAGTCAAGGGTGGAATGTACTGCTTGATTTTCCCGGCTTTCCGGTGCTGCAGGGCAATCCATATGACTTCAGTCTATTTCCATCTAAGTCTAAAGTCTGGAGTAGTGAGTAGAGCCTGTCTGTTAGACACTTGTGACACCATCCCGTGCTCCTACCCTTAGCTCAGGACCTACACACATATCCTAGGGGATAGACTCGTTAGCCTTGAGGATAATTTGCCCTATAGTGAGGTTGTTTCATAGAGTTGTGCTGAATTCAGGCCTGGTAGGCCTCAAACGGGAGAGACTCCATCTTTCTTTCTGCTCCGGCAGCCCGGGACCTTTCCAGAGGGAGGGGGATGTTTTAGTTATGAGGTGTTATTCGCTCGGAGAGAACCGGTTCAGGCCGGCCCTTATCGAAGGATTGTATTTTTCTTCATGCCGAAGACACTACATCAGGCCGGCCGGCTGGGAAAGTGTCCTTGGTACGGGGAGGTACAGGAATTTGGTGGGCGGCAGGTTTCAAGCTGGAAATTTCCATGAGGGAATGCACTTCTATATTAGTGAAAGTCTGAGTGAGATAAGACACTTGCTTCTAGACCGTAGGCGGCATCTGGCCGTTAGCAGAAGAGCTATTGCTTATTCCAGGGAAGACTGATGGCGAACTCGAATCCAAAGAGAAGAGAGTAGCCAAGGAGGACAAGGTTCTAGTGACTCGGAGAGGGAGAAGGAAGCAGACCCACAACTGCCGAGGGGTGACTTCCAGGCTAAGCCGAGGCATAGACGAGAAGGGAACCTAGATGACCATCGAGTACAGCCTATATACTACTAAGGTGCAGTCGATCCCTTTTTTCCTTTGAAGTGTATAACTTAATCTTTTACTTTCCTTGCAGGTTCTATATGTATGATATGTTCCGTAAATGTGCATGTGCCATTTGAATAAAGTATTCAGCTTGTTGTAAGTTAGCATGTGTTATGTGTCTTTGCGTAGAAGTATAGCCCAGCCTCTCTGTCAGAGTTAATGCGACAGGAACCGGAGTTAATCCGGGTCAGGTAAGTGATAACTGGATAAGAAGGAAATGAGCCCCTTAAACTGGGGAACAGGTTGTGCTCCGCTACTGGTCTCTGTGTGATCTGATATATATATAGTAATCCTAATTCCCCTGTCGTGTACCACAATAATAATAGGATAAGCTCGTGCTAAGGCTGCCGAATGGGTAGGAGATTCTGGGTCTAACAAAGGCCGCGAGACTTTGTGTGTCGCTGCCGAATGGGTAGGAGATTCTGGGTCTAACAAAGGCCGCGAGACTTTGTGTGTCGCTGCCGACTGGGTAGGAGATTCTGGGCCTAACAAAGGCCGCGAGACTTTATGTGTCGCTGCCGAATGGGTAGGAGATTCTGGGTCTAACAAAGGCCGCGAGACTTTGTGTGTCGCTGCCGAATGGGTAGGAGATTCTGGGTCTAACAAAGGCCGCGAGACTTTGTGTGTCGCTGCCGAATGGGTAGGAGATTCTGGGTCTAACAAAGGCCGCGAGACTTTGTGTGTCGCTGCCGAATGGGTAGGAGATTCTGGGTCTAACAAAGGCCGCGAGACTTTGTGTGTCGCTGCCGACTGGGTAGGAGATTCTGGGCCTAACAAAGGCCGCGAGACTTTATGTGTCGCTGCCGAATGGGTAGGAGATTCTGGGTCTAACAAAGGCCGCGAGACTTTGTGTGTCGCTGCCGAATGGGTAGGAGATTCTGGGTCTAACAAAGGCCGCGAGACTTTGTGTGTCGCTGCCGAATGGGTAGGAGATTCTGGGTCTAACAAAGGCCGCGAGACTTTGTGTGTCGCTGCCGAATGGGTAGGAGATTCTGGGTCTAACAAAGGCCGCGAGACTTTGTGTGTCGCTGCCGAATGGGTAGGAGATTTTGGGTCTGAGATTGCGAGGCTGTGAGGTCTCCATATATATATATATATATATATATAATAGGAATTCCCTGTCCTTAGGTGGTACGTATATATGTGGTTATTTAGGTGTAAAAAGGCCCTAGGGAGGGGGTAATGTTCTGCATTTGGGTTAGAAGGGCTCTGTAGAGCAGGTTCCACCCGATCCAAAAACCCAAGCAGAACAATAACCAGCAGCATAATGACAGTGCAAAGTAGTTCAATACTATGGACTCGCCTTTTTTAGCGTGAAGCACACGATAGTTTAGCAGCAAAACAAGAATTTAGTAAGGTACTTGAGATCCCAGAGAATGAGTAACTAGCAGCAGAAAAAGTTTGTAAGAGTGCACATGCTTGATTGCAAACATAGTAAATCGGCCTTAAAGACCGAAGGGTCAAGAAAGTGCAAGTGCTCAGTGCATACATATTAAAAAGATCGTGAGGCACACGATAATTTAGCAGTAAAAGAAGGATTTAGTAAGGTGCTTGGGTTCCTAGAGAATGAGTAACTAGCAGCAGAAAAAGTTTGTAAGAGTGCACATGCTTGATTGTAAACATAGTAAGTCGGCCTTAAAGACCGAGGGGTCAAGAAAGTGCTAGTGCTCAGTGCATACATATTATAAAGCTCCTTACAACATTAATATATATTTAAAAATTGTTTAAAAATACGAAAAATTTTGAAACACATGAGTTCAGATGGGGAGACAGCAGACAATTTCGGGTCTCTTCTGCTATGGTGATGTTATACTTTAAAGAACAATTCCTTAGATATCTACGGCGTGTTGATTGTAATGCAGGACAAACAAATAAAACATGATTCAGGTCTTGTATATAGGAATTACATAAATTACAATACCTTTCGTGTTTAGCAATACCCTCCCAGGCTCCTGTTACAATTCTTAGGGGGATTAAATTCAATCTCAGCAGCAGAATCACCGTATGCACTCCATGTTTAAGATTCCATAAAACATAAGCTTGCTTTTTTTGACAAAACTGCTCCCCACAATACAATCAGTATTTCTATTCTCTGAACACATTTTAATATCTCTTTCAGTAGAAACCCCGTAGATTGTTTTCTTAATTATAGTTTTCAAAGCCATTTTTCAAAGAGCCACCGCCCCATCCTTATCTAAACCAAACATTGTTAAAGCTTTTAAATTATTCTTAGAAATAGCAATTTTTCTTTCATATTAACAAATATTTCTCTGTACAGTGCTACCCGTAGCAGGTTCTCAGAGCTATTTAACAATGCATTGCACCATCTTAAGCACGCGGCCATTGATAGCACATAAGTGGAAAGTAGACCAAATTCGATCCTAAGCGCTGCAATTGGTGCCGCACGATTCAAATTGCATATTTGGCGCCAGATTTGCCCTTCCACTTTCTCGAATTTGTCTCACTCTTGTGCATCTATTGTTTCAGTGGTGTAGCTCAGGGTTGGCGGGATCTTTATTTTATAGACCTATATAATGTGTAAGAAATGTCTTTTCCCACAGTGTGTGTACAGACGGTTAATTGCAAAGGCTTGTGAGATTGCTTTGCCTTTGCAATGGTACATATGACTATTAGCTGAGCACCTATTTGTAAATATTTTTCATAAGTATGGATACAATTCTACTACTTCTAATTTCTCTTTTCCCAAGAACCAGTTCAAATCTTTTCTGACCATACATCCTTGATAACTAAAAATCATGACTTTACTCTTTAAAATATTTATTTTTAGATATTACTCTTTTGTGTACCTAATTAGCTCAGCGAGTCGTCTTTGTAGTCCAATTGGGGTTAAATCCATTATTATGGTGTCATCTGCATATAGCAGACAGCTCAGCTCTAAGTTTCCTAATTTAGGGGGATCCCCTTTACTGACACCCACTCTTCTTGGCAAATCATTGCTATAAATGAAAAAAAGTAAAGGGGCCAAAAGGCACCCCTGCTTCAACCCATTGTTGGTTACTATTTTCCTCGAGAGGCCGCCTTGTGTTCCCCCCAATAAAACCTGAGTCCAAGTGGAGGAGTGGAGAGCAATTATTAATCGTAAAATATTCCCTGGTATCCCCATGGTGACCAATATCCTCCACAGCTTCCCCCGATCTACGCTGTGTAATGCTGTGGAGAAATCTATAAAAGCCAAATATAACGGCACACCCCTACTTACTGGATAATTTTCAGTTAAAGTTTGCAAAATGGTGATATTATCCAGGGTGCCACTATTCTTACGAAATCCTGTTTGTTCCAAAGGGATAAAATTAATTCCAAATGCCCACTCTTGAAGATGAGTGAGAATACTCTTTCCAAACAGTCTCCCGGTTGCATCCAGGAGGAAAATCTGTCTAAAACTGGCAGGGGAATTTTTTGGGCCCTTTTTATATAGTGGAACTAGTATACTTCCCTTCCAGGATTGTGGAATATCACCATGGATATAACAATGGACAAATAACGGATGCAGAACTTTCTCCCACTCTTCACAATCCTGTTTTATTATGGCTATTGGTACATCATCTGGGCCCATTGCGCTGGAATATCTTGCCCCTTTAATGTAACCCTCAAACTCCATGCATGATGGTGCACCATAGTGGCTTCCCGCAGTCGGGGTAATGCTAACCTCTTGGTTCTGTCCAACTGTGAGATTTGAAGCATAAAGCTGGAAAATATACATGGACCATTCTGCTTCTGGGATTAAAATAGGTTTTGACTTCTCTCTCCAATCACAAAATGTTGCTATCAGTGCCCAATACTTCCTAGTGTCCCCAGAGAGAACCACCTCTCGAAGTGTAACACATTTTGCGTCTTCAGCCCTCCTACGATCCGATGTTATTTTCCTTTTCCGTACCTTTTTCAGTCTACTTATTTCTCTCTGCCTTTGTATCGTGGGCTTCCGAAATTGGTCTCTAATTAAACCATTAATTTCCCGATTCAGTTTTTTAATTTCCCATGGTATTCTTACTAATGGAGTAAAACTAGTGACCTGCTTCTTTCTTCCAAAAGTGCAGCCAAGACTCTCTCGAACCTCTGAACCGGGTTTCTTGACTGGAAATAAAGGCAGTATTTTCAAAGACCCTCTTAAAATTTGGAAGCAAATTATTTGACCAGCAAGTACGCTGATTAGTACGATTATATGAGACCTTTTCATCCCTCTGATTCCAACGTTCAGGCTTCTCAATTTCTGTGTCCATTTTTACAGCTAAAATACTATGGTCACTCATATTTGTGACAGATACGTTAAATTGTGTACATACATTAAATAGTTGAAGAGATACTGCCATATAGTCAATTAAGGAGTGACCTTATACACCCCGGAAGGCATAATCAGCAGGGGAGTCCTCCGGGAATCTGTTACCCAGAATCCCTTGCAAACCTCAAAGTTGGTAAAAATAAAAACACATTTTCCTCACATTTCTTTGGTGGAAAGTTCTGGAATCAGCATGGATCCACAAAATTCCACCCACCCCGCATTCCCCAAAGTCTTCCGAGAAAAATGGTACCTCATTCACGCTGGTGGGTCAAGTACCAGTGACAGGCAAGGGCCTAAAACTTATTGAGGAGACATCAAAATGACCTATCACAAAACAACCTGGTTTTGCAAAGGGAATCACCTGGGTTTTGACCCCGAGCTCGACGGCCATCTTGGGAAACCTTCCAAACCCACACATTTCTGAAAACTAAACACCAGGGGGAGTCCAGTGAGGTATGGCTTGCATGGACCCTCCAAAGTTTTCCTACCCAGAATCCCCCGCAAACCTCAAATGGAGGTGAAAAAATCACACTTTTTGCAAATTTCATTGTGGGAAACTTCTGGAATCTCCATGGATCCCCAAATTTCCTACCACCCAGCGTTCCCCCCGGTCTCCCAATAAAAACTGTACCTCACTCGAATGGGTGGGTCAAGTACCCCCAAGAGGCAAGGACCCAAAACATATTGAGGAGAGATCAAAATTACCTATCACAAAAAAACCTGGATTTTTCAAGGGGATCGTCTGGGTTTTTGGCTCAGGCTCGGCGGCCACCTTGGGAAACTACCAAACCCACACATTTCTGAAACCTAGACACCCCAGGGGACTCCAGCGAGGTATGGCTTGCGTGGATCACCCAACATTTTCCTACCCAGAATCCCCTGCACACCTCAAATTTAGCTAAAACCCCCACATTTTCCACATGTTTTTGGGTGGAATCACCGTGCCGGCATAAATATCCTATTACACAGCGTTCCCCTCAGTCTCCCGAGTAAAATTATATCTTAGTTGTGTGGGTGTCCAATGCAGAATTGGCTAAAAATGTTTTGTTAAAAAAATGTAGGGCTTAGAAATCTTGGTGCTATACCCTTAATCGCTTTGTTTTTGGCTCCTCCTAGTCACATGCCCTTGCCCCAACAACACAAATGAGGTATCATTTTACTCAGGAGACTGAGGGGAAAGCCATGTTTCAGTAAGGATGACAATGTCAAGGTCGTTTGAGAGGATGATATCGTCGGACGCATGTTCTGCAGTTGAGGAGTACGCACTTCAGTTTACTAGTAGGCTGGGAGAGGGCTATATGCACTATGTTGATATTTGTGAGGTTTTGTCTAAAGGGCTGGCATAAAATAGGAGGAGGTCACGTATATCAGTGTCAGATAACTCAGCAATTAGTCTCTTAGGACGAGAAGGGTCGTTGGGGAAAGGTATATTATTCTGAATAGTCCGCTCGGTGTGTGAGTTTTTGGGGATATATAGTTTGGCAACTGATTCGGTTCACTGTGGCATTAGAGGCTCTGTGAGAGTTTAGGAGTGATTTTGTGATTGTTGATAGATTTTGCATTGCGTCCTTGAGATGGGATAGTCCAAGGGATATCTCGTTGAATTGTGCCATCCAATCAGAGTTAGGCTAGCAAGTTGTGTGTTGAGGTGTATGCTCTATTGGAGGGAGTCCCCATGTTCGGTCTTGGTGAGTGAGGAAGAATATAGGACGATACAACGCGTTCCATTACAACGCGGGATGTTACATCACGGTTTTTACTTCGCAAGTCGTGGACTTTGGAATAATATGATTTACTTTTCCAACTCCAGTCTGTGCGGACAGTAGGGAAGATGTTGGAATAGTATATCATACTATTCCTTAGTGTACAGCGCCATCCAGCGCAAGTCGTTGTAACTACTTGCGTTGTGAAAACCACGATGTAAAAGTATCGTGTTTTATATAGGTTGCATAGTAAAGGATGTCTCCCATGAAGAAAGTATTATTAGATTCCAATGGGGTTAGTTGATCAGGGTCTATTTAGGGAGGGACCGTATGTGAATGGGTGATGGCCTGGTTGAGTGATAGCATGGTAAGGCCTGTTGCGACCGAGAGGGGTATGATTGAAGAGTGGTGAATCAGATTGGGGTGTAAAGGTGTCTGGAGGGGGAGCAGCCGATCACAGACCAGGGTTGTTGACATGTCAGGGGAACCATGTAGGTCAGCTCATCTGTAGATGAGATGATTGGATTATCGGGTTGGGTTCAGAGTTGTGAGATTCACCATTGGACATCAAGGATGTCTGGGGTGTGTATGCATTGGGTTGACCTGTAGCTAAGTGGATCCTTGTTCTGTCTGGGCCTGGGGACCCTGGAGTAGTTGGGTCTGTTATAGACGGGTAGAGGAGCTTGGGGTATGGTGAGAATTAGGAACAGGTGATGCAGACATGTGATATTGTGGAAGAATTGGAGTATTGACAGGGTAATCAGGATGGTTAATGATGGGGAGTGAGTTTTTCTTGTTCAGTGGTTTCTTTAGAGTAGGGAAGATCTTATCTATAATAGCGAGATTGGCATTTGAGGCTTGCATAAGGATATTACCATTATTGTACAGGGATATAGTGGTGTTCGCATTGCACAAGTATGAGGCGGAACCCGTCAGTTTGAGGGCATGTTTTTTTTCTGGATTTGGTCATTCGAAGCATTGAGTAGAAGATAAACTCCATTGTGCACGTTTTTTGTTGTGGAAGATGAGGTCATTAGATATACCGCCTTTGTTGATGCAGAAATAGGGATCTGAGATCAGGTCTCTGAGTGAATTTTGATTAGTCTGTGTTTGAACATTTTGACCGCATTTTGGATAGATTAGGTTGATATTTAATGGTGAAGGCATGTAATCCTGAGGGCTCTAGGTTTTGATCCTTTTTTTATTTATTTTTGCTGCCTCCTCTTCCTTTATTCTCTTCTTTCTTTCCTAAGTTCTCTACAAATCCTTTTTTTGCCTAGTAACTTGCTTCTCTTATTTGTCAGAGCCTTCTCTTTTAATCCCTTTCTGCCTAGTAACTTGCTTCTCCCATTCTCTAGAGTCTTCACTTTTAATAAGTTATTGACTTGTTAGGGCACTGGTGGAGGTTGACATCTTCCCAAGATGGCCACCGCTTTTGCAGGCTTAGTTTGTTGGACCCGTATTGGTATCCATTTTGAGAAGGGAGGGGGGTGCCATCTTTGGAGCAGGAGCTGGTAGAGGGAAATATTTCTACAAAATGGAGCTCTGGACCTCCAGGAAATAGGGGGCAGCTACTCAATCTCACAGGGACAACGACAATGTTGTGTGGAGGCTGCCACAGAGGTAGCCACCTCGCGGGATACAAAGGAGAGAGCACTTCTGCCTCGCGGCCGCTAAGGATCTTACCACCCCTAGCGAGGGGAGAGTCAATATGCCCAGGAAAGCGTCAGTTGTGGGACAAGGAATCGGTCAGAGTTCGAACAATTTACCCCCTGGGGACTGCCAGGAACCACGATCGGCACCTGCACACAGATGCAATGCTGCTTGGTCTCATTGGGGACCCAGAGATTCGAAATAGGACGTCTGTGCCTGTGCTGCAAAAGTGCAAGGCACCCACCAGGGTGACCTACTCTGCCTCCGCCCCTCTCCAGGTCTGCTCGGAGCCAGCCTTCCTACCATCCCTCCTAACTGGGGCTGTCTGCTCAACCTCAGTGGGGACCTGAAGGCTTCAGCGGGGCCCAGAGGTGTGAAATAGGACAACAATGACTGGGCAGCCGACCGCTGGGCTCTCATAGGGAAAATCTGTTCCGTGTCTGCTCGTTACCAGGTCCAAAGAGCCAGATGCTCTCCAGTCCCTCCTGCATGGTGTCGGTGAGATTCCTGGTCCACTACACGTTCCGTCTACAGTGAGCCCCATGGGTCATTGGGTCGACACCACCATGCCACTTGATGTCTGCTCCCACACAGGAGACAGCGGCAGCGGAGCATAGAACTGTGGGTAAGTGCTATTTTGTAGAGTGGGGCTCTGGGTTATGCTAGGATTAAAACCACAAGGTAATCCCAAACCTCTAGGAGCTCCGGTGCAGAGCTCCTACACAGCAGTGGGCTTTTGGTGGCTGGGCCGTGCAGGACTGCATTCCACCAGCGTCCCCCTTAGCCCTGCCCACAGCCAACCAGAGCTGACTGAGCCTCTCAGAACAGATAGAGTCTAAGGTACACTGCATGAGTACAGTCCCAGAGGAATCCCTCATAGATAAGCAATACAGCATATTTGACTAACATGCCCATTAAAGACAACTACGTGGAATCTAAAGGTCACGGATTAAAATTCAGATGGTCGTTTGCTCTATATGCCTAATTATTATAGAGGGCAGAGCCCTTACCCCTAGCTTAACCATCTGTTTGGCATAAAAACATAAAATGTTGACCACACACGAAAGAAAACATATATCCACCCTAAATGCCAGGCTTATATTTACAAATCAATTTAGAACGATAAAGTTGACCATGTCAATATACAGAAATCTAGGAACAAACTCAGGGCCTAACACTTGGTAGAGAGAGGTTATCGCTCCCTACTCCATGGCCCTGTCACCCACCACACTCTTGCTTATTGCAAGACTATGGAGAAGAAGGCTATATATTTCAAGTTAAAGTATTGTTCTCACTTAGGGCTAGATCTACTCTGTTTCTTTGACGAGAACACTGCTCCACATGTCACTGTTCTCAATGTTACATTATATGTGTTCCTCTCCAAGAGCGAGAAAAATCTGTGCACTTATAGATTGAATTAGTACACTGAAGAATCGTGTGTGATCTCTATGAAAATGTATTTATACTCTTTTCAAAAATCCATCTAATTACACATACTTGCATAATTTCAATATTGTACACGTAGTCCATATTTATTTGTTCATAGCTTCTTGTTGTTAGTTTCAAAGTTCAACACCTTGAGTTCGGTGTTCATGGGTCACAGTCTGAGCCGATTGGTCTATAGTAAAGGATTTCAGTTTCTCATTGTCTTTTTCTACATACGTATTCTCTATCATAGACAGCCTTTTCATTTTTCAAACAGCCACATAAATGAATGTCAACATATTTTGGCTTCTACTAGAAATATAAGCCTCCTCTGGTGAAAATACAAGGACCTATAAAAACCTTTGCACCTCATTCTTCTGGGAGACTTTAACAATTTTGTTGATATTCTGTATGACCCCCTAAAATGTGAATTTTTCAATTTAAGGTAACTTAATTCACTCCAATAATACAGGTCAGGTGTTTATCTTGCCATAATGTAATCCACGAGGGAATTTTATAACCAACACCACAAATCGTGTCGCTGAAATTATTCAACTTCCTGTGTTCCCATGGAGTATGCCATCCCAGACCAATCTTTTTAGTTGCTGTTGTATGTTTTCTAATACTTGGAGAGGTGCAAGCAACATGGTTTTGTACTTGGCTATATTCTATAAAGTTCATTGTTGGCTTGTTTAAAGCAAACCAGGGCTTTTCAAATTTGCTATTTCCACAACTCAAATAACCTAAATTGTATTAATAATTTCCTGCAACAAATTTGTAATGGAATAGTGTAACACAGGTGACAATGTTTGTGGGGATATTAGCATGGGTTTTGAGAGCTTCTGTTGTTACAGGTGATTTTTTGCATTGCATAATATTGTGCTAGATAACATCTAGACTATTTTTTTAATGTTAAGTCCTTGTTGTGGGTTTCGTATTTTCTGATGCTGGAACAATCCCTTCTAAACTACAGGAAGTGCCCATACAGTGCACATACGGTAAACTATGTTTGAAATCTCTAGGATGGTAACTCTAATATTAACGGAGTCTTATTATATTTGCACTTAACATGCACTGTAGTAGATAGAACCCCATTTATTGGTGTAGTAACCAAGTCAAAGAATACAGAAATATGAGCTGTAAGGAGCTATAAATTTCAGGTGCTCATTATGGGTGTAACGTCCTACCAGCCCAGGTACTCGCCAATACCCATGCCACACACAGAGTGTAGTGCTGCAAGTCTTAATCACTCTGTGTGTAAATCCGAACTCAACATTTCAAGCCTACCTTCAACGCTTACGTCACAGGCCTACGGTACGGTGCACACTGGGACCTGGGAACCAAAAGAGTTCCAGCATTATTTTATATACAGGATACTACATCTCCTGTTTTTTTAAAATAAAAAGTTGTCATTTTTTCAGAATAGATGAATAAATAAAGGATTTCACAAATACATGAATAAACACACAGCACATCATAGAAATATATTAAAAATGATTCTTAAATTAATCGTCATGGCTCCTGAATCACACGGTAACTGGCAGTCAAAGTGTCAATGATCTGTACAGGTAGGTGAAATCAGCAGACACGTCATCAACAGTCTGTAGGGACCCAGCATTGACAACAATGTTTGGTGAATGATGGGCCACATGTTGAAAATGAGAGGAATCTCTATGGGCAATCAGCATGAGCCCTTTGGTGTTAGTGATAGTAAGTTGTTCAGCCTCAAAAGGAACACCAGACTTTCTTTTCCTGGGTGGTCTAACAATCACTCAATATCTTCTTGTAAAGGTGACATCTTTCACATGACATCCTCAGTCAGCATCTATTTTCATTTTCTGTTTATGACCAAAGTCCTTAGCATGAATGCCTTCCTCATTCTAGTATCTGAGGTTGGTCCACTGGGGCAGCTTGGTCGCTATGGCTCTTCCAAACATCAGAGTCACAAGGCTTTCCCCTGTAGTTGAATGAGGGGTCTAACAGTAAGTTCGAAGAGTAGTATTTCAAGCAACTTTAAGGTCGAGCTTCTACAATGCAGCTTGCTGATCAGCTTTCTTTAGAGTACTCATGAACCGTTCTACCAGGCCATTGACCTGGAGCCGAAGAGGAGTGTTTTTTTGATGCTTTACATTGAGGTGATTTAAAAAGTCTTTGAATTCTCAACTATTGAAAGGTGGGCTGTTGATTTTAGGATTGCACCTACACCCCATGTTGCATAGATGCCACCTAATTTTTGAATAACCTTTGCATGTTTAGTGGATGAAAGGTCTTCTACAAATGGAAAATGGGAGTATTCATCAATAATGACTAGAAGATGATGTCCATTCTTGGGAGGATCAAAGAAATCAACGGCAATTCCCTCCCAAGTCTGATGTCGCAATTCTGGCATGTTCAAAGGGTGCTAAAGAATTTGAGATAAAAGACAGTTGCATATATGTCAAGTCTTTAATTCTTTTTCAAATCTTTTGTCAAGATAAGGAAAACTGATTTGATCACTGAGAGCTCTCCTGTGGCAACTATTCCTTGATGTCCCTCATGGGTGATGTCATTCACTTGTTTTCTTAGACTATGGAATAACAATTTGTGTGCTTCAGAATGAGGCCTTGTTGAGTCGCTGAAAGTTAATCTCTTACAGTTTTGAACTTCTATTACTCACTGTCACTGGTGAGAGGGCTAGATTGCTGGTTCCACGATTGATGAGTAATAATATTTTTAAACTTTAACATGTCACTATCTTGGCTCGTGACAGTCAAAACTTATTATAAAGACATGACAGCTGGTATGCTCGATTTCACAATAAAGTTGATGTAGGCCTCCACTGTCTTGGATGGGATACCAGGCCAGTGCAATGTCACTCTTGAAAAATAATGAACAGGTTTCTGCTCTTTTTCTGGATGATTGAAGAATTGTATAGTTGTATTCTTGTAACTTTAAGCCCCAACGTTCAATTCGAAGAGGCATTTAGGCTCTGGGATTGCGAAATATCATCAACAGTGCTTGATGATCAGTCACAACTGTGAAAGGTTTTCCTTACAAAAACACATTGAAATATTGCAAGCCCAGACCACTGCAAAACTTTTTTTCTCAGGTTACGAGTAAGCACGTTCCGTTTGTGACAAGCTTTTACTGGCATAGCCACAAATGTCTCCGTGCATTTGGCTGCCCGTTGTGCTTTGCAAGGACTGTGCCTACCCCGACAGGACTAGCAATTACTACAACCTCTGTATGAAGTTTGGGATCAAATAGGGCATTTCAGTGGCACTCTCAATAGCTTGCTTGATTTTTTGAAAGCTCTTCTCACATTCACATGACCAATGAAAAGACACATTCCTTTGTGTCAGTTCTCCTAACGGTGCACTGTCCGTAGCGAAGTCTTGTATGTATCTAGAACGGTAACTGGTCATTCCAGGAAATTATCGTTACATAGAAATGTCTTCAGGGGGATTTGCAGTAGACATCGCTTGCACTTTAGCTGGATCAGGTTTCATACCCCCATCAGAAAAGACCTGGCCAAAGAATTTCAAGCTTTTCTTGTGGAATTCACATTTGCCAGCAGTCAGAGTTAAGCCTGCATCATTCAGCAAATTATATATTTGCATGAGAGCTTTGTTATGCTCTTTCTGTGTGACTCCAAAAACGAATATGTCATCATTATAGTTAAATATATTTACTACCGGCTGTATGACATGTCGAATGATGCCTTGGAAAAGTTCTGCAGCAGAGGATACACCAAAACTCAATTGCTTATAGCAAAAATAACCATTGTGCTGAGAAAAGGTTGTAATGTACCTGAATTTATCTTCAAGTTCCAATTGGTGATATTCTTTATTTAAGTCTAGTCGAGAGAGGAACTTCACACCATTCAGTTGAGATATCATATCAGCAATGTCCTGACCTGAATGTCTCTCTCACTCAATTGACTTTTTGGCCTGACATGTCAACGCATATGTGTGCAGCTCCTTCGCTGTCTCTTTTAGGCACTGCTACAAAGAGGGAAACCCATGGTTTTGGACCAGTGGAGCGTTCATTGATGTTGTGCTTGAGCAACAAATAAAGCTCCTATTAAACAGCTTCTTGCAAGGGAAACACAATTCATCTGTGTCTTGAGCAACCAGCTGTACATCCTCATTTATATGCAAACTTATTCTCATTGTTTTGAGTTTTCCTAACCCCTGAAATAATAAATGAAATTGACTTAGAATTTCATGATGAACATTCATATTGTAGATTACGGATATCAGTCCATATCACTGATATCAGTCCATATCAGCAGCAATGTTGGAAACACAGCAAAAAGGCACTTGAAGCTGTTCCTTGAAGTACATGAATGGGCTCTTATACTGCAGTTTTCTTATGTTTCATCATGGCTACAAACAAAACATGGCTTTTTAAGGGCATTGAGGCAGCCCATGTGTATACTTTAGTCAAATATTCAAATATCTTTTTTTCGGCCACCAGGCCACACAAGTGCAAATGCAGATAAAAAAAATATTATAAATAGATAAAACAGTATGATTCAGCACAAGGAAAGTTCATAATTCAAATGAAATCAACACCAGATTGATTATTAAAATAATAAAATGTCAGCTGACACATACAAAATACAATTGCATGCAGAGAGATGAAAAAGTGCATAAACTGTTCTACAGAAGTGAACAGCAAATGCACAACACAAAAACCAGCATAGTACTAAAGTAAGGAGAGTGTCTTTTTTCTGAGTATTCACATGGCACCCAAGAACTTGGCTACAGGAATGGCGTAAATTAAGAAAAAAATTGGTTCTTAAAATACAGAGAGAGACAAAATGGCTGCACACACCTAAGAGCCTGCATGTGGGAGCTAGCCAAGTTCTGCTGTGGCAGGCCTTTGCTGGACAGACAAAGAAAACAGCAGGAACACTATCGACAAAAGAATTGCAGACAGGACAAATGTCAATCCCCCCACAGCACCATTTTGAGGTAAACTCTCTTAGCGGTAAAGCGATTAACTCTGAACTGTAAGTACTGATGCCAAATCAGCTAGTATACACAGAGAAAATCAAAATCAAGGAATTCACTGGACAGCTTAGAGGATGCAGTCTTCCTAGAGACATTGGCCATTGTAAAGACCAGTAGTGCTGCTTCAATGAGTCCTTAGATGGGAAACAGGTGACAGCTGGATGGTCCAATAATTCTGACAGCCTAAGGGAGTAAAGCAAAACTTTGATGTTCAAAAGCCAAGGAACTTTAGAAAATTGATCAGCTTCTTTTACATCTTGAAGGGCTGTGACATAATGAGTGAACTCTGGGGTAGTCCATAAGTGCCTCCTGTACAGAAGAGGGCAGAACTTTGCTTGCCAACCAACCCCATATCCAGAAAGAGAGGATACATAGGGGTTCTAGTTGAGAGAAAGGCAAGGTTTTATAGGAATTTGTTTTCCGCTCAGGTTAGAAACATAATGTTGGCGAATCCCCACAGCTCCACCCCATAAACGGCCCAACCCAACACCTTGGCCTCATAAATGCAGAGCGCAAGTGAAATGGGCTTAGTGTAAGATGCTCAATGCTCCCCAAGTATTGCCCCCGATATTTGTTGAGTGTCAAGGCTGCATTGTTAACATGAGGTTTCCAGGACATGGAACTGCTAAACGTGGTTTCGACATGGAGTCCACGTTCTTGGGATGCCCGCCCTAAGATTATGCTCTTTTTGTGAGATTTAAGGGGGTTAAAAAATATCAGATTGGTTTTAGTAGTGTTGATCTCCAGACCACAAGCAAGACAGTAGTCATCAAAGCGAATCAGGAGTTTCTGTAGCCCACTCAGGGTCTTAAAGATCAGCAATGTGACGTCTGCAAATAGAAGAATCGGAGTTTTGACACTGGCCAACAAGGAAGCGCCTGCTTCGACCTAGGATAAAAAAAGGCACCATTTTTGTGATGTAAAGCGAAAACAGTGTGGGAGCCAATATTCAGCCTTGGCGAACACTTCTGAGGACTGGAGTCCAATCAGTCAACGGACCCTGTTTGCCCCACCTTATGCATGTAAAATTGCCCACATGGAGGTGTATCACAAGGGGCAAAATCTTCCAGGGTATTTTCATGTTAATGAGAGCCTGTAAGCGGGTAGGATGAGACACCAAGTCGAAAGCAGATTTTAAGTTGACAAAGGCAACATAAAGCTTGCCTTTGCCAATAATACCAGTCCTCCTGTAGATCAATAAAAGCAGAAGGCCTGATCAGCAGTGGCGACTTTCAGCCAAAAGCTCACTTGGTAGGGGTTAAGTATTTCTTTCTCAAGAATCTATTCTTGATTTTTGGACAGAACGCCATGGCAAAATACTTTTTCAAGACAGTCAATTAAATAAATAGGTCTATAATTACTTGGTTGAGATCTGTCACCTTTTTTATGGCTGGGTAGTACTGTAGCCCCCTTCCAAGAATCAGGAATGGGAGCCCCCGCAGCAATGGTGTTAGCAATAGTTAGTATGTAGCAGGGCCAATCCTCAAGATCAGATAGAAAAACATCAGGTGGAATACCATCTGGCCCTGCCGCCCTTCCCCTAATGATGGCTGATAAAGATTGAACAAAGTCAGAGATGCCAAACATAGGTGTATAAGGGACAGAGCAATGTAGAGCCAGAGTGATGCCCTTGGTGACACTTAGCACGTTGTCAGAATATAAGTTATTAAAGTAATTGACCCAGTCAGAGGGAGCAACATTATTTTCAGGTTCCAATGCAAAAGTAGTGCCACTACAAGAAACAAGTTGCCCACATCGGGTAGGATCTCTATCAGCAACGGCATTCTTAAGGGCACTCCTATTCTGCTTGTCCCAATTCTTTTTAGCATGAGTAATAGCCAGCTTGTAGGCTTTCCTGGTTAAAGGAATGCTAGCCTTGCTGTTAGTTTCGAAGGCTCTTACTAGGAAGCGATTAAGCGGATTGCATTTGTTGTTAAACCACGGGCAGTTAGTAAAGATTTCTCACTTTTTTCTAAAAGTATCAGAAACAGTAAAGTACATCAAAATATGATCAAAGAAGGCTTTGTGCATAAAAATCAGCTACTCAAGAGCAATAAGTTTGCCAACCACAATTTGTGCCAAAACTTCATTTAGGGCGGCATTTAAGGACAAAAAATATCAAGATGATCTACCGATTGACACCACTTTCATTGGAGGCCAATGCAATGTCCCTGGTAAAAAAGATCAGACCAGGGGAAGAAAGGATATTTGCATAGAGAGCCTACATAGGCAAGGAAAATGGATTGTGGTCCCTTTCTGACCTTTCTTGTACAGACATGTCCTTGAAAGATGACCATATCATTAGGTCGATTAAAATGTAATTGATTCTACTTGTTTGATGAGGTTTATTGTACGTGTGGGCCCCTATTAGATCAGATTTAGTTCGGCCATTGACAGCCCTAAGCCCAAGCTCTATAGTTAGGGCTTTTAATTGGAGAGCTAGTTGTGGCCATCTGTAAATTGGCGGAATATCAAGATGGAGGAACATCCCATTCCAAGTCTTCCTCTTTTGTTAAGTGAGCATCATCTATGTCGAGGGGCCCAAATGTTGTATTGAAATCACCCACCAAAATGAAATTCTGTGGAGTGGATTGCTGTTCAAGATAGCTGTCTAGGACTTGGAGGGTACAAGATACCACACCACCTCTAGTCCCTTTGATATAGCAGTTGAGCTCAATGGCCAAAATGTTAGGTGAGTCAATTTTAAGTTGACCGATTTGACATTTAAGTGAGACTTTAACCCTTGAAACTAGGCCATTGGAGGCTTTACCCTCGTTTTGCAGATACATCGCTTAATATACTGGGCTGAGATATCTCATTTGCAATGTGCAAAACAGCACAGCACTGTTGGAGGAATGAGTATCAAGAGAGATGAAGATGTAGGTGTAAAGTACATCAGTGGTCAGGGAGTTTGAGTTGGATTTAGGGGAGACAACAGGGATGCAAGAACAATTTTAAACAGATCTCTCCCCACTTACCTCTGACAGATATGATTGACTAGGAGTTGGTGTCAAAGGCAATGTCAGTTGCTCCCCTGAGTCACTCATTGAGGGGTGAGGAGCGGCTGTCCATCGCCAAACTAGGAAGCATATCAGTATGGTTGGCTGGCCTTCAGTCCTTCATAAGTTGTGGTAAAAGAGATATTCTTGATACTTCTCCTCAGGCATGATATTTATTGACGTAACACTGTCAATTATCTTTAGAGGTTTGAATATTTTTGGTTCTTTTTCATGTCAATTTGACTTCACTTTGAGTTTTTCCTCACATTCGACTAGTCCCACATGTAAATGCCTTTCTGAAATAAACATCGGCATTGCACAATTGCCATTGTCACTTTCAATGGAAACTGATACTGAGGAAATCTGTGTCAATGATTTAGATGACGATCAACTTAATTTGTTGTCGATTTGCCTCAGTTGATGTGACCGCTTGTCCTTGTGGCACCTCGTCGAATGTCACTGAGGTAGCGTTCGGTTAGCCATTTTGTCTTCACACTGTGGCACATTTTTTCTTTGCCTTGCAAGTTGTCACGAAATTGCACGCTTTGCCACAGCCAATGCATTTCTGACCAGTGGCAGGATATTTACCTTCATGTGGAAATGACATTCCACATCTGTAACATGTTTTCATTTTCTGTGGAGATATCTCCTTTTGTCTCTCATGAGCGCGGACAGCCTTGAGGACTTTTTCGGACTTTTTCTATGTTCAAAGTTTCATTCAGCAAATGTCAAAAGGAATCTGACAGACATGCATTGATTATTCTGAGGAGGTTAGCTTCCTCATCATTAAATTAATTGAATATACAGTGCTTCACCAGAACATGCAGTCTCTCAACAAACTCATTGATGGTTTTATCTGGTCACTAATATTCTTTTTTTTTTTTTAAGAATCTTTTTATTAAACCAAAGTCAGCATTACATTGTCATGATTATACATTGAAAATGAACTGCATGTTCTCATTAACATCTTCAGTCTGACGTGCAATCCTTATTATAACTCAATTGGCAGAAATCCTAAATCCAAATCCGCCCCGTGCGTAGGTGTCCTACTGCCCTCCAAACCCCCTGTAATCTTCCCACTTTTGCCATGTTTTACTCCATTTCTTAGGGCAGCCTCGGCTTTCATAAATAGTTTGTTCTGCTGCACTGCACTAGTCCACATCATTTTTTCACTGGGAGACCAGAGGTGGTTGGGTCGCCCCCCATGTTCTGGCTATATTCCTTTTAGCGACCATTGCCGCCACTTGCAGCCATAGTTTTGAGTATTTATGCCATGTCAGTCTCTGGTCACACATAATATATGCCACCTAGCATCTGTCGGAACCTGTTGTTCGAGCACTTCGGTGAGAATATTTGCAATTTTACTCCAGTATCTCTGTATGACCGATCAATCCCATAAAATGTGGAAGAATGGCCCTTTCTGGGAGCACCCTCTTTGGCCCTCCTCTGTTGGGATCCGACCCATTTGGTGCAGCAGTGTACTTGTGTAATAGGATTTGTGTAGGATCCACAACTGTATTAGTCGGAATCTAGCCCTGATTGCCACCTCTTTTGGACTCTACACAGCTTCGGCCCAGTCATCATCCTCTAAAAGGCCTACATCTGACTCCCATGCCTCTCTCACCTTGGCTAGTAAGTCTGGGGAATTGTCTACTATTTTCTTATATGTAGCAGAGAGTGACTTTTCTGGGTCCATCAACAATCTGCCTTCTTGAGGGCTATATTCCGGAATCTGCTCCCCGTCTTTAATGTGTCTATGTAGGGTGTGTTTCAGTTGGTCTCTAGCATTCTTGACTGAATTTGTATCTTTCATAATCTACATTTGGCCTAGGATTGAACATGACATTCAAGGCTGTTTTGATTTGATTTATATCACTTCACCTTCCAGTGGTATCTTTTTCATGGCTTCTCTCACTCCTTCACCAGCCATGTTTTTCCTATACTTTATAATCTTAGCATCTTTTTCATTTATTGCATCTATGAAATCTTCAAACGTCTCTATCCATACAGTCCATCTATTGCCAACATTGTGTTTTTTGGCAGTATCACATTTTCAATAATGCAGCAGCCGTATACACATTTGTGGACAGTAGTGTCTATCAATTGCTTCTTGTGGAACTTTATCAGGTAGAGCTTCTCTAGCACCTTATGACATGCTGGCTCCGGGGTCAGCGTTAATGACTTTTGAAGCTTGGATCTCGTCCTGGTTCTCTATCAGAGTTCTTGGTGATCTAGGGAGTTGTTCTGAGCCCCTACACGACAACTTTGCTGGTGGATCACTTTGTTCAGGGACAACTCCGCTATCACAACCAGACCCTTTTTCTGAGGCTGCTCCGCAGCATGCTGTGTTACGACTACTCTCTTTAGCTACTTTGGTAGGTGGACAAATCTTGTATGCTACTAGTCCGTGAAAGCAGATAACATTATTTTATTTGGTCAGGTTTGTGCTCAAATGTTTCTTCACAAACACCTGATTGCATCTACATTTAGCGCAGTACATTTTATTTGCGTCCATTTCATTCAGTTCTCTGCCACCAATATGTAGACTTCCAATGTCGCTTTCTTGATCTTCAAGCTTTTCACATAGGCTGGTGATGCGCTGGCACTCCACAGGTGCCAATGTCGATTATGCACTTTGATTGTGCACACTAGGCACGAATGAGCAGTTTGCTGGACCACGGCAAACTCTCTGGAAGATCGTTTTTAGTAGGTGGGTTTCATATCCCCTATCTCACTTCCATTTGTAGCGTCTTACCAGCCCAGTTACTTGGCAATAACCAGGTCACACATGCAGAGTAGTTTTGCACTTCTTTGTTTTGCTACGTGTAAGTCAAAACTCAATATTATAAGCCTGCATTCAACTCATTTCTCCAATGCTTATGTCACAGGCCTACGGTGTACAGTGGTAACCAAAAGAGTTCCAGCGCCCTTTTATTTACAAGACACTACAGTAAGTATCAAGCAAATTAAGGAATAGGAGATTCATGCTACTGCTCATTACCATAGCATCAGAATATCGTTCTAATACCTATGAATTGTTTATATTGAGTATGGTGGGTTGTTCAAAATTTTGTTCATGAACCTATCGAAATTCAGTTGATTTTAAAGAAAAATAGCCTCTTCAAACTAATAATAATTGTTTGTCAATACCAACTTTTCACACTCCAACATGAACTAAATTGTCTTGTTATTAGTCCATTCTGTGTTTTGGAGGATTTCCTCTGCCAAGCGTGTCGATTCTCTTTGTGGACTACTGGTATATGAAGCCTCAACAGTAAGACTTATTAGCGTCTGATGTGCACAGTCAAAGGGGAGGTCTTTAATCAAATTCAGGATAGCTTTAGTGTCTCTTAGATAGTTTGGCATTTTAAAACTTTAGAACTTCGAAAGTAATCTACAAATCGAGACAAAGGTTTAATACTGAACCTATTCTGTAGAAAACAGTTTTGCGAGTATATCTGTTTTGGGCTGAAAGTAGAAGTACATTGTTTTGGGATTCTTTCCTTCATTTTCGAAACGCCTGCCTACTTTGAGTCCAGGCTCTGTTTGCTCTTTGACTATTGTATTAGGGTCTGTGGGACATTTGGAATAACTTTCATCATCCATCAAAGGCCTTTTATACTCATACTCTGGATGCTGTTTTATTGTGCCCTAATCACATCTTAACAGCAGGACCAGTGATGATATATAGTCTATTTTTTAATCATACGTGAGCTTTTCAGCCACATCTTCAATCCACATTTTCTTCTTTGCTTTTCCACATCTTTCAATTATTTTAATAGTGTTTTTGCGAAGTAAAAAACCTTTAGATAGATACTACTGGAAGATGGTATGAATTTGGCTGTCTTATAAAAAACACTGTAGCTTACTCTTTCTGAGCAATTGATATAGTTTTGCCCTAGTCGTAAAGGGATCATTCTTGGTGGTGGGTGCAAAGTTCAAAACCTGAGGGTGAACTTCGAGTTCCATGAGGGATAGTGCAATGTCCAATATATTTACAACTAAACTCCACTCTTGTGCCACACTGGTCATCCTCTCCCCCTGCTCCTGGTAGTGATCTTGAGGTCTGTGATCCACTAGCCATGTGTTGAACATTGTTGTTTCCTCCACCCATACTATTTCTCTGCCTAAAATATTAGGGTATTTATTTGGGGTAATTCCCAGTCAAAAAAAGGATTCATCCCTCTCATTTCCACTGAAGATCTATTTTATTTTTTTAATGTTTTTTTGTTTGTGCTTGAGGTGGTGTTTAAGAATATTACTAATCCTTCATATAAGTAGATTGCTTCATGTAATGAACGATGTAAATCTTCCATCCTTCAATTTTGATACTTTTGAGTTTGTAATAAAAACAAATCACCAATATCATAATAGCTATTTGTGACCATTGACATTCCACTTGATGTAAAGATTTAATCACTGGTTATGTATGGACATTTTAAATATCCGTTTCTGTTCATGGATTTGGATCAACTGACATGCCAGCGCAGTATCTCTTCCTGGAATAATGTTTTTTCAAGAAGTAGCCAAGACAATTTGTTGGGAGAAGGTTTCATGCCTTTCTAATGCATGCCCTACTTAGTTCATCATCTGCTCCTACAAGGTAAAACAATCCTGGATGATATTTTTGTAAATATACATTTGTGCTATTCTGTATGGATAACTTAATAACATGCATCATAAGCCTTGGTTTAGCCCGGAAGAATGTGCATGTACCTTGTTGGGTAGTACATGCAGAAAAATATTTGCACTCTAGTATAATCTGGGTTTATTTATTAGCCCATCTGTTTTAAAATTTGTCATAAGAGTGCAAAATGAAGTGATTTTAACCATCCGTACACAATTTAAATTAAAAGGTTAATTGACAGGTGACGGTAGCTAGAGGAGCAAAAAATTAACTTATTTACACCTTAAAGAGAATAGTTGGGGTTTGTGTATGGCAAGGGTGTGAAAGAGCTATGCATGAGGTTATTTTTTTTTCCCACTGACCCAGTTGCAACATTTGCCACCTCCATGACATCACAAACTTACTTGAAGATTTCTATTTCCACACAGGTACACCCCTGATGAAGAAGCATACCACATGAAGTAGGTGGGAGATTGCCGTCCTATTAAATGTAAGCTTTGTGCATCACATAGGTATTTATTACTACCACAGAACACCGAGAACACTGAAAGGGACCTTAGTGGAAAGGAAAAAAGAGGACAGTCTTCATTCCACATGAGAGAACCAAGGATTTCTTAGACATGGTTTTGATATTTGCAGTCTATTTTATATAAGAAGTTATTGTGGGATCCACTCAAGGCACTTCACCCCTGGATTCCACTAGGCCTCTAGATTTTCAGAAAAGCCCAGTTGTCGGATTCCCTGTGTGTTAACGAAGCCTCACTTACAGTACCGCATCCATCCACATGGAAAGTAAAAGAAATTTGGTATTGTAGGGATAGTTTTTGTGAGAAAGTGGATTATTAGTTGAAGTGAATGGTAGTCCTCTTCAAATAATAATAACACTATACCATACTAGGTCAAGTTAGATCTCAATAATTTAAACCGGACCTCAAACCTTAGTAGATGTCGCACAGAACAGGCAGGCGTATCTTAGGGGAAATGTGCAAAGAAATTATTAGTACCCATACAGAAAGCAGTAGAAAACACAGGACAATAAAACTCTCACCTCAATTTATACAAATAGAGAACATTTTAATGAGCAAATAGACACCAAAATGGCAAAATTAGAAGTAAGGAACCAGAGATATGATTTCTCAAATTTCTAGATGTTTCGTTTGCCAAAAAGCACAAAACGCCAACCATGTGTATCTGGTTGCACTAGACCAGGGCAACGGAAAACATTATGGGCAGATGGAGCACGGGTCAGATACAGACAGGAACCAGGTTTGATCCAGTGGAAAAATGTACCTTCCAACGTAGAGCCCAATTTAGAGACTATGGTATGCCTTGCCAACTTAAATATGGGTGAACCATATTTTGATGACAGTGGTGACTACTCCATCTCTGCCATGGCTCTATAGAGTACGGGCCTTTGATTGGTTTGACTATATATACTCCCACCTAATTTAGATGGTGGTAAGGGGGCAATGTAGTTATTATTTTCAAAAAGAAAATCTTGCTTTAGGATTTTCTGTTTCTAAAGAAAAAAAACGTTGCAAGTTTGCCGTACGGTTCCTACAGAAAAATTACTTTACATTGACAAGACTCTCCATGACAGCAGTTGCCTGGGTGACATTTGTAAATTTGGCTTCTGGAACCTCTGTCAGGGAGACAGAGTAATTTACTCGCCCTGGCAGAGGACGGGCTGACCACCAGTAAATAAATCAGTCCTTTAGTCTTTACAATGGATGTCAAATATTCTCAGCAGAGGCACTGCTGCAGGCTTCGGTTGACATGGTTTCCATGAGGCTATACAATCGTCAGATGAAGACCCAGTGAAGGTGGTCAATTTTGTCAGAAAAACTCTTAGCGGGAGAAATTTGAATTTTGCACCATGAGAAGGTTCCTCACCGGCCTGATACCTTTTACACTTTTGCCCCATGAAGATTTCTACCTACGGAATTAAAAACATTTTTGAAAGTCAGGATCTTTCAGTTGGGAAAACCTGCAAGTTATGTTTGAACTGCAGTGCAACATTGAAACCTGTAGCTCAGTGGTGGCCGATTGGTAGCCTCTGATTCTTTTGACAAAAATCCTTGAAAAAGTTTCCAGCTCCCAGCTTTTAGGGTTAGGCAGGGAGACACCTATCCACGTGTCCTAAGACTTGTAGATTTTTTTGTTCAAACATATAACATACAATAATCAACAACTAACCTTAGAACAGGTCTCAGTTGCATACTCCAATTTGTTCTCTCACATATCAAGTATATTACATCCATTATAAATGATCAGTGGCAGCAGTGTGACCATAATAGACATATTTATAAAGCACATGGTTATGACCAAAGGTGTGTCCCTGCGCTAGAGACAGACCTCCCCAAAAAGCCTATGACCAACTGTCCTACCTACCAACAGAACAGGAGAGCGGCAGACATTCTACTCCCTTCCAACCCAACATGACCCTGTTCCAGAGCGGATTGGTAGGGTCAGGTTTTTAGCCTATTTCCAAAAGTTCCTTCCTTAGCTGGAGAGGCAGAGAATTCCAGAACTTTGCAGTCAGATAACAAAGGGAGCAGCCACCCATCCTGGCCCTCCTCAACCTAGGGACCACCGCCATGTTGCTCCCTGAAGACCTGAGACTGAGGCTTGAGGGCTGGCCCTTCACCAATGAAGCCAGGTATTGTGGGTCACTGCCATTAAACATTCTTTGGCAGAAGCCCATAGCGTTAAACAGAATTCTCTCACTACGTGGCAGCCATTGCAAGGTAGCACGGGCTAGACCTGCGGGCGCGTGTCTAGGTAAATTCAGCACTATGCGCGATTTTAAATAAAGATCCACCCTTCCCCTATCATCCAAGAACTTCTATATTCCTTTTCCAGCATATCCACAATCCTACAGCATCATTGGCACATTATCAAATATAATTTATAGTATACTCTGTACTAGTATACTCTGTACTGTATCATTTATACATTCCTGCCATGGGGATCTCTCATTAGATTTAGCTTCTGTTTTTCCAAAAAGTCATTACACTTTGCATACCTTTTGTCCTCGCCATTCCATTTCTGTATAATGAGACAATGTGTCAATTTCAGTGTACATCCACTTCCTGAGATTTCTCAATTAATCCAACAATGGTGGAGTGGAGGGGACTTTCCAGGGCATAGCAATACATCTCTAAAATGGCCAAATCTATACATTTACATACTTTTTAACTTTTTGTGCTGATCATCATCCCAACAGACAAGTCTGTATCGGTCTCTCCATCATCTCTGCAACACAGTCCATCAAACTCGACCAGAACTGAGATATTATATGACATTTTCATGCCATATGATAAAAATCAGCCTCATCGCTTTTGCATATCTGGCAAACAGTCAGTAATCCTGGATACATGAAACCTATGCATTACCGGGGTCAGGTACATATGATTTATATAGTTGAATTGAATATATTTTAACCTAGCATCAGTTGTGGCTCCTCCGCTATGGCAGAGGAGCGTCTCTCCACTGCCAGGGAGCAGCTAAAGAAAGCAAAAAATAAAATGTTAATAACGTAATATTATTAATGTTTCATTTTTTCTTCCTGCTGCTGCAGCGTGCATAAGGGGGCGGGCAGGGCTGCAGGGCAGGGGATGAGTGGTAGAACACTCATGTTCAGTGCACAGTCACTGTTTGGTCGGCCATCTCGGGACGCCCAAAACAGTCATGCGCACTCCCCAGTTCTCCACGCAGGCTACATTGCAGCTTGCATGGAAAACATGCCCACCCCTCCAGCACATGGCTGTGTGCCATGTCACGGCGCTCAGACCAATCACAATGTAGAGAGGTGTGGCTCACTGGTTAGAGGCGGCAGACCCGCATGCAGAGAATCGGCCAGGGACCAGGGTTCAATTCCCGACGCGGCAGGGTCGTGGACCAGGGTCAAAACGGACTCGATAATTCTCGCCTCGGTACCTACTCTAACCAGGAACACACTCGGCAACTCTGGGCATTAAGCTTGCCTCATCTCTACAACGGCCCCCCACAGACGCCGGGGATGCCTGGTTTCACCTTGGAGATACCCAGATAGGGACCATCTCACAGGGAAAGCCAGGACGGGTTCCCCAGCGGTCTTCAGCGCCGGGACACTTCCGTTGGAGGTAGCTGCGCGCTTTACAAGCTTCCATAACATAACATAACAATGCTCCATTGGATCCTTGCAATTGGCTTAGGGGTGGGAGCCTGGCTGCCTGTTTCCTGTTCCGACCTGGAGTCGAACACAGATGGGCAGGAGTGAATATGTGGGACCTGGTGGCGGAAGCATCAAGGTAAGTGTTATTTTTTATTTTTTCAAATGCAGCCCCTGCCCCACCCATGCGTCCGCCGCCCCCACCCACGAGCTGTGCTGACCACCACTGCCTAGCATTCTGCAAAACTGATTTCAAACATCACACCCAGTTTTCTTCCGAAAACGCATTAAATGTATGATTTGCTCACCGTTGTGCATGTTTCCCTAAACAGGCAATGTTGAAGTAATATGGTTGTGACGGAGCTCCGAGCGCTACCCCGGGGGTTACTGAAGACACTGATTGGTGGACCCCGCTTACACGGGCCTCTAACATTCTTCCCTGTCCGCAGGATGAGTGGGATTCGGCAGCTGAAGATCAGCTTTTCCGGATGGGTGCTGGGCCCTTTAACTGGGAGTACCCAGAATCGCAAGTCCAGCCCTGCAGTGACGTCACGACGCGAGGTCCTACAAACGTGGGTGGAACCAGGAAGTCGACGGACGGCGAACCCTGGAGGAGTGTTGGAGTCGCGGAGAGCAAGGAGCACGGCGAGAAGGAGAGCGAGGAGCAGCAGAACCAACCGGCGTACCGCAGGAAGGCGGAGGTGGAGAGGACCGCAGGATACGGATCCGGCGAAGCGCCCTGCCACGTTCCCGGGGGAGGAGCGTGGCTAGGACAGGTACGGGACCGGGTAGCGGGCTGGATGGGGAGGCGGGACCGTCCACGGTAGTCGGCGACCGCAGCGTTTCTCCCTAAGCCTTATATGTGTTTAAAAACCCATCCCTCACGATTACGGTTGCGATCACTGGAATATTTTGTTTGTGGTCAGCACAAGGTGGTCCCTCACTCCCCTGGTCCTGGTGTTAGGTACAAGTTCACATATACAAAGCCTAATAAGCCCCTTCTCTTTCCTTCTGGGGACCGGCGAGCGCGGACCTTGGGGAGACGAGAGACCGGACCCCTCCGTGGGAGAAGACCGCCCCAAGACCTTGACCGACGCATCATCACGGATCCCGCCCGGTTTGCCCGAGAAAGACTGACTATCAGAACAAAACGCAAACTTATACCAATAAAACCTAAACTACCCCGACCCCGTGTTCAGTCTCTCCTTGGTCCCCCGTCACAATGGTATATAAGTTTGTAATCGCCATCCAATCGTGTCCATGAGTCAAAAGCATCTGTAACACCAATGAAGTACAATGCATTTCGTATGTGGTATCTAAAATTCATTGCAAAATTTGAACAAGTGCATTTTATACTAGAACATTGCATTGTTCCATGTCATAGACCTCTTTCACATTCTTAAAAGATTTCAGTACTCCATTATCAAATATCTCAGGAGTTCAAATTGACTACTGTCAATGGGTGCATGTTATGTGCAGAAGCCAACGTTACACCATCCCATAACACCTAAAGAGGCAACTTGGGTAAAGAGGAAGTTTGGAAAGACAGCATTTGACAATACCTTCTCCAACACAATCGGGCCAGTCCCATAAGCACATTCACTGGCTAATGCTCCTCACGGTCTCTCAGTAACCATTTTAATATTTTGTTTTCCTTAATTCCAAAATTAAATCCTCCTGCTGTGGACTAAATTGTCTGCTTCGCCACTATAGGAACCATTGCAATTGCGCCACTGCACTATTTAGTTTGCAGTAATTGATAACCAGCCAACCCTCCATCACAGCTGCAGAACCATTTTCATGGCAAACCTATGTCTCCCGGGACTAAGACCTCTCTTAGGTACCAACGGTAGGACCATAACAAAATAAAGTAACCTGGGGGGGGGGGGGGGGGGGGCTAAAGGCCATGGCTATTTTCACCTGGTCAAATGGGGACAGTGATAACGTGTTCCAAACCACAACTGACTGAGGGTTAGTCAGTATTGCCTTGCTCAAATTGCCATATTTCAAGTCAGTTTCGCTATGGTAAATGTTCACATATAGATACCTTATAGCATCAAATATCCATTCTAGTTTAGCAGTGGGATAAAGTTGACATTGCTTTGCTGATGTGCCGGAGCCAGAGGATAAACCAAGTTCAATAAGCAGTTCTTTCAATGATGTCATGATATTCTTTCTCACCCAGAGATAAACAAGGGTGTCATCAGCATACAATAATGCTATGCATAATGCTACGTATAATTTATTGCAATTCCCCATTCTGGTCCTGTCATTCTTAGTTGACAGATCAATGATTCCAAAGCCAGCGCAAGTATGATAGATGATAACTGGCAGCCCTGCCCACTACTCATTCCTAAAGATATCCACTTCTGTGTAAGGGCCCATGCCATTGGGTCAAAATACAGCAAATGCATCCATTGTGGAAACTCGGAGCTCAGTACCATTTTGTGGAGTACATCTAACAGTAGGGCCAACGTGGCGTAGCAAAGGCCTTTTATATATATAATGAGGCCACCCAATACTAAGATTCCTGCTTTTCCATCCACTGCATGTCTCTGAACAACCATGAATGATTAAGGAAGGTGTTTCTACCTAAAACAAAGCCATTTCGATATGGGTGAATTACTATCCGTGCTACAAGCATGAAGCGATTCACCAACAACTTTCCGAGAAACTTGTAACGTAAATTCAGCAAGAAATTAAGCAAGGCCAAAGTGTGGTAAGAGTTCACTTTCAAGGGCACACTATCCTGTTTTCGAAGGAGCACGGTCAGCGCTTCCCTCATTGAAGATGGCTACGCCCCATTCTTCTTTGTTGTCTCATACACCTGTCGTAACCCAGGTGCCAATTATGACAGATATCTTGCATAGAATTCAATAGACAGGCCATTCATTCCTGGACTCTTGCCTCCAGCTACCTGTGTGCCGGGTAATTGTATCTCCTTTTTTTAGGCCGAGCAGGAGTCAGCACACATGTCCTGCTCTAGCGATCTGCTGTAGTGGAGTATGCAAGAGAAGCCCCGCCCACTCTCCGCCTATAATTGTTATTGGCTTGTCTTTGTCCTTTGGAAAGGCAGGCTTCTGATTCAAGAATCAGTTTGCTGGTACCTACTTAGTGCCGCCTTTTTTTCATTTGTAACCTCCCATGGTTACTGGCCCCTTTACTCCTGTTGTTACACGGTACGTGTTTATTGTAAGCACTATTTTCTTTTTTCCTACTGCAGGCTGGACAACATGCACAGCTGGGACAAATAAGGAGGCTTGCTTTAAATATTGTATGCTTTTAATAATCAGCACTGCACAGGTGGTGTGCTGAGCCGCTTTAGAAAAATTGACAATATTGAAAAAATGGAGTTTGGCGAACTGCGTTGATCAAATATTTTTACACCACATTACCAATTTGCAGCAGAGCTAAGGAGAGGTTGTGTCTGTGGCACGATAAACATGGTGGCACAGGCTGAGGCAGGCTGATAAAGAACGGAGGAACCTGATTTCCAAGAACAACGGAAACAAACTGAGCAGACAGTGTGTCTTACTAAAACGGAGATGTCCATTAGCTTTAAAGTAGAACATAGTTTGATTCAGATAAAGACCCACCCAGCCTACTTATTCCCTCCAGCCTGCTCTCCGTTGTACTCTATCTGATACTCGTCAGTTTGTTCTACTTGCACTGGTTACGTGTTCGCCGGCTCACTCACTCCTCGCCCTGTTTCAATGCATCCGAGTCATGGCCCGTGAAGGATGAACTCTCGTCCATGTTACACTGTGATGCGGGGTGTGTAAAGGGCATTGCTACTGACTCCTGGTGGCGGGCATCCGTTTCAGTTCTACGGTTCTTTATCACTGCCCTCAAGGTGGTCTGTGGGCATTGTGTCTGGTGTGAATGATATGTTGTAGCGGCAGCCACATCCTGTTGTGGGTCTGTGTGGTGCAGTGCAGGCACGCAACGCCCATTGGGCTCAAAGGGCCCCCCCTGTCGTGTGTGGCAGCCTGGCTGAGACAGCTTCCCAGGTATACACACAGTCACACCCAAGTACTTCACAAGTCTTTAAAAGACCATTTACTTGCTAACGAGGCTTTGCTGTGTTTTCACCCCTTCTTAGAGCCCCTGCATCTCCACTCTGCCTATTGCTTGAAGAATCAGCCCCCCCCGAAATTTTTTGTAGCCCCCTCTGAAATTTGGCTCTAGTTGCGCCTCTGGTGCAGTATGTTTGGCGGAAGTGAGAGCCGGGACATGCGCTCAGCAGCAGACCTGCCTGTTATGTGACTGACTCTGTCCAGCACTACCAGCGCTTCAGTGGTCCCTATCTGTCAGAAAACAGAAGCATGATCATAAGTAGACTTATTAAGTGAGAGGAGTTAGCCTAACAGCTAGGGCGGTCAACCGTGAATCTGGGAAGTGGGTTTGAGTCTTGGCAATGACGCTGAACATCCTGTGGTTCTGGGCAAATCACTTAATCTCTCAGTGCCTAACAAAAACAAGCACTGGCATAGCCAATAGGTCTCACCTTTGGAACCTTGTGTGTTTAGGCAGAACTTTTGGCTATGTTGTAGAGCTTTGTGGCTGCTGTGCATCATGCTGAAAAGTTATAATTAAAAGTGTTAAGCATTGTTGTTACTTTTATACAAACAAAGACGACATTATATACAACTGAACAGCCTGATTGAAAAATGATTTTAACAAAGAAATGTCTTCTCCTTTTTTGTAGTTGCACAGCTGACAACTTGTTCCTGCCTGTTCTCATGCTTGTTTGTTATATTTTTCTTTGTTATGGGGTAGCGGGCCATAAATAACAGGGGAGAGGAGGTTGGAAAACAGTAATTTAATTAGAACACGCGCTGCGGACGGACACTAGGGGAGAATCAACAGATGCCAGATTCCGAAGGCAGACTGACGTGATGCTTAGGTGATGTTTAGGTGATGCTTAGTTGTGTGTAATTATGTGGCACTGAATGGTAATATGTGGACTGCATTTATGTTGCATTGAATATAGTAATTGTGACGGTGATTATGTGGTATTGAGTGGTATTATGTGGAGTGTATTTATGTTGCATTGAGTTGAGTGTAATTACGTGGTGTGAAATTATGTGGTACTAAGTAGTAATATGTGGAGTGTATGTTGTGTTGAGTAGAGTGTCATTAAGTGGTGTGTTATTACGTGGCACTGAGTGGTATGTGGAGTGTATTTATGTTGCATTGAGTAGAGTGTGATTATGTGGCGTGTAATTATGTGGCACTGAGTGGTATTATGTGGAGTGTATTTATGTTACATTGAGTAGAGTGTAATTATGTGGTGTGTAACTATGTCACACTGAGTGGTATTTTGTGGAGTGTATTTATATTGCATTGAGTAGAGTGTAAATATGTGGTGTGCACTTATGTGGCACTGAGTGGTATTATATGTAGTGCATTTGTGTGGCATTGAGTAGTAGGTAAATATGTGACTTGTATTTATGTGGTACTTAGTGGTATGTGGGGTGTATTTATGTTGCATTGAGTAGATAGTAATTATGTGGCATGTAACTATGTCACAATGAGTGGTATTATGTGAAGTGTATTTATGTTGCATTGAATAGAGTGTAATTATGTGACGTGTAATTATGTGGTACTGACTGGTATTATGTTGAGTGCATTTATGTTGCATTGAGTAGAGTGTAATTATGTGGTGAGTAATTTTGTGGCACTGAGATGCAGTGGTCAGGATGAGTGATGCTGTGGTGTGCTGAGTGATGCTGTAGTGCGCTTAGTGATGCTGTGGTTGTGCCGAGTGATGCTGTTATTGTGCTGAGTGATGCTGTGGTGACGTTGAGTGATGCTGTGGTGGCGCTGAGTGATGCTGTGGTGGCGCTGAGTGATGCTGTGGTAGCTCAGAGTGATGCTGTGGTGGCTCAGAGTGATGCTGTGGTGGCTCAGAGTGATGCTGTGGTGGCTCAGAGTGAAGCTGTGGTGGCTCAGAGTGAAGCTGTGGTGGCTCAGAGTGAAGCTGTGGTGGCTCAGAGTGAAGCTGTGGTGGCTCAGAGTGAAGCTGTGGTGGCTCAGAGTGAAGCTGTGGTGGCTCAGAGTGAAGCTGTGGTGGCTCAGAGTGAAGCTGTGGTGGCTCAGAGTGAAGCTGTGGTGGCTCAGAGTGAAGCTGTGGTGGATCAGAGTGAAGCTGTGGTGGCTCAGAGTGAAGCTGTGGTGGCTCAGAGTGAAGCTGTGGTGGCTCAGAGTGAAGCTGTGGTGGCTCAGAGTGAAGCTGTTGTGGTGCTGAGTGATGATGTGGCGGCGCTCAGTGATGCTGTGTTGGCACTGAGTGATGCTGTGTTGGCGCTGAGTGATGCTGAGGTGGCGCTGAGTGATGCTGAGGTGGCGCTGAGTGATGCTGAGGTGGGGCTGAGTGATGCAGTGGTGGCGCTGATTGATGCTGTGGTAGCGCTGAGTGATGCTGTGGTAGCGCTGAGTGATGCTGTGGTAGCGCTGAGTGATGCTGTGGTGGCGCTGAGTGATGCTGTGGTGGCGCTGAGTGATGCTGTGGTGGCGCTGAGTGATGCTGTGGTGGCGCTGAGTGATGCTGTGGTGGCGCTGAGTGATGCTGTGGTGGCGCTGAGTGATGCTGTGGTGGCGCTGAGTGATGCTGTCATGGCGCTGAGTGATGCTGTCATGGCGCTGAGTGATGCTGTCATGGCGCTGAGTGATGCTGTCATGGCGCTGAGTGATGCTGTCATGGCGCTGAGTGATGCTGTCGTGGTGCTGAGTGATGCTAAGTGATGCTGTTGTGGTGCTGAGTGATGCTGTTGTGGTGCTGAGTGATGCTGTGGTGTGCTGAGTGATGCTGTAGTGCGCTTAGTGATGCTGTAGTGCGCTTAGTGATGCTGTGGTTGTGCCGAGTGATGCTGTTATTGTGCTGACTGATGCTGTGGTGGCTCAGAGTGATGCTGTGGTGGCTCAGAGTGATGCTGTGGTGGCTCAGAGTGATGCTGTGGTGACGCTGAGTGATGCTGTGGTGGCGCTGAGTGATGCTGTGGTGACGCTGAGTGATGCTGTGGTGGCGCTGAGTGATGCTGTGGTGGCGCTCAGTGATGCTGTGGTGGCGCTGAGTGATGCTGTGGTGGCGCTGAGTGATGCTGTGGTGGCGCTGAGTGATGCTGTGGTGGCGCTGAGTGATGCTGTGGTGGCGCTGAGTGATGCTGTGGTGGCGCTGAGTGATGCTGTGGTGGCGCTGAGTGATGCTGTGGTGGCGCTGAGTGATGCTGTGGTGGCGCTGAGTGATGCTGTGGTGGCGCTGAGTGATGCTGTGGTGGTGCTGAGTGATGCTGTTGTGGTGCTGAGTGATGCTGTTGTGGTGCTGAGTGATGCTGTTGTGGTGCTGAGTGATGCTGTTGTGGTGCTGAGTGATGCTGTTGTGGTGCTGAGTGATGCTGTTGTGGTGCTGAGTGATGCTGTGGCGACGCTCAGTGATGCTGTGGTGACGCTCAGTGATGCTGTGGTGGTGCTGAGTGATGCTGAGGTGGCACTGAGTGATGCTGAGTGATGCTGTGTTGGCCCTGAGGGATGCTGTGGTGTCGCTTAGTGATGCTGTGGTGGCTCTGACTGATGCTGTGGTGGCGCTGCATGATGCTGTGGTAGCGCTAAGTGATACTCTGGTGGCACTGAGTGATGCTGAGGTGGAGCTGAGTGATGCTGAAGTGACGCTGAGTGATGCAGTTGTGGCCCTGAGGGATGCTGTGGTGGTGCTGAGTGATGCTGTGGTGGCTCTGAGTGATGCTGTGGTGGCTCTGAGTGATGCTGTGGTGGCGCTAAGTGATGCTGTGGTGGCGCTAAGTGATGCTGTGGTGGCGCTGAGTGATGCTGTGGTGGCACTACATGATGCTGTTGTGGCGCTGCATGATGCTGTGGTTGTGCTGCGTGATGCTGTGGTGGCGCTGCGTGATGCTGTGGTGGCGCTGCGTGATGCTGTGGTGGCGCTGCGTGATGCTGTGGTGGCACTGCGTGATGCTGTGGTGGATGAGTGATGCTGTGGTTGCGCTGAGTGATGCTGTGGTTGCGCTAGTTGCCTCATGATGACACACCAGCCGTTAACCAGACATTTCTACATCTAAAAATACACGCTAATGTCATGCTCATGTAGTGCTCACCGCCCGTCTTTGTACAAAGCTGCAGCATGAATCCATTACTGAAACTGTAGTGAATGTCAGTTGGTGAGCGCTGTTTCTCCTGTGACAGGCGGGTTCTAACACCCTAACCCTTCTCCGTGTGCTCTGCTTTCCCTTTATTGCAGATATTAGTGAACATCGGAGGCAGCTTCGACTCTGAGCGAAACACTTTTATATCAACCAGGAAGGGGATTTACAGCTTTAATTTCCACATGGTGAAAGTGTACAACAGGCAGACAATTACACGGAAAGAATGCGTGCTATGTAACAGGCCTAACATCACAACATATGCTGCACACGCCAGTATTTAATGAGGTGCGATTTAAAAATGTTATGTAATCCTAACTTGCAAAATGTATTTGGCGCCCGTGCCATAAAAATTAACAAGGACGTGTCCTATTGCCAGTGGGATTTCGAGAGCGCAGTGCGCTCACCACAGAAACTCGTACTGTGGATGGCAGTCATCCTGCACATTGGGGGGCTGCCACCAGTACCTCTGCAGTACCGTTCGTCCCTCAGACCTCAGACACCAGCAACTGCCTTCCACCCTGGATCTGTTGAATTGCTGCAAACTCTAATCTGCAAGTCTATGACGAATTTGTGACTGGAGGTTATAAAATGTGTTAATGAGACCCCTGTGCACAAGGGAACTCTGTGGTCCTGATGTCCCTGGCCTCAATCTTGGCTACACCCAGCATCAGTGCTGCTCTTTGGTTCTCAGGTCATTGCTAACAGCAATGAAAACTGTTTTTCCACTGAGAAACAGGCTAAGGTCTAACTACAGAGGCGATACAATACAATTTATAAGCAAACATCTATGAAGATATTTACATGAGATCAGTACAGCATCTTCACCAGGAAGGTTGAATCTCCAAAAGAGGGAAATGGAAGGTACTGGTCAGAGCCAATGAGGAGGCTTCTTTACAATATGGAAAACCTACATACTTTTCAGGGACGCTGGATTGGACCAAGAAAGAAATATACTGATCTTTTATTTTTTTATTTCGAGAATAGATGGGAGACTGTGTTGGTGAGTGCTCTCAGAGGTGGCTGGAGTATGGTTACATGTTCAAATTCAAGAACAAAATTTCCGACTGCATCATATTTTTGACACTCAAGGACACGATCCAAAGCAGGCAAATTGATTAGTAAATTCATAGATCTTTTGTTGATCCTTGCAAAACGACAAACTGCTTTGAACTAGAAATCTTCGATGCATCCAGATCTCGATGTGTGTGTTTATTGCAAGGATAGGTCAGGATGGTCTGCACTGTTATAAAGGAGAGTGTGCTTGTATTGTGAGTAGAGAACAAGCTAATCTGCTTTTCCATCAGGAGCAGTGTCTCTTATTTCATTAGGGAAAAAAGCTGTTAACTTTGGATTGGGTCAGAGGCTGGCACTATTAGTATTAAGTAATAGAAATAAGATTTACTTGCAGCATTCTGAAAATGCTAGATTTAAGAGAGTAAAGGACGATTTAAAAGCATGTTTACTGTCATCATTAAGAGACACTAGGGAACTTAGACTGGTGACACAGAAGAATCAGGAAACTAAACATTGAGCACAACGTTCGACTGAAAGGTAAGGCCGAAGGGAGATCCTGGGAGAAAAGAATAGTATGCAGCTGCAGATGGTGAGTTGTTGGGCCACATATTTCCCCAGACGCCCGGGCTTTCAGTGAGACAGAAGCAACATGGCTCAAGGAGGATCATTAAACCAAGTGCTGAAGGTATGCCCATAGAACTCGCATGGGGGTAAGGCTCCGGTTGGACAGTTGTTGGAGTACTTGCACTGTCTTTTGGTTCTAGGGGTTGGGGGTGGGAGGCGGAGGAGAGAGAGAAGTCAAGGTCCTATAACGAGGTTGTTGGGCATTAAGCAACTATAAAGGTGTTGCTGGGTTGCCCGCATGTTACCCGGAGATGTCGGTATCCGGCGAGGGAAAAGGGCGTCCATTCTGTGGTGTGTGGTAGTAAAGGATTTTGCGGCACCGGCGCTTTACTTATGTTTAAAGGTAAAGCGCCGGTTCCGCGATTGCTGCAAAAGTAAAGAAATAGATGTTTTTTTCTATTTGTTTACTTTTGCAGCAATCGTGGCACCGGCGCTTTACTCATGGTTAAAGGTAAAGCACCGGTGCCACGATTGCTGCAAAAGCGCGGCACCGGCGCTTTAAAGCCAGATGGCAGCTGTGCACGTCGCTCGCACTTGGGCGCGTAACAGCAAGCTGGTGGCCGGCAGCCTCTGGGTAGCACTTCCAAAACCCGCTTACTAAATGTCTCGCTTGAGACAGCGCATGCGCTGGCTCTGCGAGACCTAAAAAAGTATATGCACAAGCGTGTGTTCAGAGCTCAAAAGCCCTTACTTAATGCCTCGCAGAGCAACGCATGCGCGCTGGCTCAGGCGAGACCTAAAAAAAGACTAGGAGAAAGGCAAAAAGTTCAGGGATGACCCTGCAAAAAGGGCCAAGTCCAACACGGGACATGACAGGGGAAAGGTAGGAAAACTCTCTCTACCCACCCTTCCTGCAGCCCTCTCCTGTCCCCAGAGAGAGGTGAGGGACAGGACAGGTCAAAGGTAGGCGAACAAACTCTACCCACCCCTCCTGCAGCTCTCCCTGTCCTAGAGAGAGTTGGGGGGACTGGAAAGGGGAAGGTAGGAGAAGCTCTCTCTACCCACCTTTCCTGCAGTCGCTCCTGTCCATTAGAGGTGGTGGGACAGGATAGGGTGAGGTAGGTAAGCTGACACTACCCCCCCACCCGCACCCACTCCTGCAGTCGCTCCTGTCCTAGAAGCCTGGAGCTCTCTGCATCCGATCCCTCAGTCCCCGGAGAAGAGAGTGGGGAAGAGGGGGCAGTGCAAGCAACGGCCCTCCCCCCGGTTCTCTTGTGACTCCAGACACCAGTGACCGGAAGGAGGCAATAGCCCCTTCCCTCCCCCCTTGTTCAGCATGAGAGAATGTAGTTGCCCACGAGAGTGACTATTTTTGATATACAATGGGGTGTGCGCTTCTAGGCGCTATACTGCCTACCACATTGCAGTGTTTGCAACTAAGTCACGGGGCTGTTTCATTTAAACAATGATACACGAACAGGGCTAAGCACGTGTGTCAGTCTCTGCTGCATGTGTTATACGGGAAGATTTTTACAGCCGTGCAGACATGGAGAGAAGAGCGCATGAAACCATATGCAGCTCGTGGGTGACTCAGAAATCACTTTGTGTGTCCAGCGACTTCAACAAATTAGGACTTCGACTAATTAGGATATCTATTCTACCTAAATTCACTTTTCTTTTTAATACCCTAGCACTACACTTTAGAAAGTCATGGTTAGATAAATTACATCAGAGAATAAATTCTTTTATAAGGCCGTCTAAACGGGCAAGAATGTCAAGGATAAAGCGGAGTATCACGTTGCCAGATTTTCAATTTTATGCTTAGGCCTTTCAGTCTAAACATTTTATGTCCTTGCTGACTGTTTTGAGCGATGTGGAAGGTACTCATCTGCTTAGAGAAAGTTGAAGGTGTTAGAGGAGGGAGGAAATAAGATTTTGTATAGGTTTGGAGATATGAGTTTTTTCAAAGAGTTGAGGTTAAAGCCAAGGTGCTGCAGGCAGCGGCATTGCTCTGGGCACAGGTCAAGCTAGCAACAAAATTGCTGTATTATAGTACGTTTTTACCGCTACGGGACTCCCCAGGGACACCTGAGTGTTTAAAGGACAGGTTGGCAATTGGGCTGAAAGAAGTGGGAATATTAGAGGGGGGTCAGCTACTGGGGGGGCTGTGCTCATGGGAAGAGCTGCAGGCAGCAAGTAGGGGAACCGTATACAAATTCACATTTTATCAGCTGAATATCTGACCTCGGGTTGCGGGGGTAAAAGAGTGTCACGAATGAGCTGGACATTCTGCTGGTGAATGGGCCTTAACAAAAACAGGAGGTGTCATGATGGTATTGGCTAATGCTGGACATAATTGACGGAGATTTCTGTCTGCCCGAGACGTTGTGGGGAGAGCACATTCTCAGCTTACAGTTACATCATATGTGACAAGTATCCATGCGTACTCTGTAAAGTACGATAGGAGCTGCCTTTTTAAGAAGTAATCATTTGTTCTCCCTTCAGAGAGCGTTTTGTCCCTTAGGAGAATGGCTAAGCTGCAAGGGTTAAAGAAGGCTTGCTGAAGGAGGTGTGGGCTGCATGATGCCGATGATCTTCACGTTTGCGAAATGTACCAGTAGTCAGCCATTCTGGGAAGAAGTTGGTAATGTCTTGAATTACATATTCCACTGCAGCCTAGAGGTAAGCCAGAGTTGATTATGTTTCGTTGTGCACCAGGGCAGGGATCCATCCATGGAAAAAGCTGCAAGTATTTAATCTTACTGGGGAGAAGTGAAATTTGCAAGGCTGAGCTCTGCTGCGTATATATGTAAGAGGGACATGAGTCATGCTCACAGAAAAAGAGATAAAATGTGGGCCCTGTTGGTAACATGACTAGGAGGAGATGTGGGGAGAGCAGCCCAGTGAGAAATTAGATGGGTGTGTTTGACACTGGGCACCCCCCCAATAATTAGGCCAAATGGGTTTATAAGACGTGGTGTTGGGCACAGCTAAGCCCACAAAAAGTGAGAACCCTCTCCCCTTACTGAGAAGCCATGCTCTCTGCGGTGGGAGGACAGAGGAGTAAAGGCAGGGTGGTCAGCCAGAAGGGAGTGTGGCAAATGAGGACAAAAGAAAGAAAGAAAATGTTTATTTTCACTGTCCCGAAGTAACAACTTGCAGGCACTTGATCATTTTTTTCTTTGACTAGCTTGGTAAAAAAAAGTGAGAATTTGTGGTAGTCCGGCAAGTAAGCCAGAATACAGAGATTCCTTCCAACCCCTTTTGGGCCCTTTCAATGGAATTTATATTTTTATGATAATGTTCCTATTTCTTAATTTTGTAGTTGTCATCTTCCTGGTTTGCAATTGCCCAGAGGACTCCTCTGTATTTTTTCTTCTTATTAGTTGAAAGTTATACTGCCCCTTAATCCTTCATGCCCTGCTGCACGTCCAACCCTACTTCTTGAACCTTTTGGACTCGGTAACCCAGGAGCTAGGCAAAATCCTTTTGCATTTTTTAAGTGTACGATCGTATTTTTTAATCGGAAAGTTCACTATCCTACAGGGCGGTACCACAAAGACTTTAAAGCATTCAATCCATCAAAATTGAAGGGTTTTATGGTGGTTCTTTTCTGGCTAACAATCAGAGCTAACAGCAGCTTTGTATTTCCACATCGTGAGTTGCAAAAAGGTGTAGTAAATATTCCCCAAAGCGTGCCACCCAATTTGATAGCTTAATCCTATGTAGCAATGGAGATGTAGAGTTAATCCCAGTGTCAATATGTTTTATTGACTCCACACCGAGGGAACAGGTTTAGAAAATAGCTCTCTAAAAAAAAAGCACCACAAAAGCCACACATAGTGCCGCCACTGCTGCCAAACCACCCTTCAAGCCTTAACTCACCCCCTCCACTGCAACTGCCTCCTTGAAAATCCCAGTGGATGGAGTCTGCTCCCCAAATTCTATTGCTGCGGGCCGGTCCGAGAGTACTCACCTTCTTTACCGCCGATGGCCCAAGCATAGCTGTCAAGGTTTCAGATAAATATAAGTGACATTGAATCACTATGAGTGACACTTTCTCGCAAGCAAAATCAAGCAATGAAGATGCGGGAAACATAAATATCAGAAATTACACCCATATCCAGAAATGGAAGGGCACTAGGATGTGAGAGAGGCCCTAGTGAGGAGCCTGAGCCAGCCTCACTAACACTTTACTTTTTGCAGACTGCAGGCCTGATTCACAAAGGTAAACTTAGACCAAAAGTTTAAGTTTAAACCTAAAGTCTAACTTTACTACTAGTAAAGTTAGACTTTTGGTCTAAGTTTGGACCAAAAGTTTAACTTAAACCAAAAGTCTAACTTAATTAATAGTAAAGTTAGACTTTTGGCATAAGTTAGACATTTGGTCTAAACGTAGTCCAAAAGTCTAACTTTAGTAGTAGTAAAGTTAGACTTTTGGTCTAAGTAAGACTTTTGGTCTAAACTTAGACTTCAGGTCTAAACTTAGACTTTTGGTCTCAGTTTACCGTTGCGAATCAGGCCCTGTGACTGCAATACAGAGTTCAGCTCAGGCACTGTAACTTTACTCAACTCATCCATTGTCTCTTTTGCTTGCTCACTCATTAATCCATCAATACAATCTCTTTACCCTATTCATCTGTTCATTCTCTTAGCAATCACTGTATGCACACAGTTATTCCTTGATCCATGCATTCTATTCATTCACCAATCTATTTAACTAGCACTTATTCTTACACTCCCTCACTCACTCACTCAGCCACCATGTAATTCATCCATGCATTCATCCTTGTACCTCATCTCCTCTTGCAATCATTTATCCATCCATCCTTGAACTTGTTCATCTATCTATCCTCACCCATTAATACATTCTTGCAACCATTCCCATGTCCACCCAAAGACACACATGCAGAAACTCGCCAATCAATGAAAAAAACACTATCACCTTTATTTTAGCTTGTTTTGAAGTGTTTATTGTTTAGTCACATAGCTGCCAAGTTTTCAGTTTTGTTATGTTTAACATTTCCATTTCAGCAGTTTGCTTATGTGTGACTTTTCAATACATTATGTGTGACACTTTGAGTGACACTTTATAATGTGATGAATAAAGCTGGTGTGACCAAGTCATAAGGTTAATTTCCCTTTAGTTCAACGTAATTGCCTAGAGAGGGTCTTGAAACCGGTACAGCACTCACTCAGTTCATGCTTCTAACATTGTAGCCCTAAAAACATATGATGTCATAAAAACAGCACACGTCATTAGTGAAAAGACCTCCAAGGACATCTGCCTTACCTCTCCCACTTTGCAGAGTCCCTTTTGACAGTGCCTTTCCACAGATCCTCTGACACATGTCTGTTCTTTTTTTGCAGAGACCATATCCCATTCCACATTTGCTTTACCAACACTTGACAGGCTTATCATGCCAAAGAATCATTGTGTATTGTACTGTTGAACACTCCATACAGGCAGGTCTGTCAAACTGTCTACGTCAACCATTTTCAAAGACCCATGCCAAACAGTGGCAGCCAGCACAGAATTGGGGTGGTGGAGTGAGGGGTGGTGGAGTCAGCGAGTCAGGCACTTCGACCCAACCGGGATCGTCAACCCTTTTCGATACCGAAGCCTGATGAGATCAACAACTCTTACCTCACTTTGAGCCAGAAGACAGCCCCTTTCTCCATCCCTGTTATTATCGACACTAACAGAATCCCTAAAAATGTCCACTCGCCTAGACCTCCTGCTCAATACTCCTCTATCCACCTTACTCCCCCATCATCGAGGCTCCCCGTCCTCTCTCTTGCATGCTCCTCAACTGCAGATCAGCAGTACAACATGCCACAGACATTGCTGAAGCTCTACTCACTGAAGAAATTGACATTGCTTTCATCACTGAATCCTGGCTCAATGTCCACTCCACCCCCATTCTTGACATTGTCACCCCTCCAGGGTACACCATCATCAGACAAGACAGACCGATCAAAATGGGGGGAGGGCTTGCCATCATCCAAAAGGCAGGAATACAGATAACCAAACTTAAACCTGCAGAATACCTATCGTTTGAATACCTGGGTGTAGAACTCACTGCCAAGGGCACCTCACCCATCAAATTCCACGCCATCTACCATCCTCCTGTAGAGCGTACCCTTTCCCCCGAAGAACTAACAGACCTAATATCACGGTTCTCCATGACAGACACTAAAGACGTGTTCCTGGGTGACCTCAATATCTACTGGAATGACCCAGAAGACTCCACTACCCAGAACCTATCCAACCTACTTGAAATATATAACCTCAAACAACTCTGCAATAAACCAACTCACATCAAAGGTGCAACACTGGGTGCGATCATTACCAACATTGATCTGGTCTCTCTGAGAGCGATTTCTCCGATTGATTGGTCCGACCACCACCTCATTCTGTTCAAGATTGATGCACTTGTCTTCCACCAACCTATTCGTGATGATAAACCTAAACACTGAACCAGAAATATCAAAGCAATCCCTTTATCCAAACTTGAATCCAGGATTCGTGCCCATCTTCAACTCCAACCCTCATCATCGATGGCCGAGGACCTCACTAAACACTTTAACTAAAACCAAATAGCTCCTCTCAAACTCAAACAATTGAGGCAAACCAAATCTAAACCCTGGTTTAACGTGGATCTGAATGAGGAAAGGCGTCAACTCAGACAAACGGAAAGATCTTGGAGACTAAACCCCTCGACCTTACACCTAGCGCAACTTAGATCTGCCCGGCAAGCAGACAAAAAACATATCTCAGTGAAAAGGCGTATTTCTTCCGCAGCCAGCTAGATCTGGCGAAAACAAACCGAGAGAACTCTTCAACATTGTCAAAAGCCAAACTAACTGCACTCCCTCTCAAGAAATCAAAGCCACAAACAGCGTTGTGAAGAAATTACCACCTTCTTCACTAATAAAGTCTCAAAAATTGATCAATCATTCATCCAAACCTCTAACCCTCCTTCCCTCTTAACCTGCCCCACTCTAACCACCCCTGATCATTCAGAAAGAGTTCTTACCAAGGACAATCAGGTCTGCCTCCAGCTAAAAAACAATGCTCATTGGTCCGACTTTGAGCCAAGGTTGGAAAATGAGGTTTTCAGTATAATTTCTAACCTAAAACCTTCCTCCCACACTATGGACCCCATCCCATCCACAATCATAAAATAACTTAACCACACCATGTCCCCTTTCTGGACAAAAATCATCAACGCCTCTCTCACCTCATGCTGTGTCCCAGACTCCCTTCAACTTGGATAAATCACACCCATTCTAAAAAAAACAGGGGCCGACCCTAATGATCTCAATAACCTCAGACCTATCTCCAACCTCCCATTCCTTGCAAAAACATTGGAGAAATGCCTTCTCCACCAACTCAACAAACACATTGATGAGTTCAACCTCCTCGACACCTTTCAATCAGGATTCAGGAAAGGCTGTAGCACGGAAACAGCTAGGCTCAACGTCTCTGACGATATTCACAAGGCTATAGATGAAGGGGATGACTGCCTACTCATCCTTATTGACCTATCTGTGGCATTCGATACAGTAAATCATCCAGCACTTCTGGAGACCTTGTCGAAGCGCTCCGCTATCAATGGCACAGTACTAAAATGCTTCCTTCAACACCGCTCGCAGCAAATTAAAATCAACTCCTGTCTCTCGAAGCCAACAAAAGTCACACTTGGTGTCCTGCAAGGCTCGATCCTCTCCCCGGCCCCCTTCAATCTTTTCATGGAGCCCCTCACAATCATCTTGAAAAAAGCTGGAGTGAATTACCATCTTTACGCTGATGACACCCAAATCTATTTCAAAATCAAGTCTCCCAGCGACATCCAACACCTCAATGCCACTCTAACCGAGATCCAAACTTGGTTCAACGCTAACCACCTAAAGCTCAACCCAGATAAAATAGAACTAATCCTATTCTCTCCAAAAAGCAACCATCATCCAATCCAAGAGTGGCTCAAGAATCTGATCGCCCTAAACTGCCCCATCGTCCTATCCGACTCAGTTAAGTCTCTAGGCATCACCCTGGACAAGAACTTATCTTTGGAGGCCCACATCAAAATCGCTGCAAAAAGTGCTCTTTTCTCTCTAAAACACCTCAAGAAATTGAAACCTTTTCTTCCCCATGATGACCTCAAGACAGTAGTCCAATCCCTAGTTCTCTCTAAAATCGACTACGGGAACGCCATCCTAACAGGGACTCCAAAAGTTCACCTAGCCCCTCTAAGGGCAGTGTTGAACACGGCCGCTTGACTCGTATCTGGAGTAAAAAGATTTGATCACATCACTCCAGCTTTCAACTCCCTCAACTGGCTTCCCATGGAAGGGAGGTGTATTTACAAACTGGCCTGCATCACACACAAAACCCTTCACTCTAAGGTCCCTAACTACCTGAACAACAAACTAGTAAGAGCAGGTCAATCCAGAACACTGAGAAGCTCCAACTCACTCCTTCTTATTCCTCCGAAACTGAAAAAGAAAACCATACAATACCGCTCATTCTCTGGCAACGCTCCCAGGATGTGGAACGCTCTCCCTAGAGTCCTCAGATGCAACCCCTCCTTCTCCTGTTTCAAAGGGACCTAAAAATCCATCTCCTTAGCAAATACTTTCCTGACCAACGTCAACTAACCTAGTCTTCAATATCCGAGTTTACTCCTCTCTCTTGACATTCAAGGATAGTTGGTGACCGGACTGTGTTAACCACCTTATCTTCCATCCTGTATTTTTTTTTTAATCTCTGCTTTTGCTTCCTTACTGCCTGCCTACTATATGATGCAATTTCCGTCTGTTTTTCTTTACAGTATGTATGTAAAGCGCTCTGATACCCACGGGTCAAGCTAGCGCTATATAAAACATTTATAATAAATAAAAATTAAAAGGGGGTAAGGAGGTATAATTGTTAAAAAAAGAAAAATTCACTTACCTTCTTGCTGCTCTGTCCCACGTCTTCTCTCGTCTGTGAACAGGAAGCAGCCAGGCTCCCCTGAGCCAACTACAATGCTGCAATGCAGCGTTGTGATTGGGTCCTCTAAACCAATCTCAGTGCTGCAATGCAGGGCTGTGATTGGTCTGAATGATAGGGTTCAGCACTCAGATGGGGACTGGGGGCCTGGGCATGTTCTCCATGCAGGCTGTAATGCAGCCTACATGAAGAACATAATAAAGTGCACATGACTGTTTGGCTGTTACTATTATTTTAATTTTCCTTTCTTTAACTGCTGCACAGCAGCAGTGGGGCGACGCTCCTCCACCTTTGCGGAGGAACGGCCACCAATAGTAAACCTTTTCAGATGCAGAAACCCCCTACCTATTTTCTACCCATGTAATTTTGTTCACACATAGCTTCTGTCTAACAAACATCAAAATTTGATAACTCCTAACCTGAAACTACTTTATGCTTAAAGCAAAGTATCCTTTGCTTCTCTTAACTTAGTGACATCGCTGCTTTTCTCTTAGAGCTGGGTTATCACAATGTAGTAAAATATTTTTTTCCCTTTAAGTGAGGCAATCATGCAGTGTAGGAAAAACTGGAGTTAAATTGCTAGGTGATACCTTTGAAAGTGTGTTTCAATGGAGTAAAAGTAAAATTCTCAGACTCTAATCATACCAGTGAACGCGACTCACAGCAGATACCAGCTATCAGATCTGTAGCGCCTATTAAAGCATGTATGTTGTTTCCAACAGGCATGTAATACTTAAAACTCCAGAGATGTTGAAAGGGTTTTATTTATTTTTATTAAGACATTTCAAATAGCTGCGCTGGCCCCCCACTTCATTCAATGAGGTAGTGACAAAATTTGACATTGGCTGCCTAAGCAAGACCAGCCAGTCTCCCCACAGTTTGCTTGTGCAAACTGTGTGAGAGTGCCTCGGAGGAAACACAGCTCCATGGCAATTTCAAACGTATATATCGTACACACTTGGAAAGCTGGGGCCCCCGGAGGCCCATAGTGGTTTAAGTTGTTGACCGACTCGCCTTTCTTATCCTCAGAGACAATCACACCAACTGCGTACTGTGCCTCGGCTGCATGGGTTAACAGCAGCTATAAATTGAACTGCGAGTGAGAGACTCCAAAATCAGAAAGTCAGCAAAAAATACTCCCAGTTGGTAAACAACGTTTACCACAAATCTTTTTCCCCGCAGGGAATCACAAGGCGGTCGTTACAACGACCGCGTTGTGATTCCGCATACCATTACTCTGCAAGTTGAAACAACGACTTGCGAAGGGGGGGGGGGGGGGGATATGTTGGATTTGAAATCCAACACCTTCCCTATTGTCCGCACAGACTGGAGTTGGAATAGTAAATTATACTTGCGGAGTAGTGGTATGCGGAATCACATCGTGGTCGTTGTAACGACCGCATTGTGAATCCCCGCGGGGAAAAAGAATGCGGGATAACAACACACATTCCTCCCAGTCGGCTCTAGATGTCAAGAATGTAAAAGAAGGCAAAAATTCTGGATACAGATTTCAACTGTTTTTTAACTCTTCGACCCCGGTGACCCTCACTTTCCTTATGTACCGAGCAGACTTGGGTTTAAATAAAACAGAGTCCCAGCCATACACTGGCCTGGTCTGGGAATTCAGATTTCAGGAGAGACTCTGGGAGGATCTCTGAAATGCTTGACGTAAAATTTATGCGCGATAATGCGGGGACAAGTATGGAAATGCATTACTCTAATGCTCAATGAGTGATCCTTGGCCGTACACACGGAGAAGGGTCCATACCTAGGAGGAAGGCTGGAGCTCCGTTTTGGCTGGAGGGAGTCTCAGTGTGGCTAAGGGAGACAAAGGCAAGAGCGCACTCAGCCACTTCCACAGTGTGGGGCTGTGTGGGCCTCCTCTCTATCAATCTGTGACAGCATAATGCAAACCGGTGACTCAGATTCAATCAGAACTAATAGGCATGTACAGAATTGGTGCTGTGCTAATGAGATGTCAGTCCTACTTCTTAGCATTTAAACACTTATATCCCAAGGAGTATCTGGTACACAATTACCTTATTGGTAGATATTGTATGTGGTTGCAAGAAAATGAGGGAAACCAAGGACAAACAGCCTGTAGGTACTTTATTTGCATAATTAATTAAAATCATTGCAACAATGTACATTGATAAAAATGGGTAAATGAGCGGAATTTCAGATTATCCAAGTTTTGCATGCGCCTTGGTTCCTATATAAGATTCAGAAAAATGGTTAAAAAAGAGTGTTCAGAGTAACATCAATAGTGTGTTGTGTTTCCAAGTCCCTGACTTGATGGAGGTCAGGGGCAAGGTCTATGTGCAATCTCTGATCCTGAAGGGAGTAAAAATGTGAGTTCTGTGTGCTAGGCTCTCAGATAAAAGGGATTCAAAACCTGTTAGGTCCCCAAGATTGAAGTAGATTTTGATTTATGGCTCAGTCAGGTCCCCTTCCATAGCTGGGGAAAGGTAAAGTGCGGGCTCTGTTGCCGAGTTGAGAAATCAGAGCGAGAGTGCAAACTCTGTGTGCAAGAATCTCAAAATAGAGAAGTTTCCAGTGTAGTTGAGGCCCAGAAATCATCAGGTTTTTTGGTGTCCTTGTCCTCCCGGGCAACTTGAGGCCATTCAATTAGAAGAAACAGCCTGTAAGGAAGGAGGCACACTAACTGATCGAATATTAGCTCTTTTGGAGGTGGAAGGAGTTGATTCTTGAAAATGATACTTTACCAATAAGTAGACTGGTTTGAGGTTTGGCTGTGATACAATGGATAATAGTAGTAAATCAGAATACCATTGCTCATCAAACTCATGTGACAACAAAGTGACAGGTTGTTTTTGTCCTTAAAAGTGACTGTTCGTTTGCAAAAAGTTTGAGGACATGATGTATGTGTGGCAGCCCTACCAGGAGTTGAGCTGGGGGTGTGGAACAGGGTTTGTGTCAGAGTGTGAGCATGTGTTTTAGGCTGTGTTAGGTTAGCAGGTTTATGTAAGGAAAAATAAATGTGTCCCTAAGGTGTGCGCAAAAGTGTCTTCATGTAAGAGGGAAATGTCTGGGCATGTTTTAAAACTGTGATTGCAGTACTGTGACAGATGGGTCCTGAGCAATCTGAGCTGTGAATGTGCAGGCAGGCCCCAAGTCCCCCATCCCCCAAGTGTGTCAGAGTGTGAGGCTCATGAAACTCTTGTCCTTAAAAGTGACAGGATGTTTTTGTCCTTAAAAATGACACTTCGTGCGCAGAAAGTTTGGGGACATGATGTATGTGTGACAGAAGAGGGAAAAACCAAGCCCAGGCCGGTCCCAAACTTCCCAAGGAGAATGTGAAACCTGATAACACGTGGCAGGAAAATACACTGCAGGAAAACATTAGGCAGGAGATAAAGCTATCAGTCTCAGCAGCCACGACGGTGTTGACTCAGCAAGACTACAAACACATTTCTTGGGCCTAGCTCCTCAGGACAATGCTCAGGCGTGATTAGCAGATGGTAAATGATATCCGTGTACCAAAAAAACAATGCAACTGTGAAAATGTTCCCTCCAAAGAACATCAATACCTGGTTCTAAGTAAAGTGTGGGGTCTTCTTATTAGCATGCCAGAACAAGTGTAAAAAGTGTACATTAGGGGCCAGCAGAAACAGACATTTAAAAACCCATTTGGAACTCCGTGTTTGGATTGTTTGCTGCACAGGCCCAACCCAGGAATTTAAAGAGAATAATGGATCAGATAAAATTCTCACAGATTGATGCTGCTTGCTGCGCTCTGATGGAGGTAAATAAATAGGGGAATGGAGCAGAGCGGACGTCTTAAGGATTTATTTAAAGTATTGGGGGCATGCATTTAAGGTGAAGAAGGGTGTAGTTTTAAAAGGTGCCTAGCGTTATGTAGGACTGTTTTCATAATGTTTTAAATAATGTTTAAAGTGTTGTGGTCTGTTGATTAAGGTGAATAAGGGCAGAGGTCAAACGTGGTTGTCATTTGAAGTTTTTAAACAGCGCAAAGTGGAAGGGGAATGCATTTAAGCTGAACAATGTTATCGTTTTAAAAGGTGCCTAGCGCTATGTAGGATTGTATTCATGATGGCTTAATTAATGTTTAATATTTGTGTGGTATGATGGTTAATATGAATAATGTTTGAGGTCTTGAGGGGCGGAAATGGTTGTAATTTTAAGTTTTTTTAAACGGCGCTAAGTGCAAGGAGGACTGTATTTAAAGTGCATAAAGGAGGGTTTTGAGGATGTACAGGGCTGTATTGCGCCATGAAGGGGTACCTTCAATGTGGGTAATGCTAGAGGCAATGAGGGGTGGTATATATCTTGCGTCTTAAGGCTTTTAGAGAACATTTTACACAATATATATGCATGTATTAAATATATCAAAAGATGATGTGTTTTGGAGAATGACATAGGGTGTAACCTGAGGTTTTTTTAAATGTACTTAAAGCAGGAGGGCTATGTATTTAAAATTAATTAGCATATTGTTAGATGATTTAGGGGTTTGAGACATAGGAATGGGACCTTAAGACTTGTACAGTGCCTAGAAACATTTTTACAGGATACAATGTGGCTTTAGGGTGCCCTGAGACCTCAAAATAACCACAAACAATTTAGCAATAAAAATACTGCTTCAGTACTCACCCTCTGGCTATGCTGGTGGGGAACTGTCTCCGGCTGCGGCATCTGCTGCTAGTTGTCCTTGTGATTATGCTAGAGGTCCAAAACTGTAGCAAGTCAACTTTGGGGCCGGGTCCAAAGGTTGGAAGGGACAATGGTGGGACCCCATAAACTCTGGCTGTAACCCCAGGGTCCTCTGAGGGCCGTACAGCGCTGTGGGGTTGGTGAGGTCCGATATAGTGTGGGGAGCGGTGTCCCCAAAGCGTTTTTAAATTAGGCACCTAAGTGTCCATGGGGCTCTGTGTGGTGCTCTGGGTGGCATATGTTGCAAAGGTTGGTGTGAGGCTCGAGGCCCCAAGGGATTTTAAAATAAGGGCCCCCAGCGTTTTTTTTTAAATAAAGCCCCCAGAGCACATTGCGGCATTGCGGTGCTACGGGGTTGTGGGGCAGAGTGTGGCATGGGCCACCAGCGTTTTTTAAAATAAATCCCCCTGAGCACGCTGTGGCGTTGCAGTGCTTCGGGGTTGTGGGGCAGAGTGTGGCATTGGCCACCAGCGTTTTTTAAATAAAGCCCCAGGAGCACGCTTCGGCGTTGCGGTGCTCCGGGGTTGTGGGGCAGAGTGTGGCATGGGCCGCCAGACTTTTTTTTAAATAAAGTCCCCGGAGCACTCTGCGGTGTTGCGGTGCTCCGGGGTTGTAAGGGCAGAGTGCGGCATGGTCCGCTGGGTGTTGGGGCGACAGGCCCCCCAGCGTACTTTTTAAATAAAGCCCCCAGAGCCCGCTGCCCAAGTGTGGGACTCTGGGGGATCGTGCGGCCGTAGTGTGGGGGCTCCCGGCCCCAGTATTTATAAAAAATTAAGGCCCCAGAGCACGCTGTCCACGAACGGTGCTCTGGGGATTGAGGCCGCATTGTTTTTTAAAACAGAAACACCCCAGAGCCCGCGGTGTTACATGCGGAGCTCCAGGGTGGTTTTTGCGTGGTGCTTGTGCGGCAGTTTGGCAGGGAGGGCTCGAGGCCCCATTCTTTAAATAAAAATAAAGCCCCCCAGCGCCTGCTTCCAGGCGTGATACTCTGGGGGCGCAGTGGGGTTTGAGGCCCGATTTATAAAATAAAAGCACCGCAGAGACCGCGCGGGTCCAGGTGGAGCTCTTGGGGTTTGTGCGGTAGTTGGCGCGGGGCCCAGACTTACGGTTGTATGCCCCTGGGTACCCACTGTTCAGGGCGTTGGTCAGGGGCGCATGGTGGTGGTCACCACGTGGGGCGGGTGGAGGCGGCATGGCTGCCGCAAGCTTCCTCTCCCGGGCAGCGTCGTAAGGGCACGCCCCTCCAGGATGTCATCCCTGGGGACTCCCCCTGACATCACGGAGGGGCATGCCCTTCCAGCGTCGTCGCGGAGGGGTGGAGTTCCAAGGAAGGGATTCCACTGTTATTGTTGTGGGGGCCGGTCCCGAAAAAATAAAATAAAAAAGGTGTTTACAGCTGCAGGGGCCGGATTAGCAGCGTCCCTGCAGCTTTCAGGATTTGCTGTTTTTGGGGCATTTTATATAGCGCAAACTCAACCCGAAGGTCTTGGAACACTTTTAGGAGCCCCTGTTACCCTACACAAGCACAAATTCATTTTAGACATGCAGGTTTAGATTAAGTTATTTTGCCCTGAACCACATGATGTTGAGCAGGCATAGCGGTTCGAACATTGTTCCCCAGCTCAAATGTTGGCAGATTAGCCCAGAGACCAGGGGGCCTTGTTTGTAGGGATTCCACTACTGTGGACGGATTTTCTATGCAGACAGGAGTCATGTTAGCAGAGCCCCTGTCTATAATTAAATACATTTAAAAAAAAACTAAAAAATCGTGAATGGAAGCACATAGCCTCAGCAAGATGATGTCAGTTTGATTCTTTGTCGCTCAGCCGCGCACGGCGTGCAACTCGACAATCGGCAATGTTCCAAGATGTCGAGGCTGAAAGAAAGCAGGATGCGCATGCAGCTGCTCTGCTCTTCAGCCCAGTCTGGAATTCTTTTTTAACTCAGGGAAATATGCCGCGCTGGGAGAAACAATACATTCTTTCATCTGTCTCCTGATTCATTGCTACATTGTTTCACCGATACTAGCGCTCCTTCTGGGATCCCTGCCTCTGAATCAGAGAGAGAGCAGGACACGAATGCTACAGTTCTGCTCTCAAACCCGGAGAGTTGGAAGACACGCCACGCTAGGAAGAGCGCTCTATTCCTTCTGCTATTTTCTGCTACTGTGCTACTCGGCTCCCTCGGTGCTCACTTCAGGATCTATTTTTATAACTAGAAAGCCACATCAGAAGCGGCAAATGTCATCCAGGAGGGCCAGAGTTGGGAAAAGCAACAAGCCAAAGGTGCCCCAGCCCACGCCAAACAGCATCACTTCAGGGGATGCTGCTGCGCCGGACAATTCAACAAAAGGTAAAAGGGAAACTAATAGTTTAAAACGGGCTACAGGAAAAACCCGGTGCAGTGGGGGTATCATGGGGGAAAGGAAGGCTTTCAACCAACAATTGTAGAAATGCTTGTAGGACCTAAGACATTATCTAATAATCCTGAGTGACGCCCCAACCCCCACACACCCCGCAGGGCCCGAACCAGATCACCTGCTTGTAGATGTATGGGAGCACCTGAACCCTGGAGCTAACCCGGGGGAGTCTCAAGAAAGTGGCACAATGTTGCAAAGGGAGACATCTCTCGGCAAGCAGTCTATAGACCAAAGTAGCACAGAGGGCCGAGTGGCTTTGGAAAAGTTCCCCCCCGATTTACTTACTTCTGCACCACCTTCTGAAGATGCTGCTAGCCCCCTAGGCCCAGATTCTACCAAGATGAAGGCTGCAAGCGGAACTGGGCTAAACCATCTAGCAAAAGGCATTACAGATTACATCCTCAGAGCAGAACCCAATTCTGGCCTCAGAGCCCCTTGGACTCCAGAGGTTAGTTGTGAACATTTCTACTCGGTCTCAGACGGCTCTTTGTCCACCTCTGATGGAGAACAAATCAGTTCCAGTTCTAGCGAAGACATTAGTATTGACCTCTCTAAAAACACAGGGATGGTACAATGACAGGCAAAGAATAGAAATCCCCCTAAGAGACGGAGCCTGCTTAAGTGGGACTATTCAGATTCGCAAATGTCTTATCCCTTATGTGAAGAAGGTGAATAAATATCTATCTGGTAAAATGCTAAATCTGCAATCGCAACAGAACCTATGACTGAACCCTCCTTGTCCTCAATCTTGGCTTCTATCAAGGACTTTCAAGAAGAGGTTCGCTCCGACAATCGAGCCGCTAAGGGGGCAGCCAAAAAGCTACAAGGGGGCTTGCGAGAACTAAAACTATGTGCTGACATAAGCGACCGGGTCAGCATGGTTGAGGGTCGTACAGTGACCCTAGAAACAGAGGTAACCACTTTGAAGAATCAGGGGTCGTCTCCTGAGGCATGTCTGGCAGATGTTAGGATAAAAATGGAGGAACAAGAAAATCGACAGCGCAGGAACAATCTCCGACTGCTAGGCATTCGGGAATGCGCTGAAGGCGATGACCCAGGCGTTACATCATACAATTACTACGCAAGGCTTTCCCGACTCAAACGACCTAGAACTAGGACTGTGAAATCCAACAAGCGCACCGATTCCACTTCAACATTAAACCAAATCGAAGTGGCAGTAACCCTTCTGATGGAAAGCCTAGGGCTTTTTTAGAGTTCTTTGGGAACTTCCTCCTTAGGCAATTTGTGTATGATCAGGCTCGTCCGAACTCGGCTAATGGGGTGATGTTTTTCGCCAAACCTGACTTCTGCTATACTACGGTAGAGCGCAGGTGGCATTTACGACAATTAATCAGCCCATTCCAACAGCTAGGTGCCCAAGTGTTTTTAATGAATCCTGCCAGACTGAAAGTTATTTTGAATGGGACCACACAAATCTTTATGTCTGAGGTCAAGGCAGGGGAGTACCTGGGGGAGATTAAGGTGAAAAAATAGGATAAGAAATAAAAGTCTAGTGGGGGAATATTATCAGGAAAAGCCTAAAGCGATAAGTCAGGAAAGCAACTCTAGCAAGATGGTGGTTTAGTCTGATTATTTTTGTGAATTGGTTGATTCGTCCCTTGAAGCTTAGAAATTTGAGGTATAAGGCCAATAATGCCTCCTGTTTTACTTAGGGTGTAGCCTAGCGTTGATGCATCCCAACTGACAACCACCATTCAGGGTCTCCCTGATTGCTCTAATTGTGGGGGGAGGGGAAACAGGTGGGGGAGACACAAATTGATGGTGATGGGGTTCACAACACTGGTAAATTTGATATTGGCTAATGAAAAAAACACAAAAAAGAGGGGTAAATCACAAAAAAAAAGAAAATAGGAAAGGGGAAAAAAATTTCAAACAAGTAAAATATTAGTATATTGTGGGATACAACAAATGTATGATGGCACAGGATATACACCTAGGAGAAAAGCAGTACAAAATGTCAAATAATATGAATAATCAATGTTCCTTAAAAATAGTGTCCGTTAACATGTGTGGTCTAAATGATGCCTTGAAAAGGCAGAGTAGCTCAGGGTCTACGTTTTTTAGGAGCTGAACTTATCACCATGCAAGAAACACATGTGGAAGGATCCCAGAAGCACCTACTAAACTCACTGGGGTATAGGGTCATCGGGGGAACCTCCCAGGGGGCAAAGACGAGAGGAGTTGGAGTGCTGGTTCAAAATAGACATCCATTGACTTCCAACAGGGTAAAATCTGATCCTCTGGGTAGGTGGGTTATCGCAGAATGTCATCTCCCCCTAACTTGGCCTTTACAATAGGCTCCATTTATGGGAGCAACACTGATGACCCTAAGGTCATTAACTGGATCTCGGGTGAACTTGCCCACTGGCCTTTACCATTGGTAGTCTCTGGGGATCTAAACATCAATTTACTCAGCAACTGGAAGGCAACCTATCATTGGCCTTATACAGGCAGGTAGACCAAAGTCTATCAGACCCTACTTAATCTAATACAAACACATGGGCTCAGTGACGTCTGGGCCAATCTAAAGTCCACTCACCCAGGGTACACATACTTTTCAGCCCGACACCTCTCACATGCTAGATTAGAATATTTTCTTGTCTCTACATCAATACTCCAAAATTGCTCTATTGAGATGGCCCCACGATTTATGTTGGACCACAATCCCCTTATTTTAAACATCAGTGGGCTAGGGCTTAGGAGGGAAACCTCAAATTGAAGTTTTGAAAAAGCCTTATTGTACAATGAGGGCTACCGCTCACATATGCTGGGGTGGATCAAAGAGTTTTTGGAAATCAATATAGGATCAGCAGCATTGAGAACCGTATGGGACACAATGAAGGCGGGCATTCGAGGTGAGACCTTGCAGTATTCCGTAAGACAGAACAAAAAAGACAAAGCATAGCTAGCAAGGGCACATGACAGGATGAAAAAAGCAGAAGAAAAACTAATCCTAGCAGTCAATCTAGGGGCTGAAATTGAAAATGTTCCGTTAGAAGTAATAGCTAGTAATGCAGAAATAGGGTCCATATTTGCTGAGAAAATTGCTAAGAAATAGGCTTCTGCTAGGGAAAAAATTTACAAATGTGGTGATAACATTGGCCATCCACTTGCTCTCAGAATTAGACAACAGGTGTCTGCTAGCGAAATTCAGACAATTCAGCTTAGCTGTGGTGAGACCACAAAAGATGCAAGTAAGATCCGTAATGCATTTTGTGATTTTGAACTATTTGCTCCTCAGGTTAAAAAAATTCTTATTATACTGGTAGAGTCTGTCTGTAGTGGTGCACCTCCCCCAGAGTCTTGGTCTAATGCCAAGCTAGTGATATTTCCCCAAAAAGATAACTCTCCTCTAGAAATGGGATCGTACCGACCAATCACCTTAATTAACTGCGACTCCAAGATATATGCTAAAGTATTTGCTTCAAGATTATCATTGAGAATAGAGTCCCTGGTTTCGCAGTGGCAACACGGGTTTCTCCCTAAAAAAAGTACGACTGAACATATTCGCAGAGCTATCACCCTACTGGATGCGGCTCAAGTAACGGGAGACCCGATCTCATTAATTCTACTCGATGCTGAGAATGCGTTTGATTGGGTCTCCTGGTCATTCCTTTGGGCTGTCCTTTTGTGCTCTGAAAACTAAATTTCAATTAGGGGAATATCAGTCTTTTAAATATATGGCTATATAAATGGCAAAAGAAGCTAAATATCTCTTTTTACACATTTAAACAAGCTGTGCAATCAGCCAGGAGTGCTTTACTATCAGCTAAACTGCAGGCACAATTTTTTAAAACCGCTTTCTTCCTATATATTACACAGGGCAGAGTTGCGAAATGGGGAATGGGGGCAGGAACATATTCGCAGAGCTATCACCCTACTGGATGCGGCTCAAGTAACGGGAGACCCGATCTCATTAATTCTACTCGATTCTGAGAAAGCGTTTGATTGGGTCTCCTGGTCATTCCTTTGGGCTGTCATGAGGAAAATGTGCTTTGGACCAAAAGCAATACAAGCCATACAAGCTCTCTATAGTAATCCCACAGCAAATGTATTAGTTAATGGGACCCTGATGGAGCAGATTAAAATATCAGGGGGGACCCACCAAGGCTGTCCATGCTCACCTCTGCTCTTCGCTCTCTATATAGATCCTTTTATAAAGGCTGTACAAAACAGTCAAACGATTCAAGTGGTGAGCAGATTTGGGCTAGGCACTAAAATCATGGCTTATGCCGATGACCTGGCAGTGGTCACCCCTGATCCTGTGACCGCCATTAATGCTCTAAACTTGAGGCCAACAAATTTGGGAAAGTATCAGGATATGCCCTTAACCAAGGTAAAACCCAGATCATCAATAATAACCAAATTGACTGGGCAGATGCCCGGGTGGTACAGTCTGCGAAATATCTGTGGGTCACTCTAACGGCTGATACCGATCTAATAGTAGTGAAAAATCTGACCCCCCTAGCTACTGAAACCAAACGGGCACTTAAAAGGCTAAACAATTTGTATCTTACCATTGTAGGGAGATGCAATGTCATTAAAATTACTTACTTTCCTAAACTACTCTATTTCTTTAGAGCCATTCCCTTGGAGATGAGTAAAACAATGCTACAGAAATCCGATCATATTTTCTCTCAATTTATCTGGGCATATTCCTGGCCAAGGCAAGCTTTTAAACTGCTTTCTCTTCCCCGAGAGCGGGGCGGCTGGGAGTTACCCAATTTGAGATTTTACTATTGGGCTGCGGCTATGCAATATAGCGCAGAGCTGCTGCAAGAACATCTATATACCCCAGATATAGGTTTACCATCACCCTATCAATTGCTTCTGGGGGAAGAGACCCGTGGATGCCTCTGTAAGCAGCTCTCCTTTAGCTATTACAAACGGGTAAGATTTAAGACCTTAGTGAATGCCTAAAAAATCTTCTCCAATATACGGAAGACTTTTGGGCTAGGTAGCCTAAATTATTACACCCCTCTGAACAACAACCCCAATACCATCGATATTCAACGCTTCCTATATACTTGAATGGCATCGTGCAGGCATACTGAAAATGGGAGAACTGATAACGACTGATGGTATAAAATCCTTTTGTGCTCTGAAAACTAAATTTCAATTAGGGGAATATCAGTCTTTTAAATATATGGCTATAAGAGACTTTCTATCCCGTAAGACCGGGGGGACAGCTGGCTTCTCTAGAGTAGACCTCATTGACAAATTACAAAATTCCACTCTGCCCAGGATCGGATACATATATACTAAATTAGTTAGTTTGATGCCTGACGACATGCTCGCTACTGCCAATAAATGGCAAAAGAAGCTAAATATCTCTTTTTACACATTTAACCAAGCTGTGCAATCAGCCAGGAGTGCTTTACTATCAGCTAAACTGCAGGCACAATTTTTTGAAACCGCTTTCTTCCTATATATTACACAGGGCAGAGTTGCGAAATGGGGAATGGGGGCAGGAACGCTCTTCCCAGGTTTGCAGAGTTCAGGGTGGACTTGATTCATATGTTCGCTACTTGTCCCCAACATTCACCTTTATTGGGCCAGATAGAAGACTTTTTTGGTAAAGTCCTGTCACAGGAAATTCAAGTAACGCCCCAACTGTTTTATTAGGCACACAAGAAAAGTTCAGCAGAACGAACGGAGGCACACTTATCTTTGTAGCTATGACCATTCTGCGTCTCTGTATAACTTAATCATGGAAGGACCCCAACCCTCCATTATTCTCCCACTGGAAAGCTTGATTGATCTCTACTTGTAATATGGAAAAGGCTATATTCTCCAAAATGGGCAATAGGGGAAAAAAAGGGTTTGCTATCTGGCAACCACTATCCGCTTGGCTTAGATAGATAGACTTAACAGGGGCTTCAGCTATTTAAGTGATAGTTCTTGTTCTTCTGAGGGATATTTAGTGTACCCACAATAATGTCTGATCTCGTCTGATTTTAGTTAAGATATTCTTGTATTCATACTGGTGATGCCATAAATACGTTTTAATGTTATAGGCTATATTGTACAGTTATATCTACTTTTATCAGCCATTCTTTCTTTCTTTCCTTTCTTTTCTTTTTTCTTCTCTTCTCTGTCTCTGTCTTTTTCCCTTGGTTCACTGTTTTCTCGATTCTCGAAACATTAGACACTGAATACCTGTAATAGGTTACTTATCAACAAGTGCCTACTCTGATGTTTTCAGTGTCGGGGGTGGGGCGGAGGGAGGGTAGGGGGAGGCACATGTTCGAAAAGGTTTTTCATCCTTGTATTTGTCTTTTGTACTTTCAATAAAAAAAGGAAGCACATAGACTATAGGTTTATTTATTATAAAAGCATCAGATACCGCAATCAGTGTTTCCACAGGTTCCAGGGAAAAATAAAATAAATAAATAAAATAACACATGTGATTAATGCTCTTTCTGGAGAAGTATATGTGATTTTGTCTAGGGGCTGCTTTGAGGGTGCATCAATTACCCCAGAGGTTTAATATGTATGCTGTAAGGAATGTGTCCCCTGTAGACCGCACTGCACATTAACGTATTTGGGGTCAGATTGTGACTGTTTTTTCCTAGGAGATATCCTTTTGTTACTTGCAGTTTATAAGTTTAATTCCTAACCTGGCGCTGTGGTTATTAAAGGCGTTACATAAAACAGCTCGAGGACTGTATACTATTGATATGCACAAAGGTTGTTTAGCAGAGGGTCTGACAGGCTGTGTCTACAGTTTGCGGGTCTATGGGCTATGTAACATTTTCCTAGATGGTGTTTTACGTATACCCTGTGTAAGGATGCATGTCTCTATGTAATATGTATTTACTTTTTCTAAGGTGAATGTAACAAACGGTAATACCTTGTTTATGAGCACTAGTTTTAAAACCGTCGTTTTTGATTTAACCCCCGCCACAGGCCCTCTCGGAATTAACTATCACAGATGAAGAAATGCACGCCCAGCAGCCAGGTATATGTATTTAGAGTTGTGTAGTTCTGGGTAGTTTTTGTACAAGGGTGTCTCAGAAACTCTGCTTTTCTAATGGTATTCTCATGCATGTGTGATTTTATAGGTTATGATGCCGAACTACAACTAGATCTTGACGGTTTAGAAAGGTACCAGGGGGCTCAAGACGCGTCATTGTGCATGCCGGAAAACACCATTCTTACAGGTAAATAAAAAAATGACAGAGTTCTTTAAACTGTCTAAGACTTAGGTGGTGTTAGATAAAAAACCACAGCGGTGAACTATAGGAGCGCACCTCATATTGGACTGCTAAGGCCTGGTTTATTCTGCAAATGTGATTATCTTTTTCTTTACAGGACCCACGGAGTCATGCACGGACGGCGGGGGTGCGCAAGAGGCTGAGGAGTTGCAAACAAAAAATAAACGGCTAAAGAGGAAAGCTTCAACATCTAGAAAGGGCTCGATGACAAAGAAAGGAGCGGGGAAAAGACCTCTAACAGGTGTGTTTTTCACAAACGGGTGCCAAAAAAACCAAACTCTCTAGGTTTTATTCTCTCAAGCAGAAAAGACCGCTGGTACGTAGTACTGGGTGTATAAAGTGGAGGTGGGGTGTCTGTGGTTCCTTATTGTTTCTAATATATATATGTTTATGTTTACATTCTAGGAGCGGCACATAAGCTCTCTGGAGAAGATCTGTGTAAGGCTAAGAGGACTGTGACACCTATAACCGACATGACAAAGACAGTCCAGAACACGGGGCCTGCGGCAAAATGTGTGAGTACACATGTACACCAGCAGAAACACGGCTCAGACTTTACACACATCCAACAGAGAACCACCACAGCCATGAAATGTCAAATCAGTACCCCTCCCAACATGGTGAACCCTTTCCAGACGCAAAAGGGAATCGCATCTCGAGCAAGCCCACTCTTAAGAAGAAGCAGATGGACTCGGAGTCCCAAGCAGTCCATTTAGACCTCAAGAAGAAGAAAAAGATAGTCCCGGAGTCCCAAGCTGCCCCTTTAGATCTCAACAAGAAGCAGGTGGTCCCAGAGTCCCAAACTATGCCTTTAGACCTCAAGAAGAAACAGGTGGTCCCTGAGCCACAAACTACTCCTTTAGATCTCTCATTAAAAAATGCTCACAAAGGGAATGAACCCTCTACCACCACGATCTCTAAGGGGCCAACGGCTGTGACGCCGGTTGCAGAATATCTGTTGCAAACCCAAACCCCTAAAGTCAACCGCCTCTTGAGAAAATATCTTAAGAAGAAGCAAGGGCCCCCTATGCTACAAATAGAAACAGTGAAAGAATTCTTAATCAAACCTATTACACCGCAGGACCCTTCCCATACTCTGAAACCCTCTGTAGTTTCAAATAAACTAGCGGTGCAGGTAGAGGAGAGCCCTCCAGACCAGCCATCCAAACCATCTATAATCATTCTTGACAGGTTTAAGAACTCAGCGTCTAAAAATGCTCAACCCTTAGGAGCACCTTATACCAGCAGCAGGGCGTGTCTCAAGGCACTGACAGGGTTGGTAGACAGCTTTGGTAGACACCGCAGAAGCAGCGCACGAGGGGCCTTCTAACACGCACAATGGGGATTTGCACATGCCGATTACACGTTCACCCGGCCCCATCCCCGACAATTCCTTCACTGCTAGGACCCTCGATTATTTTGACTGCCATTTACCTCCCCATGCCCTATGTCCCCTATCCCCCCACCAGAAGCATACGACCCAACCAGCCCCGCGTCCAGTGTAAGCCCCGCATCACCTCCATCAATATATGACAATAACAGTATGGGCGGGGGTCGACTGTCTAGATCTGAGTTTGCAGGTGTCATTTAGTGAGGCCCCTTTCCCTACCGCCCCAGGGTGTTCGCACTGGGACCCTGTTTCTATGATCCCCCCGGGCCCTCCTTTACAGAATGGTGTTGCGACAGTCGGTGTGAGAGAGGTCGTTATACAACCCAATGGGGTGTTTATCCCTAATCCGCTGCAATAAGATTCTGTAAACCCAAAAGAGGTACTAGGGCCGCATGTGAAAGATATAGAGATGGCGGTCAGAAAGCTAAAATGCCAAGCGAACGCCCCAACCTTAAAATGGGGGATGAGTGGTAGCGAGTACAAGGTCAAGATGGAGGTGCAGCGGAAGATACTGCAAATGGTTGACCTGTGTAAAAGAGTGATCCTCCAAACGTGTCAAACAACTGTGTCAGACATATGGGGTATACCGGTGTGACTAGGCCTACACCGCCCCCTAAAGACTCCCCGTGCCCCGGGTATTACTGAAAGTACACATAAATCAAAATATAGCAGTAAGGTCCAAACTGTACTGACAAAGTCCCTGCGCTTCTTACGGTTGCTCAGGTGTAAAAAGTACATAGAGCCCCTCAAACAGGGTCACTCAGTTTCACGAACGGCGCCTGAAGCACATACAACAGTACCAAGCACCCTCCAATACACAGGTTTAGGAGAGAAAACCCCAAGGGGCGGTCCTTTGAAGGGCTCTGTTGGTAGAGTGGCGATACTCCATCACCTGGAACACACAGAAGGGCTGGGGGTGGGTCTGTAGCAGAGGCCTCCATGAGTACGTCGCACACAGGTACAAACCATACTGTTCAGATAGGCGGGGGGAGGTTGCCTGGAAAAGCATGGTTCCCATAAAAAGCAAAAGTGGGCTGATAGCGCTAAACAGCGCAGGCGTTTAATAAGTAAACTCAAGAAAGCCAGAATATGCGCTACATGGCGGCTTAAAACACCCCCAGAGCACGTGCTAAGCCAGAATCCTCAAAATGATACAACAGCGAACTCCCCAGCAAGTCAAATTCCTCAAGATGAGGATTCAGGGCCCGTCTATTTAGAGAGCGTTAGAAGCTACAGTCGTACTGTAGAGAGATGTATCGCTACAGAACACTACAAGGAGTTGAGGTTTGTTAACCTACAGCAGATAAGGTCCTCAGATCATGAGGTTTTAGCCATACATCAGGCTGTGCAAGCACTCAGAGAGGTTGTTATGCGATGTGGGTCTTTTAAAACATTTTAAATATGGTGTATGTGGCAGCATAGAAATACAGAGTCTGAATGCATGTTTTAAAAATGCCTTTATTTTAAATGTTCATCATTAAACGTAGACACATTACGTGCCCTTACAATTTTGACAAACGCTATATTCTGTTTCCACAGGTCTGACTGAGGCCCGTGTGTTTTCTTTTACATTTTTCACAACTAGACTGTCATTGTTAACAAGGTCACTCGAATATAGATTTCAGAAATTTCTAAACGCCACACCCTCCGACATTTTACTCATAAAATAAATACTGTGTTACCCGCATGTGATGGCTAACGAATCCTGGACCCTTAGCTTGTTATATTCAACCCTCGCTGCGGCTTTTTGAATTTGAATATGGGCTGTGTATAGATACTGTGTTCGGGGAACTCAGCTGTACTGTCAAACACTGTAACCTTGTCACTATCTATAAACAAGGCCGCCCAGTGTGTTCCACCCTTGTAATGAGGATCGGTGTTTAAGACTAGGGTGCGTGGTCTTTCTGGCCCTCTTTCGGCTGGTAACCCGTCGCTAGGGAAAACACCTAAAAAGTATTTCCTAGCATATTTATGCCTGCTTAAGAAGTCCTGTATCTGCACAGTGTCCATTTCACAAATGTTTTAGAGATAGTCAAACAAAATCTGTCTGGCGTGGTTGATCTGAATGATGCTGTCAAATACCGAGAATACAACCATGTTCACATTCGCAGGTAGCGGATTACTAAATCGTACTTCAGCTTTTAGATTGCTGTTTTTGACCAGATTGTAGTGATCACCGTCTTTCATGTCAGGAGTCAGGTCGAATGCAAAAAGCGTGTATCTGGCCCCATAGCCTTCTCTTGACACGGCTACCCGCAGTCCCGTAGATGCTTCCCGCTTATCAAAACCAGCCCCTGATATTCCCTGATGTAGTTGGGGGTTCTAAAATTGGGTGAGTAGGCTTTTGCAGGAATCACAGTGCCCTCAGGGACCAGCGCAGTGTAGTTGTTTCTGTAGTGCTTAAAATTGAAGGGATTTGGTCGTAGACGCCGCTAAAAGCTGTATTGTCCACAAATCCGATGATAAGCTTGGGTAGTTGTCCCAGAAATAAATTCTGTTGCGGAGTTAATCGGGTACTGGCAGAGATGCTGAATACATTCAGAGCTACTCTTTCCATCGTGTACTTGGCATTTGATATTTGCAAAGCATCGACGTGAGCTAATCTGATGGACACTTTCACCCTCTTTACAAATAAACTCGCCGACAGTATGTCCAGCTTGTACTGGTCCGCATCCCCGCTGATGAGACAGAATGAGTCCTTGTTGCGAGTGAGCTTGATCTTAAGATCAATTCTGTTGATGAGCAGTTTATCTTGGAAGAAGAGGTCTGAATGTGTGCGGCCCAGGAGGTCAAACTGGTGACTGCCCGCTGCAAAAACCTGCTCTTTTACAAGGGTGGGCGCAGTGCTCCGCTCCGTCCACGGAGTGTGCGTAGTACTGCCCACTTCACGCTGCGCAAAGTAGGCGTAGCAGGGGCAGACTACGCACACCCCGCGGTGAAGCAGAGTTGCCCGCCACCCACCTCCCTCCTGCCCTCATTTTACAATTATTACAAACATTAAAGAAAAATTACTTACCTGAGCTGCCGCGTCTCGGGGCTCCATCTTGCTGCTTCCTGGATAGCTTCTCCCTCACGAATGCACATGGGAGGCGGGTGGCGGGTGGCGTGTAGTGAGGCTACGCAAAGTGTGCGGGTGGGTGTAGATTTGCCCCCACACCGTATTGCTTCACGTAGCCTCACTACACCCACTACGCCCAGGGCTGCTCTTTTTACAAATCCCTGATTGTCACCGTCCAACTACTTGGCTTCAAAGTGTTTGTATGTGTCCTTGTAGAAGAGCCCCGCTGAAAACTGCGTGTCGAGGGCGTCGCTACTGTAATTTAGAATGCTCTTGAGGTAGGCTCTGTAGGCGTACCTGTTATCGCTATGTGTGATGAGAAGATCGCCAAGGGTGATGTCCACCTGATTAAACACGGTTGCTAGGGGGTGAGCGATCGTCGCCACTTTAGCATCTGCTGCTATGTCGGAACATCCGCTTTTACGATTTAACACATGAGATGGAGTAGCGTGTTGTTGAGATCCAAATACATATCCGTGGACCCAGATGCATCAAACTCTATAGGGGGTAGAGGCGTCAAAGCGGCTAAAGGTGATACCTCCATGAAGAAGCTGTTTTTGATGCTGGTCTGCGTGGGCTTTTGAGTAAACAAGTGTAACTCGGATTTGACGCACTCGCCCGATGCACAATGTACAAAGGCTATGCTTTAGTTTGCACTGCTTTAAAAAATATTTACTTTAGAGGCGGTCCTCTTCTTCTTCGAAGCTCTCTTCCGTCTTGGGGTTTTTCTGAGCGCGCTTTGAAGAACTCCTCCTTTACTTATAGGGGGCAGGTGGCCCTCTGCGTTTCGAAGCGCGGTGCCTCCTTTTAACACTCGTGCGAGGCCTGTACACGAAACCAGCACCTTCTTGCGGCTGTTTTTTCATGCACTTGGCAACCGCCGAAGTAACAGACCCAACCACATCCTGCGCAATGTTCATAGCCACCACTGTTTTAAAATTTCATAGCCTCTTCTCAAGAAGGGCATAACTCTTCTAAACAGACTGCGGAAGAAACCTCCTAGACCAGCCCCGTACATAACCGATGACCCTTGAAAGTACGGAGGGCCTCCATATCCGGCCTGGTTTCGGTAATAGTCCCTGTACATAGATAGGTGCCCGTAGTTTTCACAACCACCATGATGACTGATTAATAGCCTCTGTCGCGTCTCAGCCTTAAATGAAGCTCAACAATAACTTTGCTGTACGGGACGGACTGATCATCGAAGATCATAATTGAAATAGTGTCAAAATGGTTTTTAGAAACTACGACGTAGTCGGGTTGGTTGAATTGAATATTGACCATCGTATCATTTTCACCCTGTACATGGACCCATCTTAACCAGCTGTGAGTAACTATCGCCGATCCTCTGAGCCTCTACAATATCGCTATACACATAGAGCGTGTAGAACCCCCCATTAATATCAGGGCACGTGTGATCCTGTCCGGTCGGGCTTTTCGCATGCTGTACTGTGCCTAAAACTCTTCTTAATTTACCAGAGCAGTTAAACGATGTGGTGCGATTAGGGGCTTTAAGAAACACCTTCCTTCTGACGTTATCTAGCGACAGATGACTATTCGTATATGTTTCGATGCTGGCTATGGATTTGTTGATGGCATCGACAACACTTGAAATGGTTGGGTAGTAGCCGTATGGGATGCTCTCGTGCATGCTCACAGGGTCCTGCTCACGCTTTTTGTAAAACCTGGCCTCGCTCTGTAAAAATGTATTCCAGGTTCTAGGGTATTGGATTTCAGTTAGGACTACCTCCCAATCCCCTTTCAGGTCCACAGGCTTAGCAAATTTCACGGTATGATTAAAAATCTGTTTTTCGGGGAACATGCCCTTAGAAGCGTTGGACGGCAGGTTGATATAAAAGGGCGTTGTCTCCATCTTAACAGCAGCTTTTAGACGGTCCTTAGCTCACAACCCCTTCAGGGAGCTGGCCAACACCCAGCTGTTAAATTTCTCCAGCCAGACCCTCCATTTGACATATGCTTGGCTATTAGCACCTCTACCTTTCCTGTTCAGAATCTTTTGAACCCTATACACCCTGTGCGGCTCGTCGGGTATCCTTTGTAACTCTTCCTTGTAAAAGACCCCCGACACCGCTTCCCCATCGTACTCTTTTAACCTGTAAATATACATTCCTTCTTTAAGCTCCACACTTTCCACTATAAATTTTTCGTCACTAAAAGTCTGATGGTAGCCCTTCGTAAAGACCCCTTTCAATTTTTAAATCCTTACTTGATCACCTTTGTAGCAAAATTATGCCCGTACACCGTACACTGTTCTCCAAACAGAACAGAATTATTAGGAGTTACCTCTACGGTGCTGTTTTGATGGTCTAGTGATAACTGGCATTATATACAGCTAAAAAAGCCTGTAGAACATCAACGCATCTGTAGGTGTTGTGGGTCGTAAAATACCTCCACATCTTAGACTTTAAAGTTCTGTTAAACCGCTCTACGACCGCTGCATTTACCTCCGTGTGTGTTACAAAATGTTGAAACTCATGGTGCTTTAATAATTTCTGAAATGCCTGGTTTAAGAATTCTTTACTGGTGTAGTTTTTGAGGATTTCAACTCTTCTCGAAGATGGCTTGAAAAGCGGCAGTGACGCCAGCCCCACTGTTATCACGTAGCGCTTCTGCATAGGAGTAGTTGGACAAGACTTCTATGATGGTTAATATATAAAGAGCGTCGCTGTTCTATTTTGCTACATCTTGAAGGCTGATAATATCCGCCTCCCATTGATAATTTATTTGCGCATTAACGATTGTAGGGCACCTCTTAAAGCATCTTCTGGTGGGCCTATGGAGTGAATATGCCTCCTCTCCTGATAACCATGTCTTCACCAGGTCTCTGCTTACAGGCTCGTTTTCATCTACAGCTCTTCTATACAGAGCTTTGGCGCATCCCAAGCTGCCAACTCCTCTTGGATCATAATAAAGTTTTCATAACCGCGCCCCCGGCATGTTATCATCTGCTATACCACAGGCAATGAATGACGCTTGTTTTGTGTAAGGAAATTTTATTAAAAATAAAGAATATCAACAAAACATAAACAGAAGGTACTTTACATTTTCATAGTAAGCGTTGTAAGGACAGATTAACACATAGTCACCGTGCTGTGTAACATTCTACTGGCTGGTTCTAAATGCACACTATCATGTAACATTAAATAAGACCTTATTTAAAATAGTCTTCGTGGGGCCAAAGAGCCTATTTTTCTATTTTTTTATACAGATTACACCTACGCCTTTCTACGAGTCTTTCTATCATCTTTCTATCAAAAGCCGTGCACATCCCCTTCATACATGGTATTTTTAAGCTCGGTTATGGGTGTATCGAATCTCATTGAGTGCCACTGACAAGATCCTCACCATCTAAGGGTGGACATACTTCTTTTCAGTGTACAGCCCGTACACAACCCTTATCAGTTTATACACCTTGTACGGGTCTAACAAACTGCAAATATATAGTATTGTTCTTGTTCTGTATGATTCGCACAAACATTTGTGCACCACCTGCTGAGGATCGTTAATTTGATGTCCGTGACAAAGGTTGTAATAGTCGAGCTTGACACAGTTTAGTATCACTGCAGCGGCGAAACCTTTAACACACGGCATGGCTTTGTAGGACACTCCTGGATCATCCTTTTCACACGCGCCGTTCTTAGAGCCGCATACACACTTGTTGCACCCATCACTGTTTTGGCATGTGGAACTTTCTGCCTGCTTTGAACACCACAGACAATTGAAAATGTACTTGTTCGCTTTTGCAGGCTGCCACTCTGCCGCAGGTTTCTTTGGGGTTGCTCTCTAGGGTTCAAAAGACGAAAGATTGACAGTCTGTTAGTTGAAGAAATAAAAGACATCATTACGTAACTGACTGCTCATAACATTTATACAAACCTCCGCATTTTCACCGTCCTCTGCGGCGGCTCTGAAATCTTGAGAGTCGCTAATGTCCTGCGATGCCCCATCATCTTCGACGCTTGTACCCGGTTGTTGCACAACGACCTTCTCAAGAGCCGTGTCCTCCTGAAAGCCTATGTCTTCATAGGCGGGTTTGTTAGGAGGTGCTACAGCTTCTTCACCATAGCGCATTATGAAGAAGGTGCATCCAGCTGGGGTTGCTCTCTAGGGTCAAAAGAAGAAAGATTGACAGTCCATTAGCTGAAGAAATAAAATACATCATTATGTACCCGACTGCTCATAACATTTTTACTAACCTCCGCATTTTCACCGCCCTGTGCGGTGGCTCTGAAATCTTGTCTTCATAGGCATGTGTGTTAGGTGGAACTATAGATTCTTCATCTTCCTCCATGTCCGTGAAACAGAGGCCCGCATACATGCTGCCACTACACGAGCCTTCACTCTCGCTGCTGTCGCCCTTAATGGGGGACATCGGCATACGCAATCCTTGAGACTGAAAGCTTCCATACGCTGACAAAGGTCATTGCCAAAAGCAGTAAAGTCACAGCCGATATCCTTAGCTGTTTCTTGTTGAGCATTCTTGTCCATTACCAGGGGTGTTGAGCTGCGGTAATATCTATCGATAGTGGGCTGGGTGCCACCCAACATGGGCCTTTTCACGAGCTGGTTGTATCTCTTCATTTTGCTATGGGCACCTTTTCGTATTCAGGTGTCTGCTTGCTGTACAAGGCCTTATATGTATCCTAAACAACCCCTAAAAGGGGCATGTACCTCTACACCACAACATGGCCAGCCTCCGTCATAGGGCTCTGGTTCGCTGCTGTCTCCCAAAACAGCCCCGCCATATGACAGGCCGACCCTTGGGGCAAATGGTCACCTACATCCATCATGAGGGTTTGGGACCTGTCACTTTTAGTGCAAGGGGCGTGGCACCTGTCACTTTTGGGGACACAAGTTTGATGAGCAATGGTATCCTGACTTACTACTGATAATGTATAGAGGCTGTCAATGGTGGCTGGTTCCGCTGCACAACATCAATGTTGATTGTTGCAAGTTTGCCTCTTGGATTATTCTCATGCTTTGACCTTCTTAACAACAGCACACCTGAACAGGCTGAAAAAACTAGGATTCTCCCATGCACCTTTTAAGCCCATTCAATCACTTCATACTGACACTTGTGTAATTGTAAACATTTTGCAATGTTTAGCAAACCAAAAAAAAGACCTTTACAAACACTTGACTGAGACAGGAGTGTGTTTTTGCTATTAGGCTTAGGAGCCAGGGAGACATGGAGAAATTTGTGACATCCTTGTGGCTTGGAATGTTTCTGTTCAAGACGAGCGTTCCTCTAGTTACCAACTGATGCAGGTCCCACCTTGAGTGTACAGCTCCACCAAGGTGCTGCCAACAAAGAATCAGAAAATCTTACCTGAGTCTGAGCGTGAATTTATCAAGAAGCCATATACAACATAATGTTTGTCCCACGCAAACTAGCAGTAAAAGCTTCCAATATCTTCAGTTTGCCAATGACACTTCTGTCAATCATTTACAAGTGTGAACGCCCTGGAAGCATATAATCTGCAAAACGTTGTATTTGTTCTAAAACTAAAATACTGGTCTCTTCACAGAGTAAGTTTCAGTTTACTTGCTAATTACTAAATGCTTACCTCCCAATGCGCTAGAGCACCAGGAGACTCCTGCAGCACGGGATGCTCCCAGGCAAATCCCGGGCCAACGCGGGCCCACCTGTGTCCATCTGGGCTGGGTGAGGCTGGGCTGGGCTACTCCTCTAATATCGCCTGCTCAGGTGGAAACCATTTTTTCAGCTCACTTTTCCTCCTAGTTACATACATTTAAAACTTTGCTCTTCCATTTTTTTCCTCATGCGGGGAGGTTTCTGAATTATTTTAAGCAGATCAATATAGATTGCAAGGGGGAGTGAGTTTTTATACTATTCCCTGCCGTATGAGGTGTGTCATATTTTAGGATTGAAATTTATTTTATTGATTTTATAAGTCCTCTGACAGGTACTGTATGCAAGATTGACACATTTTGTCAAAATGTGGTAATTGTTGTGTAGCTGTTGCAGTTAGATTCTCCATACACAAATGTCCCAAACCCTATGCAACCAATCCAAATGTGATGGGACGTTTTCGTGCCCCACCTAGCAAGTAGGATTTGTTTAGCTGCCCCCAGGAGTAAAGTGATCGATTTACCCTTATATGATTGCAGCTGGAAAATGAGGGTATTGGGATGACCTAGGAGTTTATAGCTTGGAAAATTGTGCATGTCCGTCTGATACATGGTGTTAGCCACTTCTAAGACCTTGGACCAAAAGAGGTCCAGTTTCAGACACTGCCATAGAATGCGTGTAAGTGTACCCTGTTGCCTGCAGTGACACCAACATTGCCCATCCCCAAAGTGATTCCAGACAGCTAACCTGGCCGGGGTATGGTACCAATAGTGAGCGATTTTAGGAGCATTTCTTTGCTAGTCGTGTTAAGTGCTGAGGTACATGCCCGGTGTAGGATGTCACTCCATTTCTTGTTCGTGAATGGATGTTCGCATTCTCTCTCCCACCGTGCATGAGCCGGTGAAGCAGGGGGATGGGACGGCATTATAAAAAACAAGTAGATATCTGAGAGTAGCTTTTTATCATTTGCTCACTTTAGGATCCACTTCTCAAAACCCGTCAATACTCTGCTAGCATGAGTGTGGATTCAAGGCTGTGTAACCCAGTGAGCCATCATCAGTATTGCCAGCGCGCGGTTTCCGGCATACCGTAGCAGGTTTGCAGTGTGCAGAAGTCCATAAGCCCATTTACATCGAACAGGTCCCCTATATGTATGCAGTTGGCCTCCTGCCATGCCCCAACCGTCGCCCGTAGCCACTGGTGGAAAGTCTGGATTCCCTATGAAAGATGTCAGTGGCAAGATGAGGGTAGAGAGAACGTGTCACAATTGTACCCTATCCCATACAATATACACTGAATTTGTTTGTTCACACTCCCTATCCCATACTCCCATTGTAGCCCAGACTACTGGGGAAACATACATTCCCTTCGAGCCATGGTATCTTCCAAATATGTGTAGCCGCAATAGCTTGATAGATGAAACCAATGCTTTTCTGTGAGTGAATGAGATCATTCTACCATATAGCGGAGATGCGCCGCCTGGTGGTAGCAGCGTAGGTTCTGGACACCCAAACCCTCGGCAGACATAGGGAGATCCGCGCAACCTCTGGCCATCCTCATGCATCTTCCCTCTCGGATGAAATCCCATATGTATGACTGTATCCTGTCTACGACCCGCAGGGAAGGTTGAATAGGCAATGTTTGCATGATATATAGGACCTAAGGGAGAAGCGTAATTTTGACCACTGACAAGCGTCCCAGCCTCGAGAGTTTGTGGGTTTTCCACTTTGTGAGGTCATTCCTTGCCAGTATTCTGAGGTTCCCATAGTTGTATGTGGCAGTAGCTGTGAGTGTGGGGTATATCTGAAACCAAGGTACAGTATATCACCCTCTGCCCAACAGTACAGGAGTTGATGACTAATTAGAGTACGCTCTGTCTCTGAAATGGTCAGGTCGTGGATTAGGGGTTTCTGGGGGTTGATTTTAAATCCAAACGCATCCGAGAATGCAGCCAACTCCATTGAGATGGCCTCGAGATGTGTACAGGTGGATAAGAGTCAAAGATATATCATCTGCATAAAGCATTATATAGTGCTCCCTTCCCCCATCTTTATGCCGTAGATCTGCCAGTTGGTCCTTATTTGTTCCGCAAAAAACTCCATATAAAGCGCAAGGAGCAAGGGGGACAGGGGGCAACCCCGTCTAGTCCCCCTCTCTAGTGGAAACATGGATGATCGTATCCCGTTCACCCATATGTTAGCTTTGGGGGCGGTATTGCATGATTAAATACAGCCTCATAGTGGTGGCCCAATGCCCACCCGCTCCAACTCCCGGCACAAGAATGGCCAGTGCGCTCGGTCACATTTTTTCTCAGCATTGACAGTCAGCAAAAGTGTTGGGACACGTGTCCTGTGTGTCTTATCCAATAGATGTCTTATCCAATAGATGGCACAATCTTTTTGTGTTGTCACTACACCCTCGCTCTAAGATTAAACCCTCTAGGTCGGAGTCAACCAGCCCTTGTACATGGGGGCGAGCCTGTATGCTAAAATACTGGTGAAGATTTTCAAATCGACATTGAGGAGGGAGATTGGACGATACAACACACAATCACTGGGATCTTTGCCCATTTTGGGGATTACTGTGTTAGTTGCCTGGACCATCAAATCCGACATCCTGACCTCCCCACTCAGTGTGCTATATAGTCTGGCTAAAAATGGGGCAACCTGGAGGCCAAACAGTTTATAGAACTCAGACCCATACCTATCTGGGCCTGGTGCTTTGTTAGATTGTAGTCTGAATTGCTAGAAGAAGCTGCTGTATGGCGATGTCTTTTTGCAACGCTGCAAAGGTGGTCTCTTCCAGCACAGGGGGAGGTGCCGATGCTAAATAAATGTCAGTGTCTGCATCTCAAAGCTTCTCCGCCGTATGGAGATTCTTATAGAAGCCTCGCAAATCGTTGGCTATATCCCTGTCAGAAGAGCCCATAGTGCCATCTGTCCTCTGTAACTCGGAGACAATGTGATCTTCCAGCTGTGGGCGAAGACGATGCGCTAGCATGAGTCCTGCTTTATTACTTTTGGCATATTCTAGGAAGGACATAATCCACTCTTCCCATGTCTATATGGCACTCAACTGCTTCTTTGCTGCAGTCAGTTGGCAGCGGATCACTACAGAACCAGACCTAGCGTGGGCTGACTAGTTCTTTAATCAGAGATTCCAACTGGTGGTGTTTCGCCTTTTGTTCCCTATTATTTTCTATTGCTAAGCTTAAAAAATGTTCCCTCAGAACCACCTTCAGGGTTTCCTACAATGTATGGATGGTTGTCTCAGGAGTGTTCTGTTCTAGGTAGGTATGTATAGCTGATTGTGTGTTTGTTCTTATTGTATCATGGGTCAGAAGTTTTGTGTTGAGTCACCAATGAAAGGGGGTGGGCGTTTGTCCTCTGTCATTAAACAGCAGGAGGAGGGAGAAGTGATCCGAGAGGGACGCCTGCCCGATTTCTACCAAGAGTGTATCACGGGTGACCCCAGATGTCGCCAAGAAATAATCTATGCACGCATATGTCTGGTGGGATGCCAAGAAGAATGTGTAATCTACTGTTGTGGGGTGCATGTGTCTCCATACATCCATGAATCTTGCTTCACTCAGCCACTGTCTAGTGCCTTGTGTAAGATCCCCATCATTTTCTGATCTTGGGGCCGATCTGTCCCTGCTAGGGTCCATTGCTATATTGAAATCTCCTCCCACCACCATTTCCTTTCCGGGGAGGTAAGCAGCAGGCCCATGGTCTTTTCCAGAAATGCCTCCCGTCCCTCATTTGGGCATACATTGTTGCAATTGTGTATTTAGCGCCATGCAAAATAACCTCCAACGCCAACAACATACTGAGTATTTCCGCAAGGACTTGCCCCCCCTTCCCCGCAAAATGCATTGCAAACAGAATTGCTACACCACCCTTTTTGGTAGTCCCTGATGAAAAATACTGCTGATTGAACCAGTTGGATCATAGTCTCCCCAAGTCACATTGGAACAGGTGAGTTTCTTGTAACATGCAAATATCGCATCTTGAGTCCTTAAGGAGGGTGAGAACTGCTAGCCTCTTAGCAGGGACATTAAGGCCCCGAACATTTAGGCTAAATAAGGACACCACCAGGAGTACTCATATGGGGCAACTTCTGGTCTGTTCATTGTAGACCACACCAACCAGACCACCCCGTGTATGGGCCCAGAGTAGGGGAACACTCAAGGTATAAGAGAAATAGGCAGGGAATGAAGCAAACAGGTATAGAGCAACAATAGTAAAACCATGAACTTCCCCCAACTGGGGGCACTCGGAAAACAATAGAAGATGGGGCCCATGTTGTTAGCCAGCTCTATCGCCATCAAACATCAATGAAGTGGAGCCCCGCCAAACTCTTTCCTTGTGCACAGCAGAGAAGGTGAATGTTGTTTCAGATCAAGCAAATGTGGGGGCCAAATGCCCAAGAGAGGGGCAGATCCCTGCTACCTCTCATCAGTGTTCGTCTGCACTGTCCACCTGGCCTTCTTTTTGGTGCAGCTTGTGGAGTAGCCGAGAGTGCTCCTCCTGACTATTGGCATCAGTGGACATGCTCAGGAGATTCTGGCTTCATCAAGAGGTGCTGCGGTTGCCCCAATATCCTACCTCTGTCCTACGACTTTGTGACTCTGGATGCCCTTCCTGTCTGAATTGGGGAATGACTGTTAATTTCTGAGCCCTTCCAGCGTTCGAAGCATCACAACCTCCTTCTTCCACACAAATTGAAGGCGAAATAGGTGACCCCACTTGTATCGTATTTTCTGGAGCTGCAAGAAATCCCTGAGAGACTTGAGGGCCCTATGGCACTGGACCATTATCGACAAGAAATCCTGGTAAAGCATGATCTTATGGCCCTCAAGTCTATATATTTCAAGTTTCGGGTTGCCGCCATAATCGCATCCTTCTGGCCATAGTAATGTAAGCAAGTAAGTATATCTTGTGGTTGGCCTGGCCTTACTTCTGGCTTGCCCGCTCCATGTGTCCAGTTCAGAACAATTTCCTGATCTGGTTGTTTTGATGCCACATGTTTAAAAAGACCAATGCTGAAGTCCTCCAGACTGCCAGTGCCTGCCTGCAAAAGTTTGCCCTTAATTTGGATATTAGGGTGCCTGGACCTGTTTTCCAGGTCTTCTATCTAGTAGTTGAGTTCTGAATTGTGTTCATGAAGTGACTGCTATTCCTGGTGGTGACCTTATTACATTTCCCTGGCGTCCTTGTTTTGTTCCCCTGAGGCCATTCTTTGATCAAGTCCAACATCTTGTCAGATCCCTTTAATGTCGGAGGTTATGTCACATTTGAGGCCTGCGTAATCATTGCGGAGGGTTTCAAAGAGCTGTTCAAGGAATACTTTAGCGGGGGAATTCATCTGTCCCCATCTCTCTATTCTGAGCCAATTTGCCACTTGATACGAATCTCCTGTCTCTGAGGCCGCATCTGACTTTTTTGTAGCAGACTTGGTGAGCACGTCTTTCTTTGCTGATCAGTAAGAGGACATGGTCACTGGCTGGCAAGCGGTATCACTTTGTAGTATCCTGGTCTGCTAACATGATGGTGTGGCTCAGTGGAACCCTGCAAGGGCCCCGATGGTGCTCAGGTGACCTAATCTCTGCTTTCACCCCAGTCTCTTAGCACCGCCTACAGATGCCGGTTCGTGTTCCATTTCCTATGTCTTTCTTGCGGCCCCACCTGGGATGTCTATAGCCATGTGCAGGGGTCCAACATGTCCTGTGCGATAGTCTGCCACCAGGAGGCCATTACACACATTATCCAGGGACAGCCGGTCGAAATCATGTAGTCTGCAGAAGGCTGCCACTGTGCACCCTCATCCCCGCTCAGGATCTGTGTTACATATGCCAGGGAAGATGGGACCACCGGGTTTTGGTCACTCTTACCATCACTTGTTGCTGGTTCTGTGGAGCTCACCAGCTGCCCCTGGGACCTCGTCCATTCAGGAACCCACAAGCTCCTTCACCCAGCTACAATGAACAGGCCTACAACAAGTCTCGGGGAGATTAACGGCTCCAGGGCAGGCCGGCCAATAACAATATGGCCGCAGAAGATCCTTGCCCCGCAGCCCCAAAATGGACAGCTGGCTGATTCAAGTTGGGCACACCTCTGGTTGCCCGCTCACAGGCCACAGGACATGCAAGCAGCTCCCAGCCCACTCATTGACGGAGCCTCGACAACATCCCACCTCTGCCTCTATTCGTGGGCCCGGGATCCGTCAGCTCGCCCAGCCCCAGGTTTGATGTCCTCCTGCGGAGTCCGCTCCCCGCCCCCCTTTAGCTCCACTGGCGCTGACAGCACAACTCATGTTTGTCAGTAGGAGAGAGGGATGAGTCAACATCTGCCACCAGGTATGGGCAAGTACACACTTAGGAAGCCGCAGGCCTCGCAGGCCAGGAGACACGCCCGTCCCGGTGGCCTGACTGCCCACGTTCGCTCCTCTCTTACATGCTGGGGCATGGTCATTGTTCACTCCGCCGCCTCAAGCACCGTCGTCTCCAATATGCCCCAGGAAGGCAGTCAGCCATCTCTGGAAAGCACCCCCAAGCTCTTGACACCTTAAGGCCACCTCTTCTGGTGCGGTGCCGTTACATGGCCTTGTCGTCCGGCGGAGCTCCGATGGCTAAATCTTACTTTACTGCCATCTTGGACACCATGTGCCATATTTTTAAGGAGGTTGTCCAAACGGAAGCTTGACTCCAATGTAGGTAGCTTGATGGCCAATGCAATTAACAGAAAGACCAATACCCTTGATGGTTATATTGAAAAGGTTGTGGGCGAACTTGACAAAGGCATTTTGGATGTTGAAAGAAGGCTCTACCTTGTTGTCGACAACTCTGATGATGTTCATGCCTCTCAGCCTATTTTATCTAATCAGCTAGATGTGGGTTGTTTGGAGACCAATAGTTCTGGGAAACACCTCATATGAAGGCCTCACCAATTACAGACTTGCCCCTTATAAGTGCCCCTTCTTCAACCAAGGCTTCCTCTAAGCCAGTAACGCTGTCTAGTTTTAAGTCTAAAAAGAGCACTACTCAGAAGTCATGTAACATTAGATCTCAAATGGGCTCTAGGGGGGAACGATTCTGTAACTAGTACTAGGCCTGGTGTGTTTAGCATGGAGGATATTAGATCAGTTCCCATGTCTGTCAGTATTCCAATAATTAACTTGCAGTGAGATTGTCCCTCTTCTAAGATGGTGTCCGCAAATAATCCTTCTGGCCCTGGTGATGATAATGGGGCCCCAATTTTTTATTTGTACAGGTCCAACTAATAACGCACAGGGCCCACAAGTGGAGTATCATCCTGTCAACTATAATAATCTCATCTCCCATTGCAACCCGTGGCCAGCTCTTAGCTCTACTTCACAGTGTGATTTGCCACCTGCAGGCTGCCCATATCTCATGGTGCTTGCTGATGTGTCAACCCTTCCCTTAGGGGCTGAAGATTCAACAATGGATTTAATTAATAAAGCAACACACTGACTTCATAACAATATTGGGTGCAAAGATGTACTTTTTAATGACATTTCAATGACCAGAAGTGTGGGCTGGGTAGGAAAACAGTGTAAGGATTTCTCTGGAGATTGTGGTATTATTACGTTTTGCAACACAAGGGTTGCTGGGAATCTGTTGGACACCTTCTCACAGGGGTGTCACATAACTAGTAAAGTTAGGTTCTTACCCCTTGGATACTTCTACGGGCCCATGGTTCATCTCTTAAACCAACCAGCTTGGTGTACACCCAGGGTTTTAATCAACCTCATCCACATTCTATTAATATTCGAGTTCAGAACCAATTTGGGCCAATTGATGGATGTGGATTGATTGTGGTAAGATTTTATAAGGCTGCTTTTGCCTTTATGGATGGTGACCACAGTATCGGCAGGCATCTCGTGGAGCAGGACCAGAGTTTTGGTCAGACAGGTCCACTGACTTCCTTTCCCATCCCTTGTGCAGCTAGTGGTCCCCATATAGATGATGGTCTTGTAATTGTATTGTACTTTAGTCCTGCGCCCATCGATAATGGTGTTATTGATGCCTCCACCCAGAAGCCTCCTGAGTTGAAAATGATCTCCTGGAATATTGCCGGGTTATCTAATAATATAGATGATGATGACTGCGTTGCCCTAATTTTGGAGTATGATTTGGTATTTCTGCAAGAAACTTGGGTAGCAGAAGCTATTAATCTGAAATGGTTTGTTAAATATGTGGTTGCAGCGATTCCTCTTGCATACACCAGACTCACTCTGGAGTGTAAAATCTGTGCGATCTGCACTGGTAGCCACGCTGGTCAAGCTCTTTTTCTGATGAGGCCTTGTGACATAAATATTGTTAACATTAATTTTTAAAATGGGTCTTTTGCCTCGGATGCATGTATTAATATAAATATATTGCATAGGTTTATCATGGGCCTGGATTTCGAATTAGCATATTTGACTTCAGGTTTCCATATTATGGTGGAAGGTGATTTTAATGTCAAATTAGTTGATCCACCGCAGTCTAACAAGTCAGTCATTTTAGGAAAAGTATGTCCAAGGGGGGTACCCTAGCAGGGGGATTTGAAACTAAGGGGCCGATTAGGATGGCGGGCAACCCTAGCGGTGCTGGGACCGGCCGCCAGTGGTGCGGAGGTCCTGTACCTGCAATTAGGATGCCACCATGGCAATGGCATCCTCTATTCCCAGCTTTGTGGTGGGCGGTGCTCACAGCACCGCCCGCTACATTGCTGTGAATGCACATTGTGCATTGTCATACACAAGGTGACAGGCACAGCGTGGTGCCTGCCACCTTATCCATTACCCCCATGTGCATCCCCCACCCCCTAACGGGCCCCCGACTGCTGCCACGGAAAAGCTGCTTCCCGCACCCATGTTAACATGGATGGCGGTGTCTAGCAAACACCGCCACCATATCCAGACCCTTTTCAGCCCGGTCGACTGTATGGCAAGGGGAAATGGGTGGCGGGCGGGGTATGATGTAGGGCGGATCACCACCGGTGGCGATCGCCCTACATTGTAATCTGCCCCTAAGTCTCTTTTAAATATGTTTAATACTTTTGCTCTCCTTAATGCTTTTTGCTTAGGTTAATCCTGCCTACCTTTGTAAGGGGGAATTCTGAACCCATTATTGATTTTATTTTTGTATCCAAGACCCTAATGGTGAGGGTTCGGTGGGTGGTACAATTGCAATGGTTTTGAGCGACCATAACCCCTGGTGGGTGATTTTAACATATTTAAGGGGGAAAGTGTGGCCAGGGATTGCGGAATCCCACTAAGACAGCACCGGATTTAAGAGTGACTCAATATGATAATTTAGGTGAAGAAAATTATTTATTCACCAAGAGTGTGCACTATTGGTTAGCACCCGCCAGTACAATGCCGTTCCAATACTAGGAATATACATATGACAAAACACAGCACCAAATGCACCACTCAATTCATATAATGCAAATAAGTCCAAGTCTTCATATTCCAAAAGGTTCTTCTTTATTGTTCAATTTAAAATGTGAATTTTTTGACAACAGCAAAACAGCCGACGCGTTTCGTCCAACTCTGGACTTCTTCAGGGCTGCAACAAGTTTATATACACAAAAACACAAAAAATAAGTGACATACATAAAGACAGAAGCACAAATAGCACATACAATACATTTATAGATATTTAAAAAACATGTAGAACAGAAACATGTTATATTCAAATAGTGACAGGCTCGTACGAGCACATCATAATGCGGCTAAAAAGGCTACAATGAAAGACAACAACATTCCAGTAAGGAAGTGTGAATATTGAAATATCAAAACAATGTTACAGTGAGACATAGGGGCACACCTCAACATATGTCACATGTTTAGGAAAAACCTATAACATCATTAGGGGGAACAAAGAACTGAAGAAAAAGAGTATCGATAAAGAAATGAGAAAAAAGAAGAAGAAGAGACGTCACCCAAGTGAGATAAGGGGAAAGCAGTCAAGTAAAGGAAACCAGCTAGTGATGACAAAACCAAGGAATGGAGAGAGACGAGGACAGCGTCTTCAGCCAGATAACAGTTCAATCTTTACCCACCTAAGATCGTAGGTTGAAATATAAGTACATATGGTTCTGAATGGCTCAAAAATAGGGAGTCTAACACAAACCAATCGGATATGATGTATCCTTGGTAAAAGATCACAGTCCCTGAAAGGGAAAGACAGTCACATCAGAGACCCTATGGAGGAGCAAGAAGATTCTCTGGACGGATTATGTATTATTCTGGGGCAGGTACATCGACGATATTATCATCATCTGGAATGGACCTGTCCCAGAACTCATGGAATACTATAACTATATAAATGATAATCCGTACAATATCCGACTGACCATAAACTGGAACAGAGAGAGGATTGATTTCCTGGACATTCAATTTTTTGCTAACAACAATACAATACAAAGCACTATCCATCGCAAAACTACAGCCTGCAACAGTGTTTTACACTATGACAGTGCTCACCCCCGACATGTGGTTAACAACATCCCATTCGGTGAAATGGTGAGAATGAGAAGGGTCTGTAGCACCCATGAGTCATTTGTTCAAAATCTAACAGAAACGAAAAAAAGGTTCTTGGAAAGAGGTTATCCTGCCAGCCTGATGGATAAAACTGAAAAAAGGGCATTGAATATTAATCGGGAAAGCACACTTGCAGTGAGAACACCAAGTATGACAGGGAGAAGTTCACCTACTGCCTTAGTAACGGGTTACAACAGGGACAGTAGCAGGATTTACAACATCCTACGTAAACACTGGAGATTACTTGAGGAGGTCCCAGGCCTCAGGAATGAGATCACCAAACACCCTAAGGTGACCTACAGACGGGGAAAAAACTTAAGAAATATGCTTTGCCCCAGCTTGGTTCTGTCACCCAAAGCCCCTAATTGGATGAGGGATGGCCAGGGTGGGTTTTTCACATGCACCCAGTGTTCCGTCTGCAAAATAGGTAAAAACAGAACCCGCACCTTTGAATTTAACACTGGCAGAGTGCATACGATTAAAACACATCATTACATGCAGAACTAAATTCGTGACATATATACTGGGATGCCCATGCAATAAGATATATGTAGGTAGCACGAAGAGAGAATTGAAAATCAGGATACAGGAACATCTGAGGGCAGTCAAGAATGGGGATCTGAGAAACCCTCTAACATTGCACTGCCAGGAACAACAACATAATCTGGATGAGCTGTGGTTTTTTGGCATTGATCACATACGGGTCTCCCCTAGGGGTGGGAATAGGGAACAGGACCTGAGGAGAAATGAAGCGAGTTGGATTTGTAGACTTCGATGCGTAGAGATGGGTCATAACAATGAATCCGAAATGCATTATTTTCTTTGAAATCTACAAGACCATCCAACCGTTTCCCTCTCCAGATGACCTCTGTGTTTCTAAGCTGTATTCGAATTAGATATGCTTTCTAATTACGTCACCAATGTCCATGCTGGACACAATGCTTAGCATATTTGTGTGTTGACATTTCATTCCTTAACCATGCTCTGTTCCCCAAACTGTATTCCCGTCCCGTCCCATATTGTTCCTCTGGGCACCCCTTCCCATATGACACATGACTCATGGGTACCATTACTTTGGGTTTGTTGCCCTACATTGTAGATTACCGACATTGGGGATATACCTTTAGTACCCCGACATTGGGGATATACCCTTAGTACCCTGTCATCGTTTCCCCGGCGGGGTTTTTTCTGGTTTCATTCGTCCTCCTAATATTTTGCACCTGGTCTACCTGGGACTGACTGTTTTTCTTAACGTGGCTTCCTTTTCTCATGCTTGCTTACTATGATATTGTTAATCATGGAGTAACCCCTTCAGGGTAGCGCTTATGACGGATTTGAGGCATCTATTACCTGTTTATTATTATTCATGGATTTACGTTTAGGGGTGCATCCCCTCCAACTAGGCTGGGTGTCTTTTACTTTGTTAATACCTCTTGGCCACTCCTGTGATTAGGAGCAACTTGCCGCTTAGCACATCGGTTCCAACTTTTGGAAGCGATCTGTATTCTGGCCACCTAAAGATGGCGGCGGACTTAGGACATACGCTGGTGGAGATCGTTTTCTCCGTACAACCACATATACACACTCTAGGATGATTAGTGGGTTCAGATGTTAACCCGGTTCACACTTTGGTATGCACGGTTTATTATGGTCATGTCTAGTTAAGTCGTTCGTTTTTTTAATTATATGTATACTATCTGCATTGTGGCCACTCAAAGATGGCGACGGACTTAGGACAGACGTTGGTGGAGACCGTTGTTCTCCGTACATACACGAACGCTCAGAACATTCTCTAAGATGATTAGTTGTTGTAGATAAAAACCAGGTTCACACTTAGGCATGTACGGCTGATTTTGGTCGTGTCTAGAAAAGCAGTTCGTTTTTGCATTAATATATATTCTCATTGAATCAAATTTTCGTTTATCACTACACTACTTACGGGTGACCCTACAACATTATGGGAACTTACATTAGGTGTAATGGAGAGTGCTTCTGCACACCTATGTTTATGAATTTTCCATTTACAGAACGATACGGGCAACGGGTATACAGGCTTCTGTTCACCGTTCCAATATGGCGACCGGCTGCTCGATACTTTTCCCCTTCGGCTGACGCCTGACCCTTGGTTTGAACTCCCGACACATGGGAATTGCTTACAGGTGTTATCTATCCCAGCCTAATACCTTCCACTATTTAAACAAGTTTTTCTTTACTAGTGGTTGTCGCTGTTACCGTACGGGGCGGACGCTTTCCTCTTACTACGCTCTTGGATACTGAATCGGGTAAGAAGCTTCCTCTCATGCGTCCATGGAGGGTCATGGTGCACGATGATATTAGCGCGCTACGGCGAGTTTCTGAGGCTATACAATTTTCTTTGTAAATTACCGTCACTTCTTGGACACTCCCTATTTACTTAACGTAGGTTTGACAGAAGTTCTGTCACTTTTTTATCTAGCACAGGTTAGGCATAATCCATGGCTATTTGCTAAACTTAGGATTTACTCAAGTCTTGTCACTTTTTATCTTGCCTAGCGCTGGATGGGCAGAATTCATGGCTATTACTAACATTGGTGTTATTGTTACACACCTTTGTACCCTTGTTCATGTGCTTTATGTTTAATGAATTTGGCTAGACTCTCTCTGCCTCTCTATAATCTTAGCGTTATACTCCTATCCCTCGTGAAATATATGCCTCAAACATGTCCCCCCCTTTTTCTTCATAGGTATCCCACAATAAGACTAATTTGTTCTTATCATTCGAGGATTTTACGTTCATACCCACCCTTCGACTATGGCTTGTCACTGATGGCTTAGGAACAGCGTTTCTGAACATTCAAATTCCAATTACCTTTATTCATTTACTTTGCTGCACAGTAAGTAGGTTTACACTTTGACCACGCTACGACAATTGTTCTGGAGAATCTTCTTGCTCCTCCATAGGGTCTCTGATGTGACTGTCTTTCCCTTTCAGGGACTGTGATCTTTTACCAAGGATACATCATATCCGATTGGTTTGTGTTAGACTCCCTATTTTTGAGCCATTCAGAACCATATGTACTTATATTTCAACCTACGATCTTAGGTGGGTATAGATTGAACTGTTATCTGGCTGAAGACGCTGTCCTCGTCTCTCTCCATTCCTTGGTTTTGTCATCACTAGCTGGTTTCCTTTACTTGACTGCTTTCCCCTTATCTCACTTGGGTGACGTCTCTTCTTCTTCTTTTTTCTCATTTCTTTATCGATACTCTTTTTCTTCAGTTCTTTGTTCCCCCTAATGATGTTATAGGTTTTTCCTAAACATGTGACATATGTTGAGGTGTGCCCCTATGTCTCACTGTAACATTGTTTTGATATTTCAATATTCACACTTCCTTACTGGAATGTTGTTGTCTTTCATTGTAGCCTTTTTAGCCGCATTATGATGTGCTCGTACGAGCCCGTCACTATTTGAATATAACATGTTTCTGTTCTACATGTTTTTTAAATATCTATAAATGTATTGTATGTGCTATTTGTGCTTCCGTCTTTATGTATGTCACTTATTTTTTGTGTTTTTGTGTATATAAATTTGTTGCAGCCCTGAAGAAGTCCAGAGTTGGACGAAACGCGTCGGCTGTTTTGCTGTTGTCAAAAAATTCACATTTTAAATTGAACAATAAAGAAGAACCTTTTGGAATATGAAGACTTGGACTTATTTGCATTATATGAATTGAGTGGTGCATTTGGTGCTGTGTTTTGTCATGTGGCCAGGGATTGCCCTGCCTCAGCTTTAACAGTTAAGTCTTAGGGGCTTGAATTGGTTTGGAGACATGCAGACGTGGATGTTGTGATGAAAAACGTGTGTGTTAACCATCCAGTCTCAATTTTTGGACTGCTTGAATCCCATTGTTGATTTGTAGGATGAGGGTAATTGCTTTGCCTCTTTAGGGCTAGCTATTAGAACCTTGCTTATGAAACCAGCAAGAGTCGATATCCCAGGGGTCAGGTGGTTTGATTTTTCCTGTAGGAAGGCCTCCCTCAATCTAAATAAGGATTTAAAGGAGACTCCTAGAGATAGTCAGAAGATCCAAGAGTTTAGAGCTGAGTATAAACGGTCTCTGAGTAGGAGGGAAAAAGAGATCAAAATGGAGAATGGGGGAACACTGGTTCAGTCTTGTAAGATGAAGGATGCCACAACTTTCTGGAGGATGATTAAGGATATTGATTCCCTTGTTTCAAGTATTGATGCAGTTATCAACACCATCAGCCGAGAGGTGGTTAGCTCCTTTTGATGCCTTATATCACTCTGACTTGCATCAAATGGGCCTGAAGGTAGCAGTGAAATTTCCAATTGATATTATTCATTTTTCAATGAAAGAGATCTGGGATGCCATCATGAAGTCTCCATATAATATGCGTTTATAAAGCAGTCCAGATTTACGGACCCCATTATTATTTAATTTTGTAATGCCTTTACTATTACTGGCCCCCCCACTCGTGGCACACGGTTACTATTGTGCCTATTTTTTTTTAAAAGGGTGATTTTCAGTCTCCTATGTGTTAACGCCCAATATCCATGTTGGATTTAGCTGTAAGAATTGCAGGGATGGTGGTGTTGCAGCGTTTGTTGTCCTGGGTCAGGGAGAGGTACATACTGTCAGAGGTGCAATATGGGTTCCAGGAGGGGCTGGGCACTTTTGTGCGATGCCTACATTTGCATTTTCTTATTAGCAAATATATCATCTCAAAGCTGGGCGGCCTTTGCCTAGCCCTCATGGACCCGTTGAGAGCCTTTGACAGTGTGGTAAAATCAAAACTGTGGACCTTGCTGGAGGGTATAGGGGTGGATCCAGGACTTTTTCAATTTTTGCGGGCCCTGCATTTTGATCTCTCAGCGTCTGGAAGATATGGCCCTGCTGGGGACTACACCAGCAGTTTTCAGCCCCAATTTTATTCCTATTGTACATCAATGGCCTTGAGGATGTGTTATCTACTTGTAACGCTGATGTAGGATATGTGGGTAAGAAAAAAAGCCTGGCGTTACTTTATGCAGATGATGCTGTTTTGCTTGGAAGTGCACTACATAATAGGCTCAATACCCTTTTTCAGGTGTTTGTTAACTTCATGGATTCTTTGGGGTTAGCTATAAATCATTCCAAAACTTTTACTATGTTTTGTGGCCCCAAATCCGTGAAGATGAAGAGTTTTTGCAGGGCCACTATGTTGCTCCTACACAGGAATTTTCTTATTTGGGAGTGGTTTTTGATGCCAAGAATAGCTGGGGTCACTGCAGATATAAAACCTCCCTAAGGTTTTCCAATGTTGCGGGCTATATTTCTAACTTAGCCTCCTGTATTGGCAAAATACCTTTGGCTCCTCTTCTGGAAGTTTTTAGGAACAAATGTTTATCCATCCTTACCTATGGGGCTGGTATTTGGGGCTCTTTAACACCCCCCCCCCTCCAGACAGAAGAAAATCGGGTCTTGCAACATTTTAGGTGTACCACCAGCTTGCGCCACAGACATTGTTCATCAGGAGTTGGGGGGTTGAATAAGTTGAGGACCATGTTAAACTGGGCCCGTTGGTGTTATGGTGTAATATATGGGCAAATTTGCACGCAGGTTTCAATAGGAGAGTGATTTCCAAGTGATTTCCGATGGTCTAGTCTGCGACAGAGGCCTGGCTATACCCTGGTTAAACAGGAAATGACTATCCTGGAAGAGACTAGAACTCTTCTCTCCCACCTCTGTCATTACTAAGTCTAATACTGTATGGGTAAAGAAAGCTTTTATTGCCAGAAAAATGCGGCTTAGAAAAGTAGAGGTATCAGCAAAAACTTTGGTTGGTGAATATGTGCCTCTACAGTCTACCCCCAATATGGAACCATACTTATCTTGGGTGGATTCCACTTGAGACGGAGTTATTCTAACTAGATTTAGACTTGGAATTATAAGGTGGCATCTGAGTTTTTCTTTGAGCCAGTTTGACCCCAATAAGGTTTTAATCTGTCCCAGTGATGAGTCTTCGCCCCAGAGTTTGCTTCACTTTACCTTCTTTTGAAAATATTATTGGGTACTCTCTCTTTTTTTTAATACCCCTAATTCAAGATTGTAGTACCAGAAGATGTACTGAGGCTCTGTTCTATTTGTAAGGGCTAAATTCTCCCACACTTTGGGGTGCATTAGGATGGAGGGTGGAAGTCCTCCGCCGGGTGGGCGGTAGCAACCGCCAGACTGGCAGCGGACATCCGCCAGCCATCGAAGCCCTGAACACCACCGGTCCAAATAGCATTGCGGTTGTGACCGCAGCTGTGTGATTTTCCATCCGCCACTTTTCTGCCGGTTGCAGTCCGCCCGCTTGCCTGGCGTGCGGAGCTGGACCGCTACAATTGTGGCGGATTAGGGCCAAGCACCGCCGGCATGATTATGATCCCAGCGGTAGCCAGCTTTCCGCAGCGGTGGAACCACCATGGAAAGGCATGCGGAGAATGTCTCGGGGGGGTCCATTGCGGACCCCCAATGTGTTGGGGGGTGTGTGGGTGCACTGGGGGATGGGTACCCCCTGCATGCCCCTGTACCAGGTGGCAGGCACTGTGCAGTGCCTGCAACACAGTGCAGGGACATGTAGGACATACTCGTTTGGACATCGCGGCGGTGCTGCCTGCAGCACCGCCGGCCACAATGTTAACCGCCGCTATCCGACCGCGGAGGTCGGATTTCCACTGCAGATCATAATAATTGGACTGGCGGTTTTCCCACGGTCCTGGCGGGCGGTGTTTTCCTCCTACCATGGCGGTCAGAGTGATTTTCCGACCGCCATGCTAATAGACCCCTTTGTGTTTCTATTTGTTCCTTCTTAATGGGTGCTATTGCCAGGAGAAAACAGAAGTTGTTTTAATAGCCTGAGCCTGCCAATTTGAGCTGTTTATTCGATGACGGTGGGCACGTTGATCCATGGCAGGTTTTTTTTCTTAATTTGTTTGAGGCAGGATTTTGATTGTGTTTTTTATTGACTATCTTTATTCTACTTGTCATTATGAGATCTGTTTTATGAAGGTGATCATGAGCTGTGGTTTTTTTAACAATGTATTGTATCTTTGTAATATGCTTATATGGCTGTGTTTCACTGCCTAAATAAATCTATCTACTAATCGCATGCTAAGAATCTGGAAGTAATGTCATCCTGTGAATACTTGTGGGTAATTCTTGATATAAGGAGGATACGGCATTTGCTCACCATGGCAACAGAGTCACTGCTTAGAGTAGTTAGTGCAAAATTTGTGTTTATATTATCATATCAAGTAACATAATTCAGTAGTGCCACTATCCCTGGTGATGCAATTACAACTTACATTCCACATGTCTTTAACATGCTTTCCATTTTGACTAACGCGAGTATTTTTACTTCCGCGTCCTCCGACCACGGGATTCCAATCGGGAACCGTACGGAAAGCTTCATTCGAGAGAGAGTTAGCACGCCTGTTCCAGGGACTACGAGTTTCCATATAGGATGCAAGGTATGACTTGCATCGCAGTGTTCGGCAGAACTTTTAATGACCCGTTTTTTTGTCTGGCGCACTATACTTATCACTCTTCATCCCCCTTTTGCTTTAATAGACAGTAATTGACTTTCAAACGACGAAAGGAGACAGTGGCCCCGCACACAGTATACTGACTGTGACTGCTTATATAATTGGTAAGTTTTGGTTTTCATTCGTATAACGCGCCCTGCATACATAACGAGTATGGCATTTGGACATTGAGATCTGATTCATCCCCCCCTTTCTCCATTCAGATTTGTGTTCTCGCCGTAGTTCATTGGCTGCTCCTCAATGAATATTTAGGAACGGATTCTGGTAATTTTTATAGACTTTGTCAACGGCGTCTTTATTTATCTGGTGATTACACACGTGTGTTTGGTTTGCCTAATTCTGGTTGTTTAGCATCTTTTCTGGTAAAGTTGACTCTTTACTACACGGGTGCCCCCCCCCTTTTTTGGTGGTAGTTTCTTTCCATTTATTAAGTGACCTTCACTAGTGGTGTGTATTTTGAACTGCCTTATACTGCCACCCTCAGAGAGGTTCGACATATCATTTAAATTTTGTATATAATTAATGTAAATATATAATTAGGTGTACATATTGTAATATGGGTCTGTGTTTATATTTTAGATATTGTGCCAGGAGATATATCCTTATAGACCCTAGTCCTGATGAGGCCCCCAAGCGAGTTGGGCTGAAACGCGTCGACTATTGTTTTTTATTAAGAGCCCCGGAAGAATTTAAAACCTCTTTTTTCAAACCAAGAGAGAGACAGTACCAATAAATTAGATTGGGGGCAAATACCGTTTCCCTCTCCTTAGTACTGTCTCATGGGGTGACTTTAATGATATGGAATGCCTATGATAATAATGGTTGCATCCATTATATATATATTTGTTGTAGGGTAATAAGGAAGTGACTAAACGTCCTTTGTGTTGTATGTTTTTTGTTCTTTTGAATAATGGACTGTTGCTTATTCAATTTTGTACGAGATGTATATTTAAAACCGTCTTGATATGTGGATAAAAAGAGATTTATCAAGCGAAACTGTGTCCAAACAATGGTATAATTAATGGATGATTTATTTCAACATATAAGTAATTTTTTGTGAAGGAGTAATTTATGGTTTCCTTCATGGTATGAAAGAAACATCTGTTTGATCTGTTCCGTCGCATCGTTTTGTCTGTTGTTAGTTTCTTCACCCAGATGCGTTTGGAATATCGGGTGCCCCCCCTTATTTTGCAATTTAACATGCTGAAAAGCACCTTCTAAAATATATCTATGGATTGTAAATAAAATATTTAAATGCTGGGAGCTGAAATGATCTGTCCCAAAGGCTGACATTTTTAAAGAAACAAAGGTTGACCACTTAATGCTCTGCTTATCACTTTCTCTGGAGTCCAAATTTGCTTGTTGTCAGAGATGATGGTGGAACCTTTAAGCAACAGCAGATATATTTTTAAAACATGCACAGGAGGTCTGTGGCAGCTTATTTTGAAGCAGAGGGGCCGATTCCGATCCTGTAAAACCCGGGTACAAATGGCCGTATGGAGCGTTTCTCCGTACGACTCGTACCCGGGAATTCCACCGTACAAACCTGCAAGTACGATTCGTACAGAAATACCATTTCCGTACGAATCGTAAAAAACCCTGTACGGCTAAAAAATACATACAATTCCGATCCTGGACAGCGCGTATGCGACGTCCGCACGGAGTCAGGCAGCGTTTTACGGACCAGCAAGTACGATTCGTACGTACAGCACTCCGCATGGCTATATTTTTACCGGAGCCAAAAAGTGCCGGACAAGCCAAGTACGCTGCGATGCACGAGGAAAAGGGGGCCCGCTACGTGATGTACACGCCATCACCCACATCGTACATATCATCATGTACAGTGTGTACCCCAACATTGCATATGTACGGACTGTATCCCCCACCCCCCGTATGTACAGACCGTACCCCCACCCGCGTATGTCCGCACCGTACCCCAGGCATACCCCCACCCACGCATGTCCGCACCGCACCCCAGGCGTACCCCCCCACCCACGTATGTCCGCACCGTACCCCAGGTGTACCCCAATCCTCGCGTATGTATGGTCCGTACATACGCGAGGATCGGGTACGCCTGGGGTACGGTGCGGACATACGCGGGTGGGGGGTATGGTGGGGACATATGCCGGTGGGGGTACGGTCTGTACATACGGGGGTGGGGGGTACAGTCCGTACATCCGGGGTGGGGGGGTACGGTGCAGACGTACGCGGGAGGGGTGGAAGGCTGGGGGGGCCATACGACTCGTACCCCGGGCACAAGTGTACTCGGGGTAGGGGTCATACAAAGTTCGCTCCGTAAGGGGCCTTTTCCACACGCTTGTGTTTTCGGATGGGTGGTACGGATTGTACTTGCGCGCTCGGACTTCAGTTTTACGATTTGTAAGTAAAACTGTCCGGGGACGTCTCGTAGACTTTTCCCGAGGCGCTTCGTATGTATTTTCCACGTACGAATCGTACTTCGCCAATTGTACGGGACTTGTACGATTCGTACGTAAAAAAATACGGATACGAGTCGTACGGGAAAAAAAAAATCCAGGATCGGAATTGACCCCAGATTGTCCTAAAGGACAAGGCAAACATTTTAGTGGGCATTCCAATTTTAGAATCTGGGTTCCCTGGCAGCCAGTTAATATAAATGGGCCAAAGAACTGAATATTTTATCGCAAAAGAATTAGGCATCTGAATTGACTCTTATGATTTACATTTGCCGGGCTCTCATTAAGAAAGAAGGTACGGGTTACACCCTATTTTAAGGTTTTTTGGTTGATGGAACATCAATGCAACTGAGTGCTTATAATAGAGAGGCAGAGAATCAGAATTAGGTGGGAGGATAGTGAAATTTATTAATGCAAAATTGAGATGCATAAAATTGATGTAAACTGTTTAAAGCAGTTAACCCTGGTCATAACAGCTTAAATTTATATTATGTATTGGAAGTTTAATGAATCAATCAATCCAGTATTTCATTCCAATACTTAGGTCCTCGTGTACTAACTATTTTAACTTTTGAAAATCTTTGATTCAGTAAACACATGATGTGTGAATGCTAAAACCCTTTTGAGAGTGTACAAATCTCATTTACAAATCAGTATAGGAACGTATTAATGTCAGTACTTACTTTGACATGGTGGATGCTTATGGGGGCCACTGGCACTCATTTTTGGAGACCGGCACTCATTTTTTCTCAATGGGCATTACAGGAGATTGAAAAACCATCCCCAAGGGGGAATGCAGTAAACTGCAAGGGAGAGATAAAGGGGCAGACCTGTGTCCGGGAGTGGATTAAAAAGACCTGAGGTGGATTCAACACTAGCAGCATTGGTATTCAGGGTGGTGACATTTAATAGCGCCGGCCAGGATTCAGGGTGGTGCTTTCAGGCATGGGCACTCATCATTTAGCAAATTAAGCACTTGTTAAGGGAGTTCCTTCCAAATACAGATTCCTTATGGTATGCATTAATGTTTTGTGATCAAAATCTGTTCTGAAAACATTAATATTTTACCATCACCTCAAAGGAGGTGGTAACTCATTCACCAATAAGAAAATGTCCCCAAGAGACCCTATCCCCTTGTGAGCGTTTGAAAACATTGTTTTAGGAGTGTTTACTAACAAAACGAAACATATCGGGGACGCGCTTTCTAATCCTAACGGATGCCGTGAGGTGAATGGCCTTACATAATTTTTAGCACTGCCGTGAGGGGAACGGCCTTACCGCTTCATACGCTGCCGTGAGGGGAACGGCCTTACCGCTTCATACGCTGCCGTGATGGGAACGGTATTTCCAGCTGATAATACATCCCCCAGAAGGTCCTGCGTAGCGCTGAGATCCAGCGTCATCAGAGGGCGGTCTGGAGCCCTCAAAAACAGCACGGGCAGACGCAGCGTGGGACGCGCTTTCTAACCCTAACGGATGCTGTGAGGTGAACGGCCTTACATAATTTTTAGCACTGCCGTGAGGGGGAACAGCCTTACCGCTTCATACGCTGCCATGAGGGGAACGGCATTTCCAGCTGATACTACATCCCCCAGAAGGACCTACGCAGCGCTGAGATCCAGCATCATCAGAGGGCGTCTGGAGCCCTCAAAAACAGAGCGGGGCAGACGCAGCGCAGGGCAGACGCAACGCGAGACGCGCTTTCTAACCCGAACGGATGCTGTGAGGTGAACGTCCTTACATAATTTTTAGCACTGCCGTGAGGGGAACAGCCTTACCGCTTCATACGCTGCCGTGAGGGGAACGGTATTTCCAGCTGATACTACATCCCCCAGAAGGACCTGCGCAGCGCTGAGATCCAGCGTCAGAGGGCGTCTGGAGCCCTCAAAAACAGCGCGGGGCAGATGCAGCGCGGGACGCGCGTGGGCATGCCCAGGCGCTGCCCGGGCCACGGGCGGGCCTGTCCGCGCCCGTCGGAGTCTGGAGGAGGCTGGCCTGGGCCATCTGTCTAACCTCCACAATATGGGTAAGGGAAAATTGCTTGGGAATCAAGTTCAGGGGGGAGCCAAGGCTAAAGTACCAAGAAAGTCTTCTTCAATTATTTCATACCTGACTTCGGCTGTGGGAGCATTGAACAATGAGATAGAAAATGCCGAAAGGGAACTGGGTTTAAGTAATAAGGAGGGTGAAGATATTTATTTAAATGGTCCTCCATTAGTAACCCCGATACCCCTAAACCCAGTGGTGGTGATTAATGGACCAAAGACTGTTCCCGTAACCCCGGTGACTGTCAGTGTTGTTTCAGTAGGAGGGGATACAATATTACAAGTGCCTGTCATGGATGGGGTAAAGTTACCTAAAGAAACGACTGTAAGGCCGCAGGGGGCTCGGTGTTCAGCCAAAAAATATATTAAAAAACAGAAGGGACTAAAAACCTGTCAAACAAAGTCTGTTTCTTTGTTGGATGAAAACATTCAATTAACGCTCCGGAATTTGGTGGAAGAGATATTCTCTACTCAGTTCGAGTCCATATTGACTGATATTTCCAAAGAAGTTATTGAGACTATGAATACGTGTGTTGCTGACCTGAAGAGAAAATGTGACCATTTGGACTCTATGATAGATTCTTTTAGAAGTGATTTTAAATGTACCTCACAAATTAATGCACAGTCGAATCTATCATTGTCCCCTCGCTCTGAGATTGTTGTAGACTCGCGAGGAAAACACTCAGGGGGTCATCAGCCTGTACCCTCGCTAGAGTCACAATTTAAGGCTGTAGATAGCCTCACGGGGTCTAAAAGGCGAGTTGAAGAGGATGCCACTCAGAGTTAAAAGTTGTGTTGACCATACAGAGGTAGGCGTGAATGTGGCAATTAATAAGAATGTTGGTCGGCAGGAGAAAAAAATAAGTCCGAATACATGTAAAATTAATTTACCCGCAGAGGCCACTCCTCTGGTTGCGATTCTTGTAGGGGTTCCACCTTTAAGTAATCAGGAAACTGAATCTACAGAGGCCTTACTGTGTAAGACAAAAAACTGGTGTGAGTATCATTCTTCTGGTTCCTCTGGGATATCCGCCCATATCATAATGGCCAGACCAGTTGCATGGGTGGGTAATGGTCCTAAACACGTCCCAGGTGACTGTATCATATTCAACTTCAATAACCAAGATATAGCAGAGAGGTTGTTCTGGAATGCTACTGATTTGATTGGGGATGATATTAGAGCCGTACCTCTGGGTTTCTTTTATCCTCCTTCTAGGGTGCTGCGAGCTTCCATTAGTCCTTCTCATTTGGATCGGTCTTTTGTACATGGTTTTGCTAGTGGATCTTATCTGGGTGTGGATAGAGAGGCCGGGACAACATTATCAAAAAAGACAACTTTATTGCCCAGACCCAAGGAGGGTGGACTGCTAGTTTCAAATAGATTTCTTCCCCTTACCCTGATGGATCAGAATGATTGACCAATGGGGTCAGGGGCGGATAGGCTAGCTTTGTCCCAAATAGGTCAAGGATTAGATGATATAAGAGCAGAATCTCCTCCAAGTTGTAGAATCATTAGTTGGAACATTGCAGGCCTCAAATCTAAAAGAGATGACCCATTATGGTTGAAGTCTATAAACCTGTACGATATAATCGCTGTCCAAGAAACATGGGTTAAGGGGGTTGGTTTCTGGCTGGATGGGTTTAGATCTTATTCCCTACCCGCATGCCCGTCGCTGGCTGGAAGGGCTAAGGGTGGTTTGATGTTCCTCCTTTCCCATAGGATAAAGGGAACCTTAAGAAGACTTGAGGTTGACTCCTTCAATCTATTGATATTAGAAGTAAGTTGTCCAAACAACTTTAAATTATTACTTATTATTTTTTATAATTCAGGGGATAGTGATGTAATAAATCAACATTTGAATAACCTGAATTCTTTTTTAGTTGAGTATAGGACGAATCAATCCACATTTTATTATATTGTACTTTTGGGTGATTTTAACATACATTTATGTGATCGACATTGTTATATCACTGATCATTTGGCCCATACATATTCAGAGACACCTCATTTTGAGCATTCCGCACAGGGTGAAGCCCTAGAGGGCCTTTTGTCTGAAGCCGATCTCTCTGAACCTGCTTTTATTAATTCTGCTGATCGTTGTTTTACATTCAAGGCTAGTGAGACTATCATTGATTATATTTTTCTATCTCCAATTCTGCTTGATAAGGTAGTATTTTATAATGCTATAATTTCGCCTTTTATCGATCATAATCCTGTTATACTGGAATTAGCTAATAGCTGTGGGCTCTTAGGAAATGGCGGGATAAAATCGGGTGCTACTAGTTTGGTAACACGTGATCAAGGAAGGAGGCTTAAGTGGTCTAAAGTTTTGCCTGCTAAATTTTTTACTGATCTATGTTTAAAAACTAATGATCACATAACATGTATTGATCCCTCAAATTCCGAGGATGTTATACTTGGGGCCTTTGATGGCCCCAAGAGAAGTGTGGCTCAGGGGTTAGAGACGGCAGACCCGGAAGATGAGATCGGTCCTGGACCAGGGTTCAATTCCCCGCCTCGGCGGGTCTTGGGCTAAAAATTCCACGGACTCGATAATTATCGCCCCGGTGCCTCCTCGACTCACGGGTTCACACTCTGCGACTCTGGGCAATAGCTTGCTTAATCTCCACAACGGCCCCTCGCGGCGAAATGCCTGACTTTCACCTTGTGGATACCCTGCTATCTCACAGGGGAATACCAGAACGGGTTCCCTAAGCAAGCGCCGGGAAACCCACTGCGGGTAGCTGTGCGCTATATAAGCTCAACTACATTTACATTTACATTTACATGGCATCTGCAGGCAGATTGCTGCAGACTTGATCATTAATAATAAAGGGAAAGGTCAACGGAAAGAAAAATGGTTTGACGATAATTGCTCACAAGCCCATTGTGCTTTAATTTTAGCTTTGAAAAGTTCTCCTCGAGATAGGTGCCTGATAGTGAGGTTAAGACGACAATACAAGTCAGCAGTTCATAGGCGGGAATTAGAGATTAAAGCAGAGGCCTGGAATGCCCTTTTAACTGTTGATATTTTAAAGGATAGTGTCAGGTTTTGGTCTATTGTTAATACTCCTCTTTTCTCAGGCTTGGAAAATAATAATCAGGATAGCAATGTCACAGAAGCACAGTGGCTGTCCCATTTTGAAAGGATCTATGGTTCTGATGAGTTAATTGACACCTTTTTCAATAATTTACCTCAGCAAGGTATAGCACCTCTTATTTTTGATGTTGGGGATATTGAAAAAGCAATAAAAAACATCTCTAGTAATAAAGCACCTGGTTCCGATTATGTCCCAGCTGACATTTATAAATACAATCCCAATTTTTGGGCAAATATTCTGGTCAATGTTTTTAACCCTGTGGGATTAATTGGGTTCCCTGCTTCTTGGTCTCACTCAATTATTATTCCAGTCTTTAAAAAGGGTCTGAGGAGTGAACCAAGGTGCTATAGACCAATATCTTTAATCGACTCGGTGGTTAAAATATTAGGTAAGGTGATATTAGGTAAGATTACCGAATGGGCAGATGAAAATAAAATAATATCTAATCTACAATACGGCTTCCGTCAAGGACAAAGCACTATCGACCAATGCCTGAATCTTTTCTTATTAATTGGTAAATATACCACGGCAAAAGAGGGCTCGCTGAAGATGGCTTTTATGGATCTGACCTCAGCCTTCGACCTGGTTAACAGGTCAAAGCTGTGGTGTATTTTACTGGAAATGGGTTTGGATCCGGCATTGGTTTATTTTTTGGCAGATCTTCACCGTAACCTTACTGCATCAATTAGGCTCTCACAGGATGGCAGGTGTTCTAAATCTTTTAAATCCAGGAGAGGCGTTCAGCAGGGGTGCATAATGGCGCCCCTGCTTTTTACCCTATATATTAATGCCCTGGATAAAACTCTGGTCAAAGCAAGCCTGGACATTCCGCGTGTAGGAGATACCTTAATTCCAGTTCTCTTATACGCGGATGACGCTGTACTACTGACACGAACTGCGGTAGGCTTACAGCGACTTTTGTATGCGTTCGGAGCTTTTATGCTGTCTCTGGACCTGGTAGTAAATATAGAAAAATCACATATTTTGTCTACAGGTCGCAGAGTCACAAAACCCAAAAGTTTTTATTGCAATGGGGGACTAGTGTCTTCTGTTTCCTCCTTTACATATTTAGGGGTAGTTTTTGATGAAAGAAGCTCCTGGGTTCCCCAGCAAAAAAAATTAAAAAATTCAGTAATTATATCAACTTCTGTTTTATTAGGGTTTGCTCAGCGTCTGGGGGCAAGACCAATGGAGGCTATTATCAAGATATGTAAATCTAAGTGTTTGGCCATAGCGGCCTATGGTTCCTCCATATGGGGAATTAAATACCAGGCAGACCTACAGATAGTTGAAAATAGATTCTTGCGCAATCTCCTTTCAGTACCGCAATCTACCCCTAATTTCTCCATACATCAGGAACTGGGTCTGGGTTTTTTTATCTGATACTCTGAGTACAGCACCATTACTTTGCTGGCTCAAGGTATGGCTTAACCAAGAATTAACCTTGAATCAACGGATTTTGCTGGACTGTGCTAAATTGGATAAAGCATGTAACATTAAATGGTTAGTCTATGTTAAATCAATGCTATCTAAATTAGAGCGGCAGGAACTATACGACTTTCCTGAGAGGATTAAGAAGGAAGATCTGAAATGGGTAAAAAATTATTTTGTAAAAATGTTGATGCTGGAACGGGAACAAAATGAGTTGCAAAAACCTTAAGTTAGGGCCCATTTTTTGGTAAAAACGGCATTGCTGATGGAACCGTACCTGACAATTGTTACCAAGCTGTACCATCGCTGGCTTTTGACTAGGTTCCGTTTTAACTTGATCCATTTGACTCTGGGGGACTATGTGGGATGGTCTAAACCTGAGGAAGCCGGACCGCGTACTTGTGATAACCATTCTATCCAAGACACTTTATATTTTCTACTATTCTGCATATTATATACTGATATTCGGAAGAAGTTTTTGGTCCCTTTACTAATTAGAAAGGGTTTCCAACAGGCCAAACCTGCATTACTTTACTTACAAATGTTAACTGACATGAGGGATATTTTTAACATTGCTTCCTTTTTAGTTGCTGCCGCCAGGTTTAGGGGGAAAATTATAAAAGTATAATACATAATATACATAATAGATATAACAAATGTCATATTCTATTTTATGTACTTTTATAAACTGTATAATTGATTACTAACCCTGGGCGTAGTTCACGAAGTAGCACTTCGCGAAGCTACGCAAAGTGCAGTTCGCACTATGCGAGCTACGCGTAGCTCTTCGCGAACTGCGTAGTACCTTGTTCGCACTGTGCCAGATGTCGTTTTCAATGATTACACAGTGCGGACAGGCAACCAGCAATGTGCAATCATTGAAAATGGCATCTTGCACAGTGCGAGCTGTAGTTTTCTGCTGCTCGAGTAGATTTTTACTCGAGCGGCAGCTTTCTCAACGCGAACTTGTAGTTTCTCATCGCGAGCGGTCGCGAGCATACGCGACCACTCGTAATGAGAAACCTGACCTCCTCGCATTGGGAATCTCGCCGGGAGGTTTATTTTCCATGCTCGCGATCGCCAACTTGATGTTGCTGATCGCGAACAAGGAAAAAGTCTCGCCGGGATGTCATTTTGCTTGCTCGCGGTCGCCAACTTGACGTTGAGGACCGCGAGCAAGCAAAAAATGACCGCAGCATTACGCAACACTACGAGACGCGTGTTCGCACTGTGCTACGTGCAGTTCGCGTAGTGCGAAGTAGCGCGAACTTCGCACACTACGTGAGCGTAGCGTAGTGCTTTGCCCAGGCTTAAAAGTACTTCTAAAATAAGTTAGTACATGGATTGCTGAAACATTATAGTAACCTTGCATTTCTAGGAATCATTGTACTTTATGTTATGAAATAACTTTAAGAGATATGTCTTAATGATTGATCACAATATTGCTATCTTATTGATGTATTTGTTTATGATTGTAGTTGCTGTCTTGTACTTTTATGATTTTAATTAATCGAATAAAGTGGATTGAATGAATGAAACATATCTGTACGACCATTCATTTGTTTGAAACACATCCCGTTTTCCTGTATTTAAAAAAAATATATCAATTGTTAAATTAGATTTTTTTGTATATATTTTAAATGTATGTGATGTTTTATTTTTTAATAAGACTTGTTTATATTTTTTAATATATGTGTTGCAATTTTTAGTAGTTATTAAATTTATTTTAATTGAATTTTGTGTTTCTAGTTCTGTAGCGGTTTGGTGGTTTATAGGGGAATAGGCTCGGAAGTAATGTAATAATATTAACTTAATGATTATTTTTTATTATTAATATTTATTTAATTGAGAATTTTTATAGTGTTAATTGCGTAAAGTAATTTATTAATCATTAATTAATTGGCTGTTAATTATTTGTCAATTAATTATGTTAATTGCATAATTATTTTAGGCACATGTTTTGGTTTTTATAGGGGTAAAGGATGGGAAGTAATTTATTTTTTTAATAATTAATAATTAGTTGTTAATTGATATTAATTAATTGTAAAGTAAATATGGAAATTGTGTAAATAGTTTTAGGTGTTTGTTGTGGGGTTTATAGTGGTAAAGGTTGCAAAGTAATTGTTTAGGTGTTTGTTGTGGGGTTTATAGTGGTAAAGGTTGCAAAGTAATTTGTGTTTAATTAACGAATAATTAGTTGTTAATTAATAAATAAAATAACTAATTAATATTTATTTGGGGAAATTGTTTATTTTTGTGTGTGTGGCTTTTAATTTTAAAGAGCTAAAGGGTGGGTATTAAGTCAATGTTACTTACTTCATAATTAGTTGTTTAATAGTAATAGTTTAAAAAAATATATGTTTTAATTGTGTAATTCATTTTTTTTACAGTTTAATTTCAGCTGTGTGTTGTGATTATAGGGTCAAAGTGTGGGAAGTTAATTAATTTTGTATTACTTTTATGTTTTTTTAATTAATAATATTTCTTTATTTGGTAATTAAATGTTAATCATGGAAGTACATGTTCTTTAAATTAAGATTTGAGTTGTGATTTGCGTGGTATAATAGGGTAGGGTAGGAGATAAAATAAATAAATGTATGTGATAATTAATGTTTTTCTTTGTAAATGTTTTCTAGTTGAAAATATTTGTTTAAAGTTTATTTTTTATTTAATTTCATATAATATTTGTAGGTATTTGTCATGTATTTAACATTATATTATGTGTTTTTATTTAAAATGTTAAATATATTTGTATTTTAATTTATAACATATTTATATATTTATTTATTTTGTTTTTTTATAGCTTTTGTTTTTTTAAATAGTTTTTCATTTTATACTAGTTTTTACCCCTTTGCTATCTAACACTTTCCCTACTGTTGCACTCACTAGAGTGGGAATAGTAATTTGTACCCCTCCACTATCCAACATTTTCATACTGTTACACTCACTGGACTGGGAATAGTAATTTGTATCCATCCGCTATCCAACACTTTCACTACTGCTGAGCTCACTGGAGTGGGAATAGTCATTTTTACTTCTCCTCTATCCAACACTTTCTCAACGGTTGCACTGACTGGAGTTGGAATAGTAAATGTTATCCCTTTGCTATCCAACACTCTCCCTACTGTTGCACTTACTAGAGTGGGGAGTAGTAATTTTTACCCATCTGCTATCCAATACTTCCCCTACTGTTGCACTCTTTGGAGTGGGAATAGTAATTTTTACCCCCCTGCTATCCAACACTTTCCCTACTGTTACACTCACTGGAGCTCGGAATAGTAATTTTTGCCCCTGCGCTATCAAACGTTTTCTCTACTGTTGCACTCACTGTCGTGGGAATAGTAATTTTTACCTCTCTGCTATCCAACACTTTCCCTACTGTGGCCCTGACTGGAGTTCGAATAGTAAATTGTATCCCTCCACTATCCAACACTTTCCCTACTGTTGCACTTATTGGAGTGGGAATAGTAATTTTTACATACGAAAGCAAGCCTGAATACAAACGTGCAACAGGCCACCCCAACGTTACTGTATTAATCCTTTTATTGTAGGCAGTTAAGTATGCATTACGCGTTTCAACTCTAATAAGTTTTATCAAATGCAAAAGTTCCTGGGGCGGATTTGTTGGCTTTTTAAAAAACATATCTCAAACACTAAAGAAGGACTGAATGTCTACACAAAGTAAGGAGGCAGTAGATTCAATGACTTTGGGGCTCTGGAAAAATTTGTTTTTTATATGCATAGGATAGCCGGCTCTGTATTTCCCAAGTGGGTTCTGTTTGTTTGCAACATTAAATATCCATAAAAAACAACGGTGGGCCTCCGGGCCGAGCAGGTGAGTAATTTACATATATACCCTTCTGTGCCACTGATTCAGGTACCAGCATGCTGTGAATGTAGCACACCTGTGGAATTAATTAGCATGCATTTAAAAGTGCAGTGAATGGCAGAGGCTGTTTGCCACATTGCTCCTCTGATGAAGAGGCCAAGGGGCCTTGAAACGCGTTAGGAGATTGAATTAATACACTCTGGACTGGGTGAGTGTTGTTTTAATTAATACATGGTTCCAAAACCATCCTGCTGTTGGCTTTATCACGTATCAGGGCAACTTTGTTTGATAGATTTATGTGCGGCAGCCTGGCCGCAGAGATTTTGCCACCGCGAAAGTCAATTGCGGGGCCTACGACGGAAAAAGATTTTCATGTCAAAATCAGTGGCACAGATGGGTTTATATGTAAATTACTCACCTGCTCGGCCTGGAGGCCCATCGTGGTTTTTTATGGATATTTATTGTGGCAAACGAACAGTACCCACTTGGGAAATGAAGAGCCGGCTATCAGGAACTTCAGGTACCAGCATGCTGTGAAAGTAGCACACCTGTGGTATTAATTAGCATGCATTTAAAAGTGCCGTGAATGGCATAGACTGTTGTTTGCCACATTGCTCCTCTGATGAAGAGGCCGAGGGGCCTTGAAACGCTTTAGGAGATTGAATTAATACACTCGACTGGGCGAGTGTTGTTTTAATAAATACATGGTTCCAAAACCATCCTGCTGTTGGCTTTATCTCGTACGAGGGTAACTTGGTTTGATGGATATCTATATATCTATATATATCTATATCTATATTCACAGAAAAAAACATAGGTTTCAGGCATGTTATAGTTAGGAATTAGCATTTAAAAAACCTCAGAAATTCACTGAAAAAAACCATAGGTTTCAGGGGTGTTATAGTTAGCTGGACTTTTCACTTGTACAAAACCATTGAAATTCCCCCGTTATAGTTAGTTCAGCTAACTATAACTCGCGCGCCCGCAATGCACTGCTGATGACGTCACATATTACATCACTCATGACATGGTCAGTGACATCTCAAATGACATCACTGATGACATCCAGTGAATGTGTGTTTTTCTGAAAACTAAATAGGTTTTATATATGTACATCTCAAGGTCGATGGAAGAATAAATGGGTATATAAGTGTCTAAATGGATGATTTGTTTTTGAAAAATTGATTGTGTAACTGACTGATTAAGTGTATCATAGTGAATACATGGCTTAGTGAGTAATGTTTAAATATGTAAATATCTGTATCAGTCTCTCACTTTGTGTATAAGTGGCTGCATGGGTTGGTGAGTAGCTACATGGGTGTCTATATAGGTTATTAGTTGGTTTTTTGAGTATCAGTCTGAGTGTCTGCATGGTTGGGTGGGGGGTATTACGTAGTGCATAGTTGCATGAATGAGTGACTCACTGTTTGTATGTGTTGAAGACAGCATGTGTGCAGGACTGTATGGGTAGATGAGTGTGTGTATGGGTGTGTTAGTGAGCGAATGACTGTCTCAATAGTGTCTTTATGAGTAACTACATATGTTTTAAACTCGTATATGTGACTATTGGTGTATATTAGTGAGTATATGTGAGAGTGAGAGATTGAAAGAGTTGCTGTATGAATAAGTATGTGTTTCTATAAGTGATTGTTTAAAAGACTAAGGGCCTCATGTAGGTAGCTAAATACCGGTCGGTAACTGCCGAAATTCGGTAAATATCCCGTTACCAACCGGTATTTAGCTATTTGGAATGTAGGTGGCATAATTCAGGATTCAGTAAATTACCGAATCGGTAAAATACCGATTCGGTAAATACCGAATCCTGAATGTAGGGAGCACTCTAAAGAGTGCAAATTAGAATTAAGAATTTGTTATTTACCACCAAATACAGGTTGGTGATAAATAACGAATACCTTGCAAAACGCAATATTTTGCAGATGTAAGAGTGCCATGTGGCAGACATACATGCCCTTAGGGCATGTATGTGCGCCACATGTGCACACATGCAAGAATCAGGCGTGCAACAGGGTGTCAATGTGACACCCTGCCACCCTTGTATATGCTCCCCCCATTACCAAATCGGTATTTACCGAATCGGTAATGGTGACTGGCTTCCCATTGATTCCTATGGGCCTCCAGGCCCATAGGAATCAATGGGAAGGTATGCCCCATTACCGAATCGGTAAATACCGATTCATATTTAACGAATTTTTCCGATTCGGTAACATTTACCGAATCATTGCCTACATCACATTTACCGATTCATAAATACCGAATCGGTAAAATTCGGTATTTATGAATCGGTAAATGTGTTGCTACCTACATATGGCCCTAAGTATGTGTAAGTTTCCATAGAAGTAAGTGTGGTGGTGTGTGTATAACTGTATAGGCAAGTAAATGTATGTTTGATTCTTTATTAGCACGAGTGACTATGTGTGTGAGTAACTCTATGGATGAGTGGCATTGTGTAACAGGATGTATAGGTGTATGAGTACATATGATGAGTAAGTACATGTATGAGTGACTGTATAGGACTGTTGGTGAATGAGTGGATGTGTATGTGGATCTTAGAATTACGGAAGAGGTTGTTGTAACTGGTATTGGTATGTCCATTGTTTTGAAAATTGTAGTCTCTATTTTTGAATGTGTGTATCAAAGGTTATATTAGGGTGAGAGGAGGTCTGCCACTCTATCACAAGGATGATGTCATCAGTGATGTCATTTGAGATGTCCTCAGTGATGTCATCAGTGATGTCATTTGAGATGTCATCAGTGATGTCATGAGTGATGTCACTGACCATGTCATGAGTGATGTAATATGTGATGTCATCAGCAGTGCATTAGCTGAACTAACTATAACGGGGGAATTTCAATGGTTTTGTACAAGTGAAAAGTCCAGCTAACTATAACACCCCTGAAACCTATGGTTTTTTCAGTGAATTTCTGAGGTTTTTTAAATGCTAATTCCCAACTATAACATGCCTGAAACCTATGGTTTTTTCTGTGAATTTCAAAGGTTTTTTAAATGCTAATTTCTAACTATGCCTACAAAGATAGGACATGTGAAGAAAGAAGAAAAAATGCACAGAAAGAAAAAAAAGAAGTGCAGAAAGAAGCAACAGAAGTCCTCAAAGACGAAGAAAAGTGCAGGAAGAAGGATAACGTGCAGAAAGAACAAAAAGAAGAGCAGAAAGAAGCCTTGTTGCAAAATCATCCAGTACCCTCAACTTTTTCAGACGGATACTGGTGGTAACTGAGTCTGACTAACCAGTCCTAGAGCCAGTGCTATGTTAAAAGACACTTCGAATACAGTGAAAACTCCGACATACACTAGGGAACATTATGCGTTGGGGTCCCCCTGTGATTAGCATGACCTCCTCTGTAAGCCCCTAGTATATAATAGGGCAGGGGGATTAAAACTACCTCTTAAAACAGGCCACAGGACGTTTTTGCACCCGTTAACTCAGGCCCCGTCCCCTCCCTTCACCACTGTGTAAAAATGCCCTGTGTCCGTTTTTAGTTGAGAGATTAAGTTCATTTGAATCCTGAGGGTCCCTAGGGTCCAACTAGCCCACTAGGTACCTCCAGTAAGTGCCACAGAGCTGCGTTGCAGAGAGGTGTAAAAAGTGGCACGGCCTGGACCACCTCTCTGCAATGCAGCTCAGTGGCGCTTACTGGAAGCACTTGGTGGGCTAGTTAGCCCCCAGGGGCCCTCAGTATTGAAGGGAAATTATATCCGCAATTTAAAACGTGCCATAGTGCGTGTTTGCACACGTCACCTCAGGCCCCGTCCCCTCCCTTCACCACTGTGTAAACGCGCCCTGTGGCTGTTCTAAGTTGAGAGATTAAGTCCCCTTGAATCCTAAGGGTCCCTAGGGTCAAACTAGACCACTAGGTACCTCCAGTAAGCGCCACAGAGCTGCGTTGCAGAGAGGTGTAAAAAGGGGCTTGGCCTCAGAACACCTGTCTGCAGCGCAGCTCCCTGGCGCATACTGGAGATGCCTGTTGGGCTAGTAGGCCCTCAGGGACCCTCAGTATCAAAGGAATTAATTCCCCAACTTACAACTCGCCAGGGGGCGCGTTTGCAGAGTGCTGCAAGGAGGGGGCGTTGCCTCCGGCACGATGCCAGTCTTTTATTTATTTTAATTTTTTAAGAAGGGGGGCTGTGTGGTTCCCCTTCTTATTCTAATTTATTGGCCCTGATGACCCCATCCCCCAGGGCCTGTCTCCTAATTATATTTTTGTGACCCCAATCCCCAGGGCCGGCCACTGTTTTTTATTATTTTAAAAAAATATATATTTATAGACACACCTAGGACATGCTGGACAAACCGTACGTACCCATCACCATGACGATTTGCGTGATATTCATTAAAAGGCGACTATGCATACAATGAATCCACGTGGAATGTATTTACACCACTAGTGAAGCTCTGACATGTCTGATGCCCTACCGTGCCTAATCCCGGTTGACACCCTTGTCGCTTATTTATACAAACATGGGTAGCTATTGACGGGCACATTTAATACACATGCACACCAAGCCATTCAAAGGGGATTCGACAAAAACTATGCAAGAAACCCCCCTCACGAATAATAAAACACACATCCACTGCCGGATGTGTAATATTTTTTATTTTACTCTCTGGAAAGGGGACGAACATCACTTGAGAGTCACAGCGCACTCCTGGCAGAGCCCAATGCTGTGTTACATCCACCATTGCCTCCTGAGTGCCACACACCTCTGTGTTGTATTCCACTAGCTAGTGCATATGCTATGACACTCTCTAGCCCATGTGCACTGTAACACCACCCCGTGAATATGTCATGCCACACTTGTCTTCGCACGGGTTATATTGCCCCATCTAACGTGCCTTCCTCGATGCCTATGTTATAACACACAGTGCTATGCCATACATATTATAATCTGGGATCCATATCTTTGTCACAGTGCATATGCAACGTTACACTCCCCAGCACATATTTTATATTACAACTTTAGAGACTAGTTAGGTTACACAACACTGCCCTGTGCATATTACACTCCAAGGCGCATATCGCATAGCACGCGCTAGTGCCTGTGCTATCTCATACTCTCCAATGAATCTGTCATTGCGCACAATTTATTGCATATTATATTTCACACCCGGTTCATCTTATATCACACTTTTTGGTGCATAGTTTATACCATACACTAGATCTAGTTTTCATTTTCAATCGTGCTCTCAGGACTATGTTCTACATAACACTGTGTTCACCTACCCTTTTCACGGGCATTACATTTTGCGATAGGGGGTGGAGGGTCAGGGGGTGTTTCTGCCAAGTGAGCCCGGAGTCACAGTCACAAACGTCCTCTTCTTCCTGAATAAAAGTGAGATTATGCTGCATACTTGTTCATATTTTAAGTAGTTCGCACAGACACACGTTTTAAAAACAATAAAGTTCCTAATACCCGCCTTCTCTGAACAGTTAGCTTGCTGCCCCATCCCCCTCCTCCCTATCCTCTGTTGTGTGAATCCATGGACTAGCCTCCTCCCTCCTGCATGGTCTGATGTGCTGCCACTGCCCTCAATTTAGTATTATGTACCAGTCTACTCCTCCTGCCCTCCATTGCCCAATTCTATGTCCCATCATTGACCTCCTGCTTAAACTCTGTGCTTAGCTTGCTGCCCCTATTCTCCTTCCCCCTGCCCTCCGATGTCTTTGTGCATGCCCCTGCTCCATCCTTTTTGCCCACCATGTTCCATGGACCTGCCACTCCTATCTACTCTGAGTGTTCTGTTGAGCTGCCACTCCCCTCCCACCTGCCTAGCATTGTCAGATGACTGTAACCTGTCCCTGCCACCTCCACCCTGCCTGTCCACATGCCATGCCCCTATCCTCTTCCTCCTGTCCACATGGTCCATTGTACTGCCACACCCTTCTGCCCTCCCTGGTCTGTTGTGCTGCAACTGCTCCTCCTGCCTGCCCCGTGCGGTCTGTTGTGAGGCCACTTCCCCTGAACTTTCTTGTCTGTGCACAGGTCCTGACCCTCCCTTCTATCCTCCATCGTCCTTTGTGCATGCCCCTGCACCCTCCTTCTTGCCCATCATAGCCATTGTGCTGCCACTAACCCTCCCACTTGCCATGCATGGTCTTCTGTGCTGCCATGGCCCCTCCCACCTTTCTTGTGTGGTCAGTTAGCTGCCACTGACCCCCTCCCACCTTCCCTCCATGGTCTGTGTGTATGCCATCACAGTCTCACTGTTGCTCTTCATGGTGTGTCTTGCTTCTAGTGCCCATCCTGCCTGACCTCCATGGCTATCTTGCTGCTCCTGCCCTGCCCCCTTGCCCCCAGCCCTCTGTTTACATGTGCAGACCCCTACTTCCTCCCTCCTGGCTTGTCTGTTCCATTGTAATGCCCCTGATTCGTCCCTCCTGCCCTTTATGGTCTGTTATGCTGCAGCTTTCTCTCCTGTCTGTCCATTATGGTCAGCTAGCTACCATTACCTCTTGCCCCTCTGTTCTCTGTTGTCCATGTGCATGGTCCTGTCCCCTCCCTCTTGCTTTCTATGGATTGTTGTGCTGCACTCCCGTCCCGCGCACCCTGTGTGGTGTATTGTGCTACTGCAAACCCCGATGCCTGCCCTGCAGGGTCAGTGTGGTGCACCTCTCCATGTCCCTCCTGTCCTCTGTTATCCAAGTCCATGTCCCTACCCCATTTCCTTCCATGATCCAATGTACCATACTTGCAAACATTTTGAACTTGGTAAGAGGGAAATTTTGAAAAAAAGCTGGGGTATTGATTTTCCCCTTTGAGTTACATTGAAAAAGAGGAGATTGTAGACAGGAGACAGATCAAATAAAGCCCATTTGAGCTTAAAAACATTGGACGTTTCCTGGCTGAATCAAGTCTGTTAGCATGTATGGTTGTACTACCATTGCGTCTTCCTTCTGCCCACAATGGTCTATTACATTGCCACAGCCTCTCTTGCAAGTCCTGTATTGTTGGTTTGTTGCCCCTGCCCCCCTTTCCACTGCCCTCCGTAGTCTGTTGTGCTGCCACGGCCCTTCCTGCCTGCTCAGTGTGGTTAAATTGTTGCCTTTGCACCCTCCTACCTGCCTTCAATTTTCAGAGTCCGTGCCCCTGGCCTCTGCCTCTCAACAGTATCCTAATGAACAACTACATTGCTAACATTCTATATTTATTACAAAAGTGTGGAACGCCTGACGTCATCTTGATGTAATCAAAACTGTAATACCTACAGGGAGGAGCCTAGCGCTTGACCAAGATGGCCGCGTGAGCTTAGAGCTCCCGAGACCCTCGTGCCCTCCGTCGTCTATCCTGTATCTAATCCTGTTTGTATGCATGGCATCGTGTAGATGATCTGTAAGGGAGGCGATTGATGCCACCCGAGGTCGAATCGCCCACCGGGAACCGGAGTTATGCATGGCGGAAGATTGAGGCCTATCTCCGAGGGATGCCAGGGGCTCGAGTTGGCAGGATGCCCGACCTCTAATTGAACAACAGCGGCCAGGCGAGGTGTGAACTGCCGGACGGAGGTCCCTATCCTTTCACTTTCACTTTCTCGCCCTTGGTCTGCCCAGCCCAGGGAGTGCTCACGGCTGCCTTATTATCATTTGGACGCTCTGCCTGCCACACTGGCGACCCATCGCAAGACGAAGCACTCCTGATCTCTCTCGCTGAGAGAGGGCAGTCCTGATTGTACCGACTTGCTTGAGCCCACCATGTCGGGCAAAGCAGAGGTGGACCGGCCGAAGCCTAAGGCCACCAGACGGGGAGCCTATACTCAAGCCAATAACATGGACCGCTATGCCCAGCAGAGGGGGTCACCGGGTGCACCGAGCCAGTCCCCCGACACACAGAAGACTGCCTCACCCTTGGCCCCGGAGCTCTCACTGCAAGATGTCATGGGCGCGCTCGATGGGCTGCAGACTTCGACTGGGAGACAGTTTGATGCCCTGGCGCACAAAGTGGATACCATCTTGGTGGATGTTAATCTGATCCGCGCGGATTTGGGCAAAACAAATGAACGGGTCAAATCCCTGGACGTCAAGACCACGGGCCTTGCTGATGATGTCTCGGACCTGCAGACCAAGGTCCGTAAGTTGCGGACCGAGAGTGATCTCGCCGCCCGCCGGCTGGAGGACTTCGAGAGCCGGGCCAGGCGCAACAACGTGCGCGTTATCGGGGTCCCGGAGTCATCAGACGAGACTTCCGTGAACCTGCTCGTGGAGGACTTGGTGCTCAACCATCTGCAGCCCAAGGGTCTTGGGAAGTTCTTCGCAGTTGAGAGGGCCCATAGAGTGCCGGGTGGGAGGCCCAAGGTGGGAGCCCCACCGAGGCCGATTGTCGCCCGGCTCTTTCATTTTCGAGACCGGGACGCTATCCTGCAGGCCTCGAGGGTAACGGGCCCGGTCCCCTTCCAGAACGCGTCGGTGAATTTCTATCCTGACTTCACCCAGCAGGTGCAGAGGCAGCGGCAGGGCTTCCTGGGGGTGAAGAGGAGGCTTCGGGAGAGGGAACTGAAATACGCCATGCCAGACTGCAGGTGGTGTATGAAGACCGAACATTCTTCTTTGAGTCGCCTGCCATGGCGGATGAATGGCTGGACGCTCTGCCTCGACGACGCACGGAAGAGGACACTGCCGTAGACGGGGACAGTGGCCGGGATGAACAAGGTTGATGTCTTCGGAACCGGACTGACTCTAGATAATGCCTTGCAGTAAATACGGAGGTTGTGGGAGGACGAGGGGAGCTCTTTCCTCCCTTAGGGTACTTTTTGTAGATTTTGGGTTTGGTAGGGCGACAGGCACACTGCAAGTTGGGGGGGCTTTGTAAGCTGCAGCAGGGGTGCAGGGTGGGGGGGGTTTCCGGGATTTTGGGTTTGTTGTTGGGGGGTTTGTTTTCGCAAGGCATAGTGATTATTTCCAGGACTGTTCCATGGTGGCTCTTCGGGTGTGGGGTGGGCCTCTTTACGTTTGGGGATGGGGGGTAGGGGTTTAAGGGTTATAAGCTGGAATGTTAATGGTTTGGGGGATCGCATTAAGCGTGGGATTGTTTTGCAATTCTTGAAACGGTCATTGCCGGATGTCGCCCTGCTGCAGGAGACGCATCTTATAGGTAATACGTGCTATGCTCTGAATAGGAAGGGTTATAAATTCATAGCTCATTCGGGATTCTCCTCTGGGTCCAGGGGTGTGGGCATCCTAGTCAGAGCCTCGCTACCATTTGAGGTGGACTCCACCATGGTTGATGATAGGGGGAGGTTTGTGGCGGTGGCGAGGCGGTGGGAAGGAAGAACTTTGGTTTTAGTTTCAGTTTATGTCCCGCCGGCCCTGCAGGCCTCCACGTTTACAGATCTGATTAGGGCCTTGCTGGATCTCCCGGGGGGTATGCTTGTGGTGGGAGGTGATTTCAACGCTGTTGGCTCCGGTCTGCTGGATAGATACCCGCCCAGAGACACAGGGGGGGCTCAGAAGTGGCTCCCAGACTTTCTAGACACGCTTGGCCTCATAGACTGTTGGAGGCTCCGGCACCCCACACAGAGCCAATACACTTTCCACTCTGGGGCGCATGGTAGCCTTTCTAGGAATGATTACCTACTCACTCTGGCTGCGCGTGCCTCATTGGTGCCCGAGGCCAGGCACATGGCGCGTGGTATATCTGACCATTCGCCAGTGTGGGTCAGGCTGGATCTAGGTCGGGAGGGAGGGGGAAGGGTGGCCCCTATCAACCCTTGGTACTTCCGAGACCCCAAGATGCGCAGCGCGCTGGTAAAGACAGTAGATAATTTTTTCAAGGACAATCAGGGATCCGTGGACTCGGCAGTGTCGCTGTGGGAAGCATTTAAGTCCGTGCTGCGAGGGGAAGCCCTCTCCCTTGTAGTGGCTGCCAAGCGGTGGAGAGATGGCGAGGTTTTGCAGGTTGAGGAGGAGATCGCGGCTTTGGAGGGAGCGCTGGAGGAGGAGGTTACAGAGGCCTCACTGCATGAGCTGTGCTTGAAGCAATCCGAGTATAAGGACCTAGTGACTAATGCCGCTAAGACCCTCAGTAGGGAACAGCAGGGCCGACTGTATGATGTTGGTGACAAGGCCGGGAAACTCCTGGCTTGGCTGGATAAAAAAAGAACGGGTTAATAGAGTAGTGCCGGAGTTGACGGGAGAGGGGGGAGAGGTGATTGTGGAACCTGAGAGGATTGTACAGTGTTTCTCGGACTATTTCCGTATGGTTTATGCCTCAGTGTCGGACAGGCCGCCCGAGGACTCGCGTGACCTCCTGCGTGATATCGCATTGCCCTGTCTCTCCGATATAGATAGGGACGATCTAGATGGAGACATAACGGTCGACGAGGTGGCGGGGGCTATCCGCGCGTTGAACTCGGGCAAGGCCTCGGGTCCGAACGGCTTGCCGGTCGACCTGTACAAGCTGTTTCCGGATAGGGTCGCCCCTCACCTGCGCGCCATGTTCGTGGAGGCGCGGGGGAGTGGGGCCCTCCCGTTGGATCAGCGACTGGCGACAATTGTGGTTATACACAAAGAGGGCAAACCCCGAGATAAGTGCGCCTCATATAGGCCTATCTCACTCCTTAACGCAGAGCCGAAAATTCTGGCTAAAATCCTGGCGGCCCGATTGATTAGGGTACTCGGTGACTTGGTCCACCCGGATCAATCCGGATTCATCCCGCACCGTAACACTGCGTTAAATCTTCGGCGCCTTCATGGTGTAATCGCCAGGGCGGGCACGCTGCGCGAACCAGCTATTGTGGCGTCTCTTGACGCCACGATGGCCTTTGACACGGTGGAATGGGCATATTTGTGGGCCGTGTTGGCCAAGTTCGGCTTTGGCCACGGTTTTGTGAGCTGGGTGCGGTTGCTGTATGAGGGACCTCTTGCGAGTGTGGTGGTAAATGGCCGGACGTCGACTCCGTTTCTGCTAGGGAGGGGTACTCGGCAAGGTTGTCCCCTGTTGCCATTGTTGTTCGCCCTCGCCCTTGAGCCGCTGGCTGCGTGGATACGCTGGCACCCGGATATACGGGGACTTAGATGGTCGCCTGAACACGAGGACCGTATTTCGCTTTATGCTGATGACATCCTGTTGTATCTCGCCTCACCCAAGAAATCACTCATAGTGGTCTGTGACGTACTCACATCTTTCGGTAGGAACTCGGGTCTCGTTATCAACTGGAGTAAATCGTATTTATATGTTCTTAGTGGCGAGGTCCCACCGATCCCTCAAACGTGTTCGATCCAGGTCGCTCAGCAGGGCTTCGTCTATCTGGGGATTTTTATCTCCATGGACTCTGCTGTGCGATATGAGAGGAACCTGCTCCCCCCCCTAGCGCGCCTGAGGCGGGATGTGGAGGGCTGGCGGAGGCTGCCGCTCTCCCTCGTTGGGCGCGCGGCCCTGTTCAAAATGATGTCTCTTCCCCGGTTCCTCTACGCACTGCAGAATACTTTGGATTGGGTACCGGCCAACTACTTTCGGGAGGTCGAAGGCCTCCAACGAACGTTGCTGTGGGATGGGCGGCCGCAAATAGCTATTGCAAAGTTGACGCTTCCATGGTACGACGGGGGTATTGCGCTTCCAGACATCCGACGATACTATTGGGCCACCCAGCTGAGTGCGATTAATCATGGGCTTTATGGCCCTGCCCTCAGCCCTGGGTATGCCATGGACAGGTGGTTGCTGCGTGGTGGTAACTATTACAGGGCATTGTACTCGCGGTCCCTGGACTCGTCCCTCACGGGGCCCACTGGAGTGGCGGTGCGTGTGTGGAAGATGGCAACTGACTCGCTGGGCTGGAAGGATAGGCTCACCCTCGCTACCCCGCTGTTTGAATCTGAGAGACTGGGTAGGCTTTGGCACACAAAAGGTTTTGACAAATGGGACTTGATCGGCATCTCCAGGGTCGGAGATGTGCTGATTAAGGGGAGGGTGAAGTCCTTTGAAGAGTTGCAGAAGGAGTATGAGCTGGGGCCATCCGAGTTTTTCCGCTATATTCAGGTGCGTCACGCCCTCCGATCAGACCTCATAGAGGGTGAGAAGGTGCCTGAGTCCTCTCCTTTGGAGGACCGGGTCCTTGATGGCCATATGCCCGAGAGCACGATCTCGCTCATCTATAAGAAACTGATCAACGTCCGGGCGGATATGCTTCTGGGGCTGAGGGACCAGTGGACTAGGGATGGCCTCGAGTTGGATGACAAGGATTGGCAGTCTGCGGTTTCCTCTCCTAAGGAGGTTGCGATCCCGTCGCGTCTGAGGCTGGTGCAGCTTAAAATACTGCATCGAGTGTATGTGACGGGGCCAAGGCTGGTCCACATGGGATTCTCGGAGGACGGCCTATGCAGGAGGGGATGTGGTATGGTGGGTACTTTCCTGCATATCATTTGGGAATGTGGTGTCATTACGGACTTCTGGAGGAGAGTCCATGCAGTGATGGGGGAGGTGACGGGCATTGCTATGCAGCCGGAAGCGCGGTGTTGCCTCCTTAATGTCTGGGGGCCCACTGACCACGATGAGGCACAGACCCAATGGGTGACTCTGGGTAACATGGTCGCTAAGAGAGATATCGCGCGATTGTGGGGCTCCGCGGGGCCCCCCACATTGACCGCGTGGAAAGAAAATATGGACTGGAGTATGCTAAGGGAGAAGACGGTATATTGCGCTAGAGGCCGCCCTCGGAAGTGGCACGCCATCTGGGGGCGGTGGAATCAATACAGGGGGGGGAATATGTCTTGCCCCTGATTTGGATCCCCCCGAGGAACAGCTTTCCTCCTAACCTTCTTTCCAGCTCAGTATGGTTAATGGACTTCTTTGGCCTCTGCTGTCCCCCTTCTTCCTCTTTTCATAGTACTGTAACTGGTAGATGATTGGGGTCCTGCCCCCCTGGGGGGCTTTCACCATGGGCATTCAGTGTTCTTGCCTTGCTGGGGGTTGTTGTGTGTTTTGTGTTTATTTAAAAATGGAATCTTTGCACTCCTCCTTCACTGTACAGTGGACACGTTTCTGTTCCTCTTTATTGAAGCTGCCGAACCTCCGGGTTGTCGGCTGAATAGCTGTGTCCAGACTTTTGAAAATAAAGGTTTTTTTTAAAAAAAAAAAAAAACTGTAATACCTAGAGAATTTCCTTTAGAAATTACATATATGAGAGGGTCTTATTGGCATCAAAATTATGGTTAGTGCTCTAAAAGACTAAAATAAGGACATATTTTCTGAGTTTTCAAATAGCGACAAAGCACTTTTAAATTATTTGTTATCTTTATGTTTTTTTATCCAGTTGACCACTTGATTAAATGTTGCACTTAGGGGAGAGGATGTGGTGTTACTTCCAGAGCTGCAGACTTTGCAACTGGGGACCAGGTTGGAGTTTCTGCTTCAGCTCGACATTCTGTGATTCTGGTCAAATCACTTAGTCTCCCCATGTCTACAACCAAAATGAATTTGTTCTTGTGTGATGTAACCAATGCTCATGTAAAGCACTCCAATACCTGACAAGTCTGCACTATATAACACTGCAAAAACACAAAATAATAAGTGTTTTGTACACTTCTGTCATTGGGCTATATTTGGGCTACATCTGGGTGATTTTGGGCTACATTTGGGCTCTTTTGTCTCCGGTGGCCATCTTGGGAGATTTATTTGTTATGAAGCTCCCTAATTTCCTCATGTACTGCAGTCTCCTCAGTAGGAAATGCTTTCAGTTTTTTACTTTGATTCCATCATGAAGGTATTCAGATATGTCACACATTTGCCATAAATTCTGAATGTTAGTACTCTAGTTGCTCATTAGATCACTGTAGTAAAACTACTGTTCACCATGGAAGTCTGCTCCTGGTAAAAGTGCATGTTTCAGTCTGCATGTCAGAATTTTTTAATGAAATAGAAGAGGATTTGAGAAGTCACTCAAAATGTGCCCTCATTTTTCTTTCTGCAGCACTAATCATACTTTTATGGAAAAATGAACCCCTCATTTTGTTCCTTTTTAAACTAAATGTTTTAAGAGTTACCACTTTAATCCAAGCAAGATGGCTTCAGGTGTGCCATACTTTTGTTATAAGTAAGACTGTTAGCGCTGTAGTTGTTCTTTAGAGCACTCTGGGAAGCTGCAGTAGAACACAAAGGAATCAACTGACAGTCTCTGCCCTTGTTGGATGTACATGTTTTACTGAGAATGTCAGACTTCATTCTCACATGACTGAGAAAGATAATGTGAATTTACAGAAAATATGCTCTCAGTTTAGCTTATAGATCACCTTCCAAACCTCTGTGGGAAAAGCATGAGAAAATAGTTTTCTCTCAAACATGATTCATGATATCCCAGCAGAAGGCTTTTTCACATGGTGAAATCACCTTAGAACATACCACAATTCCTAAAATGAGTATGGTACCATCAACAAATGATTTATAATGTAACTAAAGTCTTAAAACCTTCTAGTAACTGCAATGCTTTTTAATGAGGTGCTATCATGTATATTGGTCCCAAGATGGCTGCCAACACTTCTTGGATGAAGTGCTGACAGCCAATCAGATCTTAGGAGGAGATGTGTGGTTAGGCTCCGCCCACATATATATATGATTTTACTTTTGATTTTCTCAGGAACTACTGAACAGATTGACACCAGACCTGCAAAAGGCACTTCCCTGACCGGAGGACTACCTCTCTGGCAAATTTCAAGTAATTCTGTTCAGCCGTTCAGGCTGTACCTTGGACTAAAGGTCCCTATGGAAAAATGCATGGGGAAAACGTGTTTTGGGACCCCCCTTTTTTCTCGGCCCCCGCTTGACGAATTACCCCGAGACTTTCAGGGTAGGAGCGGAGCAGAGCGCCCCACCTATTTTGAAAATTGTGCGAGGATTTGTCAACCGGTTCCAAAGTTATACCAAATAGAATGTTGCGGATTTCCTATGGAAACACGGTCCTAACTAGAACTATCTACTGGCGGCCGCCAGTAGATATATATATATATATATATATATATATATTCACTGAAAAAACCATAGGTTTCAGGCCTGATATAGTTAGGAATTAGCATTTAAAAAACCTTAGAAATTCACTGAAAAAAACGTTGAAATTCCTCCGATATAGTTCGCTGTACTAACTACATCTCGCGCGCCCGCAATCCACTGCTGATGATGTCACATATTACATCATTCATGACATGGTCAGTGACATCACTGGTGACATCATCCAGTGAATGTGGCTCGGTTCGTTATTTAAACATGTATTATATATATAGCAATTTGCATTGAAGAATGAGCGGATATATACATATAAATATCTGGATGGAGGATTTAGTAGCAGTGTGATTGACTGTTTACTTGACTAATTTATAGTGTCTCACTAAATATATTGGATAGTGACTAAACTGTCAGTTGTTGTGTAAACTGCTTCTCCAGTTGGTTACTAGCTATGTGAAAGTCTATATTAGTTATTGATTAGTTAGCGGAGTATTTGTATGGGAGAGTGAATGTGTGTGTGGTTCGGTCGGGGGGTGTGACTGCCCAAAGATGTGCGAATAGTCGATTCAGTAGGTATCTGAAGTTAAAACTACATGTTATAACAGTTGTTTGGGTGAGTGAATATCTTTATGGGTGTGGCGATGAGCAAATATATGTCTCAATGGTACATGTCCAACAAACTAGAAACATATAAGCCAGTGTCTGTGTCAGTTATTGTATATAAATAAGTATACATAAATCTCAGTGATTGTATGAGTGACTGTATGGATAACTGTATACTTGTAATAGTGATTTTATAAGTATGAGTTATTATCTATATGAATAGATGAAGTGGTGTTTTTATAAGTGTATAGTTATGTAAAAGTAAATATGATCCATTGTTTGCATAAGTGAGTAGGATGACTTCATAAGTGATAGGATTGGATAGGATAGGATAGGATAGGATATAGGTCCTATAAAGTGCTCGAATGCCGAAGCGTATTGGAGATGTGTGCTGGTGTGTAAGGTCGATATATAGGTGAATAAGTATATTTGATAGTGTTCTATTGATCATTGACAGCATGTAAAGTGAATCTATAGGTAAGTGATTAGATGTGTGTATATATCTAGGAATCACTCAGTGGGTGTTTAGAAACTTGTATTGGTGTGTCAATGGTTTTAAATCTGGCACTCTGTATTTTACAGGGAGTAATGAAAGGTTATACTAGTGTATGATGAGGTGTAGCTGATTGTCACGTGGATGATGTCATCAGTGATGTCATTTGAGATGTCATTAGTGATGTCACTGACCATGTCATGAAGGATATAATATGTGACATCATTAGCAGTGGATTACAGGCGCACGAGATGTAGTTAGTACAACTAACTATATTGGAGGCATTTCAATGGTTTTGTTCGAGTGAAATGTCCAGCTAACTATAACACCCCTAAAACCTATGGTTTTTGCAGTGAATTTCAAAGATTTTTTTAAATTCTAATTCCTAACTATATCAGGCCTGAAACCTATGGTTTTTTCAGTGAATTTCAAAGGTTTTGTAAAGGACAATTTATGTATTCATTGTTATACTGATTTTTTTGATATTGATTTACTACATTTTGTAAACTATTTTTAGATATTTAATTTGTTTAATTACATTATAATTACATTATACATTACAAAATATACTTTCTCAGAATGAATTACTTTAGTATAAATACTTTGCAAATAGGCAACAGACTTTTAAGTGCAGTAGTTACAGTTGTTGCAATGGGCAACACAATTTCAAACACAATGCAACATTGAGCTCAATGTGAATTTCTAGTCAAATGCAATTAGTTACTTTATGGATTACTTTTCTAACCACAGGACTGGATCCTAGATTCAGTCCTTGGACATCTCCTGTAAACAGTTGAGTAAAAGCATTTTGTTTTCAGTAGTGATTTTTAAGGAATATTATTGTATTTTAAAAGTTGACACATAAATGTTTTCACATAGAATCACCAATGTTATCCTATGGCAGAAAATTAACTTAGCAGATAAGTAGTGTTATTGTTACTTTTTCTTACTAATTGGTGGATCCTGGATCCAGCACTAGTGACTCTCCTGTAAACAGTTGAAAGAATGTCTTTAAGTCATACAGACGATTTATTAGGAATATTTGTAGTTTGTGAAAATAGACACTTAGAAACTTTTCTGCTGAAAACCACACAATGGATTCCTATGGAAGGAAATACAAGTTACTGGTAAGTACGCTTAGAATTACTTTTCAGGGTCAGTGCTGGGCTAAAAGATGCAGCGCTGGGTTCTCTCCTGATAACAGTTGAGTAAATCAGAAATCGTAGTTCGACTGATTTTAGAGGAATATTTGTAAATTCCAAAACTCCACACTTTGAAAAATTTCTAAGTGAAAGCAGTCAATGTTAGCCTATGGAAGGAAATTCAAGTAACTGGTAAGTATGGTTAAAATTACTTTTCAGGATCAGTACTGGGCTCAAAGTTGCAGCACTGAGGTCACTCCTGATAACAGGTGAGTAAATCGGAATTCGTAGTTCGGATGATTTTAGAGGAATATTTTTACGTTTCAAAAATCGACACTTAGAAACTTTTTCCGCAAAAAGCAGGAGATGATATCCTATCGAAGGAAATTCAAGTTACTGGTAAGTACGGTTAGAATTACTTTTCAGGGTCAGTACTGGGCTCAAAGATGCAGCACTGAGGTCTCTCGTGATAACAGGTGAGTAAATCGGAATTCGTAGTTCGGCTGATTTTATATTTGCACAATGTTGAAGGAAGGGAGCGGGGCCTGAGGTCACATGTGTGCAAACACGCCCTGTGGCGGGTTTTAAGTTGGGGAATTAATTACTCTTCAATCCTGAGGTCCCCTGGGGGCCAACTAGTCCACCAGGTACCTCCAGTATGCGCCAGGGAGCTGCGTTGCAGAGAGGTGTTCAGAGGCCACGCCCCTTTTTACAACACTCTGCAACGCAGCTCTGTGGCGCTTACTGGAGGTACCTGGCGGCCAACTTAAAACGCGCCACAGGGCGTGTTTGCACACATCACCTCAGGCCCCACCCCCTACCTTCACCACTGTGCAAACACGCCCCGTGGTGTGTTTTAAGTAGGGGGATTAAATCCCTTTGAATCCTGAGTGTCCCTGGGGTCCAACTAGCCCACCAGGTACCTCCAGTAAGCGCCACAAGGCTGCATTGCAGAGAGGTGTAAAAAGGGGCGTGGCCTGGAGCACCTCTCTGCCAAGCAGCCCTGTGGCGCTTACTGGAGGTGTACCTGGTGGGATAGTTGGCCCCCAGGGACCCCCAGTATTGAAGGGGAATTAATTCCCCAATTTAAAACGCGCCACAGAGCGCGTTTGCAGAGTGTGCTTGTGAGGGGGCGGGGCCTAGGGACAATCGCGTCTTTTTTTTTTTAAAGGGGGGCTGTGTGGCCCCCTTCCTTTTACTTTTTTGTTGCCCTGGGGACCCCATCCCCCAGAGCCTCACCCCCAAATTAATTTTTTTTTTTTTAATTATGGGAAGGGGGCCGCGAGGCCCCCCTCCCGTGGCCAATCCGGGCCCCAGAGACCCATCCCCCAGGGCATGGCCAACTTTTAAAATACTTTTATGGAGGGGGACTGCGTAGCCCCCTTCCTCTGGCCACTTAAGGCCCCGGGGACCCCATCCCCCGGGGCTGGCCATTGATTATTTTTTAAGATTTTTTTTTGTTAATGGGTGAAGGGGACGCGTGGCCCCCCTCCCGGGCCACTTATGGCCCCGGGAGCCCATCCCCCGGGGCCTGGCCTCTTGTTGGGGACCATGGAGGGGTCCCCAATCCCCCCACGGTTCCAGACTGCTCCTCGTCTCCTGCGGGAGCCGGCATTGCTTTTCCACATGGGGAGCAACTAACATGCTGCTCCCCATATGGAAGAGCAATTTGCTTTGCTTCATTGAAGCGAGAGCAGGTTTCCCTGCTCTCACTTCAATGAAGCAAAGCAGTTTGCAATGGCAGGGTGGGAGCTGTGAGGCTCCCGCCCTGCCATTGCAAACAGCAGTGCCCACCCCTGGCAGTGCCCGCCCCCGGGACACCAGCAGTATCCCAGGGGTGGGCACCCCGGGACACTGCAGGAGCCGGCCCCGGGGGGTGGTGGTCCCCAGGGCTGGGGGTGCCTCAGAGCCCCCCCAGACCCAATTTTTTGTAGACCCGGGGGGTGGCGGTCCCCGGGGCAGTGTGGGGGGATTGGGACCCACCCACAATATTTTTTTAAATAATACCAAAGAAGCGCGGGAGCTCTCGCTTCATTTATTTAAATTTTTGGCCGAAAATCGCGCTTGGTGCGTGAATGTCGCCGTTTTTTTTTTTTTTTTTTTTTTTAAATGCCTTTTTTGGCCCTGGGAGTCCTTGTGGGACCCCCTGAGCAGGCCTAGGGGGTCAGGGTGTTTCTACCCTGCCCCCTTTTCGCATTTTGCATGTTTGTTTCTTAGGTTTCTTGTGCCTCGGTTCTACCGAGGCACAAGATGGCTGCAAACACTTCCTGATTTGGAGTGTTGACAACCAATTAGAATACAGCTCGTGTACGGCAGGGAGCGCGCTGGGTGCGCATAGGGTGCGCGGATCCTATAAGGCCATATATATATATGTACTTTTAAATGTGAACTAAGGACTACCTCTTTGCCAAATTTGGTGTAATTCCGTTCAGCAGTTCGGGCTGTAGCTGCGGCTAAAGGTCCTATGGGAAATTGCATGGGCAAAACGCGTTTTGGAAGCCCCCCTTTTTTCCTCGGTCCCCGCTTGACGAATCACCGTGAAACTTTCAGGATAGGAGCGGACTGGAGCTGGCCAAAAGTTTTGAAAATTTTGCGAAGATTTATCAATCGGCGCCAAAGTTATTCCAAATAGAATGTTGCGGATTTCCTATGGAAAATAGGTTCTAACTATAATATATATTCACTGAAAAAAACCATAGGTTTCACACATGTTATAGTTAGCGGAAATTTTACTGATAAATAACCAGTGAAATTCCCCCGTTATAGTTAGTGCAGGCAACTATAACTCACGCGACCGCAATCCTCTGCTGATGCTAATACTGTATTTAGACACTTATATGCCCATGTCTTCTTCCATACATTTTTAGCTATACATATATTACAAATATTTTTTTTTCATAAAGACACATATGTCATCAGCAGAAGATTGCGGTCGCGTGAGTTATAGTTGCCTGCACTAACTATAACGGGGGAATTTCACTGGTTTTTTATCAGTAAAATTTCCGCTAACTATAACATGTGTGAAACCTATGGTTTTTTCAGTGAATTTGCAAGGTTTTTTAAATGCTAATTCCTAACTATAACGTGTGTGAAACCTATGGTTTTTTCAGTGAATTTGTACGGTTTTTTAAATGCTAAGTTACTTTACGCCATTCGAGGCGTGCGCGCCCACTTAACGCAGTTCGTTCCGTGCACGGTTTTTATCAACTTTAATAAGCCTTGTACATTTGGTGGCCTTCGGCCACCAAAAGCACAGGGGGTGGGGTCAATGTGGATAGTGTTTTTTTTATTTCAATTTTATAATTTCATGTTGCCAAAATTTAGTTTTTTTTACCTATTAATAAGCCCTGTACATTTGGTGGCCTTCGGCCACCAAAAGCACAGGGGGTGGGGTAAGTGTGGATAGTGTTTTTTTATTTTTATTTTTTTACCGTACGCTTACGGTAAGCGTACGGTAAGCGTACCCCGCGAAATTGCCGAAAAAAAAATAAAACCGTTTTTGCTCTTGGGGGATGTTTGTGGACTCCCTCAACATGACTATGTGGGAGGGAGTTGTCAAAACAGCCCCGTAACATGTTTTTGGCCATCATGTTTGATAAACAACACTCAGTGCGAGAGACAAAATGGCGGCCGCCGCTTCCTGGTTTCGGCTGATTCGAATGTTTACTAAGATCTAAGAGCCAATCAGAATCGCGCTCGCGCACGCCACCGTACGCTTACCGTAAGCGTACGGTAAGCGTACCGTAAGCGGGCTCAGATATATATATTGATTTAAAGGCTATTTTCTCAGAATCTACTGAACAGATTTACACCAAACCTACAAAAGGCACTTCCTTGACCTAGGGACTACCTCTCTGCCAAATTTTGAGTAATTCTGTTCAGCCGTTCGGGCTGTAGCTCGTTCTAAAGGTCCTATGGAAAAATGCATGGGAAAAACGCGTTTTGGGACCCCCCTTTTATCTCAGCCCCCGCTTGACGGATCCCCCCGAGACTTTCAGGGTAGGAGCGGAGCGTAGCGCCCCACCTATTTTGAGAAATTCACGACGATTCGTCGACCGGCGCCAAAGTTATTCAAAATAGAATGTTGAGGTTTTCCTATGGAAACGTGGTCCTAACTATAACTACCTACTGGCGACCGCCAGTAGGTAATATATATATATATATATATATATATATATATATATATATATATATATATATATCTCACACGTACAGTCCGGCGCAATCCTTCCCAAGTAGATCAAAGGAATCACACAGGAGCCGTGGCCTCTATTTCAGTGCAGATTTATTGCAGACACAAACGTCCTACGCGTTTCGGAGTGGAACACTCCTTCGTCACGGGCCCGTGACGAAGGAGTGTTCCACTCCGAAACGCGTAGGCCGTTTGTGTCTGCAATAAATCTGCACTGAAATAGAGGCCACGGCTCCTGTGTGATTCCTTTGATCTACTTGGGAAGGATTGCGCTGGACTGTACGTGTGAGAATTTTGGGGGTGGCTACCCCAGCCGTGAGCCCGCCGAACCAGAGGCTTGGGAACAGCTACAAACTTTGTGTTCATATATATATATATATATATATATATATATTACCTACTGGCGGTCGCCAGTAGGTAGTTATAGTTAGGACCACGTTTCCATAGGAAATCCTCAACATTCTATTTTGAATAACTTTGGCGCCGGTCGACGAATCCTCGCGAATTCTTCAAAATAGGTGGAGCGCTACGCTCTGCTCCTACCCTGAAAGTCTCGGGGGGATTCGTCAAGCGGGGGCTGAGATAAAAGGGGGGTCCCAAAACGCGTTTTTCCCATGCATTTTTCCATAGGACCTTTAGACAGGGCTACAGCCAGAACGGCTGAACAGAATTACTAGAAATTTGGCAGAGAGGTAGTCCTCAGGTCAAGGAAGTGCCTTTTGTAGGTTTGGTGTAAATCTGTTAAGTAGATTCTGAGAAAATAGCCTTTAAATCAATATATATATCTGAGCCAGCTTACGGTGCGCTTACGGTACGCTTACCGTACGCGTACGGTGGCGTGCGCGAGCGCGATTCTGATTGGCTCTTAGATCTTAGTAAACATTCGAATCGGCCGAAACCAGGAAGCGGCGGCCGCCATTTTCTCGCACTGAGGGTTAGGTTGTAAAATAAAGCCAAAAAACATGTAAAGGGGCTGTTTAGACAGCTCCCACACACATAGCCATGTTGAGGGAGTCCCCAAAGCCCCCCCCCCCCCCAATGCCAAAAATGCAATTTTTTTTTTTCGCTAATTTCGCCGATTACGCTTACCGTACGCGTACGGTAAAAAATTATAAAAAAAAAAAAAAACTATCCACACTCTCCCCACCCCGTGTGCAATCGTTGGCCGCAGGCCCCCAATTGTGCATGGCCTATAAGAGGTATGATAAACTAGAATATTTTAAACAAAAATAATAAACGAAAAAATTATCCACACTCTCTCCACCCAGTGTGCAAATGGTGCCCGAAGGGCACCATTTGTGCATGGCTTATAAAAATTAAGAAAAATTAAAATATTACCTTTCAAAACGAAGTGCATCATATGTCCTCCATGTGCGCACGGTGCGCGAAGCGCATCGTGCGTACATGGCCCATCTAGCGTAACGTGGGCACACGGTGCGCGTAGCGCACCGCGTGCCCACCGTGCGTGCACGGCACTAACTGCGTAAAGTGGGCGCGCGGTGCGCGAAGCGCACCGCGTGCTTACTGTGCGCGAAGCGCACCGTGCGCGCACGGAACGAACTGCGTTAAGTGGGCGCGCACGCCACGAATGGCGTAAAGTAACTTAGCATTTGAAAAACCGTACAAATTCACTGAAAAAACCATAGGTTTCACACACGTTATAGTTAGGAATTAGCATTTAAAAAACCTTGCAAATTCACTGAAAAAACCATAGGTTTCACACGTTATAGTTAGCGGAAATTTTACTGATAAAAAACCAGTGAAATTCCCCCGTTATAGTTAGTGCAGGCAAATATAACTCACGCGACCGCAATCTTCTGCTGATGACATATGTGTCTTTATGAAAAAAAAATATTTGTAATATATGTATAGCTAAAAATGTATGGAAGAAAACATGGGCAAATAAGTGTCTAAATACAGTATTAGCATCAGCAGAGGATTGCGGTCGCGTGAGTTATAGTTGCCTGCACTAACTATAACGGGGGAATTTCACTGGTTTTTTATCAGTAAAATTTCCGCTAACTATAACATGTGTGAAACCTATGGTTTTTTCAGTGAATTTGCAAGTTTTTTTTAATGCTAATTCCTAACTATAACGTGTGTGAAACCTATGTTTTTTTCAGTGAATATATATATATATATATATATATATATATATATATATATATATATATATGAGAGAAGTCGTGGGCTTGCTGCGAATGCCACTCCACACCGTCACAGCATACACGGACCAAAATTGAAGTGCTGATTATTTTATTTTGTGCCTTTCTGCCGCCATAACGTTTCGGCTCCTCCGAGCCTTGATCACATGACCTATATATATATATAATAAAATTATGTTTGTGTGTTTAACTTTTTTTTAATTAAGTTTGCTATATTTTGTTAAAATGTATTAAATTAAATAAATGTAATGTAATTTATTTTGGTAAAAAGGATTTTATTTTTAAAATATATTTATTATTTGTATATATATAATTCGTATTTTGTAAAACTATATTTTTCACATCGATATATTGTTGGTGATATTTTTGTTCTTACCCGTTTCAGTATAGGGAGTCGATATTTTTGTGGTCTATATTTTTTACATCGATATTTTTGACATCGATGTTGTGTCAGTGAACCCCCCCAACAGGCTAACATGCCTGTGACTGTAGCCAATCGTAGTAGGTCACAATTTGCGACCTTCTTCATTAATGAATTTAGCTTTAATAAAGCCCCTAGAACTTGTACCGGGGTTATGGAATGAGCTGTTACCCGACTTAAAGTCCATCACTTCCCATTCTTTCTTCTGGAAGAAACTCAGAATAATTCTCTTCTTGAGTTACATTTTTCCTTTTGCCCTTTTCCTGTATTGAGCTTCCTCTTATTGCTTCAGCACCATGAAACCCCCCAGGATATTCAGTATATAACATAACATCAGAGATACCTCGACTGGGATGTATCCATGGCTTTTAATACAGTTTAATACAGATGCACAAAAAAAGCATATTGGTAGGCTACGTACCTTGGGTGTAGATTCAGGATAGTGGGCTGAATGAGAATCTGGTTGTACAATGGGTTTTTTTCATACATTTATTTAAAATAAAATCAAAGCACTTACCAAATACTGAAGAATATTGATCACACAGAATGAAAAAGGATACAATTGCAAGCAGATTCATCTCTCCGATTGGGTAGATTGGACTCTATTCTAAGCATGCAATGGAAAAATTAAGCAAATGGTGAACCTAATGATAATTTGTTTCAAATGAAAAACTGACCTAGAAAATCATTTTTGTAAATCAAACTTCAATTAACATTTTATCATCATGCATCCTTAGTAAACAATGTTCATAAACAATAAATGACTCAAACCTTTCCTACATGGTTTAAAAGAGGCAGTTCCAGATTCTCAAAAAATTAATAAAATACAGCGCAGCCGCTGAAAATGCTGTGCTGCGTTGCATGACAGAGAGGAAGAAGGAAAGAGCCATATCTAGAGAGATATGGCACTTTCCTCCCCTCTCCCTAGTGCTGGAGCGGATTTCAGCTGCTGAGCGCCAGGCACACACCTTAGTGCCACAGTGCTAGGGTGCATGTCTGAGTCTGACATAGGATTGTACAGGAAGGGTACCCTTACTGAACAAAATACAATGGTTAGACAAGTGTAAAAGCTTTTCCTACTTTGTATGTGTGCTCTACAGTGCAGCACACATGCAAAGTCATAAAAGCAAGGTGAAATTAAAAACAAATTGAGCACAGCAGTGGTATTGGTTATAGGTTAAGGTGCCACAAAGAATAGTCACACACATTAGTATTTAGAACTGTGTAGATAACGGTGCTAAAAGGTGAGAAGAACCACCCTACTTCTCAAAAATGGGGGCCTTAGCCCTCTACAAAAGAAAAATACTCCTTAGCACACCTAATAGTTTCAAAATGTCAATATATCTAGCGTGTTTCCACAGAAGCTCAACAAAAGAATACAAAATGGATTATCTTCCTTCTTCTTAGTTGTTCTCTTTATTTTATGCAAGTCTTCTCAGTTATTCTGAACAGCTAACCGCCAACACGTGTTTCGGCGCTACAAGGGAATGTTGTCCCACGACTTTTTCAAGGCTGTGTTTGTATAAAGAAATATAAAAGACCAGTATATGTATTGGGATAGTATACAAGCTTTAAACAATGACATTACTCAAATACTGAGGTAGTGGGATAGTCACCATGTTTGTGTAACTCATGCTCCAAACATGAAGATATCATTGAAAATGAGAACCAAAAGCACTTAAAAACACAGAATGTACCTCTGTGGAAACAGTAGGTCTATGAACCTAATAACGATGGAGAGAACAAAATTGGGTGCGTGAAAATGGTTTGTCTTATCCTTAAAACTGAAACTATTAGCGATATCGTGTGAAGTGAATAATTCAAGGTGTTATAAGAGATCCGGTCAAAGTGGTCTTATGCGTGCACTGACTAAGTGAAACACTCGTGATGTGCGTCTGTGCAAATAGCGTGATAACTATATTGACGAAAATATAACTACCTATATCTTGAGTGGAAAATGTATCTGAAAACCAAAATATATATATATAACGTAAATTGAGCTGTTCACAGTTCACTCTATTTCAAAAATTTTCAACATAACTATTAAGCTAATGATGAAACCTACTAAGTAAGCGGTGATAATTCCAAACCGCCAATGGTTTCAGGTGTGGCGTCGAAATGGTTATCCGGTTCTTATTGTTTCCGGTTAAACCTCTCAGTGCTGTAAAGTTATGTAAACTCTAATTAGTAGGTTTATTGTGAAACGGTTTAGCTTCTAAATCTAACAAAATGTACGCTGGAAAAAGGCTAGCTAACATATTTAGAGAGAACGGTTTAAAAAGGGGCAAACACTGGGTAAATATGTGTCTCAAAACTGCTAAATCGATATCCGTGTTTCTGCAAACACTTGCCACAATAATAACCGTAGACTATGCGTGGTTTCCCATAAGTAGCGGGTAGTTATCCAGAATTAGCAAAGATCTACATAATCACGCCATAATCCAAACCTTAGGCTTTAGGATCGCCTGCCGTAAAATGAAAATCAGTAACCTGATCCCAATAGATGTCATAACTATATCATCAATATCGAGCGTGTTTCCACAGAGGTACATTCTGTGTTTTTAAGTGCTTTTGGTTCTCATTTTCAATTATATCTTCACGTTTGGAGCATGAGTTACACAAACATGGTGACTATCCCACTACCTCAGTATTTGAGGAATGTCATTGTTTAAAGCTTGTATACTATCCCAATACATATACTGGTCTTTTATATTTCTTTATACAAACACAGCCTTGAAAAAGTCACGGGACAACATTCCCTTGTAGCGACGAAACACGTGTTGGCTGTTAAGAATAACTGAGAAGACTTGCATAAAATAAAGAGAACAACTAAGAAGAAGGAAGATAATCCATTTTGTATTCTTTTGTTGAGCTTCTGTGGAAACACGCTAGATATATTGACATTTTGAAACTATTACGTGTGCTAAGGAGTGTTTTTCTGAAATAAAACAATCCTCCTCTTCACGCCTGCTTTTCTGCATCGTTAATTTTTGGTGCTAAACCCTGTAAACTAATGTTACTAGATAGGGGTTAGCGTCAAAATGCATGTGTGGTTGCATGGTAATGTCCATGTACCACCCATGTAATGCCCTCTGGATGCAAAGTAAGGCAAAGCAGCGTTTCACGCTTACTTTTGAGTGCTTTCTAGTGTTATACACTGGAAAGTGAATCAGAAAAAATACATTTTGTGCTGGTTAGCGTCACTTTTGTTACGCTAACACTAACCCAAAGCAAAACATTTGGGATTCTCTTCGGTAATCTCCTAAATATGGGTTTCTATCAATTAAAAATCTGTTTAAAAAATGTGCTACTATAGGCGAACCTTTATGCTTTTCCTTATTATCAGTTCTTTTAAATGTTTATAGCCTGACACAACAAGTCCTGTGCATGATGGCCATAAGGAATTCATAAACAATTATTGGTAAAGCTAATTCAAAATGCTCAAAAATCACAAACTACATTCAAAGGAACCTCCACTCTAGAGTGGATCCTTGCCTCAAAGTCCCACCGTACAAGAAAAAAAACATTGTTGGAACGTCCTTCTCTGTTCAAGCAGCCAAACTATTGAACTCTTTACACCCACACATAAGATCCATGGATAACCACCTTCTTTTCTAAAGACTACTCAAGAATTGGCTCTTTCCCACATAACCACCATACTCAAATATAAACATACAGCATATCCCTCTGTATATAAGCATTTATTTGAACTATATATGTGTACCTACATATGTGTATTGCTTTGTATAAACATGTATAATAATTATGTTTTTAAAGATATAGATATTATTTAGTTCCCCTTACCAAATGTACATATTACTTATAGTTACATTATTCTATGTTTAACATGTTTATAAGTGACTGGTTAATAAGTAAATCTTTTATCATAACTATCTACAATTGCTTCACTATTAAATTACAAAAAAAAATACAATAATTTAAAGTACAGCAATACTTGAAAGTCTGGGTTTATTAAATGCAACTTTAATCTACATATATTACCTTCCTTCTACATATATACCTTCTGTGTACTTATGATATACCCCATGTGCTTATGTATCTTTAAATTTAATACTTTGCTTCTAATTCAGCATATTCAATTCACTTCCCTATATTTCACCCTATATCTCTCTCAATATATCCTCTACCTACACTTTGACTCAACTCAAACCTCATTCCACTACTCTCTCCATTGCACTACCCTATTTCTCACCCTATACCGCTCTCAATAAATCCTCTACCTTAACTCTCCGACTCTTTTCAAACTTCATTCTACTACTCTTTCCAATGCACTACCCTATTTCTCACCCTATACCTCTCTCAATATATCCTCTACCTCCACTCTCCCATTCATCCGAAACCCATACCACCACTATGATCCCAAAAATAACCCTTTCTAGACTCTTCCCTTTTTATCTTGTGGCCGAGATCCTCCAATTATTCCCAGCATGTTAGCTAAAGACAGAGGGGTAACTTGATTTACTATTTACATAAAATATAAATCGTTGTAAAAGATGCTCTGCAAAATAGGCAATTTTCCTCTTTTTCCTCTCGATTCTAATCGTATCCTATATCACCACGGCTTCTTAAAATATCACTTTGTTCCCTTTGATTGTTATATCTTCTCCACATCTGCTGTAGAAATGTGCACTGTATTCTCTCTATCTGTTGCTACTTTGCTTTCATTTATGATTCTCCCTGCTGCACATGTATTGTTATACTCTTGTATCTTTTCTTCAGACCAATCCTCATTGTTTTCCCTCAGCATTCTCCAACCACTAATCTAACCTCTAATCTTCATCCCTAAAATTAGAGAGAGGTTCCCTTACATCTCTCTAACTTCTGCACCAGTTAATCTTTGATTAGTCTACATGTGTGACTTCATCCTTGCTTCTATACTGTTGAAATGTTGTGCTATATTAATTTTTGTTGTAGACAAGGCGTTGGTTCAAATATTCATTGTAATGTTAAGCACACTTATATCGATGCCAGAGCTGTGCTACATTAGAATATAAATATAATAAAATAAAATATGGTTTGCTTTAGTATTTCAGACTCAGAGCTTTCTGAGGCAATGAGGTTGGAGTTCTCCTTGGCCCTTTTGGGGATGTTTAGTCATTTTCTGGGAGCTTTTGTGAGCTGGCAGTAGGGAGACCTTGTATGTCTGAATAATGCACATCAATTGACCACTTTAAGTTGAACAATTAGTGAGCTTGAATTTATCTCGGGCTGCCTGGACTTAACTGAGATCTTCAATAAGGAGACTTTATCCATGACTCAGCAGAATACCTCTGTACATTCAAGCATTGATATACAGTCTAGATTTGCAGACCTGCCTTCCCTGTTGAGCAAATGTATGTATTCGATATATGCATGTTGCATTTCAGTTACAAATATTGAACCCTATCTTTCTATAGAATTAGCTCCCAAGTTCAGGCCTACTTATGTAATGTCCAGTCACAGGCGAGAGGGTCCTCAATTATCTAGGGCTAATCCATTGGTATGTCCTATTTGTTAAGGTAAAACATCTGTTTGTTAAAAAGACTCTATTCCACTAGATTTTAATTCAGTTGCATGCTTCATTATCAAGTCCTTGCCACAGATACTAGAATTGTATCTGTGTGCGCTTGACTGTTTATTCAAGTGAGCTCTTTGTGAGGTATTTTGTGTAAGGCCTGGGGTTGGAGATCTAAACTTCAAAATTGTCTCGCAGTGTCCAGAATCAAAGTATTGTCTTTTTATTCTCAGGTCCCACTGATGATGCTAATAACAAAATGCTGATGCAAAAGAGTTCTATTATGTACCTGAATTGGTCAACATGTTTCAGCCTTTCTGTGTCTAGTCCGAGTCACTTTGCTTTTATCAGGACCATGTTTACTGACATCCCTCAAAAGATAAGTAGGGTATTACCTATTCAGTGTGTGATGCATTCATTCTGGCATTCTTCCCTGTCATGCCACCCACTCACGAAAACCTCCTGAGGTACTTCCTCAGTCCTGTTCCTGTGGGTCTGACGAGCACATCAAGAAGTCATAGTTACTTTTGGCCATTGTAGCAACTACATTTCTGTTCACTGCAATGTGGCTATACATCCTAATTGCTTACTTCTGAAAAAAGTTGGAGAAGTCATGTAGACATATTCTCATGCACTGTCACATGAAGATATAGTATTGTAGGTAAGGCTACTGCCTTTATGCCATCAGGTCACTGTGTTTTTTATCATATACCTTCCAGGGTTGGTTCCGCCGCAAAGGCGGAAGAGAGTCCCCATACTTTTCTCAGAGCAGAAAAAAAAAGAAAAAGAAAATGATAACCTTGTTATCATCATTTTATTTTTCTTTGCTATGGGGCTGAGATAAGGTGGGGCAGGGCCAGTGACACAAAGAGAGGAGTGGTGTGCACACATTAAGTGGGCATAACTGCTTGGCCGGTCGTCATGGTCCGGCCGAACAGTCATGCACACATTGCATGTTCCTCACCAGGCGGCAATGCACAGCCTGGGGAGGAACATGCCCAGGCTCCCAATCCCCATCTGAGCACCAAACAACAACACTCAAACCAATCACAATGCTGCATTGCAGCATTGTGATTGGGTTAGGGGAGCCTGGGAACTTCCTGGTTCTGTGACTGCAAGGAAGAGAAGCAATGACAGTGAGATGGCAGTGGAGAAGAGGTAAGTGTTTTTTTTTCTTTTTGTTCAACCCCCCCCCCCTTCCTTCCCCACCAGCCCCATTCCCTGCTAGCCGCCACAGGTATCTACATCATGGAAACACATGCTGATATCTTTGCAACACACACATTGTATGCTCCCATATTCAGTGTTGGCACTCTTTTCTCCATAGGAAGCAATCGCACACTCTCATGCACTGTCAAGTAAGCAATAGTAGGTGAGGCTCCTGTTTTTGAGTCATCATTTTCCTGTGTTTTCATTTTTTATCAAAATTTCTTAGCATGGTACAATGTGCAGGGGCCATAACAGCACACATGTTATGCACACATCCACATTTAGTTTACACCAATTGGGCCAAGGGGCCAGCAGGCAGTCACCCTTGTTGGCACACTCTGCAGAAAGTACTTTGAGAAAAGGTGCACATCAAGTCATCATTACTCCCAGCCTCCAGGAGAGTATTACTTTTAAATTAGGAGAGAGAAAACAGATAGTTCACTTGCTTCGTAAAAGAATCGGACCAGTGGTGTGCCCTAGCGTATCCGCCTCGCACCTGCATCTTGACAGGAGACATGCCAGAGCATCTTTTCACCTACGCCCTTTGCCATTACACTTGGACATGTGATTCATGCCTGTGCATGTCCACGTCTACATGCTAGTCTACTGACAAAATATCGAAAGCAACGATATCATGAAACAAAAATGTTGTGTCAAATATATATTTTACAAATATATTGTGTCCCTATATGTATAAAAACAAAAATATTGTCAGTCAGTCAATAGAGCTTTATTTCGGCAAATCAGCCATAAAAGCAGTACAATCAAAAGAAAACACATAAAAACTATTGTCTTATAAATTGTTAAAACTAGTAAAAAAGCTCATCATAGACATTGATTTGAGTTAAAAAAAAACACTGTAGATGCAGTAAGTTCTAAAACACATAAAAAATCACCCATTAGTTGTCATTAAAGGTGGCTAAAGGACATAAACCTAGGTGCTCCCTTTTTTCCAAGTCTATAATCGTGGCTCTACGGGTGCACCACATTGAGAGCAGGAATCTAGAAGTGACGAATACAATCAGTGGAGTGCAGTCGTATTTCAAAAGTCTATATACTTCCAGATAATTCCTAATTCCTAGGTTATTAGATAATTGCCGAATCCACCTTACTCTAGCTCTTTTGTATAGGGGGCAAAACATTAAAACATGAAGATCAGTCTCATCATTTTCTGTGCACCCCGGGCATCCCAAAGGGGGAGTAAGGATTCCTCTCCACTTATTTGAGTAAGCCCTTAGGGGAAGGGATCCATGCCTAAATTGTGTGTACAATTTCTTTGCCAGAAATGGCTGTATGTTATTCAGGGTCTTCTCGAATTTATAAACACATTTGGCCTCGAGAAAGCTTGTTGTTAAGACACCCAATGTACTATTCTGCAATAGGCCAGTGAAAGAGATTTTTTGGATATAAGTGGGCAGGACTCCTCCAGTGTGTGCCAGAGATTAGGTCTCCCAATTTTATAACAAAGATGTCTGACATGCAAAAGCCATGGTAATTTCCCCGCACCCAAAACAGACAATACATCTTTTAATTCTTCCTTGTAGGTGGCAAGTTCGGGGGTGCTCCAAATTCGTCGCCAAAAAAAAAGGGGACAGTGAGCAATAATGTCCTTTATGGGTTCTATTCCCAGATCGAGCCTCGGGGGAACGAGTGGTGTACTCTTTGGGAGACCCAGAAGGCGTCTGAGGAAATAATTCCAAAAATATTGAAAAAAATATAGTTTCACACGAATATCATTAAAAAAAGAACACAAATATTGCTTTAATATAAATAAAACCAATTAAAATAATTGTTAATACTATAAATATGCCTGTATGTTTATATACACACATATATAATGTACCACTATGATTAAAACTATATATTGTTACAATAATGCCTTCTTTCCGTTTGACCTCTCTGTGCAGAATGAGGTTTGTTTTCACTTTCTTTTATTTTGAAATGTTTGCATATATTGATGGGAAATGCTCCACTCCATGACCCATGAGCAATGCTACGAACGAAACATTTTAGGAGGAACGGTTTGTGAAATAAAATGACTTACAGAGAAACAGCGAGGCATCTGTGGTGCTTCCTTATCTTGGGAGATATTGTTGCTTATATATATGTATGTATGTTGCTAAAAATTTCTGAAATAGCTAACATGATGGGTCTGAGTAGAGGTACTCTGACTCCATGTTTGAGCAGTGGGGGTGTGACACAAGTTACATATCTAAAATAGATTTTTGAATCGTGTGCGATATTCATCACAACACGTCTGCCAGCACAGTCCCCTCATCTACCTTTGCGAGGATTTCACAACTATCGCTGCGACAGTGATTATTGGTGAAAATATTTTACAAAATATTCATACACTTTAGCTGGTGACTGTCACACACTTATGAACCTACTCACATATTCACTCAGACACTTATACACCCATTCACATACCTACTCGCACACTTATATATCCAGTCACATTACCACTCAGATACTGATGTACCCAGTGTCATACCAATTCAGGTATTCATGCACACACTTAGAGTCACTTGGAGAGTGACGCACCCATATACAGACCTACTCAAACACCCACTTACAGATCCAGTGTGAGACTTTTGCTTCCACTGACACACTCATTGATAAACACATTCACTCAGACACTTTTGCAACAACTCATAGATCCAGTAATAGGCTCATGTTCCCATTCACATACTCAGTCAGAGACTCATACACCCACTCAGACCTATTCAGACACTTGTGCATCCACTCAGTGACACACACACACACACCCAGTCAAAGACTTACTCAGACATTCATGCATCGACTCACAGACCCATTGAGAGACCTATAATTCCTCTCACACACCCACTGAGACATTGATTGGCTTAGTCACAGATCCAGTCTGACAATCACCTTCTGACTCACAGAGCTACTGTGAGACTTATACTTATACTCATACATTCCCTCTTAGAGAGATGCACTCAGCGACTTATGCAGCTAGTGGCACACTTACTGAAAGACTCATAAGTCTACTCTGATTTCCACTCATAGACTTACATATGCAGTGACAGACTCACTCAGAGCCTTATGCATGCACTCACATAACAGTTAATCAGATAGTGATTTATCTATTGTGATGGTTAGAATTAGCAAGATAGTTATAATTGTTCAATGTAGTGGTGGCTATTAAATTCCTGCTTTCTCTTTGCATTTTCATGACGTATCTGTGATGATCACGTGTACCGATGTCATCGTGATCTTTGGTGTCACTGCGAACTCAGAAAATATGTTTTAGAGATGGTTTTTATAGAAACTCCCTAGAAAAACATGATTTTAGAGATTACTGTGTAAAAGACTGTAATATGTGTAAATACATGTATTTTAAACTTTATGGAAAACATGTCATCGTCACTGTTAACAATGACATCACGACGCCCCTGATAAGCACAAAAACGGAAAATAGGACTGATAGATAATTTTTAAAGAAACTTAGTACAAAAATATGAGTTTAAACATGAGAGAAGTATGTATATGGTAATGTGTAGTGCAATATTCAGAATGTTTTTTTTACATATTTATTGGTGGTCACTGAATGTGTGCTTTTATTTCCTGTTTTCATGACGTGTTCGAGATGATCACAACATTGTTGAGAAGATTGTCAAAAACTAAAAAAAAGAATGTTTAGAAAAAAACTTTCACAATGTTTTGGGAACAAGGGTGACTCTGACAAGAGCCTTTGCGTTGGTTGTGTGTATGTGGCTGCTACACAGAAGACCAGAAGCGGAGTTTCAGGTCACTTAGAAACTGCAACTTTACCTTCATCTGTAAAGTGCACTCCACCATTTCTATAGGTTCCATGCATGTCAAAATGCAGATTGTTATTATAGATATAACCCATGTGATGGTCTCCGAGGAATGAAGAAACAGTTGTATTAATATGTTTCCTGGCTTTGGTCAATCTGAGAACAAAATTTATTTGACCACTTCCATTTCTGTCTTTGGCACGTATTAGAGTACACATAAGGAGATGATGGACGGAGCACTGAAACTTTTCAGACACTCACCCCAATTACAGATCTGGGTTGAATCCATCATCATTCTTTAGCTCACTTCCCCACCTCAGTTCAGACCCAGGTATATTCAAATCAGACATCATTTCATTTGCTGCCTTACTCATGATGATAGAGTGGAAAGTTAAAGAGTTTGACATTTTATAGTTGCTTTCTATGAAAGAGGTGTACCATTTGTGTGCTTTGCTTTTGCAAATCTTAACAGTGTCAAAGCTATCCAGAAAGAGCTAAAAGAACAAAATGATCTACAAGCTCAAATCACTGGTATGCATATAACTTTTTAATTTTATAAAAAATGTACATTAGAAATGAAGATGTATATGGGAGTTTGCTTAAAAAGAGCATCACAGTGATGTGAAAGAAAATATATCAAATGAACTGTATCCGACATAGGGTATGTGTTTAAGTTGTTAGTACTGTTGAAAATGACTATGAACAATGCCTTTAACAATGTTAATGTTTTAAATGACTAAGCATTATGGGGTCTATTAGGATGGTGGACAGAAAACCACACCGACCACCATGGTAGCAGAAATCAACCATCCGCCGGTACCGCGGCAAAACCGGTGGTTCAATTAGGGTAAATCGCCCCAAAAAAAATGACCGCGGTGGAACGTGGCCACCAAAGACCATCTGTAGTGGGAGGAGCAGGCGAAAATCCATCCGCGGCGGTCGGATTCATGGCGGGAACACACCAAACCGCCACCAGGACAGTGGAGAGACTGCATGGAAAATTAGGATATCCCCGATGTGACCGCAGTACGTTCCGCTGTTTCCGACCGCCACGGTCGCAAACGGTGATGAATGGGAGATCCGGCGGAAGGGCTGAAGCATAGCCATCGTTGCAGACGCTCAGTGAAAAAAAATGGCGTCCGACTAAAATAAATCACAAAAAGGCCACCAAGTGCACACAGCAAACTAGCCCTGCCCCAAAAACACCCAACACATTCCAAAGACACACCCCCAAGGCAAATTCAAAAATACAAGTCCCAGGACAACCCACACAACACACCTGACAGCAATATTCCATCTTGACACACCCACATAGCTGAGCATAAAACTAGCCCCTTCCCTGGCCAGAATCCTTTGCAATATTCCACAACTGAGGGGCCCAACACCAGAGCACAAAGGAGAGGCAAACCTGCACACATCACACCAGCACAACAGCACAACAGCACACACACACACGCTGACTACATCACCCCCACCACCCTCACAACTGCACCCCAAAACATTAGCACATCACACACCATGGCACCACAGAAAATGCCCAAATTTGGAGAGTGAGTTGTCAGTTATGGTAGATGAGATAATCAGAGTAGAACCACAAGTGTTTGGTAGCCTGGTCCAACAGACACCATTAACTACAAGAGCAAAAATGTGGGCAAGGATAGTCGACAAGGTCAATGCAGTAGAGACCACCCCGCGCTCCAAAAATGAAATCATGAAGCGGTGGCATGACCTGAAGAGGGTTGTCAAACAGAAGAAAAACAAGAACCGTGAGCTGGTTCAGAGGACATGCGGTGGCCCTCCCATTCCACCAAAAACATCCACTGCATGGGAGGAGAAGGGGTTTGCCATACTTCATCCAGAAAGTCTGACAGGAATAGCCAGGGGAGTGTAGGCTGGTAAGGACAAACTAATGTAAACCATTACACTGCCATGTTCTGTCTTGCACAACTACAAAGCTACACCTCCTAGGCCAAAGTACATTCATATGCACCACAATACCCAACACAGGTCCCACAGATGTAACATCCACTCCATCTAAACACCCCAAAGGTAGCCTGCAACATTCCCAGGGCTGCATGTGTACAGGCAGCCAGCACAACAACTCTCACAAGGCAGCCCTGTCCCACCCCTGAGCAGGATGGAACACACCCTCCCACCCAGAAGCATGTGGCACCCATTGTGTCACAACAAACAGACATTCAGGTAGGTATCCATCTTCACAAGGAGGGGTGTTTGGTGGTGGGAGGCCTGCACAGCAGCTCCCACCAGGCAACTCTGTCACACCCCTGAGCAGGATATGGCACTCACCCCCACCATGAAGCATGTGGCAGCCATCGTAGTACACCAACCAAACTTACAGGTAGGTAGCCATCTTCCTAGGTTGTGCTGTTTGGGGGTGGGCGGCCTGCACCAGTACTCCCACCATGCCCCCTTGTTCCCCAGCTCATCAAGATTGAGCACTCCCTCCCACCCAGATGCATGTGTCAGCCATTGCACTGTACACTTAAATCTAACAGATAGGTAGCCATTTTCCAAGGTTGTTCTGTTTGTGGTTGAGAGGCCTGCACTACTACTCCTACCATGCCCCCTTGTTCCCCAGCTCATCAAGATGGAGCACTCCCTCCCACCCAGATGCATGTGTCAGCCATTGCATTGTACACTTCAAACTAACAGGTAGGTAGCCATCTTAACAGGGAGGCTGTGTGTGTGAGGCCAGCACAAAAATTCCCAACAGTCCCCCTTGACCCATCCCTGAGCAGGATGGAGCACTCCCTCCTACCCAGATGGGGCAGTGCATCAAGGACCATATGAAAACAAAGCAAGCATGGTATGAAGTACAAATTGAGATTTGCACATGACATGACAAAAGTATGCATGAGATAACAATGGCTAGTTCATGCTCAGGTGTAACGTCTGCCAGGCAGAGTAATCAACAAAGATGCTTCACCTAAAGTCGTTGTGGTGCTAGTCGTTAGATGACAACATGTCCTTGTAATCTCAAAATATGCATGTGGCGCATGGTATGTATTGATGTGTCACACCATGGACAAGTAATGCATGTACCTCCACATCATGTCATGATGCACAGTAGTGTGCAGACATACAATGTGATAACTAGTAAACTGTGTGGTGTATAACCTGTGAATAAGATACATCTAACACCAAGCTTGAGGGGTGCACTTCAATGACCATTTCCCCTCTGTCCCACAGGTGACCAAGAACTGACTGCAGAGGACGATAGCAACAACCTGCAGACCCAGTCTCCCACCGGAACATGGACTCTCGGATGATGACTCCGTAGATTATAAGGACACGGAACACGAAGCCGGCCCATCTGGTGTGCCAGCATGCAACAGGTCCCAGTATACCATTGTCCCTACACCACATCTGCAGCAACACCAACATCTATGCAGACACCTGCTGTAACGGCCTGTGCGGCCTCCACCACCACCATCACCAGTGCTGCCTGCAACACTCTCTCTGCCCCAGAGGATGACCACGCCACACCACCAACTGAGGAGGGCAGGGAGGGTAGACGGGTGCATACAGTGGTGAGGCAACAGGTCCGTGACAGCAGGGCAGGTGCGAGGGCAAGGGGGGAGTCAAAGACATCCGGACACTGGGACCGAAGCCCTGAACAACATCAACAGAGTCCTTGAGGCTCATGAACGGGCCCAGGAATGAACGGGACGGGCTGAGGAAGATTCACGTGAGCTACGCCTGCTGCTGAGGTCCATGGACACCTGCATGGGCCAAATTATGGACCTCTTGGGCCAGCTGGTGGCAGTACTGTGGGACAGGCCTGCGCCACAACTAACACCTCCACCTCCCTCTGGTGGCCCGCAGGATGACAGTTCACCATCCTCCCCTGCGGCCACAGAGAGGGGGAGTCCCCAGACCCCACTGGCTCCACAAAAGAGGCCCCCCCGGCCAAACGATTGAGGGGCAGTCCCAAGAAATCCCAGGAAGGATCCCGTGGCAAAGCACCTGCCAAACGCCAGTCAAGGAGCCAGCCATGATGGCAACCCTCTTCACTATTGTATTGACTTTTTGGACTGTCCTTCCCCATACTGCCTTGTGAATGGCATCCGTCTGTTGGACTGGGTCACCACATTAATGTGGTCACTACTCGATGGTCTCATGTACCATCACTGACAACTCACTGCTTCACTAATCACCTTATTGTAAATATTCACCTCCTGTTACATGTCCCCATTGTAAATAAACACTCCTTACACACACATGTCGTTGTGTCTGCTCTGTGTTTATTCCAGGATGTGCAGTCTTCACCATGATTACTATGTACCTGGAGTATGGATTGTATGTAGGCAAGGAGAGGCTGAAGGGACCTAGGAAAACACAACAGAACAATGTTCACTAGTCAGGTGTTGGCATCACAGCCATCACACAACACTTGTCATCAAGGTACTCCAATCTGCACACATTACAAGGAGTAACAGAACCAGCATAAACATCCTGTAGATGTGCCAAACTACCCGGTCCCAGAAACATTGTCAGCCAGCACTGAGTCAACAACAGGCTGCAGCCACAAAGCTCACATACACCTTGCCAACAACAATGACATCAGCAGACAATGGCTCCGTTGTACATTGTCACTCACCTTCAAGCGAAGTAGCGGTTGATGAGCTGTTGATGCAGGTCGACACCTTCCTCCTCTCCACTATCCTCGTCACTGGACATGGGTTGGTTTGCAGGCGGGGCCTTGGCTGCTCATCAGCATCCAGGAGCAGGGGGATCTCCTTGCACAAGGCCAGGTTGTAGAGAAGGCAACTACAATCTTACACACCTTCTTGGGCGAGTACATCAGTGCACCTCCGGTCTTGTCCAGGCAACGGAAACGTGACTTCAGGAGACCAAAAGTACGTTTCGCCACATGACGTGTCCTCACATGGGCATCATTGTAGCGGACTTCAGCTGGTGTCCTGGGATTCCGCAGTGGGCTCAGCAACCAAGGACGGTTGGGATATGCTGAATCACCTAGGTGTGAGATACACTTAGTAACTTTGTAATGTAACTGTGACAGTGGACAGCATGTCACACACACAGCACACTACCGGACTCTTCGTACTCACCCACAATCCATGCATGCTCCGGAAGCAGATTATCCATCAGTCGGAGCACAATGCTGTTACGCATGATGTACGAGTCATGAGCCGAGCCTAGGAATGTTACACAGACGTGTGAGATGATCATATCCACCTGTCACACCACTTGCACATAGATGGAATGGAAATGTTTCCTGTTTCTGTAGATGTGCTCATGTGCCTGTGGTGGAACCAGGCCAACATGTGTGCAGTCAAGGACACCAACAACATTGGGCATGTGCCCAAGTGCATAAAAATCTCCCTTCACAGCTGCCAATTCATGCCTCCTGGGGAAATGGATACATCTGTTCTTGTAGCTCCTAACGGACAGGACATCATGTAGCACCATGCTGAACATAGGTTGTGACATCCCACCTGCGCTGGACACCATGTACTGGAAAGACCCTGAAGCAAAAGAATGCAGGGCCGCCATCACCTTAGACGTTGGTGTGAAAGCACCCGGATATGTCCTGCGAGGCTGCAGGTGGGGCTCCAATATAGCACATAGGTCTTGGAGGGTGTCTCGATCTAGATGGAATTTCCATATGACCTCCTCATCCTCCATGTTTGCCAGCACTATGAAAGGAAGATGCACATTTGGTCTCCTCCTAGGTGACATGAAAGTGGACACATGTCAATGCAATCCACCAGGAGATGTGTCCAACATCTTCCATTTTTACAGACACAACACAAAGAATGACTAGCATCACAGTTCAGCTTACGGTACAACTCACATGCAGGGACACCCTTAGCTCCACCATCCATACACCTGTCCACTTTTCACACAGCTAGCACCTCACAAACAATATCCGACTATGTGAAGGCGCAAAGGGATATGGCCACATCTTGCATGGGCAGCTCTGAGAGTAGTACCAACAGCATATGTGTGAAACTGCCACACTACTGTTTCCTACCTAGCTGCTGTACCTGCCACACCTTCTTGCATAAGTCACACAGGGCACACATCAACCAAACAATGACCCAAGACTGTGAGGTTATTGACAAATATGTGCATGAGCCAGGAAAAGTAGACAGTCAAATCTGTACATTTTGTAGTAAGACCTTCATCACTGTGAGTTGCTCAGCTCTTTCACATATTGACATGTGTACCCATTCGAGAGTCCATCAAAACACTGTTCTGTGTACATGCCCAGCAAAATCACAAGTGACATGTGATGGAGTACATGCCAGTGTTTCCAATCATATGCAATAACATGGCATGTGTAGTTAGCAGTGAGGTTAATGTTACATTGGCATTGAGTGCACAATCTTGTGCCATGAATCATGTGTCTACTGTGCTCTGTTGAGAACTGGCCATTTGCCCTTCACACTTCATGACGTGTCCATAGGTGCTGTCCAGGTTGATCTGACAAATCACGGTCACTAGATCAAATGCATGGCAGCCTTACACGGTAGCTACCGCCTGGCCCCAGCGGTGTGTCACTGCCAATACCAAAGACACACTTGCGGTAGTAATAGTGATATGTGTATTGTCAAATGGCAGTTGGCATGCTCCGCCGCCCAAATCGCGGTCATTCTTAGCAATGTATGGCACACATATTGCAGTAGCTACTGCCTGACCACTGTGGTTTGTCACCGCCAATGCCCAAGCCACAATTGCGGTGCTGATAGGCATATACCCATGGTCAAATGGCGGTTGGTATGCTCTGCCACCCAAATCATGGTCATTCTCAGCAATGTATGGCACACATATCACGGTAGCTACCGCCTGGCCCATGCGGTGTGTCACCGCCATGGCCCATGCCCTTACAGCCAATTGGAACGGTAGGCATGTTCCGCCACTGCGGGCCGGTCATTGGATGCAATTGAAAGATGCACGACTGTGGTAGTGATCTCCTGGCCCCTGCGGTGTATCACCGCCATGGACGATGCCCTTACAGCCAATGGGAACCGCAATCGCGGTAGACTAACACAATTTTATAAATCGCTGTAGGTGTGCTCTGCCACTGCAGGGCCGGTCTTTGGATGCAATTGAAAGATGCACGACTGCGGTAGCGACCACCTGGCCCCTGCGGTGTGTCACCGCCATGGACCATGCCCTTACAGCCAATGGGAACCGCAATCGCGGTAGACTAATACAATTTTGAAAATCGCGGTAGGCGTGCTCCGCCACTGCGAGGCTGGTCATTGGATGCAATTGAAAGATGCACGACTGCGGTAGCAACGGCCTGGCCCCTGCGGTGTGTCACCGCCATGGACTGTACCCTTACAGCCAATTGAAACCGCAATCACGGTTGACTAATGACATTTTGTAAATCACTGTAGGCGTGCTCCGCCACCGCGGGCCGGTCATTGGATGCATTTGAAAAAGGCTGACCTGCAACACCAATTGCAGCAGCTTAGAACCACGAAAACTACCCCAGGGGGCTATATATGTGTGGGAGAGAGCCTCACCTTTCCACAGCTCCCAGAGCCTGCTGCCCGACACCCCTCACCACCCACTGCTGTTGCTGCGGTCTCCAGAGCCTGCTGCCAGACACCCCTCACCACCAACTGCTGCGGTCTCCAGAGCCAGCTGCCTGACACCCCTCACCACCAACTGCTGCTGTCTCCAGAGGTATTCTACCTTTACTACGCGGTCATTACTTCATATTACCATTACTATGCATATTTTAGTTCGCAGATGCCATTACTTAGCATGCATTTACTTAGCATGCATTTACTATGCATGTTTCATTACTCAGCATAATGGAGTTACTGTGCAAATTAAAGTGTTGGGGTACAGGGGTGTTTTTAGAGGTCATGGTGTGTTAGGGTTTTGGGGAGTAGGGGGTATTTTTAGGGTTCAGGGTGCATTTAAGGTTTTGGGGCGCTGGGGTATTTTTTGGGGTCAGGGTGTGTTTAGGTTTTGGGATGCTGGGGTATTTTTGGGGTCAGGGTGCATTTAGGTTTTGCTGTGCTGGGGTAATTTTAGGGGTCAGGGTGGGTTAGGGTTTTGGGGTACATGGGGTATCTTGAAAATTCAGGGTGAATTTAAGGTTTTGGGGTGCTGGGGTATTTTTTGGGTTCAGGGTTCATTTAGATTTTTGGGGTGCTGGGGTAATTTTAGGGGTCAGGGTTGGTTAGGGTTTTGGGGTGTAGGGGTATTTTTAGGGTTCAGGGTGCATTTAAGGTTTTGGGGTGCTGAGTATTTTTGGGGTTCAGGATGGGTTTAGGTTTTGGGGTGCTGGGGTAATTTTAGGAGTCAGGGTTGTTTAGGGTTTTGGGGTGCATGGGGTAATTTGAGGATTCAGGGTGTGTTTAGGTTTTTGGGTGCTGGGGTAATTTTAGGTGTCAGGGTGGGTTAGGGTTTTGGGGTGTAGTGGGTCATTTGAGGGTGTCATTGTGCTTTCAGGTTTTGGGGTACTGGGACATTTTTAGGGGTCAGGGTGAGATAGGGTTTTGGGGTATAGGGGGTATTTTTAGGGTTCAGGGTGCGTGGCAAGGGAGAGGTTACTATTACGATTTTTTTTTTTTTTTAAAGTGCCAACAACGCTTTGGAGTGGTATGCGTAGTAATTAACTGCGGAGTAAAAGCATTTGGAATGTATTTGTATATATTTGCGAAGTAAAAGCATGCACACTAAAAGAATGCGTAGTAAAGGTATTTGCAAAATAAAAACTTCGATGTAAATACCTGCGGAGTAATGGTATGCTAAGTAACATCATAGAGTTACTCTGCAAATTAAAGTTTTGGGGTACAGGTGTATTTTTAGGGGTCCGGGTGGGTTAGGGTTTTGGAGAGTAGGGGTATTTTGGGGTTCAGGTGCATTTAAGGTTTTAGAGTACTGGGGTATTTTGGGGGGTCAGGGTGCATTTAGGTTTTGGTGTGCTGGGTTAATTTTAGGGGTCGGGTTGGTTAGGGTTTTGGAGTGTGGGGGTAGTTTAGGGTTCAGGGTACATTTAGGTTTTGGGGTACAGGGGGTATTTGTAGGAGTCAGGGTGGGTTAGGGTTTTGGGGTACATGGGGTATTTTGAGGGTTCAGGGTGCATTTAAGGTTTTGGGATGCTGGGGTATTTTTGTGCTTCAGGGTACGTTTAGGTTTTGGGGTACAGGGGTATTTTTAGGGGTCAGGGTGGGTTAGGGTGTAGGGGTGTATGGGGTATTTTTAGGGTTCAGGGTGGGTGCCAGGGGAAAGGTTACGATTACGTTCATTTTTTGTTTTAAAGTGCCAATAACTCGTAACTGTATGCGTAATATTTAACTTTGAAGTAAAAACATTTTAAATGTATTTGTATATATTTGCGTAGTAAAAGCATGCGCGCTAAAATCAAAGTTTTTACTTCGCAAATACCTTTACTACACATGAAGTAAATACCTGCGGAGTAACGGTGTGCTCAGTAACATCATATATTCATATATTCTCTCCACAGCCTGCTGCCAGACACTCCTCACTACCAACTGCTGCTGCTGCTGTCCCTGGAGCCTGCTGCTTGACACCCCTCACCACCAACTGCTGCTGCTGCTGTCTCCAGACCCTGCTGCCTGACACCCCTCACCACCAACTGCTGCTGTCTCCTGGAGACAGTGATGGTGAGGACTGAGAAAATCCAGGCCAGTCCCTTCACCACCGAGGAGCTGGAGGTCCTGGTGGACGAGGTGCTCACACAGTATGGGAGGCTATATGGTGCTTCAAATGTTGTGCCATGTCTTTCAGAGTGGAAGTGAGAGTGCAGGGGGTGCACACATGACGTTGATCTGCTGCAGTATGTGCCTGAGAGTGTGGGGTTGTGTCATGCACTGCCTAGCATGCTGTCACCAGGGGAAAGTGGTGTGTAGCCTATTTCACACGTTCACCTGCCTGCACATCAAAATTGGAGGGATATGTATTGACTTGTCAGCCATACAGTGGCGTGGGAAGTTGGTAAGGCAGGAGCCAGGACAGTAATTGATTGTGTGAATGGCTCTGTGGGTTCCTGATGTCCTTCGCAGGAGCCAGGACAGTAATTGATTGTGTGAATGGCTCTGTGGGTCCCTGATGTCCTTCACAGACTCATCTGTGGCCTTATCAGGGTTTAAGTCCAGAGGGTAGTGATGGAATTGTGTCCGACTCAAAATTTGCATCATGTATAGGTAAGCACTATGCTCAGGACTTTAATACCAGAGGGTGACACTCTTGGTGGTCACTCACCTATGACACAGCGGATTGTCGTACTTTTGTGCACAGACCCTTCCATTTCCACCAGCATGTGTACTGACTGGCATGTGTAGGCACTGTTTACGCTCTCAAATTGTCCCTTCATGTGACATTTCTGATGCCCCACGTTAGACCTCCGTGTGATCCCACCTGGCCTGCACAGTCACTGCCCAATCTGACAAGGACACATCACTGAATATACAGAGTGTAATGTGTGTTGTTTGCTGGACTCTCCATCAAAGAGCCATTCTACCCCTGTAGATTGCACACAACAGGCCTTGTGAGAAGGGTGTGGGATTGTAAGATCATGTCCCTCAATGTGTCCTCCATGACACAGTGAGCCATTCACAGGGCAAGTACATTGTTAGCTGCGCAGTGTTGGACACAGTGAGTCTGCCCCTAAACATATATTGACATGTAAGTTATGTTTTGCTCACCCTCAAACTGGATAGTAGATGTGGACAGCCTACACATAGCTTTCTGTGCTGGCATCCTGCATGCGTAGGAGATGGGCAGGTACTGTGTCCACCCTCATACCTGCATGTATTTTCGTATGATTCTCCCATGCTAATGTACCATGTGAAATACAGTATTGTCTCTGCTAGACATATCTGTGAAGTTGGGCTGAGTTCGTATCAATGCTGTTGTGGTGAGAGATAGTGGTACATAACACTGTCACTGATTTTTCCCCTTCTTGTCTCCCATGCCTGCAGCTCAAAGTCCACCAGCATAAGGCCGTGTGGAGGGCCATTGCACACAAGGTGCGGGCTCTGGGTGTCTCCTACCAAGGGCACACACACTGTCACAAGAGGTGGGATGACATCTGCCGGCTGAGCAAGAACGTGGCAGAGATGATGCTGGGGCTGCTCCCTCGGAATGGCAGGTTGGCACGCAGGAGCATGACACCACTAATGGCCCGCATCTTATCTGTGACGTAGCCTGAGCTGGATGCACGTTTGAAGGAGCATCAGCAGCAAGCTGGGGGTGAGTATTCTGGGAAGGGTGACTTTGGTTGTGAGTGGCTGCATGTGTTCCATGCATGGGCCAGTGCTGGGCTCTGTGATGTTGCTAGTGTGATGGAGTGGCTTGTAAGGGGCCTCTTTGTTGGGTGCAGCTTTCATGCATTTGCCCTACCTGTACTTTCTCATGTCATTTGAGTAATGGCTCTTGACATTGCATTCTGAGTCGTGGCTTTCTGGCATCGTCTGCATTGGGGTATCAGGGACATCCCATGGAAGGGAATGGCAGTGTGCATCGTCTGAGTGTGCTTTCATCAATGTGTGCATTGCCTGACAGCAGAATTGTGAGGACTAGACATCTGACACCAATGTGCAACTGTAGTTGTGCCCCAAAGTACGACATGGTGGATGGCATGAGCTCATGTCCATTGTGGACGGTTATGTTGGAGTTTGTATCTGTGTTGTCCCCTTCTGCTCCCTGCAGATGTGACAGTGGCATCATGTTGGGAGGTACATCTTTGCCCCCTCAGGGCCCTAGGTGTGCTCAGAGGGATTTGTGTGTCTGGTTAGACGGAGCCACCAGCAGGCTCTTTGGCTGTGTGGTCATCACATGGCTCACTTATGCCACGTTTGCATGAAAATAAGCAAAAATCGCATTTATAATTGAGGTTGCACAATGTTACTGCACAGGGTGGTGTGAAACATAGGGATATCATCATCTTGTTTAGTGCTTTGCTTGCATATGATGGTTGTGTTGATGCCACTGAACTGACCATACATCTCTGTCTCATGCAGCATCTCCCGTGGGCATGGAAGGACAGGGGATGGACACCAGTGATGAGACATCAAGCACAACTGCTACACACTAGCACAGTGACACTGATGTGACCAGCGCTTGGGAGGGGGGCAGGAGTCTGTTTGAGGAATCACAGCCAGAGACACCAACCTCAACGTCATCTGACACCAGCGGTGACACATCTATGTTGGCGGGCACAGGGAGCAGGAACTCTGCCTCCTCTTCCACCACACAGTGTACAGTGCCCACCCTCCCACCTACTTCCACTGTTGCTGCTCATGTTCGCACCAGTAAGAAGGGAAAGAGTGTCCTTCACCCCAGGCACTGCTGCCCATGCCTCCCCTGCTGCCATCAATGTTGGTTCTGTGGACCTTTTTCCACCAGCTGTGTGTGGGTGGGCCGGACAACTCTCATCAATGCCTTCCTAGACCACGGCAAAAAGTCAGCACAGGTAGTTGCTTTCATGGAGGGCATTCATTCAGACGTGGGTGGGCTACACCGGACTGTCCAGTCTTTGTCCTCTGCAGTGATGGCAGCCATTCAACTGGCACAATCTCAGAGTCCAACTCCAGTCCCTTTGGCCACCCCCCTGCTTGTGGCTACATCTGACGATAGTGACCACACATCACAGACCTCAAGGGCAAGATACAGCACACCCAGCACACAACAGCGGCATCCCAAGTGGTCCAGGGCACAGACACCATCTCCACAGAAAACTAAAGCCACCCCAGAGCGCAAAGGCAAAAGTCCTTCAGGTGACACCCAGGGCCATAAAGCCAAGAAGCAGGCTTCAGGCTCACATGCCTCAGAAGCATCCCCAGCCAAGGACTCTCCTGTCCCAAAAGCATCTCGCAAAGACAAGCAGACAGTTGCTGTGCCCACTGAGAAGCTGGTGCCTGCTAAGAGTACACATAAAAAGAGCTCCAAGGCTGATTCACCCACAACAATGCTCCCATACAGAGCCCTGTGAAGCAGGGAAAGGAGTAGGGGTGGGCAAGAATTTCTGTTCCGCTCGCGGAAATTGCGACATTTCAACATTTTCGCGTTCTGCGTGGAACGCGAAAATGTCGAAACTTCCGCGATCCGAGACCGGAACGGACATATGCACGTGCAGGACAGGATTCATTCTGGCACGATGCTCCCGTCACAAAAATTAAACCTCAACAGGAAGCACTTACAGATATAAATAAAACAGGTGCCCGAGTTGGAGCTCAAATTCAGTAACGCATTAATCAGCACAAAACATTCGGGAGTAGCTAGGTCGAGGCTGGGCAGGTGTGCTTTTCTCCCCACCTCTACCGTCAAAAATTAGCTGTGATCCTCGATGGAGCTCTGTGCATCCACGACTTTCTCGAGCTCAACCCCCGTGTAGCTCCTGACGCCAGGAGGTTCTGTCTGCTGCTCTGATCGGTCTCTGGCCCTTTATAAACAAGCACATGTGAACTGCATGGAAGCCCCTCCACACACACCAGCGGTGGGCATCGTCTACCCGCCCTTTCCCCCATTATGATGGACAGCTGACTCACGGAACCCCGGGGCCCGTCGGCACCGTGGCAACATTAAAGACACACATGGTCACTGCAGACAACTCTTCTGGCCCTTTACGCAGTTGTAGTGTAGGAAAAGCACTATACATTTACCCAACGAGGTAGCACTTACTGATTAGCCAGTAGAAAGTACTCCGAGTCCAGTTATCTTATCTCTCCCATCAAAAATGAGCTGTAATCCTCGATGGAGCTCTGTGCATTCACGAATTTCGAGCGCAATCCCAGTGTAGTTCCTGACACCAGGAAGTTCTGTCTCCTCGTCTGCTGCTCTGATCGGTCTCTGGCCCTTTAAACAAGCGGCATGTGAACTGCATTGAAGCCCTGCCACACACACCAGCAGTGGGCATCGTCTTCCCGCCCTTTCCCCCACTATGAGAGACAGCTGACTCGAGGGCACCCAACCGGAAGTACTAATCTCTGCGATCTCGCGAAATATCGCGAGATCGCGGAGATTTTGTGCCGTTTTGCGATATTTGGCGAAAGGCACTTCCGGTAATTCCGCCCACCCCTAGAAAGGAGGGCACTTTAGGGGATACACCTGGTAAACAGGGGATGGAGGGGAAAGGCAAGGCCAGGCCCAGCATACCGCTGGATCCAGCATGTCCCCTGAGGGAGGGCCACCGGCTGCACCTGTTGCAGCTTTGGTGGAGAGTGTTACTGTTGTTCCTGACCCACTTACCACTCTTCCCAAGACAGGGAAGCCATTTAGAATCCCCAAGAAGTGGAAAGGCACCACTCCAAATTTTTCCACCCACACTGTATCTCACGGCAGCATGACTCCACCCCCACGTGCCACAACACCACCCGGTCCAAGCAGCCCTCCGGCTTCCAAAGCCACTGATGCCTCTACCTCAGCTGGGCCTCTCTCTCCCCGGTCCAGTCCTCCAACTGTCAGGCACCTCCCAGTCCAACTGACAGCCAAGTCTGAGTGGAAGAGTCCCTCACCTCTGTCTCTCCCACAGCAGTGCCTGGACTGCCCATTGTTACACCCTGACTGTGTTGCTGACCATGGCAGGGTACAGTCTCACCCATTCCCTGTACAGGATCTCATGTACCTCATCTGCACCTTGGACTGGCCACTGGCCTTGCTGTTTGCCCATTCCCTGTGCAGCTTCTCATGTACTTACTCTGCACCTTGGACCGGCTACTGGCCATGATGTTCACGGCTGTTTGCCCCTTCCCTGTGCCGGATCGCATGTACCTCATCTGCACTTTGTACTGGCCACTGGCCTTGATGTTCACTGCTGTTTGTCCCTTACCTGTGCAGGATCTCATGTACCTACTCTAAACTTTGTACTGGCTACTGGTCTTGCTTGTGTCTACTTTTGGTGCCTATCTGTGTAATATGTGAATAAAAAATAGTTACTCCTGTTGTCTGCTTCATCAGTGTCCTTGCTAAATAAAGGGTTTTCAGTGTGGGCGTGGTTGACTGTGACACATGCTCTGTATATCACTTCAACATTTCCAATGGCTTGTTTAACTTTTTCCGGGTTTTGCAGAGGTGACAGGCACTTCAGTTCTTCTTGACTCTAAGGCTTGGGGGTGCAATGATGGTGGTTTGTGATGAACTACTGTTATCACAATCATTCTTTGGTCAGGTTAGCTATACTGCACACGTGTCATGCTTGTATGCACTGCCAGCACAAAGTGGGATTCTATCCACAGTATTGCAGGCAGGCTGGCCAGGGTCATCATGTCTGTGTGATCTTTCTTGATGTGTGCACAGCAGTGTTGGTGTATGCTCATCTTGTGATGGACAGTCATCCTAGTCACAAGGGTAAATTTAAATGTGTGCACTTGGGTGGTCATGACGTGTACAGTGTGAAGGGGTGACTTTGTCAGTAGTGTGGATGTGTATGTGCCCCTGCAATGTCAACTGCACACATGTGTCACCCAGGAGTTGAGGGACTGTTAGTTAGATTGCTCAGTCCTATGCTTGTGATTGTGTGCACATGTGGGAGTTGTAGGTTGAGCACTGTGCAGGATTTTGGTATGTCCTTGTACTTCTGGGGGCACCTACTTGTTGTTGGTGGCAATTGTGAGTATGCAGTGTGTGTGACTGGCAAGTCAGTGTTGTATTTTGTTGATCAGCCATGTGTCTTGATACTCTGTGTACTCACTGTGCAGACCTGCTCAGGCACACTGACATTGTGGGTGTGTTTTCTCATGCATTGCTGTCATTTGGGGGCTTTTTTTGGCTCCAGTATGGCATGTGGGGTGTGGAGGCATATCATCCCCTATCTGTGCTTCTGATGCCTACTCATTGGGAGTCTGCACTCCATCTATTTTTGTATGAGGCACTCCTCACTTGTCCACTACTGACATATACACCACTTTACTCTCATGTCAGCTGTACCCTTGGGTTGCCAGTGTGTGTGCCTCCCCATCACTTCATTTGTTACACTATGCTTTGTGGTGCTGATCTGTGCACAGGACCAATGTGCCACTCAGGTTAGTTTCCCAATTGTTTATATGTGATTTTCTTGTACTGTTTTGCAGCCATGGGTGCTCATATGCAGTTCAACTGTTTGTGCTGCACAGTCCTCTGGTCATGTTGTTTTCACCCGGGGGGGCCAGACTTGTGCATCTGTGGGTATTGGGTTAGCTGTATGTGTGTTTGCTGAGGTACTGCTTCACTTCCTGAGTGTGATGTTGTCTGTGTGCTGTGCTGATTAGTGTTGTGGGGGTTCATGGTGTGTCGCTCATATCTGTGTGGAACTGGTATGTTTGGTGTGCACACACGGCTTGTCGTCCATGCAGTGCTGTGAGTGTATGTTGCCTTGTCCTTGCCTTGTGTGCACCCCCTGATGCCCTGCTGTGTTTGCAATGTGATGTATTGGCATGTGCATTTGTAGTGTGTTTGATGTGGATGTGTGCAGTGGTGGTGCGGTGTTGTCTCTTGCAGCTGACAGATGCTCTGTGTGTGATGTTCTATTTGCATGTCAGTGTGTGAGTTTTGTTGGTGGGTTGTGATTCATTCAGATGTGTGTTGCTAGTGTAGTGTGCATTACTTGTGAGTGTCACATGCACTTAGGGCTATTCTTGTTCCTGGGCTTGTTTCGGGTGCATCCTTGGGGTTTTCTTCTCTCATATGTGACCTGTCACTTGTCAGGATTGTGGATGTGCAAGCATGTGGTACACTGTGACACCATGTTGACTTGATGGGTGGTGTGGTATGTCTGTCTGTGTTTCATTGTAGGCCCATTGCTCCCAGTTTGTGCCCATGATTGTTTTGAGATGATGCACTTCTTGTCTTTGTTGGGGTATGTTGCTGTGCATTGCTCCTGACTGATGAGGATGTGTACTCCTGTTCTGTCGGGGCTCCCATTGCCTTTCCACAGTTTTGCTGCAAAAGTCAGGTCTGGTCTTGTTGTATTTCTGTGTATGTTGTTATTGAGTTTTGTGTTTGAGTGTTGTTTTTGTGCCAGCATTGGTTCAGGCATCCCTGAGTGTGTGTGATGTTTGTGGATGCGCCCCAGGGAGTGTGATTGTTTGTCAGTGTATTGACTGGACATTATTGACACCATTCTGTGTTTTTGACACTGGTGTTGTGTGCTGCAGGTGTGAGGTTGTGGGGGGTATGTGTACTGCAGGTGTGAGGTTGTGGGGGGTATGTGTAAAGGATCCTACTTGTGTTTGACAGTCATGGAGTGTAACAATGGGCCCTGTGTGTTGTGCTGCTGACATACACCTGTCAAGTAGTTGGCTACAGATGTGTGGCTGTTCACCGTTTGACTGCAGAGACTTCCTTTTCCTTTCGTCCCTCTGCCTATACATGGTTTGCCATGCTGTCTCCCTGAGTTGCTGCACAGAGGTGACTATGGTTTAATTTCACTCACTGTGCCATCCATGTGTGATTTGATGGGCCAAGGGTGTTGTTATAGGTTCCTTCTCTTGCATGGGTGTACACATGCTTAATGGTTAGCTCCATGGCCTTTCATTTGTGTGCACCTCACTTTAGCTTTCCTATGTGTTGTCCTCCATTGCTGCTGACATCTGGTCTGAGTATGTGGCTGTGTGTCAGTGTGGGGGATGTCTGTGTGACTTGGCAGGCTGTGTGTCCAGTTGAATTATTGTTCTGAATCTGTATGAGTGTTCATTTTGTGCTTCAACTCAGTTCTCTTTCCATGAGTGTACTGTAGGTGTGGTGTGAGGGTTGCCCTGGCCCTGTGCTTCTGTGCTGTGTGTTCCTCTTCAGCCCCACCTGCTGAGGCGGTCTCCCTAGTTGTTTGGTGTGTGGGTTCACCTGGCTAGTTATTGTGCATGGGGGAGCACAGAAGAGGCACATGCCATGTCCCTTCATGTTTGGGGGGGCCTAGTGTGTGAAGGGTGGAGGTGTGGCCCTATGATCTTTGTGCACTGCCCATGCCTGGCGCTGGCCCTGCCTTCTGTATTGTGCGCATGTTTTCCCGCGTCTTCACCGCTGCAGTGACGTGACCGGGACATTACATCAATATTGCAGTTGGTGGGTGACCTGGATGCGGAGGGGTGATTTGGTGACAGGTAGGACATGGGTGGGTACACTTGTGGATGTGGTTCTGTCCCCACCAGGGTGTCTGGTGTGGACAGAAACCCTATATCTGCCCATGAATTGTGTGTTGTTGTTGAGTGTGCAGTCGTGTTATTGCGTACCTGCGGCAGTGTCCACGACAGTGCATAATTTGCTGGTAGTGTATCAGGTACAGCACCGGGAAGACGTGTAGAGCTGGATCCATTGTGGTCGGGATCGGGCGGAAAGGACTGGGAATCTGGTTTCGCGTTCCACAGTCGTGCTTCCGCCATCTCTGGTTGGGCGGTTTCTCCGCTGCGGTGCGACTGGCTGTTTGGGGCATCCCGATTTCTATAGCAGACGAGACGTCATTCCGCACGGCGGTGGGTCTCCATTGGCTCCCACCGCCGCGGTGGTGGGAGCATTTTGATGGCGGTTCGCATCGCAACGCGGCGGACGGGAAATGGGCTATGTTTAGCCATACTAATATGGCGGGCATGAGGATCGCTGCTGGCGTGCGGGAAATGGCATTTTCCGCCACCGCCAGCACTGCAGTGGTGCCCGCCGTCCTAATGGGCCCCTATATGTATAAAATATATTAATCTATATTGTTTGCATTCTGGGAGTTGTGGTAGTCTTATTCACATTATTAAACAGGAGTACTGTAGTCATGAATAAAACATAAGAAAATGTTCTGTATCTGTATATAAATTATAAAGTTGTAATGCTTGTTAGGTATGCATTAGGAAGTGTTGTCAATGTGGTGTTTAACATATATGTAGGAGAGTAGGATCTGCTTCACATGGGTACACCTACTTTTTGCTGGTGTTTCACTGTTTTTCAACCTTAGTCTGGCTGTGGCCCTGCTAATCAGGACCCCAGCCTAGCTGCTTCCTCTCTAACATGGTTTCCATGTACATTAGGTACATCTCTAATTGGACTCTGGAGTGCCTTATAAGACCCTAGTATATGGTATACTATGTACCTAGGGCATAGGTACCTCAGAGGCCTACCAGGGGCTGAAGCATGTATTATGCCGCCCCTGGGAAGCACTCCAAAATTACACCACAGGTCTGCTACTGCAACCTGGGTAAGGTGGTGCATGCACCTCTTACTGTGTTATAGGCTACCTATATCACTATCATTGCACACACATATCAAACCTATAAGTCACTCCTATGGCAGGCCATAACAATCCTGAAGGCAGAGTGCTTGGTTTTTATGTGAGAGGTTGCCCAGGCATGAGCAGAGCCCCTCTGCAGCATTCGGAGTACCTCCTCTGATGCTTTTTATGGTGCAGCCTGACCATATACTCTTAAGTGCATTATAACCTTGTGGTAAATGCTAACTTTGGACTGGCTGCACAGAAACATGTCGTGTTTGGTGTCAAACGCTTTGGAATACTACCTCCCCGCCAGTTCTGGTGATGGGGATAGCATTCCACTCTTCTAGAGGGAGAGACATGTTCACACTGGTCTACCCGGTAAAGACTTTCTAAAGCCCTGGCATCACAACATGGATGACACTGGTCTGGCCTCCTGCTGCTGACCAAAACTCCGGCAGGGGAGACCTGGACAATAGGTTTCCTGTCCCAGGGAGGTGTAACCACCTCCCCAGACAGGCAGATGTGTATTGGGGCTGGGCGGGAGCACTCTAGTGCGTTTTAGTCCTGCACTTGGGACACACTTGGTGTCCCTGTGCATAGTCCAGTTCAAACCGGTTGTAGGTGCTACCTGCACCTGCTCTGGCGCGAAACTGGACAAAGGAAATGGGTGTAACCCCTCTTTCCAAACCCTCCCATAGGTGGGTCCGTAGAGTATGTCCAACCCCCAAACTTAGTATAAGTATGGAAACCCAGTCCTTGAGACTTTAGATTACCCTGGACGAAACTCTGCAACATATATCCTGGACCTTTGACTTTCTATTTTCGCTAGAAGACTGAAGAAATCTCCCTTGGGGTCAAGGAGGGACTCCCTTGCTTGGCAGGCACCTAAGAAGCAACTGTCTGGTCTGCAACTCTGAAGCTCCCGCTGGACGCCTGAGTCCACAGCAAAGCTGATTCCTGTGGCTATCGTGGGTGACGTCGAACTGTGACCCCTGGACACTGATCTTTTGCTGATCCATCATCTTCCTGGTCTTCCTTGAAGTTGTGCTTTGGGCTCCGCGTAGTCCCAGCCCTGAGCACCTCCTGCACCGAAGATTTCTGGCCACCACTCCACGAGTGACCCGTGTACCTGTTTCCAGTGCGACCGCTCGAGGCTCCTTCGCGATCGCTAGCCCATTGGCTAGTGGGTCCCCACGAAGGCGACTCCTTTTCTGATTGGGCTTTCCTGGTTGCTCCAGACTTGCCCTGACTTACCCTTGCTGGGTGAGTCCCCCAGACCTTGCTGGTCTGCACTGACATCCTTTTTATATTTCCACATGACTTTCCGTTGCAAAGGCTTGTTGGGTCCATCCTGGTCACTGACACTGCAGCACTCTACAGACTTCGTGGGACAGCTCGAATCCAGCTCCTGGTTGTCGTCGACACCTCCTGGACCTCGTGGCAGAAGAATCAAGGCACCCGTCAACTTACCTGAAGCACCCAACATCTGTGAGCATTGGACTATCGTGCCCCTGGTCACTGGTAAGTGACCCAGACTCTGCCCTCTCTGCTTTCAGGTTCCTTCCATCCTCGATCCAGGCTTGGATCTCTCCGGACACTTCTCCTCTTCACGGCAGCAGCACTTCTTTGCCAGCTTCCATTGAAAACAGCGGCGCAACCAGACACCAAAATACACCTATGCACTCGGCTTCCCTGGGTGAGGTAACTCGAGTACTCCATTGCTCCCATGGGTGTTGGCCCTAGACACCCCCAAGTCCAAAAGGGTTCGCTCGTTGTCATCCCCTAAGTGTCCTTAAACTCTTAATTTCCAACCGCGAATTTCCCCATAGACGTTAACGGCGATTCGCTGCTGTATTCTTACACTGCACACGTCCCCCGTGGGTCCCCTGTGTCACTACCTTGGGTGGTTCCTTGTGGTCCAAGAACTTCTACAGGCTCTAAGCCTTGTGTCTAGTTCAGTCGTGGTTCTTATACCACTTTATTGGTATATGGTTTAGTACACCCCTAGGGCCCAATGTATTTGTGCTTTTACTGTTGAATACTGACTTGTAACTTAAGTACTGTGAACTCCAGCCTCATAAAGAGACTAGAGGGGTGTGTTTTATCTTAAATACATATATTTTAAATATATACCTGGTGTGGTTGTCCTTTCATTTGGTCATTCGGGAGATTATAGACTGGTAAAACAAGCTGCTTTACATTCCTTCAAGACTAAGCCTGAAGGCTGCTCTCCATAGCTACCACTAGGATAGCTTTTAATAAAGGTTGTCTTGAACCTATCACCATAAGGGGTTGTTTTTGGACGGATACAGGGTGCCCACTATAACTAGTGGACAGCACATATCAGGCTAACTTCTCACATTGACAGCTTTGCATAGGTTTAGATGGTGATATATGGTTTTTCTGGTTGCAAATAGTTATATGTACGATGAGACTGTTGAGTTTACTTAAAGATGCAGAGAACTATATCTTTTGTAAAAATGGACCTGATGGTGTATATCTTTTATGAAATAACATGTGTGTACATGATGATCTATGTCCTTCAAGGGTGTTGAAAATTTCATGTATATAGTGAGGCTGTTGCATTTCTTTGAACATGCTCTCTTTAAAAAAGGAGAGTGGTATTAGTGCAGAATTTCTTTTGAGAGTTTGTGTGCTAGCTTCACGTGGCAGGTAACTTTTCTTTGAGAAATTCTGAATATGTTATAAAGACTCAAGAAATATTTGTGAAATGATTTAGTAATGCAAGTAGGAAAAGGTTTTGTGCTTTCAAAAGGTGAGAATTGATGTTTTCAGTTTCAGAAACGTACTGATACATGTTGACCCTGAATAACACAGCAATGTATACTCAGTGGTTGATGTGGGCGGGATCGGCAGGGCACGGCATGCCCCTACTTCTTTTATTGAATAGATATCATTCCCCTACGTTTTTTCTTTAAACATGCATCCAAGGATGGCAGAAATAGCCAAGGCCTACAGATGAGGCTTGGTTTTCATGGCTGTTCTGGGACAGTTGGGGCAGGCAGAGAAGGAAAAGGACCCTGTCTCTTCCTTCCTGCCCAGAGAAGAGAAGGACAGAGTCCACTACTACTCTGCTGTTGGCAGCTGCCTCCTCTCTTTCTTCCTGTTGTTCCCTCTTCTTCTGCCTAGCTCCTACTCACTTACTAAAAAGGTGACTTAAAGAAACGGTTCTCACTCTCGCTTTCATTCTTTCGTTTATTTATTCCCTTGTGAAATGGGGAGCGGATGTAGCCTTCCGGCTTGAGCGGTTGACCTCGGACCTGGGGAACCGGGTTCGAGTTTCGGCAACAACACTCAACATCCTGTGATTTTGTGCAAATCACATATTCTACCCGTGCGTATCAAAAATGAACGTGTTCATCTGTAACAAAACTAGTGCTCATGTAAATCACTCTGATAACCGATGCTTCAGATTTAGTTTGTGCTATATAAAACTCTAAAAAAAATAAAATTGATCCAAAAAAGAAAAAACACTTTTGCCGGAAATGTCGTTTTTTTCTGACTTTTTTTGCAGCCATCGGGATGGAGCGAAATACAAGGTTCAAAATATGAAAAATAAATACATAACTAAATAAAGCAAGACCCAGAGGTTGCAAAGTGGCCATATTAATTTTATTCTGACCCAAGCACATTAGCCCCACTTTACAGAGTTTGCCAGTAAAACGCTACATTGGTTTTCTCCTCTTTCTTTGAACATCATTGTTTTCCCTGGGTGGGGAAGTGCACCATTCCTGGAGGTACTGCAATGCCCGATTGATGGGTGGATTGGAAAATAAAATGTGTACCATGGCTCTGTGTTAATGGATGTGGTCTTTTTAAACCATACTGCTTACGTTTTGTAGGGATAAAAGCAATGGGCATTGAAACAGGTCCTTTCTAACACCTGAAGTCATGTCCTTAACTTTTCAGTCAAAAGAACTCACTGATTTCTGAATAGTGAGTGTAAAAGCGTTAAGGCATCCATGTTGTTCCTGATAACATTTCATATGCTTTACTAAATCTTGCATTCCCTATGAGTGCGTGCTTTTTCCAGCCTGTTACTATTTTTTTTTCTTTTTTTTTTTCGGTCAACTTATTACTCTTGTGCATATTTTGAATTGAATCACATCAAGGTGTTTATAGCGGGGAACAATTGGGTTGTAGCTGAAGGTAGCATGTTTCTCTAAGTGGGGCAATATGGTGTTCAGTGGGGGAGAGGATGTACTATGGTCAGAGCTGCTGAATTTGGAACTGGGGAACCAGGTTCAGCCTTTTTGACCAGTTCCACAGACCACTCCTGAGGGAGCAAATTCCCATGCTAGACCTTAGAAGGCCCTGAAAGACCTTAGAAGCCCTGGTGTCTTAGCACCAGCAGGTGGACCTTAGCGGTGGTAAGTGTGGGTAACCTTGAAGGCTTGTCTACTACAATCCATAGTGAAGTTCACCTCCAGTTTTGCGGGCAGGCCTATGAACAACTGTTACTCTGTCACTGAGGTCACAGGACCCTTGAGCAGATTAGGGTGGTGCAAATGATGTGACCTTACTGGGAGCTGATTTTGGAGGGGGGTATAGTGTTTCCAAGTATATTATGGTTTTTAAAACACTTGTTGCCTCCTTCCTGGACTCCAGCAATTTTCAGCAACAATAAAAATGTCATTAACGTCCGTGATTACATTTCTTCCTATAGAGTTTTGTGTAGTGGAAGGGTTGACTACTGGAAAGGTAGCGCAGAGGGTTGATGTGCCTGCTGCAAAGAACATGTACCATGCAGATCACAAAGTGCACATAATGTAACTAGGTCAGTGGGTTACTGCTTTTGTCAGAGAGATTCTTTTGTTACTTGCAGTTTATAAGTTAAAATCCTAACATGGAACAGTGAGCTATTAACTGCCATCAAAAAGCTGCATGGAAACTGCAAGTTATAAATTAGAGCATTATTGTTTTGTTCCCCCAGTCTTTGATTATCCTAATGTAGCAAAAAGTGTTAATTTGGATAGGAACCCATTCTGATTATTAAAGAGAACCCCCAACCATGGTATTTCGTTTTAAATTCTGAGTTTGTGTTTCTCTAGATTAATCACTATTAAACTATACAGCCTACTAATATGGTTGTCATGTGACTCATACACCTTGTAGTCTTTTGTCTTATATAACAATTCCTATATAGTGATTTACACACATATGATTGATTGTCTATGTAATGTGTGTGATGCAAAGTGCTTTGAAACCGTACACTGGTAAGATTGATGCTGTAAATCAAATTAAATGCATCTGAGTGAGAGTGTGGTTATGGAGACTTGAGGGGCACTGTTAAAGTTGTAGTGAGGGAGTCCGTGGCGGAGGTTATGATTGGGGAGCACCATCAAACATTGTGGCACAAGGCACCACCAGCACTAAAGCCATCCCTGCCCTTGAGGCCCGTCCACCTCACTCATTGATACCTCCATTGGCCTTGTTTCAGCAGTAGTAGCTGCAACTCACCAGGGGTTGGTAATGCAGGATGTGCACGCACACCAAAATAAGGGATCGATTACGATGGCGGGCAGAAAAGAACTCTGACTGCCGTGGTTGCGGAAAAGAACGGTCCGCATGTACCGCGGCAAAACCAGCGGTCACATTACCATGCAATGCTTGAAAAATCTGTCCGTGGCAGTCGGATTCCACAAAACTCCACCGGCAACGTTCAGAAAAATCAAAAATTCTACCGCGGCAGACAGTAATGCTGCGGAAAGACCCAAAAAAGCCAATCGACCAGGCGAATGACCGCAAGTGAAATTATGATAAGATTGCAGAGCCAGCAGAACGATCAGCTGTTTTCAACCACCGTGGTCGCGTGAAAAGATAATTGGCAGAGCTGGCGGAAGGATCATTGCGTTCAGACCGCTGCGGTCGCACGGAAAGAGGAATGGCAGTCGAAAGCAACCACACAGCAAGGCTACCAAGTGTGGCTGGTTTTTCAACGATGCCTTCAAAAACATTTGACACACCACAATGACACATCTCACTGGTAAAAATAAAAAACAAATCCCAGGTCAACCCAGAAAACACACCTGACATGAATGCTCCATTTGGACACACCCACATAGCTGAGAATAAAACCAACCCCTTTCCTGGCCAGCATCCTTTGCACAACTCCAGAAGTGAAGGGCCAAACACCACAGCAGAAAGGAGAGGCAAATCATCACACACCACACCATCATAACCACCCACACCAACACACACCTCACACATCTCCACCTCCACATTCCCACCTGAACTTGTAACCCATTTCTGCATGGGCCAACAGACATCAGTAGCCAGAAAAAAATCTAAGTCAATGCAGTAGGAACCACCCTGCGCACCCTGTGTGACATTAAGAGGAGGTGACATGACCTCAAGAGCAGGGTGAAAGAGGTGGCCAACAAGAACCATGAGATTTGATTTGATTGATTTGATTTATCTATTTGTATAGCGCGCGATTGCCCGAGGGCGTCTTGGCGCTGAGATATACCACTGGGTCTGATGATATTGACTAGAGCTGTGTGGAGAAAAGCCATGTTTTAACTTCCTTTCTGAAGGATTTCAGGGATGGACTGGTTTTTATGTCTAGTGGTAGTAGGTTCTATATTCTTGCTGCGTGTACCAGGAAGCTTCTTCCGCCCCAGTTAGTTTTCCTAAATCTAGGGACCCTGATGAGTTTCATTTGGCTGGATCTGAGCAGTCTGTTTGGCTCATATAGTTGCAGATGTGATTTTAGAAATTGTGATCCAGTTCCGTTTAGTGCTTTGTATGCCAAGCATAGTGATTTAAAATGTATCCTACTTACAATTGGTAGCCAGTGCAGGCTTTAGTTTATGGCTTACTTTTTCAAACTTTGGTATTCCTAGTATCAACCTGGCTGCCGCATTCTGCAGGCGTTGTAGCTTAAGTAGGATTTTCTTCCTTGCTCTGGCATATAAGCCGTTCCCGTAGTCCAGTCTGGACAAGGCCAGTGCTGTCACCACTGTCTTGCGTGAATCATACGGTAAGTACGGTAGAATCTTTTTGATCATTTTTAGGATGTACCAGAGTGATGAAGCTATTTTGCTGGCTTGAGCGTCGAAAGAAAGGTTGGTGTCTAACATGATCCCTAGGTTTTTTACCTTTTCTGACGACTCTGGGCATCTTCCCATATCTTTAGGCCACCATAAGGGGGACCATATGTTTGTGTCTCCTCCTAATATCATGACCTCACTCTTGTCCCCGTTTAACTTTAAGCAATTCATTCTCATCCATTGACTGATTTTTGCCATGCAGATTTGGAATTTTTCTGCTGTGTCCTGTACCTCCTTGCTTATTGACACCACAATTTGGGTGTCGTCGGCGTAGGATATAGGAGTGAAGCCGTTGTTCCTTATTATCTGTGCGAGTGGAGCTACATATAAATTAAAAAGAGTGGGGCTCATCGATGAGCCCTGCGGGACTCCGCATGGTAGATTGAACAGCTTGGATTTCGCTTCACCTAATTCTACTGCAAAGGTTCTGTTCTCTAAGTAGGAGGCTGTGAGAGCGCATGCTGAGTCATGTATGTGTGCTGTTTTTAACCGCGTTATAAGGATTTCGTGGCTGACCGTGTCGAAGGCCGCCGATAAGTTGAGTAGTATCAAGGCGGCCTTCAATCCGTTGTCCATTATTTGCCTAAGTTCCTCCACTGCTGTAATCAGGGCCGTCTCCGTCCCATGTTCTACCAGGAAACCGAACTGGGAGTGATCCAGCCAATCTCCGTCCATCAGATGTTGAGATAGCTGTTTATTTAAAAGTTTCTCCAAGATTTTTGCGGCAAAAGGGATCCTGGCTATGGGTCTATAATTGCTGGGATTTTCGCAATCTAGGTTAGGTTTTTTCAGCAGTGGCCTGATAGATATCATCTTCCAGTCGTCTGGGAAGATATTGGTGTTGATAATTTTGGAGAATAATTTTTCCAGTACTAGGCTTAGTTGTATGGAACAAACCTGCATTATTTTGGGTGGACAAGGGTCCATTGGGCTGCCTGAGTTGGTAGTGTGGATCTCTTTCTCAATCTGCTCAGCTGTAGGGGGTGTAAATCTAAAAGCTGATTGCTCTTGTTGAATTAGTGGCTGTGATGTGTCCCTTTCTATTGTCTCAGTGCTCTGATTTTTGAAGGATTCGTATACTGATGAGACTTTATTCACGAAGAAGTCTCCTAGTATATTGCAGAAGTCTGATGACAGTGCTTCTGGGTTGTTGTTTTCGAACTTTGATAGTTTTTTGACAGTATCAAAAAGGGTTTTGCTAGAGTTTTTTGACTCGTTGATCTTCTTAACGAAGTATTTACTTTTTTCTACTATTAGTTTTTTGTAGCGGTTTAGGGTATCTTTGTATTCTTGTCTGAGTTGGGTATCGTAGTTAGTTCTCCATTTTTTCTCTGCTCTTCTACACGTTTGTTTTTGTTTTTTTAGAGCTTCTGAGAACCATGGTTGTGAGGGGGTTTTTCTTTTTAGAGTAGCCTTTTTTTGTGGGACTGTCATATTGACTGCCTTATCTATCCATTCATTGAATTGTTTGCAGGCTATATTGCTATTGTCGTCAAATGTGGGGTGGGATGTTTGGAGTTTTTCTATAAATGCCTGGTTGTCAATTTTAGACCAGTCACGATAGGTTACTTGCTTAATATGTTCCACCGGTCTTCCGGTGTCCTCTTTAACTTCCAGGGTGAATCTTACTAGTTTGTGGTCTGACCATGGGATTGGGAGAGTGTCAATTTTATTTAGGCTCTGACATGATGTGAAAATACCGTCTAGCGTATGTCCGGCATTGTGGGTATCTAAGTGTACTTTCTGTTTCAGGTCGAAGTTTGCCATTGCATCAATGAATGCTGCTATCTTAGGGTCTGAATTTTTCTCTAGCTGCAGATTGAAATCACCTAGGATGGTATAGTCTGGACATGACATACTAGATTCAAGAAATGGACTTAGCAAGTCTATTAAGGGAGTTTATGCACTAGGTGGTCTGTATATTAGTATTCCATTAAACGTGTAATTGTTTGTAATTTTTATTTGGAAGGTTAATGTTTCGCAGTCTTGGGTACTACCTTTATATGAGGTTTTAATTCTAAGACCTTCCTTTGCTATGATTGCCAATCCTCCTCCCAGTTTTATTTTTCTGTCAACTCTGGAGAAAGAGTATCCCTCCGGAATCGCTAAGGCCAGATCAGCATCTGATGCCTCGTCTGCCCATGTTGCGGTAATGAATAATATATCAATATTTTGTTCATCTATTAGTTCGGATATCTGAATATTATGTTTGACCAATGACCTGGCATTAATCAAACCTGTTTTCAAAATATGGTTTCTATATCTTGGAATCTCGGATTTATCCATGTTTTTAACGGGAAGAAAGTCGAATGTAAGTGGGCATGACAGACATTTCTTACCTTCTTTGTGTGGCTCTATTTGAGCACATGTGATGTTTGGTCTCAGCCCTCGAAGTTCCTGGCTGGAGTATTTCCACAGTATTTTATCGGGGTTACTTTGGACAGGGGAGATGGCCCTGGGCCCGGTCTTGGCGCGGACGGGCGCAGACGGGCTTGCCTTAGGCGCGCCATCGTCGCGCCCACTGCGCGCGTCCGCTGCGCGTTTGTGGAGGGCACATTTTCTAGTGGGATGGGAGGGGGTGTGGCCTGCGATGGGCGTGGCTTGTGCTCGCTCCGATTTTGGCGCCAAGAACTCCGACCCGCCGCAGCCCTGAAATCGGCAGCGCGGGGAGTTCTCAACAGGTGAGGTGGGGGAGTGCTCTGGGGTATCGTGCAACAGTTTTAAAGTGCAATTTTCAGTTAAAAGCAATTTTTTTTTAAAACAGTGCAACAATTTATCTAAACACGAAAATTTTAAAAGTAATCTTTAAAATCAGTTTTGTCTCCCGGCTATCTCGCCTCAGGAGTGCCGAGCCAGCTCTAACATTCACCAAATGGGAGGAGAAGGTGCTTGCCATACTGCATCCAGAGAGTCTCACAGGAATACCCAGGGGAGTGGAGGCTGGTAAGTACCAACAAAGGTCTCCCATTACACTGCTATGTACTGTCTTGCACAACTAGAAAGCTACACTTCCTAGACCTAAATGCACAACACACTCTTCCCAACACATGTCTCACATAAATAACCTTTTCTTCCTCTAAATCACCTTAAAGGTAGCTAGCAATATTTCCACGGGGGCATGTGTACAGTCAGGCAGCACTACAACTCCCACCAGGTACCCTTGTCCCACCTGAGCAAGATGGAGCCCTCCCCACACCCAGAACCATGTGGCAGCCATTTCTTTGTTCCCATCAAACGTACAGGTAGATTGCCATCTTAACAGGGAGGGGGTTCGTGGAAATGCATCCAGTACTACAACTCAGACCAGGTACCCTTGTCCCACGGCTGAGCAAGATGGAGCCCTCCCCATATCCAGAACCATGTGTCAGCCATTTCATTGCTCTCATCAAACTTACAGGTAGGTAGCAATCTTAACAGGGAGGTGGGTTTGTGGACAGGCAGCCAGCACTACAACTCCCACCAGGCCCACTTGTCCCACAGCTGGGCAGGATGGACCCACCACAAACAGAACCATGTGGCAGCCATTTCATTGCTCTCATCAAACTTACAGGTAGGTAGCCATCTTAACAGGGAGGGAGTTTGTGGCCAGGCATCCAGCACTACAATTTCCACCAGGCACCCTTGTCCCACAGCTGTGCAAGATGGAACACCCCCATACCCAGAACTATGTGACAGCCATTTCCCTCCACCGTGTTAAGTAACAGGTAGGTAGTCAGTGCATGCACCCTGTCATCCTGCATTGGGCCATATGACCACAAAATCACTCACATGTCAGCCAACTCTGTATATAGCCAAATGTTACATCCAGTGTGCAGACAGCCAAGCTCATGTAACTGTCACAGAAATCACACTTGGACTCACCAAGTCACAGGTGAAGAAAATTCCGGCCTCAATCATTCACAGCACCGAATGCTATGTGTAAGTGCCATGGTGTCAGAGTATGAAGGCCCATATGAACAATAAGCATGAAAGGTCAATATGTCAAACAAACAAAAGTACATGATATGAAAGAAAATTTAAAATATTCATATATGTCTAGTTTTCGCATAGCTGAAACTGATTCTTTGAAGAGGAAACAAAATTCACGCATCAACAAAAAGTTGATGTGCACTAATTTGGTAGATGATGACATGTCCTTGTAAACACACTATCTGTATGTGTCACATGGTTGCAATTTAAATGTCACAAATGCAAGTAATGTATGTACCTCAACAGCATGTCATGATGCAGATAATCTTTCACCAACACCAAGTGATTGCAAGGTAAACTGTTTGGCTTATCAAATGTAACATCCAAAAGTCTGACACTAAGCTTGTGGTGTGCACTTAACTGACAATATAACCTCTGTTCAATAGGAGATCCACAAGCAACTGCTGCTGAAAACACCACTAACCAGCAGAGTCAGTCTCCCCCCCTGAACGTGAACTCTCCAATGCAGATTCTCCATGTTTCTCGGATGAGGAGCAACAACCTGGCCCCTCAAGACTTCCAGGACGCACTCCGTCTCAGGGCCTCATTGTCCCTGAGGTTCTGTAGCGATCCGAACCAGTGTATTCGGTATCGTAGTACTGACATGATTTTGGTACCAATGAACCGTAAATGATCCATTATATGCATGTCAGTGTTTTCGCTGCGCTACGAGCATGAATTCACTGAGAAATAGGGCATTCTGTTGTCAAATCATGGCATCCATTTTAGATACGGCATCCATTTTGTTTCTTGCCCTCACATAGTCAATAGACGAGCAATGACCCCGGCAGAATCACCCTGTTAAGGACACGTAAGCCCGAGAAAGGCTGACGCTGCATGACTAGGCAGAATCAAGCTGCCGCCCTTGCCTGAGGCCAGTCCTGCTATACTGGTTCTCGTGTCCATTGTCCTGATTGAGAGGCCGAAGACGGTAGCCATGCCCGTTTATGATCCATAAACACCTCTGATCCTACTTTTCAATCCTTTGCACCTGGCTCTGCTCCTCTCCTTCTGGGCTTTTACAATGGGGAGGATACGATTTTTATGATGGGGAGGATCGGTCAAAGAAAGGAAATCTGACAAGGAGACTTGATCGAATACCGAAAACCTACGACTAATTATTGTTTGATGTCTGTTTATTGTCTGTTTGGGATACCGGGTTGGGCATGAAAAATATTCGTGTAATGTTGCCTGAAGACATATTTCGTGTATTTAAGGAGCAACCCACTTTTTGCAATTCGAACAGTCTCGTAGATTCTGCCTTTGTGTGGTTCCTATGACTTCTGTGTCCCCTGCAGTAAATAAATCTTGGTCTTTGACGCCACCATTGAGAAGCCCGCGTCTGTTTATTTGTGCACCAAGGCAGGAAGGAACTCAGGGGTCTTTGGGTGTTGTTTCCCTGACACCTCTGGACTCTAAAAAGTCCAGAACCTCAAATTGGCGCCCAACGTGGGGCGACGTCATCCGGTACCGGTCCAAAGCCTGAAAATTTCGAGGAGCTTCGTGTGAAGATTCCGGAGGGAGGTACCCCGCTTCATCGATCCCTGTAAGTCGTAAAAGTGGCCCGACGATCTCTTCCACGAGGGTTCCCGTTCCTAGACAGCTACAGAGGACCGCTGCCCTGACTGTCGCCCTGTCTTGGACCCGAGGTGCAGACCTTAGTAAGGCGAGACGTAGACGGGTTCTCCTTGGTGACGTCTTCCACATTTCAGTTAAGTATTCAGTGGGTTGCGCTCAGTTTGGTTGTTCCTTGTTGCTCTTGTTTTGAATTCGTAGATTATCATTGGTTGCTCTTGTTTAGATAATCTTTGTTTTGGTATTGGTTCATTTGGTAGGCCTAAGTTCTTTGCGCATTTTGGTTGGAATCTGTCCTTAGTTTATAATGACTAACAGTAGTAATTGTTTCCTGTCCTGGTTAAGTTGCAACGGGGATTCCCGGTTGGAGGATCCGTGTTCGGTTCCTCCGATTGGAACTCCTACATATGAGCTCTGTTGTAAACACGGTGTAGGTCCTATCGCTTATAATGAAGTATAGGTCCGTTACACCAGGAAAGATGGTGTCCTTAGTTGGCCACCGCATGGTAGCTTCGAAAGCGAAATTCTAGACAATCTAGAAATGAAGTTGTTTAAAAAGAAAGCCCGGCCGGCAATGTTTGATTCTTTTCGCGTATGGCGTAAAGAAGCTAAACAGAGAGAAATTAGTAAGACAAAGAAGGAACAGAAAGAGAAAGGGTTGACATTAATGGAGTCTGCTAGACAATTGCATGTCAACGAAACTGAGAAAGCAATAGAGATGGCGAATAGAAAACATAATTTAGCGATAGATAAATGCTATCCTGTCTTGCCATCTTGTCCTGCTAAGCCGATAGAGGACTCTGAAAAGGATCCTCTGTTGTCTTATCTGTTGAGATCACCTCCACCGTATGCACAGGGTAATACAGCACCACAGTTACCACCTGTTGTACAGCCAGCTGCTGGTCAGCCTGGAATAATTGCTCCACTTCCTTTGATTCAAGCTCCTGTCCTTCCTGTGGTTAATGTTCCCTCGGCACCCCCTCTTCCTGGGTTGCCTATTCCGCCTTTGCCTGTAGTTCCGCAAACTGCTTTACCTGCTACTCCCACCCTTACCATTTCATCTGCTCCAGCTTCCCTGTTCCCGAACTCTGTAAACATTCTGACTCCGCTTTCTGTCCGTCGGAAAATAACCGACTCTGTAACTAATATCTTAACTCCTCTCTATAGGTCTTTAATTGGGACCTCCGTTTCTGACTCTACACAGAGACGTAGCCAGTTTCCTGGTCCCCAGGAACGAGAAATATTAGATTCGACAGCTCTTAGGTGGATGTCGAAAGCTGCGAAGTATGATGCACGAAGAGTGTCAGATATATTTATGCAATGGAATGGACTCAGCGTTATGTCTTTGACGTGATGTGTTCTTTTTTTGCGTGAGGAATGGGATGATGATGATGACTCAGATTCCGTCCCCTCTGATTTGATAAATATTCAACAAAAATTCGCCGCAGGAATGGTGATCGGTTCAGAAGTAAGGGAAGCGATAGAACTGATTTTAGCTTATAGGGATGATTCTCCTCTTCGAGCACCAAGGAACTCTGATGGTTCTCCGATTACGAGGAAAAGACGAGGTCAATATCCGATGAAGGAAGTTCCGCCGATATGGCGCGAAGCAGTTCAAGCTGATGCGGCTCAGGGTATTGCAGCTGCTCCTGCTCATTTCCATAGAGTGTGGATACACATCCCTTGGAAACGGGCAGAAGTATTAGCAGTAAAACAGGCGTTGCCGGACCCGCGTAAAAATCCTGCTGATTATTATAAAGAGTTAACGCAGACAGTTCAAGCGTGTGTCATGAATTTGGCAGACATCGAAATGCTATTTGGCAATGTAGTGCCACAGCCTATATGGGCCAAGATTTGCCATGAGAACCACCCAGTCGCCTTAGGAGGTGATTGGCCAGCTATTGTAGCGGCAGACACGCAACAAGTTGGTGGTGCTAAACCTGAGCCTCTGATTGCTGCTTTACCTGGCAGAATAATTAATCTGATGAAAACGCTGATGCCAGCGTTACGAGTCAATTGGGATAAACTATCGGCATGCAAGCAAAAGAAGGACGAAAACGTCTCTGACTTCTTCACTAGATTTGAAGAGACCTTCGTAGACCATAGTGGGCAAGATATGAGTACTGAGGGAGGTCAGAGGTTGTTTGTCGACAAGTTTGTGTTTAATTTACTGGCTGAGCTTAGTAACAAGTTAAAGGATTCTGAGAGTGCATGGGCAGTGTCGACGACAGCACAGATACTTGCAACTGCTCAGTATTACAAGAATAGAGAGAAAGAAGAGAAGGAAAAGTCAGAAAAGAAAAACGAAAGATTTGAAGACTAAAGTTCTTTTGCAACAGGCATACCCGCCTCGCTCAATTCAGTCAGATTCACAGCAGCGACCCCAGTTTCAGCCACAGCCACAATTCCAACAAGGGACGTCCCAAAGATTTAATTATGGTTTTCCCCGACAACAGTTAGCATGGAATCAGTGTGCATATTGTAAAAAGGAGGGCCATTATAAGAACGAGTGTCCAGTACTGCACGCACAGACCAGTGGTGTCCCAGCTCAGAGAGGTAGTGGTGGGTTTATGCAAGCTCCTAGAGGTATAGGACATGGTACAATGACTCCACAGGCTGATCGCCCATCAAATTATTTCGATCAGCGAAATGTACAATCTACGCAACCGGGTAGATCTCCACAGTATCATGTTGAGGATTACTATGAAAATAATGAAGAGATTCAGAAAAACGAGTACTAGGACAGCCACAGGCAAAGAGAGGGAGTAGTATCAGTTCCAGTTGATCAGAGTGGACCTTATGTCGCAGTAGTTACATCAGGCGTGGTCGAACCGTTTGTTGGATACTGGTGCGGCGAAAAGTTCAATTATGCATGCGAAACTCCCTGGAGCACCTTTGTCTGGCTTAACAAACACTTCAGTAGGTTTTTCAGGCGCCCCTGTTCACAATCCTGTTTCTAGTCCTTTGTCAATTTCTGTTGGGCCATGCGAACTAGAAGCACCCCTTATTCTAACAACCGGTTGTAATGAGAATCTGCTTGGTTTAGATCTGTTGAAACGCCTGCATGCGACACTGTACTGTTCTACTTCGGGAGTACAGCTCATATTGGGTAAGAGAGTCATTTCTCCAATGTACATGTCGATGGATAAGCTCCCACCGGAGCTGCGTTCTCTACCCGATACTCTTTGGGCGACTGGCCCTAATGATTTAGGTCTTTTGGAAATTCCCCCTTATGTGGTAAGTCTGAAAGCGAATGTTAAATTCCCACGAATCCCACAGTATCGGATTTCGAATGAAGGTGAACGTGCACTTTTGCTGATTGTGAAAGACTTAATACAGAAAGATGTGATTGAGGAAACTAGAGGAAACGTCTGCAATAGTCCTGTTCTGCCGATTTTGAAACATACTGACCCTTCCAAACCTCCAATTTACAGATTTGTGATTGACCTCAGAGAGGTTAACAAAATAGTGATTCCACAGTTTCCTGTGGTCCCAGATATCACTGCATTATTGACGTCGATTCCTGCCTCAGCCTCATGCTTTACAGTGATCGACTTGAAGAATGCCTTTTTCAGCATTCCGATAGCCAAGGAAAGTAGAGACATTTTTGGTTTCTCTTTAGGTGGTCGCAGTTTCAGGTTCAAGCGCGCTCCACAAGGTTATTGTGAGAGCCCTTCAATTTACAGCCAAGCATTAAAAAGTCAATTAGATGCTCTTGTACTTCCTCCTGGTGTTGCTCTGATCCAATACGTAGATGATCTTTTACTGGCTGCTGATGACAAGGAAACTTGCAAAACAGCTACAATTTCTTTATTACGTCATTTGTCAGACTTACATCACAAGGTGTCACCTTCTAAACTGCAATATTGTTGCCAAGAAGTGACCTACTTAGGTCATCTTTTGTCAAAGGAGGGAAGAAGGTTGACCCCAGAGAGAATTAAAGCAATTTCACAGATGACTGTACCAAGCACACAGAGAGAAGTGCGTGCGTTTTTGGGTATTACATCATACTGCAGGCAATGGATCCCAAATTTTTCTCTCATGGCAAAACCATTGGTAGCCCTGACTGGAAAAGGTGTTCCGAGCCCTTTGCCATGGTCTGATGAATGTCAACAGAGTTTCTCTGACTTACGTGATGCGCGGTGTTCAGCTCCTGTGTTGGGTACTCCTGACTACAGTAAGCCGTTTACTTTATATGTCCATGAAAGAGAAGGTTGTGCGTTGAGTGTTTTAACGCAACAATTTGGTGACAAACAGCGGCCTTGTGCATATTTCTCATCCACATTAGATCCGGTAGCCAGAGCATTGCCAAGTTGTTGGAGAGCTACAGCAGCAGCTGCAGTGTCTATTCAACAGTCTGCTGGACTAGTCATGAACAACATGTTAGTAGTCATGGTTCCACATGCTGTGGATACACTCATGAATCGAACGAAAACTCAGCACCTCACCAGTGCTAGACTATCAGGCTATGAGCTGACACTTTTGGCAAGTCACATTCAGATCAAGCGATGCAACATATTGAATCCAGCAACGCTGTTGCCGACTACTCAAGAGTCGAGTGATTCAGAGCCCCATGATTGTTGTTTTAGAACTGAGGAAGAGACAAAAGGTCGGATTGATTTAAAAGACCCTCCGTTACTAGATCCAGATGGCACTTTATATGTCGATGGGTCATGTTTTAAACTACAGAATGGTGATGTGACGGCCGCGTATGCAGTTACGACTTTGAGTACGATTGTTGAGACCGCAAGAGTAAGTCAGAATTCTGCCCAAGCTGCAGAATTAATTGCATTAACAAGAGCGTGCGTTTTAGCTGAGGGAAAGAGAGTGAATGTGTTTACTGATAGCCAATACGCCTTCGGCGTAGCACATAGTTTTGGACGTCTGTGGAAAGAAAGAGGTTTTCTCACGTCCCATGGGACTAAGATCCAACATGGACAGTTAGTCAGTGATCTGTTGGAATCTCTGACCCTACCGAATGAAGTTGCGATTGTGAAGTGCAGTGCACATCGAAAGATTACGGATGATGTTGGCAGTGGGAATGCGTTTGCTGATGAGGTCGCCAAAGAGACGGCCAAGAACATGATGAGTCGAATGTACGTTGCAACATCTGCAAGATGGATTGCTGAATCAGGAATGTGTGAGAATACGATTGAAAGTGTGAAGGCAATCCAGAATGAAGCAACTAAAAATGAGAAGAATGAATGGAAGGAGAAAACGGGTAAAATGGATTCAAGTGGATGTTGGGTTGATTTGTCTGAGCAGCAACGTTGGATGTTACCTGATGCGTATGTACTTGCGGTAGTCACGATGGCACATGGAGCGGCGCACATCAGTTCGAAAGGGATCTGTAAAATGTTAGCTCCAGTATGGAAGAATGATGGAATTACTAAGTGTGCGGAAAGAGTGGTGAAAAATTGCATGATATGCCTGATGCATAATCCTGGCAAGGGAACCCCAACCCCAGTCGGTCACTTTGCTCCCCCTTCTTGTCCCTTTGAAGTGATTCAGTTGGATTTTATCCACATGGACAGATGTAACAATCTTAAATATGTCCTAGTGGTAGTCTGTGCCTTTTCAAGATGGATTGAGGCATATCCGTTAAAGGATAACACTGCTATGTCCACTGCCAAAATCCTCCTCAAAGAGTACTTCCCCAGGTATGGTATGCCACGGATTGTTTGGTCGGACAATGGAAGTGAGTTTGTAGGGAAAGTTATGAAGAGTGTGTGTGCGGGTCTGGGAATCACCCAGAAATTCCACAGTGCGAATCACCCACAGTCAGCAGGTTTGGTTGAAGGGTACAATGGTACCTTGAAGCTGAAACTTGCTAAAATTCAGGCTTCTACTGGTCTATCTTGGCCAGACGCACTGCCTTTAGCTTTACTGTCCACCAGAGAGACTGTACACTCTCGAGTAGGGCTTAACCCATATGGGATTGTGTTCGGTCGTCCTGCTAATGTTTGGGGAGTCCCTAGGCCAAAGGAATTCAAACAGATCGAATATCCAATGTTGATTGATTACCTTTTTGACCTGACTGCTAAATTGAGCCTTATTCATCAACAGGTATTCGAATCCTTGCCTAAACTGCCAGAGAGTCCAGGCCACACATTGAAACCCGGTGATCAAGTGGTGGTGCGGAATTTTGAACGAACCCGGAACCTCCAGCCAAGATTTGTGGGCCCGTTTCAAGTGCTCCTGGCGACAAGAACTGCTGTACGCCTAGCTGGAAGAAAGAATTGGGTGCACGCTAGCCGTACGAAGCGTGTCCCTCTCCCACTCCCCTACGACAACTGGGTTAGACAGGGATTTGGTGTATCCGAGACAGAACCTGTTCCTAGGCTCATTCCCTTCAGTGATGCAGAGTACATAACGGACAAACGAACTGAAACGCAGAACTCTGACACCTCACCAGGAACTGTTCCTTCGAACCCCAAACAGAGTGTTGTACAAAGTGAACATTTGTCACCTGTGGATTCGAACATTTCTGCACCTGTAGTAGACCAGCTATTTCAAGATCAGACAAGACCCGGAAAGTACAGAGATAATCTACGTTCTCATTCTATGAACCAATAACATTGCATAATTACCTTTCTATTTGAAAACTGTTTTGATCTTATCGCATTCCATTCAGTCAGGAAGTTTGCTCTAAATTTTTATCCTTTTGTTTTTGTTGTTCTCTCACCTGGCCATCTGGGTAACCGTAGGGTCGTAACGTGTGCCTGGTTTTAAACTTGCAGGGAACCAGACACAAGGTCGGTTTCTTCTGTTTATTTTGGGAACACCCAGGGTAGACAGAGGCAATTTTTTAACAGGTACAAACCATCCGTTGCGAATGGTTGTAGAAGATGGAGCTTCCTGAACTGCGACGGGCTAACGTCATTAATGCTCGCAAGACGAAACTGTATGAAATATTGTATAGCAAATATTTCCTAATGCAATGTGCTCTGACATTTCTGATTGTTTTAATAACTCTGGTAGGCGGAATTATTTTTGGTATTCAATTGATCTTTGCACCGGTTACATCTACAGTATCTCCCCAGGTTTCTGTTTCTCCGACTGTTGTTTCTTTTCACTCTTTCCATCCTTTTCCTGCACATGAGCAAGCTCGACGCTCTGAGTTTATAAAGAACACTTTCATTCAGCTCTTGCACCAACACCAACTAGTGGTAAACACAACGAACTGCTGGGTGTGTGGCTTAATACCACATACCATGGACAAGGGTATCCCTTATCTGGTTCTGCCTTTTAGTTATAATGGATCATTCTGGGCATTTCAGACCATGTTCATCTATGCTCTAGAGACCTATCCCCCGCGACCTCCGCGTTCCACTAGGTATAACTCCGCTAATAGAGCCTTGGTAAAGGGAATTACTGACATGGTTAGAGACGTCAATAACACTCCGTCTATACCCAAGGATGAATTACGAGTTTACATGGGTTGGAATGTTACGGAATACGGCATTACTTTGGGTGAGAACAAACGTAAGAGCTTGACTCCGATCTGGGTCGTACCCCACCAAGGTCAGGTCTGTTTGCAAGGAAATGGAAGGAATCCGAAAGCTCGACTAGGGAAGAGTGACTGTACCGAAACATACGTTTTCCCGTCACAGTCTTCTCCTGCATTCTTAGCTGCTAAGGGCACCTATTTTGTTTGCCAAGGCAGAGCATATACATGGCTGCCTGCTGACTTTTCAGGCTCATGTTATATCGCTCAACTGTTGCCTCCGACATACACTGCTGCACCGGATTATCACAAAACTAGAGTTGTGAGAGGTGTTTACAATAAGGAAGATACTTCTGGCCAAGAAGCAGGAGACTTCTTCAAAGGTTTCCTTCCGTTCTGGGGGCCTATGGCCAACAGTAGAAACTTACGTCAACTAACACGGGTAGTTGAATCCACTATTACCGAAACTGCGGGTGCCCTTAGTAACTTGACAGCTGAGCTTCAAGCGGATCGCCTCATGACGTTACAGAATCGTATGGTCCTTGATGTATTACTTGCAGATCGAGGTGGGGTATGTAAGATGATCCAATCGAGTTGCTGTGTTTTTATCCCAGATAATGCGCCAACGGTATATAAGGCCATTTCTAAGTTACACAAAATCTCTGACTCTATTCATGTAGAGGAAGGTGACTGGTCACTAATGGGATGGTTCTGGAGTCTGTTATCTGTGTGGGGATGGAAGGTTCTAATAGTCACTGGTGTTGCGTTGGTATTTTTATTTTCGTGCTGTCTCATTGTTCAGTGTGGTCCTGCCTTATGTGGCCTTTGTGTTTCAACATGCGCGAGAAGACCACCTGTTTTTGGAGATACGCCACGAGATAGAGTAATGCTCCAGCAACATATCAGTGACCTGATGAACATAGAAATGGACTCTGACATAGAGTAAGTTATTGCCTATGTAAGGGCAAAAGGACGGTCTGAGGTTCTGTAGCGATCCGAACCCGTGTATTCGGTATCGTAGTACTGACATGGTTTTGGTACCAATGAACCGTAAATGATCCATTATATGCATGTCAGTGTTTTCGCTGCGCTACGAGCATGAATTCACTGAGAAATAGGGCATTCTGTTGTAAAATCATGGCATCCATTTTAGATACGGCATCCATTTTGTTTCTTGCCCTCACATAGTCAATGGACGAGCAATGACCCCGGCAGAATCACCCTGTTAAGGACACGTAAGCCCGAGCCCGAGAAAGGCTGACGCTGCATGACTAGGCAGAATCAAGCTGCCGCCCTTGCCTGAGGCCAGTCCTGCTATACTGGTTCTCGTGTCCATTGTCCTGATTGAGAGGCCGAAGACGGTAGCCATGCCCGTTTATGATCCATAAACACCTCTTATCCTACTTTTCAATCCTTTGCACCTGGCTCTGCTCCTCTCCTTCTGGGCTTTTACAATGGGGAGGATATGATTTTTATGATGGGGAGGATCGGTCAAAGAAAGGAAATCTGACAAGGAGACTTGATCGAATACCGAAAACCTACGACTAATTATTGTTTGATGTCTGTTTGTCTGTTTGGGATACTGGGTTGGGCATGAAAAATATTCGTGTAATGTTGCCTGAAGACATATTTCGTGTATTTAAGGAGCAACCCACTTTTTGCAATTCGAACAGTCTCGTAGATTCTGCCTTTGTGTGGTTCCTAGGACTTCTGTGTCCCTGCAGTAAATAAATCTTGGTCTTTGACGCCACCATCGAGAAGCCCGCGTCTGTTTATTTGTGCACCAAGGCAGGAAGGAACTCAGGGGTCTTTGGGTGTTGTTTCCCTGACACCTCTGGACTCATAAAAAGTCCAGAACCTCATCCCCACCACCACCAACACCACACCAGCAACAACTACAGTGATGACCCCTGCTACAATGCCCTGTGCGGCAGCCACCTCCACCATCACCACTGATGACTGCAAAACTCTCCCTCAGTGGTTACCAACACCACCACACAATCCGAGGATGCCAGAGAGAGTTGGCGAATGCGTCGACTGCCAATGCCACAGGTCCGTGTCAGCAGGGCAGATGGGAGGGCAACTGGGGGACAATCACAAGAGGACACTGAGACAGAAGCCCTGACCACCATTGCAAGAGTCCTTGGTGCACATCAACATAACCAGGGACAGATGGGCTAGGTTGCTGAAGAAGTGCATGAGCTCTGCCTGCTGCTAAGGTCCAGGGACAAACGTATGGGCCAACTTGTGGATCTCATGGGCCAGCTTGTGGGTGTTCTGAGGGACAGACATGTGGCTCAAATGATAGCTCAACCCCCTTCCAGTGGCCAGCCGGCTGAAACTCCCACCACCTCAGCTGTGGCCACAGAGAGGGGTGAGCTGCAAGACAATGACTCCTCAAATACCGCTGAGCCTGAAGCAGAGGCCCCCCAGCCAAATGCAAGAGGGGACAACCAAGAAACACCACGTGGGGATCACGTGGCAAAGCACCAACCAAAGGCAAGTCGCTGAGCCAGTCATGATGGCACGTGTGTTGCCCTGGACATTGACTTTGTTGATTATCCTATCTCACATTGCCATGTTGATGGCAGGAGTTTGTTGGACTGTGTGATTACATAAATGTGGTGACTACTCTATTTGTCTCAACTTCCATCACTGACAATTCATACACTCACTATGCACAAATTTCCTTACAACCACATTAATTTTAACAAAACCTAATTGAAAATAAACACTCTTTACACACCTATGCCTTTGTAAAAGTTACATGTTTATCACAGTATGTACAATGTCAACTCAGATTCCAATGTACCACAAGCTCTGATTTTGACGAGGCATGGATGGGGAGAAGGAACCTAGAAAGACACAAGAGAATGACATTTAGTTGTCAGGTAATGCCATTACAGCAAAAACACATCACTAGTCAACACCTTAAAAAACTCATCACACATAACAATGACCAACACCATCAACTTAGACAAGAGGTACATGGAAAACAATACACTGTGCTACACACATCAGCCATTAGCAGTGAGCCAACAACAGCCAGCAGCCAAAAACATCATCTATGCCTTGCCAATACCATCAAAGCCAACAGACAAGGTCACTGTTTTGCAATGTTAATTACACTCAAGGGAAGTAGTTGTCGATGAGCTGTTGATGCAGGTCAATTCCTTCCTCTTCTCCACTATCATTGTCACTGGGCATGTGTGGATTTGCAGAGGGGGGCATCTGCTGCTCATCATCATCATCCAGGAGCAGGGGGATCTCTTTGAGCAAGGCCAGGTTGTGAAGCATACAGCATGCAACTATGATGTGACACACCTTTTGGGGAGAGTAGAGTAGTGCACCACCGTTCTTGTCCAGACACCAAAATCTAGACTTCAGAATCCCAAAAGCACGCTCCACCACATGACCTGTCTTCCCATGTGCATCATTGTAGTGGACTTCCCCCAGGGTCCTTGGGTTCCTCAGTGGGCTCAGCAACCAAGGCTGGTTGGGATATGCAGAGTCACCTAGATGTGAGATACACAGACCAATCTTGTAATATAAACAGTTGACAAGAACAGTATGTCACACATACAGCACACTACTTGACTCAGCGTACTCACCGACAAGCCACACACGCTCCGGATGCAGATTTTCTATCAACTGTGGGATGATGCTGTTACGCAGTATGTAGGACTCGTGTGCAGAACCTGGGAATTTGGCACATGCATGGGAAATAATCATATCTGCTTGGCATACCACTTGCACATTAATCGAATGGTAATGCTTCATGTTACGGTATATGTGCTCACGTGCCTGTGGTGGAACTAGGCCAACGTGTGTGCAGTCAATGGCTCCAACAACATTAGGTATGTGTCCAAGTCATAAAAATCCCCCTTCACATTTGTCAATTCATGTCTCCTAGTAAAGTGGATGTAGCGGTCCTTGTAGGTCAACATTGCAGGCAGGACATCACCCAGCACCATGCTGAACATAGCTTGAGACATCCCACCGATTGCCACTGTGTACTGAAACAAGCCAGTGGCAAAGAAATGCAGTGCGGCCATCGCCTTAACTGTTGGCGTCAAAGCTGTCGGATAGGTTCTATGAGGCCTCAGCTGGGGCTCAAACTGAGGGGTAAGGCGATTCAGACGGAATTTCCTTATGATGTCCTCATTCTCCATGTTCACCAGCAATGGAAAAGGCCGATGCACATTTGGCGTCTCTTAAGTATTATGGAAGAGGACACATGTAAATTCAATTCACTGATGAGATATGGCAAACATCTTACATAATGACTCGCACAGCACTGACATTGACAGGACAGTAACAACAGCTTAATGCAAAAGTCACATGCATAGACACCTTGATCTCATGTAGTCCTACATCAATCAATCAATCAGGGGTTGGTAAAGCGAGCTACTCACCCGTGAGGGTCTCAAAGCGCTGAGGGGAAAGGTAGGGCAGCTCCGGTCAGCCGAAAAGCCAGGTCTTGAGAGCCTGTCTGAAGGAGTGCAGGGTTGGTGAGCGTCTTATTTCTACTGGGAGAGTGTTCCATGCTGTGGCTGCAGTGTAGGAGAATGCTCTCCCTACGGATCTGCTTCGGCGGATGCGGGGAATCTCTGCCAGGGCGAGGTTGGCTGAACGGAGGTTCCTATTGGGTGCGTGGAAGCTCATTCTGCTGCTGAGGTACTTGTTTCCGATGATGTTGAGAGATTTGTAGGCGTGCATGAATAGCTTGTAGGTGACTCCTCGACGGGGAGCCAGTGGAGTTCTCGCAAGGGGTCATGTGTTCGTGGTGAGGTATCCCCAAGATGAGCCTGGCGGCCGCGTTTGATAGTTTGGAGTTTGCGAAGTACGGATTTGGAGTTTACGAAGTACGGATTTGTTGATTCCTACGTAGAGGGCGTTGCTGTAGTTGAGCCTGCTGGTGATGAGTGCGTGTGTGAGAGTCTTTCTGCAGTCAGGGGGGATGCACTTGAACGTCTTACGCAGGATACGGAGGCAGTTGAAACAGGTGGAGGAGATAGCGTTGATTTGGCGGTTCATAGAGCGGGAGGAGTCCAAGATTATGCGGAGGATCTGGGCGTGGTCCGTAGGGGTGGGCCGAGGGCGGGAGGCCACCATGAGTTGCTCCATGCAGAGGGGCGGGGTCTGAAAATGAGAACCTTGGTCTTTTCGGAGCAGAGTTTGAGGCAGCTGTCCTTCATCCAGCTGGCCACATTCCTCATTCCTTCCTGAAAGCGGAGTCTGGTGTCTTCTGGGTTACTGGTGAGTGAGAGGATGAGTTGGGTTTCGTCAGCGTAGGACACAATGCTGAATCCGTGCTGTCTGACGATGGTGGCGATGGGGCCATGTAGATGTTGAACAGGGTAGGGCTCAGAGAGGAACCTTGGGGAACTCTGCAGATGATGTCGCTGGGTTCGGAGAAAAAGGGTGGGGGGGGGGGAGACTGACTGTGTTCGGCGGGAGAGGAAGGAGCGTATCCAGTTGAGGGTGTTTCCCTGGACCACTGCGTTGTGGAGTCTGGTGGTCAGTGTGCGGTGTGAGACGATGTCGAAGGCTGCGGAGAGGTCCAGGAGGATGAGGGCCGTGGTGTGGCCCTGGTCGAGCAGCATGCGGATGCCGTCGGTGGCGGCGATCAGGGCTGTCTCAGTGCTGTGGTTGCTGCGGAAGCCGGATTGGGATGCGTCCAGGATGCCGTTGTCCTCGATGAAAGTAGTCAGCTGGGCATTAACGAGCCTTTCAGTTACTTTGGCAGCGAAGGGGAGGAGGGAGATGGGTCGGTAGTTCTTTAGCTCAGTAGGGTCAGCCAAGGGTTTTTTGAGGAGGGGCTTCACTTCTGCGCGTTTCCAGTCTATGGGGCAGGTGCCCAATGCCAGGGAGGAGTTGAAGGTGAGAGCTAGCTCTGGAGCGATGGCCGTGGAGGCTCTGTGGAAGATGTGTGGGGGGCAGGGGTCCGTGGGGGCTCCTGAGGGAGTGTTCTTCATAGTGATGGTGATGAGTTCGAAGGAGGCGGGGGCCCATGTGGTGATGGTTGGCATGGTGGAGGTAGTGGTCGTAAGGGTGAAGGCACTCGTTGGTTTGTTGAAATTGTCGTAAAGGGTCATAATCTTCTGGTGGAAGAAGGTGTTGAGCTTTTCGCAGAGATCTTAGAAGGGTGTGATGTCAGAGGCTTCACAGGGAGGTTTGGTGAAATGCTTGATGATCTTGAAGAGTTTGTTGCTGTTGGCTGCGTTGGCGTTGATTTTTCCCCCCGATGAATGTTCTTTTGGTGTCTCTTATTTGCTGGTGGTAATTCTTCATGGCGCTCCTATGGTAGGTGTGGGCTTCTGAGGTCTTCTGGTTCTTCCACATTTTCTCGAGGCGTCTGCAGGTGCGTCTGGCCTCTAGGAGTTCTGTGGTAAACCAGGCTGATTTCGGCGGACGTTTGGTGGTGGGCTGCCTCAGAGGGGCTAGTTTATCAGCGCAGCTGGTGATCCATCGGTGGAGTTCAAGTGCAGCGTCGTCGGTGTCGGTGGTGGGTAAAGGGGGGTGGTGGAGGAGAGTGGAGTTAAGAAGGTCTTCGGTGATCCTACTCCAGTTTCGTCGAGGTGGGCATGGGGCTTGTTTGGGTGCGGTGCTGGAAGTGAAAGTGAAATGAATGCAGTGGTGGTCTGTCCAGGAGTGCTGGGAGGTGTGGGTGACAAGGATGTTTGACCCTACAGTGAAGATGGGGTCCAGAGTGTGCCCAGCAATGTGGGTGGGTGAGTTTGCCAGTTGATTGAGTCCCAGGTTGGAGAGATTCTCAAGTAGCGCGTTTAAGTCGGGTTCCTGGTGGTTGTCGAGGTGGAAGTTTAGGTCTCCGAGCAGAATGTAGTCCGTGGAGGTGATGGCATGGGATGCGGTGAGTTCTGTGATGGCGGTTGTGGCTTGGGCACGAGGTCCTGGTGGTCTGTAGATGAGCGAGCCTCATAGTGTAGTCCTGGGGTTGGTGTGGATTTGAAAGTGGAGGTGTTCTAAGTTGGGGACAGTGATGTTAGTGCTGGGCGTGGAGAGGAGATATGTGTGCGATGGCGAGGCCACCACATGGGCGGTTGGGGCGATCTAACCTCCTTAGTTTGTAGCCATCTGGTTTAGGCCTGGCGATGTCAGGACCGGAGCTTGCGTTGGTCCAGGTCTCGGTGAAAAAGGCAACGTCAGGGGCGAGGGTGTCGAGTAGGTCCCAAATCTCAATGGCGTGCCGGTGAAGGGATCGCACGTTGAGAAGGATGCACTTGATGGTGTTGGCGGGTATCGCAGCAGGTGGTGCTTTGATAGCTGAGGCTGTGGCGAACATGGAGAAGGTGCATTGGCAGTGAGCGCAGGAGAAAGCTCCTTGAGTGTTCTAGGGCGCTGCTCGTACGCATTACTTGACGCAGCTGGGTTTGAGTGCGCGGAGGCTGGTGACTGTGTAGAGGAGGGGGCCCGTAGATCCAGGGTTCCTGGCGCTGGGCACGGGAGGGAGGCGGGATTGCGGAGGTGGTGGGTGGGAGTCTGGCGGGGGCGGGGCTGAGGGGAGGATCACCGGGGAGGCGGTAAGGCGCTAAATAAAATAATGAGACAGAGACCTGTAAAGTAAAGCAGTCACACACACAAGAACACAAAATCACATGTGGTCAGTATGTACATACTAACTACTTCCAAATCACATTCAGACTATGTGAATGGTAAATGGTACACTCCCACATCTTGTGTCTCCAGCCCTGGGTGTAGCTGGCACAGCACATGTGGCAAACAGCAACACTGCTGATTTCGACGTAGCTGCTGTTTGCCATTCTTGCTTTAGTCTAACTAAGCACAACATTTTTACACAATGAGCACAGTGGATGTAAGCTGGACAACTGTCAAGATAAATACAGCACTGTACACAGTGATATAGGCACATTATGTGGCCAGTCCATCATTACTGTGGTTTGAGTAGCCATTTTACACATTGACATGTTCACAAATATGAGACTCCATTACACATCAGATCTGTGTACATGCACACAAATGTCATATTTGACATGTGAGGAAGTACATGCCAATGCATGTACTTAGTTTACTGACATGACATGGGTGGGCATCAAGGAGTTAAATTTCACACTCTCATTTCACTTTACATTCAGATGTAACAATGTAGTGTAAATGTATAGTGATCAGTGATGAAAATTGGCAAATGGCAATGCAATATCACAATGTGTCCATAGGTGCGGTAGCCATGCTCCACAACTGCGGTCACTGTCATTGGATACTATTGAAAGATGCCAGAATGAGGTAGAGACCAACTGGCGGTGTGACACCGCCTATGAGAATGCCATTGCGAGCCGCCATCACGGTAGTGCAATACAGTTTTGAAACTTGCGGTAGGCGTGCACCGCCCCTGCAGTCACAGTCATTGGACACAATTGAAAGATGCCAGATTGCGGAAGACACCACCTGGCCCCCGCGGTGTGACACCGCCTATACCAATGCCATGGCAGCCAATGGGATCTGCCATTGCGGTAGTGCAATACAATCTTGAAACTCGTGGTAGGCATGCACCGCCACTGCATTCACGGTTATTGGACACAATTGAAAGATGCCGGAATGTGGTGGAGATCATCTGGCCCCCATGGTGTGACACCACTTATGCTAATGCCATTGCAGCCAATGTGAGCCGCAATTGCAGGAGTGCAATACAGTTTTGAAACTTGCGGTAGGCGTACACCACCACTGCGGTCACAGTCATTGAACACATTTGAAAGATGCCGATTTGCGGAAGACACCACCTGGCCCCCTCCCCGGTGTGACACCGCCTATGCCAATGCAGCCAAAGGGAGCCGCCATCACAGTAGTGCAATACAGTTTTGAAACTCGCGGTAGGCATGCACCGCCACTGAGGTCAAGGTCATTGGACATAATTGAAAGATGTAAACCAGACCAATTGCATCAGCAAAGTACCACTTAAACAACCCTAGGAGCCTATAAATGTCTGTGAGGGAGCCACACATGTCACTTGCATCCAGACACTGCTGCCTGCCATTCATCACCACCAACTGCTGCTGTACTTGTACTCTAGACCCAGTGATGGCTCTAACAGAGAACATCAGAGCCCGTCCCTTCACCACAGAGGAGCTGGAGGTCCTGTTGGACGAGGTCCTTGCCCAGTATGGGCGGCTATATTGTGCTCCAGAGGTACTGGTAAGTGTCTGAGTAAAAGTTTGAGTGCTCAGAATGCTCACATGATGTTCCTGTACAGTAGTATGTGCCTGTGAATGCAAGCTAATGTTCATGCATCAATATTTTGCCAACACCATGCTCCATTCATGTCCTAGTACTTATTGCATTTGAGTATGTGGGGAAGATGGCAACATACACATGTTTACAGCTCTTTTTAAGCCAAAAAATACATGCTGTTCTGAGACTAGGTAATGTAAATTTGTGAGACACTGCCTAGCATACTGACTTCATGTCAATGGGGTGTGTAGCCTTATTTTCACAGATCCCTGACTGCATTTAAGGATTGGAATGACGTACTGTGGTTTGACAGTTATACAGTTACACTGCTGGTTTGAGTCACTCGAACTCTGTACACATTCCCTGTGCTATGTGATGTCATAGTCCATTAAGTGTTTATATGCTCATTTGTGACATTTCAACCGTAGATTGGCCAGAGGGTACTGAATAATGTGTGTATACTTTCAAATTGACCCTATGGAGATGTGTCCATTCTGCACAGGAGTACAATACCCAAGTCTATCACTCTTGGTGGTAATAGACCTATGACACATCAGCTAATTGTGAGGTGGACAGGTCATCCTCTAGTGATTCCATGATGTGTTGAGACTCGCATGTGTATGAACTGTTTCTCCATTCACATTGGAAATGCATGCGATTTCTGTGATGGATCACGTTTATCCTCAGTGTAAGGCCCTCTGGCCAGCACAGTAACTGCCCAATGTTACAAGGACTCGTCACTAAAAGGACTGAGTAAAACATATGTGCTGTCCACAGATCTATTTCTCAATGAGATATCATAAGCCTGAGGATTTCTCAAGACAGGACTATCAGGGACCTAAATGTGACCACCATGACACATTTAGCTAAGCAATGGTCAAGGACATTAAGGGGTGTGTAGTGTAGGACACAGTGAGTCTGACCACTACACGTCATTCCCAGTGTATCATATGCCATGTTCTCTCATAGTGCATCACAAGTGAGGGCCATTTTTTATTTTGGTTTCTGTGCTGGCACTCTGCATGTGTATGAGATGGCATGTAGTGTGTCCATCATCATAGATGTATACATTGCTATGATATGGGTTGATCCAAGTGTACTTTGTGACATGCTGTATGTGCTCGGCTCTCCATTGATGTATTAGTCTGCTATGTATTTTCATGCTCCTGTTCGGTCACTCAGTGGTATACAACACAGTGTCACAAAAACTTTCACTTCTTGTCTCCCATGCCTGCAGCTTAATGTCCATCAGCGTAAGGCCATATGGGGGGGGGCCATTGCCCGCAAGGTGCAGTCTGAGTGTCTCAAACCGACATCATGCACACTGCAACAAGAGGTGGGATGACATCTGCCACCTGAGCAAAAACGTTGCTGAGATGAAGCTGGGGCTGATCCGTCGAAGTGGCAGGTTGGCGCGCTGGAGCATGACACCACTAATGGCCCGCATCTTGGCAGTGACACAGCCAGAGCTGGATGTACGCTTGAGGTACCATCAGCAGCAAGTCGGGGGTGAGTATTGTGCAAAGTGTAACTTTGCGTATGAGTGACTGCATGAATCCCAGCCCAGACCTCTGTGATGTCTCTAGTGTGATGCAATGGCTTCTAAGTGGCCTCGGTGTTCAGTGCAGCGGTTCTGCATTTGTATGAGATTTTGTTTCTCATGTTTTAAAACCCATGAATCTTGTCATATAAAATCATCTTGTCATGTTTTCATCTCACATTGTATGAATGTTGTCTGAACTGAGACCTTACTACACAGGATAATTCATTGTGTGCAGTGTGGAGCCCAGTACACTGGCCCGGCTTGTGTGTGCTGTGTGGCTAGCTCATTAGATTGCTCATGTGATGATTTGTTAGTGGCTAGAGACATGCACAGACGTGGACTGAGGGAGCAGTGAGTTGGTAAAGGTCACACATGTTCAATGGGTCCTTTTTTCACAATTATAAAATGACAGCACCCTTGCAAAATCTATTTGCCTCATATCAGCAGCATGGCATAACATTTTCTTTCCTGCCATATTGACAGTAAGTGCACACGGGTGCTGATGGGATAGATGGTGATGATTGCAGGGATTCATTGGCTGATTTGCAATTGTCATTTGTGCCACAGCAACTTGACTGGGATGGTTAGACTATGTGAATTAAATGCAATGTAGCTGAACCTGGCTATTGCGAAATTGTTTTGGCACTATGGCTTAATATGGTTGGATGTGATCAGTGGGTATGGAAAGTTGTGATGTGACTGAGGTGCTGTACAGTAATTTGAAGGATGATATGGAGCAAAGGTTACTCAGAGTGTCAGACCTCAGTATGTGTGCATTGTGGAGGGGTGTCCATGTGCATCAGTGCATGGTGTAGTTGTGGCGAATGCTTTTAATCAATCAGTGTGTGACTTTTTGGCACATTGATGTGTCCTCAATGTCATCAGTCAGCACAACGTAGGCTTGTCATATGCCAGACCCTAGGTATTCTCACACATTAGCTGTCCTAATGGAGTCTACGAACTTCATCATCATCATCATGAGAAGATACAATCCTGCCTTGGATCAATGAGGGCCTGTCAGGAACTTGTGGAGATGTTGGTATATGAAATGTCACAACCTATGAGGGCCTGGCATTAATTTCCCAACCTCATGCTATTGTGCATTGTGTTTGTGACTACATTGTTGCATGGGGCAAATTAGCACTTCATTAACAAATCAGATGTGGCCTTGTGACATATGCTGCAGTGTGAGTGTCAGAAAAATCAACTGGCAGTGAACAGCAGTGAGCATCATGTTCGTGTGCATTTAGAGATGTGTGCAGTGCACAACAAACAATTGTAACATCTACACAGCTTACACCAAAAGACAACTGTAGTTTTGCTTCAAAGCCCAACATGGTTGATTTCAGGAGGTGTTTGCCCTTGCAAAAGGACATATTTGAATTTGTATCTGTGGTGTTACATGAAATATACTCCATATGTGACTGAGACAACAGGTTTTGATGTATAGCTATCAAATCAAATCAGGTGTTTGTTAAGGGCGACTACTCACCCGTAAGGGTCTCAAGGCGCTGGGAGGTGTGGGGCGATGTTCACAGGTTCTGGTCCATAAAGGAGGGGGTCTGTCGAAGAGCCAGGTGTTGAGGTTTCTTGCGAAGATGGGGAGCGATGTTATCTGTCTGAGGTGGAGCAAAAGATCGCTCCAGGCTCTGGCTAAGCAGAAGGAGAAGGAGCGGCCTCCTGATCTGGTCTTTCTAGTGCGGGGGACCATGGCGTAGGAGAGCTGGGCTGATCGTAGGGTCCTTTGGGGTGCGAGGAAATTTGAGTCGGCTATTCAGGTATGCTGGTCCGGTGTCGTGGAGGGCCTTGAGAGCATGGGTTAGCATCTTGAAGGTGATTCTAGCTTCGATGGCAAGCCAGTGGAGTGTGCGCAGGTGCTGGGAGATGTGGCAGTGTCTTGGCAGGTTGAGGACCAGTCTTGCGGCGGAGTTTTGGATGTTCTGTAGCATGCAGGTTAGGTTTGTTTATTTCGGCATAGAGTGCATTGCCGTAGTCGAGCCTGCTGGTGACCTGGGCGTGAGTGACGGTCTTTCTGTGTTTGAGGGAGGTGGAGGGTGTGGAAGCAGGAGGATGAGATGGAGCTAATCTGGTGGTCCATTTTGAGCTCTGAGTCCAGGATGATTACCAGGTTGCGTGCGTGGTCCGTGGGGGTGGGCGGGCTTCCGAGGCGTGGGGGGCCACCAGGTGTCGGTCCAGGCATCTGGGTTTGGGCCCATGATGAGTACTTCCGTTTTGTTGGTGTTTAGTTGTAGGCAGCTGTTTTTCATCCATTTGGCGACGGCTTCCATGCCTTCTCGAAAGTAGTGTCTGACGGTGTTCAGATCGTTGGATAGGGAAAGGATGAGTTGGGTGTCGTCTGCATACGACCCAATGTTGAGTCTATAGGTTCTGACGATGGGGGCGAGTGGAGCTATGTAGACGTTCAAGAGCGTAGGGCTGAGTGAGGACCCCTGGGGGACTCTGCAGGTGGTGGGTGTAGGGTCCGAGAGGAAGGGGGGGGGGGAAGAAAAAAAAAAAAAAGAGTCTGCCCCGCTGCGTTCTGCTGGAGAGGAAGGAGTGGATCCAGTCGAGGGCCTTGTCTTGGAACCCTGCCTCATGCATATTAGGGTGCGGTGAGAGACTGTGTTGAACGCCGCTGAGAGGTCGAGGAGGATGAGGGCTGCTGTTTCTCCTTTGTCCAGTAAGGTGCGGATGTCGTCTGTTACGGCGAGGAGGGCGGTTTCCGTACTGTGGTTTTTTCTGAAGCCGGATTGGGAGGAGTCAAGGATGTTGTGCTCTTCGATAAATGTGGCGAGTTGGCTGTTGATGGCTTTGATGACTCGCTGGGAACGGGAGCAGGGAGATGGGTCTGTAGTTTTTGAGTTCGGTGGGGTCTGCCGAGGGTTTCTTCAGGAGGGGGTTGATCTCAGCGTGTTTCCAGTCGTCAGGGAAGGAGACATTGCCAGGGAGCAGTTGATGGTTTGGGTGCAATGGTGTCGGCGGCTCTGTTGAAAATGTGGTGGGAGCAGGGGTCCATAGGGGTCCCGGAGTGGATTGACTTCATCGTCTTCAGTGTGGGTGGTGAGGGCTGTCAAGTTGTCGATAGCTGGTTTCAGGGTGTCGGGGGTGGTTGGTGAGGGTTCAGTGTGTTGGTTGTCTTAGTCGAAGTTGACGTAGATGCTCTCGATCTTATGGTGGAAAAAGGTGCTGAGTTTGTCGCAGAGGTCTTGTGAGGTAGGGATGTCGGTGGACTCGCTGGTGGGTTGGGCGAAATTCTTGATGATGTTGATGAGCTCTTTGCTGTGGTGTGCATGAGTGGAGATTCTGTCTTCAATCGCTTTTTTCCTCATTTTTCTGACGAGTTGGTGGTGGGCGTTGGTGGCGGCTGTTCTGAAGTTGATGTGGGCTTCTGTGAATTTGGTGTGCCTCCAGACCTTTGAGGCGGCGGCAAGTGCGTCTGGACTCTCAAAGTTCAGTGGTAAACCATCTAGCTTTCTTGGTGTGGCTGTTGTTTTTCTTGAGGGGGGCTATGGTGTTGGCGCTTTCCAAGATCCATCTGTGTATGGTTCGGGCTGCGGTGTTGGCGTCGTCATTTTCCGCGATGGTTGGGGTGGAGTTGCTGAGTGATGAGGTTAGCTGGTCGTCGGTGATTCTGGTCCAGTTTATTTGTGGGAGCAGGTGCTGGTGTCTCTGGATGGTGGGTGTTCTGGAGGTGAAGTGGACGCATCGATGGTCAGTCCTTGGGAGTTCGGTGGTGTGGCTGAAGGTGATGGAGTTTCCTGTTGTGAAGAGGGGGTCAAAGGTGTGTTCTGCTGAGTGCATGGGTTAGGTCCAATGTTGTGGAGGTTGTACAGGAGTTGTCAGTGTGTTTTGAGTGTCTGCCATATATTGCAGTATTATACTTTTACTTGTATTTTGATCGCTTTTGTAACTTGCACACATGTCACTTTCTCCTTTTGTAACGTATCGTATGCTACCTCTTGTATTTTGTTTGCTTTTGATACATGCACTACGGCCACCACTGCCTCATGTAATGTAACTTTTGTTTTAGTGTTCTGAGTGTCGGCCATTTATTGCAATTTTTTTTCTTTTTACCTCTACGTGTACTTTGTATGCTCTTGTAACCTGCACACGGCACTTTTTCCGTTTGTAACGTATCGTTTGCTACCTCTTGTATTTTGTTTGCCCTGGATACTTGCACAATTGTCACTATTGCCTCATGTAACGTACCATTTGATTTTGTAACATGCTCACTTGTATTTTTGCTCCGTATGTATCATTACTGCTGCTATTGTGAAGTTCTCTGACACCTTCGGGTAAAGTCCGCGCTATATAAAAACGCATTAAATAAATAAATGTGGTGCTGGGGTCCAGTTGGTTGTTGAGGTAGAAGTTGAGGTCTCCCAGTAGGGTGTAGTTGGTCGATGCGATGGCATGCGGGGAGATGATGTCCATGATGGAGTTGGCGAAAAGTTCGCGGGGTCCAGGGGGTTGGTAGATGAGGGTTCCTCAGAGGGTGGAGGTAGGGCTGGCCAGTATCTTGAAGTGAAGGTGTTCCATCAGGTCTGTGGGCTTGTCGGGGAGTGTGCTCAGGCAGATGGTGGATTTGTGGACGACGGCGATTCCTCCTCCTGGGCGGGTGGGGCGGTCCTTTCTGGAGATCTTGTATCCTTGGGGAATGGCAATGGCGATGTCTGGTCCCAGGGTGATGTTGGTCCAGGTTTTGGTAAAGAATGCTATGTCCGGGGTGGTGCTGTCGAGGAGGTCCCAGATTTCAGTGACATGTTTGTGGAGGGTCTTCGGTTCGGTTGTGTTCTTGCAGGCGGGTTGCGCTGGGTCCGTTGTCTTGGTGGTGCGGCAGGTGTGCCGGCAATAGTGTCAGCTGAAGGGTCCGTGGGTGTCGGCTGGTGATGCTAGCTTGTAGTTGTTGTTGCGGGCTGGGTTGAGTGCGCTGAGTGCCGCTGGGTCGTAGCATTGGCATTGCAGAGATCCAGGGTTCCTGGCATTGGTCGCATTCGGGTCGCGGACGGGCGCAGATGGGCTTGCCTTTAGCGCACCATTAAGTAGGGGTAGGGGAGGGCTGGACAGCTGGGAGGCGGGAGTGGAGAGGGGAGCTGAATTGGGCCGATCGCACTGGTCGTGCTGGGGGGCGGGGCTGCGGAGGCAGCAGCGGCGTGGAAAAACGGGCTGAAAAAGGCAAAAAGAAAAAGGCAAAAAGAGAGAAAAGTACAAATAAGGCAGTAAAAGTGCAAAAAAGAGTGGAGGAAAGACACAGAGGACACAGATGGAGAGTGAAAGGAGGAGATTGAGATGAGGGTAAAAAACAGAGTGAAAAACAGAGGAACGACACAGAAGGACAGTGAAGGCGGGAGCTTGAAATGAGGGTAAAACATCAGTAAAATGGAGGAAAGACCCAGAAGGAGAGTGAAGGGGGGAGATAGAAGTGAGGGGAAAAAGCAAGTAAAGAAGGAGAGAAACAGCGGAGCAAGAGAATGGAGACATAGGTCCACTGGACCACCAGGGATGAGGCGCAGGTGAAACCTGCGGGTGGAGGAGGGCCTCGTACACCAACACTGTAGAGTGCTGGGGCTCGGGGTAAGGCCTGACTTAATGGTGGAGCTGCAAGGGAGGGAGAGCAATTTCACTGACAATGAGTCAGTGGTCTTGCTCACCTGTCCCTGCAGCGGCCGCCATTAAGGAGGGGTTGGGGAGGGCTGGACAGCTGGGAGGCGGAGCGGGGTGGGGAGCTGGATTGGACCATTCACACTGGTCATGCTGTGGGGAGGGGCCACGGGGGCAGCAGCGGCGGGGAAAGACGGGCTGAAAAGGCAAAAGGAAAAAGGCAAAAAGAGAGAGAAAAGTGCAAATAAGGCAGCAAAAGTGCAAGAAAGACTGGAGGAAAGACACATGGCGAGAGAATGGAGACAGAGGTCCACTCGACCATCAGGGATGAGGTGCAGGTGAAACCTGCGGGTGGAGGAGGGTCTCTAACACCAACACTCAAGACTGCAGGGGCTCGGGGGAAGGCCTCACTTAATGGTAGAGCGGCGAGGGAGGTAGAGCAATTTCACTGACGATGAGTCAGTGGTCTTTTTGTTACTCTAACTAACAGGACAGAGAGTTTCAACTTCTCTGGTGAGTAATAACCCTGGCTGTAAATAAAGATGATCATGTAAAGTTATGTCATAGCAGGAAAAAGAGAGGAACATTAGTTTCTGTATCTTTCATATGCTGCTAGACAGAGGTCTTGTTTGCCCATTTTTGTAAAAATTAGGAGGTGAGCTACAGGTATCCTCTTCTTTTGTCATAGGATATCATTAGTGATGAAGGTATATAAGGTTCCAGCCCATGGGCAGGGTTAGAGACACATACCAATTGTTGAGGGGAGATGCTGAGATTGAATTCCGAATGCTGACCGAAGGGCAGCATAAGGTATGCAGGGAAACTATACATGGCTCGGCATATTGGAAGGCTTAGTAGAAATATAAAGCCATATAGGTTATAAGGCTTACAACATACAGATGGTGTGGGTAGGGAATAAAATAACAAACCAGGGATATGTGATAAAATATGATTATACCTACCTAGTATTCCCTCTTATTTGTATATTATCAGCTGAGTTCTTTACAAGAATTATGCTCAATAATTATGCTCATTCCGATACACATAATTTATAGACTAATGTTAAGTGATAAATAATCATATACATTTAAAATACCAACCATAGTGTGGACGTACTTATCTTTGGGGACTAAGGTGGGGTTTCACCTATCATCGCTTGTAGAAACAAGGTCTCTGACAGGCAGATCGGACTCCGAAAAGTCTCTGTCCAGCAGAGCAGTCCTTGCTGGAGGGAAAGAGAGCAACACCTGCTAGATCCATTTTATTTCCGAAAAAGGGGTACATTTCCATTTGTGGCTAAGGGGATCTACCAGGTGTGATTAAAAAGAATTAGCCATGAGAAGCAATGTGGACAATGACCAATCATCAAACACTTTTCTTTAAGGGAGTACGTTTGTTTTGAACTATGTATATTTTATAATTTTGAAAGACCTTGATGTGATTGTCGATTGTATGTGATTTCATAGAAAAACGATTTAATGGAATACTGTTACTGAGAAATCATTTCATCTAAACGGTTAAATGTAACTTTTCAGGATGATGGGCATTTACCATTTCATAGAAACAAATTCATAGAAAGACTTTTTTTTTTTAATTAGTTTCTGCATACCTATTTTTAAGGTGTAGATTAAATGATTAAAGGTCCTACTTTCAAAAACATTTTTGCTAAAGGTGTTTATTTCAATCCTTTACATCAGAGGACAATACTTTGGATTTATATCTTTTATATTGTCAAACAATTTATTTAGATGTTTTAATTAACTAATCCCTCACCACCCCATAGCCCTTAAAAACACCGCACCATGCATAAACTCCACCCATCTCTAGCCCCTAAACTCCACCCATCCCTGAACCTTAAATCACTGTCTACTCCTAAACTCTACTCATATCTTCATCTAAAACCCCTCACTACCACTAAACTCTGCCCATTGCTGAACTCTAAAAAACACTTTCTATTCCAAACCCCCACCATCCCTGATCCCTTAAAATTCCACACCACCTCTAAACTCCACTCATCCTGCACACTAAAAAAAAACCTCAAAACCCCTAAAAACGAACCCATTCACAGCCTTTAAAATACCTTACCACCCCTAAACTCCCATGTAGAAGAGTAGGATCTCCTTCACATGTATACCTCCACTTTTTGCTGGTGTTTCACTGTTTTTCGACTTTAGTCTTGCTGGGACCCTGCTATTCAGGGCCCCAGCCTAGCTGCTTCCTCTCTAAACTGATTGCATGTACTTTAGGTACACTCCAGGTTGGATTCTGGGGTACCCTTGTGAGTCCCTAGCACAAGGTATACTATGTACCCAGGGCATAGGAACCCAGAGGCCTACCAGGGGCTGAAGCATGTATTGTGCCACTCCTGGAAAGCCATTCAAAATGACACCACGGGTCTGCTACTGCAGCCTGGGTAAGGTGGTGCATGCACGCCTTACTGAGATATAGGTTCACTATATCTCACTTAATACTGCACATAGAAACCTATTTGTCGCCCCCTATGGCAGGCCTTATCAATCCTAAAGGCAGGGTGCTTGGTTATATGTGAGAGGGTGCCCAAGCATGAGCTGAGCCCATCTGCAGCCTTTATAATCTCTTTCACGGGGTTGTCAGTAGTGCAGCCTGACCATATACTCTTAAGTGCATTATATCTAAAACGGTTCATGCTAACTTTGGACAGGCTTCACGGAAACATGTCATGTTTGGTGTCAAACACCTTGGATTCAAACCCCCACAGCAGTTCTTGATGTGAGGATATGATCCCACCCTTCTAGAGGGAGAAACAGGGCAGTGCTGGTATACCCGGTAGAAATCTAATCGAGCCCTGGAATCACAAAATGGATGCTGCAGACACAGACACTGGTCTGGCCTTCTGCTGCTGACTGAAACTCCGGCAGGGGAGGCCTGGACAATAGGTTTCCTGTCACAGGGAGGTGTAACCACCTCCCAGACAGGATGATGTGTATTGGGGCAGGGTGGGAGCACTCTCAGAGTGCTTTGAAGTCCTGCACTGGGGGCACATTTGGTGTCCCTGTGCATAGTCCAGCTCAAACCGGTTCAGGGACTTCCAGTCCCTGCTCTGGCTCGAAACTAGACCAAGGAAATGGGTGTAGCCACCCCGCTTTCCCAACCCTCCCATAGGTGGGTCCCCAGAGTTCGTCCAACCCCTTCCTTAGGTAAAAGTAAGGAACCTCTGTAACCAGAACTTTAGATATCCCTGGACGAAACTCTGAAGCTGAATCCTGGAACTTCGACGCTCTACTCAAGACTAGAGGACTGAAGAAATCTCCCTTGGGGTCAAGGAGTGACTCCCCTGCTTTGCAGGCACCAACGAAGCATTTTGCCGGTCTGCATTTCCGAAGCTCCCGCCAGACTCCAAAGTATTTGCAGCCCAGGAAGAGGATTTCTAGACATCTCAGAGCCCAACCCAAGTCCCCAGCAAAGCTGAGACCCGCAGCTCTTGTGAGTAGCATGGAACCAGAACTCCTGGTGGGTCCCTGAGAGGGTAACTTTGAATTTCCTTGGGCTTCCCTGGTTGCTCAAGACATGCTCTGACTCCCTACCAAGTGGCGAGTCCCTCAGACCTTGCTGGTCTGCACTGAAGCATCCGTCTCTTTTCTGCGTGGGTTGCTGTTGCCAAGGCTGGTTGTGTCCAATCCGGGCACTGATGCTGCAGCACTCGACATCCTTCGTGGGACAGCTCGAATCCAGCTCCTGGTTGTCCACGACATCTCCTGGTCCTCGTGGCTGAAGAGTCAAGCTTCACCTTCTTCACCTGAAATCACCCACATTGGTGGGCATCCGCCAATCGCCTTCCTGGTCACTGGAAAGTGACCCAGACTCTGTCCCCTCTGCTTTCAGGTTCTTCTTGACTTCGATCCAGGCTTGGATCTCTTCGGACACTTCGCATCTTACCGGCAGCAGCACTTCTGCGTCAGCTCCCATTGAAATTGACTATGCGAACCGACACCATTTGACACCTATGCACCTGGCTTCCCTGGGTGAGTTAACACGAGTACTCCAGTGCTCCCATGGGTGTTGAACCTAGAACTTCCTAAGTCCCAAAGGGTTTGGTCCTGACTCATTTCTAAGTGTCCCTAATCTTTAAAAATCTAACCGTGACTTTCCCCATAGAAGCTAATGGGAGCTGACGGCTGTGTTCTCACACTGCGCACGACCCCCGTGGGTCCCCTGTGTCACTACCTTGGGTGGTTCCTTGGGGTCCCAGCAATTCTACAGGCTCTAGGTCTTGTGTCTAGTTAAGTCGTGGTTCTTATACCACTATTTTAGTAAATGGTTTGGCTAGCCCCTAGGGCTAGACGTGTATTTGTGCTCATTACTGGGGACGCGCCTTACCTATATCTGAACACGCCGTGAGGGGAACGGCTGGAGATCTCTTCCCTGTTGTTGTGATCACCGTGTCTCCTGCTTCCTGCGACAGCGCCGTGAGGGGAACGGCTTGAACTTGGACCGCATCTCCCAGGGGGATGTGCGAGGCTCACGTAGAGAGTCACAAGTGGGTGCCGAGGCCCATAAATACGACGAGTGCCTCCTGCTGCGCGGGACGCGCGCGGCTCGCCAAGGGCGGGCCCGTCCATGCCTGTCAGGGGCCGAGGGAGGCCGGGCTGGGCCGTACCTCTTGGTTTGTTTCCAGTTGTAACCCATAGGGTTGTTATGTTAGTGGGCATATAGTGTGAAATTGAGTGAGGCGCGAGCCTTGGCTGCTTTTAGAACAGCTCGTAGAGACCCTTTAATGGTACTCCGGAAACTCTAGAGGGCCCTGCTTTTGGTTTTTATTGCTGGGTTTGTAGTGATTTTCATTGTGTCTAAGCCCAGTTTGTTCGTACTAAAACCTTCCCCATTTAGGAAGGGGGCGCATATCACAGTATTATTTTTAGTTTATTTACCTATCATGGCCAAAACCAAAAAAACTCCTAATAGGGCGGGGGGAGGAATCAAGGGAACCCTAGATTCCTTTATTACGAGAGCAGAATCCTTGTTAACCCATGAAATTCAGCTGACGGAACAGAGACTGTGACTTGACTCCCTCATAGCACAGAAACGCTCCACACTGGGTAAAATATCTAAATGTTCTACACCCCAAGTTGATACCCTATTAGATCAGGGCCACTCAGCTCATACCTTAATAATAATAATAATAATAAAAGGGATCTTATTGTGCGCAAACATAGCCCACTGGGCGTCAAGGCGCCTAATTCTAAATCCAACTCATGACAAAAGCCCCTGCAGCTCAACCTGTGCAAGCTCTAGAAAAGCACCACGTTTTTAGGGCCTTTTTAAACAGCGCTAAAGAGGGTAAGGTCTTTAACTCTGTCGGCAAGATGTTCCAAAGTTGTGGAGCAACGACTGAAAAAGCCCTGGCTCCCCATCTAGTGAGCTTAAAGCGAGGGACAACAAGTTGGAATAGTCCCGAAGAGCGCAGACACCTTGTAGGGTGGTAACGGGTAAGCAGTGAGCTGATAGCGCCTTTAGATCCATCCTCGAGTGCTCTATAGGTCAGACAGAGAATTTTAAAATAGATTCTGTGCTGAATAGGCAGCCAATGGAGGTCTCTCCTCGCAGCAGTAGCAGAAGAGGACCTGGAAAGATCCAGGACAAAACGTGCAGCAGCGTTCTGCACGATTTGCAGTCGATGTATAAGGCCCTTGTTGGATTCCATGTAGAGAGAATTGCAATAGTCCAACCTGGAACCAACAAGGGCGACTGCAATCTGCTTGCGTGCTTGAAGAGACAAATAGCTGCGAATTCTGTTGAGCGTCCTGATCACGCCCCAGCAGGTCGAAACAGTCCGATTCACCTGTAAGGACATCGAGAGTGAGGTATCAAACACTACCCCCAGATTTCTGGAAGATTGAGAGGGAGTGGGGCAGGTGCCAAGAGAAGAGGGCCACCACTCACTCGACCAGAGATCTTGGTCCTTCCCAAAGATCAGGACTTCAGTCTTGTCGCCATTTAGCTTCAGGGAGTTGGTAACCATCCAATCTGCAACATGTTGCATACAGGACCTGAAGCTAAAGGCAGATGTTAAAACAGAGGACTGAGTTAGTGAAACCATGATCTGGGTGTCATCTGCGTATGATACCACCTCCATCCCCTGCGATCTTACTAGCCTAGCAAGGGGGGCCACGTAGATGTTGAACAGGGTCGGACTTAATGCCGACCCCTGTGGCACCCCACATTGCAGAGACTTTGCTGGGGAGAGGTGGTTGCCGAGCATCACTCTCTGTTCCCTATCAAGGAGAAAGGAGTTGAGGAGACTCAGGGCCGAGCCAGTGACACCTGCCTCCCTAAGCCGAGATGTTAGAATGGCAGGAGACAGAGTGTCGAATGCGGCTGTGAGGTCCAGTAGCACTAGAACAGTAGTTTGTCCAACATCAACCTTGCGTCGGATGTTGTCGACTACAGAGGTGAGGGCAGATTCTGTGCTGTGATGTTTTCGAAATCCATGCTGGGTAATGTCAAGATACTCCGAAGCTTCAAGAAAAGAGGATAAATGGCGATTCAGGTGTGCTTCTAGAATTTTAGCGGGTGCAGGGAGCAGAGAGATAGGTCTAAAATTTTTCAAGAGGCCAGGATCGAGTGAGGGCTTCTTAAGAAGCGGCTTCACAATGGCCTTCTTCCATATTGATGGAAAAATACCTTGAACAATTGCCTTGTTCATCACCTCAAGTAGGGGAGGAAGGAGGCTGTTCCTACACTCTTTTAGCTTTTTGAGAGGCAATGGATCTAGTGGAGAGGAGGATTTCGTCTTGTCTAGAAGAAGATTCAAACCCTCCAGAGACATAGAAGGAAAAACAGAAAGGAGGCTGGAAGGGACTATATCCAGTGTCTCAAAAGAGCTTATGCCTGGAGGGAGATTTTCTGCCAAGGAGAGACGTTGTACTTCCAAGGAAGTATGAATATCAAAGATTTTTGTGTGAAAAAAGTCTGCAATGTCGTCACAGAGACGTTGAGAGCTAACTACGGGGTCTGGAAGTTGGAGGGAGCACAGCGAATCAGCAATTTTAAAAAGCTCCCTAGAGGAGGTAAGTGAACTGGTAAGGTTGGAGAAGTATTCCTGCTTCTCCATTATCACTTTCTGCTTATACTCCCGTAGAGCAGACTTGTGGGCCTCCCTATCCATGGGATCCCAGGATTTCCTCCATCTCCTCTCACTGCTTCTACAGCCCTGTCTTAATACTCTGAGATGGTCCGAAAACCATGGCGCTGATGGTTTCCGCCGGGCTACATATCGCAAGGATGCAGGTGCAAGTTTTTCTACTGCATTAGTGATGGAATCGTGCAGATCTTTTGCCGCCTCACCCGCGTCTTTTAAGGAGAGAGCCTCTGGTGTGGGAACAAGAGGGGCAAAAGCCTCATTCGTAAGGTTTCTAAAATTTCTTCTAGAAATGAAAGGGGTAATCCCTTTCTTAGTCGAATGCGAAGTAGCAAAGGCTAACTGTAGAGGAACCGCAAGATGATCTGTCCACACCAACGGTAAAGGTGTGCCGCTGGAGAGTCTTAGATCATTAGAGAAAACCCCATCAAGGATGTGACCTGCTATGTGAGTAGCATTGGTAACAAGCTGAATGAGATCACACGCTCCGAGTGATTCAACCAATGATATAGTATCCTTAGAGTGAACCTCATCAAGATGGAAGTTAAGGTCACCTAAAATGGTGAAGGAGGGCTTTCCGAAATAAGGTTCAAGGATTCTCAGTATGTCCAAGGCAAAATTAGCTCTGTGACCAGGCGGCCTATAAATCAGTATACCCGTAAAAGAGACTGAAGGGGCACATGTAATACAGAAGTATAGAGCTTCAAAGCAATCTTGGGGCGAAGAAAGTGGATTAATCGTACATAGCAGGGAAGATTTAATAAGAATGCCTCCTCCTCTACGTTTAGATCTATCATGTCTATGTAAAGAGTAGCCCTCAGGAATGGCTAGCACAAGGTCATGACCCGAGGAATCAGTGGCCCAGGTCTCTGTGATAAACACCCAGTCTGGCTGCCTTTCGTCCACAAAATCATGGAAGGCGAGATTATGTTTAATTAGCGAACGCGCATTCAATAGAAAACCAGTATTCTGAAAGGTTGTGGACTTAGAGGAAGAGGAACAGAGGCTAGTAGAACAGGTGACAAGGGGATGGAAAGAGGAAAAACAGACCGTACAACAGCGAGAATGTAATAACCCCAGCGGAGTAAAACAGTGTAGAGAAGGGCATGTGGGAGGTCTGAGGGACCGAAGCGCAGATGAAGAATAACGCATAAATGTCTTACCAGGGAACGAAGGTACGAAAGCCGGGTCCAGCCCGACCTGCAGCCCGTCCTCAGCGCGGACGGGCGCAGACGGGCTGAACTCTGGCGTAACTCCGGCGGAAGACCGGCGACCCCGCTGCACGATGACGCTGCGCGTCTGCATGACTGCCATTTATGGAGGTCGAGCCTCCTAGATGAAGACTAGAGCGCGAAATGGATCGCTCCTCACGCAAGATGGCCGCCACCGTGACAAGGGCGAGGGGCCCGCAAAAAAGCGGTGAGATAGTCCGATTAGAGTGCAAGTTGAGATGACAGCAGTGCAGGTAAGCAAGGACAGTTATTAAAAACCGGGAATACTTTAGAAACGAAAACTAACGAAATATAGAGAGTCGGGGGTTTAAAAACAGCAATAGCTGTACAATAGTCGAGCGCTGCACGCTAATGCGCTGAGTTACACGCTAATGCGCTGAGCTAGTAAACAGAGGTAGTTGTTAAGAGCAAGGAATACAATAAAGTAAAACAAACCAAAATACAAAAAGCGGGAGTTTAAAAGCAGCAAGAGCTATACACTAGTCAAGCGCTGCACGCTAATGCGCTAACCTTAACCCCTTGCCTCACTAAAGCACAAGTTCATGCTAATATTCCAGCATATGGGGATATGAAGTTAATTAATCCTACGGGGGGAAAAACACCACGCCTTACCCCGATCAACTCCCTTTAAGAAGAGAGGAAGGATCGGTGGTTGATATGATCATGACCAGGGCGATGGGAGGTTCGGACCAGGGGGGTGCCCCGCTAGGAGCAGAGAGCGAGCTAGACTCTCCATTGAAGAGGGGCAGGGAGGTGGTCACACGTTCGAAAAAATCTTTATTAGTTTCAGTGACTCGCCCCACAGAAGGCGCTTTAGATGCAATAAGGGTTACCGGGATCTTACACAATAGTGGGGCTCGCAAAAAATGACCCGTCACCAAACCCAAAAGAGGAGGGACTAGAAAAGCGCCCATAGTTGTAGAGGAAGGGGTCAACAGTACAGCATGTCAAAATTGCAAAAATTGCTTAACACCGAACAGGGCCGATTGGTCACAGGAGATAATTAAGGCATTAGAGGCTAAACTGGAAGCGCTTATATCTAAATATTTGGGGCCTGTAATGGAACAAATAAATAGAGTGGAAGGGAAAGTAAGTAGGTTGTTAGAACATGACAGGGGGGGAATATTAGTGCCCTCACTATTTATGAGAGAGGAAGGGATAGGGCCTGCCCCATGTCCTGATTTATCATGTGCCAACAAGAGGATGGAGGAAGGAAACTTAAGGGGTATTAAGCCCAATGACAGTAAGGGCTTAAGCACATCCTCTGCCCCTGCCACTTACAGGCCACATAGTGAAGGAAGCAAAAAATCTGTTAAAGCCCCCACTAGTATTATAGCTGATCAGGTAGAGAGTACCCCGGGTCTTCAGACGTTGGACTTACCTCCTGCCTCTTGTCCCTATACGATAGTATTAGCAGGGGTTCCAGCACTTACTCAGGACAGAGAAGAGTCAACAAGATCCCTGATTAACAAGGTTATACACTGGATGCAGAATAACGCAAAGGTGAGCAGTCCGCAGAGTAGACACATCCTCATGGCAAGGAGGGTGGCCTGGGTTGGGGCCACCAAGAAAAAGTTCGCAGGTGACTGCGTAATTGTTAATTTCAGGTATCCAGAGATGGTAAAAGATCTACTTATTTCCCGTTATGGGGACCAGTATTAAAATGCTACCCTTGAATTTCTTTTATAGGGATAAATTGAAAGAGGCAGGCTCAGTGGTTCACAGGAGCGGGGAAATTACTCACGGACGGGCGAATAGACCCGGATTAGTAACAAATAGATTCACCCCGCTCTCTGATGTAGCAGTAATGGACGAACTGGACTGACTGGGCCCAGGTGTGAGTATGACGAACGTCACAACACCAGAGAGTTCATCGTTGATCAATGCTGATGGCTCGGTAGGAGATCCAATTTCAGCCATTATAAACCATAAGGTTGTTCTGCGAGAAAAAGGGGGGGAATGGTAAGGTATCAGTCGTAAGTAGGCCAGTAGGGAATTCACCATTAAGGCAGGTTAATTTAGATAGAAGGGTGGAAGACGCAGCATGTAAAGAGATTAGGGTGGTCTCGTGGAATATTGCAGGGATTTCAGCAAAAATAAAAAATAAGGAATGGCTAGATTTCATTAGACAATTCCACATTATCTTCCTTCAGGAATCGTGGGGAACCGATTGTAGCGTCTCACACTTAGAGGGATACAAAATGTTTTGTCCCTGCTCGAAAAACAACTTTGGGTCGAGCCAAGGGCAGTCTAATAACCTATGTGTCGCTGTCTACCCAAGGGTCCTGGGAGGACTTGGGTTAGAGTTCGGACCATATTCAAGGCATTAGGTATTATAAGAAGGGCCTAAAATTCATCCTGATAAATTTCTATAATGCGGGCCAATCGATGCAGAGGTTGTACGAGCTTAATGAAAAATTGGCAGGTGGACAAGAGTTAGAAGACACACGCCCCCAGTTGATTTTATTGGGCGACTTTAATTGCCATCATTGTCCATATTTGAAATGGGGCGGGGGAAAATGGGATTCCTGCCCATCTACAAAGGACTGGCACTTAGAGCACACCAGAGAAGGTGGTGAACTAAGTAAGAACCTGGGTATTTATGACTTAACCTCCACGATGGATTTAATCCAGGTTGGGAAGTCTAACACAATTAATCCTTCTTTTAAGGGTAGGGGTAAGGACACAATTATTGATTTTATTTTTGTTTCATAGGCACCTAACCTCCACGATGGATTTAATCCAGGTTGGGAAGTCTAACACAATTAATCCTTCTTTTAAGGGTAGGGGTAAGGACACAATTATTGATTTTATTTTTGTTTCATACGCACTTAAATGTAGGGTTATAGATTTTAGTATAAAGATTAGTGCTTTTAGTGATCACAACCCTCTAGTATAGTCCTTGAGGGATGCTAATCAACTCACCCAGCCAGGGAATAGGATGACTAGGGGCGTATTGAAAGCAGTAGACCAGGGCAGGCGAATAAGATGGAGTAATGTAGACGGGGAAGCGTTTTATAGAATGCTTATTACAAACTCGGAAAGTGGGATATAGAAGTTCCTAGATCATGCAGTGGAAGGTAGAGAATTGATTAGCACCTTCGAGAGCACCGCAATGGACATTGATAGGCTATTGAGGGGCAAAACAACGCCCATGTCCAACCTATCCCAAAATGGTTTGATAAAGCTTGCTCAAGGGGTCAAAAGGACCTGAAGTTGGCACTTAAAATGGTCCCCAAGGACAGGAGTAGGCTAGCGGAATGTAGGGCCCAATACAAATCGGCCACAAAACAGAGGAAATATACTCTTCAACGTGAGGCATGGGAGAACTTGAGGGAGGCAGCCGAGCGTAGGAATATGAGTAGTTTCTGGAGGGTGATTAATGATCCCTGTTTTCAGGCACCGAATAACGTGAAGGTGGCCTGTCACATCTTGCCTGAAGCTTGGGTATTACATTTTAAGAACTTGTATAATCATGGCAGCCCTGTTGATCGACAACTACCAGATGTTGGTAGTTTACCTAGTACATGGATGCGTTTTTCGGTGGGTGAGATTAAGGAAGGAATATACGCCCTGACACGAAACAAGGCGCCAGGCCCGGACGGGATTCCCCCAGATCTATTTAAATCTCAGGTCGATCTATGGGCTCCTATATTCACCAGAGTCTTTAATACTGCAGCGGAAGTAGGAATGCCCAGGTCATGGTCAACGGCTAGTATTGTACCTTTGTTTAAAAAGGGTAATAGGAGTGACCCTCAATGTTATCGCCCGATCTCGCTAATAGATGTGACAGTGAAAGTACTAGGAAAGGTCATTCTAAACCATCTGATGGTTTGGGCTGAGGAAAATGAGATTATTACTGCCTCTCAGTATGGTTTTAGAAATGGCCGTTCCACAACGGACCAGTGCCTTAATCTTTACCACCTGGTGGCCAAGTACACCTTGGCAGGTGAGGGGACGGTCTTCCTGGCCTTCATGGACTTGACTGCGGCTTTTGACCGGGTAAACCGCGAGAAACTGTGGGAAATTTTAGGGCTCCTTGGTGTTGATTCAGGACTGATATATATCCTAAAAATGCTACACCTGAATACAACCGCACAGGTCAGATATAGCAATGAGGGGAATCTCACTGAACATTTTTCGTGTACCAGGGGTGTAAGACAAGGTTGCATTCTGGCGCCTTTTCTAATTACGTTATATATAAATTGTTTAGACAAAGCACTCATGGAGCTGGGGGTAGACTGCCCACGCGTAGGTAAGAGAAGTATACCTGTCCTCTTATATGCAGACGATGTGGTCCTTTTGTCCCGTACAGGAAGCGGACTTCAGTCTCTCATTGATGGTTTTGGTAGGCTCATGGCGGATCTAGATTTATCACCCAATCTTAGCAAATCATATATAATGGAAACAGGGAAAAGACCGACAAAGAACTTTATTTTTAAAATTGGGGCTCATAAATAAGAAAAGGTTGAGGTTTTTAATTATTTAGGGATAATATTTGATAAACAGCTCAATTTTAAAACACTAATCTCAGACAAATGTAGTCAACAAATGAGTACGATGGGTTCAATAATAAATCGCGTTACGAGATTAGGTTGTTGGTCACCAAACGAAATTCTGCATTTGTATAGTTCGATATGCTGTGCTAAAACCCTGTATGGGAGTGAGGTATGGTGGAGTTGATAAACTTTTATTGTTTAGTTAATTAAAACCTTAATTAAAACCGTAACAAACGATTAAAAAGAAAAATTGTCCTTTACAATAAAACGAGTAAAAAAAAAACATCTTTTTTTCTTTCAAAGAATAATTTAAAAGGCAACATTTCTAAGGATAACAAGAACTTTAACTATTGCACGTCAGTAAGGCAATCATTAATATAAAAAGCCTTTTTGTTTTAAAATTTCATATTGCTTTCAAACGCTTTTCAAAGGCTATCAGGAACTTTATCAGCTTACAGTTAATTATGGGGGATGTTGAGTCCAGAGCACCAATAATGGCAGACCTACAGGTGCGTAGTCGCTTGGCCCTAAAAATGTTCTTTAAAAAGTACATACGCTCCTGGTTCAGAGTCTTACAGTGGCATACGATGTGGATTAAGTTCTCTTTTGTAGTGCCACATAGTCGACAGACATCTAAGTCTGGTCGTTTCCAGACCGGTTCGTATGCCAGAGTTGGTAATTTACCGAATCTCAGGGCCATCAGCCTCTTTTTAATGAAAACCGAATTATGTTTCTAAATAGGCAGCCGGGGTGAGTTTTTTTATAACTGTTAATCACGGACCAAGAATGGGAGCAGTCTGAAAAGATGGCTTTGTCTGTAATTAAGGAGTGAAATTTAGCCCCCTTATTTAGTGCCTGTTTAAAGGAAATATATGGCAGGTTTTTGTCCCAAAGTTTGGCGGTGCATGTTTGCTCCAGTGCACAAGTCAGATATTTATTAGCGGCTGAGTTTTGTTGGCTTTCTAATTCCTGCCACAAAAATCGGTTCATAGTGTTATTTGTGGAGTTAATTTTAATTCGGTACCATACTCTGATGCTTGTGTAAAGTCATCCCAATGACTCATTCATTACGCCAAATTCTAGGCGCACCTGAGCAGGTGAAGCTGAGCTTGGTAGTTTTAAGACCTTCTTATTGATTTTTGTGATGAGGTTTAAAATAACAGCGTCCTTGCCGTGCATTGCTACACTAGCATACGCTAGGGTAGGAAGAACTTTGGTGGCCATCACTGTCAATAGGGGTGTAAACGAAGGACCTTCCAGCTTTTTTGAAAGTATACTTAAAGCGAATATTAAAGCTCCTGCTCTTTGCGTCATGTATTTTTTTTTGAGCGTTTAAGTTCAGTTTGTCGTCGATGTAATATCCTAAATATTTGTAATTGGTTACTCTTTCCAGGAGTTTTCCTTCAAGCACGATATTAAGATGCGCAGATCGGCGGTTGGTTATTAACATTTTTGTCTTGCACAGATTGAGAGCTAGGTTGTTTGCCTCTAAGAATTCCGATGTTACTGCTAGTAGTCTAGACAGGCCCACTTTGGTTAGGCTCAGAAGCACAATGTCATCGGCATAAGCCATATGAGTAAGTTGGAGGTTGCCAAGTTTCGGTGCATGAGCATTACAGTTGTTTAATTTGCCTGAGAGGTCAGAAATGAATAAAGTTAAATAGTTGTGGTGCTAGGACGCAACAGTGTTTTAATCCGATCGATGTATAGACTTTTCTTGATAGATGTGACCCATCCCCTAGCTTGATTTGTGTCCAGGTCTCAGAGTAAAACAAGAGTAGGCCCCTAAGTATCCTCTCCGGTATGGCCCATCCTCTTAACTGCGCTCATAGTAACTTACGATCAACACTGTCAAATGCCGCCTGCAGGTCAATAAAGCAGAGGTTAAGGTCCTGTTTAGCGTGCTGGCATTTTTCTGCTATCATGGTATTGACAGTCTGTTCGACGTAGTTCCGATTCCAGCTCTGAATCCAGTCTGGTTAATTGGGATCATAACTTTGTCTTCTGCCCAATTTACCAGATCTTTTAGAAGGAGTGAAGCGAAATATTTAGCTTCTATGTCCTGGAGTGTTATTAGACGATAATTTAGAGGATTAGCTCTATCTCCTCCTTTATATATGGGCGTGATGATAGAGCCTTTCCAACTTTCAGGAATGCGATTACAGTTTAACATCTGCAAAAAGTTTTTCTAGCGGTGGGCCCCAAAATTCTGGTTTTTGTTTAAAGGCAATTTGCGGGATACCGTTTGGTCCCGGTGCCCCGTTACTTTTACCCTTTCTAATAATGGTGATTATCTCCTCAACTGAGTAGGCGCCACCTGTGGTCGCGGGGTGTACCGAATTCCTTGGGACCATTGTCGTTGGGTGGATACAGTGTTGATCTTTGCTATTGTTCGTATAGGGATCCCCTGAGACGAATTGCTGCCCAAGTGCCTTCGTTGGGTTTTCTTTAAATTTTGACGACAAAAAAGTTACCCATTCAGTTTCTTGGATGTTTGATGTTAATACATTTCGCGGTCTTATTAGCTGGTTTATAATTTTGCAAAATTTATTTGAATCCTGGAGCTTAGTGCTGGCCAACAAATTGATCCAGAATTCGTCATTCGTCTCCCTTTTATGCTCCCAAATCTTTTTTTTTATATAACTTTCTTTGAGCAAAAAAAGTTTCCAAGTAGCTCCGGTCGTTAGTGTTTAGTTGCAGATTTTTTTTTACTTCTACGCAAAACCCTTCTTAGTTCTTGTAGCTCCAGCGGCAATTTCTTTCTTGGGTTCTCTTAGCCCCTGTTTTAAGTGGTTTCATTTTTATCTGTAGTTTCTCTATAAAAAGGGACCAGGCTTGAATTTTGTCCTTTCTTGCACTTTCCAACTCTTTCAATGTGACCTCTATTATTGCGAACAAATTCTCTTCATTCAAGCTATTCCAGTATATACGTTTTAGGTTAAGTGTACCTAGTTGGCCCTGTAGGGAATAGGCAGGTTGAAGTGTTTCTGCAAAGAAGTGGAGTTTAAGATGTTGCATCCCGTGATCACTCATTGGTGTATATTCTATGTAGAAGGTGAGTAATAGGGGGAACAATTGAAGAGTAACAATGGTAAAGTCCAGTATTGATTGGGTGTATGTCCCGTAATAAGTTTTTTTCGGGGGTCTGTCTTCCTCTGTCCTGCCATTCAAAACTCGCATGCCTAGGTTCTCCAGCTCCGTTACCAGATGTATGGCTAGGCTGTCCTTTCGACTCTTTATTGCTCCATTTAACTGCTGAGGGACATTCCAGTGCATGTTCTCTTCAGTTAGTATCTCGTCTTCCACTGGAGTGTATATCAGGTTGGAATTGAAATCTCCTGTTAATATAATGTTCCAAGTTGGCTCTGTGCTTCGTAAATTTAGTATTTCCTTACATAGCATATCATTTTTTATCTTTTTTGCTTGGTGATTTGGTTGAATGTAGTAATTGATCAAAATTGTCGTTTTGTGGTCTCATGCATTTTGGCCGGATAATTTTACAAGCTGAATGCTTGGAACTGGAGATTTAAGTTGTTCTGAATTAATTTTTAGGGCAGTAGACACGTAAACTGAAAGACCTCCAATTGCTCGGCCAAAGGTTTTGCCTTTCTTCGCAGGTACCGTGTAATGAATAAATCCGGACAGTGCAATATCTTCCTAGAGCCAGGTCTCTTGCAGTGCAATTATGTCGGTGTTGTCCCATTCGTCCGGAGCAAGACCGTCCTCCAGCAATCTTTTTGCTCCGGCTATATTCCATGAGATTGTGTATATTGTTATTTACTACTTTATTTATTTCTGAACCGTTCGGTCAAGTCTTCCGATTATTCAGCGTACCGGGAAGCCATTTCCAATCGTCAGATGGCGCTACCAAGTCCCCCATTCTATCGGTGTCAGGTACTTCGCGTATGGTATCTGCCTCACTTCTGCCTTTGGCGTTGTATAAAATAGAATAAACTGTTTTTTCCGGTGCAAGGTCCGCCATGCTCCTTGTAAGTTGTTGGCAGCTCTTTGTCTTTAGGGGAATCGGGTATCTTGGAGTGATTGGCTGCGATAATTGGATAGCCCACGATTGGAATATATCCGATTTCCCTAGTATTAATTGCACTATCGAGGCGGTTTTCCAGGTTGTCATCGTTTGGTAATTCTTTTGTGCTACTTTAAATTGAACTCGGATCTAGGTCGGAAGATTTGATGGCAGTCAGATCCTTGATTTCCTTCATCAATTTTAAAATATTACTCCTGTTTAGGATATCATGACTGCCTTGAGTCGCGTACTCCGGGGTGAAAATAATTTGGAAACAGACGTCGTCTAGCTTAACGCTGTCTGTCGCTGGCTTCGTTACCACCTCGTTCTATAACTGCGTATTTTCAATGTTCACAATGCAGAAGTTCAGTTTTGTCTGGACCACATTACGCTGAGTGACTGATGTTAGGTTATGAAGTATTGGCCCGGAATTTTGTGTAATGTCTTGTATTCCCCATTGGTGAGCTATTTTTGAATTACTAGCTGTGGAAGCCGGCTTTTCCGCTTTACTCAGGTAGGCCTTATCTGGTTGACTACTAGCACATTCTTGGGCCTCTTTATATCCCTCTTGGTGTTCTCCGGATTGAGCAGTTTGGGGTATTAGTATTGGTGTTATATTGGTTAAGTTAGTGTGCCGTGCCGCGTTTTTAGTTGCCAGGACTGGCACCGTTTCTTGAAAAGTTGACCCGTTTAAGACATTCTTAGACTGCTCAGTAACCTCTTGATCAGTAGTATTTATGTTATCCCTTTCTACGGGAATTTTTTGTTCTGTGCCCATTGGCGGCAGGCTAATCGATTTTACAGCGGCGTTTAGCTCGGTTATTGACGTTAATGGGTAGTTTGTAGGACTTTCTGATGAGCGTGAGGCCATGGGTTCCTTTTTTGTCGCTGTATTTATAATAAAGTGCCTACTGACTTCTCCTGTTGCCTCATGACTTCTCCTTTGGCAGCCCTCTGTCGTTTTTAGTGTTTGTTGGTTTGTAAATATTGGATACATGCTAGTATGTGAAAGAGAGTCTTCTTTTTTTTTGTTTCTCGCTTTCCGTTCTTTTTTCTTTTGCCTTTGTTAATATTTGTTTCATCGGCTCAGCAATAATAGACTCAGTCATTGATTTTTCCATGATGTCATTGCTCTCTATATTGATCATGGACTTGGCTGGCTGTTCTTCAGTCATTTTTATGCAGGACTTGTTGCTGCCTATTTGTAGAAGTTCAGTTATGGTGATATTTGGGCCGTCTGTATCTCTTTCGCGGCTAATGGCTCGTTTATTTAAGTTGATGATCTGTTCAAGGACCATTGGTAGGGTACTCATTTTGTCGAGAATAGGGCCACAAGGACAAGATGGTTGCAAATCGGTGGTGTTAGCTTGGGCTCTTTTGATTAGGGTGTTAAGGTTATCTAATTTTGTATTTATCCCAGCTATATAGGAGGCAATTATGTTCATTATATCAATTTGGATGTCCAACTTGTCGGATTGCATAATTAACGTAGCCGTCGCTGTTTGTAGTGCTTGCAGGAGGGGAGCAACGAAAATCAGAGACCCTTCGCCTTTGTGTGAATTCATGTCTGCTTCATTTATTGACGGTTTAATATGCTGCGTTTCGTTTTCTGATAGAGCATGTTTTCCGGCAAGGTCCGTTAATCCGAATGAGAGTCTGTTTTTACTCGGATCTAGTGAGTGTAAGGCCTCGTTCTCCTCGAGCTTTGAGGTCTCTGCATTAGGTACTCCCTGGTTCAAACAATGGTCAGGGCCAGTTTCAACCAATAGATCTCTGACTTGTGATGGGCCAGTGTTAGACCGTAATTGAAGAGGCTCATCATAGCTTGAGTGGAATAAATGGGTATGATTTTGTTGTAATATATCCCCACTTTCCATGCTTAATCTAGGAGGTCCACTTATTTGATTTACTTGAGAGTTTTGTTGTACGGAGGTATCCAAGTCCTCCTTGCTCGCTGTATGTATTAATGCGGATATAGTGAAGCTTGTTTCTCTATAAGGCGAATTTTCTTTGTGCTCGCTGTTTAGTTGGTGGTCTTGAGCTATAGTAACCGGGCGGTCTTTGCTGGATTGTGCAACTTGATTCACGGATGGTTTCACCGGCCGGTCATTAGCTTAAAGTTCTTTTGCTGGGACCATTGGGGTCAATAATCCCACAGCGTCTGCTGTTGAAGAAAACCGTGCTGAGCCCGGATCTTTCAGGAACTGGAGTCGTAAATCCTGTAAGGAGTTTTTGCTCGCTATTGACTTTTCAAAGAGGGTGGCAATTGGTGAAATTAAGGGGTTTAAGGTGTTATTTGCCTTGTTTGCACTTGGTTTTTCAATTTGTCTCCGTTTAGCTGTGCCCTTAAGTGTTGTTAACTTCTCGCCAGGGGCTTTTCTTACTTTGCCAGACCTCATGTATAGGCCGGAGGAAGCTGGAGCACCCGCGGCTAGAGTCTCACAGCTTCTCCGCTATGCCCAGCGGCTTTCTCCCTGTGTTTTTTTTTTTTCTTGTTTATGGATTCTCACTGTTGGTGACAGGCTGTGATCAGCAGCGGTGTTGTTCTCACAGCGCTGGACTCAGCGCTCACACCTACACGCAACCTGCCTCCTCTGGTTTCCTTGCGCAACTCGCGCTCGAACTGGCCGTAACTCCCAGGTTCAGAGAATGCGTATCACCTGGTGTGGCCCTGATGTGGCCAAAATGACTTGTGCGTCCTCTCCGGTTTCAGCCCTTTATCCCTGGTGCTCCAGATTTCTATTCACGGGGCTATGTGTAGTGGCTGTGGCTGTGTAGTAGCTGGCGGCGGAAGGCGGGTGGTGGCAGTGACGCCCTCTCAGCTAGCGCTGCCGTAGCTCTCTGTTGCGCTTTTCCTAGCAGCTCGGAAAATCAATGCCCCCCCACGGCTCTCACTGGATCACTGCGGCCATCCACCCGTGGCTCTCCGCGGTGGCGGCGGCCTCAATGTACACGTCACTAAAAGTCTGAAAGTTGCGGCATCCACAAACAGTGCCTTCCGCTCCATTCCGTACCGCACACCGCTGTGGCTCTGTTTCCGAGCCGCTGCTGACCGCTGCTCCTCCTACTGCTGCTATGCTCCGCTGTAGCGCCACCGGAAGTGAGGTATGGGGCTTCAGAAACACCTCTTCGATACAAACAGAGGAAAATAAGTTCCTCAGAAGGATTTTGCAAGTGCCCCAAAGCACGCCTGCTTATATCGTCCACGAGGAGATAGGCCTTCCTTATATTAGTGATAGGTTAAGTATTAAACCAATCATGTGTTGGATCAAAATTTGGACCAACCCAGAGGCTAGCCTAAGTAGACAAATACTCGAGGACTGTATTAACCGAGATAAAGGTTATCGGATACCCTGGATCAAATATGTAAAGGACACCCTGAAATGGTTTGGGATTTGTAAACTATTTTGATGAGCCCTTGACACCGACGCCCAGAGTTAAGGGGGTCATAAAGTCCGAATGCCTTCGGCGTTTAGCTTGTGCAAGGGAAGATAGTGAATTATTGAAAGTTTCAGTGAGAGGCCACATGTTAACGAAGTCATGATCGGGCGTAGAACCCTACCTGGCGTATATTTATAACAAAAATGATAGATTTTTAATGACTAGATTCAGATTGGATCTTTTGCACCATATTTTATCTGTTCCCGCAGAGTACCCAATAGATGTTGAAACAAAGGGTCCTTGCGGCTGCGATCTGGGATCTCCGCAGGATACCCTTCATTTTGTCTTTTTTTGCCCCTTGTACGAGTACCCGAGGGTATTATTTTTAAAAACCATTTTAAGAAAGAAAAAATTTACCCAGGTCAGGGAGGCACTCTTGTTCTTGAAACTTTCTTCTGACCCTCTCACGTTGTTCTGCACCATGAATTTTTTTAAGATTAGCCGCAAAATTAAGGAAGACTAGAAATGAGGTGTAGATACCTTTGTCTTAGAGGGTAGGGATGGTCGGGCCTCATAAATGTAGTTGTTTTTATTCAGTTTCTTTGGTTTTTTTCTTAACATTGACCTAGCCAAGGATTCACCCACATTATGCATGGACTGGCAAATTGTTTTTAGGGCGTGTCATGATGTTTACAAAGATTTGGTCCATGTTGTAGTACTCTGTTTTAAATTTGCTAAAATCTTGCACTTTATAATATCATATTTTGCTGCTATTTTAGGGGTATTTGTCAACAAAGCGACTCACGTTTTTCATGTTTTAATGCTGTTGCTTTGGCCAATTTCTGTTGAAATGAAATATTTTAAATGTTTATGTATAATTTGTTTTAATGATGAAATGTTTGATCTTGTTAAATGTCATGTTCTTTTGTGGATATTTTTATACCCGAATAAAGATTAATTGACTTGACTTGACTACTGGGATATTTGAAGTGTAACTTATGTGTTTTGACCTCTAATCTCCCAACGAGACTAGGAGGGTGTGTTTAGAAATAAATACATATATTTTCTATATATACACCTGGTGTGATTGTCTTTCATTTAGCCATTCAAGAGATCGTAGACTGGTAAAACAAGCTGCTTTACATTCCTTCAAGACTTAGCCTGAAGGCTGCACTCCATAGCTCCAACTAGGATAGCTTTCAATAAAGGTTGTCTTTTACCTATAACCAATATGGGGTTGTTTGGACTGGTACAGGGTGCCCACTATAATTAGTGGACAGCATATACCAGGCCAACTTCTCATATCCCACATCCCTGAACACTAAAAACACATTCTTATATGTAAACTCCACCTATGCTTGAACTCTTAAAAACCCACACCACCCTAAACCCCACCCATTCAATTCAATACAAATGTTATTGTTTTAAGTTAATAAAATCTTCACCATTGCTGCCATGGACACAAAGACTACATAAATGTGTGCATAATATGGCATTCTTGATAACTAATGAATTCTCAAAAGTTGTAGTCACAAAAATGTCTGTCTTCCCAAATGATTAATAAAACTTGGATCATCAGACTTAATGTCAATGTTAATAAAGTGCCATGATATTGTTAACAACTAACCAATGTAGAGACCGCCACTAAAATAGCAACCTATTGGTATTTTACTCCTGTCAGACTCCACAGAGGCAACCCAACAAAAGACCCCTTGTGCTGGCGCAGATGTGGTTCACCTGGAACCCTGACACACACATTGTGGGACTGCCCTCAACTAACTCCCTACTGGGCAGAGGTACTCAAGGATATAGACACTCATTTAGACACATAATTGCCCCAGTTTCCAGCATACATTCTCCTAGGCTAACCGAACGCTCTCACATTCCCTCTTAAATCACGCAGAGGACATCAAATAGCAATGGCCCTCTCACTCATCGATCAGAGTGCCTTGTTCCCTGCTCTTTGGAAAACCTTTTTATCGCTACTTTCCTCTAAATTTAGAGGACTCACTTGCCCCAAATATCTGCGACTTTGGCGCCTCACATATCAGACCCAGACTGCTCCTTAGGATGCAAATGAATAGGCGCAGTCGCTTAACAGACAGGGGAACGGGAAGGGGGGGGGGGGGGACATTGGGGAAGGGGGGGGGGGGGGATGTTGGGGTTGTTGATTAGATACGTTTTATCGCTTCTCCTACATTACTGGGAGGTTACAAAGCATATTTTAATTATTACTGTGATTATTTTTGTCAAAAGCATATAAATCAATAAAGAAATGTAAACATAATGACATTCACCAGCCCTAAAATCCACTGATCTGCAAATCCTTAAAACCCTGAACTCCCCTACATGCCACCCATCCCTGAACCCCAATACTCCCTCACTACCCCTAAACTCTATTCATCTGTGAACCCTAAAACCTGTCACCACCCTAAACTCCACCCATCCTGATCCATAAAAAAACCTGACATTCTAAACTCCAGTCACCCCTATCCCTCAAATAAAAAAAAAAAAGCCTCATCACCCCCAAACATCATCCATCCCTGAACGCAAAAAAACCCTCACTATCCCTAATCTTCACCCAAGGGTGTGATTTTGGAGGGTTCCTTAAAATGACCGTTCATTCAAAAAAAGTTCCTTTAATTTTTGATTTATTTGTATTTCCTTTAAATTGTCTTCTCCTAAAATTGGTTTTCCATGATTTGATTTTCTCCGATGTGGTTTTTCAGTTTTCTTTTTCCATTAATTCACATACCTTCCATTAATTCACATACCTCAGTGGTTATCTCATATGCATTTAGTTCTGAGTCAGGAATACCTACGGTAGCTGGGACTATACAATTGTAATAAACAGCTCAAATGTGTACTCACCTCACCCAGAATGTTCCCTATTTGATGTATTCATAAATTAAGTATTTTCGGGTCAGATGGTTCCTATAACAGGAAAAAAAAAAAAAGCTGCTGTCATATCCCCAAACACTAAATGCTTTTTCAGAAAGGGATCACTACCAAACAGATCATTTTTTATTAAAAAAGAAAACTCCACCACTGTAAATTGGTAGGAAAAGGGTGACCAACTGGATATCCCATCTAATTTCTTTCGGGCAAAAACCTGGGATACAAGCTTAATAGGTTGGATGTAGAGGAGAGTAGTTGGAGTTCTATTTTCAATTTACAGTATGAGTGCAGTATAATGATGGTTAGTCTGCACTCACATATATTATGTGTGCTAAATGTACAAAAAGAGTAAAGAGTAACACAAGATGATTAGGTATCCTCATGGCTAGTTAGACTTTCATGTGTACTTTAGAAATGTACTGACAAGGGGGTGAAGTAGTATTGTGTGAAGGGATAACAAACTACACATGTTTGATTTCTTTAGTATTACACTCATAACCCTTAGTATGCTCAGACTTGTCACTTTTAACTGTATAAGTGTGCTGAAAGTATTGCTTATTTGTTTATAGAAGTGCGCACAATATGTAACCTGTGTGTTATCAATTAAGTCTAACTGCGGGCCTGAAGTGGATTGCTAATGTTTTTTCCAGCTAATGTTTCAATTAGTATTTTGCTTGCATTGTAGAATGTTGCATGTATCTTGTGTTCTCACTGCAAATGGAAAAGGCTTCATTAGTTGAGAGAAAGAATTATTGTTCCTAGTAGATAGAGTAGCCTGAGAAATGCGATAATGGATGGAGAACCAGTTCTCGTGGGAGAAGGAGATGGCACCAAGGGCACATTAAATATCTCAGTATGTGAACATGGAGGCAGAAGAAGGAAGCCAGATGGTGCTGGAAATGGAAATTTACCAGTGGTACTATGGTAGGTGCCTTGATTCAGTGATTGCTTATGTTGTGATGTAGTTAGGGACACCCGACACTCTATTTTAGGGCTCTTTGAGGTTTAAACCGTATTTAAGCTTGGTGGCTTCATGCTACATGACCCAAGTTGGAGTTACTTCTTAGGAAGGCTCTAACAATTGACAACTTTCTTCCCCACCTTTGCAAAACTTATTCTAGATTAGGATTTCCATTTAAGGTAGTGTAGGGATAGTTAGGGATTTATAGGGCTTTTGCTTGAGACTTGATGCAATCCAAAGTGCATTTTATCTTCTTGTGATAATATATGCTGCAGTGATAGAATTAGTTGTTTTCTTTTTGTTGTACCGACCCAATCGTTTTGGAGAATCAGTTTCATGCTGTTTACTTTGTATTTTTACATCAAAATGCTTTGATTGGTGTACATAAATTTGTTTCAGAATTTGAATTAAACAAACTAACATGAATTTGGCTGTCGACCTGGATTCTTACTAGATATTTCGAAAGGAGTTCTCTTTATCTTTCATGCTGCTCCTAAAGGGCCATCGGTTCAAATAATTTAGCATTAAGGGTTCTAGCTCGTCCAGATGTGCTAAATTGATAGATGATTAACTATCTCCTACGTATTTGTTAACCTAAAGGTCCAGTGCGCTGATGTTGCCTCCTTCATACTGGTGCATACCGTTAGCCTAAATCCATCCACATTTTTAAACTAAGTGAGAGTAAATCACAGTGGGTGATATTAAATACTAAAGAAGTGTCCCCTTACCTGGATTCTTTTTGTCATGTACTGCCTTTCCAGATGACAAATGCATATACCTAAGTTTTAGAATGAGCTGTAGATACACCGTTCATAAACAAAAGAACTGCCAAAATATGACATAGGCATTGCTTTTATGTTGTCACCATGGTTTCTGCAAGAATTCTGTTAGTAAAGTGAAGGAGTTTGGTTAAAAACTTGAAAAGAAACTCTAGATGTGCCGCTTTATTTTTACATTCAAAAACGGGGTAACTTTCGAATGTAACCTTATTAAACAGACATAATTGCTCTGTGCGATAAGTAGAGCTTACAAAATAGTGTCACTCAAACAGTGACACAAAAACGCACGGAAATTAAACACAGGAGAAGAATATAACAATGTAAACTTCACCCATAAGCAAAAGCTACGCGCCTGTGACATTAGTATCAACCTTCCTGCTGACCAATGATCGTTTCCTTATATGAAGCGGCAGCGTATTCCGTCGGTAAGTTAACAATACTCTATTTCACAGTAAACAAAAAATATACCAACGGGTAGGAGGACAATCTTTTCTTGTACGGCACAAGGTTGACTGTTTTTAATTTTAAAACTTTTAAAGTTCACCAAAAGAACTGCTGACAAAGCTGAACGAAAAAAAGCTCACCTGCTTTCCCACAGTGCCCTTCCGATGGCCTTCAACTGATTTGTTTGTTTGGTTGCTTAGGTAGCCAAAAAAACTCTTTCAGCAAGTGTGACCAACCTAGCCGGTTTTCGACAGGCGCCAACGGCATTTTAATGTTCTGGCTCCTACAAAAGAAAGCGGGGAACGTGGAACGGTCCAATTTATTTAACAGCTGTGGCATGACACGTTTCAGCGGGGTATGCCTTTACCAAATGCCGCTGATGCCGGTAAACTGCCCCCAACCCTCTTTTTGAACATCTTGCGGTACTCCCATTGGTGGAAGTTCAGCTGGCCGCAGTTCGTTAATTGGAGTATTACTGTAGTGTTCGATGATAAACTACAGCTCCCAGCAGGCATCACTACTGGGTAAGTATCTCCAATGGGCCCCTTATTATCTCAAAAATAAGCGCTGTTATCCCTGGCAAAAAGGTTGTTGTGTGTAGTTGGTAAGTCGCAGTATAATCAATATCCTGGAGCTTTCCTGGGTCACCATACGTCCTGCCACAGTTACAATAGTCCGCAGGGCGGCGAGACGCCGATTCAATGATCGCGCCTCTCGGTGAAGTCACGGACTGCTTCTGGCAGCAGCCCCTTGCTTTACTTGGTTGAGGCGGTCCGAGGCAATCCAATCTCTTTACAAAAAGCAGTCCCAGCTCCGAAGGTACCTCTGTCATCAAGACAAAGAGCACTTCATTTCCTTTCATCACCATACTTAGGGGGCACCCTGGCCTGGTTTCACATGTCGTGACCCTCTGAGTTGCGGTATTGCCTGAGTGCTCCAAAACGCTGGGGTTGCAGATGAAGATGTCACCGCTGGCGTCTGTTTAAATTATACAAATTCCCTATAAGTGCAAGAAGAAGTCAGCACTCAGGTTGCAAGGTATTCTTTTCTTTAGTATTTATGATCACAGCAGCTTGAATCTAGGATGCGTTTTGGCTGTCTCATGCAGCCTTTATCAACAGTTCAGAGTGCCGGTTTGTATGAGTTTCAATAGTGTGCACGTGAGTCCAATCTAATTGCCATAGTGAAAATACTTCTGCTTTCCACATCAATCTTCATTTCAGAATAAATCTTTGACCAGTGTCACTTTACATAAATCACAGACCATTGTCTTTGAGGTGCGGGCAAAAGTAAAAAACTCACTGAGCAAAATACGCCATTTTTATTAAAACCAGGAATCTGTTTCAAGTTGCTGCTGTTATGACTTTAAAAAAAACATCTATTTCAGTTCTTACTGACTTCAATGTTATTTGTAACATTGTGCATCACCACTGGGCAACTGCCTTTTGTGGCCCAAGCGCCGAAGGGGGCCACAAAATATTTTTGGTGGGAATCGCGTATGGGTCCGCGAATCCCACTGAAAAAATATTATGAAAAACATGAAGCGCGGTCTCCAGCCCTTCGTTTCTTTAAGCCCCCAGGTGGGCCAGTTCCCAGGGGCAATACTTAATTATTATGCAGGGGCCTACAGGGGCCCCCACAGCCCCAGCGACTGCCACCACCCCGGAGCTTTCTTAATAATATGCGGGGGGCACGTGACTCCCCACAGCCCCAGGGACTGCTGATCCAGCACCAATCAGAGATCGATAATCGATAACACTACATAGGCCCATACACATTCACTCAATACTCCGTCTGCTGAAAAGACGTTGGGATGAGTTGCAAGACTAATGAAAACTCAGAATCAGTTGATCATTATGCAGGCTTGTATCTAACACTCTAAATACCTAACTGAGCATGCATATCAACTTCTTTCCTCTGGTTGATTAATCTAAAGTTGAGAAGCTGATGGTAATAATAATAACTATCTATCTATAATTTTCCAAATAACCACAAACTCAATGTAAAGTTAATACATTTCATCACCAAAAAATTTAGCAAATATAAGCTCAACATGTACAGAAATCACAAAGCAAACAATGCATTAATCACACAGAGAGAACATTTATCAATGCAAGCAGTGTAAAACTCATATCAAAATGAACAAATGCATATGAAGGAGTGGATAGGTGAAGAGACAAATGTTTCAGAGACAAAATACATTTGCAAATTATTATGTAAAGTACTGATCATTTAACTAATACTAACCTAGGGAATAATGAAATACCACCCCTTGCCTACAGGGATAGTTGGGGGTTTCCCGAGATAGATACAAGTAACAAAGATTCAGGAGACTAGATACAGGACAGGAACAGGAAACAGGTAGTCCTCAGCAAAACCGACGGACAGCGACAATCTCCCTCTAAGCTTCTTCTCAACTGCGCCTTCCCCGCAACTGCTGAAACCACACCCACTAGGGCACCCCAGTTATACCCTAAAACCTTCATGTCCAACCCACAGTAGTTATAACATTTACGTAAACCCAGTCTCTCATTGCCAGATTCAGGGGGTGTTCTATCACACCACCATAGTCACGATCATGTTTTCTTAGTGTTCTTTGAGTTTGAGTTTGAGTTTGAAAGTATTTATTGAGCGCACGTATACCAGCGGTTTCTTGGCGCTATGGCTGACGGGGACTGAGGTTAGAAGCAGGGAGGGAAGGGGGAGCGTTTCTTCAAAGGACTTTGTGAATAAGTGGGTTTTGAGGCATTTACGGAACTGTGAATAGAGGGTGATGGAGCGAAGTTCAAGGGGAAGGGAATTCCAGAGAGTAGGGGCAAGGATAGCAAATTTAGATCCTCCCCACTTCTTTCTCCGGAAGCGTGGGATGGTGAGGAGGGACTGGGAGGAGGAACGAAGAGCCCTGGTGGGAATATATGGGACAATCTCAGAGGAGATGAAGGCTGGCGCCAGACCTGATCGGGCCAGAAAAGTGATGGAAGCGAGCTTGAATTGAATTCTAGCTCGCACGGGGAGCCAATGTAGTGAATTCAGAAGTGGGGTGGAATGGTGAAATTTAGGGAGATTGAAAACCAGGCGAGCCGCCTGGTTTTGAATCTGTTGTAGGCGACGCAAACTGTATGCGGGGATGCCCGCATACAGGGCGTTCCCATAGTCCAGGCGGGACATCACCATGGCCAAGATAATGAGTTTGAGGGCAGAGAAAGTGAAGAAGCGGGACACCCTGCGTATAGTACGCAGTGAGAGAAAAGAAGAAGATACCACCGAGCTGACCTGGGAGTGAAGGGTGAGTTGAGAGTTAAGTTTTATGCCTAAAGTTTTAACTGAGGGAGAGGGAGCAGGAGAAGGACCAAGGGAGGGGGGCCAAAAAAGAGGGGACCAGGGGCTGGATGAACCGCCCGTCAACACCAACTCGGTTTTATCAGGGTTGAGTTTCAGGTGGTTGTGGTTCATCCAGTCCCTGATATGAAGCATGACAGTTTGAAAATCAAGAACAGCAGTGGGAGAAGAGAGATTAAAGACCAGCTGGAGGTCATCCGCATAATTGAATACGGTGACCTCCATCTGTTGAAGAGAAAAAATCAAAGGGGCAATATACAGATTAAACAAAAGGGGAGAGAGAGAGGAGCCTTGGGGAACCCCGCACTGAACTATCCGGGTGTCCGCTGTGAAATCACCCAGGCGGACAGCTTGGGTGCGGTTGCTCAGGAAGGAGGATAACCAGACCAGGGCAGTCCCCCCGATCCCCGCCGCCCCGATACGGGAGAGTAAGATGTTATAATCCACTGTATCAAAGGCGGCTGAGAGATCGAGGAGCACGAGGGCCTGGTGCTGATTAGTGTCCATACCCTCCCTGAGGGTGTCTAGAACCGACATAACGACGGACTCCGTAGAGTGTGCGGGGCGGAAGCCAGCTTGGCGGGGGGCAAGGGCTCCGTGCTTCTCCACAAAGGAACTTAGGGTGTGAGTGACGTGGCGCTCGAACACTTTAGCCAGAAATGGCAAAAGGGAGATGGGGCGGAAATTGACTGGGACAGAAGGATCTGCCCCCGGTTTTTTCAAAATGGGCACAATTACCGCGGATTTCAGAGAGCTAGGGACTATGCCTTGAGAAAGGGAGCTGTTAAGGAGGTAAAGGGGAGGGTCTGGGCAGGAAACAAAGATGTGACGGAGGATATGGGCAGGACAAGGATCGTGCGGGGAGCCAGATTTGATCAGAGGCACCAAAGAGATCAGACTTTCCTTAGTGATAGGAGGAAAGGTGGTCAGTGCGCCTTTGGGGGGAGGACATCGAGGATCATCAAAAGATAGGGAAGGACGAGGGATGTTGGCCTTGATGGTTGCAATTTTGTGAATGAAGTAATCATTAAGAGAGAGGCAGAGGTCTTCAGACGGGACTGGTTTTAGAGTAGTTCTGTCCGAGAACGCCAGGTTGTGAACGATGGTAAATATCTCCTTAGACTGGTTCTCTGCTGCTAAAATCTTGGAGGAGAAATAAGATGTTTTGGCCTCCAAGATGTCTTTTTTGTACTGGCTCAGAATGTTGGTATATTCCAGTTTCAAAGCGGGGCAATAGTTTCTCCTCCAAGCCCGCTCCGCGCGACGGACTGTTAGTTTGGTGGTTTTGAGCTCTTTGTTAAACCACCGATTAGCGTCTTTGTCGCGTTTGGAAGAGATGCGCTTGAGCGGGGCAACGGAGTCACGGCTAAGGGAAAGCCATTGATTTATGGCATCAACCTGGGAGGCAGTGGTAAGGCCCTGAAGAGAGGGGAGAGAGCGGGTAAGGAGAGAGGAGAGATAATCGAGGTTGACAAGTCCCCATGATCGGACCCAGGTGTTTTTGGGCCGGGGGGGCTTAGTTGGAGGGAGAATAGGAAGGAGAAAAGAGATCAGGTGGTGATCAGACCAAGAACAAGGGGAAATAGAAAGTGATTCCACAGGGCAGTTCAGGGACCAGATCTGGTCAAGCCGATGACCTTTAGTGTGAGTGGGGGAGTGAACATGAGATATAAAGTTGAGGGAATGAAGGGTTTCGGAGAATTCCTTTGATGACGGACATTCGGCGGGATCAGAGGGCCAGAAGTTAAAATCGCCAAGGAGCAAGATGGAGGAATTATTGACTGTAATGGTGGCCAAGACCTCCAAAAAGTCAGGGAGAAACTGTAAGGGGGACTGGGGAGGACGGTAGGTGAGGAAGCAGGTTAGAGGGGGAGAGGTGGAAACTGTGCGAATCACCAGAAATTCGGTGGTGGCAATAATAGGTAAGGATAGAACTTGAAAAGGGAGATCGGTACGTGCGATGACCGCCACGCCGCCCCCGGCTCTGCCTGAAGAACGATCCGCCCTAAGGGCATAGTAGGAGGCCGGTAAGGTGGATAAGAGGGCAGGGAGGGAGTCATCGCAGAACCAGGTCTCGGTTAAAAAGAGGAGATCAGGGGCATGAAGGTCCAACAGGACCGAGAGTTCGAGCGCATGAGCAACAGCAAACCGAGTATTAAGATAGAAAGCAGTGAAATTTTTGGGAGTTGGCAGAGGGACTGACTCACAGTTCGTGGGAGAAGTGTCAACTGTGGGAAAAGGGCGAGACAGGGGGGTAGGGGGTGTTATGCCAAGAGCAGAGATGCGGAAAGTTGTTGTGGCCGAGATGGGCCAGTGGCCTTGGTAGCTACGAAGTAGGTCCGGGGTGTAGGTGATGCGTGGGGCAGGGTGAGGCGCCCCTAGTCCCGGCCAGTCGCGGACGGGCGCAGACGGGCTTAACTTAGGCGCAACTTCGGCGCGCATTCGTCGCGCCCGCTGCGCTCGCCCGCTGCGCGTTCTGGAAATGCACATTGAAGTAGTGGGCCGTTAGGGCGGGGAGGGGGCGTGGCCACAAAGTGGGCGTGGCTAGCGGCGATGAAGGCAGGTAGAGGGTGTCACGTGACAGCGCTGGGTCCGCTGCACGTCCCCCTAAAGTGCCTGAGTGCGAGAGTTTCCAAGAATACACAGGTTAAAAATACAAATTATCACAACAGCGATGTCAACTCCCGGCTTTTCGCCTCAGGAGACCGGAGCCAGATGAGCGCTCGTAATTCAGCGCTTAAGTAGGGCGGGGAGGGGGCGTGGCCACAAAGTGGGCGTGGCTAGCGGCGATGAAGGCAGGTAGAGGGTGTCACGTGACAGCGCTGGGTCCGCTGCACGTCCCCCTAAAGTGCCTGAGTGCGAGAGTTTCCAAGAATACACAGGTTAAAAATACAAATTATCACAACAGCGATGTCAACTCCCGGCTTTTCGCCTCAGGAGACCGTCTAAAATACTTTCTCATTACACTATCCACGCATTTCCTCAAGAAGGCAACATGTTACAATTTCTACTATTTTATTTTTCAGCACTGTCACTTTCGACGGAAGAAGTTGTACAGTTCCTTTCTTTCTCATGGCCATCTTTCCATTACTTGGCAGACAAACAAATGCCTTTTCGAAGGTCTCTCAACCATAGCCTCCGCCACTTCTCTCTCATAGCTCAATTGATTTTTCCTTTTAACCCGTAACAGACATTCAAAAATGTGGGCCCATGCGTTTCTCTACAATGAATGGAACATAGACATTATTAAATTTTACGAAATGTACTTTTCACTGTTTCCACCCACCATTGCATTAACCCATATAATGTTCCTAGCAAAAGCGTTATTGTGCAAAAGCAGCATTATTTTTATTATATTTAAAAGCAGAACGCAATTGTGGCCTAGTCTGGTATGCGTTAGTCTCATCATTAGTGCACGCATGCCCAATCCATTTCACTGCATTTTTGTGTTTTGTGCACGTTAATTTTCACAACACATTATTAGTAGAAGTTACTTGGGAGTTAACCAGAGCAGATTTTATTTCCCCAAACCCCTGCTCCATCAATTCCCCCCTTTGATGGCTTTTTTGAGACACCACAAAATACCCATCATACCAATTGTCACCTTTAGTCTTATTTAAAGGTCTGTACTCTTTTCCCTCTTCAACATTCATTCCCAAAATCTTTCATTATTTCATAATAATTTCCTCTCACGTCTTCCAATTCTATCTCATTTCTGTTTCTTTTTCTGGCTTTCTGTTTGTTGTCTTGTTGTAAATTGGCGGCGATTGGATTAGCATTAGCGGAATCCATCTGGTATTTAGAGGCTATCTTGTCAATTTTGTGGAATCCATTTTGTATTTCTGGCAGCCATTTTGTCTGCCATGTGCTCACCAAGAGCTGTTTCCTTCTTCACTGTTGTTTACCCTTGTGCTCTGTTTAAAGGACTGGCTATACTTAGACTCTGCTACTCTGCACATGCGCAGGAAAATCTAACTGTCCATGCATCTGTTTTTAGTCTGTAGCTGTCAGGTTGTTTCTACCAGAGTCAGCAACTGCTAGCTCCTCCTTTACTGTTGACTGTGCATTTCTGTATGACTATCTATGTGCATAACTCTTCTCATGTATACTTGTACCGCCCTCTTTTTGAGCCCCTGTGTGGGTATAAAAGACCCATGGTTCTTCTACTCTGTGTGCTACATTCATTTAGCACCACAGGGTACTGTGTGAATGTGGTTCCACTTCATGAAGGTTTATTAAACTTTGTATTTTCTATTCCAGTTTCTGTGCCAACTTCTTCATACTAGTCTGAGGACTCTGTGCAGAGAAGGGCGAACCCCTAGCACTGGTAGGCCTAGCTGAGGTCTCCTTTCAACAAATTAGCGCCCAACTACTGGGGCTCATCTGTGACTCGGATGCCCAAAGGATTGGTCGCGACGAAGGATTGGAATCTCGCTCTGGACGCGATCGCTGCCCGATGACACCCGAGTCTTGGCAACCACGGCGTTTTTCCTTTCCTTCTGATCTGACCATCCAGGTAGTGCCGGTCCTCGACTGAGATCTCTTCTGTTGATTCGCCGTGCAGTGACCATTTGGTCGATTTTAGAGCTTGGCAGTTGGAACCTGGACACCAAGTGATTGGTAAGTGTCCTTCTGTGGCGCTTGCTGTTGGTTTTGATGCCTGGGATTGGTAAGGTAGTTTAGTAACACTTACTGTGGCTTTTGGAAATTAGAATTGGTGTTGGCCAACTTGGTTTGTTATAAGATTTAAATGGGTTGCAATCTATATAGGCAGGTAATGAAGAGAATTTTCTCTATCTGAATTAATTTGAACGGCACATCGTACTAAAGGTACTTTAAGTGCTACTTTGATTATAATACTGCATATTCTGCACTATTATTGGCATGCCCGTTTTTAGCACACTTCGTAGGATGTGTTGCTTTTGTAGTGGTACCAATCTGAGAGTAAGATGCAGCCCAACGGCCCCCCCTGGAGGGAACGCCTAATAGAGATATGTATATTAAGTATGGTCTTTCTTCTATAATGTACAGCGCATTATGGAATAAATACACGTGTAAGTATCCTGAGTTGCGTTGGCCTATGTATGGGTCATTTGATTTACGAAAGATTGAGTATGTGGAACAATGTATGTTTAAGCGAAAGACTAGGCAAGAGATGTTTGATTGTGTACGAATGTGGGAGAAAAAAGTGTGTGAATGAATGAAGCGTGAGCAAGCCTTGATTGAAAAAAGAACAGCGAAAGAACATTTATGTGAAAGCATTAGAGCTGAAGGACAAAGTAGTTAATTGTAAGTAAATGCGTGATGGTCTTTTTGTTTTCCCCCAGGTGAATTTATGAATGTGTTGCTTTCTTGGATGTACCATTTCTTTTGTATATAATTAGCCGGCTTCCCTAGAGGAGATACTTAACTAGGTTTAGGTATATAAAAGTATTTCTTCTTTGGTGACTAGTACCCCGAGGAACTAAATATGTACATAGAAAGGATCCTGGTCTGTGCACTTAGTAACATTCATAAGTGGTGATATGCAGAGCGTTTTTTTCTGGTGTTCTGCCAGCCAAATCTAGTGAATATGACTTTCAACTAGTATTTACAAATGGTTTGGTTTAAGTACAGTCTGTGGGCTGTCTTTTGTTTCTGTCTTAAGTGTTGATCTGTGGGTTAAATGTGTGTTTAAATGTCTGTGGTTTAATGGTACTTGTGTGAGTAGCGATTGCGCTCTTGGTGCAAGCATGGCTAGCCTTAAGTGCCCTGTATTATGTGTTTGACACCGTTTTGAAAATGTCTGGAATGAGTTCAATGTTTTTTTTGTCATCATTCTGTTATGCAAAACATCATCAAAATGAAATATATTTTAAAAGATTCCAGCAATGAATTATATAATATATGCTAAATAGCTGCACGCTATCATTAAATTGGCAGAACAAGACAATATACATGTGCGCAAATTGCCACAATGTAAGATAAAATTAGAATCCACATTGAATAAGGAATAAAAAGCTTCAAAAAAACGAAATTGTGTGTTTTACAATAGATGATATTAAGATACAAAATGTCACAGCATGTATCCTTCTGTATTAGGTATTAAAAGGCATTCACATTATACAGAACGACAGATTTGTGTTGGCTTGAAAGGTTGACTTGAAAGGCGTGTGAATTCGACGCCTTTACGTGCTGCCAAGCAGCTGTGTCAGCACTAGACTATTTCTATTTCTGACCCCGGCAACAGAAAACAGTTAAAATTACTAACCCTTAAGTCAGTTCAAACACGGAGTAAAAATCCTGCATTTCAGACTGCTGTTTTAAAAGTTAGAAATGTAGTTTCATTATTTTTGATAAACAGAGGACAGATTGACAGTAGGGATTTCTTTTGTTAATGCCTTTTTAAATAAGGATAAGAGTGGTTTTTGATGTTAAACAATAAAAGTGGCGCAGACATAAGATGGTTCAAATTAAGCTTCTGTTCTTAGGGCTGTGAATGAATGCGTTTAAATATGATAGGCAAAGGGATGCAGCTTGCTTTTCATATGTGGACTCATCAAAATGATTACATTTAATAAAAAAATTTTTTTTTTGATTATATAAAAAATGTTATTTAGCATAGGTGCATTAAATTCGTTTTTTAATATTCATAATGCCTAATCATGATGCTGTGACCTCCTAGCATCCAAATTGAATTTAAGCCGTGCTATACAGCAATAGGGGGTCACTTACATGTGAAATGTCACTTTACCCAGGCGTACAAAACTTATTTTCATAAGGGTATACATTATACATTTCTGATGCCACATCTCTGGGATATGTAGAGGACATTCTGGGGATGACTATTATGCAAAAACATTGTAGGGTATTCATTTTTAGGTGCCCTAAACATCAAAGTCGAAATTGAGTAAAGCGCGAGCGTGTCCCCCAAGCCCCTAAATGAACCTTACCCAAGACTGTTCTGCTGTATGACAGTGCCGTCACTATGCAAGTCGACCGAGGCTACTGAAGTCTACATTGATAGAGCGTGTTGGCGGGAAGCAATAGGCAATGTGAAGAACTCTGAAGAACATAATGTGAAAGCAATGATTTGGTTACCGTTGGGCAAATTATGACATGCCAGGAGTTTACTGTGCTGTACACACATCAAAAGACTAAAAAGTCCAAGGTATGGCAAGATGGATTTCTGAAGATTGCTGCTGAAGGGAACAAGGGATATTCACGGAGGAGCTTACCTGTCGCCCATCAACTACTCGGCGCACCCGCTTCGCGGGTGCCCCTTCGCCCGTTCTGGAGGAGCGGTTCACAGACAACGATTGGGAGCAGTCCGGAGGCGGGAAACCTGCGGCTGGTGTGTGGCTGCAGCGGGGCTGCGAGCGTGCGGGGACTTCATTGCCCAGAAGTCCCTGCCAGACCGTCAACGAGCTTCCGGTCCGCTCTCCCTGCTGCCCCGCCCCCCATCCGCCCCCCTGAGGCTTAAAAACACCTCATTGCCACGAAATCAAGTGGGTCATCTTGCTGTTTTGCACAAAGGGATATTCACGGAGGAGCTTACCTGTCGCCCATCAACTACTCGGCGCACCCGCTTCGCGGGTGCCCCTTCGCCCGTTCTGGAGGAGCGGTTCACAGACAACGATTGGGAGCAGTCCGGAGGCGGGAAACCTGCGGCTGGTGTGTGGCTGCAGCGGGGCTGCGAGCGTGCGGGGACTTCATTGCCCAGAAGTCCCTGCCAGATCGTCAACGAGCTTCCGGTCCGCTCTCCCTGCTGCCCCGCCCCCCATCCGCCCTCCTGAGGCTTGATAACAACATTCTACTCCCGCAGCGCGGGACGCAGCCCGGGCTAAGACCGGACAAAGAGCGGGCCGTTTGTGGCCGTTCGTGGGCGGCTGTGGTCGGGGCGGGCCCCCTCCCTAATTCGAGCTGACTGGAACAGGCTACATACTCAGCTGGTACTGTGAGTACATGCACCCTTGCCAACCGGTGTCCTGCTCACATAACATTGGCCGCCCATTTCTTGAGTACAAACATTGTAGTGTGTGTTGGACATTTTTATTGATATTTATCCTCCTGTTACAAACGGTGGTTCTTCTGTTTCCTATTCTGTGAGCTTGATCGCCTGTTTGTTCATTCCCCAAATCATGACCTCCTTAAGGTCTGGCAGGAAGGTGGCTAGAAACAGCGTAGGGGGTCAGGTTACAGGGACCCTTGACAATTTTATTACTAGAGCTGCTCGTGTTCTCGAACACGAAATTTTGTTAACGGAAAAAAGACTGTCCCTAGAACTTTCTGCCAAAAGTTCATCCCTTGGCAATATCATGTTGGCTGTCTCGCCTGAAAACAGCCAACCTCAAATTCCTTCTATTTTGTCTGGTGATACTTTAAATGTACTACCAGACACTCTTGACCATTGCCCGTTGGTGGATATTCAGGAGATAACTAGTATCCCTGATACTAGTAGCGACCAAACCACTGACAGTACTGATATCCCGCAACCTACTACTGTCCAGCAAATTACAGGAACAATGACCCAGGTCCCTAGGCCCAGGCATATTCCAAGTAAAAGGAAACGTATGGGAGCACCCCCTAAGGGGAAACGAGCCAAAATCCCCAAAGCGTCCAATCCACACAAATCTGCACCCACTAGCGAAGTCCTAAATTCTGCTATGTCTGCTAGTTTACATTTGGCGTCTGGTGCATTGAAGTCCCCGTTCCCTCCCCCTGTTCAATCTAACGCAGACTCTTCTACCTTCGATCTTCTCAAGCCTATAGAGAAGTTACTTAAATCATTACTCCTCCCATTATTAGAGCGAGTTACGCGTCTAGCCTCTGCACTTGAGAAGCTAGAGGGTATGGTATCTGCTAACACGTCCCTGCTAGAAAAGATTGCAGTGTCTTCTATTGGTCATGCACCCTCCTCTAACAACGACATTGTCGATAATTCTAGGCTTGCCTCCACTGCCCATCCACCCTTGGATGGAGTAATACCCAGCATTCCGACACACAATGTCCAGGAGGTAGACGTTCCATGTCCTCAGGCTAACACTGAAGTCCCGAGAGAAACTGTTTGTAATATCAACCCAGAGGCAGCTGTTTTATACCAATACTTTCCGTCTATCAATCTCCCACCTGAGTCGCAGCCATATACCATCATACTGCTGGATGTACCCCGGCTTCCACAGTCAAAGTCCGAGTGCCATAGTGACTTAAAGAATAAAGTCTCACATTGGCTAAATACCAACAGGCCATTACCTATTGGTCTGCGGACTGAAATATTGACCGTCCGCAGGGTAAGTTGGTTGGGCACTAGAGTTAAACAGGTGCAGGGTGATTGTGTGATTATAAATTTTCGCGACCCGAGAGCTGTCAGGCATATCTGCTCCTTTTCCAATACCTTGAAAGGGACTGGCATTTCTACAGTGGATTTGTCATATTTTTTTCCACACAAACCCGCTGTCACTACACGTGATATGTCCTATGTCTGGGAAAGGGTACAAAGGCCTTCATATCACCAGTTAAGGCCGGATTTCCATCTCCCCTTGTCAAACTTCTACACACCCTTGAGTTCATTAGATGGGGTTGACTGACAGTCACCCCACCTGGTAGATTCGAATAACTTGGGGGAAGTCTATTTTAGTTTAGTTAACCCAGTGCAAGTAAGGAGTGGGTGTTCCCGGGGTGCCCGAGTTGGCTTGGTAAATATGTCTTCCAGGACTCTGTTTTCCCACCCTACTGGCCAGTCTCTCCCCCCCATTGACCCTTCCCTAACTGACAGCGAGACTAGGGGCCCCATTAATACCGATATCACCCCGACATCTGTAGTACCATGCACAATGCCATCTAGTTCTATGCCCCTGACCCTGGTTTCGTGGAATGTTGCGGGCCTTGGTACCAGGGTATCCTCTGAAGAATGGGTAGGCTGGGTCGACACCCATGATATCCTGGTTTTCCAGGAGACATGGGCTGTGGACCCGATCTATCTCCCAGGGTTTGTGAATTTTTTCAAGGGGGCTATTCGTGGCACTAGGGGCCGCCCGTCTGGTGGCCTTTGTATCTGGGTTAAGCAATCCCTTGGGTATTCAATCAAGGAAATAGCTATTGATAGCCCTGACCTACTAATTATTTCCTTGCAACATGACAATGATCCTGTAGTCCTAATTGTTAACGTCTATAATAGAGGCCTCCCTGGGGGACGTGGCACCAATACCTTTTTACTATTAGACGGGTTTCTGGACACTATTGACATGTATACAAATGTTCTGATTGTGGGTGATCTAAACTGTTGTTTTGAACCTCTGCTCTCCACTCTAGACTCATTAACCTGGGAAGTAGACGCAATTTTAAATATTCCTTCCCTCGATCTCCCACCTATTAAGAGGTGGACAGAGTCAGCCACTCAGTGGATGGGACTATGTTTGGAGCGGGGATTCAGGGCCGCCAACGGGAGGACTGCCTCTGACAGGGGTGGAAAGATGACGTTCTCAGACGGCCGTCGTTGTAGCAGCAGAATTGATTATGCTCTAGTTAAAATCGAGTTCTGGTTCACTCTAAGTGATATGGCGATATTAGACCGCCCGGAGAGTGACCACAACCCGCTGGTTTTAAGTCTCTTACTCTGCTCAGCCCAGAGAGCCAAACCAACAGAATTAGTCACTGCGGAAGCCGTCTTAACTAATGACCAACGGCGGGTACGTTGGGACAAAGTTGCAATGGATGCTGAATTATTGTTCAGGATTAGCTCCATGGTATCCGGTGCTCTGGCGGACATTCAGTCCCTTCAGTACACCGAGGATGTGACTGGTAAAGCAACATGCATACATGATCATCTTTTCTCTGGCCTTAAATCCCTTTTTTTAAAACCTTGTAAGGCCAAGAAATCCATAGCTCCAAAACCATTGTCCTGGTACAATAAAACTTGTCGAGAATCTTTTAGCAAATTAAAATCTGCCATTGCTAATAAAGAACCAGATAATGTTAGATTGGCCAGGATAAATTATAAAAAGGCAAAGGCCAAGGCCAAACAGGAGTGGGATAACGATCACTGGAACAACCTCTTGGCTGCTAGTAAGCACCGGAACCTATCCCTCTTCTGGCATACTATTAAGTGGGGTAACAGCCAGAATAGTCAGGTCCCCTCTAATCATGTTCCCCCGGAAGCCTGGGTGACCCACTTTGAATCCCAATTTTCAGATCCCACAGTTGTCGAGGGGCCTGCCCCAGTTATAACGGGGGACCCTTTCCTCCCCATAACTTTAACTTTTGACTGCGCTGAGGTCAAACAGGCTTTGAGCAAGGTTTCAAGTGGCAAGGCGCCGGGCATGGACTGCGTTCCCGCAGATCTCTTTAAATCTGATACAGTGAACTGGGTGCCCTACATCGCACACTTTGCCAATGCCGTAGCCAGAGGGGCAGATATTCCCGATTCTTGGGGGGGGGCCGAGATTCTCCCCATTTTTAAAAAAGGTGACCGTTCACGCCCGGGGAACTACCGCCCAATTAGTCTTATTGACTCGGTCCAGAAAATTATCGCCAGAATGATCTTGGCACGAATCCAAGCTTGGATTGAGCAGGAGGATATCATCTCTCCTCTCCAAGCCGGTTTTAGACCGTGTACTAGTACCATCGATCAGGCATTCAAATTCCAACTGATTGTCTGGAAAACGGTCTATTTGTGTGGCGGTACTTTATATGCTGCCTTTGTAGATCTTCGGTCAGCATTTGACCTAGTCAATAGAACTAAACTTTGGAGCGTACTGGCGGAGCTTGGGCTTCCCCCAGCCCTTTTGAATATCATCATTAGGCTCCATGACAACAACTACGCACAAGTCCGCTGGGGAAAACAGGGCCAGGTTACTGGACGGTTCAGGGTCAATCGGGGTGTCAGGCAGGGGTGTGTACTTGCTCCCACATTGTTTTTATTGTTCATTAACAGTGTTGTTAAGTACTACTCCAATACATCGACGGACGCTCCCACGCTTGGAGGTATTAAAATCCCACTCCTTATGTTCGCTGATGACACCCTACTTCTCTCTCAGACTCTATCTGGACTACAGGCGGCACTTAATGTTTTTACACATTTTTGTTCCGATTTTGACCTGGCGGTCAACGTGTCCAAAACCAAGTATATGGTTTTTAATAAAGGGAGAGGCATAAAGGGACATGTTTTTATGGACAAAGCTCTGCTTGAGCGTACACACGTTATGACCTATCTAGGGGTAGTTTTCGAAAATAAGCTGGACTGGAGGCCGCAAATTGATGTTTTATCTCTAAAATTTGCCCAGCTTTCTGGTTGCCTAGTTAAAGAACATAAGCAATCAAAGTCGAGAATGATGGGCCCCCCCATTAAAATTTTTAATGCGTGGATAAACTCTGCAATCCTCTATGGTGCTGAGCTCTGGGGCTTTGCAGATCTTTCTCCTTTGGTAAAGGCACAATATAAATTTTTTAGATTACTCACGGGCCTTCCATGTTCTACTCCAGTTAAACCTCTCCTGCTGGATCTGGGCTGTCATTCGTTTGATGACATTGCGAGGTTTAAGCCACTGGCCTTCTGGAGGCGTTTATGGACTGTCCCTGAGCTGGCCCTCTATGCAAAGGCCTTCCTTGATGTACGCTCTATTCTAGGGGCTGGCAACATACCATGGTTCAAACAGACCAGGCAGCTCCTGGAATCTATGGGATTGGGCAACTTATGGACCGACCCGGTTAATAACCCCTTTCCCTCTAAGAAAGACTTCAAGAGTCTCTACTGGTCTATGGTGCAGCAGAAACATATTAATTCAGTTACTGCAGAGTCCTTGACGGGAAGGTTCCTGGTCCAAAAAAGAACTCCATTCCTCGAGGCATACTGGGATACCATCACTAGACCTTGTGACAGAAAACTTTATCATCAATTCAGGGTAGGCACACTTCAGACTAACCTTTTCACTAAAAAGTGGAAGGGTATGTCTAATGACTCATGTAAAAGTTGCCCTGACTGCATTGATTCTGTTGGTCATATTTTCTTTGCATGTCCTGCCTATGCTGCACCCCGAGCAAAATGGCTCAAGCCCTTATGTCGAACATTGGGCACTAGGCAAGGGTCAGAAGCCCTAGAAATGTTGAGATTTGAGCCCAGTGAATATGTTGCTATTGCTGTTGCTAAGTTCTTGGCTTGGGTTTGGTTTATTAGAAACAAGAGGCATTAAGACATTGACCCATTTTTAAACATTTTGATTATGTTTCCTTTTAAAATCGTGTTTTTTAAAAAATTTGTATCTTTTGAAAATATGTACTTTTATCTTTTAATGCTTTGTAAATGTCTTTTATGATGAAATGCATCGACAATAAAGACTAATGAAATGGAGTAAAATTCACTATTTAAATGAGGTTTCTCCAGTCAGAGCAGCTTTTAAACTGCCTTAGGCTCCAGTAAATGCACATATGTAAGCATAGAATGAATAGCTGACATCTATACTGCTAGACAAGCACTCGGCACACTGCTTACAAATATAAATATGTGCAAAAACTGGCAGAAGTTATTAAGCTTACCTCTGAATTGCTGGGTGACTAGGAATGGAGTGGGTTTGCTGTTCAGCTTTCCGTCTCCAGGGTCACTTTGACTTGGGTGAACCGCATGAAAACCTTGCATACAAGATGGAACAGCTGCATAGGTTAAAGGCCGAGTCCTACATTTAGAAGCAGGGCTCAGCGCCACATGAGTTTTGACATTTCGACACTTGAAAGACGAAATGGCAGGACAGGGAAAGAAAGAGGTTTTGCTTACCCTTTTTTTTTTGGCAAAAGCAAGTTTTTGTGCACTCATTGAAAATACTATAATGGTATATGTGACCTCTCTTTAAAAGACAATGGCCCTGCCATATATATAGCACTAATGCTGTTAGGGCTGAATTCAGGAAGCAATGGGATTTAGTTTGAATTCATACGGCCTCATGTTACACCACTACATTTGCTAAGGGAATATGTTCTTTAGCTATCTCAATGTGCTATTTAGCTCCTCAGAGTTTATTTATGCCCAGTTGCTACAAATTGGGGTTGATAGTGTTGACAGAATGAAACCTGTTACAGGTTTCCTACTGTCAAAAATGGGGGAGGAGGCTAGCTCCTCTACAAATTAAGGGTAGGCAAATTTATGTGTTCTCTCTCTTTTTCTCAAATTTCTTTTGAGCCTGTCTAAACTGTCTGTGAAAGAGCCATGAGACATTTAATTGGCTATTCAGTAATACTGTTTTAAACATTATTAGCATTAATAAAATGAATAAATATATTTGCTATGTTACTACCCATCCTGTCTGATGAAATTATGAAAGGATGAGTAGTCTAGACTGCTGTTTCCTTATTTGATCTTTAAGGGGAACTAGCTGTGGGTAGTTTTTGTTCTAAAATTCTCAGGTGATAACACCACTATTGTTTGTTATTCTCATGCTACATACAGTTTTGCAAGGGCATTGCTAGTTTTTATTAGCTAGTCTGTGTAAATAAACTGACAGTCCTTACTAGAGCTGATGTTGCATAGTTTGGATTGTGAAAAAGTAGAATGCAGGGAAGATGCCCATGTGATCCTTAGCAAACATTTTTGAGGAAAATATTGTTTTATAGGAGTCTGTTAGTCACAAGATGTTCCGCTGGAGAACATGTACCCATTATGTTGAAGTTTTTAGTTCTTTATGTAATAGGAATCCTTGTTAAATTGGCAGTGTTAGATTTTCCTGTTGCTCCTATAACACGAGGGCATGGTCCTAAGCATACAATGTAGGTGCTTTGATTAAGAGAAATCATTTTAGAAGTGTCTGCAGTCCTGTACAAGTAATGCAAAGTCTATGAGTAAAGTGTATGACATTTCCTTTTTTCTTGAGGGTCTTTAGATGATTAAGATAGGAATATACAGATGTAAGGATTTGGAGTATGTTTGTATTGTTTTTCTCTTTTCCTCAGAATTTGGTAAATGAACACAGACTTCCTTGGCTGCTTGGGATTGGGTGACGTTTTACTCTTGTCAGTTCACCAAAGAGTTCCTTTTATACTTGTCAATAGGTCCAGGCTGTTGTTTTTTTTTTTACTCTCACATAGATGAAAGTGGTCCTTGGGTGCCTTGCTAATATATGGGGCGTCCCTAGACTAGGAAGTATTCTGAGACTATCCTCTCTGTTGATAGATTATTTCTGTGCCTTGTCTAAAGACCTTTTGTTCTGTCCACCAATAGATATTTGCTGCTTTACAACCATTGCCAGAGGGGCGCGGACATCAGATCCAGCTTGAGGAGTCAGCACCAGTCCAGCTTGAAGTCAAAGTGAAGGTAACCAGCACAGGCATTGCTGGCAACCAGGACCTCAGTGAAGGTTGAAGGCCGGAAGCACTGGGATGTGAAGTGTGTACCCCTGCCACTGTCTTGGGCGAAAGACAGGGTCACAAATCAGAAAGGAGAAATCGTGGATCAAGTTTTTGATGCCCAGCCGAGAGTCACAGACCAACCAGGAAGGCGAGAAAGTTTTTGCTTGAGGTAACCCCCTTTGAAACAAGGGTTGCTTCAGAGATCCTAGCATCAGGCCTCTGAATCCTGGTCCCAAAGTGGCTGTAAAGTTTTCACCTTTGTTGGTCAAGAGATACCTGGGCACGCTGAATGCAATCTATGGCCCCAACGAAAGAGCAGTGTGCCAGCAGAGCAATACAGGAGTTAGGGAAGGACTTAAGTTCAGGGTACAGGTGCTGTGTCTCTGGTGCCTGTTAGATTGAAATGAAGAAAACTGTTGCACTGCCTGAGACACTGGACAGGATCGCTGAGAGCATTTGCCCTGGTGGGTGATTGCCCTATCCTGAAAGAAGAAACTTTTCCCTTGAAACTAGGCCATGATTCCTGAGTTGCGAGTTGTGCAGCTCCACCGTGGGAACAACAAGAGCCTGCCTGTGAGGCTCAAACGGACACAGGGAGAAGACTCCCCTCTGGTTGGTTGTACAGCGGCTTTAATTTCCCAAGGACTTCTTTTTCTTTTTCTGTTGGAAATGTACCCCATTGGTCGTCCCATTTTTGAGGAGGAGCAGCCCTTTGCAGCTCTTTGTCCTAATCCTCATGGTCCTGTGTAGTCCTCCTGGTCCTCTGGATCCAGGATCATTTTTGTAATAATATGTCTGACTGCTTTCATAATTGTATTAGGAATAATGTTTATTCTGCGAGAGAAAAAGTTCATCTAAGCAGTTGAAAAATGGTTACTTTACCCTTACCTTGATTGATATTCTAGCCCTCATAAAGGAAACACTGGAAAAGTCTAGCGAAAATGTTTGTATTAGATATGTACTGTTAGCTATTTTGATATTGAAATGGATGGTAACTGAAATGCATAGGAGCCTTGAAAATGTTTTTACTGGATGGTTCTAGGATTTGCTTAGGACTAGAAAGCTAATAGTTCTGTTTCTGATAATAGTAATTACTCTCTCCTGCTATCTGTATGACCCAATTCTCTGTTCCCTTTGTACTCCTGCTTATACCTTATACATACCCGCTTAACAATATTTAGAATGAGAAATGCCCACCTAGCAATGAATTAGGATATTGATGAATTTATGAAAAAAAAATAATAATTAAAAATTAATATGCATATTTTTCGTTTTCCTACTGGATAATGGGAGATGTCTTCAGCTAATGCTAAAAGGGTCGTCTGTTGTAAATTGGCGGCGATTGGATTAGCATTAGCGGAATCCATCTGGTATTTAGAGGCTATCTTGTCAATTTTGTGGAATCCATTTTGTATTTCTGGCAGCCATTTTGTCTGCCATGTGCTCACCAAGAGCTGTTTCCTTCTTCACTGTTGTTTACCCTTGTGCTCTGTTTAAAGGACTGGCTATACTTAGACTCTGCTACTCTGCACATGCGCAGGAAAATCTAACTGTCCATGCATCTGTTTTTAGTCTGTAGCTGTCAGGTTGTTTCTACCAGAGTCAGCAACTGCTAGCTCCTCCTTTACTGTTGACTGTGCATTTCTGTATGACTATCTATGTGCATAACTCTTCTCATGTATACTTGTACCACCCTCTTTTTGAGCCCCTGTGTGGGTATAAAAGACCCATGGTTCTTCTACTCTGTGTGCTACATTCATTCAGCACCACAGGGTGCTGTGTGAATGTGGTTCCACTTCATGAAGGTTTATTAAACTTTGTATTTTCTATTCCAGTTTCTGTGCCAACTTCTTCATACTAGTCTGAGGACTCTGTGCAGAGAAGGACGAACCCCTTGCACTGGTAGGCCAAGCTGAGGTCTCCTTTCAACAGTCTGATTCTATCATCTTCTTCTTTCCACATCTACACTTACAACATTATTTATCATTATTATTAATAATATCACCGCAGCTATTGAAAATTTCAGTATTTCAGTATCAATCATTAAAAACCCACCAGTGGTATCTGTTGATAACCGATCAACCACTGTAGACAATTTTTGAATTGTATGCAAATTTTGAACGACTTCAGCTGAAGGTATCAATACACCAAAATATTTCCTACTATTTCTGAAGTACTTGCTCTCTTTTTGCATATTAGTCCATGCTTTATTTCATAGATTTTATTGTTTCTATATACGTTATAGACTTTGGGAAATACAATTCCCAAAAAACAACTACCGTACCAATGAGCAGGCAACCTATAATAGGCACTTTTACCACACACATAATATACTTCTAAAAAAACAGGATCAGTGACTCCTTTCAATCCCTATCCGCCAGTTATTAAGAAAGTATGTTCACATTCGCTAGTACCAATGAAATAATTATTATAGTCAGTCTTTAGTCTAAGCATGCAAAGCTTTCCTTTATGATACCAATCCAGAGACATTGCATCGTAAGTCTCGCCCTTTTTAAAATTTCCCTCTCCAAAAGCCCATGGTGGTACATGTGATTTCTGTTAAGCAGCTTTTCTTTGACAATCCTGTATTCTATCTTCTACCATAATAATAAATTATTTTTCTTCAGCCCGTAAATTACATGTAAGGTTATTTCTATGGGCATATACTATGTCCAGAGTCTGGGTAATTTGAAAAAACTCTCCCATATATTCTGCCTCTCTACTACTATATACCTTATTCATATATTTTCTAATAGGAATTTCGGAAAATACCAGGTCTAGGTTTGAATAATAGAACTCCAACATCCCTTTTACATAGAAGAGACTGGTTAGTGCACTACATGACACACCATACGTTAAGGGTAAGTGATGGTAAGTTACACCCTCTGAGACAAACGAAAGTAATTGCATGCAGACATAGCAATCTTTCACATCCATTGTGTCTACATATTCATAAAGTAATTTTGTAAAGACGTTTAACGAGAAATCATTAATCGATTGATCCTGATGATCAATACTTTCATCTATTTGTTCTATATTAGTATTAGGTGTTTCTTTAGTCACAGAATTCACTCTTACACTTATTACATTATTAGTATTATTTTTGTTATTAGTTACCATTAGGACAGGCACAATGACAGTTAATATTAACCACATCAACATTAGTAATACAACACTACATAAGCAAGCTTTAATACACCTACGTTTTAGACTAGGTTTTTGATGTTCACTCACTGTAGCTTCTGCCATTTTATATACTGTATAAAAAAATATAAAAACTAGAAAAATATCAAAAATCTATGAAAAACTCTAATAAATTTCTAGGGACTCAATTAATGCACCAAGTAAGTGTATCCAAACACTCAAAACTTTCTTCTTTGCCCCCTCTTTTTTTTATTTTGTAAAATTTATTTTCAAATCTTCTTCAGATCTTTTTGATCTTTCTATTTATTTTGACTGAAATTGTTGCACCTTTTTCACAGTTCTTTTTAAGGCGTTTTCAGTTTGTTTTCATCAACTTATTCAGTACCATTGCCAGCTTCTCTCTTTATTTGATCAGTGCTTTCAATTTCTTTCAGTATCACGTGTGTCCATTCTGGGGCTGTATATCTCATGCTCGGAATTCTTACTCTTTTTGTTTTTCGCACTAATTCTTTTTCTGATTCTTCTTGTTCAGTTTGACTTGAAACTTCATTTATCTGGTTTGATTTTCTCTTTTCAAGAGTGTATTTCTGTCTTTTTACTCCACTTGGGCAATTGTCTCCTTTTCTCGCTCTCTTAGCTTGAATCTCTTGTTCACCTTCTTTTTCTGGTTCACAAGTTCTTTATTCAGCCCTTTTCTTTGTTGTGCTTGCTCTTGGTTTTCAGGAACTTTATCTTTTTCTTGCTCAACAGCAGTCTTTCGAGACCCAGTAGCTGGTGCCAACTTTACTTGGCTTGTGCTTGGTTGATCATCATCCACAGGCTCATCATAATCTGTCACTCTAGATTCTTTAGCTTCACAACCTCTAGCTTCTGGCTTCTTGTTTTTCATGACCAGTTGCTGTTCCCCTTCTTCAAGTGGACTTGGAACTCTTCTTGTATGACTTTTCCCACCTGATGAGACACAGAACGCACCAGAGCAGCCAATCATTTGCAATAATCAGACACTAGATCATCAGAGATAATAATACGTTTGTTTGCTGGTACATTCGCTCATTGATCTTCCCTTTAGAACTCCATGAGGACTCATTCCAGCCTTTTTTATCAGGAATGCTTCTAAGACTCATCAATACCAGGGGTAAAGCGTCAGTCCATTTCAGTGGTGTGGATGTACACACCTTTCCCAATCTAGATTTCATAGTGCCATTGATTTGTTCCACTATTCCAGAAGCCTGTGGTCGATAGGCATAATGCAGCTTTTGCTCAGTTTGTAATGCTGCACAAATCATCCAAATTATCTCATTATTGAAATGAGATCGCCTATCTGTTTCTAAAGTGAATGGAAATCCGTAACTTGGTATTAATTCTCTGAGAAGCAATTTTGCAATAGTAAGGCTATCATTTCTTCTTGTGGGATGAGCCTCTACTCAATCAGAAAACAAATAAACAACTAACACATAATTTAGTCCATTACATGGGGGTAATTCGATAAAAATCAAGTTGGAGCCTTGTAAATGGTCCTGCTGTTTTTCCAATTCGTCCCCAACTAACAACTGTCTTTCTACCTGGATTCTGCTGCTAACAAGTGACACATCTTTTGCACAGGCTCTCTGCAATGACCCTGAATTTAGGGTTATACCATGAGTGCTTGAAGAGCCTAATCATTGCATCTGTTCCAACATGTGCAATTCCATGGGATACCCTTGCCATCTGAGAAAGTAAACAATCTGGCATGACTGGTCTATCATCTATGTACACCCATACCTCATCTTCTGATCTCCTCTTACAACCCGATTTTACCCAAAGTTCTTTTTCTTCATCACCTGCCTCTTCCTGCAACTGCCTAATTTCATCCCAAGTTTCAAAAGAGGAAAACATCAAATGACAATTGGTATTTTTCTTTTTCACCCCTCTGTTGATGGCAATTGAATTTTATGCACAGAAATGCGCTACTTGATCATCATATCTGTTGCCATTCATCACATAATCATTTCCTGACTTATGTGCAGAACATTTTACCACTGCAATCTTTTTGGGTAATTGCAAGGCATTCAAAACATCTTTCATATTTTTGCCATTTTTAATCGGAGAACCTGAAGTTTTCAGACATCCCCTTTGCATCCATAGCAGTCAGCTCAGCAATTTGTGCAGATTTTACCCCATTTAGACAGGATGCTTCTAGAACTGCAGCTACTGTACATAGTGCAAAGGCAGAACTCAATACACCTCTCTCATTTCTCAGCCGTGATCCATCAACAAACATCAAACTATCTGACTCTTCTGAAGGAATATCCTTGATGACCGGCCTTGGTGTCGTACACAACTCTGTCACATTCAAACAATCATAATCTGCTTCAACTTTCACTTCCTCACAAAATGGACTAGGCAACATGGTAGCTGAGTTTATCATCTTACATCTCACCACTGTCACATTTTCAGCACCTAATATTACTCTTTCCTACCTAGTCAGCCGACTATAGGTCATAAGCTGACTACGTGTTTTTGTCAAAAGAATGTCAACTGAATGTGGTACATACTTTGACTTGATGTCCCATCACAATTGATTCACTTTGTTCCAGACTCACACAAGTTACAGCCACTGCTTTCAAACAACCTGGTAATGCTGCAGCCACTGATTTCAAAGTAGCAGAAAAATATGCCACTGCACGTCGTGCTATTCCATGTTTTTGGGTCAAAACTGATAATGCACACCCATCTCTCTCACAGCAATACAATGCAAAATCCTTTCTATAATCTGGCATTGTAAACAAAAGGGTATGCAGTTCCTAAGGTTAGCGCAGTGTGTGTTAGAATCACTCCAGGTACCAGGGTGATGCTGTGAAAATGATGGAATGGATAGGAGTGGATAGTACTCCTTCTGGAAAAGAAGACCCTCACACACCCAACAAGCGGGTGTCTTGCTTCATCACCGGGTCTTTGCTCCTTATCGGGCCGGCGGTGCAATGCCCGATCAGGCACCCAATGGGGCCTTCCTATCGGAGATCTTTATTTCCAACGCCGATGAGTGAGGTGTGTGGGGGGGAAGGTTAGTTATAATAAATGGTGTAGGTGCAAGTGAGGTGAAAGGTAAGTGTACTAAAACAGGGGTAGGTGATCCACTTCAAACAATTTTAATAAAGCATGGTCACCACCCTGATTAAAATCAAATAATCCGCACATCTCTCACCATTAGGTATGTGAGTAAACGTGCTAAGGGGATAGAGAGGTCGACATGTTTCTTGCCTTGTATTATATTAAATGGCAATTCTTCAGGACCAATAAACAAACATATACGGCTACCTGCACCTTTTTGGTGGTGGCCACAACCTCTAAGAGGTATCAGTGGTGGATACACATACAGCACCCTAAAAACGTGTGGTACCGTGAGTAACAAGAACACACAACCTGTGGAAGAAACAGAAAGTTACAAATAAAAGCATTGTCATAAAAAACAATCCGAGGCATCAGGTTAACTTAAGACAATAAGTGATGTCAGAATTAAAACCGTGGCATGCGTCGATTGTGAGCAAATGTTTGTAGGACTTATTCAAGGCTATCAGCAGTAAATTAATTATAGACCACCTCAAAGACCAACCCAAGCGAGGTTGCGTCAAATTATCGAGCGTAGTATCGCATCAACTCACCCTCTTAGGCTGTGAAGAATATGAGGCCAGGGTAGGAAGGCACTAAATTTTAGTGTCCTAAAGGGAGGAGAGTAGATAAAAAACAAACAACAGATAGGTGAGAAAAATATATCAAGTACAACCTTTGTGAGTTGTAGAGACCTATGTAGCTGGGGGCCTCATGATATAGTAGGGCATGAAGAAATTCAATCTGTAACTCAGCCCCATGGGGGCAAAAAGTGGCTTGAATGGTAAAAAACGCATAATCAAGGGAGTAAATATGCGTGTATCTAGGACGATACAGTAATTGACACAACGCTCGCATAAACCAGTCATCCTGCACGTCAGCACATTCAAATGGCAAGAACAAATGCATGCGATCAGGTCTTTACGTAGGTCAATGAGGCATGAAGATAACAAAAGACCTAACGCAATTACCTTACGTGTCCGATCAGTCTCTCCTGATCAGAGCTCTGTCAATTATAACTTGGTAATGCGAGAACATCCTGATGGTGGGAGAACCAACTAATTAAATACTCACGATTCCGTTATGGAGGAGTTACCGTGTACCTAAGACCTCGCCGGCCGCTCAAGTCTGGTGGTTGTCCGCTCGACTCGCTCCTAGTAATGAGAGCAGGTCAGCGTTCAGCGCGAGTGCGTGGGAGGCGGTAGCATCCGGTGGAGGGAGGCGTGTCCACGTATCAACCACTAGGCCGCTAACCTCAATGGGTGTCAGTCGGAAGGGGATGCATAGTGGTTGTTATGGAAACTCGTACTGACCTTTGAGAAGGCAGTCTTAAAGGATCTGAATATGGATACCAATAAAGTGCCCTTCCAGAACTTGTCCACTAGTGAGTAGTTGGCTATAAGAGACCTGGCAAATGACAACTCTATCGTAATAAAACAAGCAGATAAGGGTGGGGCTACTGTCATAATGTCTTCAGTTGACTACGATATTGAATGTCGTAGACAACTTAATAACACAAGATATTACACGCCCATCAAGGAAGATCCCACCCCACAGCTGACCAGGACTATAGGCTCTATGGTCTCTATGGCTGAGTTAGAAGGTTGGATCTCTAAGAAAGAAGCAAATTTCCTTATAGCTAAGGAACCAGTGATCCCCTTCTTCTACTGTCTTCCTAAAATTCACAAAGGGACATCCCCAATACCCGGACGACCCATTGTGTCAGGTATAGGATCCATTCTGGAACCATTATCGCAGTTTGTTGACCACTTCATCCAGCCCTTGGTCAGAGCTACCCCTTCGTACATTCAAGATACCTCTGACGTTCTCCGTCTCCTGGAGGGTATTCAACACCCACAGGAGATAAACCTCTTGCTGACATTGGATGTTGAGGCGTTATATACTAACATACCCCAACAAGCCACCCTCCAAGTCATCGAGGATGCACTGAGTAGCTGTCAGCGTATTTCTACTACACCTGTACCATTCATAATGGAATGCGCTAGCCTTGCCTTGACTCAAAACTTCTTTGAGTATAACACACAACTGTACCATCAAACCCAAGGAACTTCCATGGGCAGTACATTCGCGCCGAGTCTAGCATGTATGTACATGTCAGCCTTCGAAACCAGGGCAATCCATCATCCCACCAACCCCTACTCGGCGAATGTACTGCTCTGGAAGAGATTCATTGACGACATCCTGATCGTGTGGAAAGGAGACTACACGAAATGTACAGAATTTTGTACTTGGATCAATACATTAAATCCCTATTTGAGATTTACCCATACCATCTCTGACACAGAAGTTCCCTTCCTGGATTTACTTATCCGACTTGAAGGAGACAAGATCTCTACGAGTCTGTACCGTAAACCTACAGATAGGAATAGCCTCCTCTTATTCAGCAGTTATCATCCAAAGTCGTTGAGGGTAAATCTGCCTTTTGGACAATTTCTGCGTATCAGAAGGAATTGCAGTTCTGTGGCAGACTACCAGAAAGAGTCTGCGACTCGTATGAATGATTTGATCAAGCGAGACAATCCTACACAAGTTGTGTCACGAGCTCGCAAACGAGCAAGAAATAACAACAGAGAGAGTCTGTTAGATGTCAACATTAAGGAACCTGATCGATCCTTAACTTGTGTCACCACTTTCACCCCTGACTCTAATAGGATTAAGGCCATCATCAAAAAACACTGGGGTATTCTCAACACTGGAGATCTGGATTTGGAAACCCCCAGGTTCGCATTCAAGCGCACTAGTAATCTGAAGGACTTACTAATACATACCAGACCCAAGAAATCAACCATTAGGTCTCAAAGAATGTTGTGGGACTTGCCTCCAGTTAAGGGTCATTACCCCTGTGGGTCGTGCTCTATGTGTCCCCAGACATGCATCAGTAAAGAATTGACATTCCCTAATGGCGTGACCTGGAATATTTACAGACATACCAATTGCAACTCAACAAATTGCATTTATATGATGACTTGCCCATGTGGGTTACCATATATAGGCATGACTACACGTGCAGTTAAGACCCGCATGCTGGAACATAAAAGTAGTTTCAGATGCGCTAAAACAAACACCAAAATGATGACCCATTACCACTTGGAACGACATGCTCCCACCTCATTCCAATGGGTGGTTTTAGAATCCCACCCCCACATGTCGAAAAAAGCCCTCTTTAGACTCGAACAACGTTTGGTCCTAAGATTGGCTGCTTACGAAACTGGCCTCAACAAGGATATTCCGTGGAGCATGCTTACTTGATTTAGGCGACTGTCTCCTATAACTCTCATTATTTTATGAGCTTGAACCCCGCATTAATAGGCAGACTTGCTGAGGTTGTTTTAGCGCACCTCACAATAATTGCTGGCTCATGGTAATATTGATGCTATCTATTGCACCATGGGAGTCCTCCACTGAGTCGTTTGCCTCAATATTACTATATTGCTGGTTTCTTTACCTTCACTCGAGCGACAGGGTTGACCTCCCCGCGCACGAATCTCCATAATTACCATATATGCACCCCCTCCCGATTGACACCAATTGAGGTCTGTGTCCCATTGGCTCTTTCGTGAACACGTCTATTTTACCAGGGGATCCCGTGATTGAGCCGTTTGCTACAATATTATTTTGCCGGTAATTTGACCTTTACTCGAGCGACAGGGATCATCCCTCCGCGCACGAGTTTCCATAACAACCACTATGCATCCCCTTCCGACTGACACCCATTGAGGTTAGCGGCCTAGTGGTTGATACGTGGACACGCCTCCCTCCACCGGATGCTACCGCCTCCCACGCTCTCGCGCTGAACGCCGACCTGCTCTCATTACTAGGAGCGAGTCGAGCGGACAACCACCAGACTTGAGCGGCCGGCGAGGTCTTAGGTACACGGTAACTCCTCCATAACGGAATCGTGAGTATTTAATTAGTTGGTTCTCCCACCATCAGGATGTTCTCGCATTACCAAGTTTTAATTGACAGAGCTCTGATCAGGAGAGACTGATCGGACACGTAAGGTAATTGCGTTAGTTCTTTTGTTATCTTCATGCCTCATTGACCTATGTAAAGACCTGATCGCATGCATTTGTTCTTGCCATTTGAATGTGCTGACGTGCAGGATGACTGGTTTATGCGAGCGTTGTGTCAATTACTGTATCGTCCTAGATACACGCATATTTACTCCCTTGATTATGCGTTTTTTACCATTCGAGCCACTTTTTGCCCCCGTGGGGCTGAGTTACATATTGAATTTCTTCATGCCCTACTATATCATGAGGCCCCCAGCTACATAGGTCTCTACAACTCACAAAGGTTGTACTTGATATATTTTTCTCACCTATCTGTTGTTTGTTTTTTATCTACTCTCCTCCCTTTAGGACACTAAAATTTAGTGCCTTCCTACCCTGGCCTCATATTCTTCACAGCCTAAGAGGGTGAGTTGATGCAATACTACGCTCGATAATTTGACGCAACCTCGCTTGGGTTGGTCTTTGAGGTGGTCTATAATTAATTTACTGCTGATAGCCTTGAATAAGTCCTACAAACATTTGCTCACAATCGACGCATGCCACGGTTTTAATTCTGACATCACTTATTGTCTTAAGTTAACCTGATGCCTCGGATTGGTTTTTATGACAATGCTTTTATTTGTAACTTTCTGTTTCTTCCACTGGTTGTGTGTTCTTGTTACTCACGGTACCACACGTTTTTAGGGTGCTGTACGTGTGTCCACCACTGATACCTCTTAGAGGTTGTGGCCACCACCAAAAAGGTGCAGGTAGCCGTATATGTTTGTTTATTGGTCCTGCAGAATTGCCATTTAATAAAATACAAGGCAAGAAACATGTCGACCTCTCTATCCCCTTAGCACGTTTACTCACATACCTAATGGTGAGAGATGTGCGGATTATTTGATTTTAATCAGGGTGGTGACCATGATTTATTAAAATTGTTTGAAGTGGATCACCTACCCCTGTTTTAGTACACTTACCTTTCACCTCACTTGCACCTACACCATTTATTATAACTAACCTTCCCCCCCACACACCTCACTCATCGGCGTTGGAAATAAAGATCTCCGATAGGAAGGCCCCATTGGGTGCCTGATCGGGCATTGCACCGCCGGCCCGATAAGGAGCAAAGACCCGGTGATGAAGCAAGACACCCGCTTGTTGGGTGTGTGAGGGTCTTCTTTTCCAGAAGGAGTACTATCCACTCCTATCCATTCCATCATTTTCACAGCATCACCCTGGTACCTGGAGTGATTCTAACACACACTGCGCTAACCTTAGGAACTGCATACCCTTTTGTTTACACTGATTGATGGGCATGTATGCTGGACCTACAATAATAATAAGCTAGTTTATTATTGTTAAGCCCCCCCCTTTCCCCCTATTTGTTTGAGATATAATCTGGCATTCACAATGTAGGTGCTCGACAAAGACTATCTCCTAACTCAACAAAAGCCTTCATACTTTCTTCATCCAATTCAATTGGATCAGTCACATCTTTGTGTGTCAACCTCTGTAGAGGTTTTGCAATCAGTGAAAAACCACTGATCCACTCTCTACAGTAACCAACCATTCACAAGAACCTTCACACTTCTTTTGGAGTCTTAGGGGGACTCATTTGTTGAATCACACTGATCCTTTCTGGTGTCACTTACCTGACTCCCTTCTCTGTTTTGTGTCCCAAATATTGAACATCCTGTTTACAAAATTGTAATTTTGCTGGTGATACTTTATGCCCACCTTCTGCCAAATGATTCAGTGAGGCAATTGTATCTGTTACACATGCCTCTTGAGTTTTTGATGCCACTAGTAGGTCATCAATATACTGAAGCAAAACTGAATTTTCCTGGCATGACCATAGTCTCAAAACATTTTTTCAGGATCTGATTAAAAATCAAAGGACTCTCTGTGTACCCTTGAGGAACTCGGCACCATGCCAAAACACGATCTCCGAACCGGAAAGCAAATAAATACTGGCTAACCGGATGTAAAGGAATCGAGAAAAATGCTTGACACTGATCAATCACTGTGTACCATTCTACATCACAGGGAATTTGATAAAGGATTACTGCTGGATTTGGTACTATTGGACAACAGGGTACCACTATTTTATTAATTTTCCGTAAATCCTGTACTATTCTATATTTTCCACTTGACTTTTTAATTCAAATAATAGGCGAATTACAAGGACTGCTCAGTATCTCTCTCAGAATGCCCTGCTCAATTATTTGATCAATCACAGGAGTAACTCCTGCCGCTTATTCAGGACTCACCTTGTACTGAAGTGTGTTCAGGTATGTCGCACCAGGTTTCACTGTTACCTGAATAGGATCCACACCATCATCAGAACAATATATTTTCCTGTAAAGTCCCATACATCAGACCTTAATTAATTTTTCAGTTCTGCAGGCAAGTCTTCTTCAGTGAGAAGTGAAAACAACTCATCCACTTCTATCCCTTGCTTCGCTAACATCAACTTAAACGTGACATCCTCATCTGGTGTTTGGAAAGCAATACCATCAGGCATAAAATAGATGGTGCAGTTCATCTTACAGAGCATATCTGTCCCTAAAAGATTCAGCGGACTCGTATCACATACCACGAACCGATGCATGTCTCTGAATCTTCCAATATGAACTTCTGTTAGCTGTGTGGTTGGGATTTTAATATGCTTATTTGAGACTCCTACAACTTGGATAGTTTCTCCCGAGAGGGGTTGTTTAGGGATTTCTGCTGCTCTCACAGTAGAACGAGTAGTACCAGTATCCACTAGGAATGTAATATCATTACCTTCAACTCTTCCATCAACAAATGAACCTGACTGATCTACCTCTAAAGTTGCGCCAAGCACGCACTCACCCTCCCCCTGCAGGCACCGTCATTGAGATGAGTCTGAATCACTCTCATTGCATTGCAACAAGTATTGCAAAACCATTTGCACATTTTGATTCTTACCAACTTGCGCACTTGCGTTAAATCCAGTGTTTGCACTGTGCCTCTATATCTTGAGCATTCACATTTTCTGGCTAGGAGCTTGTGGCACCTGTAACTGTTGAGTAACTACCTGCTGCTGCTGTTGCTGATGTTGATTCACAACCACCTCATTCTGCATCTGTGGATTTGAATTTTGATTCACCCCATTATTCTTCTGAACAGATCTACACTCGTTTTTCCAATATCCAAATTTTCTGCACGCATGACAAGGATATTTCTTTTTCAAATCATCTCTATTCATTTTACCTCTACCTCTGCCACCACCAGATACCTGACCATTATGATTCTGACCTTTCATCTGATAATCTGCTTGAGAACCACTGTTTGCTTCTTGCTGTTCTGCTACCTTCACTTGTGCCCACATACTTTTCTCTTTTAACTTTTTATGTCTTGACTCAATATTATTACTACAATATTCCACATATCTCAGAATCTCATCAATTGTTTTGCTCTGCCAACAAATCAAATGTTGCTGAATCATGTTACTAATTTCTGGTTTCAAGCCAAACAGAAAATGATATGCAAAATGTCCCATATCTTTATCTCCAATATTCTCAAACTCACTGTACTGTTTGAACAACTGTAACAACCTTTCATAGTATGCATGTACCGAAACCTTTGGTTCTTGTGTCGTCCCGCCTATTTTAACCTAATCTGTTTCTTTTGGAGAAATTTTACTCTTCAGGTAAGTTATTACCTGATTGTACTATTCCATCACCTCATCAGAACGTGCACCTGTCTTTGGATCTCTTGGGTATTCTTCTTTAGGCCAATCAACAGTAATCTTACATTCAGTCCATAAATCAGCTGGAACAAAAATCTCAAACAAACCATCTAAATCCTTCAACAAACCTTCGAAACCTTCACAAACCTCTCTACTTGTTTCTACCATTCAACTGTTTTTTCCCTCACCCTCGGAAAGTCATTTGTAAAAGACAATATATCCTGTCTTGTCCAATGTACGTGAACATATTCACCACCTGGAACTTCTCTCATCGGACACACCCTTTCAGCTTGTTCTGTCTCTCTCAATGGAAATAAAGAAGAATTTTTATCAGTATTAATTTTTTCTTTCTTTTTCGACCATCTACCTTTCCATCGTTCTACATCTCCCCATTTCTCCAAGATGTTCATTAACTCTTTTATTCGCAATCTTTTACCAGACGCATTTAAACTCTCCAAATCCTTATCAGTAAAATCATCCATTCTATACATTTTCTGTAACACCTTTGATTTTTCTATATCTATCCCATATTCCCAAGCAGCTTCGGTTAATTTCTCATGAAGATTTCTTGCAATCCAACTAATATTTTTACACAAAAATAACAACGCCTCATCCCAGAAAGTAATGAATCAGTCTGGACTTATTGTACCAGTGATCATTTCTTACAAATACACAATCAATTTGCTCACATATATACTCTGTGATTGAGGTTTCCGCTTATCCACTCCCCTTATCCAATTGTCTAACTTATCTAGTGAAGGATCTATTGAACATCCTGAAGCTAGAATAACATTCTGTACTACTTTCCTCAGCTGTATTTGCAAACCTCTCTTTGGGATTTAAGTTATTAATTAATAAACTGGAAGATCAACAAATGAAGTATTTGTCCCAGTTTGTTCTGCCAGATCAGCTACCATTACAACCTCATTTCTAACACTATTCATTAGAACTTTCAATGCATGTACTCAATATATTCTGTTTATCTACATACAATGAAACTATAGGACCAATTGTTACCAGAACTGTCAATGTCAGGAACGCTCCGTCCCGGCTGCCGTCTACTCAAGGGGCAGCGTTTAAAAGTAGTTATATTTCTGCTACCGGATGGTAGCAGTGCTCCGCGTACTAGCCTTTCTAGCATTACCTTCCCGTCCGCATCTTCACCGCATTTACTTGCAGGTTCACAGCGGCTGCTGCTGCATTCATGAATGTCTGGCTCCTCGCCTCGTAGCTCACTGCGGTTTCTCCTCGAGCGTTGTGGGCCTGTGTAGGGGTCCTTCTGTCTCCTGTTTCTGGCCATCAGCTCAGCACCATTCTGGGGTCTTGTGACTTCAAACCGAGCAGCTCACACAATGTGGTAATGTGCTTTGTGTATTGAGTAAATGGCAGACGTCTGTTTGTGTGTTTAACCTGTGTGTTACCTTGCTCACGTATTGGGGGTGATTAATGAGCATCTGCATTTCCCTGATGGGGGGCAGAATGTTTTGGCATCATATGTAAGAAAAAATGAGGGCTCCCCTGATGTTAGAAGGCTTTACGAATATACTTTAACTCCTGAGATTGAGGAGTCTGTTGATGATTGTACGCTGATAGTTTCCGGAGCTGTCTGTATCTTGTATTCCAGCAGAGGCAAAGATACGAGATAGTGTAGCCCGCACTTTTTGCACATTTTTGATTACCTTTTCCAGACTGACTCCAGGCAGTTAGTCACTATCATTTTTGGGCTATTTTCCTTTCTTTTCTGCACCACATTACTGGTAAGCTGCCATCATATCATCTAATTACACTACTGGGCCCCGTGCTGTGATTAATTTCCATTCTTCTCTATTTAGGTAGTGTCGCATTAGAAGCCCTGGTTTTACAGTTGATGGACACAAGTGGAAGAGGGAAAGACAACAGGTAGCCATCTATGAATGTCTTATTTCATGACCATGCATGGGGATGTTATTAGTCTCAGTAACAGCTCCGAGTAGATCATTGATGGTACTTTTGTCCACAGGATTTCAACGTCTCCAGTGAAGAGTCGTTGCTGCCCAGGTCATGCCGAGGGGTTCTTCTCCAGTGGTTCTGCTGCCCAGGTTGAGTCGAGAGTCCTTCTGCTGTTGTCTTCTCCCCTTGTTTCCCCTCTCCCCCCTGGTCACTGGCTCGACTTTGATGTTGTTGGGCGGAATAGTGGTAGCGGGAAGTTGGGACCTGTGCAACAGTCTCCTGCCTCTCGTTCCCTGTACTATTCTACATTTTCCACTTGGCTTTTTAATTCAAATAATAGGCGAAATACAAGGACTGCTCAGTATCTCTCTCAAAATACCCTGCTCAATTAATTGATCAATCACAGGAGTAAATCCTGCCGTTAATTCAGGACTCATCTTGTACTGAAGTGTGTTCAGGTATGTCGCACCAGGTTTCACTGTAACCTGAATAGGATCCACACCATCATCAGACCAATTTATTTTCCTGTAAAGTCCCATACATCAGACCTTAATGAATTTTTCAGTTCTGCAGGCAAGTCTTCTTTAGTGAGAAGTGAAAACAACTCATCCACTTCCATCCCTTGCTTCGCTAGCATCATCTTAAACGCGACATCCTCATCTGGTGTTTGGAAAGCAATACCATCACGCGTACAATATATGATGCAGTTCATCTTACAGAGCATATCTCTCCATAAAAGACTCGTATCACATACCACTAACCGATGCATGTCTCTGAATCTTCCAATATGAACTTCTATTGGCTTTGTGATTGGGATTTTAATATGCTTATGTGAGACTCCTCCAACTTGGATAGTTTCTCCCGAGAGGGGTAGTTTAGGGATTTCTGCTACTCTCACAGTGGAAAGGGTTGTACCAGTATCCACTAGGAATATAATATCATTACCTTCAACTTTTCCATCAATAAACGAACCTGACTGATCTACCTCTAAAGTTGCGCCAAGCATGCACTCTTACTCCCCCTTCAGGCACCCTCACTGAGATGAGTCTGAATCACTCTTATTGCATTGCAACAAGTATTGCAAAACCAATTGCACATTTTGATTCTTACCAACTTGTGCACTTGCATGAAATCCAGTGTTTGCACTGTGCCTCTGTATCTTGAGCATTCACATATTTGGCTAGGAGCTTGTGGCACCTGTAACTGTTGAGTAACTACCTGCTGCTGCTGTTTCTGATGTTGATTTACAACCACCTCATTCTGCATCTGTGGATTCAAATTTTGATTCACCTCATTAGTCTTCTGAACAGATCTACACTCGTTTTTCCAATATCCAAATTTTCTGCACGCTGACAGAGATATTTCTTTTTCAAATCTTCTTTATTCATTTTACCTCTACCTCTGCCACCACCAGATACCTGACCATTATGATTCTGACCTTTCTTCTGATAATCTGCTTGAGAACTACTGTTTGCTTCTTGCTGTTCTGCTACCTTCACTTGTGCGCACATACTTTTCTCTTTTAACTTTTTATGTCTTGACTCAATATTATCACTACAATATTTCACATATCTCAGAATCTCATCAATTGTTTTGCTCTGCCAACAAATCAAATGTTGCTGAATCATGTTACTAATTTCTGGTTTCAAACCAAACACAAAATGATATGCAAAATGTCCCATATCTTTATCTCCAATATTCTCAAACCCACTGTGCTGTTTGAACAACTGTAACAACTTTTCATAGTATGCATGTACTGACTCCTTTGGTTCTAGTGTTGTCCTGCCTATTTTAACCCAATCTGTTTCTTTTGGAGAAATTTTACTCTTCAGGTATGTTATTACCTGATTGTACTTTTCCATCACCTCATCAGAACGTGCACCTTTCTTTGGATCTCTTGGGTATTGATCTTTAGGCCAACCAACAGTAATCTTACACTCAGTCGATAAATCAGCTGGAAGAAAGATCTCAAACAAACCATCTAAATCCTTCAACAAAACCTTCAAAACCTTCATAAACCTCTCTACTTGTTTCCACCATTCAACAGTTTTTTACCTAAGCCTCGGAAAGTCATTTGTAAAAGACAATATATCCTGTCTTGTCCAATGTACCTGAACATATCACCACCTGGAACTTCTCTCATCGGACACACCCTTTCAGCTTGTTCTGTCTCTCTCAATGGAAATAAAGACGCATTTTTATCAGTATTCATTTTTTTCTTTCTTTTTTTCAACCATCTACCTTTCCATCATTCTACATCTCCCCATTTCTTCAAGATGTTCATTAACTCTTTTATTCGCAGTCTTTTACCAGACGCATTTAAACTCTCCAAATCCTTATCAGTAAAATCCATTCTATACATTTTCTGTAACACCTTTGATTTTTCTATGTCTATCCCATATTCACAAGCAGCATCGGTTAATTTCTCATGAAGATTTCTTACACTCCAACTAATATATTTACACAAAAATAACAACTCCTCATCCCGATAAGTAATTAATCAGTCTGGACTTATTTTACCAATGATCATTTCTTCCAAATACACTCTCAATTTACTCACATCTATACTCTGTTATTGAGGTTTCCGCTTTTCCACTCCCCTTATCCAATTGTCTAACTCATCTAGCGAAGGACCTATTGAACTTCCTGAAGCTAGAATAACATTCTGTAGTATTTTCCTCAGCTCTATTTGCACACCTCTTTTTGGAATTTAAGTTATTAATTCACAAACTGGAATATCAACAAATAGAGTATTTGTCTCAATTTCTTCCGCCTGATCAGCTACTATTACTACCTCATTCCTAACACTATTCATTGGAACTTTGAATGCATGTACTCAATATATTCTGTTTAGCTACATACAATGGAACTATAGGACCAATTTTTACCGGTCATGTCAATGTCAGGAACGCTTCCTCCCGGCTGCCGTCTGCTGAAGGTGTGGAGCTTAAAAGGAGTTATATTTCTGCTACCAGAAGGGAGCAGTGCTCCGCGTGCTAACCTTTCTAGCATTCCCTTCCCGTCCGGATCTTCTTCGCGTTCACTTGCGGGTTCACAGCGGCTGCTGCTGCATCCACCAATGTCTGGCTCTTCGCCTCGTAGCGCACCGCGGTGACTCCTCGAGCCTTGTGGCCCCGTGTAGGGGTCCTTTAGTCTCCTGTTTCTGGCCATCAGCTCAGCACCATTCTGGGGTCTTGTGACTTTAGACCGAGCACCTTACACAATGTAGTAATGCGCTTTGTGTATTGAGTGAATGGCAGACGTCTGTTTGGGTGTTTAACCTGTGTGTTACCTTGCTTACGTATTGGGGGTGATTCATGAGCATCTGCATTTCCCTGATGGGGGGCATAATGTTCGGGCATCATATGTAAGAAATAGTGAGGGCTCTCCTGATGTAAGCGGGCTTTCTGAATATACTTTAACTCCTTAGATTAAGGAGTCTGTTGATGATTGTACGCTGAAAGTTTCCGGAGCTGTATGTATCTTGTATTCCAGCAGAGGCAAAGATACGAGATAGTGTAGCCCGCACTTTTTGCACATTTTTGATTACCTTTTCCAGACTGACTCCAGGCAGTTAGTCGCTATCATTTTTGGGCTATTTACCTTTCTTCTCTGCACCACATTACTGGTAAGCTTCCATCATATAATCTAATTTCACTACTGGGCCCCGTGCTGTGAGTAATTTCCACTCTGCTCCATTTAGGTAGTGTTGCATTAGAAGCCCTGGTTTTGCAGTTGATGGACACAAGTGGAAGAGGGGAAGACAACAGGTAGCTATCTATGAATTTTTTATTTCATGACCATGCATGGGGATGTTATTAGTCTCAGTAACAGATCCGAGCAGATCATTGATGGTACTTTTGTCAACAGGATTTCAACGTCTCCAGTGGCGAGTTGTTGCTGCCCAGGTCATGCCGAGGGGTTCTTCTTCAGTGGTTCTGCTGCCCAGGTAGAGTCGAGGGTCCTTCTGCTGTTGTCTTCTCCCCTTGTTTCCCCTCTCCCCCCTGGTCACTGGCTCTGCTTTGATGTAGTTTGGGCGGAATAGTGGTAGCGGGAACTTGGGACCTGTGCAACAGTCTCCTGCCTCCCATTTCCGTGGAAACCCCAGGTGAGCCTTGATAGTCAATGCTTCCGCATTGAGACTCAATTGATTAATTTTCTGAGTCAACTCCTCTCTTACTTTAGTCAACATCTCCATTTCTTTCCCTTGTACTACTGTAGTAACTAACGGAACTTGTGGAACCTGCGGAATCAATGCAGTTCCCATTAATGGTGTATTTGGAACTGTCTCACTTGAGTCTTCTTGATATGGTGGAGGTCTTTTAGTCAAAATGTCTTCTAACAATTCTTCATCAGATTAATCAATATTTAATTCTGATGTATCTCTATTTTTCTTTTTCTCTTTACATTTCCCTCCAATCGATTTTTAAGCGACTTAAACTGGATACAAACCCTACGTTACCACAGCTCTCCTCCATCTTTTCATTCTTTCTCCCCAATTTGCAAAAGGATATCTAGTCATTGTATTTCTTTATCTTCTCCCACCCCTGTACTTCTCTCCCTTGAACGCCTCATATTCCCATTCCTCAAGTGCTTCATACTGAGTAGGTCTAGGTTTTGGTTCTAAAGAATTCATTCGATCTCTCAGATTCTGGAGAATCCTTACATTAAATGTACCATGCTCTGGAAAAGCCAAAACACCCTCATCTTCTGTGTATTTCATCCAATTCTCTAACAAAGTACATGTATGGTAACCACATTCTAACATCATAAATGAAGAAGGCGTTCTTGGAGGTGGAATAAGAATTCCCACTCTAGACACTATTGGTTTGTCCTTTTTAAAGAAACCTTTTATCTTATTAATCAGCTTAGTTTTTTCAACTCTTTTACGCTAAAATTTAATTTGATAAATCAATAACAAACTCTTCATCCTTCTACAATTTCTACTTGTTAATGATCGTCCAATGCCAGCACGACTCACACCAACCAACCAATCAGATCACCACTACGTAAGCAATATCTCAACCAATACAAATACAGCTTACAACAGTCAACCAATCACTGCTCTCTACGCTCCCGCTATCTGACCAATGCCAGCGCTGCTTTTTCCAACATCAGTATTACTCCTTCTACTGACCCTCCCTTTACAAAATAATACCACAAGATATTTTCTAGGTTTTTCTTATCAAATTCTTGTTAATAATAACATAAAACATTGCTTCATTGTCTGTTCCACTAAAAAAAATCATTTTTTTCACTTAAAAATTAGATTTTTTCACTTCGAGTAAAACAATGACCAGCGCTATTCTACACCCAAACAAGCTACAGGAGGACTTGGTACTCCTCTAGGGATACTAGCCAAAAATCCAGAAGAGGACTTTCACGTAGAAAGAGGTCTTGGTACTCCTTTGGGGATGTAAGTCCAGAGTTTCTGAAGTGGACCCTTAACTATAATACACAAAAATCTACTCCCAAATGAATAGTCCATAATATAACATCTACAGCCTTTAGCTGTTCAGTATTACGACAACAGACACAGAACTTCTCTGGTGTGATAAATTATCCACACTCTTCTTCTGCCTACTTCAGGCTAAAGCATTATACCTGCATCTCAGGTAACTCCGTACCCAAATGTCTAGACAACATATAAAAAAAACACTTACACTTTAAGTTAGAAAACAAATAATCAATAATCAATCATTATTACCAAACAAATCAATAATAAACCGTCCTCTGCTACCAAAAACTGATCCAGCGCCAATCAGCGCCAATCAGGGATTGATAATCGATAACAATACATAGGCCCATACACATTCACCCGTCCGCTGAAAAGACGCTGGGATAAGTTTCAAAACTAATGAACACTCAAAATCAGTTGTTCATTATACAGGCTCGTATCTCACACTCTAAATACCTAACTGAGCCTGCATATTAACTTCTTTCGTCTGGTCGATGGACCTAAAGTTGAGAAGTTGATGGTAATAATAATAACTATCTATCTATCTATCTATCTATCTATCTATCTATCTATCTATCTATCTATCTATCTATCTATCTATCTATCTATCTATCTATCTATCTATCTATCTATCTATCTATCTATCTATCTATCTATCTATCTATCTATCATTTTCTGAATAACCACAAACTCGATGTAAAGTTAATACATTTTATCACCAAATAATGTAGTAAATATAAGCTCAACATGTACAGAAATCACAAAGAAAACAAAGCATTAATCACAGAGAGAGAACATTTATCAATGCAAGCAGTGCCAAACTCATATCAAAATGAACAAATGCATATGAAGGAGTGGATAGGTGGATAGGTGAAGAGACAAAAGTTTCAGAGACAAAAAGCATTTGCAAATTATTATGCAAAGTACTGATCCTTTAACTAATACTTACCTAAGGAATAATGAAATACCACGCCTTGGCCACAGGGATAGAAGGGGGTTTTCCGAGATATTTTCAAGGAACAAAGATTCAGGAGACTAGATACAGGGCAGGAACAGGAAACAAGTAGGCCTCAGCAGAACCGACGGACAGCGACAATCTCCCTATAAGCTTCTTCTCAACCACGCCTTCCCCACAACCGCTGAAACCACACCCACTAGGGCAGAGTTTTCTAAACTCTGTGTCGCGACACGGTACTGTGTCGCCTGACATGTGTGGTTGTATCGCGCGAATATGAAGTCTGCGGGCAGTTTAGTGCGCTCTAATCAAGCATGTACATCTTAAATTCTCGTGGAATTATTTTTAGCAGGACGTCTGCGCCTGTCAGTGACGCAGTACGTGGTACACAGAGGCAGGAGAGGCGTTAGTCGAGCGTGTGCATGCGGCCTTGTTCCCTTTGCAGCGTGCATTGATTGTTGAACGTGCAGTCCATGGAGCCGCCTCTGCTCCTCATCCCAGGCGCTCGGTACGGTGCACTTTTAATAGGAGAGGCAACCCGGAAACAAGGAGCACTGCCCGGAGGCTGCTGAGGGCAGCCGGGCTACGGCGCTGTCTGTTTGTGCCGTGGATCATGGAGATGCCCGGGCACTCCCGCCACCATGAGATCCAGGCCTGCCTGACTGACCTGCTGTAGGTGGGTAGGCCAATAAGTGGTGTGTAGGCATATACCAGTGACTATGCCGATGTGTAATGGTGGTTGGGCAGTCCTATATGATGTTGTGTGGATGGTCGTTTTATGGGGGATGTGTTATCTTTTAATGGTGGGCTTGTCAACATATATGGCTGACTGTGAGGACATTTAAGAGATGTTGGAGGTGTTGGCATATAAAGTAGTTAATGTTTGAATTTACACTGTGTCAAATGTTATATTACTCTGATGGTGAGAAGACTGGGTGCCAGTCATGACAGTTAAGGATCAATTAGTATGGTGGGGTTGGGCCCACAAGGTAAAGGTAGCACATTTCCTCATTAATTTTACGCCTTGTTAATTTTTATGGCAAAGGCACTGTTAATATGTTAGCCAGCCTTAACAGTACACCCATTCAACTTTAGTGCTTTTAGCGAATTTACAGGAGTTTTGTTGTGATGTGATATGTGTGGATATATGGTGGTGTGTGGAGTATATCATTGTTAGTTGTGTTGATACATGGTGTTCTTTGTGTGGCTGTATGAAGGGGGTGTTGGAGTAACTGCTGCTATCCATCTGCCTGTCTATCACTTCCCAACAATCCCTCTTTTAGTACTAAATCACCCTAAAGTGCCAATGTTTGGCCTGTCTTACTGCAGTCTGCATGCCCTCTTCCCAACTCTGCTAGCTTCCTGCCTCACCTCTCTGTGTCCCCACATCTCTGAAGCCCCTCCCTGTAGCCACACTGCCTGCAGCCCCTCTATGTGCTCCCACTTTCAATATATGAGCTTCCTATCTCCTCTACATCCCCTCTGTGTTTCACGACACCCTGTGGTCCGTATATACCATCCTGCCAGTCAGCCCCGGTGAGCCCTTCCCCTACATCCCATCTATGTGCCCCTCAAACCCATGCAGTCTCTATGTGTGGTTGTTGCCTTCTGTGGCCTGTGTGTCAATCTATCTGTGCCTCTCCACCCTTTGTAACCCCTCTGTGTGTCTCCCACCTCCTCAGTATTCATTTTTTCTACCTTACACCCTACTGAAGTTTGTATATGTGCCCCTTTCCTCACAGCAGTCTCTCTGTTGCATCTATCTCGCCCCTGCTGGCCCTCTGAGCCCTTCAGTGCCCCTCCACCCCAAAGCTCCTGTGTGTAACTGCCTAGCCCTAGCCCTAGCCTAGCCTGTTTAACTACCTGGCATGCCACCCTTTTGTATGTGCTCTGCCTCATCTCATCACTGCAACCCCTCTATGAGCTAACTGTAGTGTTTATGTGTGGCAAAGTTCTCCTGCAAGCCCTCAGTATGCCCCTGCCCCCACATGGGCCAATGCCCTGTTTCTGCTGTTCCTCTGTGTTACCACGACTCCTGGAACTCCAATATGACACTCATCATCCATTTCACCTTTCCGTGTCACTCTGCTTCACATGTCTGACACCAACCTTACCCCACCAGGTCCTTCATATATTGCTCTTCCATTCATTTCTAAAGCTGCACACTTGAAACACCCTGTTCAAATTACTTGTGTTCCATGGTAACCATCTTATGACTGCTCAATTACTTGTGCACTAAAGTAAGCCTTGCTTACTGAATGCTGGATTGAGATGTTTGTGAATATAACTGTAAAACTAGAGTTGTTCAGTTAGCCATCAAGATAGTGTAGCACTCTGATTGTTTGTACATTCTGAAAGTCACGTTTCAAGCAAGCTGTTTTTTTTGCTGTTAAGTAAATGCTTTGTTTATATTTCTGACTTTCAAAATTGGTTGAGATTCCAGCTCTGTGTTTACTGCTTACTCTTCCTGATTGCCTTTCATGATTTCAAAATCAAAAAGGCAGCAAAATTGGATGCAATCATATTGACTGTCTGCTGAAAATAGTTTTTTTGTTTTAAGCATCAATATTGCAATGGTTTTAATTAACTATGCAAAAAATAAAGAAACTACTTACTCTTCCAGTGTATTTCAATTTCATTTATGGATTAATTGTCATATAGCTGGGTCTGAACTTAGGTGGCGAAGTGAGCAAAAGAATGATGATGGATTCAACCCAGATCTGTGACTGGGGGTGAGTGTCTGTGAAGTTTCAGTTCTCCGCTGATCATCTCCTTGTGTTTGCTTCATTGTTTTATAGACCAATCTTAAGTCCTGTGATATTATTGACTAGATTAGAACTAGATTCTTGATAGATGGCAGTCATTATTTTAAATACAGCTTGGGCAACAGTTTGATTTCCCAACCATTTTAGAAGTTTCAGAAATGTGGTCCTTCATCTTAATTAGAGTTTCCCATGGGCAATGTTGGAGTGGCTCTTCTACCATCAATGTCATGTTTTTCACATGCCGCACTGCTACCTCATTTAGGTTGCCTGTCTCTGATCCAGTCAAAAAGGCTTCAGTGTCATAGCAGAGTAATATGTGGTTGTTTATGTGATTATCACTTGATTGCTTCCTGTTCAAATAAGTAGATTAAAACTGAGACATAAATTTGTATTTTAGGAAAGTAAGCAATCTAGTTTGGCGGGGAAGACCATGTCATGGAAATGTAAGTGCCTTCCGATAAAAGATGGAATATAATTCTGTGTCCTGGACAGCTCACTTGGCATCCTGAGTCTGTCTGAGCAACTGTCAATGCAGTTATTATTTCTATCCCACCTTATGCTGAGAGCTCTGATTTCACATGATTATCTACTACTCAAATCCTGAAATGTTACTAGAGAGAATGAGGACTGCTATCATGGCATAAGAATGTTAAACTTCGTATCTCATGTTCTTCCTATCTCTAGATTTCCACATTTCTTCCTTTTCCCGGAAGCGGCCCCATAGTTTCCTGGATGCAGTCACAGAAACAGCAACTTTGGACACAGCAGCATCATAGGCTTTAAGAAGTGGATGCAGCAGCACTATCCACAGAAACAGCCACACTGCAGATACGGACACCAGAGACAATAGCACCAGAGGTAGCAGGCATCAGTTACACAGAGGCATGAGAGACATCATGTTCTAGTTTAACCCAGATTGCGTGAAAGCCTAAAAAAGGAGATGCTTTTGAAGTTCAGGATTTGCTGTGGAACATTCCAGAGATCACTAGGCAAGGGCAAGATAAGGCAAAAAACCCACAAAATGGCTAAGTTTATAATTAAGAAGCGAAAAGCTGGTGAAGATGTCGTTTGCGAGGAACAAAATGTAGCAGCTATTGAGGAAAGTACCCAAGAATCAACTGAATCATCTGTCTCAGTACGTAAGAAGTGTAAAGGAAAAATCTCCAATCCTCGTTTATATAATAAAGCTTAAGTGAAACTGGGGTTCACATTTTCTGGTAATGAAACCATCCTTGTCCCCAGTGTTTAGTTTGTGGGGAAATACTTGCAAATGAAAGTATGGTACCAAATAAATTAAAACAACATGTTACCACAAAACACAGCCATTTGTCAGAAAAACCAGTAGACTATTTTATTGAGCTTTCAAAATCTATAAGGAAGCAGTCTGCATCATTCACAAAGTGAATGAAGACATCAGAGAGAGCTCAAAAGGCAAGTTACTTGGTTGCTCAACTAATTGCCAAAAACAAGGAACCACATACTGTTGCTGAAACCGCCATAAAGCAATCTTTCTGTGCTATTGTTCAAACAATGTTTGGGCCAGAATTTGAGATAGAAGTTAATAAAATCCCTTTGGCAGATAACACAATTGGAAGACGTATTCAAGATATGTCTGCTAACATTAAGCTGCAAATGAAGGATGTTTTTCAAGACGATAATATGATCTTTACATTGCAATCAGATGAATCAACAGATGTCAGTGGGTTAGCTCAATAACTGGTTTTTATACGTTTCATTCATACTGACAGAATTATTGAGCAATTCCTTTGTTACCTAGAACTTCCATTGAGAACTAGAGGTGAGGATATATTTAAAACTTTAGATTGCTTCATGAAGGAAAATAATTTGCTATGGTTAAATTGTGTCAGGATATGCACGGATTGGCTCAGCAAAAGGTTTTATAGCTTTAGCAAAGAAAGAAAATAAAAATATAATATTTACTCGTTTTTTACATCGCGAGGCACTAGTTGCACAAGCCATTGGAAATAAATTAAGAAAAGTTATGGACAGAGTGGGTCAAATGGTCACTTACATTGAAAGCAGACCTCTTAAATGAAGAATATTTGCTCATATATGTGAACAAATGGAGGCAAGGTTTAAAAAGCTTCTACTGCACACAGAGGTTTGTTGGCTCTCAGGAGGTCACATGCTTTGTCGTGTATACAATTGCGGGAAATGATGCTTAAAATTTCTGTGGAAAATCTGCAACACGAATTCTGCGATCTAATTAAAAAAAAAACTTTGCTGCACAAAATTAGCATATCTTGCTGACATATTTGAACATTTGAATAAAATTAACACCAGTATGCAAGGTAAAGGAGAAAATATGTCAACAGCAGTAAAAAAAAATTGTGCTTCGAGAGACAAAATAAAAATTTGGAAAAGGAAAGTGAAAGAAGGCAATTTTGAAATGTTTTTAAAAAACTGCTAAGTGAGGGCCAGCTGAAATGTGATATCAGCCAGCTGATTGTTGACCATTCAACATTGCTTGGAGAGAAAATGTATCATTACTTCCCAAATGTTGAAATCCAAGACTATGATTGGATCAGAAATCCATTTCTTTCAACTGTAACTGGGAACTTTTCACTTACTGAAGTAGAAGAATTAGCTGAAATAAAAAATGATCGAAGTATGTTAATGATGCATGAAGAGGGTGATTTAGACAGCTTTTGGATTCGTGTTACAAAAATGAATCCAAACATAGGTAAAAAAGCATTAAAAAATTCTCTTGTAGTTTTCTACTACATACATTTGTGAAGTATCCTTTTCAACGATGACACACTTAAAGACACTGAAACGTGGAAGCTTGAAAATGTTTGATGATGAAATGGGAGTGTCTTTATCTAATATTCAACCAAATATTGACCAGCTGTGTTATTATTATTATTAACGAGCTTATAAAGCGCATGGTTACACTAAGAACAGTGTGTCCCCGCGCTACGGCGAGGCAGCAAGAGCAGGTTACTAAGAGCTATCCAGGAGGGAACAGGAGAGTCTTCAGTTTCTTCCTAAATATGCCCTCATAGGGCTCCAATCGGAGGCATACTGGAAGTTTGTTCCAGAGTTGGGCCGCCAAGAATCGAAAAGAGCGGCCCCCCATCCTGGCTTTCTTAACCACAGGGATGCAAGCCAAACCCATCCCCTCAGACCTAAGGCGGCGGGTAGGAGTGTAGGGGGTGAGGAGGTACCGCAAATAGTCCGGGGAGGTCCCATGCATAATGCGGTGGCATACACATAGTGCCTTAAAACGAACTCGTTCCCGAATTGGGAGCCAGTGTAAGGAGGTAAGAGCCGGTTTAGAGGGGGCTCTCCTCGGTCGCATCAGGACTAGACGGGCCGCTGTGTTCTGCATGCATTGGAGTCTCTGCATACACCTGTCTGTAGCACCCAAATAGAGGACATTCCCATAATCAAGACGGGAAATCACCAGTGCGTGAACTAAGGTCTTCCTGGCAGCCGCAGGCAATATGTCCAAAGTCTTCCTGAGTCCCTTTAGTACTCCGAATCAGGCACCCGCAACCCGTCTGGTGTGATATTCAAACGAGAGGTGGGAGTCCATCCAGACCCCTAGGGTTTTTGCCTGGGCACAGGGAACAGGAGTGGGGCCCAAATTCTGCGGCCACCAAGCAGACGACCAGACAGAAGGAGCTTTTCCCACCACCAATACCTCGGTCTTATCGCCGTTAAGTTTTAAACAGTTTTTGTCCATCCAGGCTGCAAGTACTTGGAGGCATGCCACCAAGTTGGGGGCCGCCGATTGGTGATCCTGAGTCAGGGACACAACCAACTGGGTGTCATCGGCGTAGGATACCACTCTAATCCCAAAGCCTTCAGCAATCTCAGCTAAGGGAGCCACATACAGATTAAAAAGGGTAGGGCTCAAAATTGAGCCCTGAGGGACCCCTGCTGCTGTTCCATCACCTTAGAGTAGAACTTACCCTGCCTCACCTGGAAGCTATGATTATCCAAAAAAGAGGTGAGCCAGCCTAAGGCCTTCCCAAACACACCTCCCTTCTTCAAACAGTCAACCAAGATTTGGTGGGCCACCGTGTCAAAGGCCGCACTGAGATCAAGCAGAATCAGGGCCGCTGTTTGACCCGCGTCCACGAATTCCTGAATGGTCTCAGTGGCCAGAAGAAGGGCCGACTCAGTCGAGTGACATTCATGGAAGCCCGATTGGGTGGGGTGTAGGAGCTGGCATTTCCCAATATGAGCCGTGAGTTGCTGGTTAACCACTTTCTCTGTGATCTTGGCAAAATAAGGAAGAAGAGAGATGGGCCGCAAGTTATCTAAGCGTTCAAGGCCTAGGTGCGTTTTTTTAGGGAGGGGGAGTACAACTGCCTCCTTCCAACAGCTAGGAACTGTACTGGTCTTAAATGAGATTTCTAGGAGATGTCTGATGAAGGGTTCCAGGGCTACTAAGCACCCTTCAAGTCTTCTCGGGGAAGCCTGATCTTTAGGAGAACCTGACTTTATACTCCGACAGATATTGATCAAAATTTCAGGGGGGGGAGTAAGAAAGTTCTCAAGCCTCTCATCCTCAGCTACAGTTACATGGCGGGACCTAGCCCAAGTGTCCTGGTCAGCAAGGACCACATCAGGGAAAGAGGAGTAAATCGTCAGCACCTTCGCAGAGAAAAAGTCCGCTATTTGGTTGCAGCGTTCAACTGAGCCTTCAACAGGCGCTGCTATAGAGTCCAGAGAAGAGATCTCTTTATAAACCCTAAATAATTCTCTAGTCGAGTTTTCCGCAGACCCGATTCTTTCTAGATAGTATTCAGCCTTGGTTTTCCTGATAAGCCTGTGGTAGGCCTTCAGCGATGCTTTATACCCGTTCCTCCCTTGTGCAGAGAAGTCCTTCCTCCATTGCTTTTCAGCTCGTTTACAATCTGCCTTGGCCATTCTCAGCATATTATTGAACCATGGGGCAGATTTTTTGGTTCTGGTTAATGTTTTCCACGACCAGGGGGCAGTCCTATTAAGAGCTTCTCCTACCCTCTCATCCAGTTCGAGACAGGCACTATCAGCATCCTCACCCCCTGGCGGACCCCCCATCAGGAGGGCACTCTTAAACTTGTCCGGGGAAAAGCCAGCCCATTTCCGGCAGGCTATACCCTCATTCAGGTGCTCCTGTACCTTCGTCGTAGGGATCCGCAACATGAAAGGGACTAAGTAGTGGTCCGTCCAGATCAGGGGCTGGGGTATACCAACCACAACCTCCTCCCAGTTAGTAAAGATAGGGTCAAGCAAATGGCCCTTCTGATGAGTGGGGCAAGTAACACTAAGTTTTAGTTGAAGTGTCGCTAGTTACTGGCGCAGAGCTTCTGCCATCGTGCAGCCGGAATCTTCCAGGTGTAGATTAAGATCACCTAGCACAATAAGCTTGCAATAGCGCAATGCTGGTTGGGTAAGGTAGTCGACCAAGCTTAATGCAAATCGGGAGGGATATCCCGGAGGCCTGTAGACCAGGAGGCCTTTCACAATACATTTGCTATCAATCGTGATGGTAAAAAGGCCGGCCTCACAGTCTGTGATGGGGATAGACTCAAGTTGGCACTGGATGTCGTGCTTAAAAATCATAGCCACGCCACCTCCCCTACCAGAGTCCCTATCAATACGGCTAATAGTATACCCAGCTGGCAATGCTTCGAGGAGTTCCGGAGCAGAGTCCTCGTCCAACCAGGTTTCAGTAAGAAACATAATATCCAGCTGATTGTCAATCAGGAGGTCGTAGATCTCTAGTCTGTGTTTCCTGAGAGAGCGGCAGTTAAGCAGACCGCAGCTCGGAGCCGGTGTACCTACCTTCCCTTCAGTCTCAGAGTTGAATTTAAAGGTACAATGGTTACAAGCTCTAATAAGGCCATCAACATGCATAAAGTGTATGCAAGTGTCAGCAGGTTTGGGGCAAAGAGCAAGAAGATCCTGAGAAGTATAGCATGTTTTCTTGCTAAAACCACCAGGGGGACTGGCCCCAGGCCCCGGCCGGCCGCGGACGGGCGCAGACGGGCTTGCCTTAGGCGCGCCATCGGCGCGTCCGCTGCGCGGGCGCCGGAGCGTGCGCTTTTATGCCTCCCCGCTGCCTGCCGATCCCCGGAAGTGCCTTGCTCTGACCTTCTCCGCCCTCCGCGCAACGGTACTAGTTACCGCGTCGGACCGGGGCGAGAAGGAAGGAAGAAGGAGCAAAGGCAAGCAGTTCTCCCCAGGTAAGCTCCCCTCATAATAACAAGCGATTCGGTGCTAAAATGAATAAAATACACAGCAGTCACAGGGTAAAAGTATTAAAATAGACTCAGCTATTCACTCCAATGTAGAGAACGTAACCGCCAAGCGGCTCAGGGTATTGCCACTGCCCTGATCACCGCTGCGCGGGCGCCGGAGCATGCGCTTTTATGCCTCCCTGCTGCCTGCGGATCCCCGGAAGTGCCTTGCTCTGACCTTCTCCGCCCTCCGCGCAACGGTACTAGTTACCGCGTCGGACCGGGGCGAGAAGGAAGGAAAAAGGAGCAAAGGCAAGCAGTTCTCCACCGGTAAGCTCCCCTCGTAATAACAAGCGATTCGGTGCTAAAATGAATAAAATACACAGCAGTCACAGGGTAAAACTATTAAAATAGACTCAGCTATTCACTCCAATGTAGAGAACGTAACCGCCAAGCAGCTCAGGGTACTGCCACTGCCCTGATCACCGCTGCGTGGGCGCCAGAGCATGCGCTGTTATGCCTCCCCGCTGCCTGCCGATCCCCGGAAGTGCCGTGCTCTGACCTTCTTCGCCCTCCACGCAACGGTACTAGTTACCGCGTCGGACCGGGGCGAGAAGGAAGGAAGAAGGAGCAAAGGCAAGCAGTTCTCCCCAGGTAAGCTCCCCTCGTAATAACAAGCGATTCGGTGCTAAAATGAATACAATACACAGCAGTCACAGGGTAAAACTATTAAAATAGACTCAGCTATTCACTCCAATGTAGAGAACGTAACCGCCAAGCGGCTCAGGGTACTGCCACTGCCCTGATCACCGCTGCGCGGGTGCCGGAGCATGCGCTTTTATGCCTCCCCGCTGCCTGCCGATCCCTGGAAGTGCCTTGCTCTGACCTTCTCCGCCCTCCGCGCAACGGTACTAGTTACCGCGTCGGACCGGGGCGAGAAGGAAGGAAAAAGGAGCAAAGGCAAGCAGTTCTCCACCGGTAAGCTCCCCTCGTAATAACAAGCGATTCGGTGCTAAAATGAATAAAATACACAGCAGTCACAGGGTAAAACTATTAAAATAGACTCAGCTATTCACTCCAATGTAGAGAACGTAACCGCCAAGCGGCTCAGGGCACTGCCACTGCCCTGATCACTGCTGCGCGGGCGCCGGAGCATGCGCTTTTAGGCCACCCCGCTGCCTGCCGATCCCCGGAAGTGCCTTGCTCTGACCTTCTCCGCCCTCCGCGCAACGGTACTAGTTACCGCGTCGGACCGGGGCGAGAAGGAAGGAAGAAGGAGCAAAGGCAAGCAGTTCATCCTATCAACCTCATATATCTCATTAAAATAGTAAGTGCTGTTGTTTTTATTCAAAGTTTTTTCATTCTTGTGCTATGAGAGACAAAATGGCAATTTGGAAAAGCAAAGTGAAAGTAGGCCATTTTGAAATATTTTCCAAAACTGCTGAGTGCCAGCTGAAATGTGATATCAACCCGCTGATTGTTGACCATTTAACATTGCTCAGAGAGAACCTTCTTTGGGCAAAATACCTTTAAGCAGTGCAAACCATGTATTCACCACATTGGCAACAAAAGGGAGTACAAACAGGTTTATTGCATACACCAGGCTAGTTCAGCTGGGAGAGTGTTGTGCTATAAGAAAAGCACAAGTCAGTCTCAACTTACATACACTTCAAGTCTACTCTTATAACACTAATTTTGGCCTAGATCCATATTTAATACAATCTTCACAATAGAAAATGCTTCATGCTTTTCCGTTATGTCCCACCCAGATTACATACTTTTCCTGCAGGCTTTCCTTGTGTTCGTGACTTCTCACGCCACACTTACAGACTACAATGGGAACATTCTTGCTGCTCCTAATTTACTGTAAAATATTGCATGACAGGAAGATTCTCAGCCAGAATACAATAGTAAGGAAAAAACACTTAAGCCAGATCGATTTAGACCTTTTTTTGAAAGCAGGCTGTAGGCTTTTTCCAGATACAAATTTGCAACTTAACATGTACGTTTAGCCACACATTTAAACCACATTATACTGTTTTTCTTTTTTTTACATAAAAAAGAGTCTTAGTTTGGGGGTAAGTGACAGGTAAAACAGAATAATTAGGGCCTAAATATAAATTAGGGTTTTGATTCCTTTCACCTTCATCATTACTTCCAAAATGTTGAAATCTAAAGACTATCATTGCATCAGAAATCAATTACTTTCAACTGCAATTGGGAACTTTTCACTTTCTGAAGAAGAATTAGCTGAAATAAAAAACTGACACTGAAACGTGGAAGCTTGAAAATGCTTAATGACAAAATGCGAGTGTCTTTATTTAATATTCTACCAAATATTGGCCATCTGTGTTCATCCTATCAACCTCATTCATCTCAATAAAATAGTAAGTGATGTTGTTTTTATTCAAACTTTTTTTAATTCTTGTGCTATGAGAGACAAAATAGCAATTTAGAAAAGCAAAGTGAAAGGAGGAAATTTTGAAATGTTTTCCAAAACCGCTGAGTGCCAGCTGAAATGTGATATTAGCCCGCTGATAGTTGACCATTTATCATTGCTCCGAGAGAACCTTCATCATTGCTTCCCAAATGTTGAAATCTAAAGACTATGATTGCATCAGAAATCCATTTCTTTCAACTGCAATTGCGAACTTTTCACTTTCTGAAGAAGAATTCGCTGAAATAAAAAATGGCCCTGAAACGTGGAAGATTGAAAATGCTTAAGGACGAAATGCGAGTGTCTTTATCTAATATTCCACCAAATATTGACCAGCTGTGTTCATCCTATCAACCTCATTCATCTCAATAAAATAGTAAGTGTTTTTATTCCAAGTTTTTTAATTCTTGCACATATTTACATATATTGTTACTCATAAAGGACAACATGTTTTGGAAATGTATGTGTGTTATATTACAAATCATATATTCTTTTTAAAAATCAATGAAAGGTTTTTGTGAGATATGTTGTGTCCCCATACATTTTGATATTTACAATTTCTATGAGATATGTATTTGTCCTTATCTGTTATATGCAGTTAATTTTACCTCAAAGTGCTGAATGGAAAAAAATATGACTCGTCTTACTTTTTGTTGGCTTTTGCCGCGCTGCGGAGAGCGGTCCCACCTGAGTTCGATGCGCAAAGAGCAGCTGATAAGTTGCATGATTGTTTTACCACTCACAATTTCCTCTTCCTGAACAGATTTTTGTATAACTCATATTCAGCAAGACAGTAGGCGGACGTTGTGCATGGTTGGAAGGGTTGGCAGTGCGTGCACATGCCCTTTTTGTGCCGTCAATCACTGGGGCATGTGTCAATGCGTGCATGATTATATTCTTGTTTCAGGCACAAACCTAACCTTGCACCCAGTTTTGCCAGTCACTGTCTTTGTTAGAACAGATTCACAATTGCTTTATTAACCTTCCTGCTTTCTCAAATTTGCTTGAAAATGCACCATTTGCCCACTTATTTTTTCAAAATTTTTGCCGGGGGAGAGCCCCCGAAATCCCCTTAGGTGGTTTGGGCTCGCTCGCTACGCTCTCTTGCTACACTGCCTTACCAGGTCGCAAAAATGATGCATGTCAAAAAAATGTCTCACCAACGTGAAAAGTTTGGAAAGTTCTGCACTAGGACAACCCAGGTATACCCTAAAACCTACATGTCCAACCCACAGTATTTGTAACATTTACGTAAACTCAGTCTCTCATTGGCATTTTCGGGGGGCGTTCTATCACACCACCATAGTCACAATCATGTTTTCTTAGTGTTCTGTGTCTAATATACTTTCTCATTACACTATCCATGCATTTCATCAAGAAAGCAACATGTTACAATTTCTACATTTTTATTATTCAGCACTGTCACTTTCGAGAGAAGAAGTTGTACATTTCCTTTCTTTCTCATGGCCGTCTTTCCGTTACTTGGCAGACAAACATTTTCGAAGGTCTCTCAGCCATAGTCTCCGCCACTTCTCTCTCAGATGATTTTTCCTTTTAACTCGTTACAGACATGCAGAAATGTAGGCCCATGCATTTCTCTACAATGAATGGAACACAAACATTATACATTTTTAACCCCTTGTTTGCCCATGACGAGCTGGACTCGTCATGAAGCACAGTCGCGCTGTGCCCATGACGAGTCCAGCTCGTCATGAGGCATTCCCTGGGGAATCCCTTTAATTAAAAATAGCCTCGGGAGCTGGGGAAGAGCTTCCCCAGCTCCCGAGGCCCCCCCCCTTTCACTGTAATGACGATCGGCACACACGCAGTGAAAGTGAAACTGAAATGAGCCAAGAGGCTCATTTCAGTTTCACTTTCTACGTGCTCAGGGGGCTATCTCAGCCCCCTGAGCACGTAGAAAGACGGGAGAGGTATCGTTGGAAAGGGGAGAATCTCCCCTTTCCAATGGTACCCCTCCCCAGTGGATCCCTGTTTGGGGATCACCACAGGAGGGCGATCCCCAAGCAGGGATCCACCCACTAGACACCAGGGAGGGGGGAGCGGCCCCTTGGGCAAGGGCCTTTGCTCCCCCCAACTGACGTTGGCACCATTTAGTCTTTTTGCCCCCCCCAGGGGGCATATGAGGGCATTAGTCCCCAATCTGCCCCCCAGGGGGGGTAAAAAGCCCACTAGACACCAGGGAATTTAAAAAAAAAAAAAATAGGGGTGGGGGCTGCACAAAACGGGCAGGCCCATGCCCCCCCCCCAATTACTACAGTCTTTCTGCCCCCCCAGGGGGCAGATGGGGCATTGGCCCCTAATCTGCCCCTTCGGGGGGGCAGAAAACCCACTAAACACCAGGGATTAGTTTTTAGGTTTTTTTTAGGGTGGGGGCTGCCTGCAACGGGCACGCCAATGCCCCCACCCACCCGCCACCATTACAGCCTTTCTGCCCCCCCTGTGGGGCAGATGGGGCATCGGCCCCCAATCTGCCCCCCCGGGGGGGCAAAAAGCCCACTAGACACCAGGGAATTGTAAAAAAAATAAAAATAGGGGTGGGGGCTGCCCAAAACGGGCAGGCCCATGCCCCCACCCCACCCCCCAATTATCACAGTCTTTCTGCCCCCCGGGGGGCAGATGGGGCATTGGCCCCTAATCTGCCCCTTCGGGGGGCAGAAAGCCCACTATACACCAGGGATTTGTTTTCAGTTTGTTTTAGGGTGGGAGCTGCCCGAAACGGGCACGCCAATGCCCCTACCCACCCGCCACCATTACAGCCTTTCTGCCCCCCCTGGGGGGCAGATGGGGCATTGGCCCCCAATCTGCCCCCCGGGGGGGGGGGAAAGACCACTAGAAACCAGGGAATTTTACAAAAAATAAAAATAGGGGTGGGGGCAGCCCAAAACGGGCAGGCCCATACCCCCACCCCACCCCACCCCCCAATTACTACAGTCTTTCAGCCCCCCCCGGGGGGCAGATGGGGCATTGGCATAGGTTCCCCTAGGTGGCCGCCGAGCACCGGGCCAAAAACCCAGGTGACCCTCCTTGCAAAACCAGGTCGTTTTGAGGTAGGCAATTTTCATGTCGCCTCAATACGTTTTGGGCCCTTGCCTGTCGCGGGTACTTGGGCCTCCCACACGAGTGAGGCACCGTTTTTATTGGGAGACCCGGGGGAACGCTGGGTGGTATGAAATTTGTGTCAGCCCGGTGATGCCACAACTTTCCCACACAAAAATGTGTGAAAAAGGTGATTTTTTTAGCTAAATTTGAGGTTTGCAGGGCATTTTGGGTAAGGAAACGTTGGGGGATCCACGCAAGCCATACCTCCCTGGAATCCCCCGGGTGTCTAGTTTTCAGAAATGTGTGGGTTTGGTAGGTTCCCCTAGGTGGCCGCCAAGCACCGGGCCAAAAACCCAGGTGACCCTCCTTGCAAAACCAGGTCGTTTTGAGGTAGGCAATTTTCATGTCGCCTCAATACGTTTTGGGCCCTTGCCTGTCGCGGGTACTTGGGCCTCCCACACGAGTGAGGCACCATTTTTATCGGGAGACCCGGGGAAACGCTGGGTGGTAGGACATTTGTGTCAGCCCGGTGATGCCACAACTTTCCCACACAAAAATGTGTGAAAAAGGTGATTTTTTCATCTAAATTTGAGGTTTGCAGGGCATTCTGGGTAAGAAAATATTGGGGGATCCACGCAAGCCATACCTCCCTGGAATCCCCCGGGTGTTTAGTTTTCATAAATGTGTGGGTTTGGTAGGTTTCCCTAGGTGCTGGCAGAGCTAGGGTTCAAAAACTACAGCTAGGCACTTTGCCAAAAAACGTTCATTTTTCACTGCGAAATCGCGGGCACTAGGCCGACCCACACAAGTGAGGTACCATTTTTATCGGAAGACTTTGGGGAACACGGGGTGGGTGGAAATTTGTGGATCCACGCAGATTCCAGAACTTTCCACCACACAAATGTGGGCAAAATGTTTTTTTTTGGCAATTTTTTAGGTTTGCAAGGGATTCTGGGTAGCAGAACCTGGTGGGAGGCAGTCAAGTCACCCCATCCTGGATTCCCCTGGGTGTCTAGTTTTCAAAAATGTATAGGTTTGCTAGGTTTCCCTAGGTGCCGGCAGATCTATGGTTCAAAAACTACAGCTAGGCACTTTGCCAAAAAAGGGTCATTTTTCACAGCGAAATTGAGGTGTGTCCACGTTGCATTTTGCGCCGTTTCCTGTCGCGGGCACTAGGCCGACCCACACAAGTGAGGTACCATTTTTCTCGGGAGACTTTGGGTAACGCGGGGTGGGTGGAAATTTGTGGATCCACGCAGATTCCAGAACTTTCCACCAGAGAAATGTGGAGAAAATGAGTTTTTTTTGGCAATTTTTTAGGTTTACAAGGGATTCTGGGTAACAGAACCTGGTGGGAGGCAGTCAAGTCACCCCATCCTGGATTCCCCTGGGTGTCTAGTTTTCAAAAATGTATAGGTTTGCTAGGTTTCACTAGGTGACGGCAGAGCCATACAAAACTACAGCTAGGCACTTTGCCAAAAAAGGGTCATTTTTCGCTGTGAAATTGAGGTGTGTCCACGTTACGTTATGCGCCGTTTCCTGTCGCGGGCACTAGGCCGACCCACACAAGTGAGGTACCATTTTTCTCTGAAGACTTTGGGGAACGTGGGGTGGGTGGAAATTTGTGGATCCACGAAGATTCCAGAACTTTCCACCAGAGAAATGTGGGGAAAATGTGTTTTTATTGGCAATTTTTTAGGTTTGCAAGGGATTCTGGGTAACAGAACCTGGTGGGAGGCAGTCAAGTCACCCCATCCTGGATTCTCCTGGGTGTCTAGTTTTTAAAAATGTATAGGTTTGCTAGGTTTCCCTAGGTGCCGGCAGAGCTATGGTTCAAAATCTACAGCTAGGCACTTTGCCTAAAAAGGGTCATTTTTCGCAACAAAATTGAGGTGTGTTCACGATATGTTTTGCGCCGTTTCCTGTTGCAGGCACTAGGCTGACCCACACAAGTGAGGTACCATTTTTCTCGGAAGACTTTGGGGAACGCGGGGTGGGTGGAAATTTGTGGATCCACGCAGATTCCAGAACTTTCCACCAGAGAATTGTGGGGAAAATGCGTTTTTTGGGCAATTTTTTAGGTTTGCAAGGGATTCTGGGTAACAGAACCTGGTGGGAGGCAGTCAAGTCACCCCATCCTGGATTCCCCTGGGTGTCTAGTCTTCAAAAATGTATAGGTTTGCTAGGTTTCCCTAGGTGCCGGCAGAGCTATGGTTCAAAAACTACAGCTAGGCACTTTGCCAAAAAAGGATCATTTTTCGCTACGAAATTGAGGTGTGTCCACCTGTCGTTTTGCGCCGTTTCCTGTCCCGGGCACTAGGCTGACCCACACAAGTGAGGTACCATTTTTCTCGGAAGACTTTGGGGAACGCGGGGTGGGTGGAAATTTATGGATCCACGCAGATTCCAGAACTTTCCACCAGATAAATGTGGGAATAAAGTGTTTTTTTGGCAATCTTTTAGGTTTGCAAGGGATTCTGGGTAACAGAACCTGGTGGGAGGCAGTCAAATCACCCCATCCTGGATTCCCCTGGGTGTCTAGTTTTTAAAAATGTATAGGTTTGCTAGGTTTCCCTAGGTGCCGGCAGAGCTAGGCACTTTGCTAAAAAAGGGTAATTTTGCATTGTGAAAATGTGGTGTGTTTCAAGTTGGGTGTTGAGCCATTTCCTGTCGTGGGCACTATGCCTACCCCTACAAGTGAGGTACCATTTTTATCGGGAGACTTAGGGTAATTCAGATTTGTAAAGGAACTGTTATTACCTATTGACTTTCGATGCATTTCTGCCTTCCAAATGAAAGACATTGTGTAAAAAAGAGGCATTCTAAAAAATGACTGATAATTCTCATGCTAGTATGAGTATTCCCAATTTCGGAAATGTGCAAATATCTACTGTTTCTAAACTCTATATTTTGTTTCCATTCCAGAAATACATAGGTGTCTTTCATACCGATTTTTCCGTGTACACATTTTTACAGAATAATAACTATATACCCGGTACATAATAAAAAACCATTGCAAGTTGCTGCTCAGTTTTTGGACCTGGGTTCGTCGGATTCTTGGTGAACCTACAAGTCCTATATATCCCCACAACCAGTAATGTCCAGCAGTTGTAATGGTATATTGCTTTCAAAGAGCTGTCACAATTAGAAGAAGTTACAGGTGAAAACATTGACACAAAAGTCTTTTTTAATTCAACAAATTTTCAATTTATCCTATATTTAACTGTTAGTTTCTATAAAAAAACTTTGATGGATCTACACAAATGACCCCTTGCTGAATTCAGAATTTTGTCTACTTCTCTAAAATGTATAGCTTTCCAGGATCCATTATTGCTTTTGTACCCATTTCTACCATTAACTGGAAGGAGGTCAAAAGCACAAAAAATAGCAAAAATAGGCTATGTCCCAGAAAAATGCCAAAACTGTGTAAACATTTTTGGGTTTCTAACAAAAGTCTGGTATCCCCTAAAATTTTAGCCCCACAAACCCTTTTTTGATAACACTTGCAGGGAAAAACTCAGAAGCTTTCATTTGCAGCCTGTTTTTCCCATTTTCCCCCCAAAAAACTACATTTTGTTGTATTTTGTCTCATTTCTGTGACCCCTCCAGGGGTATCCACAAACCCTGAGTACCTTCAGAATCCCCATGATGTTGGAAGAAAAGGACGCAAATTTGGCGTGGATACCTTATGTGGTCAAAAAGTTACAGGGGCCTCAGCGCGCACTACCCCAAATAGCCAAAAAATGGCGTGGCACAGGAGGGGAAAAGGCCTGGCAGCGAAGGGGTTAAGAAATTTACTTTTCACTGTTTACCTCCCCCATTGCATTAACCCATATTATGTTCCTAGCAAAAGCGTTATTGTGCATAAGTAGTATTATTTTTATTATATTTAAAAGCAGAACGCGAATGCGGCCTAGTTTGGCATGCATTAGCCTCATCATTAGTGCACGCATGCGCAAACCATTTCCCTGCATTTTTGTGTTTATGCACATTAATTTTCACAACACATTATTAGTAAAAGTTACAGGGGAATTAACCCAGCAGGTTTTATCTTCCCAAAACCCTGCTCCATCAATTCCCCACTTTTGAGCCATAACAAAATACGTATCATACCAATTATCACCTTATTTAAAGTTCTGTACTCTTTTCTCTCTTCAACATTCTTTGTCTAAATCTTTCATTACTTCATAATGTCTTCTAATTCTGTCTCATTTATATTTCTTTTTCTGGCGTTCTGTTTGTTGTGTGATTCTATCTTCTTTCCACATCTACACTTACAACATTTACATGTCATTATTATTTATAATGTCACCGCAGCTATTGAAATAATCGGTATAAGTATTTGTCCTAATAAAATGCTTCCAAATGTAGAAAGCCATTTACCTACAAATGAAAAACTCTTAACAAGTTTCTCCCAAATATCATCAACCTCTAATTGGGTCAAATCTTCATGTAATGTTGTTATATTTTTAATATGCCCCTCTAGATTCTTACTTTTGTCAGAGATGTAAGTACAGCAGTGTTGAATTTTCAACATGCCACAGACTCCACTCTCTTTTGCCAAAAAGATATCAAGGGCAAGTTAATTTTGCAAAACCATTGATCTCATTGCAACCATTTCAGTATCAATCATTAAAAACCCACCAGAGATATCTGTTGATAACCGATCAACCACTGCAGACAATTTTTGAATTTTATGCGAATTTAGAACGACCCCAACTGAAGGTATCAGTGCACCAAAAATATTTCCTACTATTTCTGAAGAACTTGCTCTCTTATTGTATATTAGTCCATTCTTTATTTCATTGATTTTATTGTTTCTATATACATTATAGACTTTGGGTAATACAATTCCAAAATCACAACTACCATACCAATGTTCAAGCAACCTATAATATGCACTTTTACCACACACATAATATTCTCTTGGAAAAACAGGATCAGTGCCTCCTTTCAATCCCCATCCACCAGTTATTAAGAAAGTATGTTCAAATTTGCTAGTACCAATTAAATAATTATTATAGTCAGTCTTTAGTCTAAGCAAGCAAAGTTTCCCTTTATGAAACCAATCCAGAGACATTTCAGCGTAAATCTGGCCCTTTTTAAAATTTCCCTCTCTAAAAGCACATGGCGGAACATGTGATTTCTGTTCAGCAGCTTTTCTTTGACAATCCTGTCTTCTATCTTCTACCATAATAATACATTATTTTTCTTTAGCCTGTAAACTACATGTAAGGTTATTTCTATGGGCATATACTATATCCAGAGTTTGGGTAATTTAAAAAACTCTCCTATATATTCTAGCTTTCTACTACTATATACCTTATTCATATATTTTCTAATAAGGATTTCTGAAAATACTAGGCCTAGGTTTGAATAATAGAACTCCAACTTTCCCGTTACATAGAAGAGTCTGGTTAGTGTCCTATATGACACACCATACGTTAAGGGTAAGTGATGGTAAGTTACACCCTTAAGAGACAGACAAAGGTAATTGCATGCAGACATAGCAATCTCTCACATCCATTGTGTCTACATATTCATAAATTAATTTTTAAAAAGACGTTTAACGAGAAATCATTAATCGATTTATCCTGATGATAAATACTTTCATCTATTTGTTCTATATTAGTATTAGGTGTTCCTTTAGTCACAGAATTCACTCTTTCACTTATTAGATTATTAGTATTATTTTTGTTATTAGTTACCATTAGGACAGACACAATGACAGTTAATATTAACCACATCAACATTAGTAATACGACACTACATAAGCAGGCTTTAATACACCTACGTTATAGACTAGGTTTTTGATGTTCACTCACTGTAGCTTCTGCCATTTTATATACTATATAAAAATATATAAAAACTAGAAAAATATCAAAAATCTATGATAAATTTCTAGGGACTCAATTAATCCACCAAGTAAGTGTATCCAAACACTCAAAACTTTCTTCTTTACCCCCCTCTTTTTCATTTTTTAAAATGTATTTTCAAATCTTCTTCAGATCTTTTTGATCTTTCTATTTATTTTGACTGAAATTGTTGCACCTTAACTTTTTCACAGTTCTTTTTAAGGCGTTCTCAGTTCGTTTTCATCAAATATTCAGTACCATTGCCAGCTTCTCTCTTTATTTGATCAGTGCTTTCAATTTCTTCCAGTATCATGTGTGTCCATTCTGGGGCTGTATATCTCATGCTCGGAAATCTTACTCTTTTAGTTTTTCACACTAATTCTTTTTCTGATTCTTCTTGTTCAGTTTGACATGAAACTTCATTTATCTGGTTTGATTTTCTCTTTTCAAGAGTGTATTTCAGTCTTTTTACTCCACTTGGGCAATTGTCTCCTTTTCTCGCTCTCTTAGCTTGAATCTCTTCTTCACCTTCTTTTTCTGGTTCACAAGCTCTTTATTCAGCCCTTTTCTTTGTTGTGCTTGCTCTTTGTTTTCAGGAACTTTCTCTGTTTCTTGCTCAATAGCAAGCTTTTGAGACCCAGTAGCTGGTGCCCACTTTACTTTGCTTGTGCTTTGTTGTTCATCATCAACAGGCTCATCAGAATCTGTAACTCTAGATTCTTTAGCTTCACAACCTCTAGCTTCTTGTTTTTGTTGACCAATTGCTGTTCACCTTCTTCAAGTGGACTTGGAACTCTTCTTGTATGAATTCTCCCACCTGATGAGACACAGAATGTACCAGATCAGCCAATCCTTTGCAATCATCAAGCACTAGATCATCAGAGATATTCATAAATTTGTTTGCTGGTACAATCTCTTGTCCCTTTGCTCTTCCCTTTAGAACTTCATGAGGACTCATTCCAGTCTTTTTACCAGAAATGCTTCTAAGGCTCATCAACACCAGGGGTAAACCGTCATGCCATTTTAGTGTTGTGGATGCACACACTTTTCCTAATCTAGATTTTATAGTGCCATTGATTTGTTCCACTATTCCAGAAGCCTGTGGCCGATAGGCACAATGCAGCTTTTGCTCAATTTTTTACGCTGCACAAATCATCCAGATTATCTCATTACAGAAATTAGATCTTCTATATGTTTTTAAAGTGACTGGAAATCCGTACCTTGGTATTAATTCTCTTAGAAGCAATTTTGAAACAGAAAGGCTATAATTTCTTTTTGTGGGCTGAGCCTCTACCCAATCAGAAAACAAAAAAACAACAACCAACACATATTTTAGTCCATTACATGGGGGTAATTCGATAAAATCAAGTTGGAGCCTTTTAAATGGTCCTGCTGTTTTTCTAATTTGTCCCCAACTAACAACTGTCTTTCTACCTGGATTTTTCAGCTGACAGGTGACAAATCTTTGGCACAGACTCTTTGCAATGACCCTGAATTTAGGGTTATACCATGACTGCAATTCCATGGTATACCCTTGCCATCTGAGAAAGGAAACAATCTGGCATGACTGGTCTATCATCTATGTACACCCATGCCTCATCTTCTGATCTCTTCTTAAAACCTGATTTTACCCAAAGTTATTTTTCTTCTTCACCTGCCTCTTCCTGCAACTGCCTAATTTCATCCCAAGTTTCAAAAGAGGAAAACATCAAGTGACAATTGGTAATTTTCTTTTCCACCCCTCTGTTGATGGCAATTGAATTTTGTGCACAGAAATACGCTACTTGATCAGCATATCTGTTGCCGTTCGTTACATAATAATTTCCTGACTTATGTGCAGAACATTTTTCCACTGCAATCTTTTTGGGTAATTGCAAGGCATCAAATATATCTTTCGCATTTTTGACATTTTCAATCGGAGAACCTGAAGTAGTCAGAAATCCCCTTTGCATCCATAGCTGTCCAAAATCATGAACCACCCCAAAACCATATTGACTGTCAGTTATTTTGCATGCTCTAGTAAGAGCAATCAGCTCCGCAGTTTGTTCTGATTTTACCCCATTTAGACAGGATGCTTCTAGAACTGCAGCTACTGCACATACTGCATAGGCGGAACTCAATACACCTCTCTCATTTCTCAGACATGATCCATCAACAAACATCCACCTATCTGATTCTTCTAGAGGAATATCCTTGATGTCTGGCCTTGGTTTCGTACACAACTCTGTCACATCCAAACAATCATAATCTGCTTCATCTTTCACTTCCTCAATAAATGGACTAGGCAAAAGTGTTACTGGGTTTATCATCTTACATCTCACCACTGTCACATTTTCAACACCTAATATTACTCTTTCATACCTAGTCAGCCGACTATAGGTCATGAGCTGAGTATGTGTTTTTGTCAAAAGAATGTTAACTGAATATGGTACAAATACTTTGACTGGATGTTCCATCACAATTGATTCACTCTGTTCCAGACTCACGCAAGTTACAGCCCCTGCTTTCAAACAGCCTGGTAATGCTGCAGCCACTGAATCCAAAGCAGCAAAAAAATATGCCACTGCACGTCGTGCTATTCCATGTTTTTGGGTCAAAACTGATAATGCACACCCAGCAATACAATACAAAATCCTTTCCATAATCTGGCTTTCCCAATGCAGGTGCTCGACAAAGACTATCTCCAAAATCAACAAAAGCCTTTTTTTTATTTTTTTATTATTATTACATTTTGCTGCAACAATAATACATACAGTACACAGACATATCAGCATATACAAGGTGTGCGACAAATGGATACAGAAGTACATAAACAGGAAGGCAATGGGGCAAGCCCGCAATTGTTGGTAGTTTTCTCTGGACAGTTCAATTGCATGGGCGGGGACATTTCATGGTATACATTCTTCATGTTGTCTAGTCCTCAGCCAAATACAGTGCATGTCTCTGTGTAGTTTCTATTTTCGCTATTTCTCCGGGTGGATCAATGCAGTGGCCCTAGATATACAGTATACGGCCTATCTCCGGGGTCAGTACATTCATGCAGCTTACCACCCTCCACTACCGTCATTCGAGGAAGTGCTATCAATTCTCCAAATTCCACGTCAGTACTTGGCCACGGGGGGAGAGTCTACCATCGCTGCTATCAGGTCAGTCAGGGGGGCGGTCCGCTAGCTCGGGCCTGCAGGTATTGCATTAGGGGGTCCCATATATCTCTAGGTTATGAAGTAGAGGGCAGCATTTCCGCATATATGGTAAGGTGCTCCTGACAATACACCAGGTCCTCCAGCCATTCCTTAAATTTAGGGGCTCGCCCTCTATCCCACCTACAGGCCACTCTGCGTTTCGCCAACAGCAGCAAAATCGAGACATAGCGTTGTCGCGCCTTTGAGATTTGTCAAGTAAAGCCCAGTAGCGCAACTAAGGGGTCACAGTCCATCAGGAGGCCCGTCATCTCAGCAAGCGCTTCAAAGATTTGTCCCCATTATTCCCGCACCCCCGGGCATTCCCAGGCTGGATGCAGGGACCCAGCTTCCATTCCACCACATCTATCGCATCTGTCTGTGTCTCGTAGCCCAAAATGGCACATCTCAGCCGGGGTGCAGTACATACGCTGCAGAAATTTATAATGAATGATACGCAACCTGGCACTCGCTGAGATTTCCGCAGTTTGCGAGCATCAGTATCGCCATTGTTCATCCGTAATGTCCCTTTTCAGATCAGCCGCCCAGTGCATCCGCCCTATGTCAAGAGGGGTCTCGCAGTCTGCTCGTATCGCGCAATACATACTGGACACCAGGTGCCCAGGATTAACATTCTGTATCATCTGGTGTAGCGGCTTTAGTATCTCTGGCTCCCGCGGAAAGCTCGGGAGAATGGCCCGCATGCCCTGTCTCAGCCTCACATACAGAAACATTTCCAGTGGAGTATGTTGTGTGTCACCAAAGAACTGAGCAGACGTGCAGAATTTACCACTACAAAACAGATCTCCCCAGGTTCGTCTGCCCACTCGATTGCATAAGTGTCTGAAACCTGTCTCCTGCAGCAGTGTCAGCCGAGGATGATACGTCAGAGGCAGAGTTGGGGAATAAAGGGTCGAAACCCCCAGGGTCCTCATAATGTACTGCCATGCGTCAATAGTGCTCGTGATTGTGGTTGTCGCAGTGTTTCGATGGCAAGGAGACGCATGTATCATTCCATCCAAAGGAATCAGGTCTGCCAGCCAGTGTTCTGCCGCTACCTGTGGCATGCATGCCGGTGGATGCACCCAATAATAGGCGTAATGGGCTTGGGCGCATGCATGGTATAGCTCGAAGTCCGGGATGTCAAATCCTCCTCTCAGTGCAGGCCTGGTAAGCACCTTCCACTGGACCCGCGGCCTTCTACCACCCCAAAATAGTCTTATAAGCTCGGACCGCAGAGTTTTAAAGAAGAAACACCCCGGGTGAAAAGGGTGATTAAGAAATAGGTATTAAACTGCTGCAGTATCACCATCTTAATCAATGAGGCTCGTCCTGCCAATGACAGGGGCAAGGCAATCCAGCGGGTGACATTGTCAGTGAGCCGACTCATGGCAGTGCCGTAGTTTAGTCGGATCATTTCCTCCCTATCCCCCGAGATCTGAATCCCCAGGTATCTCAGGTCTGTGTCACACCACTCAAGCGGGTAATGCAGTGGGAATTGGACCGCTGTCGACGTTAAGGGAAAAACATGCGATTTCTCCCAGTTAATATGAATACCAGATAGTTTCCCAAAGATTATAAATTCTCGTAGCAGGGGGTTGAGGTTAGTCTGGGGGTCACGAACATATAGGGTCAGATCATCTGCGTACATTGAGATCAATATTTGTCGCAGGGGGCATCGGAGCGCTCTATCATTGTGGTGCTGCCACAGCCTGTACGCCAAGGGTTCGATCGCAAGGGCAAACAGGAGGGGGGACAATGGGCACCCTTGTCTAGTCACTCTTGTAACGGGAAAGGCAGACGAAACGCGGCCGTTAACAAGCACCCTGGCTGTGGGCTTTCGATATAGCAGCTGGACCCATGATACAAATCCCGGGGGAAAGCCCCATGCGAAACATAATGCCAAATAGATAATCCCATTCAATGGAGTCAAACGCTTTGGTAGCGTCCAGGAATACCGCAGCCATCGGGAGCTCCGGCGATACATTCTGGAGAATCGAGCACAAAGTACGCAGATTATGCGAGGTTGCCCTCCCTGGAATAAAGCCCGCCTGATCCGGCAGAACCAGTTTGCCTATGAGGAGGAGGACTCGATTCGCTATAAGTTTTGCCAATATCTTGGTGTCGCAATTAAGGAGCGAGAACGGCCTATAGGAGGCGCAAAACTGTGGTTCCTTGCCAGGCTTTAATATTGACGTGATCAGGGCTTCATGCATAGAGGGGGGTAATGTTCCACCCTCAAGGGCCTCCTCATAGAGTTCTTTCAGTATGGGGGCCATGGTATCCACATACATTTTATAAAATTCAGCAGGGAGTCCGTCGAGACCCGGCGCCCTTCCAGATTTCTGCTGCATTATTGCCTCACGAACCTCATCTATCTCAAAAGGGGCGCAGAGGAACTCTCTGTGGTGGTCTTCCAACCATCCAAGTGCTACATCTCCCAGGAACGTCTCGAATTCTAGGGGGTCCCTGCGGTGTGTTGCATACAGTTTGGCATAATGGTCCACAAATATATCCTGCACCGTCTCTGCGTCCCTGCACAGCTCCCCCCCTAAGTCTGTTATTTCAAGAATATAATTGGAGAATTTAGGTTTCTGTATGGCGTCAGCTAGCGATCTCCCCGGGCGCTCTCCCTCCCCATACCGCCGAGCTCTCCAGTATTTCCCCAAGAACTGGGATTCTCGGTCAGCCATATCTACGTATTCCGATAGCTTGTCCCTGAACTCTGCATGTGCCTCTCCCCCGGCGTCTTGAGTCATCCGCACCTCCAGCGCTTCCAGCTCTTTTTGTAGCCTCTGGAGCCTCCCATGCATATCCCGAAGCACCCCAAAGCTTTTTGATATGCACACACCCCTGATCGTGACCTTAAATGCTTCCCATTTAATCTCCACCGAGTTCACGGAGCCCCTATTTCTCTGAAAGAAAAGTCCAATTTCCTCCTCCAGTTCGGCATGAAAAACCGCATCCAGCAGTGCTGCGGGCTGCAGTCTCCACATCCTCTGCACTCCTCTCCCCCCCAACAGGTCAAGCTCAAGATGCACTGGTGAGTGATCCGAGTATGTGCGCGGCAAGTGGCTAACTCTGCTAATGCATGGCCCTAGCCCTCTCGATGTTAGACAGTAATCTATCCGAGCCCATGACGTCGCGCTTGATACAAAGTGCGTGCCCTCCATGGATTGTGGGTGCATGTGGCGCCAAGTGTCTATTAGTCTGCTTTCTTCCATGATCTCACGCATCGTGGCCTGTGTGCGATTATAGTGGTGTGGCAGCGCCGTCGATCTATCCATGGCAGGGACAAAGGCTACATTAAAGTCTCGTCCCCAGATGATATGTGTGGTGCCCAGCGCCAGTATTTTGCCCCAGAGGACAGTGAAGAAGTCTGGTGTGTACACATTTGGGCCATAGCAGCTCACTAACGTGAATGTATCAGTTCCCAACCTCCCCCACACTATCGCATATCTTCCCTGAGGGTCTGCTAGCTCTCCCTGCGGCACGAAGGGCGCATGGCGCTTAACTAGGATGGCGACCCCTCGAGCATAGGAAGAGTAGGATGAGAAAAGCCTGTAAGTCACCCATTTCCCCGCGAATGTATTACTATTTTGTGGAGCACAGTGTGTTTCCTGCAATAGTGCAATACTGATTTTATGCCGATCTTGATAGGAGAGTATTTGTCCTTTTTTCTAGGGTCCTCCATCCCCCTTACATTCCAGGAGAGTATCCCTATACGATTGCCGGGCGTCCTACCTTCCGCTCCCTCCATTAGCAGTTACAGGAGCCTTCCGCATCCCATTGGGTGTGTCACTGTCTATAGCTGTACCGTTGCGCGTTTGTCTATCTAGAAACATCTGATTCAACACTAAAACATTCTCACTACCCATCCCCCCACCCGCCTCCCACTGAAGCATCCCCACCATGCCAGTACCTCCGTTCCCTCCCCCTCTCTCTTCCCAACTTAACCCTCTACAAACACTAGGACACTTCAACAAAGTGTCGAAAAGATTCTACAAAAAGAAAAGTCACCTTAGGGGGGGCTCCCAAATGGGGTGTGTCACCAGGTGGCTCACAGGTTTCCTCTGCCTTCTTAGGGACACGCAAGAACGTGCCATATCCCGTCAGAAAGGCAAGGGTGACCGGTGTGTTCATGGAGTCTTCATTGCCAGGACTAATACGCTGTGTAGTGTGGGGAAATATTTCAACATATAGTGCATGTCCGTCGCTAATGTGAGGTGTACTACTCACGTCTGCTCTGATTATTATCCTCCGACGAATACATCCCCTGTCACTCAATCAATGTCCGAGGTGGTGGGCGACAGGGACCCTGCAGTAGATCGTTCCCCTGTATTTCGGCGCCTCAATTGTTTCAGAAAGTCCTCAGCTTGCTGTGGTTTAGTGAAAAACGATGGTTTGCCTTGGTGGGTAATGCAAAGCCGGGCCGGGTAAAGCAGTGCATAGTCGATTTGTGCTTGCCGGAGCTTTTGTTTCACAGGGAGAAATTTTCTTCTGTCCTCCTGCACCGTAGCAGTGAAGTCTGGGTATATAGTGAAAGTTACCCCTTCATTTTGAAGCTGCTTCTTCTCCCGTGCCATCCTGAGGGCCACATCCCAATCTCTATAATTGAGAAGCCGTGCGATGATGGGTCGCGGCGGTCTTCCCACCGGTGGTCTTGAGCCCAGCGATCGATGCGCTCTCTCCACCACAAATTGGGAGGAAAAGGATTCTGTCCCTATTGTCGCCAGTAGCAGTTTCTCCACGTATAGCTCCATCCTACCTGTATTGGTAGTTTCAGGGATACCCAAGAGGCGTAGGTTATTGCGGCGACTTCTCGCTTCCATATCTTCGCTCTTAGCCACGATAACTTTCAAGAGTTTGTCCATTTGAGTCATCGTGTGTTGCATGCGCGTAGCAGCGTCTTCCGAGTCTGAAACAAAAGCCTTCATACTTTCTTCATCCAATTTAATTGGATCAGTCACATCTTTGTGTGTAAACCTCTGTAGAGGTTTTGCAACCAGTGAAAAACCACTGATCCACTGTCTCCAGTAACCAACCATTCACAAGAACATTCACACTTCTTTCGGAGTCTTAGGGGAACTCATTTGTTGAATCACACTTTTTTTTTCTTCTTTTTTATGCCCTCAGTCTGCCAATTCTCTTGATGGCGATACTCCATTCCCCGTTACTAGGATGCCCAGGGAGGGATAGAGTCATTCCATCCAAGAAATGAATAGCTGCTTCCATTTCCAACCCTTCACTGATGTGCCCGTAGAGAAGAAGGGGACCGGACCGACTGCAAGTCTTTGGCTTAATCATCGGACACCAGGATTTTGACACCAGTTAACCAGAATAGCCCATACTTTCTCCTGACTGCTAGATTCACATGCATTATCGGATTGGCTTATAGATATGATATTCTTCTTATGCTCTGAAAAGAGAGGTGGGGCTCCTGATTTCCATGACCTGCAGTTCTCTCGTCTCCCCAATAAGGTTACATAGAAAATGAATCTTGAAATTAGGTTATTAAGTCTGGTAACACTGTCCTGCTGTATTCCAAAAAATACAAGTTAGGGACTTACCCTCACCTGTATATATCTGTTAATTTCGTCAAAAATTCACACAGCTCAAACCAGTAATTTGTGATCTTGCGGCATGTTAAAAACATATGCATGTCGTCTGCCAAAAGGTACATACATATTGGGCATGAATAGTGTGTTCCTGAAAATTTTGATAATTTTGCTGGGGACCAATACACCCTGTACATGGTAAAGAGATGATTTTGTTTTAGAAATGTGGGTTTTACTATCTCACAAAGCATTGTAAATGAATGCAACCAAACCTCACTCAGGTTTAAGTTTGCTGGGTCTACTCCCCAAAGCTTTTGAATGTCCTTGTCAAATTCATTCTCCACCTCCACCAAAGAACGATACCACAGAGAGACCTCCTTTTTAATGGTACTAATTTTTATCGCCTGATCCAACCAGTAATCATCTTCTTCCTCCTCCCAAACTTTTTGTGGTCACCATGCGGAAATTTGATAATACTTGAGTCTAGTTAATTGAACCCCTGTACATAGACTCAAGGTTTCCCAGTTACCTAACCCGGACTCCGACTTAAGGTCCCCCCATCTGGAGATCCCCGCAGCTTTTAGTGGAAGACTTAGCAGATCCTTTAGACACTACGGGGTTCCTGGCGAATCCCATATCGGAGCCCTAGGAGAATAGTACAATATTCCTGTTTTTTTCCAAATGTAAACACACAATCTTAATGCCCCCCGCAAAATCTTCTGTCTCACTTTTTTAAAATACTTAGGGTCTCCACATTTAAATAAAAACTGGTCTTGTCCGTCCCTCAGTTCACTCAACATTTCCCCAAAGAGTGTTCCTAATGGTGACCCATCAACTTTATTTAGCAGCATACGAACATTCTTAAAATGAAATGCATGCCCAGATATCATCAAATGAGGAAGAGCCAGCCCTCCCTTCTCCAACCTCCTCTTTAATTTTTTTGACGATATTCGGGAACCCTTTGAGGCCCAGATAAAGCTGCCTATCTTCCCCTGCAATTTAGCACTCTCTCCTTTATCAAACGGTAAGGGTATAGAGTTAAACAGAAAAGTAACCTTAGAGAGTACAATCATTTTAATAAGATTTACCCTACCATATATATTTAGGGGCAAATTTGCCCATCTGACCAACAATCTCACTACTTCCTAACTTATCTTCCTCCAGTTAACAATAGGCACTTCCTGTAATTTTTGTGTAATTATACCCAAGTAACACATAGAGGATTTCACCCCCGGGGTTTGCCTAGACTGATTCCATTCCATGATTTCCATCTTCTCTCTGTTAAACCTATATCCCAACATCTTCCCCAATGCTTCCGCTTTAGCCATTAAATTGGGAATAGCAATCTCACGGTTAACCGTATACAATATAAGGTCATCGGCTTACAAGGCTAATTTTGCCTCTAAGCCTGCATACCTAAATGGGACAATGGAATCATCAATTCTGATCCAAGACGCTAATGGTTCAATATGAAGATTGAATAAAAGTGTGGACAGGGGACACCCCTGCCTAGTTCCCCGCCTTATATTGAACCAATCTGTTAGCTCTCCGTTAACTAGAACCCTGGCTCTAGGAGAACAATATAGATGTTGAACTGCCCCTATAATATTATCAGGGAACCCAAAGAACTTTAAAGCCTCCCAGAGATAAGGCCAATGAACTTGATCGAATCCTTTAGCGGCATAGACTGCCACAACTGTTACTGGTAAATTGTAAGCTTCTGCTAGATCAATGACCCCAATCATTCTGAAAGTGAGTTCATTGAGCTGCCTCCCAGGGATGAATCCTCTCTGATCCTGGTGTATAACACATTTGATGATCTGAGCAACCCTCGCTGCCAATATCACTGAAATCACCTTATAATCGGTGTTCAGCAACGATATAGGTCTACAGGAATCTACTACTATGGGATCTTTTTTAGTTTCAGAATCAGGGCTACTGTTGCTTCTGCCCAAGACAGCGGGGCATCTTCCCCTTTCAACAATATGGTGTTAAATAAGTTTTCAGCACTGGTACTATACAGTCCAGAAGGCTAAGATACATCTCCACGAGAAGGCCATCCGATCCGGCTGACTTCCCTCTAGCCATCTTTCTCAACTGGGCTCGAACTTCCTCCTCCGTGATCTCGACCATTTGGGTCATTTTCTGGTTTAATTTCGGGAGTTGGATTTTCTTTAGCCAATCCTCTATATTCTGTCTTCCTGGGGAGATATCTTCCTTATATAGCTGACTCATATATCTACATACTTCCACGCCAATTTTTGTGTTGGTTTCCAAAATAGCTCCTGTTCCCTTCTCTTTTAAACTAGATATTAAGTTTCTGACTTTATCTACTTTAGCTTTCCAAGCTAAAAGTGAGCCACTCTTCTCCCCATAAGCAAAATGTTGCAGTTTACTAACCCTCCATCTGTCCAGTAACGTCTAATCTAGGGATCCCTGATACTCTGCTTGAAGCTGTTCTAATTCTTTTCCTACCAAAGAGACTTTACTAGAACCCTCCATGATGCCTTTTGGAGCTCCTGTTCTTTACTTGTGATGTTTTTGACAGTTCTTCCTCTTGATGTTTCACACTACGCCTCTTACCCACCATTATAGAGGTGCCTATAGCTCTTAAAAAGGCCTTGAAAGAATCCCATACCATTTGGATATTTGCTGATCCCAAACTGGCTTGAAAAAAGATGAAAGCCTAATCCCTCATTTTGGATATTACCCCCTCATTTAGCAGGATAGTCCTGTCTAGGGTCTACCTTGTTGTACTCCTCCTGTCCTGTAACCTTGAAGAAAAGAAGACAGCCGAGTGATCTGAGAGGATAGGAGGCAAATGTTAAATCCCTTTGATATCTGTTGCCACCTCTCGATCCACTAAAAAATGATCAATACGGGAGTGGTGGCCGTACTACTTACTGAAGAATGTAAAATCTTTTTTATCTCCCATCACCCTTCTCCAGATATCCACCAAGTTTAGTTCTTGAATCAGAGTCTTAAGTACCCCAGTTGTTTTAGGAGGACTGACATGTTTAACTTTGGAGGTTCTATCCAAATCCTTATTTTGTATTATGTTAAAGTCCCCTCCAATTATCACAGGGGCATTAGCTAAAATTAAACATGATTCAAGCTTAATTAATGCGGCTGGATTATCGTTGTTCGGCCCATAGTAATTGGAGAAAACTATTGGCATTCCCTGTAACCTCAAATTGGCTGCCACCTATCTCCCAGAGGAATCCGTCTGATGGCTCTCTACTTTATCACCACGATTACATCTTATAATAATTGCCACCCCTCTTGTACCACCTCTCTGGTCCGAACAGGCTACATCCTGAACCCAGTTCAATTTGTTATGTACAGCTTTACACTCGCCCTTTTCTAGATGGGTTTCTTGAAGCAGAATGACACTGGCCTCCGACTTCTTAAGAGATTCCTGAATTTGGCCAACTTTTTCGTGGATATCAAACCATTTACGTTCCAGTATATAAAAAGGGGCCAAATTTTTACTCCTTTTTAATTGTTGACACCCACCTCCTTACCGCTCTCCTTAATTTAAACCTATTCCCATGGCCTGCCACTAATCTTGGGATAGCTGAAAGATCGGCACTTTTTATATGGGTCAGCCGATTATTGGACTGAATAAGGACACTAGTTTTTTCCCATATGCTCCCATCACCCTGTGCACCCCCTGTGAGAAGGTGGCCTGGTATATGCTGTCTACTAATTATAGTGGGCACCGTGCATCAGTCCGAACAACCCCTTATTGATGATAGGTTAAAGACAACATTTATTGAAAGCTATCCAAGTGCTAGCTATAGAGAGCAGTCTTCAGGCTTAGTCTTGAAGGAATGTAAAGCAGCTTGTATTACCAGTGTATAATCTCTTGAATGGCTAAATGAAAGTCAACCACACCAGGTATATATATATAAAATATATGTATTTATTTCTAAACACAACCTACTAGACTCTCTATGAGGCTAGAGGTCCAAACACATAAAATACACTTCAAATTTTACAGTAAAATAGCACAAATACATGTTAGGCCCTAGGGGCGAGCCAAACCATATACTAAAATAGTGGCTTAAGAACCACAACTTAACTAGACACAAGGCCTAGAGCCTGTAGAATCGCTGGGACCCCAAGGAACCACCCAAGGTAGGGACACATGGGACCCACGGGGGCCATGTGCAGTGTTAGAACACAGCATCGAGCTCCCTTTAGCTTCTATGGGGAAAGTTGTGGTTAGATTTTTAAAGATTACGGACACTTAGAGGTGAGCTAGGACCAAACCCTTTTGGACTTAGGAAGTTCTAGGGTCAACACCCATGAGAGCACTGGAGTCCTCGTGTTACCTTACCCATGGAAGCCGGGTGCATAGGTGTCAAATGGTGTTGGGTCGCGTCGTCGTTTTCAATAGAGCCAGCGAATGAGTGCTGCTGTCAGGAAGATGCGAAGTGTCCAAAGAGATCCAAGCCTGGATCAAAGTCGAGAAGAACCTGAAAGCAGAGGGGACAGAGTCTGGGTCACTAGCCAGTGACCAGGGGCACGATAGGCTAATGCCCACTGAAGTTGGGTGATTTCAGGTGAAGAATGTGAAGCTTGACTCTTCAGCCACGAGGACCAGGAGGCATAGAGGATGACCAGGAGATGGATTTGAGCTGGCCCACAAAGGATGTAGAGTGCTGCAGTGTCAGTGCCCGGATTGGACACAACAAGCCTTGGCAACAGCAGCCCACGAAGAAAGGAGAAAGATGCTTCAGTGCAGACCACCAAGGTCTGAGGGACCCATCACACTGTGGGGAGTCAGGGCACGTCTGGAGCAACCAGGGAAGCCCAAGAAAAATCAAGGTTACCTTTCTAAAAGATTCACCGGCCCAACGACCCAATGCATGTCTATGAATGTTCCAATATGAACTTCTATTAGCTTTGTGATTGGGATTTAGATATGCTTATTTGAGACTCCTACAACTTGGATAGTTTCTCCCGAGAGGGGTAATTTATTAAATATCTGCTGCTCTCACAGTAGAATGGGGAGCACCAGTATCCACTAGGAATGTAATATTATTACCTTCAACTTTTCAGTCAATAAATGGACCTGACTGATCTACCTCTAGAGTTGCGCCAACCACGCACTCTTCCTCCCCCTTTAGGCACCGTCATTGAGATGAGTCTGAATCACTCTCATTGCATTGCAACAAGTATTGCGAAACCATTTGCACATTTTGATTCTTACCAACTTTTGCACTTGTGTGAAATTCAGTGTTTTTACTGCACCTCTGTACTTGAGCATTCACATTATTTGGCTAGGAGCTTGTGGCACCTGTAACTGTTGAGTACCTACCTGCTGCTGCTGTTGCTGATGTTGATTCACAACCACCTCATTCTACATCTGTGGAATAAAATTTTGATTCACTCCATTATTCTTCTGAACAGATCTACACTCATTTTTCCAATATCCAAATTTTCTGCACACATGACATGGATATTTCTTTCTCAAATCATCTTTATTCATTTTACCTGTACCTCTGCCACCACCAGATACCTGACCATTATGATTCTGACCTTTCACCTGATAATCTGCTTGAGAAGCATTGTTTGCTTCTTGCTGTTCTGCTACCTTCACTTGTGCCCACATACTTTTCAGTTTTAAATTTTTATGTCTTAACTCAAAATTATCACTACAATATTTCGCATATCTCACAAATCTCATCAATTGTTTTGCCCTGCCAACAAATCAAATGTTGCTGAATCATATCTCTAATTTCTGGTGTCAAACCAAACACAAAACGATATCCAAATTGTCCCATATCTTTATCTCCAATATTCTCAAACCCACTGTACTGTAACAACGTTTCATAGTATGCATATAGTGACTCCTTTGGTTCTGGTATCATCCTGCCTATTTTAACCCAATCCGTTTCTTTTGGAGAAATTTTACTCTTCAGGTAAGTTATTACCTGATTGTACTTTTCCATCACCTAATCAGAACATGCACCTGTCTTTGGATCTCTTGGGTATTCTTCTTTAGGCCAATCAACAATAATCTTACACTCAGTCCATAAATCAGCTGGAACAACATCTCAAACAAACTATCTAAATCCTTCAACAAAACCTTCGAAACCTTCACAAACCTGTCTACTTGTTTCTAAACTTCGACTGTTTTTTCACTCAGCCTCGGAAAGTCATTTGTAAAAGACAATATATCCTGTGTTGTCCAATGTACGTGAACATATCCACCACCTGGAACTTCTCTCATCGGACACACCCTTTCAGCTTGTTCTGTCTCTCTCAATGGAAATAAAGATGCATTTTTATCAGTATTCATTTCTTCTGTCTTTTTCGACCATCTACCTTTCCATCGCTCTACATCTCCCCATTTCTTCAAGATGTTCATTAGCTCTTTTATTCGCAATCTTTTACCAGACGTATTCAAACTCTCCAAATCCTTATCAGTAAAATCCATTCTATACATTTTCTGTAACACCTTTGATTTTTCTATGTCTATTCCATATTCGCAAGTAGCTTCGGTTAATTTCTAAAGAAGATTTCTTGCACTCCAAGTAATATTTTTACACAAAAATAACAACTCCTCATCCCAGTAAGTAATTAATCAGTCTGGACTTATTGTACCAATGATCATTTCATCCAAATACACTCTCAATTTACTCATATCTATACTCTGTGATTTAGGTTTCCGCTTTTCCACTCCCCTTATCGAATTGTCTAACTCATCTAGCGAAGGACCTATTGAACTTCCTGAAGCTGGATTAACATTCTGTACTATTTTCCTCAGCTCTATTTGTGCACCTCTCTTTGGGATTTAAGTTATTAATTCACAAACTGGAAGATCAACAAATGAGGTATTTGTCTCAACTTGTTCCACCTGATCAGCTACCGTTTCTACCACATTCCTAACACTATTCATTTGAACATTCAATGCATAAACTATTCTGTTTATCTACATACAATGGAACTATAGGGACAACTGTTACCGGTACTTGTTACCGGTACTGTCAATGTCAGGAACATTCCATCCCGGCTGCCGTCTGCTCAAGGGGCGGAGCTTGAAAGGACTTATATTTCTGCTATCGGACAGGAGGAGTGCTCCGCGTACAAACCTTTCTAACATTCCCTTCCCATTCGGATCTTCACCGTGTTCACTTCCGGGTTCACAGCGGCTGCTGCTCTATCCATCCACCCATGCCTGGCTCCTCGCCTCGTAGCGCACCGCGGTTTCTTCTCGAGCCTTGTGGGCCCGTGTAGGGGTCCTTCGGTCTCCTGTTTCTGGCCATCAGCTCAGCACCATTCTGGGGTCTTGTGACTTCAAACCGAGCACCTTACACAATGTGGTAATGCGCTTTGTGTATTGAGTGAATGGCAGACGTCTGTTTGTGTGTTTAACCTGTGTGTTACCTTGCTCATGTATTGGGGGTAATTCATGAGCATCTGCATTTCCCTGATGGGGGCATAATGTTTTGGCATCATATGTAAGAAATAATGGGGGCTCTCCTGATGTAAGCGGGCTTTCTGAATATACTTTAACTACTGAGATTAAGGAGTCTGTTGATGATTGTACGCTGATAGTTTCCGGCCTGTCTGTATCTTGTATTCCAGCAGTGGCAAAGATACAAGATAGTATAGCCTGCACTTTTTGCAAATTTTTGATGACCTTTTCCAGACTGACTCCAGGCAGTTAGCCACTATCATTTTTGGGCTATTTTCCTTTCTTCTCTGTACCACATTACTGGTAAGCTTCCATCATATCATCTAATTACACTACTGGGCCCCGTGCTGTGAGTAATTTCCATTCTGCTCTATTTAGGTAGTGTCGCATTAGAAGCCCTGGTTTTACAGTTGATGGACACAAGTGGAAGAGGGGAAGCCAACAGGTAGCCATCTATGAATTTCTTATTTCATGACCATGCATGGGGATGTTATTAGTCTCAGTAACAGCTCAGAGTAGATCATTGATGGTACTTTTGTCCACAGTATTTTAACATCTCCAGTGAAGAGTAGTTGCTGCCCAGGTCATGACGAGGGGTTCTTCTCCAGTGGTTCTGCTGCCCAGGTTGCGTCAAGGGTCCTTCTGCTGTTGTCTTCTCCCCTTGTTTCCCCTCTCTCCCCTGGTCACTGGCTCTGCTTTGATGTAAGTGGGTGAAATATTGGTTGCGGGAAGTTGGGACCTGTGCAACATTCTCCTGCCTCTCGTTCCCGTGGAAACCCCAGGTGAGCCATGATAGTCAATGCTTCCGCATTCAGACTCAATTTATTAATTTTCTGAGCCAACTACTCTCTTACTTTAGTCATCATCTCCATTTCTTTCTCTTGTACGACTCTAGTAACTACCGGAACTTGTGGAACCTGAGGAATCAATGGGGTTCCCATTAATGGTCATTTGGAACTGTCTCACTCACGTCTTCTTGATATGGTGGAGGTCTTTTAGTCAAAATGTCATCTAACAATTCTTCATCAGATTAATCAATGTTTAATTCTGATGTATCTCTATTTTTCTTTTTCTCTTTACATTTCCCTCCAGTCGATTCTTCAGCGACTAAAACTGGATACAAACCCTACGTTACCACAGCTCTCCTCCATCTTTTCATTCTTTCTCCCCGATTTTCAAAAGGATATCTAGTCATTATATTTCTTTATCTTCTCCCATCCCTGTACTTCTCTCCCTCGAATGCCCCCTATTCCCATTCCTCAAACGCTGCATACTGAGTAGGTCTAGGTTATGGTTCTAAAGAATTCATTCGATCTCTCAGATTCTGTAGAGTCCTTACATTAAATGTACCATGCTCTGGAAAAGCCAAAACACCATCATCTTCTGTGTATTTCATCCAATTCTCTAACCAAGTACATGTATGGTAACCACATTTTAACATCATAAAAGATGCAGGCGTTCTTGGAGGTGGAATAAGAATTCCCTCTCTAAGCACTCTTGGTTTGTCCTTTTTAAAGAAACCTTTTATCTTATTAATCAGCTTCATTTTTCCAACTCTTTTACACTAAAATATAATTCAATAAATCAACAACAAACTCTTCATACTTCTACAATTTCTACTTGTTAATGATTGTCCAATACCAGCGCGACTCACACCAACCAACCAATCAGATCACCACTACGTAAGCAATATCTCAACCAATACAAATACAGCTTACAACAGTCAACCAATCACTGCTCTCTACGCTCCCGCTATCTGACCAATGCCAGCGCGGCTTTTTCTGATGTCAGCATTACTCCTTCTACTGACCCTCCCTTTACAAAATAATGAAACAATATATTTTCTAGGTTTTTCTTTTCAAATTCTTGTTAATAACAACATAAAACAGTGCTTCCTTGTCTGTTCCACTAAATAAAAAGATAGTTTTTTTCACTTCAAAACGAGATTTTTTCACTTAGAGTAAAACAACGACCAGCGCTATTCTACACCCAAACAAGCTACAGGAGGACTTGGTACTCGTCTAGGGATACTAGCCAAAGTTCTGGAAGAGGACTTTCACGTAGAAAGAGGTCTTGGTACTCCTTTGGGGATGTAAGGCCAGAGTTTCTGAAGTAAACCCTTGACTATAGCACACAAAAGTCTACTCCCAAATGAATAGTCCCTAATATAACATCTACAGCCTTTCGCTGTTCAGTATTACGACAACAAGCACAGAACTTCTCCAGTGTGATAAATTATCCACACTCTTCTTCTGCCTACTTCAGGCTAAAACAATATACCGGGATTTCAGGTAACTCTGTACCCGCAATTCTAGACAACATATAAAAACACACTTACTCTTTATGTTAGAAAATGAATAATCAATCATTATTACCAAACAAATCAATAATAAACCGTCCTCTGCTACCAAAAACTGATCCAGCACCAATCAGGGATCGACAATCGATAACAATACATAGGCCCATACACATTCACTCAATACACCGTCCGCTGAAAAGATGCTGGGATAAGTTTCAAAACTAATGAACACTCAGAATCAGTTGTTCATTATACAGGCTTGTATCTCACACTCTAAACACCTATCTGAGCCTGCATATCAACTTCTTTCCTCTGGTCGATGGACCTAAAGTTGAGAAGTTGATGGTAATAATAATAACTATCTATCTATCTATCTATCTATCTATCTATCTATCTATCTATCTATCTATCTATCTATCTATCTATCTATCTATCTATCTATCTATCTATCTATCTATCATTTTCTGAATAACCACAAACTCAATGTAAAGTTAATACATTTTATCAACAAATATTGTAGTAAATATAAGCTCAACATGTACAGCAATCACAAAGCAAACAATGCATTAATCACAGAGAGAGAACATTTATCAATGCAAGCAGTGTCAAACTCATATCAAAATGAACAAATGCTTATGAAGGAGTGGATAGGTGAAGAGACAAAAGTTTGAGAGAGAAAAAAAACATTTGCAAATTATTATGCAAAGTACTGATCATTTAACTAATACTAACCTAAGGAATAATTAAATACCACCCCTTGGCCACAGGGATAGACGGGGGTTCCCCGAGTTAGATTCAAGGAACAAAGATTCAGAAGACTAGATACAGGGCAGGAACAGGAAACAGGTAGGCCTCAGCAGAACCGAGGGACAGTGACGATCTCCCTCTAATCTTCTTCTCAACTGCGCCTTCCCCGCAACCTCTGAAACCACAACCACTAGGGCAACCCAGTTATACCCTAAAACCTACATGTCCAACCCACAGTATTTGTAAAATTTACATAAACTCAGTCTCTCATTGACAGATTCGGGGGGTGTTCTATCACACCACCATAGTCACGATCATGTTTTCTTAGTGTTCTTTGCCTAATATTGTTTCCCTTTACACTATCCAAGCATTTCATCAAGAAGGCAACATGTGGAGGAGCCTAGCGCGCAACCAAGATGGCCGCGTAGGTGCGAGGCTCCCGAGGACCTCTGCAACCTCCTACGTTTATCCTGTCTTCATCCTGCATCGGTTGAGGGGACTGTGTCGGTGAGCCTGAGCCGAGGTGGTACCCGTTTCCCGTTTTCGAATCGGACCTCGGGTGCCGGAGTGAGCACCGATTGAAGTTTGCGGCCTACTTCTCTCCTGACCCCGGATTCGCGTTTGGGGGCGACCCAGTGGCAAAGTGAACAACAACGGCGGGCTGGGCCTGGCGAGTCGCGTACCCCACACTTTCACTTTCGCGCCCCCTTGCCGTTTTCGCAAGTGGGATCACGGCACTCTTTGTGTTGGGGTGGCCTCGCTGGGAGACCCTGCCTGCCTGCCTGCTGTGGCCCGCTCTGCCGTCCTGGGGTGGCCCCCCAGAGCTCGTGGCCTTGATTGCTTGCTCTCCACTGCATGGCTGGTGCGGGTGTGAGACCCGCGACGATGGCCACGAAGCAGGATGGGGATCGGTTGAAGGCCAAGTCGACGCGGCGTGGCGCCGCACATCAGGCCAACATCATGGACCGCTACACCCTCCCGAAGGGGTCTCCCGGCGGATCGCACAAGTCCTCTGAGTGCCCCCCGGATGCCCCGGATTTGCCTACGGATCTGTCTCTGCAAGACGTCATGAGCGCCATTGCTGAGATGAAGGCCTCGGTGGGCCAGCAGTTCGACACTTTAGCGCACAAAATCGACGCGGTCCTCATTGATGTCAACCTTGTGAGAGCTGATCTCTCTAAGACTAACGACCGGGTCGATTCTTTGGCCCACACCGCGTCGGGCCTCACAACTGAGGTGGCGGCCCTTCAAACGGAGGTGCACCGGCTCCGTCAGGCGAGTGCGCTCATGGATCGGCGCCTGGAGGACTCCGAGAGCCGGGCCCGGAGGAATAATATCCGCATCATCGGAGTACCCGAGGGACGGGAGGAGTCGGCGGCGGATCTCTTTGTGGAGGACCTGATCACTACCCATCTCCAGCCTCGAGGACTGAGTAAATTCTTTGCCGTGGAGAGGGCCCATAGAGTTCCCGGGGGCAGACCGAAGGTCGGAGCCCCTCCGCGGCCTCTTATTGCCCGTATTTTTAACTTTCGGGACAGGGATGCGATTTTGCAAGCTTCCAGACTGCAAGGGCCGATTAAGCTGGAGAACATGGAGGTGAACTTTTATCCTGACTTCACCCACGCGGTCCAGACGCAGAGACTGAGTTTCCTGGGCGTCAAGCGGCGGCTTCGAGGCATGAACTTAAAATATGCCATGCTCTTCCCGGCCAGGCTGCGGGTGGAGGTGGATGGTCGCACTCACTTTTTTGACCGTCCTGAAACGGCCGGGGACTGGCTGGACACTTTGTCTGGGGGTCATGATCGGGATGGCAGGGGGGGGCTGCGGGAGGAGACTGCCCACCGGACCGGGTCTGAGGTACTGATGCCGGGCTCACTCCGGATGATGCTGCCACTTTCGGCCAAGCTTAGGGTCTTTCGTTTGTTGTACTCGTCTTCCCTCTTTTGGAGGCGGTGCGGGGTCTTGAGGGGGTACTCTTTCCTCCTCTAGGGGGTCTAACTAGTTCCAATTATATAGGGGCGACAGGCACACTGCAAGTTGGGGGGGCTGTCTGGGCTCATGCAGGGGTGCAGGGAGGGGGGAGTTTTGTTGGGGCGGTTGGGTTGGGGTGGGGTATTGTTCATTTGTACCACAAGGCAAAAGTATTGTTGTGCTATTCCTAAAGTGCTCTCGGGGGGACGATTGATCGCTTTCGGCTATGATGGGGGGTAGGGGACTGAGTCTTTTGTCCTGGAATGTTAATGAACTGGGGGACAGGATAAAACGGGGGGTGGTCCTGCAGTTCCTAAAACGAATTTCACCTGATATAGTTTTTCTGCAGGAGACACACCTCATTGGCAACTCCTTTCGTGCTATGAATCGACGGGGCTACCGCCTTCTGGCCCATTCGGGCTTCACGTCTGGTTCAAGGGGTGTGGGCATCATGGCTAAGACCTCGCTCCCGTTGGAAGTTGATGAGGTGCTCCATGATGACAGGGGACGTTACACGGTTCTGGTGGGTAGAATGGAGGGCAGAGTGATTGTTTTTGTTTCTGTCTATGTCCCGCCAGGGTTGCAAACGACTACTTTTGCGGATCTGGGGCGCCTCCTCCTTGGCCTTCCGGAGGGGATTCTAGTGGTTGGGGGGGATTTTAACGCTGTGGTTTCCGGAACTGAGGACCGTCACCCCCCTAGGGATCTCCCCCGTGCCCAAGCGTGGTTGTCCGGCCTCTTGGATACCTTGGGGCTGGTGGATTGTTGGCGTTTGAAACACCCTACGCAGATACAGTACACCTTTCATTCCGGGGCCCATGGCAGTCTCTCAAGGCTAGATTATGTCCTGGTGCCGGCGGCGCATGCGGGGAGGATCGGGGAGGTGCGCCATTTGGCGCAGGGTATTTCAGACCACTCCCCGCTCCTGTTGCACTTCGACATTCTCCCGAGGGGGGAGGGTAGGGTGGTCCCGATTAATCCCTGGTACCTGCGTGACCCCACCATTCGCGCAGAGTTGGTTAAATCCCTTAAGCGATATTTTGATGATAATGTGGGGTCTGTGTCATCGGCGGTCTCTCTGTGGGAGGCGTTCAAGACGGTACTCCGGGGGGAGGCCCTGTCCCTTATTTCCCATTCCCGGAAGCGCGAGCGGGAGGAGGTTACCCGTGTTGAAACTGAGATAACCGAGTTGGAGGGTGATCTAGAATGTGGGGTGACGGATGACAAATTACATGTTCTCCGACTCAAGCAGGCGGCCTATAAGGCCCTCGTCACGGAGGCGGCCAGGGGCCTCAGTAGAGAGCAACAGGGGAGACTGTATGATGTGGGTGATAAGGCTGGGAAATTGATTGCGTGGCTGGATTAAAAGGAGAGAGCGAGTCGAGTTGTCCCGTCGATTGAGAAACTGGATGGTGTGTGTGTCACTGAACCGGAAGAAATTGTTGATTGCTTCGCAGAATATTTCCGTGGGGTGTATTCCCCGGTGTCCTCCCGCTCGGAAGAGGATTCCCATGCCCTGCTCAGGGATATCGCGCTGCCTTCCCTTTCGGAGGAGGACAGAGTGTCGTTGGACGCCGCCCCAACATCTGAGGAAATTGCCCTCGCCATACGTTCGGTCGCTTCCGGCAAGGCCATGGGTCCTAATGGTCTTCCCATCGAATTGTACAAGCTGCGACCGGATACGCTGGCGCCGCATCTCCGTGCTATGTTCCTCGCGGCCCGTTCGGCGGGTTCCCTCCCGCTAGACCAGCGTCTGGCTACTATCGTGGTTATTCATAAGGAGGGGAGCCCGCGGGACCGGGTCACGTCCTACAGGCCCATTTCGCTGCTGAATGCGGAACCCAAAATTCTCGGCAAGGTGTTGGCCAATCGGCTGGTTGGCGTGGTGTGCGATCTGATTCACCAGGATCAGTCCGGCTTTATCCCTCATCGCAACACTGCGCTCAACCTGCGGCGTTTGCATGGGGTGCTCGCGCGTGTCCCGTTCATACGGGAGCCGGCCATTTTGGCGTCCCTGGACGCCACTATGGCGTTTGACACACTTGAGTGGCCATATATTTGGGCGACACTGGCGAAGTTTGGGTTTGGCCCGGGATTCATCGGTTGGGTGAAATTGTTGTATTCCGGACCGCTGGCGCAGGTGGCGGTGAACGGTAGAGTGTCGGCTCCGTTTGAGCTGGGCAGGGGCACGCGGCAGGGCTGCCCGTTATCACCGCTCCTCTTCGCGCTTGCCTTGGAGCCCCTGGCGGAGTGGCTGCGGTGGCATCCTTCTATCCGTGGTCTCCGATGGACCCCCGAGTATGAGGACCGCGTATCTCTTTACGCTGATGATATTCTTTTGTACCTGGCTTCCCCGCGTAAATCGCTGATTGTACTGGTTGATGTATTGCACTCATTTGGCCTCAACTCCGGCCTAGTCATCAATTGGGCTAAATCTTGTGTGTATGTCCTCTCTGGGGAGGTTCCTATCCTTCCGCGGGGTTGTCCTATCCAGATCGCTCCGTGGGGATTTAGGTACCTGGGTATCTTCATTACCCTGGACGCGGAGGCCCGATATAAACAGAACTTGCTTCCCCCCCTCCAGCGCCTGAAGGATGACGTCGCGCGTTGGAGGCGCTTGCCGCTCTCGCCGCTCGGCCGGGCGGCATTGTTTAAGATGATGTCGCTGCCACGTTTCCTGTACGCTTTACAGAATACAATGGACGTTGTCCCGGCGCGCTACTTTCGCGAGGTGGAGAGTTTGCAGCGCCGCCTGTTCTGGGAGGGTAGGCCGCGTATCGCCCTGGCGAAGCTGACGCTCCCGTGGTACGACGGGGGGGTTGCCCTCCCAGACATCAAGCGATATTACTGGGCCTCCCAGCTGGCTGCGATAAATCACGGCCTTTACGGGCCCGCTCTAAACCCAGCCTTTGAGATGGATAAAATGTTACTGCCGGGTGGCGACTATAATCGGGCGCTTTATTCTAGCTCGCTCGACGCACGTCTGACGGGCCCCACGCGGGTCATGGTACGAGTGTGGCATGCGGCTAACTTGGCGATGGGGTGGAAGGATCGGTTGACTCGGGCGACGCCACTATATGCATCTGAGCGGCTGGGCTCCCTGTGGACCTCGAAGGGCTTTGAGAAGTGGGACATGATAGGCATCAGCAGGGTGGGCGATCTCTGGACGAGGGGGGGATTCAAAACGTTCGATGTGCTGCAGACGGAATTCCAGTTGCAGGACAGGGAGTACTTTCGATATATGCAGATCCGTCATGCGTTGTGCTCCGTATTCCTGGACGTTGCCTCCATCCCGGAGTACTCCCCTCTGGAAGATAGAGTGCTAGATGGGCATGTACCGGACGGCACGATTTCATTAATTTACAAAAAACTCATCAATGATCGCTCGGGACTGCTGACTAGCCTTCGTGAGGCGTGGGGGGCTGATGGATTGGAGCTGGATGACGAGGACTGGGTGTCTGCGGTGGCCTCCCCGAAAGAGGTGGCCATACCGGCTCGCCTTCGCTTCGTCCAGCTCAAGATACTCCATAGGGTCTATGTTACGGGGCCGAGTCTGATGCGTATGGGCTATGCTGTGGACGGGTTGTGTAAGCGTGGGTGTGGTTCTTTGGGGACCTTTCTCCATATTTTGTGGGAATGCCCGGAGGTGGCGCGATTCTGGCGTGGTGTGCATGAGGTTTTGCAGGCAGTTACGCATGTGCCGCTGCTGCCCGAGGCGAGGAGATGTCTCCTGAATGTGTGGGAGCCAACCGACTACTCAGTGCCGCAGACGTGGTGGGTGACTCTGGGATATATGGTGGCCAAGCGTGATATTGCGCAATTGTGGGGTTCCCAGAGGTCACCGACTGTCTCGGCGTGGAAGGACAACATGGATTGGTGTATGTTTTGGGAAAAGGTGGTGTATGTTGCGAGAGGTAAGCCTGGGAAATGGGTGAAAGTGTGGGGCCCCTGGAACGCCTACCGTGGGGGAATCTGTACCCCGCCGCTGATGCCTGATCCGTCACCGGCCCCGTCTCCTTAGCCTGCTTGTCTTCCTGGTTCTGGGCATTGAGTCCACTTTGTCTCCGTCCCGACCTATCCCCCCCCTTGATATTCCTGTGGATCGGTAGGGTCCCCCCCAGGGGAGCACATGCTGCTGTTTCCGATTGTGGGTTGCCTTGTGGACTTGTTTTTTCGTTATTTATATAAAAATGAAACCGTTGTGTGGGGTCCGGATGGTGTGGCTGCCAACGCTTCTTTCAACTCCTGTGATCTCTCTTCTGCCGCAGCGTGTGTTCTACTGTTTGTATTATATGCTCTTCCTGTTTGCTAGCGGCCGGCCTGAAGGTTGTAGGCCCATCTTTGTATATCTTTTGGATTCTGTAATAAACGGTTTCAACCAAAAAAAAAAAAAAAAGAAGGCAACATGTTACAATTTCTACATTTTTATTATTCAGCACTGTTGCTTTTGATGGAAAAAGTTGTACATTTCCTTTCTTTCTTATGGCCGTCTTTCTGTTACTTGGCAGACAAACATTTTCGAACGTCTCTCAGCCATAGCCTCCGCCACTTCTCTTTCAGAGCTCAATTTTCGGCTTATTAAATGATTTTTCCTTTTAACTCTTTACAGACATGCAGAAATGTAGGCCCATTCATTTCCCTACAATGAATGGAACAAAACATTATACATTTTTAAGAAATGTACTTTTCACTGTTTACTACCCCCATTGCATTCACCCATATTATGTTCCTAGCAAAAGCGTTATTGTGCAAAAGCAGTATTATTTTTATTATATTTAAAAGCAGAATGCAAACGCGGCATAGTCTGGCATGCGTTAACCTCATCATTAGTGCACGTATGCGCAAACCATTTCCCTGCATTTTTGTGTTTATGCATGTTAATTTTCACAACACATTATTTGTAAACGTTACTGGGGAGTTAACCCGAGCAGGTTTTATCTTCCCAAAACCCTGCTCCATCAATTCCCCCCTTTGATGGCATTTTTGAGCCATCACAAAATACCCATCATACCAATTGTCAACTTTAATCTTATTTAAAGGTCTGTACTCTTTTCTCTCTTCAACATTCTTTTGTCTAAATCTTTCATTATTTCATAATAATTTCCTCTCATGTCTTCTAATTCTGTCATTTATCTTTATTTTTCTGGCTTTCTGTTTGTTGTGTGATTCTATCATCTTCTTTCCACATCTACACTTACAACATTTATAGGTCATTATTATTTATAATGTCACTGCAGCTATAGAAATCATCGGTATTAGTATTTGTCCTAATAAACTACCTCCAAATGTAGAAAGCCATTTACCTACAGAGGAAAAACTCTTAACAAGTTTCTCCCAAATATCATCAACCTCTAGTTGTGTCAAATCTTCATATAATTTAAGTAAAAATTTTAATATACCCCTCTAGATTCTTACTTTTGTCAGAGATATAAGTACAGTAGTGTTGAATTTTCAACATGCCACAGACTCCACCCTCTTTTGCCAATAAGATATCATGGGCAAGTCAATTTTGCAAAACCATTGATCTAATTGCAACCATTTCAGTATCAATCATTAAAAACCTGTTGATAACCGATCAACCACTGCAGACAATTTTTGAATTTTATGCAAATTTAGAACGACCCCAACTGAAGGTGTCAGTGCACCAAAAATATCTCCTACTATTTCTGAAGTACATTATCACTTATTGTGTATTAGTCAATACTTTATTTCATTGATTTTATTGTTTCTATACACGTTATAGACTTTGGGAAATACAATTCCAAAATAACAACTAACCTACCAATGTGCAGGCAACCTATAATAGGCACTTTTACCACACACATAATATTCTCCTGGAAAAACAGGATCAGTGCCTCCTTTCAATCCCCATCCGCCAGTTATTAAGAAAGTATGTTCACATTTGCTAGTACCAATGAAATAATTATTATAGGAAGTCTTTAGTCTAAGCATGCAAAGCTTTCCTTTATGATACCAATCCAGAGACATTGCATCGTAAGTCTCGCCCTTTTTAAAATTTCCCTCTCCAAAAGCCCATGTGATTTCTGTTAAGCAGCTTTTCTTTGACAATCCTGTATTCTATCTTCTACCATAATAATAAATTATTTTTCTTCAGCCCATAAACTACATGTAAGGTTATTTCTATGGGCATATACTATGTCCAGAGTCTGGGTAATTTAAAAAACTCTCCAATATATTCTGCCTTTCTACTACTATATACCTTATTAATATCTTTTCTAATACAGATTTCTGAAAATACTAGGTCTAGGTTTGAATAATAGAACTCCAACTTCCCCGTTACATAGAAGAGACTGGTTAGTGCCCTACATGACACACCATACGTTAAGGGTAAGTGATGGTAAGTTACACCCTCTTAGACAGACGAAGGTAATTGAATGGGATGTATGACGTTACAACGCATACTTTTACAACGCATGCACTTACAACGCAATTTTTACAACGCAACATCCACTACAACGCATTCCATTACATCGCATGACACTACAACGCATTTTTAAAAACTACCTTTACAACGCATTCCATTACATCGCATACTACCTTTACAACGCATACAATTACAACGCATAAGATTACATTGCATTTAAGGTAAGTATTGGATAGTATAGGGGTAAAAATTAGTATTCTAACTCCAGGGGGTGCAACAGTAGGGTAAGTGTTGGATAGTATAGGGGTAAAAATTACTATTCTAACTCCAGGGAGTGCAACAGTAGGGTAAGTGTTGGATAGTATAGGGGTAAAAATTACTATTCTAACTCCAGGGGGTGCAACAGTAGGGTAAGTGTTGGATAGTATAGGGGTAAAAATTACTATTCTAACTCCAGGGGGTGCAACAGTAGGGTAAGTGTTGGATAGTATAGGGGTAAAAATTACTATTCTAACTCCAGGGGGTGCAACAGTAGGGTAAGTGTTGGATAGTATAGGGGTAAAAATTACTATTCTAACTCCAGGGGGTGCAACAGTAGGGTAAGTGTTGGATAGTGTAGTGTAATATTATGCGTTGTAATGGTATGCGTTGTAAAGGTAGTATGCGATGTAATGGAATGCGTTGTAAAGGTAGTTTTTAAAAATGCGTTGTAGTGTCATGCGATGTAATGGAATGCGTTGTAGTGGATGTTGCGTTGTAAAAAATGCGTTGTAAGTGTAGTGCGTTGTAAAAGTTGCGTTGTAAAGGTTGTTCCCCAATTGAATGCAGAAATAGCAATCTCTCACATCCATCGTGTCTACATATTCATAAATTAATTTTTAAAATACGTTTAACGAGAAATCATTAATCGATTTATCCTGATGATAAATACTTTAATCTATTTGTTCTATATTAGTATTAGGTGTTTCTTTAGTCACAGAATTTACTCTTTCACTTATTACATTATTAGTATTATTTTTGTTATTAGTTACCATTAGGACAGACACAATGACAGTTGATATTAACCACATCAACATTAGTAATACGACACTACATAAGCAAGCTTTAATACACCTACGTTTTAGACTAAGTTTTTTATGTTCACTCACTGTAGCTTCTGCCATTTTATATACTATATAAAAAATATAAAAACTTTGTTTTTCGCACTAATTCTTTTTCTAATTCTTCTTGTTTAGTTTGACTGGAAACTTCATTTATATGGTTTGATTTTCTCTTTTCAAGAGTGTATTTCAGTCTTTTTACTCCACTTGGGCAATTGTCTCCTTTTCTCGCTCTCTTAGCTTGAATCTCTTGTTCAGCTTCTTTTTCTGGTTCACAAGTTCTTTATTCAGCCCTTTTCATTGTTGTGCTTGCTCTTTGTTTTCAGGAACTTTCTCTTTTTCTTGCTCAATAGCAAACTTTTGAGACCCAGTAGCTGGTGCCCACTTTACTTTGCTTGTGCTTTGTTGTTCATCATCCACAGGCTCATCAGAATCTGTCACTCTAGATTCTTTAGCTTCACAACCTCTAGCTTCTTGTTTTTGTTGACCAAATGCTTCTAAGACTCATCAATACCAGGGGTAAACCGTCATGCCATTTTAGTGTTGTGGATGCACACACTTTTCCTAATCTAAATTTTATAGTGCCATTGATTTGTTCCACTATTCCAGAAGCCTTTCTTCTTGTGGGATGAGCCTCTACCCAATCAGAAAACAAACAACAACCAACACATATTTTAGTCCATTACATGGGGGTAATTTGATAAAATCAAGTTGGAGCCTTGTAAATGGTCCTGCTGCTTTTCTAATTTGTCCCCAACTAACAACTGTCTTTCTACCTGGATTTTGCTGCTGACAGGTGACACATCTGTGGCACAGACTCTCTGAAATGACCCTGGATTTAGGGTTATACCATGACTGCAATTCCATGGTATACCCTTGCCATCTGAGAAAGTAAACAATCTGGCATGACAGGTCTATCATCTATGTACACCCATGCTTCATCTTCTGATCTTTCCTTCTAACCTGATTTTACCCAAAGTTATTTTTCTTCATCACCTGCCTCTTCCTGCAACTGCCTAATTTCATCCCAAGTTTCAAAAGAGGAAAACATCAAGTGACAATTGGTATTTTTCTTTTCCACCCCTCTGTTGATGGCAATGGAATTTTGTGTACAGAAATACGCTACTTGATCAGCACATCTGTTGCCGTTCGTTACATAATAATTTCCTGACTTATGTGTAGAACATTTTACCACTGAAATCTTTTTAGGTAATTTCAAGGCATCCAATAAATCTTTCAAATGTTTGCCATTTTCAATCTGAGAACCTGAAGTAGTCAGAAATCCCCTTTGCATCCATAGCTGTCCGAAATCATGACCACCCCAAAACCATATTGACTGTCAGTAAATATTGTTACTCTCCGATTTTTGCCAATTTTGCATGCTCTAGTAAGAGCAATCAGCTTTGCAATTTAATCAGATTTTAACCCATTTAGACAGGATGCTTCTAGAACTGCAGCTACTGCACATGCTGCATAGGCAGAACTCAATACACCTCTATCATTTCTCAGACATGATCCATCAACAAACATCCACCTATCTGACTCTTCTAGAGGAATATCCTTGATGTCCGGCCTTGGTTTCGTACACAACTCTGTCACATCCAAACAATCATAATCTGCTTCATCTTTCACTTCCTCACAAAATGGACTAGGCAAAAGTGTTACTGGGTTTATCGTCTTACATTTCACCACTGTCACATTTTCAGCACCTAATATTATTTTTCGTACCTAGTCAGCCGACTATAGGTCATGAGCTGATTACGTGTTTTTGTCAAAAGAATGTTAACTGAATATGGTACAAAAACTTTGACTGGATGTTCCATCACAATTGATTCACTCTGTTCCAGACTCACACAAGTTACAGCCCCTGCTTTCAAACAACCTGGTAATGCTGCAGCCACTGAATCCAAAGTAGCAGAAAAATATGCAGCTGCACGTCGTGCTATTCCATGTTTTTGGGTCAAAACTGATAATGCACACCCATCTCTCTCACAGCAATACAATGCAAAATCCTTTCCATAATCTGGCTTTTCCAATGCAGGTGCTCAACAAAGACTATCTCCCAACTCAACATAAGCCTTCATACTTTCTTCATCCAATTCAATTGGATCTGTCACATCTTTGTGTGTCAACCTCTGTAGAGGTTTTGCAATCAGTGAAAAACCACTGATCCACTGTCTACAGTGACCAACCATTCCCAAGAGCATTCACACTTCTTTCGGAATCTTAGGGGGACTCATTTGTTGAATCACACTTTTTTTTTCTTCTTTTTTATGTCCTCAGTCTGCCAATTCTCTTGATGGTGATACTCCATTCCCCGTTACTAGGATGCCCAGGGAGGGATAGAGTCATTCCATCCAAGAAATAAATAGCTGCTTCCACTTCCAACCCTTCACTGATGTGCCTGTAGCAAAGAAGGGGACAGGACCGACAGCAAGTGGATTTTGACACCAGTTAAACAGCATAGCCCATACTTTCTCCTGACTGCTAGACTCCCATGTAATATTGAATTGGTTTATAGATATGATATTCTTCTTATGCTCTGAAAAGAGAGGTGGGGCTCCTGATTTCCACGACCTGCAGTTCTCTCGGCTCCCCAATAAGGTTACATAGAAAATGAATCTTGAAATTAGGTTATTAAGTCTGGTAACACTGTCCTGCTGTATTCCAAAAAATACAAGTGAGGGACTTACCCTCACCTGTATATATCTGTTAATTCCGTCAAAAATTCACACAGCTCAATCCAGTAATTTGTGATCTTGGGGCATGTTAAGAACATATGCATGTCGTCTGCCAAAAGGTACATACATCTTGGGCATATATACTGTGTTCCTGAAAGTTTTGATAATTTTGCTGGGGACCAATACACCCTGTACATGGTAAAGAGATGATTTTGTTTTAGAAATGTGGGTTTTACTATCTCACAAAGCATTGTAAATGAACCCAACCAAAACTCACTCAGCTTTAAGTTTGCTAGGTCCACTCCCCAAAGCTTTTGAATGTCCTTGTCCAAGTCGTTCTCCACCTCCACCAAAGAACGATACCACAGAGAGACTTCCTTTTTAATGGTACTAATTTTTATTGCCTGATCCAACCAGGAATCATCTTCTTCCTCCTCCCAAACTTCTCGTGCCCACCATGAGGAAACTTGATAATACTTGAGTCTAGTTGATTAACCCCCTGTACATAGACTCAAGGTTTCCCAGCTAACTAAGCCGGACTCCGACTTAAGGTCCTCCCATCTGGAGATCCCCGCAGTTTTTATTGGAAGACTTAGCAGATCCTTTAGACACTTCGGGATTCCTGGCGAGTCCGATATCAGAGCCCTAGGAGAATAGTACGATATTTCTGTTTTATTCCAAATGTAAACCCATAATCTTAATGCCCCCCGCAAAATCTTCCGTCTCACTTTTTTAAAATACTTAGGGTCTCCACATTTAAATAAAAAATGGTCTTGTCCGTCCCTCAGTCCACTCAACATTGCCCCAAAGAGTGTTCCTAGTGGTGACCCATCAACTTTATTTAGCATCATACGAACGTTCTTAAAATGAAATGCATACCCGGATATCATCAAAATAGGAAGAGCCAACCCTACCTTCTCCAACCTCCTCTTTAATTTTTTCCAAGATATTTGGGAACCCTTTGAGGCCCAGATAAAGCTGCCTATCTTCCCCTTCAATTTAGCAATCTCTCCTTTATCAAACGGTAAGGGTAGAGAGTTAAACAGAAAAGTAACCTTAGGGAGAACAACCATTTTAATAAGATTTACCCTACCATACAAATTTATGGGCACATGTGCCCACCTGACCAACAATCTCTCTACTTCCTGACTTATCTTCCTCCAGTTAACAATAGGCACTTCCTGTAATTTTTGTGTAATATTATACCCAAGTAACACATAGACGATTTCACACCCGGGGTTTGCCTAGACTAATTCCATTCCATAATTTCTGTCTTCTCTCTGTTAACCCTATATCCCGATATCTTCCCGAATGCTTCCACTTTAGCCATTAAATTGGGACTAGCAATTTCAGGGTTAACCGTATACAATATAAGGTAATCGGCGTACAAGGCTAATTTTGCCTCTAAGCCTGCATACCGAAATGGAACAATGGAATCATCAATTCTGAACCAAGACGCTAATGGTTCAATATGAAGATTGAATAAAAGTGGGGACAGGGGACACCCCTGCCTAGTTCCCCGCCTTATATTGAACCAATTTGTTAGCTCCCCGTTAACTAGAACCCTGGCTCTAGGAGAACAATATAGATGTTGAACTGCCCCTATAATAATATCAGGGAACCCAAAGACCGTTAAAGCCTCCCAGAGATAAGGCCAATGAACTTGATCGAATGCTTTAGCGGCGTCGACTGCCACAACTGTTACTGGTAAATTGTAAGCTTCTGCTAGATCAATGACCCCAAGCATTCCAAAAGTGAGTTAATTGAGCTGCCTCCCAGGAATGATTCCTCTCTGATCCTGGTGTATAACACATTTAATGATCTTAGCAACCCTCGCTTCCAATATCCCTGAAAACACCTTATAATCGGTGATCAGCAACTATATAGGCCTATAGGAATCTACTACCATGGAATCTTTGTTTGGTTTCAGATTCAGGGCTACTGTTGCTTCTGCCCAAGACAGCGGGGCATCTTCCCCTCTCAACAATATGGTGTTAAATACGTTTTCAGCACTGATACTATACAGTCCAGAAGGCTAAGATACATCTCCACGGGAAGGCCATCCGGTCCGGCCACCTTCCCTCTAGCCATCTTTCTCAACTAGGCTCGAACTTCCTCCTCCGTGATCTCGACCATTAGGGTCATCTTCTGGTCTACATTTAATTTTGGGAGTTGAAATTTCTTTAGCCAATATATTCTGTCTTCCTGGGGAGATATCTTCCTTATATAGCTGACTCATATATCTACATACTTCCACGCCAATTTTTGTGTTGGTATCCAAAATAGCACCTGTTCCCTCCTCTCTTAAACTAGATATTATGTTTCGGACTTTATCTACTTTAGCTTTCAAAGCTAAAAGTGAGCCACTCTTCTCCCCATAAGCAAAATGTTGCAGTTTACTAACCCTCAATCTGTCCAGTAACGTCTAATGTAGGGCTCCCTGATACTCTGCTTGAAGCTGTTCTAATTCTTTTCCTACCACAGAGACTTTACTAGAACCCTCCAATGATGCCTTTTGGAGCTCCTGTTCTTTACTTATGATTTTTTTTGACAGTTCTTCCTCTTGTTGTTTCACACTACGCCTCTTACCCACCATTATAGAGGTGCCTATAGCTCTTAAAAAGGCCTTGAAAGAATCCCATACCATTTGGATTTTTGCTGATCCCAAATTGGCTTGAAAAAAGACGAAAGCCTCGTCCCTCATTTTGGATATTACCCCCTCATTTAACAGGCTAGTCCTGTCTAGGGTCCACCTTATTGTACTCCTCCTGTCCTGTAGCCTTAAAGAAAAGAAGACAGCCGAGTGATCTGAGGGGATAGCAGGCAAATGTTAAATCCCTTCGATCCCTGTCGCCATCGTTCCATCCACTAAAAAATAATCAATATGGGAGTGGTTGCCATACTACTTACTGAAGAATGTAAAATCTTTTTTGTCTCCCTTCTCCAGATTTCCACCAAGTTTAGTTCTTGAATCAGAGTCTTAAGTACCACAGTTGTTTTAGGAGGACTGACATATTTAACTTTGGAGGTTCTATCCAAATCCTTATTTTGTAACATGTTAAAATCCCCTCCAATTATTACAGGGGCATTATCTAAAATTAAACATGATTCAAGCTTAATTAATGCGTCTGGATAATCGTTGTTCAGCCCATAGTAATTAGCGCAAAATATTGGCATTCCTTGTAACCTCAAATTGTCTGCCACCCATCTCCCCGAGGAATCCGTCTGATGGCTCTCTAATTTAATACCACGATTACATCTTATAATAATTGCCACCCCTCTTGTACCGCCTCTCTGGTCCGAACAGGCTACATCCTGAACCCAGTTCAATTTGTTATGTATAGCTTTACACTCGCCCTTTTCTAGATGGGTTTCTTGAAGCAGAATGACACTGTCCTCCGATTTCTTAAGAGATTCCAGAATTGGGCCAACTTTATCGTGGATCTCAAACCATTTACATTGCAGGATATGAAATGGGCCAAATTTTTACTCCTTTTTATATGTTGACACCCATCTCCTTGCCGCTCTCCTTAATTTAAACCTATTCTCATGGGCTGCCACTAACCTTGGGATAGCTGAAAGATCGGCACTTTTTATATGGTTCAGACGATTATTAGACTGAATAAGGACACTATTTTTCTCTTTTTTTCCAACATGCTCCCATCACCCTGTGCTCCCCATGTGAGAAGGTGGCCTGGTATATGCTGTCCACTAATTATAGTGGGCACCATGCACCAGTCTAAACAACTCCTTATTGATGATAGGTTAAAGACATCCTTTATTGAAAGCTACCCTAGTAGTAGCTATGGAGAGCAGTCTTCAGGCTAAGTCTTGAAGGAATGTAACGCAGCTTGTTTTACCAGTCCATATTCTCTTGAATGGCTAAATGAAAGGCAACCACACCAGGTATATATTTAAAATATATGTATTTATTTCTAAACACACTCTACTAGACTCTTTATGAGGCTAGAGGTCCAAACACATAAGTTACACTTCAAAAATTACAGTAAAATAGCACAAATACATGTTAGGCCCTAGGGGCGACCCAAACCATATACTAAAACAGTGGTATAAGAACCACGACTTAACTAGACACAAGGCCTAGAGCCTGTAGAATCTCTGGGACCACAAGGAACCACCCAAGGTAGTGACACAGGGGACCCACAGGGGCCGTGTGCAGTGTGAGAACACAGCCGCAAGCTCCTGTTAGCTTCTCTGGAGAAAGTCGCGGTTAGAATTTTAAAGATTAGGGACACTTAGAGGTGAGCTAGGACCAAACCCTTTTAGACTTGGGAAGTTCTAGGGTCAAAACCAACGGGAGCACTGGAGTCCTAGTGTTACCTCACCCAGGGAAGCCGGGTGCATAGGTGTCAAATGGTGTCGGGTCGCGTCGTCGTTTTCAATGGGAGCCAGCGAATGAGTGCTGCTGCCAGGAAGATGCAAAGCGCCCGAAGAGATCCAAGTCGAGCAGAACCTGAAAGCAGAGGGGACAGAGTCTTGGTCACTAGCCAATGACCAGGGGCACGATAGTCGAATGCCCACTGTAGTTGGGTGATTTCAGGTGAAGAATGTGAAGCTTGACTCTTCAGCCACGAGGACCAGGAGGTGTCGAGGATGACCAGGAGCTGGATTCGAGCCGTCTCACAAAGGATGTCGAGTGCTGCAGTGTCGGTGCTCGGATTGGACACAACAAGCCTTGGCAACAGCAACCAACGAAGAAAGGAGAAAGATGCGTCAGTGCAGACCATGAAGGTCTGAGGGACCCACCACATGGTGGGGAGTCAGGGCACGTCTGGAGCAACCAGGGAAGCACAAGGAAAATCAAAGTTACCTTCTCAAGGACCCACCAGTCGAGGGACCAGGGATCACGAAGGAGACTCAAGCTGAAATTCAAGAAGCGGGCTCACGGAACACTCGTGGAGTGTAGGCCCACAATCTTCAGTGCAGATGGTGCTCTGGGAGTGGGCTATAAGTAACCCAAAGCACAACTTCAGGAGACGTCGGAAAGTCAATGCACTTGCAAATGTGCACATTGACCAGGGGTTCTGGTTCCACGCTACTCACGAGGGCTGCGGGTCTCAGCTTTGCTGGGGACTCGGGTCGGCATCTGTGATTTCTGGAAATCCTCTTCCTGGGCTGCAAATACTTTGGAGTCTGGCAGGAGCTTCGGAGAGGCAGACCGGCAAAATGCTTAGTTGGTGCCTGCCAAGCAGGGGAGTCACTCCTTGACCCCAAAGGAGATTTCTTCAGTCCTCTAGTCTTGAGGGCAGCATCGAAGTACCAGGATTCAGCTTCAGCTTAAGAGTATATGGTCAGGCTGCACCACTGACAACCGCGGAGAAGAGATTCCGAAGGCTGCAGAGGGGCTCAGCTCATGCCTGGGCACCCTCTCACATAAAACCAAGCACCCTGCCTTCAGGAATGATAAGGCCTGCCATAGGGGTGACTGATAGGTTACTAAGTGCAGTGATAGGTGAGGTATAGTAAACCTATAACTCAGTAAGGGGTGCATGCACCACTTTACCCAGGCTGCAGAAGCAGACCTGTGGTGTCATTTTGTAGGGCTTTCCAGGGGTGGCACAATACATGCTTCAGCGCCGGGTAGGCCTCCGGGGTACCTTTGTCCTGGGTACATAGTATACCATATACTAGGGACTCACGAGGGTACCCCAGGATCCAATCTGGAGTGTACCTAAAGTAGATGCAATCAATTTAGAGAGGAAGCAGCTAGGCTGGGGCCCAGAATAGCAGGGTCCCAGCCAGACTAAAGTAAAAAAAACAGTGAAACACTAGCAAAAAGTGGGGATGAACATGTGAAGCGTATCCTACTCTCCTACACAACAACCCCCAAACGCAGGGACATTAAACTAACCTTGACCAGTGGAGTCTTCAAGTTCTAAGTGGAAATATCTGGAGAGTCCATCTGCATTGGCATGGTTACTCCCAGGTTTATGTTCCACTGTATAGTTCATCCCCTGTGGGGAAATGGACCACCTGAGAAGTTTGGGTTTTCACCGTTCATCTGTTTTTGCCATAAGAGGGGCTTATGGTCTGTCTGAACAATGAAGTGAGTACCAAACAAGTATGTCCTCAACTTCCTCGGGGCCCACAGCAAAGGCCTCCCTCTCAATGGCTAACCAACGTTTCTCTCTGGGGTCAACCTTCTGCTTATGAAAGCTACTGGTTGATCCTGACCATCATTCAACTGTGACAGTGTAGCCCCTACCCCAACTCAGATGCATCTGTTTGGACAATTACATTTTTGGAGTAGTCAGGACTTTGCAGAATGGGAGCAGTGCACATGGCCTGCTTCAGGTCATCAAATGAATTTTGACAGCTAACTGTCCACTGAAGCTTTTTGGGCATCTTTTTAGAAGTTAAGTCATTCAGGGGTGTCACTATGGATCCATACCCCTTGACAAATCTCATATAGTACCCATTCAGGCCTAAGAAGGCTCTCACCTGAGTCTAAGTAGTTGGAGCAACCTTGTCCATTATGGTCTGGATTTTGCTCTGTAATGGTTGAACCTGGCCTCCACCTATAAGGTGGCCCAGGTACACAACCTGACTCTGCCCTATCTGCCACTTAGTAGCCTTGATAGTTAGGCCTGCTTTTTGCAGGGCCTCCAACACATTCCTCAGGTGGACCAGGTGATCCTCCCAGGTGGAGCTAAACACAGCAATATCATCAAGATATGCTGCACTATAGTCTTCCAGGCTTGTAAGGACTTGATGATTCACCAACCTTTGGAAAGTGGCAGGTGCATTCTTCAAACCAAAGGGCATTACCACAAATTGATAGTGCCCAATAGGGGTAGAAAATGCTGTCTTTGGCTTGGTATCATCAGCTAGTCTGATCTGCCAGTAGCCAGCTGTCAGGAACAAATACGTTTAGAAACTTGGCCGATGCCAAAGTATCTATCAGCTCATCTGCCCTGGGGATGGGGTGGGCATCAGTCCTAGTGACTGCATTGAGACCCCTGTAATCCACACAAAACCTCATCTCCCTTTTGCCATCTTTGGTGTGAGGTTTAGGTACTAGGACTACTGGACTAGCCCAAGGGCTATCTGAGGGTTCAATGACTCCCAAATCCAACATCTTTTGGACTTCTGTCCTTATACAGTCCCTGACATGGTCAGGTTGCCTGTAGATCATATTCTTCACAGGCAGACTTTCCCCAGTGTCCACTTCATGAGTGCACCAGGTGGTCTGACTTGGAGTCAGAGAAAACATATGTCTGAACTGGCTGAGAAGTTTTCTGCAGTCAGTTTGTTGCTGGATATTGAGGCTGCCTGCCAAGGCTACACCATCAACTGATCCATCATCAGGGTTCTGAGAAATCAGGTCAGGGCGTGGGTCACTCTCTTCCTCCTGTCCTTCATTAGTAGCCATGTGCAAGCCCATGTCTGCTCTGTCAACATATGGTTTTAGTCTGTTGACATGAAGTACCTTGTGTGGACTCCTAGGGGTTCCAAGGTCTACCACGTAGGTGACCTCCCCTTTCTGTTCAGCAATGGTATGGGGGCCACTCCAGTTGTCCTGGAGGGCTGCTGGGGCCTCAGGCTCCAACACCCACACTTTCTGTCCTGGTTGATAAACAATCAGTACAGCCTTTTGGTCATGCCAGGCCTTTTGTAATTCCTGGCTAGCTTCAAGGTTTTAGTAGCTTTTTCCATGTAGTCAGCCATCCTGGAGCAGAGACCAAGTACATAGTCCACTATGTCCTGTTTAGGGGGTTTGAGAGGTAACTCCCATCCCTCCTTCACCAGACGAAAAGGACCCCTAACAGGATGGCCAAACAAAAGTTCAAAAGGGCTGTAACCAACCCCCTTTAGTGGCACCTTCCTGTAGGCAAATAAAAGGCAGGGCAAAATGATGTCCCATCTGCACCTAAGATTTTCTGGTAGACCTTTGATCATGCCCTTTAAGGTTTTGTTGAATCTTTCAACTAAACCATTGCATTGTGGGTGATAGGGTGTGGTGAATTTGTAATTCACTCCACACTCCTTCCACATAACAGTTAAGTAACTTGACATAAAGTATGCATCTCTGTCAGATACTACCTCCTTAGGAAAGCCCACTCTTGAGAACACACCAAAGAGATCTCTTGCCACCACAGGTGCTGTAGTGGTCCTAAGGTGGATTGCCTCTGAGTACCTAGTGGCATGGTCCACCACCACCAGGATAAATCTGTGCCCAGATGCAGTTTGAGGATCCATGGGACTAACACTGTCAATCCCAACCCTTTCAAATGGAACCCACGTCACAGGTAGTGATGTCAGAGGGCTCTTTGTGGTTCCACCTGACTTGCCACTGGCTTGGCAGGTCACACAGGAGCGAAACAATCCTTAGTGTCTTCAGACATGTGGGGCCAGTTAAAGTGAGGTCAATTCTGTCCCAAGTCTTATTCTGGCCCAGGTGTCCTTCTAAAGGAATATCATGGGCCAGTGTCAATAGGAAGCCCCTAAACTTCAGAGGTATAACCAACCTCCTGGATAAACCAGTCTTGGGGTCTCTACACTCTGAATAAAGGAGTCCATTATCCCAATGAATGTTATGGGTGCCACTAGCATTCCCAGCAGCCTCATCAGCAGCTTGCTTTCTGAGGGTTTCAAGAGAGGGGCAGGTTGTCTTCTCCTGGCTCAGATCTGACCTGGAAGGGCCCCATGTCCCCAAGAACTCAACCTGGTCAGGTCCAAGCTCCTCTGGGACAGTTCCTTCTTCATGCTCAAGATCATCTCCCTCAGGAGGCTTATCTGTATTCTGAGAGTTAGGTAGGAAGGCACTGCCTTAACCCTACTGCTCCTCCTCTTGGGAGGCACCTGGTCCATTCTTCCAGAATCCAGGGCCTGTCCAGTGTTAGACATTTTGGCCTGTGACCTAATCACAGCAAAGACATGAGCAGGGATCCCTAACATTTCTGCATGTGTTCTGTGCTCCACTTCAGCCAAAGCTGACATTTCTAGATCATTGCCAAGCAAGCATTCAACTGGTAGGTCTGCACTTACCACAACCTTCTTAAGGCCAGTTACCCCTCCCCAGGAGATGTTAACAACTGCCAGAGAATGGTCTGTTCTGACATTGCTAGCATTGGTCAATTGGTACATTTCACCTAGTATAATCTGCCCAGGATCCACATGATCTTTTGTCACCATTGTGACACTTGCTCCTGTGTCCCTAAATGCCAAAGCCGCTTCTCCATTTATCAAAGGTTGTTGTCTGTATTGGCCCAAATTACTGGGACTCACAAAAGAGGACATATGCATGCCTCCATTACAGATCAGGACAGCCTGAGTTGGAACTCTGACTAGGCCAGAGTCCATCTCAGAACCCAGGGTCAACCCTACTACACCCTTATTCTGAACATTACCACCACCAATTGTAGCTGTACTATGGGGAACAGTTGCCTTAGGGGCAATGGTGGCTGGACTTGAGTCTTTGGACTTGGTGCAATCACTAGTCCAGTGAGTCTTCTGTTTACAGATTTTACACCATGGTTTCTTTTAGCTTTTTCCCTTGTTAGACTGTGAATCCCCATGTTGCGTGTAGATTTAGATTCAGTATATAGTGTTCCCGATGAATGCCCTTATATAGGTACAATTCATGTTGCCCTTACTTAGGCATAGAAATCCAGCCCTTATTTAGGCATTGTCCATGCTAACCAAATACAGGCATGGTCTCCTATATCCGTCAATCCACGTCACAACGAGTTCTTGGAAATCCAGACTCTTAAGCCTTTAGGAATTTCCCTTGCTTGGATATTGATTTCTCCAAGAACTCATTTATTATGCATGAACATCTATTCCTTAGGTGTTCATTCATGATGTTCCGATACCCGACTTTTACGTCAATACAGGCATTCCTAAACACCTTCAAGGTATAAAAATACCTGCACTTGCCCTGGCAAACCACAGTTCTGGTATGGTCCAGTTCGACTGCCTACTTGAGGTTCACCACGGCAAGTTCAGAAGGAGATCGAGTTCCTGCCTGATGCACTGACCAGACGCTGTCATATTCCTCGCAGAGAATCTAGCTCCAGTGTTTCTGACTCCCCTTGCGGGTTGTTAGATATCGAGTCCCAGAAAGAGATTCCAACCTCACACATTCTAAGGTATGGAGCAGACTAGAACTTTTGGCAACTCTTGGCAAAACTAAAACTATAGCTAGCTATACTTTAGAAAACAGCACCTACTTCTTACTTCATACTACACTTAGGTTAGGTACACTGGGGAAGAACTATTTAGAAGCCTCAGATGAGTATTCACATTTTAGCCTGTGTTATTTATGTATATATTTTATGAATATATGTCATAGCTACAAGAGTGAAACTGTTATTATCTATTGTTTCCACGGTTCTGAGATTGTTCCGATTCTAAGGGAAACAAAGTTGTCATGTTTATGCGGTTGTCAGAAACTAATCCCTTCTTGTATATTCGAGAAGTTTCTAACGACCTCTGAGTTAGCTGGCACACACAAGTAATTAATTTTAATGTACTCGATAGAGACATACTGACCTCAGTCCTATGTCAAAACTATAGTGTATATTATTCCAATGTGCAGAGCCTATCAGGGATATAGGAACTACACTGCACCCACCTGAAGAAGATTTTTGGGGACCTTGTGAAGTCTTTTGGTCTTCACCCTTCTCCCCACCCATGTCAAAGTTTTTAGGATCGTGCTTCTTTCATTCACCACCTTGGTTCTGTACCTTCTGCCTCACCCTGGTTCTGACCCACTTGTCTGCCTTCTTTCCCAATTCAGTTCTACTGAACTCAGAGTTGTGTGTTAAGGGATAGCACGCCCTTTTTGCAAAACAAGAGAGTTTAGTAGGCCACACTAGAGTAGGTAGTGCAATACACCACACCACACTAGTAATGTCTTCAAGGCCAGGAACCAGTAGGTCCTTTCCAGAAGCCAATGGACTTTAAGATTCCCAGTATGATAAACTCCCATTCATGGAATTGAGAGCATTGTGAACAACTAGGAAACTGAAGACAGGAAAAGCCCAACCACCCAGCATCTCATAGAGGTACTCAGGCTGGATGACCTTAGCAGATCTTTAGGATCTGAAGGGTTAGGCAGAGTGGGTGGGACAGCACCTGAGGAAAGGCCTAGGGGTGTAGCTCCCCATGACCTGACATCTGAGGCTGGCCAGGCAGATAACAATGATATGGACCTGGAAAATCCAATTCCCCTAGACAGTGATGGAGAGGACCATAATGGACCCCTATTTGTCCCTCCTGGGAGAGTTGGTGGTGGGCCAAGAAGGTCAAGATCTCCCTCAGTGGAGTCTAACCATTCTAACTCATCTAAAGGGACCTCAATCTCCTCTCATAGGAGGGAAACCTCTCAGGAGAGAAGGGAGAGACTGCTTAAGTATGAAGAAGCTCTGCTTGAAATCAGAAGAAAGCAGGTAGCCCTAGACAAGGGGGCCCTAGAGCTCTACAGAGCTAGAAAAAAGATGGGACTAGAGTCACATGGCGGCTGCAACATCCCTAGAGATAGGGAAAGGTCTCATGACCATAGAACCCTGAATAAGATTGTCCCTCCCTACCAGAGTGGGGATGACATCCACAAATGGATAACTGCACTGGAAAGGGCCTGTAACGTACAATGGGCCCCCCAGGAGTAGTGGGCAGCAATCTTATGGTTCTACTTTGCAGACAAAGGTAGAGATAAACTCCTCACTGTTAGAGAGGAGGAGTCAGATGATTACAACAGTCTGAAGAGTGCCTTAATTGATAGGTTTGGCCTAACCACTGAGCAATACAGGTTAAAGTTCAGGGATGCCCAAAAGGCACGGACTCAGGACTGGGTAGACTTTGTAGATTGTGCTACTAAGGCTCTGGAAGGTTGGTTACTTGGCAGTAAAGTGCATGGCTATCAAGAATTGTACAATTTGATTATGAGGGAGCAGATCCTTAATAATGGTCAGAATCAGCTGTTGCACCAGTACCTGGTGGACTCAGATCTGACCTCTCCCCAAGAATTGGGAAAGAAGGCAGACAAGTGGGTCAGAACCAGGGTGAGGCAGAAGGTACAGAACCAAGGTGGTGAACCCAAGAAGCAAGATCATCAAAACTGTGATAAGGGTGGGGAGAAGGGTAAAGACCAGAAGTCTTCACAAGGCCCTCAAAAATCTTCTTCAGGTGAGAATTCACAGTCTACCAAGGGAAAAGGCCAAAAGAAACCATGGTGCAAAATTTGTAAACAGAAAACTCACTGGACCAGTGATTGCACCAAGTGCAAAGAATCTACTCCAGCCACCATTGCCCCTAAGGCAACTGTTCCCCCTACAATTGGTAGTGGTAATGTCCAGAATAAGGGTGTAGTAAGGTTGACCCTGGGTTCCGAGATGGACTCTGGCCTAGTCAGAGTTCCAACTCAGGCTGTTCTAGTCTGTGATGCGGGCATGGATATGTCCCCCTTTGTGAGTCCCAGTAATCTGGGCAAATACAGACAACAGCCTTTAATAGATGGAATAGAGGCTTTGGCATTCCGGGACACAGGAGCAAGTGTCACAATGGTGACAAAATATCTTGTGGATGCTGGGCAGATTATACTTGGTGAAATGTACTAAGTGACCAATGCTAGCAATGTCAGAACAGACCACTTTGCAGTTGTTAACTTCTCCTGGGGAGGGGTTAACTGGCCTTAAGAAGGTTGTCGTAAGTGCAGACCTACCAGTACAGTGCTTGCTTGGCCATGATCTAGAGACTTTAGCTTGGGCTGAAGTGGAGCTCAGGACACATGCAGAAATGCTAGGGATCCCTGCTCATGTCTTTGCTGTGACTAGGTCACAGGCTAAAATGTCTAAAACTGGACAGGCCCTGGATTCTGGAATAATGGACCAGGTGCCTCCCAAAAGGAGGAGCAGTAGGGTTAAGGCAATGCCTTCCCACCTGACTCAGAATGCAGATCAGTATCCTCAGGGAGATGATCTTGAGCCTGAAGAAGGAACTGTCCTAGAGGAGCTTGAACCTGACCATGTTGAGTTCTTGGGGACAGGGGGCCCTTCCAGGTCTGATATGAGCCAGGAGCAGAGAACCCGCCCCTCTCTTGAACCCCTCAGAAAGCAAGCTGCTGATGAGGCTGCTGGGAAGGCTAGTGGCACCCATAAAGTTTATTGGGATGATGGACACCTATACCCAGAGAGTAGAGACCCCAAGCCTGGTGCATCCAGGAGGTTGGTTATACCTCTGAAGTTTAGGGGTTTCCGATTGACACTAGACCATGATATTCCCCTAGCAGGACACCTAGGCCAGAACAAGACTTGGGGCAGAATTGTTCCTCACTTTCACTGGCCCCACATGTCTGAGGACACAAAGGAGTTTTGTCGCTCCTATGTAACCTGCCAAGCCAGTGGCAAAGCAGGGGGCACTACAAAGGCCCCCCTGATACCACTACCTGTGGTGGAGGTGCCCTTTGAAAGGATAGGGATTGACATTGTTGGTCCCATGGGTCCCCAGACAGCATCTGGGCACAGATTTATACTGGTGGTAGTGGATCATGCCACCAGGTACCCAGAGGCAATTCCCCTAAGGACCACTACAACACCTGTAGTGACAAGAGCTCTCTTGAGTGTGTTCTCAAGAGTAGGCTTTCCTAAGGAGGTAGTATCTGACAGGGATGCAAACTTCTTGTCTAGTTACTTGACTGCTATGTGGAAGGAGTGTGGAGTGAACTACAAGTTCACCACACCCTATCACCCACAATGCAATGGTTTAGTTGAGTGATTCAACAAAACCTTAAAGGGCATGATTAAAGGACTCCCAGAGAAGCTTCGGCGAAAATGGGACCTACTCTTGCCCTGAACTTTTATTTGCATACAGGGAGGTGCCTCAAAAGGGGTTTGGTTACAGCCCATTTGAACTTTTGTTTGGTCATCCTGTCAGGGGTCCATTGTGTTTGGTGAAGGAAGGATGGGAGTTACCTCTCTAGCCCCCAAAGCAAGACATAGTGGACTATGTACTTGGTCTCCGCTCCAGGATGGCTCAGTACATGAAAAAGGCAAACAAAAACCTTGAGGCTAGCCAGGAACTGCAAAAAGCCTGACATGACCAAAAGGCTGTATTGACTGTTTACCAGCCAGGACAGAAAGTGTGGGTGTTGGAGACTGTGGCCCCAGCAGCCCTCCAGGACAATTGGAGTGGCCCCCATATATTTGTTGAACAAAAAGGGGAGGTTACCTACTTGGTAGACCTTGGAATCCCTAAGAGTCCCCATAGGGTACTTCATGTCAACAGACTTAAACCATATGTTGACAGGACAGACATGGGCTTGCTCATGGCTACTTATGAAGGACAGGAGGAAGAGAGTGGCCCACTCCCTGACCTGCTTTCTCAGAACCCTGATGATGGGTCAGTTGATGGTGTAGTCTTGGCAGGCAGCCTCACTGCCCAGCAGCAAACTGACTGCAGAAACCTTCTCAGCCAGTTTAGACATATGTTTTCACTGACTCCAAGTCAGACCACCTGGTGCACTCATGAAGTGGACACTGTGGACAGTCTACCTGTGAAGAATAAGATCTACAGGCAACCTGACCATGTCAGGGACTGTATTAGGACAGAAGTCCAAAAGATGTTGGATTTGGGTGTGATTGAACCCTCAGTTAGCCCTTGGGCTAGTCCAGTAGTCCTGGTACCTAAACCTCACACCAGTGGTAGAAAAAGAGAGATGAGGTTTTGTGTAGACTACAGGGGTCTCAATTCAGTCACTAGGACTGATGCCCATCACATCCCCAGGGCAGATTAGCTAATAGGTACTTTGGCCTCAGCCAAGTTTCTAAGCACATTTGACCTGACAGCTGGCTACTGGCAGATCAGACTAGCTGTTGATGCAATGCCAAATACAGCATCATTTCCTACCCCTAGTGGGCACTATCAATTTGTGGTAATGCCCTTTGGTTTGAAGAATGCACCTGCCACTTTCCAAAGGTTGGTGAATCAAGTCCTTACAGGCCTGGAAGACTTTAGTGCAGCATATCTAGATGATATTGCTGTCTTTAGCTCCACCTGGGAGGATCACCTGGTCCACCTGTGGAATGTTTTGGAGGCCCTGCAAAAAGCAGGCCTAACTATTAAGGGTAGTAAGGGCCAGATAGGGCAGAGTCAGGTTGTGTACCTGGGTCACCGTGCAAGTGCAGGCCAGGTGCAACCATTGCAGAGCAAAATCCAGACCATAATGGAATGGATTGCTCCAACTACCCAGACTCAGATGAGAGCCTTCTTAGGCCTGACTGGGTACTATAGGAGATGTTTCAAGGGATATGGATCAATAGTGACACCCCTGAATGACTTAACTTCTAAAAAGATGCCCTAAAATGTTCAGTGGACAGCTAGCTGTCAAAAGGCATTTAATGACCTGAAGCAGGCCATGTGCACTGCTCCCATTCTGCAAAGTCCTGACTACTCCAAAAAGTTCATTATCCAAACAGATGCATCTGAGTTGGGGGTAGGGGCTGCACTGTCACAGTTGAATGATGAAGGTCAGGATCAACCAGTAGCTTTCATAAGCAGAAGGCTGACCCCTAGAGAGAAACGTTGGTCAGCCATTGAGAGGGAGTCCTTTGCTGTGGTTTGGGCTCTGAAGAAGTTAAGGCCATACTTGTTTGGTACTCACTTCCTTGTTCAGACAGACCATAAGCCCCTCTTATGGCTAAAACAAATGAAGGATGAAAACCCCAAACTGCTTAGGTGATCCATTTCCCAGGGGATGGACTTTACAGTGGAACATAGACCTGGGAGTAACCATGCCAATGCAGATAGACTCTCTAGGTATTTCCAATTAGAACATGAAGACTCAACTGGTCAAGGTTAGTTTAATGTCCCTGCGTTTGGGGGGTTGTGTAGGAGAGTAGGATCTGCTTCACATGGGTCCCCCACTTTTTGCTGGTGTTTCACTGTTTTTCAACCTTAGTCTGGTTGTGGCCCTGCTAATCAGGACCCCAGCCTTGCTGCTTCCTCTCTAAAATGGTTTGCATGTACATTAGGTACATATCTAATTGGATTCTGGAGTGCCTTATAAGCCCCTAGTATATGGTATACTATGTACCTAGGGCATAGGTACCTCAGAGACCTACTAGGGGCTGAAGCATGTATTATGCCACCCCTGGGAAGCACTCCAAAAATGCACCACAGGTCTGCTACTGCAGCCTGGGTAAGGGTGTGCTTGCGCCCCTTACTGTGGCTACCATTGCACACACATATAAAACCTATAAGTCACTCCCATGGCAGGTCTTAATAATCCTGAAGGCAGAATGCTTGATTTTTATGTGAGAGGGTGCCCCTGCATGAGCAAAGCCCCTCTGCAGCGTTCGGAGTACCTCCTCTGATGCTGTTTGTGCTGCAGCCTGACCATATACTCTTAGGTGCATTATAACCTCGCAGTAAATGCTAACTTTGGGTTGGCTGCATGGAAACATGTCGTGTTTGGTGTCAAACGCTTTGGAATACTACCCCCCTGCCAGGTCTGGTGGCAGGGGTAGCATTCCACCCTTCTAGTGGGAGAGACATGTTCACACTGGTCTAACCCAGTAGGACTTTCTTTAGCCCTGGCGTCACAAAATGGATGCCTCTGCCACAGACACGGGTCTGGCCTCCTGCTGCTGACCGAAACTACAGCAGGGGTGGCCTGGACAATAGGTTTCCTGTTCCACACCTCTCCAGACAGGCAGATGTGTATTGTGGCTGGGCGGGAGCACTCTCTGGTGCTTTGAAGACCTGCACTGGGGGCACACTTGGTGTCCCTGTGCATAGTCCAGTTCAAACCAGTTGCAGGGGCTACCTGCCCCTGCTCTGGCATGAAACTGGACAAAGGAAATGGGTGTAACCACCCCTCTTTCCAAACCCTCCCATAGGTGGGTCCCTAGAGTATGTCCAACCCCCAAACTTAGTATAATTATGGGAACCCAGTCCTTGTGACTTTAGATTACCCTGGACGAAACTCTGCAATATATATCCTGGACCTTCGACTTTCTATTTTGACTAGAAGACAGAAGAAATCTCCCTTGGGGTCAAGGAGTGACTCCATTGACAGGCACCAAAGAAGCAACTGTCTGGTCTGCAATTCCAAAGCTCCAGTTGGACACCGAAATCTCGGCATCACCAGAGGTAGATTTCCTGACTTCTCCAAAGCTACCCTGAGTCCACAGCAAAGCTGAGGCCCGTGGCTTTTGTGGGTGACGAGGAACCGTGACCCTGGGCACTGCGTGCCATTGCTGGTACATCAAATTCTTGTTCATTCTTGAAGTTTTGCTTTGGGCTCCGAGGAGCCCCAGTCTTGAGCACACACTGCACTGAAGATCTCCGGCCTCCACTCCACGAGTGACCCGTGGGCCGGGTTCCAGTGCGACCTCTTGAGGCTCCTTCATGATTGCTAGCCCATTGGTTAGTGGGTCCCCATGAAGGCAACTCTACTTCTACTTGGGCTTCCCTGGTGGCTCCAGATGGGCCCTGACTTATCCTCACTGGGTGAGATCCTCAGACCTTGCTGGTCTGCCCCGACGTCCTTCTTCTCTTTCCACAAGACTTGCAATTGCCAAGGGTTGTTGGGTCCAATCGTCACCGACACTGCAGCACTCAATAGACTTCATGGGACAGCTAGAATCCGGCTTGTGGACTTCGTCGACGCCTCCTGGACCTCGTGGCTGAAGAGTCAAGACACCCGTCAACTCACCTGAAGCACCCAACATCTGTGGGCATTGGTCCATCCTGCCCTAGGTCACTGGCAAGTGACCCAGACTCTGTCCCCTCTGCTTTCAGGTTCATTCCATCCTAGATCCAGGCTTGGATCTCTTCGGACACTTCTCTTCACGGCAGCAGCAGTTCTTCGCCAGCTTCCATTGTAATCTACGACGTGACCCGACACCAAAATACATCTATGCACCCGGCTTCCCTGGGTGAGGTAACTCGAGTACTCCGGTGCTCTCGTGGGTGTTAGTCCTATAACTTCTTAAGTCCAAAAGGGTGTGGTTCTGACTTGATTCTTAGTGTCCCTAATCTTTAAATTTCCAACCGCGACATTGCCCTTAGAAGCTAACGGGAACCCGCGGTTGTGTGTACACACTGCACACAGTAGCCGTGGGTCCCCTGTGTCACTACCTTAGGTGGTTCCTTGGGGTCACAACGATTCTACAGGCTCTAGGCCTTGTGTCTAGTTCAGTCGTGGTTCTTATACCACTTTATTGGTATATGGTTTGGTACGCCCCTAGGGAGCAATTGTGTATTTGTGCTATTACTGTTGATTGCTAACTAGTAAATTAAGTACTTCGAACTCCAGTCTCATAAAGAGACTAGAGGGGTGTGTTTTATCTAAAATACATATATTTTAAATATATACCTGGTGTGGTTGTCCTTTCATTTGATCATTCAAGAGATTATAGACTGGTAAAACAAGCTGTTTTACATTCCTTCAAGACTTAGCCTGAAGGCTGCTCTCCATAGCTACCACTATAATAGCTTCCAATAAAGGTTGTATTTAACCAATTGACCATAAGGGGTTGTTTGGAGTGATACAAGGTGCCCATTAGAACTAGTGGACAGCATATATCAGGCCACCTTCTCACAAGTAGGATCTGCTTCACATGGTTACCCCCACCTTTTGCTGGTTTTTGACTTTAGTCTGGCTGGGGCCCTGCTATTCAGGATCCCAGCCTAGCTGCTTACTCTCTAAATTTATTCCATGTACTTTAGGTACACTCCAGATTGGATTCTGGGGTACCCTTGTGAGTCCCTAGAATATGGTATACTATGTACCCAGGGCATAAGTACCCCATAGACCTACCAGGGGCTGAAGCATGTGTTATGCCACCCCTGGAAAGCCCTTCAAAAGGACACCACAGGTCTGTTACTGCAGCCTGGGTAAGGTGGTGCATGCACCCCTTACTGAAATATAGTTTCACTATATCTCACATATCACTGAACATAGAAACCTATCTGTCACCCCTATGGCAGGCCTTATCAATCCTGAATGCAGGGTGCTTGGTTATATGTGAGAAGGTTCCCAGGCATGAGCTGAGCCCCTCTGCAGCCTTCGGAATCTCTTCTCCAGGGTTGTCAGTGGTGCAGCCTGACCATATACCCTTAAGTGCATTATAACCCAACGGTAAATGCTAACTTTGGACTGTTTGCACAGAATCATGTTTTGTTTGGTGTCAAACACCTTGGACTCATACCCCCACACCAGTAACTGGTTTGGGAGTATGAACCTTCCCTTCTAGAGGGAGAGACATGACAGCACCAGTATACCCGGTACCAACTTAACTGAGCTCTGGCATCACAAAATGGATGCTGCAGCCACAGACACAGGTCTGGCCTCCTGCTGCTGACCGAAACTCCAGCAGGGGAGGCCTGGACAGTAGGATTCCTGTCACAGGGAGGTGTAACCACCTCCCAGAGAGGTTGATGTGTATTGGGGATGCGTTGGAGCACTCTCAGAGTGCTTTGAAGTCCTGCACTGAGGGCACATTTGGTGTCCCTGTGCATAGTCGAGCTCAAACCGGTTCAGGGAATTTCAGCCCCTACTCTGGCATGAAATTGGACAAAGGAAATGGGTGTAGCCAACCCTCTTTCCAAACCCTCCCATAGGTGGGTCCCCTGAGTTAGTCCAACCCCTTTCTTAGGTATAAGTAAGGAACCCCTGGTAACAGGATTTTAGATATCCCTGAACGAATCTCTGCAACTGAATCCTGGAACGTTGACGCTCTACTCAAGACTAGAGGACTGAAGAAATCTCCCTTAGGGTCAAGGAGTGACTCCCCTGCTTGGCAGGCACCAACATAGCATTTTGCCGGTCTGCATCTCTGAAGCTACCGCCGGAGTCCGAAGTATTTGCAGCCCAGGAAGACAATTTACAGACTTCACAGAGGCCGAGCCAAGTCCCCAGCAAAGCTGAGACTCGCAGCCCTCGTGAGTAATGTGGATCCAGAACTCCTGATCACAGTGCACATTTGCAAGTGCATTGACTTCCCGACTTCTCTCGAAGTAGTGCTTTGGGATACTTGTAGCCAAACAGCCGAGCACCATCTGCACCAAAGATTGTGGGCCTACACTCCACGAGTGTTCTGTGAGCCCGCTTCTTGCATTTCAGCTTGAGGCTCCTTCAGGATTCCTGGTCTGTTGACTGGCGGATCCCTTTGAAGGCAACTTTGATTTTCCATGGGCTTTCCTGGTTGCTTCAGACGTGCCCTGACTCCCCACAGCGTGGTGAGTCCCCCAAACCTCATCTTTCTCCTTTCTGTGTGGGTTGCTGTTGCCAAGGCTTGTTGTGTCCAATCCGGGCACCGACGCTGCAGCACTCGATATCCTTCGTGGTACAGCTTGAATCCAGTTCCTGGTTGTCCTCAATGCCTCCTGGTACTCGTGGCTAATGAGTCAAGCTTCACCTTCTTCACCTGAAATCACCTGACATCGGTGAGCATTCGCCTATTGTGCCCCTGGTCACTGGCTAGTGACCCAGACTCTGTCCCCTCTGCTTTCAGGTGCTTCTCAACTTCGATCCAGGCTTGGATCTCTTCGGACACTTCGCATCTTCCAGGCAGCAGCACTTCTTCGCCAGCTTCCATTGAAATCGACAACGCGATCCGACACCATTTGACACCTATGCACCCGATTTCCCTGGGTGAGGTAACTCGAGTACTCCGGTGCTCCCATGGGTGTTGATGACCCTAAAACTTCCTAAGTCCAAAAAGGTTTGGTCCTAGCTCATCTCTAAGTGTCCCTAATCTTTAAAAATCTAACCGTGACTTTCCCCATAATGGGAGCTTGCGGCTGTGTTCTCACGCTGCATGCTGCCCCAATGGGTCCCCTGTGTCACTAACTTGGGTGGTTCTGTGGGGCCCCATTGATTCTATAGGCTCTAGGCCTTGTGTCTAGTTAAGTCATGATTCTTATACCACTATTTTAGTATTTGGTTTGGTTCGCCCAGTGCTTAATTTGTAAAATATTAAGTGCAGGTGCTCAGATTTTTTAAGAGGCCACACTCACTTCCCGGGATCCACCCACTTCCTTCAGTGGCTCCTCCCACTTCCTTTATTGGCTCTACCCACATCCACAAGTCTCAACTCATCATAGCCACCTCCTCACTTCTTGAGTTACACAAAAAGCTGAAGACGTGGCTCTTCATATATGCACCAAAGGACCTCACACCTACACCCCTGCCCAAGCACCTGGATACCCTCTGGGTGATTAGTGGGCTTTACAAATCAATATACCATAATATAAAATATGGGAAGCCTTTACACACCTTCTGTAATTCATGTTCACTTTTAATTTGTTGTTAAAGATAAAAATGCAGCTTTAGGAAAGGTCATTTGAGGACATGTGGCAGCTTCACAACTTAGAGGGAATGTGCTTGTACTGTGCAGGGATGAAGGAAAAAATACATTAAAGAAGGCACCAACAAATGCAGGCAGGAAGGTGAGCACTGGTCTGGAGTGAGGAAATAAAAGAGTAATGGAGTAATGGAGTAATGGATGAAAGGAGGGAAAAAAGAATGAAAGGGAGACAACTAGGGATAGGGGGAAAAGGAAGCAAACAATGTGTGATGGAGGACTAGAAAGAAGAGAGGAAGGAGGAAAAAAAGCATAAGGAAGGGTTGAGGATAAGAAAGAAAGAAAGAAATTAAAGAAAGGATGAAAGGAGCAGGAAAAAAATAAGGAACAAAAGGAAGAAGAAAGAAGAAATGCACCAAGTGTAATGATTGAATAAAAGAGATCTCAGTTCCCCTTGAGATATTTTGTACTATCAACCTTTATATTATGCTTTGCACACCCCCACGCTCTGGCCAGTGAGCCTGCACTGCTTAAACAGGTGCTTCTCACAGGGACATGCTAAAAGCGCGAATGCTCGCACGTGCTACAAGCCTACTGACACCGGTATGTTGTAATAATACATTAATAATATCCCTTCCAATAACTTTCCCATGACAAGAATGTCTCTCCATTCTTCTCGAGTGCCGCGCAAACTTCAATCCACAACACCAGCCTGTTCCTCCCAATTCAAGAGGAATCATTTCTTTCATTGCACATGCCTTTTCAAGCATAGTCCTCTCCCCTCTCTATTTTGAAAATAAATTACATTCCAAGCAAATTCTCACATACCCGTGCCCGTGACAATGCTGCCTATGGCAGGGCTGACTCACAGTATAAAAACAACAGCAAAATGCGGCTGCAGAAATAATTACGACACTTGAACTGCTACACTTCCTTAAAATTCAAGATAGAACGCCAGTAATAGAGCTCAGTGGGTTAGTGCCCAGTAGCAAAGATTTTAATGCAACTTGAGATTCTTTCATTCTACGCCTTAGTTTTGAAGTCAATAAAATGAGCACACCTGAGTTAGCTTTAAATAAAAGTACTATGAAGTCCCACGACCAATTCGCTAAGTAGTATGTTAAAAAAAATACGTTATTCCTTACGTGTTGCAGAAAGAATTACTGCCCCCTGCCACGTATCTCACCATTATGGCTTCTGACTGCAGCGCGGACCAAGCTGCCCCATATTAGCAAACTGAACCACTTAGTGACACGAGACACCAGAACCGCAGGCTACACATTACGGAGACTGCATTTTAGTTTTAATTTACCCGAGGCCTGCTGCGCAACACGCTGCTTGCTGCTTCTGTTTTTGGTTGCTGATTAGTGCTGCGGCTGCGCAGTATGCTGGGGCGGGGCATGGGGAGAAACATTGATCATTGGTCCAAATCGGGACCCATACTTGAGGATTTGCCATGAAGAGACGGGCCGGACTAATAGCATATTTTTAATGTGATTATTGGTAGCACTTCTGTGACTGATTGGAGTGATTGGTAAGCTGAGGCAGGGACCCAGGCAGTGTGTGTGTGTCATAGTAGGATGGCATCCCTCGTGGCGCCTAAATTGACATATTTTAAGCAGAGTCACGTGTGATATCAGCTCTTTGCCGCCCCGGGAGAGACCCGTGTGAACTAAGGGAGCAGGCAGCAGCTAATATCGAGTGTAGACCCGGCCCTGACAAATAAGTGCCGGTGCTAAGCACCGGAAAGCACCTGCACAAATTAAGCACTGGGTTCGCCCCTAGGGCCTAACATGTATTTGTGCTATTTTACTGTAATATTTGAAGAGTAACTTATGTGTTTAGACCTCTAGCCTCGTAAAGAGACTAGTAGGGTGTGTTTAGAAATAAATACATATATTTTATATATATCCCTGGTGTGGTTGCCTTTCATTTGGTCATTCAAGAGATTATTGACTGGTAAAACAAGCTGCTTTACAATTCTTCAAGACTTAGCCTGAAGGCTGCTCTCCATAGCTACCACTAGGATAGCTTTCAATAAAAGTTGTCTTTAACCTATCATCAATAAGGGGTTGTTTGGACTGGTGCAAGGTGCCCACTATATCTAGTGGACAGCATATACCAGGCCAACATCTCACCCCCTCTTCCCTCTTCCTGCACCTTTCAAGCCTCTTTCTGCACCTCTATTGCCTCTTTTTGCAGGTGTCTTGCCTCTTTCTGCACCACTCTTCCCTCTTTCTGTACCTCTCTTGCCTATGTATTCACCCCTGTTCCATCTTTTTGCACCTTGTTTCCCTGTTTCAGCAACCTTCTTGCCTCTTCTGAAGTTCTCTTGCCTCCTTCTGTACCTCTGTTGATTCTTCCTGCACTTATTTGCCCATTTCTGCACCCCCTTGCCTCTTTCTGCACCCGTGTTGCTTCTTTGTGCACCTCTCTTGCTTCTTTCTGCATCCTCTTGCCTATTTCTGCACCTATCTCCCCTCTTTCTTCGCCTCTCTTGCCTCTTTCTGTACCCCTGTTCCTTCTTTCTGCACCTCTTTTCCCTTTTTTTGCAACTCTCTTGCCTCTTTTTGTACATATTTTACCTCTCTCTACAGTACTCCTGCTTCTTTCTACACCTCTTTTGCTTCTTTCCATAGTTCTCTAGTGTAGGAGAGTAGGATCTGCACTTATGTTGCCGCCACTTTTTTTCTGATGTATATACTGGTTTCTGGCTATAGTCTGGCTGGGTCCCTGCTAATCAGGGCCCCAGTCTCTCTGTTCTCTCGAAACGACTTGGTGTGCATATTAGATGCACTAGTGATTGGATACTGTGGTACCTTATGAGCCCCTAGTATATGGTACCTTAGGTACCTAGGGCATACGTACTTCACAGGCCTACCAGGGGCTGAAGCATGTCGTATGCCACCCCTGGGAAGCATTCTCAATCTGACACCACAGGCCTGCTACTGCAGCCTGTGTGAGGTAGTGTTAGCACTCCTCACTGAGATATAGGTTTCTATATCTCACCATACACACACATATAAACCTATCAGTCACCCCTATGGCAGGCCCTATCAATCCTGAGGGCAGGGTGCTTGGTTTACAATGTGAGGGGGTGCCTCTGCCTGAGCAGGGCCCCTCTGCAGCTACCAGAGTCTATTCTCTATGGCTGTTTGTGGATGCGGTTAAACCATCTACTCTTAAGTGCATTAAAATGCTAACTTTGGAATGACTGCATCAACACATTTCGTGTTAGGTGTCAAACAACTTGGAATCATACCCCCACATCAGTCCATGATGTGGGAGCATGATCCCACCCTTCTAGAGGGGACGACATGTAAAACGATAGAAATCCTATAGAGCCCTTGCATCACAAAATCGATGCTACCAGCACAGACACTGGGCTGCCCTCCTGCTGCTGACTGAAACTCACAGTGGAGGAAGCCCAACAAAAGGCATCCTGTCACAGGGAGTGTCCTTACCTTCCAGACAGGATTTAGTGTATTGGGGCTGGGTGGGTGCACTCCTAGAGTGCTTTGATGTCCTGCACTGGGGGAGCAGTAGGCTCCTCTGTGCATATGCCAGCTCAAACCGGTTCAGGGGCTACCTGTCCCTGCTCTGGCACGAAACTGGACAAAGGGAAGTGGGTGTAACCACCCCCTCCTCTGACCCTCCTAGAGGAGTGGTCATAGAGCTAGTCCCTCCCCTATCTTCACTATAAGATAGCAAGCTTTGCCATTGCAAATCAGATAACCCTGGACGACGCTCTACAAAGAAGAATCCTGGCCCTACGACGTTCCACTACCTTTGGAAGACAGAAGAATCTCCCTTGGAGTCAAGGAGTGACTCCCCTGCTTGGCAGGCACCAAAAACGTTAATCAACAGTTGCAAACTTTCCCGCTCCCGCCAGAGTTTGAAGTCCCTGCTACCCCAGAAGTAGATTTCCTGACTTCTTGACAGCCGTTCATTTATGTTCGTTCATTTATTTGTTTCGAAGGTTAAAAAACCATCATGAAAATACATAATAATCATAATATGTAATCACAAAAAGAACATTCTGAGCAACTTAACAATTGTTAAAAAGTAGACAGAGAAAAAGTTATTCAATAAAAAAGTTAGGTTTTTGTAAAAGATAAAAACCTGTGAGCAACAGTGATACAAGACCCCGTATTATAATAATATTTCACGTACCTCCCTAACCCACCCTTCATCATTCCCTTGTGTTTCTCAATTTAAAAGCAATTTTGAGGAAACTTATAACAGCGAATAAGGTTCGCGTTTCAGCGGCTTTTTGCAAGAACAATAAGGCAGGTTTAGCATGGATAATATTTGAGTCCTTTAAGACATCCACTAAAAATCTTTGGCGCGGTGTTTTATAAAAAGGACACAATAATACAAAATGAAGGGTGTCCTGCGGAGACCTATTGTCGCAGCCGCAGGCACCCTTCTGCTCAATTGTTTGAGTGAAACCTGATGGATAAGCTAAAATATGATGCAACAAATTGAGCCTAAAACGAGTCATTAAAAACCTCTCGTGCTGACTGTACAATAAAAAGAGGTATGGTTCCATGCCAGCTTGATTAGAGACGAGGGAGTGGGCAACTGCCGAGGATTTAGCTAAATCCAACTCCTTCCTCCTGCCATTAAATTTGTCCAACAATAAGCTTTGAACGTAGTGTCTGGAGTATATGTCCACCCTGGAGGGGTCCAGGAATAACATTTGTTCATCAATATCCCCCAGAGTGTCTTTACCATATTTCAGCCATGGGATTTGAAGGCATTTCTCTTTCGACAAGCAATCCTGGATGATCTGTCTGGATAGTCCTGCATTTGGATTTGTCCAAATTTTGAGCCAGGCCAGTATAGGTCTCAGTCTAATAATGTCAGCAATATATGTGATTCCCAGCTCTTCATGAGTAATTGCTGCAGTGATGCTCGGCGGAAGTTTTAACAGTTTTTTAAAAAATTTGTCTTCCTCACTTTGAATTAGTTGTGCCTCTCTGCAGCCCCACACTTCTGCTCCGTAGATGGTCTTGGAAATACTAACTGATCTATACAAAGTCATCACCTGTTCTGGTGACCAACGACCCATTCGACGTGCAAAGCTCAGTATAGCCCCATTAGCTGACACTAGTCTCCTTGCCCTCTCCTCAATCAGCGGGACAAAGTTTAACTTATCGTCAAATAAAAGGCCCAGGTATGGGAATGTTTTAACAGTGTCCAGGACCTGATCCCCCAGTTTGAATACAAATTTCTTTCGTGGTTTCTTCCCCGCTATCATAATGAATGATTTTTTCATGTTGACAGAGAGATCCAAATTCCTCATGAAATCCGCGAAACCCTTGATTAAAAGTTGCAGACCAACAGCTGTTCGGGCTAGGAGCACCGCGTCATCGGCGTACAAAAGTACTGGCAGATGACGCGTGCCCACCTTAGGGCAGTCAGTTCCCAGTGCAACGAGGTCATTCTCCAGGCCATTTATGTAGAGGGAGAACAAGAATGGCGCCAGGATACACCCCTGCCTCACCCCGCCCGAGCACGGGAAGGGGTCAGTGCTCACCCCCCCCGCACTGTAGCGGACCTTGGCAGTGGTGTTCCAATGTAGCTCCCTTAAGATGTTAATGAGATCCGGGTCAATGCCTAGGTTAGACATAAGTATCCAGAGTTTGGCTCTATTGACATTGTCAAAAGCTGCTGCTAAGTCCATTAACCCCATATACATGGTGCCTTCAGACGTCTTGGTATACTTAGCAGTGATCAGGTATAGGTTAAGGCATTGGTCGGTGGTTGACCTGCCTGTTCTGAACCCATACTGGGTGTCCACCAGGATGTTATTGGTGTCAGTCCAATCTATTAGTCGATTGAGGAGTGCCCTTCCTAGTACCTTGGCGGAGACGTCAATGAGCGAGATTGGTCGATAACACTGCGGGCTGTCCCTACAGCCTTTTTTGTAAATAGGGACAATCACCGCAGTGGACCATGATCTCGGCAGACCCGTTTTAATTGCTGCTTTCAAAACTCTTGTTACCATTGGGACCCATAGCTCAGTGTTGCTAAGAAAAAGATCCGGGGGGATCCCGTCCGGGCCCGGGGCTTTGTTGCGTGTTAGACCTAAAATTGCTTTGCGAACTTCATCCAAAGATAGTTCAAATTTATCTGCCCTTGGTCCCCTCCATATTCCATCACCAGTGTCCATCTCCTGTTGATTATACAGGGATTTGAAATGAGCAATCCAGTGTTCTGGTAAGATGTTAGAGCTGATGACTGGAGAGTTTGAGTCGTGGAAGCAAGGTCTATTTATAATTTTCCAGAACTGGGCATAGTCTTTGTTCTCACCAGCCTCCCTTAGGTCTGCCCATACTTCTTTTTGAAGGGTCCCTTTCCTGATCTTTAATTGATTTTTGTAGTTTTTTCTGCAGCGAGCAATTTCTACCTTGTCCCTTGGGGTTTTTTTCAGGCTCAGTTTTAGATCTCTTAGCGCTTTGGAACAGGTAGAATCAAACCATCTTGGCGTAGATGACTGCATTACGGGCTTCTTGGTTATTAGGAGTCTCTCGATTATTTTAGTCAAGTTCTCAAACGCCTCTACTACTCCTTTGTCCTCTGAGGTGTGTTCTAAACAGGTCTCTATGTGGGCTTTCCCTTCATCCACTAATTTGACATAAAATTCCTGGGGGTTGATCACTGACCACCTTAAGCGTCTTCCTTGGTCTACTGGTTGAATTTCAGATTGGTGAATCAACCCTGGGTCTTTTTTAGTTAAATCATTCCCTTTGAGTTCTATTATATTGGGATTATGATCACTGAAGGGGCTCCACTCTGTCCAGGTATTTAAGATTTGATCTCTTGCGCTAGCTGAGATCGTTATGTAATCTATTATAGACCCCCCCTCTGCCCTTAAATGTTGGTGTTAGGGATTCGCCTACATTGAGAGCAGCTAAGTCCATGACATGACTGAGGGCAAAGTCTTCTAGTAACTTCATCAAAGTTGTTCCCTCTTTGCAATGAGAAAAGTGGGGGCCCTTTTCTAATCGGCAAGCTGACCAGTCAGGGGTTGGAGGGAGTAATTTGGGGCATAAATGACAATTAAAATCACCCATTAACAGAACAGTTGGTTCTGGCCCCTTCGTCCTTTGCTCTAGTTCCTCATTTAGTCTACCTTCCAGCTCCGCTAATATTGGGAATTTCCCTTCCACTGGGCCGGAGTTATAAAAGTTTACTAACAGTAGACTCTCCCCCTTGTGGAGAAGTCTAACTGTTTGTATGTTGTCTGAGGAACAATCTGGGTAAGACCAGGTACCTTTCAGGTCTAAGTCCACATAAACTACTAGGCCTCCTTTTGCCCTACCCAAGTTTGTTCCTTGTGCGGGTCTAAAAAAACACTTGTAGCCCTCCAATTGACATGGGCCTGAATCCTTTGCCCAAGTTTCTTGGAGTGCTATGACATGGAAGGATTTTATAAATTCTACCCATTCCTTACTTTTAAATTTGACTTCCAACCCTGCAATATTCCAAGAAAGGATGGTCAAACCCTCCATCTTGTCCTTGCCTTTTGTTGTGGGAGTCAAAGTTAAACTGTCCTCCCCAGCTATAGGTAGATCGATATTGGGTGAATTGGTTCCCCTCTGCCTCCGAGGTAAGTCCAATCTCCCAGATTGGGTACTTTCCTCAGTCCCACATGTGCCCCATGAGTCTAGGCCAGAGCAACCACTGGTAGCCAGGCTTACTACACTAGTGATTTCTGTGGGTGTGAGTCAATCAATATCTTCTAATGATTGAAATGGGGCAAATCTATTTGTCCATTGTGCGCGATCTCTGGGGGGATAGGGCTGTTCAGGGCGGCTTGCTAGTCTCGGTCTATGTGGGCGCTGCGCTCTAACCCGCGTCCACCCTCCCTCGTCACCCCCATAATTATTATTCCTGGATCTAGGGTAAAAATACCCGAGTGGGAGTGCACAAATGGTACTTGTTTGGTTCCTATTGGAGTTCTTCAGAATGTACTCAACCAGACTAGTGTCCGTGAAGTGTGCAACTATGCAATCACCTCTAATGTCTTTATTCCTTCCCCCAATCCAGCTTGCCCTTCTTACACTTGCTATCTCTCCTCTCTCCCCCATGCTTAAGGGTCTATGGATATTCAGCCACTTGGAAATTTTGGTGAGCAGTTGATAATGGGTTTCTCTCTCATTAGGCCTAATTTCCGGGACCCCTGCAAAAATAACTACGAAAGGACACTCCTCGGGGGGGAGATCTATGTGTGGAGCGTTGTTGTTATAAAAGGGATCAGGGTCTGGATAACAGTTATTATAATTCCCTTCCCTCTGGGTACGATCGTCCTGTCTCCATTGCATTAAAGGTTGAGGGATCGGTTTCTCTCTTTGTGTATTACTTACACCTTGATTGTGTCTTCCTCTGGAGTTATCGTTAGTACCCCCTTTGGGGTTTTGGGCAATTTTGGGGGCCTCATGAACCTGGACTATTTCTTGGTGGGAGTGACTAACACAATTGTTATTTTGTGCTCTCTTTGAGTCTGCCTTATCATTTGTGGTTACCTCAGTTGATTGGGGTGGAGCAAGTGGAGTTTTAGTAAGTGTGTGCTCTAGGGCTTTAGATAGTTTGGTGAGCTCACACATTATTTTATCCACCTTACTTATGACAGGCTTTAATTGTGTCGTGATGAAAGATTCTAGCTGTATTTTCAAATCCAAAACTACCGTGTCAATCCACCCTGGTGGTGCGGATTCTACTTGAGAGTCATTTGCTGCTATTGTGTGCTCTTGGGTACATGATAGAGAATTGTCTCTTGGTAGTTCTTTCCACTGTCTCTGATGTCCCTTATTTCTCCCCAATCGCTTCCTTTTTTTCCTAATGGTCATGTCATTAAGCTCAGAGGTTTCTAAGCCTGCGATTTGTGCACAGGGGACGTCCTCTATATCATTGGTTGTTTGGGATACACTACCCTGAGTATTTGGGCTATCTACTATTAAGACATCTCTAGAGGGTGTTTGAATGATGGCGTGAGGGTTAGGCGAGGAGGATAAACTCCTTTCCATGCGTTCAATTTCGCCAGTCACTTTCTTTAGCATTAAGTCGATTGCAGTTGGTTTCTTCCCACTTACAAGGGCGCCCTCCTTTGTAGTTTCCCCCCGAGTTGGTTTAGGGGTGGGTTTTTTGTTTGATTTATTCCCAGCGGAGCGAGTGTTGGGATAAGTAGACATAATTCCCCTGAGGTCAAGGGTAAAACTGCTGTTTTTCACAGGGATTCAGTACCCTGTCCAACTTCCCTGCGCAAACAGGTAATGCAATACCTGGGTCTATTCTCCGATGCAAGCGCTGGGGCCAAGGGGGGTTGCCCGTCCCGTCCCTCGTCGTCCCCGGACGGCCGGCGCCGTCCGCGCGCGTCCGCGACGCGGAGGGATCTGTCTGTTTTTAAGCGCCTCCGTTCGCGCCAAGCAGGAAGTGGGCGGCGATCTCCCAGGGCAGGCTGGGAGCTGTAGTCTCGACCCCGCTCCGCGGCCGAGCGATGTCAGCTGCTCGCCGTCGGGGGAGACCACAGCGTCAGGAGCCCAGCCGCGCCCGAATGCCCAGTGAAGTCGGTGGAGCAAGAAGAGGCAAGAAGATCAGGTAGACTGCGAGCCCCCTCGCAGCGCGTCCCCACCGGTCTGGTCTTTAGCGTCTGGTCTTCTTGACAGCCATTGTGAGTCCCCTGAAAAGCTGTGGTGAGTGGACCCCACGAGTGACGAGGAACAGCAATACCCAGGGACAGAGCACTATTGTTAAGTGCAAACCCTTCACAATGTCCTACGGACTTGTGCATCGGAACATTTGTGGCCCAAGCCTCCAGCAGGTATTGCAGCAAAAATCAGAGGCCTACCCCATCCCAAGTGACCGTGGGCTCCTGTAACAGATTTCCTGAAGAGGTGTCTTCACAATCACTTGCCTGTTGGCTAGTGGGTCCCCCGAAGACTTTCTTATCAAATGAAAGAGCTCCCCTGTTTGCTCCAGGCCTGCCCTCACTTGGTCTTGCTGGATGAGTCCCTCAGACCTTGCTGGTCTGTACCATCGACTTTCTTCAGTCTACACAAGACTTGCAGTTGCCAAGGCTTGTTGGCTCCAATCCGGGTGCCAACACTGCCATCAGCCGCAGACGTCATGGAACACTCAGAATCCAGCTGCTTTTCATCGTTGAACTCTCCTGGACCTCATGAGCGAAGAGTCAAAACACCATTAATGACCTGAAATCACACGACATCCGTGGTCAGCCATCTTCCTGGCCACCGGTCACTGGCAAGTGACTTTGAACACTGTCCCTTCAATTTTCAGGTCGACTCCATCTTGAATCCACCCTTGGATTCCATCGGACACTTCTTCAGTCGACGCAAGCAGCAAGTCTTCTTTGGTCTCCTCAGAAAACTGCGACGCGACCCGACACCAAAAGACACCTATGCACCCGGCTTCCCTGGGTGAGGTAACTCGTGCACTCCAGTGCCCTAGTGTGTGTTGGCCCTCGAAGTACTTACCTTGTAAGTGGCTTCCTTGTAGACTTCCTCGAAGTACCCTAGAACTCTAAAAATCCAACCGCGACTCGCACTATTATAATCAATAGGGAAACCGCGGCTGTGTTCACACATTGCACGCGTCTCCCGTGGGCCTGTTATTTACCTGCTAACACTGCAGTAGTGAAGCCCCGGCGATTCCCCAGGCACTAGGCATTGTCATTTTGCAAGTCGACATCCTTATACCATTTTTTTAGTATATGGTCTGGTACGCCCCTAGGGCTCCAGCCATATTTGTGCTTAATTTATTGTGAAACGTTGACATTTGAATGTGTATCTGGCTTCTAATCTCATAAAGAGAATAGTAGAGTGTGTCTAGTGATAAATACATATATATTTGATATATATACCTGTGTGGTGTCCTTTCATTTGGTAATTCAAGAGATTATAAGGTAAAACAAGCTGCTTTATATTCCTCTGAGACTTAGCCTGAAGGCTGATCTCCACAGCTACCACTAGGATAGCTTTCTTTAAGAGGTTGTCTTAAACCTATCTACCATAAGAGTTGAATTGGACTGGTGCAAGGTGGCCACTATAACTAGTGACCAACATATGCCAGGCCAAATTCTCACATTGGTGGGCAGCGTGTGGGATTCCAGCTTGCCATTGTTTTACCAGATAATCTATTTGAATTACTAACTGAAAACCACTAAAGGTACTCAAGGTACATATAAAGTCATGCTTAGTATCAATAAGTTCTACTGAACTTAGAGCTGTTTGTGAAGGGATAGCACACCCTTGCTACAGCTCAAGCTAGGTTCAGTAGGCCACAAACTAGTGTAGGTAGTGAAACACTGCATAACACTAGAATGTCCTCAAGGGATGGAGCCAGTGGGTCCAACCAGCCTCAGTACAAGGACATGACATTCTTTGACTTGAAGGCCATGTGTGTTGAAAGACCTGAAGCAAGGACAGAGTCCCTCCACACAACACCCGATAAATCTACTAGTAGCAGATGATCTTAGACTGGCTCTAGAAGCTGGTGGATCTGGATCAGGGGGTGGGTCAATTACAGTGTCTGGGTCTGATGATGAAAATCAGGATGACCAGGACTCTGTGATTGAAGGGCCAGACCCAGAAAAGTCTGAACAGGACAGAGGAATCCTCCATAAGAGGACAGATAGAGTGGAAGAGAGGTCTAGGTCCCCTTCAAGGGAATCTGACCATTCATATCACTCTAACAGAGAATCTGTCAACCAGAGGAACTCATACTTTCATAGAGACCTCCTCTGAAAGAAGGTACAAGTTGCTCCAGTATGAGGAAGCTAGGCTTGCCCTCAGAACCAAGCAATTGGCCTTAGATAGAGAAGCCTTTGAGCTCCAGAGAGCTTCTAGAAAAGAGGGGTTAGATACCCATGGTGGCAGCAACAGTGTCCCTAGAGGTAGAGAATATATTCCAGACCATAGGAACCTGTCTAAGGTTGTTCCTCCCTACCAGAGTGGGGATATGGGGATGATATCCACAAATGGAAATCTGCTATGGAGAGGGCCTGTAAAGTTCAGGAGGTCCCCCAGAAACAGTGGGCAGCAATCTTGTGGCTCTCCTTTTCTGATAAAGGTAGAGACAAGCTCCTCACTGTTAGAAAAGAGGATGCTAATGACTATGAAGCCCTGAAGAGTGAATTAATAGATGGGTTTGGCTTAACCTCTGAACAGTACAGGTTGAAGTTCAGAGATACCCAGAAAGCACAGACTCAGGATTGGACTGACTTTGCTGATTGTGCAACCAAGTCTCTAGAAGGTTGGCTGGTTGGTAGTAGAGTTACTGATTTTAAGGGATTGTATAATCTTATAATGAGAGAACAGATCCTTAATAATTGCCAAAACTAGTTGTTGCATCAATACCTGGTGGACTCAGATCTGACCTCTCCCCAAGAATTTGGAAAGAAGGCAGACAAATGGATCAGCACCAGGGTGAGGCAGAAAAGCCAGAACCAAGGGGGTGACACTAAGAAGCAGGATCCTAAAGGTTCAGATAAAGGCGGGGATAAGGCAAAAGACCAGAAGTCTTCACAAGGGCCCCAAAACTCTGCATCTGGTGGGGATTCACAGTCTACAAAGGGAAAAGGCCAAAAGAAGCCCTAGTGCAAGTTCTGTAAACAGAAAGGGCACTGGACTTCTGATTGTACCAAGTCCAAAGACCAAACCACCACCACTCCAGCCCCTAAGGCAGCTGTTCCCCTTAGTGCAGTCATTGGTGGAGGTGGTAACCAGAATAAGGGTATAGTAGGGTTGACCCTGGGTTCTGATGTGGATTCTGGCCTAGTCAGAGTACGAACACAGGCATTGCTAGTTTGTGAGGGAGACCTTGATATGTCCTTCCTAGTGAGCCCCAGTAATCTGGGCAAGTACAAACAGCAGCCTAACATTAATGGCAAACAGGCTTTGGCATTCAGGGACACATGTGCTAGTGTCACCATGGTGGCAGAGGATCTAGTGGACCCTGCACAGATCATCCTGGGTGAAATGTACCAGGTGACCAATGCAAGCAATGTCAGGACCAACCATAGCCTGGCAGTTGTGAACTTCTCCTAGGGAGGGGTAACTGGCCTCAAAAAGGTAGTAGTCAGTGCAGACCTCCCTGTCGAATGTTTGTTGGGCAATGATCTGGAGACTTCAGCCTGGTCTGAAGTCGAATTATGGACTCATGCTGAGATGTTGGGCATACCTGCAGAGGTATTTGCTGTGACCAGGTCACAAGCCAAAATGCATAAGGCTGAACCAGCTCTGGATCCTGAAACTATGGACCAGATGCTACCCAAGAGGAGGAGCAGTGGGGTTAAGGCTGTGCCTTCCCCTCTGTCTCAGATCTCAGATTCCCCTCCTGAGGGAGGAGAAGCAGATCCTGAAGAAGGAACTGCCTCAGAGGGACTTGAGCCTGATCAGGTTGAGTTCTTGGGGGCAGGGGGACCTTCCAGGGAAGATCTGAGTAAGGAGCAACAGTGCTGCCCCTCTCTTGAACCCCTCCGACAGCAAGCTGCTGCTGAGGCTGCTGGGAGTGCTAGTGGGTCCCATAAAGTGTATTGGGATGAGGGACTCCTATATCCTGAGGCTAGAGATCCTACCCCTGGAGCCACAAGGAGGTTGGTAATACCTCAGAAGTTTAGGGGGTTCCTCTTGACCCTAGCACATGACATCCCATTGGCAGGACACTTGGGCCAAAACAAGACTTGGGACAGGCTTGTCCCTCATTTCCATTGGCCACACATGTCTGAGGACACCAAGTAGTTTTGTCACTCCTGTGTCACTTGCCAAGCCAGTGGCAAGTCAGGTGGCACAACAAAGGCCCCCCTGATACCACTACCTGTGGTGGGAATTCCCTTTGAAAGGGTAGGGATTGACATTGTTGGTCCCCTTGACCCTCCAACTGCATCTGGGCACTGATTTATACTGGCGGTAGTGGATCGTGCCACCAGGTATCTAGAAGCTATACCCCTCAGGACTACCACAGCCCCTGTGGTAGCAAGGGCCCTCATTGGAGTTTTCTCCAGAGTGGGTTTCCCTAAGGAGGTCATATCTGATAGAGATACAAACTTTATGTCAGGATATTTAAAAGCAATGTGGAAGGAGTGTGGAGTCAATTACAAATTCACTACTCCCTATCACCCACAATGCAATGGGTTAGTTGAGAGATTCAAAAAAACCCTAAAGGGAATGATTAAAGGCCTCTGTAGGAAGGTGGAATCTGACTATATGGTTGCCCCCAACTTTTTGCCTGGTATTTGAGTGGTTTCTGACTAGTCTGGCTGGGATCCTGCTATCCAGGACCCCAGCCTATCTGCTTTCTCCCTAAAAACTAATGTGTGTACCCTAGGTACAAACCAATTGGATGCTGAGGATACCCTGACAGTCCCTTGTAGATGGTACCCTAGGTACCCAGGGCATGGGTCCCTCAGTAGGCCTACCAGGGCTGCAGCACTTATTGTGCCACCCTGGGACAGCCATACAAAATGACACCACAAGACCACTACTGTAGTCTGGGTAAGGTGGTGCTAGCAACCCTTACAGGGATATAGGTAGCCTATATCCCACCCCATTACAACACATGTACTCTCATAGGTCACCCCTATAGCAGCCCTTGGTAATCCTACAAGGCAGGGTGCTGAGGTATGTGTGAGGGGGGACCCCTACCTGAGTAGGGCCCCTCTGCAACCTTCGTAAAATCATTGCTAGGTTGTTTGTAGTGTAGCCATACCATATACTCTTAACCGCATTATAAGTCTATCGCGATAACTTGAGAATGGCTACACAGAACCATATCGTGTTTGGTGTCAAACATGTAGGAATCATACCCCCAGTCCAGCCATGGGCATGTGGGTACGATTCCCCCCTGCTAGAGGGGCGATATGGGAAAAGCAGTAGAATTTAGACACCAATTTAAAAGTGCACAGGTAACACAAAATGGATGCTACCGGCCACCTCCACAACTCTGGCTGCCTGTTGCTGGGTAAAATCCCAGCCTCGACAGCTGGACAATAGAGCTCCTGTGGCAGGGAGGTGCCAGCACCTTCCCAGACAGGATATGTGGATTGGAACAGGGTGGGTGCACCAAATGTCCTTTGAGTGTTGCACGTAGGCAGCTCCAGCGCCTGCATTCTGCATACACCGCTTGGAACCGGTTCAGGGGCATCCTGCCCCTTGCCCAGGTGGGAAACACACAAAGGGGAGAGGGTGTAGCCACCCTCTCCCGCCTCACCACTGATTGGTGGACACTACTCTGGACACTCCCCTAATCTTGGGGATAAAGGTGAATAACGTGGCCCCAGAGCCTCAGATTAATCTTGAACTTTACAGACTTGACCTTCGACTTGCTGCTGCCCAGCTGACAGAAGAAATCTCCCTTGGGATAAAGGAGTTATCCCCCTGCTTGGCAGGCACCTGAAACACTGCAAGTGACCCGGTTGGAACTTCGCTGCTCCTACAGACTTCGACGCCTTCCTGCACCCTTGAGGTGGGTTTCCAGTGCATCCCAGAGGCCAGTGAGTGTGCTCAACGAGTTTGGGTACCGTGGACCGCGTGGGTGCCGAGATCCCCAATACCCCAGGACACCGGCCACCTCTTGCATAGCACACGACCCTGACCAGTGGGGAAGTTGTGCTTTGGCCCGTTTTCGAGCCAACCACTCTACAGCAATTGTGCCAAAGACCAGCACCCTAGCCCCCTCCGGTGGCCCGTGGGTGCCCTTTTACGTACTCCAAATTGCCGCCTCCCGCGGTCCCTTGTCTCTCGACTTGTGGGCCCTAGCAGAGGTCAATCTTCACAAACAAGAGTTCCCCTGGTTGCTCCAGGCCTGCTCTACAGTCTTCTTGAAGGAGACCTCTCTCAGACCTCGTGGGTCTGCACCGTAGCAGATTTGTTCATCTTGCATGGGTTGCGGTTGCCAAGGCTTAGTGGATCCAATCAAGACACTAACACGACAGCAACCCTCATCCAACGTGGGACAGTCGCCCTCCAGAAGCTGGCCTTCCTTGAAGCCTCCCGGAGCCTGTGGCTGCAGATCCAAGCTACACCACCTTCAACCTGAAGCACCCAACATCGAAGGGCTCTTTGCTTTGAGCCTCCTGGTCACTCTGCGTGACCCAGACTCTGTCCCCTCTGCTTTCAGGTTCTTTTCTTCAATCTTCACATCTTTGATCTTCACGGCATCATCGACGCTTTTGGCTAGCAGAACTTTTGACTATTTTCCCATTGAAAATCAGCCCGCAACCCGACATCGAAATCGACCTATGCACCCGGCTTCCCTGGGGCAGGTAACAGTGGTACTACGGTACTCTCGAGGTTGTGGGCTCTTCAAAAGCTTAACTCTAAAGTTTTAACTTTGTACTCCTGCTAGAAGTATTTTTAAACTCTTTATTTCCAACCGCGACGTTCTCCATAGGCTTTAATAGAGATCCCGATAGCAGCTACTTCCACTGCACGCGCCTCCCTTGGGTCCCCTTCCTCATAACCAGGGGTGGATTCTTAAGGGGCAAGCGATCCTAAATGCCCTAGGCATTGTCTATAGAATTGTTGTGGTTCTTATACCACTATTTTAGTATATGGTTTGGCCCCCCCCGGGGCCCAATGTTAACAGTGCTATTTATTTGTATCTATCAATGCTTGTTTTATGTATAACTTTGCCTTAGCCTCATAAAGAGACTGTGGGATTCTGTTTAGAATAAATACATATATTTTATATATATACCTGTGTGGAATACTCTTTCATTTGGTCATTCAAGAGGTTATCTATGGTAAAACAATAAGCTTAACACTCCTTCAAGACTTAGCCTGAAGGCTGCTCTCCACAGCTACCACTAGGATAGCTTTCTTTAAAGGTTTTCTTTTAAACCTAACATCATAAGAGTCGAATTGGACTGGTGCAAGGTGGCCACTATAACTAGTGACCAGCATATGCCAGGCCAACTTCTCACATTGGTGGCAGCGGTGGGATTCAAGCATGCCATTGTTTTACCAGATAACAAATTGAATTTCTAAAGTGAAAACCACTAGGTACCAAAGGTACATATAAAAATACAAGCTTAGAATACAATAAGTTCTACTGAACTTAGGAGTTGGGTGTAGAGGGTTTAGCACACCTTCACTACAACTCAAGAGAGGGTTCAGTAGGCCACACCTGCTGTAGGTAGATACAGCAGTACCACTACACTAGAAATGTCTTTAAGTTCAGGTGCCCATAAGGCTCTGGAAGGACCCCATAGGGTCTCAGTCGACAGATATGACCATCTCTCTTTTGCTGAGCTTAGGGAGATGTGCACCTCTAGGAAACTTAAGAAAAACAAAGGTGCCAACACTCAGCGTCTCAGGGAAATCCTGCTCATAGCAGACTTCAAGCAGACTCTAGTGTCTGATGGGGTAGATAGGTTGGGTGGGCATCCCCCAGAAGAGGACACCCTTGGGGTGGACTCTGATGAGGACCAGGAAGTAAGAAAATGAACTTGACCTGGATGACAACAACCATTCACAACATGGAGATGATGGCCCAAGAGGCACTCTCTCCATCCCTAAAGGGAGAATGGTGGATCCAAACAGAAGGAACAGATCCCCCTCAGAGAGGTCCATCCATTCTGTGAGATCCAAAGGGACCTCTGCCTCTTCTCAGAGAAGAGAATCCTCCCATGAGAGGAAATGCAGACTGATCAAGTTTGAGCAGGCTAAGCTACAGCTTAAGAGAGAACAGTTAGCATTGGACAGGGAAGCCCTGGAGCTTCAGAAAGCTTCAAGAAAGTGGGGTCTAGAGACTCCTGGTGGCAGTGATATCCCTAGAGTTACAGAGAAAGCTCCTGACAATAGGAACCTCCATAAGATTGTGCCCCCCTATCAGTCAGGGGATGATATCCACAAATGGATTACTGCACTTGAAAGGGCCTGTAAGGTTCAGAGGGTCCCAGTAGAGCAGTGGGCAGCAATCTTGTGGCTCTCCTTTGCAGACAAAGGTAGAGACAAGCTCCTCTTTGTAAGAGAAGAGGATGCAGATGATTATTATATCTTGAGAGATGCTTTAATAGATGGGTTTGGCTTAACCACTGATCAATACAGACTTAAGTTCAGAGACACCCAGAAAGCACAGGATCAAGATTGGGTAGACTTTGTGGATTGTGCTACCAAGGCATTGGAAGGTTGGTTAAATGGCAGTAAAGTAAAAGATTATCAAGGATTGTACAATCTCATCATGGGGGAGCAGATTCTTAATAATAGTCAAAATCAACTCTTACACCAGCACCTGGTGGACTCTGATCTGACCTCTCCCCAAGAATTGGGAAAGAAGGTAGACAAATGGGTCAGAACCAGGATCAGGCCCAAGAACCAAGGTGGTGACCAGAAGAAAGATTCCACTAAACCCAAAGGGGAAGGTGGGGATAATAAAGCAGAAACGTCCTCTGAAGGGCCCCAAAAACCCAGTTCTGGGGGTGGGTCCCAAAATCCTTCCTCTTCTAACAAGAAACCATATTGCCATGTGTGTAAGCAACCTGGCCACTGGAAAACAGATTCCAGTTGTCCAAAGAATGGCAATAAAGAAAATGTTCCTCCCATTGCAGCTCCAACACCTCCTGTTACTACTAGTAGTAATCCCCCAGGTGGTGGGAGTGCACCCAAAAACTTAGTTGGGCTTTCTTGGGGAACTCAAGTGGACTCTGGCCTAACCAGGTCCCCTACACAAGCAACTCTAGTCTGTGATGGTGGCATGGGGTTTGCCAACTTTACGATGAGTCCCAGTATCCTGGGCAGGTACAGACAAGAGCCTATGATCAATGGTCAAAAGGCTGTGGCCTACAAGGACACAGGGGCTAGTGTCACCATGGTGACCAAGAGACTAGTGCCCCTAGATCAGCTTTTACCTGGGTTTAGCTACCAGGTGACCAATATAGATGGAATTAGGACAGACCATCCTATGGCAGTGGTAAATCTCAGCTGGGGAGGGGTCACTGGCCCAAAGAGAGTGGCAGTGTCCCCAACTTGCCTGTAGATTGTCTACTGGGGAATGATCTGGAAATCCCAGCCTGGGCTGAGGTGGACCACAAAGCCCATTTAAAAATGGTAGGCATTCCTGAGAGAGTGGATGAGACCCTGAGGGCCTCACTTCCACCCCAGGAGAAATTAAAGGGAGTGAAGCCTGAAACTATGGATCACTCTACCCAAACAGAGAGCCTGGGTGGGGGGGGGGTGGGAACAGTCCTCCCTCCACCAGACTAAAGGTGAGGGTGAAGTTTCTCAAGGAACTGATCCTGCCCCTTGTGAAGTAACTGCCCCAGAAGTGGACAGGCCTCGCCGGGTCACCTCTCTGATGGCAGGGGATCCTTCCAAGGTAGTACCCAGTCTGGAGCAGGTATCCTGCCCCTCTCTACCCTGCCTCAGTCAGCCCAGGGCTGCAGAGGTCAGGGAGGTCAGTGGACCCTTAATGGGCCCCGGTCCAAAGGAACCCTCTCATCAACAGATTAGGGACACCCAGCAGAATAGTTCTAGCCAGGTGAATATTCCTCCACAAACTGAGGGATCCCCTTTACCCCTAGGTACAGGTACCCCTCAAATGGATGTTGTTGGGCCCAGGGAAACCTGTGGCATAGTTGCCCCAAACCTTCCAGTGCCCTCCATTATTCCAACCAAAGGGTTCCAACCCCCAGCTGTAGGCAGCCAGAGGTTGACCCTTAGGGCAAGATATGACACAGTGATGGGCAGACAGGCTTCCATGGTGACCAGTGACCTGATGAGGTTGAGACCACCCCAAATAGGGCCTCACCTCAAGACTCAGCCACCCCACAAGCCTGCTTATGCACCAAAACCCAATACAGGTATTTTCCCTAGACTTTGGAGAAACTCAAAAACCCCTTGGGGTAGGATTTCCCAAGTGGACCATGAGACAGGGAGCAACCATGCTAGTGCAGGTTCTTCCTTATATGGCCACTCAGGAAATAAAGGCTTATCTGGACAAGGTTAGCCTTATCTCCTTTCGTTTGGGGGGGTTATGTAGGAAGGTGGAATCTGACTATATGGTTGCCCCCAACTTTTTGCCTGGTATTTGAGTGGTTTTTGACTAGTCTGGCTGGGATCCTGCTATCCAGGACCCCAGCCTATCTGCTTTCCCCCTAAAAACTAATGTGTGTACCCTAGGTACAGACCAATTGGATGCTGAGGATACCCTGACAGTCCCTTGTAGATGGTACCCTAGGTACCCAGGGCATAGGTCCCTCAGTAGACCTACCAGGGCTGCAGCACTTATTGTGCCACCCTGGGACAGCCATACAAAATGACACCACCAGACCACTACTGTAGTCTGGGTAAGGTGGTGCTAGCACCCCTTACAGGGATATAGGTAGCCTATATCCCACCCCATTACAACACATGTACTCTCATAGGTCACCCCTATAGCAGCCCTTGGTGATCCTACAAGGCAGGGTGCTGAGGTATATGTGAGGGGGGACCCCTACCTGAGTAGGGCCCCTCTGCAACCTTCGTAAAATCATTGCTGGGTTGTTTGTAGTGTAGCCATACCATATACTCTTAACCGCATTAAAAGTCAATCGCGATATCGCGATAACTTGAGAATGGCTACACAGAACCATATCGTGTTTGGTGTCAAACATGTAGGAATCATACCCCCAGTCAAGCCATGGGCATGAGGGTATGATTCCCCCCTGCTAGAGGGGCGATATGGGAAAAGCGGTAGAATTCAGACACCAATTTAAATGTGCACAGGTAACACAAAATGGATGCTACCGGCCACCTCCACAACTCTGGCTGCCTGTTGCTGGGGAAAATCCCAGCCTCGACAGCTGGACAATAGGGCTCCTGTGGCAGGGAGGTGCCAGCACCTTCCCAGACAGGATATGTGGATTGGAACAGGGTGGGTGCACCAAATGTCCTTTCAGAGTTGCACGTAGGCAGCTCCAGCGCCTGCATTCTGCATACACCGCTTGGAACCGGTTCAGGGGCATCCTGCCCCTTGTCCAGGTGGGAAACACACAAAGGGGAGAGGGTGTAGCCACCCTCTCCCGCCTCACCACTGATTGGTGGACACTACTCTGGACACTCCCCTAATCTTGGGGATAAAGGTGAATAACGTAGCCCCAGAGACCTCAGATTAATCTTGAACTTTACAGTCTTGACCTTCGACTTGCTGCTGCCCAGCTGACGGAAGAAATCTCCCTTGGGATAAAGGAGTTATTCCCCTGCTTGGCAGGCACCTGAAACACTGCAAGTGACCCGGTTGGAACTTCGCTGCTCCTACGGACTTCGACGCCTTCCTGCACCCTTGAGGTGGGTTTCCAGTGCATCCTAGAGGCCAGTGAGTGTGCTCAACGAGTTTGGGTACCGTGGACCGCGTGAGTGCCGAGATCCCCAATACCCCAGGACACGGGCCACCTCTTGCATAGCACACAACCCTGACCAGTGGGGAAGTTGTGCTTTGGCCCGTTTTCGAGCCAACCACTCTACAGCAATTGTGCCAAAGACCAGCACCCTAGCCCCCTCCAGTGGCCCGTGGGTGCCCTTTTACGCACTCCAAATTGCCACCTCCCGCAGTCCCTTGTCTCTCGACTTGTGGGCCCTAGCGGATGTCAATCTTCACAAACAAGAGTTCCCCTGGTTGCTCCAGGCCTGCTCTACAGTCTCCTTGAAGGAGACCTCTCTCAGACCTCGTGGGTCTGCACCGTAGCAGATTTGTTCATCTTGCGTGGGTTGCGGTTGCCAAGGCTTAGTGGATCCAATCCGGACACTAGCACCGCAGTGACCCTCATCCAACGTGGGACAGTTGCCCTCCAGAAGCTGGCCTTCCTTGAAGCCTCCCGGAGCCCGTGGCTGCAGATCCAAGCTACACCACCTCCAACCTGAAGCACCTGACATCGAAGGGCTCTTTGCTTTGAGCCTCCTGGTCACTCTGCGTGACCCAGACTCTGTCCCCTCTGCTCTCAGGTTCTTTTCTTCAATCTTCACATCTTTGATCTTCACGGCATCATCGACGCTTTTGGCTAGCAGAACTTTTGACTATTTTCCCATTGAAAATCAGCCCGCGACCCGAAATCGACCTATGCACCCGGCTTCCCTGGGGCAGGTGACAGTGGTACTACGGTACTCTCGAAGTTGTGGGCTCTTCAAAAGCTTAACTCTAAAGTTTTAACTTTGTACTTCTGCTAGAAGTATTTTTAAACTGTTTATTTCCAACCGCGACGTTCTCCATAGACTTTAATAGAGATCCTGATAGCAGTTACTTCCACTGCACGCGCCTCCAGTGGGTCCCCTTCCTCATAACCAGGGGTGGATTCTTAAGGGGCAAGCGATCTGTGTGGAACACTCTTTCATTTGGTCATTCAAGAGGTTATCTATGGTAAAACAATAAGCTTAACACTCCTTCAAGACTTAGCCTGAAGGCTGCTCTCCACAGCTACCACTAGGATAGCTTTCTTTAAAAGGTTGTCTTAAACCTATCTACCATAAGAGTCGAATTGGACTGTGTTGGACCCGGCCTCGTGGCGTGGTCCTGACTTCCCTGGGGTTGGGCTCGTTCCCCGCCCTGGCCTCCACGGGCTACCCGTTCGAGCCGCACGAGGTCACATACACCTTGGGGCTCCACCATTTTGTTGCCTGCCACGTGACCCTGCACACCAGCCCACATGACCCCGCTCAACCCGGCCTCGGCCCCAGCAAGGCCCAGACATTGAGGCACCAAGAACTGGCCAGGGGGTATCACGTGAACACTTCCTCGCCCCTGGCGGAGGGCGGTATCGATGGGACCCCCAACCGTCCCCACACACCGAGGTGCGATCGGCCTCCATCTCTCCTGGGCCGGGCGCCTCTCCTGCTGGGCGTCTGGCCGCTCCCAACCCGGCCTCTCCGCCCCCCGGGCGCAAGGGTCCGGACATCAAAGGGCTCCAGGCCTATATCTGGGGCGACCCCGCAACAGACCGGCAGTTGTATCCCGGAGTCGAGAGCCCTGCTGATCGAATCGCGGCCGACCCTACGGAGAAGAACTCTTGCTTGAAACCACCACGAGCCCTGCAGACTGCGTCGCGGCTCCTTCTTGCTGAAACCTTGAAGCCCCCCGGAACATCGGGGCCCTGCTGACGCTGTCGCGGCCCAACCTCGCTGAAACCTCCCTCGGAGCCCTGCTGACGACGTCGCGGCTCGAGCTGAGCAGAAACCATCTTGAGAGCCCCGCTGACCTGGTCGCTGCTCTCCGCAAACTGAACGCCAGAGCCCTGCTGACGCCGTCGCGGCTCGACCCCTCCGAGATCCGGAGGCCCTCCAGCTTGAGGATAAGAACTGGGCCCCAGGTACCCTCGTACCAAGCTCCTGCCAAAGACTGTCCCGCTACCCCTTCCCTTCTAAAGAGACACTGAGACTTTTGTGGATCCCTTGATCCCTTTCGTGTAAATATTGATCCCGTAACCTTTAAGTGCTGATAAAGAATTGCTCGTCTTGAGACAACCTCCTTGAGTCCTGTGTGGTGGTGTTACTGTGCTAGTACATGATAGGAGAAGGATCTCCCCGGAGGCTTCTCAGCAGCGCTCGGCTACTTCGTACAGTGTGGGGGCCCCTCTGGGTGGTCTCTCCGACTCCCCGAGGTCCGCCTTCCAACAGACTGGTGCAAGGTGGCCACTATAACTAGTGACCAGCATATGCCAGGCCAACTTCTCACAGCCTCCCAGAAAAGCTTAGGCGAAAATGGGACCTTTAACTTCCCTGCCTTCTGTTTGCATTCAGGGAGGTTCCACAGAAGGGGGTTGGCTACAGCCCTTTTGAACTTCTGTTTGGGCACCCTGTCAGAGGACCCTTATGTCTGGTGAAGGAGGGATGGGAGTTACCTCTCAAACCTCCAAAACAGGATGTGATTGACTATGTACTTGGTCTCCGCTCCCGGATGGTAGAGTACATGAAGAAGGCAACTAAAAACCTTGAGGCTAGACAAGAATTAAAAAAAGATTGACATGACCAAAAGGCTGTCCTGACTGTTTATCAGCCAGGTCAGAAAGTGTGGGTGTTGGAGCCTGTGGCCCCAGCAGCTCTCCAGGACAAATGAAGTGGCCCCCATACAATTGTTGAGAAAAAGGGAGAAGTCACCTACTTGGTGGATTTGGGAACTCACAGGAGCCCCCTTAGTGTGCTCCATGGCAACAGACTTAAGCCATATGTGGAGAGGGCTGACATGGGCTTGCTCATGGCAACTGATGAGGACCAGGAGGAGGAGAGTGACCCTCTCCCTGACCTGCTCTCACAGAACCCTGATGATGGGTCAGTTGATGGTGTTGCTTTGACAAGCAGCCTCACTGAACATCAGCAAACTGAATGCAGACAAGTTCTGCACCAGTTTAGACATGTTTAGCCTGACCCCAAGTCAGACTTCCTGGTGCACCCATGAGGTGGATACTGGAGACAGTCTGCCTGTAAAGAGTAAAATCTACAGGCAACCTGACCATGTCAGGGATTGTATCAGGACTGAAGTCCAGAAAATGTTGGAACTAGGTGTTATTGAGCCTTCAGATAGCCCTTGGGCTAGCCCAGTAGTCCTTGTACCTAAACCTCATACCCAGGGTGGTAAGAAAGAAATGAGGTTTTGTGTTGACAACAGAGGCCTCAATGCAGTCACCAGGACTGATGCCTATCCAATTCCCAGGGCAGATGAACTTATAGACACTTTGGCCTCAGCCAAGTATCTTAGTACATTTGACCTAACAGCTGGCTACTGGCAAATCAAGTTAGCTGATGATGCCAAGGCCAAAACAACATTTTCAACCCCTGGTGGGCACTATCACTTTGTGGTAATGCCCTTTTGTTTGAAGAATGCACCTGCCACTTTTCAGAGGTTGGTGAATAAAGTTGTGACTGGTATGGAAACCAATTGCTCAGCTTATCTTGATGATATTGCTGTCTTTAGTTCCACCTGGCAGGATCACCTGGTCCACCTCAGGAATGTTTTGGAGGCTCTGTGTTGGACCCGGCCTCGTGGCGTGGTCCTTAACCCCCTGGATTGTGCCCGTTCCCCGCCCCGGCCGTCACGGGCCACCCGTTTGAACTGCACCCAGGCCCTTCACCCGGAGCTGCACGTGGTCGCATACTCCTCGTGGCTCCGCCATCTTGTTGGCATCCACGTCACACCGTGCACCCCCGCTCAACCCGGCCTCGACCCCAGCGAAGCCCCGACATCGAGGCACCACGAACTAGCCAGGGGGTGCCGCAGGAACCATTCATCGCCCCCGGCGGAGGACAGTATCGATGGGACCCCCAACTGTCCTCCCCTCTTGAGGTGTGATCGCCCTGCAACTCCCATGGGCCTGGCGCCTCTCCTGCTGGGCGTCTGGCCGCCTCCACCCGGCCACTCCGCCCCCTCGGGCGCATAGGTCCGGACATCAAAGGGCTCCAGACCTATATCTGGGGCGACCCCACCATAGCTCGGCAGTTGTATCCCGGAGTCGAGAGCCCTGCTGATTGAATCGCGGCTGACCCTACGGAGAAGAACTCTTGTCGGAACCATCACGAGCCCTGCGGACTGCGTCGCGGCTCCTTCTTGTGAACCCTTTCTGAACCACCTGGAACACCGGAGCCCTGCTGACGCTGTCGCGGCCCAACCTCGCTGAAACCTCCCTCGGAGCCCTGCTGACGACGTCGCGGCTCGAGCTGAGCAGAAACCATCTTGAGAGCCCTGCTGATTGAATCGCGGCTCTCCACGAACTATACGCCAGAGCCCTGCTGACGCCGTCGCGGCTCGACCCATCCGAGATCCGGAGGTCCTCCAGCTTGAGGATAAGAACTGGGCCCCAGGTACCCTCGTACCGCATTCCTGCCAAAGACTGTCCCGCTACCCCGACCCTTCCAAAGAGACACTGAGACTTTTGGTGGATCCCTCGATCCCTTCGTGTAAATATTGACCTCGTAACCTTTTTATTGCTGATAAAGAATTGCTTGTCACAAAGACAAACCTCCTTGAGTCCTGTGTGGTGGTGTTACTGTGCTAGTACGTGATAGGAGAAGGATCTCTCAGGAGACTTCTCGGCAGCGCTCGGCTACTTCGTGCAGTGTGAGGGCCCCCCCTTGGTGGTCGCACCGACTCCTCGGGGTCCGCCTTCCAACATTTGGTGGCCAGCGACGGGATCCGAGCCGAACGCAGTACGTACCAGCCAGTACCCACTAGCTACCCATCCAAACGAACAGCATCATGAGCAGCCAGGAAAACAACGCGACAATGGAGTTCCAGCCCGAACGGCTGGAAGAATATACGCACAAAGAATTAAAACAGTTCTGCAAAGACAAAGGCATTGCAACCACCAGCCTAGGTACCAAAGAGGAGATGCAGAAAGCCCTGAGGGCGTGGTTGGAGGCCGGGGCAGGCCCCTCCCAGGAAGAAGGGCCCTTGCCCCTGACTGAGACCACAGCAACCGCACGGACTCCGGCAACCGAAGGAAGAAAGAGCCTAGAGACCGGCCTCTCCGAAGAAGAAATACGAGAGCGGGAAAAGGTCCGGAGCCACGAGCTAGAGCTCGCCCGACTGCGGCTGGACGGCGAACTCCAGCTGGCAGAAAAGAAACTGGCCCTAGAGCAGCTGCGCCTTCAAGAAGAGATAGAGGAGAAGAGACGACACCGGGAGTTGGAGGAAAAGAAACTAACTCTTGAGCACGAGCGCAGTCTCAAGGAGCTCGAGATCAAGGCCAAGAACGGAGGGACCGACACCCCCAGTACTAGAGACACTCTACCGCCTCCCGAGGCCAAGGTACATATCCCGAAAGAGGTCGTCAAGGAATATTACAAGAATGACGACATCCAACAATGGTTCAAGGCCTACGAGGTGGCCATGGCCTCTCATCGGGTGCCCCGAAAAGACTGGGGCGCGGGCCTGTGGGGGCGGTTCCTGAGTGAGGGGCGGGACACGCTGCTCCAGCTACCGGAGGAGGTGATGACCTCCTACGATCACATGAAGGAGGCCCTGCTCACCCGCTACGGGCTAACAGCGGAAATGTACCGCCAGCGGTTCAGAGACTGCAAGAAAATCCCGGGTACCACATGGGTGGAATATGTGGACTTTTTCAGTCGGGCCCTAGAAGGGTGGATCAAAGGGAGCAAAGTAACCACCTACGGGCAGCTGGTCGACCTCATCGTGTGGGAACACCTTTCCAACAATTGCTTCGTGGAACTGAGACAGCACCTCCTCAACAGCAAAATGACCGACCCGCGAAAACTTGCTGTCGAGGCCGATCGATGGGTCAACTCCCGGGTCCCCCGGAACTCAATGGGGGAGTACCAGAGGAACCCCAACGGACCCCCCCGCCAGCGCGGTGGGGGGGGAGGACCGAACCGGAACCGAGACCCTCCCGCCGGGGCCCCCAGGAGCCCCCCTCGAGGGCCACCGCAGCCACATCTCTCCCCGAGCCTAGCCCGAAGGGTGGGCCCGGCCCGACCCGGACCACGGCCACCAGTGACCTGCTACGGCTGTCAACAAACCGGACACTTTGCCAGCGATCCGGCCTGCCCTCTGAACCGAAGAAACGGGGCCGGCGGGCCCCCGCCCCGGCAGCTGACAGCCGCCGCCTTGGGGGGAGGAGAAGAGGAAGAGGAGGCCCTCGACCGAGAGAACACTGAGTGGGAGCCGGCAGCCATGTCCCTGGTCTGCCTGGGTAGCCGAGAGATGGTACCCTGCACCCCCATCCCAACCAACACCCAGAAGTACCGGCAGCAGGTCACGGTCAATGGACAACGGGCCGAAGCCCTTCGTGACACAGGCGCCAGTATCACCGCTGTCCGCTGCCACCTGGTGACCCCTGAACAGATTCTACCGAATGTGCTGTGCCCCGTACGGACGGCCGACAACAGTGAAAGCCTATGCCAGATGGCCCTGGTCCCCTTCGAGTGGGGAGGGGTGACGGGCCTGCTGAAGGTGGCAGTGCGCGACGACGCCCCGGTCGACTGCCTCCTGGGGAACGACTTGGAAAGTTCCCCCTGGGCTCAAGTAGAGCGACGAGAGCACCTCCGAATGCTGGGACTGGCTGATTGGGCCTGCGCCATCACCCGGTCCATGACCGCCCAGGCCCCCCGCTCATCCTCGACCTCCGGGACTGCCCAGCCCGAGGGGCTCACACCCCCTCCCACCAGCAGCGAGGAGGAGGCGGACACCGACCCTGGACCCAGCGAATCCTCCCCCGAAGAGATGGCTTCTCCGAGCGCCCTCCCCGAGCTGACACAATGGCGACACGAAGGGGGCCCCACCCGAGAGCAGTTCCAGCAAGAACAACAGTCCTGTCCCTCTCTCGAAGGGGTCCGACAACAGGCAACCGCGCAAACCAACGGTGACCAGACCGGCACCCACTGGATCTACTGGACCGAGGGCCTGTTGTACAGTGAACAGAAAGTAGCAGAACTCGGGGCCAGCCGCGTGTTGGTGGTCCCCCTCCGCTTCCGGGAGTTCCTTCTCAACCTGGCCCATGATGTGCCCCTCGCCGGACACTTGGGGCAAGACAAAACGTACAGTCGTCTGGTGACCCACTTCTACTGGCCCCGGATGCGGAGAGATGTGGACAACCACTGCCGGTCCTGCCAGACCTGCCAAGCCAGCGGAAAGACGGGGGGTCGGGTCAAGGCCCCCCTCCAGCCCTTTCCAGCCGTCAGCACCCCGTTCGAACGGGTCGGAATCGATATTGTGGGACCCCTGGACCCCCAAACCGCCCTGGGCCACCGCTTCATCCTGGTCCTCGTGGACCACGCCACCAGGTACCCGGAGGCGGTCCCGCTAAGAACTATAACGGCCCCTGTGGTAGGCCGGGCCTTGATGGGGATCTTCTCCCGAGTGGGATTCCCCAGCGAAGTGGTGAGCGACCGCGGCACGAACTTTATCTCCAGGTACATGCGGTCTCTGTGGCAACAGTGCGGGGTCACATACAAGTTCACGACCCCCTATCACCCTCAGGGGAACGGACTGGTTGAGCGGTTCAACCGAACCTTAAAAGGGATGATCCAGGGCCTGGAAGAACCCCTCAGGCGGAAATGGGATGTCCTGCTGCCCTGCCTCCTGTTTGCCTATCGGGAGGTCCCGCAGAAGTCCCTGGGGTTCAGCCCGTTTGAACTATTGTATGGACACCCGGTCCGCGGACCGCTCAGCCTGGTCAAGGAGAGCTGGGAGATGAAGCCCCGAGGAGCCCCTCCTGACGTCTACCGATACCTCCTGACCCTCCGAAACCAGACCCGCAGGTTCCGAGCCATGGCCGAAGCCAACCTCGAGGCCAGCCAGGAGGACATGAAGCGGTGGTACGATCGCAACACCTCTAATATAGAATTCGAGCCAGGTCAGAAAGTATGGGTCATGGCCCCGGTCGAACCCGGCGCCCTCCAGGACAAGTGGACCGGGCCCTTCAAGGTGGTGGAGAAGAAAAGTCCCGTCACCTACCTGGTCGATCTGGAGTCCCCCCGGAACCCCCTCCGGGTCCTACATGCTAACAGGCTAAAACCCCACTTCGCCCGGACCGAACTGAGCCTGCTGCTGGCGACTGACGAAGGGGGCGAGGACGACTCCGAGCCCTTGCCCGACCTCTTGCAATCCGACATTCACGATGGATCGATCGAAGGGGTCCAACTCGCCTCGTCCCTGACCCCGGAACAGCGCAGCGACTGCCAGCAATTACTGCGGGACTACGCAGCCCTCTTCTCTCTCACCCCGGGGGTGACCCACTGGTGCGTCCACGACGTCGACACCGGGGAGAGCCCCCCCATACGACACAGAGCCTACCGGGTGCCTGACCGAGTGCGGGCCTGCATCCAGGCCGAAGTAGCGAAGATGCTGGCCCTGGGGGTCATCGAGCCTTCCGACAGCCCGTGGGCCAGCCCTGTCGTCCTGGTGCCCAAGGCCGCAGCTCCCGGTCACCCCCCGGAGTTGCGATTCTGCGTGGACTACCGAGCCCTGAATGCAGTAACCAAGACAGACGCACACCCGATACCCCGGGCCGACGAACTCATCGACCGCCTAGGGGCCGCTCGCTACTTGAGCACGCTGGACCTCACCGCCGGGTACTGGCAAATCCAGCTCACCCCCGGCGCCCAAGAAAGATCCGCCTTCTCGACCCCGGATGGGCATTACCACTTTCGGGTGATGCCCTTCGGAATGAAGAACGCCCCGGCCACCTTCCAAAGACTGGTGAACAAGGTTTTGGCCGGGCTTGAGGCCTTCAGCGCGGCCTACTTAGATGACATTGCCGTGTACAGCAACCACTGGGCCGAGCACCTCCTCCACCTGAAGGCCGTCCTGGCCGCCCTCCAGCGGGCCGGACTCACGATCAAGGCCAGCAAATGTCAAATCGGCCACGGATCCGTGACCTACCTGGGCCATCAAGTGGGGAGCGGGCAGGTGGCCCCTCTCCAAGCGAAGATAGATGCCATCCAGACCTGGGAACCCCCCACTACCCAGACCGCTGTCCGGGCCTTCCTGGGCCTCACCGGATACTACCGGCGGTTTATCCGGGACTATGGGAGCATTGTTGGCCCCCTCACAGAGTTAACGTCAAAAAAGCAGCCCAAGAAGGTACACTGGACACCCCGCTGCCAAACAGCCTTCGACACCCTAAAGACAGCCATGTGTACTGCTCCGGTGCTGCGGGCCCCGGACTACCAGAAGGAGTTCGTGGTACAGACGGACGCCTCCGAGTATGGGATCGGGGCCGTCCTATCCCAAGCCGACGAAAAGGGGCTCGACCGACCAGTGGCCTTCATCAGCCGACGACTACTGCCCCGAGAGCAACGCTGGAGCACTATTGAGCGTGAGGCCTTCGCTGTGGTGTGGGCCCTCAAGAAGCTCCGGCCCTACCTCTTTGGCACCCACTTCCGGGTCCAGACCGACCACCGGCCCTTGCAATGGTTAATGCAAATGCGGGGCGAGAACCCCAAGCTGCTGCGGTGGTCCATCTCGCTACAAGGGATGGACTTTGACGTCGAACACCGGCCCGGCAATGACCACGCCAACGCCGACGGCCTGTCCCGCTTCTTCCGCCTTGACGAGGAGAATCCCCAAGGAAATGGGTGACTCTCCATGCCTTCGGCTGGGGGGGACGCCTGTTGGACCCGGCCTCGTGGCGTGGTCCTTAACCCCCTGGATTGTGCCCGTTCCCCGCCCCGGCCGTCACGGGCCACCCGTTTGAACTGCACCCAGGCCCTTCACCCGGAGCTGCACGTGGTCGCATACTCCTCGTGGCTCCGCCATCTTGTTGGCATCCACGTCACACCGTGCACCCCCGCTCAACCCGGCCTCGACCCCAGCGAAGCCCCGACATCGAGGCACCACGAACTAGCCAGGGGGTGCCGCAGGAACCATTCATCGCCCCCGGCGGAGGACAGTATCGATGGGACCCCCAACTGTCCTCCCCTCTTGAGGTGTGATCGCCCTGCAACTCCCATGGGCCTGGCGCCTCTCCTGCTGGGCGTCTGGCCGCCTCCACCCGGCCACTCCGCCCCCTCGGGCGCATAGGTCCGGACATCAAAGGGCTCCAGACCTATATCTGGGGCGACCCCACCACAGCTCGGCAGTTGTATCCCGGAGTCGAGAGCCCTGCTGATTGAATCGCGGCTGACCCTACGGAGAAGAACTCTTGTCGGAACCATCACGAGCCCTGCGGACTGCGTCGCGGCTCCTTCTTGTGAACCCTTTCTGAACCACCTGGAACACCGGAGCCCTGCTGACGCTGTCGCGGCCCAACCTCGCTGAAACCTCCCTCGGAGCCCTGCTGACGACGTCGCGGCTCGAGCTGAGCAGAAACCATCTTGAGAGCCCTGCTGATTGAATCGCGGCTCTCCACGAACTATACGCCAGAGCCCTGCTGACGCCGTCGCGGCTCGACCCATCCGAGATCCGGAGGTCCTCCAGCTTGAGGATAAGAACTGGGCCCCAGGTACCCTCGTACCGCATTCCTGCCAAAGACTGTCCCGCTACCCCGACCCTTCCAAAGAGACACTGAGACTTTTGGTGGATCCCTCGATCCCTTCGTGTAAATATTGACCTCGTAACCTTTTTATTGCTGATAAAGAATTGCTTGTCACAAAGACAAACCTCCTTGAGTCCTGTGTGGTGGTGTTACTGTGCTAGTACGTGATAGGAGAAGGATCTCTCAGGAGACTTCTCGGCAGCGCTCGGCTACTTCGTGCAGTGTGAGGGCCCCCCCTTGGTGGTCGCACCGACTCCTCGGGGTCCGCCTTCCAACACTCTGCAAAAACCAGGCCTCACTATCAAGGCCACTCAGTGCCACATAGGGCAGAGTCAGGTTATGTACCTGGGCCACCTTGTGGGTGGAGGCCAGGTTCAACCATTGCAGAGCAAATTCCAAACAATCATGGAATGGGTAGCTCCAACAACCCAGACACAGGTTAGAGCTTTTTAAGGCCTAACTGGGTACTATAGGAGGTTTGTTAATGGATATGGATCTATAGTGACCCCCTTAAATGATCTTACCTCTAAGAAATGCCAAAAAAGGTTCAGTGGACAGCTAGCTGTCAGAAGGCATTTGATGACCTCAAGCAGGCAATGTGCACTTCCCCCATCTTGCAGAGTCCAGATTACAAAAAGAAGTTTATTGTTCAAACAGATGGTTCAGAGTTGGGTGTGGGAGCTGTACTGTCTCAACTTAATGATGAAGGTCAAGACCAGCCAGTAGCTTTCATAAGCAGAAGGCTGACCCCTAGAGAGAAACGTTGGTCAGCAATAGAGAGGGAGGCCTTTGCTGTGGTGTGGGCCCTGAAGAAGCTGAGGCCATACTTGTTTGGCACTCACTTCATAGTTCAGACTGATCACAAGCCCCTCCTATGGCTCAAACAGATGAAAGGTGAAAATCCTAAACTGCTCTGGTGGTCAATTTCCCTACAGGGGATGGACTATACAGTGGAACATAGACCTGGGACCCAACATGTCAATGCAGATGGACTCTCAAGGTATTTCCACTTAGAACATTAAGACTCAACTGGTCAAGGTTAGTTTAATGTCCCTGCGTTTGGGGGGGTTGTGCAGGAGAGTAGGATCTGCACTTATGTTGCCCCCACTTTTTTTCTGATGTATACACTGGTTTCTGCCTATAGTCTGGCTGGGTCCCTGCTAATCAGGGCCCCAGTCTCTCTGTTCTCTCTAAACGACTTGGTGTGCATATTAGATGCACTAGTGATTGCATACTATGGTACCTTATGAGCCCCTAGTATATGGTACCTTAGGTACCTAGGGCATAGGTACTTCACAGGCCTACCAGGGGCTGAAGCATGTCTTATGCCACCCCTGGGAAGCATTTTCAATCTGACACCACAGGCCTGCTACTGCAGCCTGCGTGAGGTAGTGTTAGCACTCCTCACTGAGATATAGGTTTCTATATCTCACCATACACACACATATAAACCTATCAGCCACCCCTATGGCAGGCCCTATCAATCCTGAGGGCAGGGTGCTTGGTTTACAATGTGAGGGGGTGCCTCTGCCTGAGCAGGGCCCCTCTGCAGCTACCAGAGTCTATTCTCTATGGCTGTTTGTGGATGTGGTTAAACCATACACTCTTAAGTGCATTAAAATGCTTACTTTGGAATGACTGCATCAAAAAATTTCATGTTAGGTGTCAAATAACTTGGAATCATACCCCCACATCAGTCCATGATGTGGGAGCATGATCCCACCCTTCTAGAGGGGACGACATGTAAAATGATAGAAATCCTATAGAGCCCTGGCATCACAAAATGGATGCCACCAGCACAGACACTGGGCTGCCCTCCTGCTGCTGACTGAAACTCGCAGTGGAGGAAGCCCAATAAAAGGCATCATGTCACAGGGAGGTGTCACCACCTTCCATACAGGATTTAGTGTATTGGGGCTGGGTGGGTGCACTCCTAGAGTGCTTTGAAGTCATGCACTGGGGAAGCAGTAGGCTCCTCTGTGCATATGCCAGCTCAAACCGGTTCAGGGGCTACCTGTCCCTGCTCTGGCATGAAACTGGACAAAGGGAAGTGGTTGTAACCACCCCCTCCCCTGACCCTCCTAGAGGAGTGGTCATAGAACTAGTCCCTCCCCTATCTTCACTATAAGATAGCAAGCTTTGCCATTGCAAATCAGATAACCCTGGATGACGGTCTACAAAGAAGAATCCTGGCCCTTCGACGTTCCACTACCTTTGGAAGACAGAAGAATTTCCCTTGGAGTCAAGGAGTGACTCCCCTGCTTGGCAGGCACCAAAAACCTTAATCAACAGTTGCAAACTTTCCTGCTCCCGCCGGTGTTCGAAGTCCCTCCTACCCAGGAAGTGGATTTCCTGACTTCTCGACGGCCGTTGTGAGTCTCCAGCAAAGCTGTGGCGAGTGGACCCCACGAGTGACGAGGAACAGCAATACCCGGGGACCGTGCACTATTGTTGAGTGGAAACCCTTCACGATGTTCTACGGACTTGTGCATTGGACCATTTGTGGCCCAAGCCTCCAGCAGGTTTTGCAGTGAAAATCAGAGGCCTACCCCGTCCAGAGTGACCGTGGGCTCCTGTAAAGCATTTCCTGAAGAGGCATCTTTGCGATCACTTGCCCATTGGCTAGTGGGTCCCCGAAGACTTTCTTAGCATCTAAAAGGACTCCCCTGGTTGCCCCATGCCTACCCTCACTCGCCCTAGCTGGGTGAGTCCCTCACACCTTGCTGGTCTGCACCATCGACTTTCTTCAGTCTACATGAGACTTGCAGTTACCAAGGCTGGTTGGCTCCAATCCGGGTGCCAACACCGCCATCAGCCACAGACGTTGTGGGTCACTCGGAATCCAGCTGCTGGTCATCGTTGAAATCTCCTGGACCTCGTGAGCGAAGAGTCAAAGCCATCTTCCTGGCCACCGGTCACTGGCAAGTGACTTTGAACACTGTCCCTTCAATTTTCAGGGTGACTCCATCTTGAATCCACCCTTGGATTCCACCAGACACTTCTTCAGTCGATGCAAGCAGCAAGTCTTCCTTGGTCTCCATAGAAAACAGCGACGCGACCCGACACCAAGAGACACCTATGCACCCGGCTTCCCTGGGTGAGGTAACTCGTGCACTCCAGTGCCCTAGTGTGTGTTGGGTCTCGAAGTACTTTCCTTGTAAGTGGCTTGCTTGTAGATTTCCTCGAAGTACCCTAGAACTTTAAAAATCCAACCGCGACTTGCAACATTATAATCAATAGGGAACCCGCGGCTGTGTTCACACACTGCACGCGTGTCCCGTTTGCCTGTTACTTACCTGCTAACACTGCAGTAGTGAAGCCCCAGCGATTCCCCAGGCCCTAGGCCTTGTCATTTTGCAAGTCGACATCCTTATACCAGTTTTTTTAGTATATTGTCTGGTACGCCCCTAGGGCTCCAGCCATATTTGTGCTTAATTTATTGTGAAACGTTGACATTTGAATGTGTATCTGTCTTCTAATCTCATAAAGAGATTAGTAGAGTGTGTCTAGTAATAAATACATATATATACCTGTGTGGTGTCCTTTCATTTGGTAATTCAAGAGATTATAAGGTAAAACAACCTGCTTTATATTCCTCTGAGACTTATCCTGAAGGCTGCTCTCCATAGCTACCACTAGGATAGCTTTCATTAAAAGGTTGTCTTGTTATGTTGTCTTGCCTTTTTTTGCACCCCTCTTACCTCTTTCTGTACCCCTGTTGCTTCTTTGTGCACCTCTCTGCCGTCATTCTGCGTCCCTCTTGCTTCTTTCTGCAGTTCTCTTGCCACCTTCTGAACCTCTGTTGCTTCTTTCTGCACCTCTGTTGGTTCTTTCTGACCCCTCTTGTCTCTTTCTGCACCTCCCCTGCTTCTTTCTGTACCCTTCTTGCCTTTTCTGCACCCCTCTTCCCTCTTTCAGCACCTTTCTTGCCTCTTTCTACTGCATCCTCTTGGCTCTTTCTGCACCTCTCTCCCCTCTTTCTTCACCCCTCTTGCCTTTTCTGCACCCCTCTTGCCTCTTTCTGCACCTTTCTTGCCTCTTTTGGCCCCTCTATTGCCTCTTTCTGAAGTTGTCTTGCCTCTTTCCGCACCACTCTTCCCTCTTTCTGTACCTCTCTTGCCCATGTCTTCACCCCTGTTAATTCTTTTTGCACCTTGTTTGGCTGTTTCACCAACCTTCTTTCCTCTTTCTGCAGTTCTCTTGCCTCCTTCTGTACCTCTGTTGCTTCTTTCTGCACTTGTCATGCATATTTCTACACCCTTCTTGCCTCTTTCTGCACCCATGTTGCTTATTTCCGCACCCCTGTTCCTTCTTTCTGCACCTCTTTTCCTGTTTTTGCAACTCTCTTGCCTCTTTTTGTACTTCTATTGCACTTCTTTATACTTCTCTAGCTTCTTTCTGCACCTCTTTTGCTTTTTTCTGTAGTTCTCTAGCCTCTTCCTGCACCCCTCTTTCTTTTTTACTGCACCCCTGTTGGTTCTTTCTGCACTTCTCTTGCTTCTTTCTGCAGCTCCCTTGCAAATTATTGAACCCCTCTTGCCTCTTTCTATATCACTCTTCCCTCTTTCTATACCTCTCTTGCCAATGTCTACACCCCTATTCCATCTTTCTGTACCTTGTCCGCCTGTTTCAGCAACCTTCTTGCCTCTTTCTGCAGTTATCTAGCCTCCTTCTGCACTGGTGTTGCTTCTTTTTGCAATTCTCTTGCTTCCTCCTGTACCTCTGTTGCTTCTTTCTGCACCCCTCTTGTCTTTCTCTACACCCCATCTTGCCTCTTTCTGCACCTCTCTTGCCTCTTTCTGCACCCCTGTTCCCTGTTTTTGCACCTCTCTTGCCTCTTTCTGCACCTCACTTGCCTCTTTCTGCACCTCTCTTGCATCTTTCCGTACTTCTCTTGCCTCCTTCTGCACCGGTGTTGCTTCTTTCTGTAATGATCTTGCTTCTGTCTGTACCTCTCGTGCTTCCTTCTACACACAATTTGCATCTTTCTGCATCTCTGTTCCCTATTTATACACCTGTCTTGATACTTTCTGCACGTCTTTTATCTCTTTCTGCACCACTCTTCCCTCTTTCTGCACCTCTCTTCTCTCTTTTTGTACCTCGCTTGTCTCTGTGCACACCTCTTGCCTCTTTCTGCACCCCTCTTCCCTCTTTCTGCACTTCTGTTGCTTTTTTCTGTAGTTCTCCTTCTTCTTTATACACCTCTCTTGCTTCTTTCTGCACCCCTCTGTAGGAGAGTAGGATCTGCTTCACATGTTTACCCCCACTTTTTGCTGTTGTTTCATTGTTTTTCGACTTTAGTCTGGCTGGAACCCTGCTATTCAGGGCCCCAGTCTAGCTGTTTCCTCTCTAATATGATTCCATGTACTTCACATACATTACAGATTGGATCTGAGGTGCCTTTATAAGTCCCTAGTATATGGTATACTATGTACCCAGGGCATAGGTACCCCAGAGGCCTACCAGGGGCTGGAGCATGTATTATTCCACCCCTCGAAAGCCACCCAAATGACAACACAGGTCTGCTACTGCAGCCTGAGTAAGGTGGTGCATGCACCCCTTACTGAGATATAGGTTCACTATATCTCACCATAGACTGCACATACAAACCTATCAGTCACCCCTATGGCAGGCCTTATCAATCATGAAGGCAGGATGCTTGTTTATATGTGAGGGGGTGCCCAGGCATAAGTTGAGCCCCTCTGCAGCCTTTGGAATCTCTTCTCCGGGGTTGTCAGTAGTGCAGTGACCATATACTCTTAAGTGCATTATAACCAAACGGTAAATGCTAACTTTGGACTGGCTGCATAGAAACATGTTGTGTTTGGTGTCAAACACCTTGGAATCATACTCCCACACCAGTAACTGGTGTGGGAGTATGATCCCACCCTTCTAGAGGGAAAGACATTACAGCACTGGTATACCCAGTAGAAACTTAATAGAGCCCTGGCATCACAAAATGGATGCTGCAGCCACAGACACGGGTCTGGCCTCCTGCTGCTGACCGAAACTCCATCAGGGGAGGCCTGGACAATAGGTTTTGTTAGACGGACCGGGAGGGTCGGCCGAGGACAAGGGGAGAGGTCTCCGAGGAGAGCCGTCTCCAGCGATCGTACAGACGAGTAACTTCCCCCCCCACAGATGTACACCACACAAAGATAAGGTTTAACGTTCTTTATAAGCAATCTTTAGGTACGATAGAATGGTACAAGGAGGTCAGGACTCAGGGGTCCCCTCGATTCTAGTCTCTGGGTTGGGAAAGGGGGTAGCGGGACAGTCTGTTACCAATCTGTTAGATGCGATGATATGATGGATAGATCACAATCCTCGAGCTCGGCGTTCTAGATGGACGGGCCGCGGCAGCGCCGGCAGGTCCCGAGATGATCGTAGGTAGCGACGGTCCGCGGCGGCGCCAGCAGGTCCCGGTGAAGGTGGTAGTTACAACGGTCCGCGGCAGCGCCAGCAGGTACCGACGAGGATGAAGGATGCAGAAGGTTGCGGCAGCGCCAGCAGGTAGGACGATAGTTCGCAAGGCAGGGCTACGGCAGCGCCAGTAGTCCGTCAAGGATGAGTTCTTTACGGTGTCTCTCGACTCCAGGATACAACTGCCCTCCTGCTCTGGAGCTGCCCCAGTTATAGGTCTGGCGCCCCTTTGATGTCCGGACCCTCGCACTTGGAGGTCGGGAGGTCCGGGATGAGGGAGTCCAGACACCCAGCAGGGGGGTGGAGCCAGCGCCCGGGGGAGCTGGGGGGCGATCGGCACCTGGCGTGGGAGAGCCATCGACACTTCTTTCTCCCATTGACCTGCCAAGTGGTCCGTTCACCTCCTGGGTGGATGGTGGTGCCGGGATGTCGGGGCCTGGCCAGGCCCAGGGTTAGGGTCGAGCTGAGGCCACGCGGCCTCGTGGTGCAGTGTCCAAGATGGCGGCCGGGCCGGGCGAGGTAACCGGTAGTGGTTCGGCCCCATGATACAGAGATGTCCGGGGGCAGGAGTCCCGTATGAGACGGGGTGCGGGTTGCTTCTGTTGGGTAACACCTGGAGGGCCGGGGCTCGGGCCCTGTCATGCGGGGAGGGAGCAAGCCCTTCATGTGGCCTGTCCAACATGCGTCCCCCCCAGCTGAAGGTGGGGAGAGTCACCCATCCTCTTGGGGACTCTCCTCGTCGAGGCGGAAAAAGCGTGACAGGCCATCCGCGTTGGCGTGGTCTTGGCCAGGTCGATGTTCCACAGTGAAGTCCATCCCCTGCAGGGAGATGGACCAACGCAATAGTTTGGGGTTTTCCCCCCGCATCTGCATTAGCCACTGCAGGGGCCGATGATCTGTTTGCACCCGGAAGTGGGTACCGAAGAGATAGGGCCGGAGCTTTTTGAGGGCCCACACCACTGCGAAGGCCTCCCTCTCGATGGTGCTCCAGCGCTGTTCTCGGGCCAGGAGGCGTCTGCTGATGAAGGCCACTGGTTGGTCAAGTCCCTCGGAGTTCAACTGGGAGAGGACCGCCCCGATGCCATGGTCGGAGGCATCTGTTTGTACGATGAATTCCCGACTGTAGTCGGGGGCCTGGAGCACAGGGGCAGTGCACATGGCGGCCTTTAGCTTCTCGAAGGCCGCTTGACAGTCTGGGGTCCAGTTGACCTTCTTCGGGTGATTTTTGGATGTGAGTTCCGTGAGGGGCCCCACAATGCTGCCATAGTCCCTCACGAACCGCCGGTAGTAGCCGGTGAGCCCCAAGAAGGCTCGGACCTCGGTCTGCGTGACTGGAGGCTGCCAGGACTGGATGGCAGCGATCTTGAGTTGTAGAGGGGCCACCAGACCGCTTCCCACCTGATGTCCGAGATAGGTCACGGACCCCTGACCAATTTGGCACTTGCTGGCCTTGATTGTGAGGCCGGCCCGTTGGAGGGCCTGCAGGACCTCTCGGAGGTGGTGGAGGTGGTCGGACCAGTGGCGGCTGTACACAGCGATATCGTCCAAGTAGGCGGCGCTGAACTCCTCGAGTCCCGCCAAGACCTGGTTCACCAGTCGCTGAAAAGTAGCTGGGGCATTCTTCATGCCGAATGGCATGACTTTGAAGTGGTAGTGGCCATCGGGGGTGGAAAAGGCGATCGTTCTTGAGCCCGGGGTGTGAGACCGATTTGCCAGTAGCCCGCTGTCAGGTCGAAGATGCTGAGGTAGCGGGCAGCCCCCATGCGGTCGATCAGTTCATCCGCTCGGGGGATGGGATGAGCGTCGGTTCTGGTGACAGCATTCAAGCCCCGATAGTCGACGCAGAATCGGAGCTCAGGAGTGGTGCCGGGGGCAGCAGCTTTGGGGACCAGCACGACCGGGCTGGCCCAGGGGCTGTCCGAGGGCTCGATGACCCCGAGCGTGAGCATCTTTGACACCTCCTCTTGGATGCAGGCCCGTACCCGATCTGGTACGCGGTACGCCCGATGTCTGATAGGGGGACTGTCCCCAGTGTCCACGTCGTGCAAGCACCAGGGGGTGACCCCTGGGGTGAGGGAAAACAGGGTCGCAAACGGCAGCAGGAGGTCCCGGCAGCCTTGGTGCTGTTCCGGGGTGAGGGCATCTGAGAGTCGGACCCCGTCGACGGAACCATCTTTCTCACGAGTCTTTAGGAGATCAGGGAGAGGCTCGGAGTCTTCTTCCGCTCCACTGTCTGTAGCCATCAGGAGGCTGAGCTCCGAGCGCACAAAGTGGGGTTTGAGTCTGTCGGCGTGGAGGACCCGGAGGGGGTTCCGTGGAGATTCCATATCGATGAGATAGGTGACGGGGCTCTTGCGCTCGACCACTTTGAAGGGCCCCGTCCACTTGTCCTGCAAGGCACATGGTTCGGTGGGGGACATCACCCACACTTGTTGGCCAGGTTCGAATTCGATGGAGGAGGCATTTTGATCGTACCATTTTTTCATGTCCTCCTGACTGGCCTCAAGGTTCGCTTTCGCCATTTCTCTGAATCGCCTGGTCTGATTGCGTAGGGTCAGGAGGTACTTGAAGACGTCTGGGGGGGTCTTTAGGGGGGCCATCTCCCAACCTTCTTTGACTAGGCTGAGGGGCCCTCGCACAGGGTGTCCGTACAAGAGTTCAAAAGGGCTGAAGCCGAGGGACTTCTGGGGGACTTCTCGATATGCGAAGAGGAGGCACGGAAGTAGCACATCCCACTGGCGACGGAGGGGCTCTTCCAGCCCCCCAATCATTCCCTTAAGCGTGCGGTTGAACCGCTCGACTAGTCCGTTTCCTTGAGGGTGATAGGGGGTCGTGAATCGGTAGGTGACCCCGCACTGTTGCCAGAGGGACTTCATATATTTTTAAATAAAGTTTGTGCCTCTGTCGCTGACGACTTCTCGGGGGAAGCCCACCCGGGAGAAGATCCCCATTAAGGCCCGGCCGACCACCGGGGCTGTTACAGTTCGCAAGGGAACAGCCTCGGGGTAGCGGGTGGCGTGGTCCACCAGTACCAGGATGAACCGGTGTCCTTGTGCTGTACGGGGGTCCAGGGGCCCCACAATGTCTATTCCCACCCTCTCGAACGGGGTGGTGACAACTGGGAAGGGTTGCAGAGGTGCTTTAAGTTTGCGGCCGCTCTTCCCGCTGGCCTGGCACGTGGGGCAGGACCGGCAGTGGTTGAGGACGTCGTTTCTCATTTTTGGCCAGAAAAAGTGGGTCACCAGGCGACTGTAGGTTTTGTCCTGGCCCAGGTGTCCAGCCAGGGGGACATCGTGGGCCAAATTTAACAAGAAGTCTCTAAAACGGAGGGGCACCACCAGCACTCGACTGGCCCCTAACTCCGCGATTCTCTGTTCACTGTACACAGGTCGTTGTCCCAATAGATCCAATGGGCTCCGGTGGTGTCCCCTGCGCTCTGGGCGAGGGCTTGCTGGCGGAGTCCCTCAAGGGAGGGACAGGTCTTCTGCTCTTGACGGAACTGTTCCTGGGTGGGCCCCCCTTCTTGACGCCACTGAGCCAGGTCGGGAAGGTCCTGGGGCTGAGCGAGCCCTTCGGGGGTTTGCTCTGGGGGGTCGGTATGGTCGGTGTCCTCTACTGGAGTGATCGGGGGAGGAGGTGCCGGCCATTCTGGTTCTTCTGGTCGGGGTATGGCACGGGCGGCCATGGACCGGGTGGTTACGCACGCCCAGTCCGGGAGGCCCAACATCCCCAGGTGCTCTCTTCTTTCTACGGCGGCCCACGGGGAACTCTCAAGATCATTCCCCAGGAGACAGTCCACGGGGGCATCATCTCGGACCGTCACCTTCAACATGCCGGAGACTCCTCCCCATTCGAAGGGGACGTAGGCCATCCGACATAGACTCTCCGAATTGTCGGCTGAACGGACGGGGCAGAGAATGTTCGGCAGGATCTGTTCTGGGGTCACCAGGTGACAGCGGACGGCCGTCACACTGGCCCCCGTGTCACGTAGTGCTTCGGCCCTGCGTCCATTAATTTTCACCCACTGACTATATTTTCTGGTGTTGGCGGGTAGGGGAGCCCGCGGGACCATGTCTCTTCCCCCTAGGCACGCCAGAATCATGGCGGCCGGTTCCCACTCTTGTTGTTCTTGTTCGCATTCTTCCTGTTCTTCGGAGATTTGTTCTCCCCCCAGGGCGGCGGCAGCTACCTGGCGGGGTCTCGGAGTTTGGTTCTGTGGACAGTTCGGGTCATTGGCGTAGTGGCCGACTCGCTGGCATCGGTGATACGTGACATTGGCTCGGAACCCCGGGCGCATCGGGGGGTTGCCCCGGCCGGCCGGGGGCGGGGTGCTGGCAGCGGGAGCGGCCGGGACGGTGTCTCTTCCTTGTCCCTGGCCTCCTCCTCCTCCTCGGGGACGGTGCTGACCTTGGTTGTTCCGGTTCTGTTCGTGCGGCCTACTCCGGTCTACTCGGGTGCTTTCCCACCGGTCAGCTTCGGCGGCGAGCTGCCGTGGGTCAGTCAATTTACTGTCGAGGAGGTGCTGCCTGAGCTCGACGAAGCAGTTGTTAGAGAGGTGCTCCCACACCATGAGATTAAAAAGTTGCTCGTAGGTCGTTACGTGGCTTCCCTTGATCCAACCCTCGAAGGCTCGGCTGAAATAGTTTACATATTCTACCCAAGTTGTACCCGGGATCCGGGTGCAGTCTCGGAACCTCTGGCGGTACATTTCGGGTGTGAGCCTATATCGGGTGAGGAGGGCAGCCTTCATGTGGTCATAGGATGTCATCAGATGGTCTGGGAGCTGTAACAGGGCATCGCGGCCTTCATTGACGAACCTCCCCCATAGACCGGCTCCCCAGTCACTTCGATCGCTCCGGTGGGAGGTCATGGCGATCTCGTAGGCCTTGAACCACTGTTGTATGTCGTCATCTCGGAAATACTCTCGAACGACATCCTTGGGGATGTGGACTTTCTTTTCTGTCGCTCCTGGGGTGCGCGGTTGCTCGGGCACCCCCAGTTCTTTGTTCTGCTTCCGTAGGTCTATTTCTGCCAGTTTGCGCTCGTGTTCGTACGCTAATCTCTTTTCTTCGAGCTCTCTCTGCCTCTGTTTTTCTTCCCGTTCTTCTCGGAGCCGCAGATGTTCTAGGTTCAGTTTTTGTTCGGCTAATTTTAGTTCACCGTCCATTTTGAGCCGTGCCATTTCTAACTCATGTAGTCTGCTTTTTTCTCTCTCTTGGATCTCTTCCTGCGAGAGACCCGTTCTTCGCTCCTCGGGAGCCGTGGTGTTCCTCTCTGATGCTGCAATGTTTTGGTCCGGGGGTCTGGCGGCCCCGGTTTCTGCCCACGACTTAATGGCGTGCTTGAAGTCGTCTTTAGTACTCAGACCGGTGGTAGCAATGCCTAGTTCAATGCAGAATTGTTTCAACTCACGATGGCTGTACTCTTCCAATTTCTCCATCTGGAATTTCTCGGTGGATCCGCTCTCTTTGGTTGTCATTGTGGTTTCGTCGTGGGGTGAGCTACTCTCTGTACGATTACGCGTTGATTCGGATCGCGCCGCTGGCCACCAATGTTAGACGGACCGGGAGGGACGGCCGAGGACAAGGGGAGAGGTCTCCGAGGAGAGCCGTCTCCAGCGATCGTACAGACGAGTAACTTCCCCCCCCCACAGATGTACACCACACAAAGATAAGGTTTAACGTTCTTTATAAGCAATCTTTAGGTACCATAGAATGGTACAAGGAGGTCAGGACTCAGGGGTCCCCTCGATTCTAGTCTCTGGGTTGGGAAAGGGGGTAGCGGGACAGTCTGTTACCAATCTGGTAGATGCGATGATATGATGGATAGCTCACAATCCTCGAGCTCGGCGTTCTAGATGGACGGGCCGCGGCAGCGCCGGCAGGTCCCGAGATGATCGTAGGTAGCGACGGTCCGCGGCGGCGCCAGCAGGTCCCGGTGAAGGTGGTAGTTACAACGGTCCGCGGCAGCGCCAGCAGGTACCGACGAGGATGAAGGATGCAGAAGGTTGCGGCAGCGCCAGCAGGTAGGACGATAGTTCGCAAGGCAGGGCTACGGCAGCGCCAGTAGTCCGTCAAGGATGAGTTCTTTACGGTGTCTCTCGACTCCAGGATACAACTGCCCTCCTGCTCTGGAGCTGCCCCAGTTATAGGTCTGGCGCCCCTTTGATGTCCGGACCCTCGCACTTGGAGGTCGGGAGGTCCGGGATGAGGGAGTCCAGACACCCAGCAGGGGGGTGGAGCCAGCGCCCGGGTGAGCTGGGGGGCGATCGGCACCTGGCGTGGGAGAGCCATCGACACTTCTTTCTCCCATTGACCTGCCAAGTGGTCCGTTCACCTCCTGGGTGGATGGTGGTGCCGGGATGTCGGGGCCTGGCCAGGCCCAGGGTTAGGGTCGAGCTGAGGCCACGCGGCCTCGTGGTGCAGTGTCCAAGATGGCGGCTGGGCCGGGCGAGGGAACCGGTAGTGGTTCGGCCCCATGATACAGAGATGTCCGGGGGCAGGAGTCCCGTATGAGACGGGGTGCGGGTTGCTTCTGTTGGGTAACACCTGGAGGGCCGGGGCTCGGGCCCTGTCATGCGGGGAGGGAGCAAGCCCTTCATGTGGCCTGTCCAACAGGTTTCCTGTCACAGGGAGGTGTAACCACCTCCCAGACTGGCGTATGTGTATTGGGGCTGGATGTGAGCACTCTCTGAGTGCTTTGAAGTCCTGCACTGGGGACACAGTTGGTGTCCATGTGCATAGTCCAGCTCAGACCGGTTCAGGGGCTTCCAGCCCCTGCTCTGGCATGAAACTGGACAAAGGAAATGGGTGTAACTACCCCTCTTTCCAAACCCTCCCATAGGTGGGTCCCCAGAGCTAGTCCAACCCCTTCCTTAGGTAAAAGTAAGGAACCTCAGTAACCAGAACTTTAGATTACCCTGGACAAAACTCTTAAGCCAAATCCTGGAATCCTAGCCGATGCTCTGCTCAAGACCAGAGGACTGAAGAAATCTCTCTTGGGGTCAAGGAGTGACTCCCCTGCTTGGCAGGCACCAATGAAGCAATTTGCCAGTCTGCGTTATTGAAGCTCCTGCCAGACTCTGAAGTATTTGCAGCCCAAAAAGAGAATTTCCAGTCATCTCAGAGGCCAACCCGAGTCCCCAGCAAAGCTGAGACCCACAGCCCTCGTGAGTAGCGTGGAACTGGAACTCCTGGCTACCGGGTATTTTTGCAGGTGCATTGGCTTCTCAACACCTCTTGAAGTTGTGCTTGGGCTAACTTATAGCCCCTACCTAGAGTACTGAATCCACTGCAGATTGTCAGCCTGGTCATTTCGAGTGACCTTTGGGCCACCATTTTGTGATTCATCTCGAGGTTCCTTCACTATCCCTGGTCTGTTGCCTGGTGGGTCTCTGAGGGGGTAACTTTGTATTTCCTTGGGCTTTCCTAGTTGCACCAGTTGTGCCCCGACTCCCTACCAAGTGGTGAGTCCCACAGACCTTGCTGGTCTGCACTGAAGCATCTTTCTTGTTTTTGTGTGGGTTGCTGTTGCCAAGGCTTGTTGTGTTCAATCTGGGCACCAACACTGCAGTACTCGACATCCTTTGGGGGACAGCTCGAATCCAGCTCCTGGTTGTCCTTGATGCCTCCTGGTCCTCGTGGCTAAAGAGTCAAACTTTACCTCTTTCACCTGAAATAACCCAACATCCGCGGGCATCTGCTCATCGCCTTCCTGGTCACTGGCTAGTGACCCAGACTCTGTCCCCTCTGCTTTCAGGTTCTTCTCATCTTCAATCCAGGCTTGGATCTCTTCGGACACTTCACATCTTCACGGCAGCAGCACTTCTTTGCCAGCTCCCATTGAAAACGACGATGCGACCGGACACCAAAAGACACTTATGCACCCGCCTTCCCTGGGTGAGGTAACATGAGTACTATGGTGCTCCCGTGGGTGTTGACCCTAGAACTTTTTAAGTTCCAAAGGGTTTGGTCCTGACTCGTTTCTAAGTGTCCCTAATCTTTAAAAATCTAACAGCGACTTTTCCCATAGAAGCTAACGGGACCTCGTGGCTCTGTTCACACATTGCACACGGCCCCGTGGGTCCCCTGTGTCACTAGCTTGGGTGGTTCCTTGGGGTCCCAGTGATTCTACATGCTCTAGGCCTTGTGTCTAGTTAAGTCGTGTTTCTTATACCACTATTTTAGTATATGGTTTGGCTCGCCCCTAGGGCCTGACGTGTATTTGTGCTATTTTGCTGTGATTATTGAAGTGTAACTTATGTGTTTTGACCTCTAGTCCCATAAAGAGACTAGGAGGGTGTGTTTAGTAATATATACATATATTTTATATATATACCTGGTGTGGATATCTTTCATTTAGTGACTCAAGAGATTATAGACTTGTAAAACAAGCTGCTTTACATACCTCCAGACTTAGCCTGAAGGCGGCTCTCCATAGCTACCACTAGGATAGCTTTCAATAAAGGTTGTCTTTAACCTATAACCAATAAGAGGTTGTTTGGACTGATACAGTGTGCCCACTATAACTAGTGGACAGCACACCCTCTTGCCCTTTCTGTACCCCTTTTCCCTCTTTCTGCGCCTTTCTTGCCACTTTCTACTGCATCCTCTTGCCACGTTCTGCACCTCTCTCCCCTCTTGCTTCACCCCTCTTGCCTTTTCTGCACCCCTCTTTCCTCTTTCGGCACGTTTCTTACCTCTTTCAGCACCTCTCTTGACTCTTTCTGAAGTTGTCTTGCCTCTTTCTGCACCACTCTTCCCTCTTTCTGTACCTCTCTTGCCTATGCCTTCACCCCTGTTCATTCTTTTTGCACCTTGTTTGCCTGTTTCACCAACCTTCTTGCCTCTTTCTGCAGTTCTCTTGCCTCCTTCTGTACCTCTGTTGGTTCCTTCTGCACTTGCCTTGCCTATTTCTGCACCCTTCTTGCCTCTTTCTGCATTCATGTTGCTTTTTTCCGCACCCCTGTTCCTTCTTTCTGCACCTCTTTTCCTGTTTTTGCAACTCTCTTGCCTCTTTTTGTACTTCTATTGCCCTTCTCTACACTTCTCCCACTTCTTTCTGCACCTCTTTTGCTTCTTCCCGTAGTTCTCTAGCCTCATTCTGCACCCCTCTTTCTTTTTTCTGCACCTCTGCTGGTTCTTTCTGCATTTCTCTTGCTTCTTTCTGCAGCTCTCTTGCAAATTATTGAACCCCTCTTGCCTCTTTCTATATCACCCTTCCCTCTTTCTATACCTCTCTTGCCAATGTCTACACCCCGGTTCCATCTTGCTGCACCTTGTTCGCCTGTTTCAGCAGCCTTCTTGACTCTTTCTGCAGTTATTTAGCCTCCTTCTGCACCGGTTTTGCTTCTTTCTGCAATTCTCTTGCTTCTTCCTGTACCTCTGTTGCTTCTTTCTGCACCCCTCTTGTCTTTTTCAACACCCCATCTTGCCTCTTTCTGCACCTCTCTTGCCTCTTTCTGCACCCCTGTTGCCTGTTTTTGCATCTCTCTTCCCTCTTTCTGCACCTCACTTGCCTCTTTCTGCACCTCTCTTGCATCTTTCTGTATTTCTCTTGCCTCCTTCTGCACCGGTGTTGCTTCTTTCTGCAATGATCTTGCTTCTTACTGTACCTCTCGTGCATCCTTCTACACACAATTTGCATCTTTCTGCATCTCTGTTCCCTTTTTATACACCTCTCTTGATACTTTCTGCACGTCCCTTGCTTCTTTCCGCACTTCTGTTGCTTTTTTCTATACTTCTCTTGCTTATTTCTTTACCTCTTGGGCTTCTATCTACATACCTCTTGTCTCTTTCTGCACCACTCTTCCCTTTTTCTGCACCTCTCTTCTCTCTTTTTGTACCTCGCTTGTCTCTTTGTGCACACCCCTTTCCTCTTTCTGCACTTCTGTTGCCTCTTTCTGCACTTCTGTTACTTCTTTCTGCACTTCTCTTCCCTCTTTTTGCAACTCATAAGTCTCTTTGTGTACCTCTCTTGTCTCTTTGTGCAAATCTCTTTCCTCTTTCTGCACCTCTCTTGCTCCTTTCTGTACTTCTCTTGCCTCTTTCTGCACCTCTGTTGCTTCTTTCAGCATTTCTCTTGCCTCTTTCTGCACCCCTCGTTCCCCTTTCTGAACCTCTGTTGCTTCTTTCTGCACCACTCTTCCCTCTTTCTGCACCTCTCTTCTCTCTTTTTGTACCTCGCTTGTCTCTTTGTGCACACCTCTTGCCTCTTTCTGCACTTCTGTTGCCTCTTTCTGCACTTCTGTTGCTTCTTTCTGTACTTCTCTAGCCTCTTTTTGTACCTCTCTTGCTTCTTTACGCATTTCCCTTGCCCCGTCCGGCTCCCCTCTTGCCCCTTTCTGCTCTTCTATTGCTTCTTTCTGCACCTGTCTTGCATCTTGCAGCACCTGTCTTCCTCTTTCTGCACCTCTCTTGCCTCGTTCTGTATCCCTGTTCCCTCTTTCTGTACCTCTCTTGCCTATTTCTGTACTTTTTGCCTCTTTCTGTACATCTCTTGCCTCATTCTGCATTTCTGTTGAGTCTTTCTGCACTTCTCTTGCCTCATTCTACATTTCTGTTGCTTTCTTCAGTACCTCTCTTGCCTACTTCTGCAACCCTCTTGCCTCTTTCTGCACCTCTCTTGCTTCTTGCTGTACCCCTGTTGCCTCTTGCTGCACTTCTCTTCCCTTTTTCTGCACCTCTCTTTTCTCTTTGTGAACATCTCTTGTCTCTCTCTGTACCTTTCTTGCCTCTTTCTGCAGTTCTGTTGCCTCTATCTGCACCGCTGTTGCTTATTTCTGCACTTCTGTTTCTTCTTTCTGCATTTCTGTTGCTTCTTTCTGCACTTTCCATGTCTCTTTCTGCATATGTGTTACTTATTTCTGTACTTCTCTTACCTCTTTCTGCACGTACATTATTTCAGCACTTCTCTTGCCTCTTTATGCACCCCTTTTCCCTCTTTCTGCATCTCTTTTGCTTGTTTCTGCACCTCTCGCATCTTTCTACAATACTGTCCCCTCATTCTGCAGCTCTCTTGCCTGTATCTGCAATTATCTTGCCTCTTTTGCAATTCTCTTGTCTGTTTCTGTCCCTTACTGTCTCTTTCTGCACCTCTCTTGCCTCGTTCTGCACCTCTCTTGCCTCTTTCTGCACCTTACTTATCTCTTCCTGCCATCCACTTGCTTTATTCTGCACCTCTCTTGTTTGTGTCAGTACGTTTCTTGATTCTTTCATCACTCATCCTGCTTCTTTCTGCATCTCTCTGGCTTCTTTCAGCACTTCTTTGCTTCTTTCTATACCTCCCTCGCTTCTTTGTTCACCCCTCTTGCCTCTTTCTGCACCACTTATTCCCTCTTATTGCACCTCTCTTGCTTCTTTCTGCACCTCTCTTGCCTGTGTCTGCACCCCTGTTCCATCTTTCTGCACCTTGTTTGCCTGATTCAGCAACCTTCTTGTCTCTCTGTAGTTCTTGTGCCTCCTTCTGCACCTCTGTTGCTTGTAACTGCACTTGTCTTACCTATTTCTGCACCCCTCTTGCCTCTTTCTTTACCCCTTTTGCTTCTTTCTGCAGCTCTCTTGCTTCTTTCTGCATCTCTCTTCCTTCTCTCTGCACCTCTCTTGCCTCTTTCTGCACCTCTTTTGCCTGTTTCTGCAACTCTCTTGCCTCTATTTGTACTTCTCTTGCCTCTTTCTGCACTTCTCACTTATTTCTTCACCCCTTCCCTCATTTTGCAACTCATAAGTCTCTTTGCGAACCTCTCTTGTCTCTTTGTGCAAATCTCTTTCCTCTTTCTGCACCTCTCTTGCTCATTTCTGTACTTCTCTTGCCTCTTTCTACATCTCTGTTGCTTCTTTCAGCATTTCTCTTGCCTCTTTCTGCAACCCTCTTTCCCCTTTCTTAACTTTTGTTGCTTCTTTCTGCACCCGTCTTGCCTCGTATTGCACCCCTCTTCCCGCACCCCTCTTCCCTCTTTCTGCACCTCTCTTGCCTATTTCTGCACCTCTCTTCTTTCTTTTTGTACCTCGCTTGTCTCTTTGTGCACACCTCTTGCCTCTTTCTGCACTTCTGTTGCCTCTTTCTGCACTTCTGTTGCTTCTTTCTGCACTTCTCTTGCCTCTTTGCACCTCTCTTGCTTCTTTCCGCATTTCCCTTGCCCCGTTCTGCAACCCTCTTGCCCCTTTCTGCTCTTCTGTTGCTTCTTTCTGCACTTCTCTTGCTTCTTGCTGCAACTGTCTTGTATCTTGCAGCACCCCTCTTCCTCTTTCTGCACCTCTCTTGCCTCTTTCTGTATCCCTGTTCCCTCTTTCTGTACCTCTCTTGCCTGTTTCTGCACCTTGTTGCCTCTTTTTGTACATCTCTTGCCTCATTTTGCATTTCTGTTGCATCTTTTTGCACTTCTCTTGCCTCTTTCTACATTTCTGTTGCTTCCTTCAGTACCTCTCTTGCCTACTTCTGTAACCCTCTTGCCTCTTTCTGCACCTCTCTTGCTTCTTTCTGCACCCCTGTTGCCTCTTGCTGCACTTCTCTCCCCTTTTCCTGCACCTCTCTTTTCTCTTTGTGAACATCTCTTGTCTCTTTCTGTACCTTTTGTGCCTCTTTTTGCAGTTCAGTTGCCTCTATCTGAACCACTGTTGCTTATTTCTGCACTTCTGTTTCCTCTCTCTGCATTTCTGTTGCTTCTTTCTGCACTTTCCATGTCTCTTTCTGCATATGTGTTACTTCTTTCTGCACTCCTCTTACCTCTTTCCGCACGTATATTATTTCTTTACAAACTTCCCTTGCCTCTTCATGCACCCCTTTTCCCTCTTTCTGTATCTCTCTTGCTTTTTCCTGCATCTCTCGCATCTTTCTACACTACTGTTCCCTCCTTCTGCACCTATCTTGCCTGTATCTGCAACTATCTTGCATCTTTTGCAGTTCTCTTGCCTGTTTCTGTCCCTTACTTGTCTCTGTGAGAAGTTGGCCTGGCATATGCTAGTCACTAGTTAAAGTGGCCACCGTGCACCAGTCCAATTCGATTCTTATGGTAGATAGGTTTAAGACAACCTTTTTAAGAAAGCTATCCTAGTAGTAGCTGTGGAGAGCAGCCTTCAGGCTAAGTCTCTGAGGAATGTAAAGCAGCTTGTTTTACCTTATAATTTCTTGAATTACCAAATGAAAGGACACCACACAGGTATATATATAACATATATATGTATTTATTTCTAGACACACTCTACTAATCTCTTTATGAGATTAGAAGTCAGGAACAAATACACACATCAATGTCTCTCAACAAATTAAGCACTTATATGGCTGGGGCCCTAGGGGCATACCAGACCATATACTAAAAAAGAGGTATAAGGATATCGACTTGCAAGGGGAGAAGGCCTAAGGTCTTCAGAAGCGCTGGGGCCTCACTAATCCACCCAAGGCAGGTTAGTAAAGGACCCACGGGAGACGCATGCAGTGTGAGAACACAGCTGCGGATCCCAATAGACTTCAATGGAGCAAGTCACGGTTAGAATTTTTAAGTTCTAGGGTACTTCTGGAGAGTCTACAAGCAAGTCACTTACAGGGTACGTAGTTCGAGAGCCAACACACACAGGTGTCGGGTCACAGCGTCGTTTTCAATGAGAGCCAAAGAAGACTTGCTGCTTGTGAAGACGGAAGAAGTGTCCGGTGGAATCCAAGGCTGGATTCAGAAGAAGGAAGACCTGAAAGCAGAAGGGACAGTGTTCAAAGTCACTTGCCAGCAAGATGGATGCCCACAGTAGTCGGGTGATTTCAGGTGATTGACAGGTGTCTTGACTCTTCAGCCACGAGGTCCAGGAGGTGTCAACGATGACCAGGAGCTGGATTGGGAGTGTGCCACGAAGTCTGCAGCTTACTGAGGTGTCGGCAACCGGATTGGAGCCAACAAGCCTTGGCAACAGCAAGTCTTGTGGAAAGTGAAGAAAGTCAGCGGTGCGGACCAGCAAGGTCTGAGGGACTCACCCAGCAAAGGTAAGTCAGGGCAGGCCTGGAGCAACCAGGGGAGCTCTTTGGTTTGATAGGAAAGTCTTCAGAGGACCTACAAGCCAACGGGCAAGGGATCACAAAGACGCCTTGGGAGGATTCACTTCACAGGAGCCCACGGTCATTCGGGACCAGGTAGGCCTCTGATCTTCAATGGAAATCCTGCTGGAGGCTTGGACCACACGTGGTCCAATGCACAAGTTCATAGAACGTCGTGAAGGGATTGCACTCGACAATAGTGTACGGTACCCGGGTATTGCTGTTCCTCATCACTCGTGGGGTCCACTTGCTTCAGCTCCACTGGGGAATCATGATGGCCATCGAGAAGTCAGGAAATCTACTTCTGGGGCTGCAGGGACTTGGGACTCCGGCGGGAGCGGGAAAGTTTGCGATCGTTGATTCAAAGTTTTGGTGCCTGCCTTGCAGGGGAGTCACTCCTTGACTCCAAGGGAGATTCTTCAGTCTTCCAAAGGTAGTGGAACGTCAAAGGTCCAGGATTCTTCTTGTAGAGCGTCGTCCAGGGATATCTAGTTCGCAATGGCAAGGGTTCCCTCTCTTATACTAAAAGAAAGGGAGGGACTAGCTCTATGACCACTCCTCTGGGAGGGTCAGGGGAGTGGGTGGTTACACCCACTTCCCTTTGTCCAGTTTTGTGCCAGAGCAGGGGTAGGTAGCCCCTGAACCAGTTTGAGCTGCCATATGCACAGAGGAGCCTACTGCTCCCCCAGTGCAGGACTTCAAAGCACTCTAGGAGTGCACCCACCCAGCCCCAATACACTAAATCCTGTCTGGAAGGTGGTGACACCTCCCTTTGACAGGATGCCTATTGTTGGGCCTCCTCCACTGCGAGTTTCGGTCAGCAGCAGGAGGGCAGCCCAGTGTCTGTGCTGGTGGCATCCATTTTGTGATGCCAGGGCTCTTTCAGGAATCTACCGTGTTTCCACAGTAGGTACATGTCTATCCCTCTAGAAGGGTGGGATCATACTCCCACACCAGTTACTGGTGTGGGGGTATGATTCCAAAGCGTTTGACACCAAATACAACATGTTTGGATGCAGCTATCCCAAAGTTAGCATTTACCGCTAGGTTATAATGCACTTAAGAGTATATGGTTTAACCGCATCCACAAACAGCCACAGCGAATAGACTCTGAGGGCTGCAGAGGGGCCCTGCTCAGGCAGAGGCACCCGCTCACATGGAAACCAAGCACCCTACCCTCAGGATTGATAGGGCCTGCCTTATGGGTGACTGATAGGGTTATATGTGTGTGTATGGTGAGATATAGGGAACCTATACCTCAGTGAGGAGTGCTAACACCACCTCACCCAGGCTGCAGTAGCAGGCCTGTGGTGTCAGATTTAGTCTGCTTCCCAGGGGTGGCATAATACATGCTTCAGCCCCTGGTAGGTCTGTGAAGTACCTATGCCCTTGGTACCTAAGGTACCATATACTAGGGGCTCATAAGGTACCACAGTATCCAATCAATAGTGCACCTAATATGCACTCCAAGTTGTTTAGAGAGAACAGAGAGGCTGGGGCCCTGATTAGCAGGGACCCAGCCAGACTACAGCGAGAAACCAGTTTTAACATCAGAAAAAAAGTGAGGGTAGCATAAGTGCAGATCCTACTCTCCTACACAACCCCCCCCAAACGCAGGGACACTAAACTAACCTTGACCAGTTGAGTCTTCTTGTTCTGTGGAAATACCTTGAGATTCCGTCTGCATTGGCATGTTGGGTCCCAGGTCTATGTTCCACTGTATAGTCCATCCCCTGTAGGGAAATGGACCACCTTAAAAGTTTTGGGTTTTCACATTTCATCTGTTTGAGCCATAGGAGGGGCTTGTGGTCAGTCTGAACTATGAAGTGAGTGCCAAACAAGTATGGCCTCAACTTCTTCAGAGCCCAAACCACAGCAAAGGCCTCCCTCTCAATGGCTGACCAACGTTTCTCTCTAGGGGTCAGCTTTCTGCTCATGAAAGCTACTGGCTGATCCTGACCTTCATTCAATTGTGACAGTACAGTCCCAACCCCCAATTCAGATGCATCAGTACAGTGAACTTCTTGGAGTAGTCAGGACTCTGCAGAATGGGAGCAGTACACATGGCCTGCTTCAGGTCATCAAATGCCTTTTGACAGCTAGCTGTCCACTGAACCTTTTTGGGTATTTTCTTAGAAGTTAAGTCATTCAAGGGTGTCACTATTGATCCATACCCTTTGACAAATCTCCTATAGTACCCAGTTGTGAGAAGGTGGCCTGATATATGCTGTCCACCAGTTCTAGTGGGCACCTTGTATCAGTCCAAACAACCCCTTATGGTGATAGGTTAAAGACAACCTTTATTGAAAGCTATCCTAGTGGTAGCTATGGAGAGCAGCCTTCAGGCTAAGTCTTGAAGGAATGTAAAGCAGCTTGTTTTACCAGTCTATAATCTCTTGAGTCACTAAATGAAAGATATCCACACCAGGTATATATATAAAATATATGTATTTATTACTAAACACACCCTCCTAGTCTCTTCATGGGACTAGAGGTCAAAACTCTTGAATGATCAAATGAAAGGACAACCACACCAGGTATAAATTTAAAATATATGTATTTTAGATAACACACACACACCCCTCTAGTCTCTTTATGAGACTGGAGTTTGAAGTACTTAAGTTACAAGATAGCAATCATCAGTAATAGCACAAATACATGTTTAGGCCCTAGGGGCATACCAAACCATATACCAAAAAAGTGGTATAAGAACCACGACTGGAATAGACACTAGGCCTATAGCCTCTAGAATCGCTGGGACCCCAAGGAACCACCAAAGGTAGTAAATGCAAAAACAACAATTGATGGACAGAATGCAGAACAATGTCATACATTCACCCCAGTACAGAGATCTGGGCCTAAATCCATCGTTTTTTTGCTCACCATGCCGTTCCAGTTTGAACCCAGCCATATGCAAATCAGTCTTGACCCTGTGCCTCATGGGAACAGTCCAGCCCGAACTGCCAAGCCAGGCCCTCCCTGGACTGGAAACAAGCATCCTAGGACCGGTTTCTGGCATTTCAGCCGTCTTCAGTCAGGCTTGCTTGATTTCCAGTGGCATGGAGAGCAAGGGACCCACGTCTGGGCATACCCTTCCCACTCGGGGTGACAAATGCAAAAACAACAATTGATGGAGAGAATGCAGAACAATGTCATACATTCACCCCAGTACAGAGATCTGGGCCTAAATCCATCGTTTATTTGCTCACCATGCCGTTCCAGTTTGAACCCAGCCATATGCAAATCAGTCTTGACCCTGTGCCTCATGGGAACAGTCCAGCCCGAACTGCCAAGCCAGGTCCTCCCTGGACTGGAAACAAGCATCCTAGGACCGGTTTCTGGCATTTCAGCCGTCTTCAGCCAGGCTTGCTTGATTTCCAGTGGCATGGAGAGCAAGGGACCCACGTCTGGGCATACCCTTCCCACTCGGGGTGACAAATGCAAAAACAACAATTGATGGACAGAATGCAGAACAATGTCATACATTCACCCCAGTACAGAGATCTGGGCCTAAATCCATCGTTGTAGTGACACAGGGGACCGACGGGGACTGTATGCAGTGTGTAAACACAACCACGGGTTCCCGTTATCTTCTACGGGAAATGTCGCGGTTGGAAATTTAAAGATTAGGGACACTTCTAATCGAGTAAGGACCAAACTCTTTTGGACTTAAGAAGTTCTAGGGCTAGCACCCATGAGAGCACCGGAATATTCGAGTTACCTCACCCAGGGAAGCAGGGTGCATAGGTGTCTTTTGGTGCCGGGTCGCGTCATCGATTTCAATGGGAGCCTGCAAAGAACTGCTGCTGCCGTGAAGAGAAGTGTCTGGAGACATCCAAGCCTGGATCTAGGATGTAAGGAACCTGAAAGCAGAGGGGACAGAGTCTGGGCCACTTGCCAGTGACCTAGGGCAGGATGGACCACTGCCAACAGATGTTGTGTGCTTCAGGTGAGTTGATGGGTGTCTTGACTCTTCAGCCACGAGGTCCAGGAGGTGTCGATGAAGTCCATGAGCCGGATTCAAGCTGTCCCACAAAGTCTGTCGAGTACTGCGGTGTCAGCGACCAGAATGGACCCAACAAGCCTTGGCAACGGCAAGTCACTGGAAATCAGAGAAAGGACTGCGGTGCAGACCAGCAAGGTCTGTTGGACTTACCCCATGAGGGGCAGTAAGGGCACGTCTGGAGCAACCAGGAAATCCCAAGCAGAAAAGGATTTGCTTTCGTGGGGAACTGCTAGTCAACGGGCTAGTGATCGCAAAGGAGCCTTAATCGGTCGCACTTGAAGCTAGCCCACGGGTAACTCGTGGAGTGGAGGCCAACTATCTTCAGTGCAGGAGGTGCTCAAGGCTGGGGCTACTCAGAGCCCAAAGCACAACTTCAAGGATGTCCAGGAAGATAGTGTTGCTGCAAAAGATTATGGTGTCCAGGGGTCACGGTTCCACGTCACCTACAATAGCCAAGGGCCTCAGCTTTGCTGTGGACTCAGGGTAACCTCGGGGAAGTCTGGAAATCCACCCCTGGTGATGCAAAGACTTCAGTGTCCGACGGGAGCTTCAGCGATGCAGACCGGTCAGTTGCTTCTTTGGTGCCTGCCAAGCAGGGAAGTTACTCCTTGACCCCAAGGGAGATTTCTTCCATCATCTAGTCAAAATAGAAAGTCAAAGGTCCAGGATATATGATGCAGAGTTTTGTCCAGGGTAATCTAAAGTCACAAGGACTGGGTTCCCATACTTATACTAAGTTTGGGGGTTAGACATACTCTAGGGACCCACCTATGGGAGGGTTTGGAAAGAGGGGTGGTTACACCCATTTCCTTTGTCCAGTTTCATGCCAGAGCAGGGGCAGGTAGCCCCTGCAACCGGTTTGAACTGGACTATGAACAGGGACACCAAATGTGCCCCCAGTGCAGGACTTCAAAGCACCAGAGAGTGCTCCCGCCCAGCCCCAATACACATCTGCCTGTCTGGGGAGGTGGTTATACCTTACTTCGACAGGAAACCTATTGTCCAGGCATCCCCTGCCGGAGTTTCGGTCAGCAGCAGGAGGCCAGACCGGTGTCTGCACCTTTTCTGCCTCTTTCTGCACCTCTCTCTACTCTTTCTGCACCTCACTTGCCTCTTTCTGTACTTCTCTTGCTTTTTTCTCCACATCTGTTTCTTTCTGCAACTCTTTTGTCTCTTTCAGCACTTCTCTTGCTTCTTTATGTACTTCTCTTTTCTGTTTCTGCACCTCTCTTGCCTCTTGCTCTACCTTTCTACCCTATTTCTGCACCTGTCTTGCCTCTTTCTACACCCCTGTTCCCTCTTTCTGCACATCTCTTGCCACTTTCTGTACCTCTCTTGCCTCTTTCTGCTCCTCTCGTGTCTCATTCTGCACCTCTCTTGCCTCTTTCTGAACCTCTGTTGTTTCTTTCTGCACCCCTGTTGCCTCTTTCTACACTTCTCTTGCTTCTTTCTGTACCTTTCGTGCTTCTTTCTGCATACCTCTTGTTTCTTTCTACACTCCTCTACCCTCTTTCTGCACCTTTCTTGTCTCTTTATGCACCACTCTTGTCTCTTTGTGCACATCTTTTGCCTCTTTCTGCACCTCTGTTGCTTCTTTTTGCACTTCTCTTGCTTCTTTCTGCATCTCTGTTGCTTGTTTTATCATTTCTCTTGCCGCTTTCTTCACCTCTGTTGCTTCTTTTAGCATTTCTCTTGCCTCTCTCTGTACCTATCTTGCCCCTTTCAGCACTTCTGTTGCTTTTTCCTGCCCTTCTCTTACTTCTTTCTGCACATGTCTTGCCTCTTTCTGTACCCCTCTGTGAGAAGTTGGCCTGGTATATTCTGTCCACTAATTATAGTGGGCACCCTGTACCAGTCCAAACAACCCCTTATTGGTAATAAGTTAAAGACAACCTTTATTGAAAGCTATCCTAGTGGTAGCTATGGAGAGCAGCCTTCAGGCTAACTCTTGAAGGAATGTAAAGCAGCTTGTTTTACCAGTCTATAATCTCTTGAATGGCTAAATGAAAGACAACCACACCAGGTATATATATAAACTATATGTATTTAATTCTAAACACATCCTCCTAGTCTCTTTATGCGATTAGAGGTCAAAACGCAAAAGTTACACATCAAATGTGAAAGTAAAATAGCCCAAATACACGTCAGGCCCTAGGGGCGTGCCAAACCATATACTTAAATAGTGATATAAGAACCATGACTTAACTAGACACAAGGTCTAGAGCCTGTAGAATTGCTGGGACCCCAAGGAACCACCCAAGGTAGTGACACAGGGGACCCACGGGGGCCGTGTGCAGTGTGAGAACACAGCAGCGAGCTCCCGTTAGCTTATATGGGGAAAGTAGCGGTTAGATTTGTAAAGATTAGGGACACGTAGAAATGAGTCAGGACCAAACCCTTTGGGACTTAGGAAGTTCTAGGGTCAACACCCACGGGAGCACTGGTCTACTCGAGTTACCTCACCCAGGGAAGCCGGGTGCATAGGTGTCTTTTGGTGTCGGGTCGGGTCGCATCGTCGATTTCAATGGGAGCTGGGAAAGAAGTGCTGCTGCCGGGAAGATGCGAAGTGTCCGAAGAGATCCAAGCCTGGATCGAAGTCAAGAAGAACCTGAAAGCAGAGGGGACAGAGTCTGGGTCACTTGCCAGTGACCAGCAAGAGGATAGGCGGATGCCCACCAATGTCGGTTGATTTCAGGTGAAGAAGGTGAAACTTGACTCTTCAGCCATGAGGACCAGGAGGGGTCGAGGACAACCAGGAGCTGGGTTCGAGCTGTCCCATGAAGGGTGTTGAGTGCTGCAATGTCAGTGCCCGGATTGGACACAACAAGCCTTGGCACCAGCAACCCGGCAGAAAGGAGAAAGATGCTTCGGTGCAGATCAGCAAGGTCTGGGGGACTCACCACTTGGTTGGGAGTCAGGGAACGTCTGGAGCAATCAGAGAAGCCTAAGGAAAATCAAAGTTACCCCCTCAGGGACCCACCAGTCGATGGAACATGGATCGCGAAGAGACCTCGAGAGGAAACAGAAAATGGCGGCCCACGGGTCACTCGGGGTGACTAGGCCAACAATCATTCGTGGATGGGTGGCATAGCCGAGCCGAGCAGCAAGATGGCCTCTTGCTGAGGTGGCTCTGCCGGCCGGGTGCATAATCTGTCAGTTATCCGTGTAATTACAACCCACCCACGCATTCTATCGGTGGGATTGTACTGCTGGACTGGAGTGGAGTAGATTGTTACCTGTAGCGAAGCTGAAGGTGGCGGCACTCCGTGCGGTGTAGCCTCATGGTCCTGAGGCCTGGGTCCTTGCCGGAGGCTCGATGCGGCCGCGACACACTGCTGTGAGCCAGGATTATCATGCTGGGAGACCTTCGGCGATCATCGGAGAGGGGTGCGGCTGTGCCCCAGGCAGAGACGGATGCCAGGGGAAGTGCCCGATGGCCCTGCACACACCGGTGGGGAGAGGTGCGCGATCCACGGCTCTCGTGGTGATCGGAGCAAGGAACAGACACAGTCGGTCTGGGGCTCAGCAGCGAGTTACCGGTGTGAAAAGACGTGCCCCCGCACTGTGAACAGTAGCGGTGGCATCCCTTAGCGAGGAAGAAGAGGTGCGGCCTAGCGCGACGTAAGCTGAACCTGGGGGGAGGAATCCTGCAATGAACTGTGGGGTGAGCCACCGTCAATCAGGACTGCATTAACTCCCAACAAGGCACCACAGGTCGACCCATACGAGGCAATACAAGTGTTGTACTGTGCATAACTTGAGTGACCTCACTGCCTAAAGTATCCTCCCCAAGCGGACACCCTCAGGCATACACACGGCAGATTGCCTGACAAACAGACCACGGCCGGACTAACGTACAGTGGCAAACACATCACCCCAGCAAGGACTCTGCACGGGGGCCCTCCATCTGGCCCCGCACAGCTTGCATTCCAAATACAGATCTGGGGATTGCATTGCTGCCATAACGGGCCTACTAACCAGTCATTGTGCCCTGTGTAACACGCTGTGGAGGTATTGCGGGTCATACGGGGGGCTGGTTGGGTCCATGGTGCACTGTGCATGGGGATTCGGAAGAGAGCCTTGACGTAGTCCAGACATTCAGACGTAGGATATCCAAATCGCCTCATACAGTTGGCGCACCCAACGCAGAACCCTATCTTAATACGCCAACACTTCCCGCATTCTCACAATGGGCAAGCCCGACAACAAACAAGCCAAGATATCCTTCGAAAAGCGAGCCACACGACTACAGGACATGGCATCTACGGCGATCACGGTGGTTCCGGAGACGCAGCTTGACCCAGACCAGGAGGAGGACATCAGAACGATGTTGCGAGAAGTCAAGACCAGCCTGCGCGATATAGAAGCGCGCTCACGACGGAATAACGTATGAATCACGGGAATTCCAGAATCGACAAACACTGCCAACATGGAACACTTGATAAAACAACTACTGAAAGAACTGTTTGGCTACGGTCTGTCCGAAATGTTCCTAGTGGAAAGAGCGCATTGCACGCTGGGACCCAGGCCTCCTCCTGGGGTCCAGCCGAGACCCATACTGGTGCGTCTACTGAACTACAGGGACAGGGACACTGTGCTCCGGCTTGCCCGTGAAAAAAGGGAGATTCAACAACAGGGAAATAACATCGTCTTCTATCCGGACTATACACAGGTGGTCCAAGCCTCCTGCCGCAAATTCATTCCCGCCAAAAAGTTACTTAAAAAATCGGGCACTAAGTTTGCCATGCTCTACCTGGCAAAATTGAAGGTACAGACGGCGGGTAAACCCATGTTCTTCACGGTGGCCAGTGCCTCTCTGAAATTTGCCAAACAGGCAGCAAGGAAACAACAGTTGAAAGAATCTGCGGCAGCAGCGTCCCCGGACAGTCAGCTAAGTGACAATGACTAATGCATTTAACTATTGTGGCACTTCCCAAGGCAGCTAGCTGGGGCATACAGTGTGTTGCTTAACCGGTGGTTCTTCCCACCAACTGTCTTACCTGTCCTTCTGGGTGGTGTACAATTTTACCCGGCCACCCTGTTGTTATCATGACAGGGCAGTACGCCGGCGACTCCTCGCCCCCTTGGGATGATTCTCGTTTGCCTTACATGCTTGGGGCCTCTATTCACTATGGGATGCAAAGGGTATACACAACCTGATTGGGGGGTTGGTGTGGGAGGAGGGTGGATGGGGGGGTTGTTTCGATTGTTATATGTTTGTTGCAGTATATACCCTGCCCATGACGGTCACACGTATTACCGTGCTCTTTTCTGCATAGTCTTCACTGTTTGCCCTCACTCTCCCACTCGGGGCCTAGCCTTTTGCGAACAAAGGGGCACATAGAGACCATCTGGACACCCTTGCCCCGAATTTTAGAATGCTCCGTTGTGTTACTCCTCTTAGAGACAGACTGGAATGTCTAAGCTGACATGCCTTACTTGGAACATCAGAGGCCTGAATGACCACAGAAAAACACGTCTGGTACAGTCCTTTTTGGCAAGACACATGGTAGACATCTGCCTATTGCAAGAGACCCCCTTGAGGAACACTGAATGCACCAGACTAAAATCCACCAGATGGTGTGAAGTACATAACTCGTGCTACTCCAACTATTCCAGGGGGGTGGCCATATTGATCCGCAGGGGAATTCCAGTAAGGTTAAATTCTTACATAAGCACACAACAGCATGGAGATACTGGGGAGGCAATAGGCCCGGTAAAACACTTGCAAATCTCTTGCGTCGGCCTAGGGGCTCCACATAGATCATGGCATTGAACACCCCAGCGGGCGAACTAGTACACGCCCCGACAGACATTCTAGGAACAATGCGTGATTTCTATGCCCAACTGTACACCTCACAGATGACCCCTTCAGATTCAGTCCTTACAGAATACTTTGACACTATAGAGCTGCTATGGTTCGGTAGACTGCACCGGGAACACCTTGAATTCCCCTTCATGGTGGAAGACATACGGCAGGTGATTGGTGCATTACCGGCAGACAAGGCGCCAGGTTCGGATGGCCTCACTGCCAAATTCTATAAAGAATACTCAGAGTTGCTAGCCCCCTACCTCCTGGCAGTGTACCAGGAGGCGCTACAGGAATACATCCTCCCGGCAACGATGCGCGAGGCCATTCTTATTACTCTAGTAAAACCGGATAAGGACCCTCAATATTGCGATTCATATAGACCCCTTTCATTGATAAATATAGACGCCAAGCTACTGGCAAATTGACTCCAACCACTAATGCTGTTAATAGTGCGACCGGATCAAGCAGGATTCGTACCGCGTAGGTCTACTTCCCATAATCTGAGAACCCTATTTGGAATATTACACTATCTTGCCCCTCATGTTCCTGCGATAGCGGCCCTACTCGACGCCACAAAGGTGTTTGACTCCCTAGAATGGGGGTTCTTGTTCCCACTACTCGGTCTCCTGGGCATGAGCCCTCTCTTTATCCGGCAGATTCAACTTTTATACACAAAGCCGACTGCATGGATCCAGGCAAACGGGCTGATCTCGGAGCCCATGCAAATTAAGCGCGGAACTATTATTTGCAATCGCCATGGAGCCATTGGCAGCCCTCCTGCGGCAACACCGCGCAAACAGGGGATCGGCTTCACAACAAGGACACTCACTGAGTCGATGTATGCAGACGATATACCCTTATATATGGTTAATCCTGAAGAAAACTTATCCTCCATGACACTGGAAGTTATGAGATACGGCGGTCTATCGGGGGCACACATGAACTGGGGAAAATCGGTGATTCTACCGCTTACATCAGGCACCCGAGCCTTTGTCCCTGAGTATCCACTGGTCTGGGCAACTGGCCCAGTCCATTACCTGGGCATTTGGTTCAGTAACAAGCTGCAGGAATTGTGGACCGAAAATTACAGCAGGGTGGTGGACTGAATTGAGGAAAGGGTTAAACGATGGAAAATGCTCCCCCTGTCCCTAGCTGGCAGGATTGCAGTGACCAAGATGATCATATTACCTAAACTCCTCTACCTCTTCGTCAATATACCCTTACCACTCACAATACAGTTTTTTAATAGACTTCGATCACTCATGATTGAGCTGGTGTGGGTGGGGAAACAACCCAGGGTTTCCTGGGAGGTACTCACGCTCGCTCAATCACAGGGAGTCATGGCGGCACTAGACTTTGCACTATATGCACTGTGCGCCCAAGCGCAGTTTTTGCACTTCTGGACGCACCCCACCCCTTTCCAGCCACATGTCTCTATAGAAATTGACAGAGTTGCACCCCTCCCATTGTCCACAGCATTATTCCCCACATATAAACGTCCCCGAGAGGAAATTGACACCGTACAAGCTCTGAGATGGGCATGGGAGGGCCTTCGAAAGAGGGCTCAGCTGACCATGCTCTATGCCCCATCTATGCCACTCCCTAACAACCCACTTATCCCCCCACTTCTAGAAACTGTCACTCATCAATGCCTGTCCACGCATAACATACGCAAGGGAGGCAATCTCTTTCCTGCTAACACCTTCCTTACAATGCAACAAATGTGTGTTCCTGCCCCACCCTCAGCGCTGGACATGTTAACCTATTACAAGATAAGGACCTTGTGCAAGAAACACTTCACTACATTTCCCGCACCCCACCCACGCTGCAGGTGTTGGAAAACATATGAACAGTGGCTTCAGACAAGAAACTAGTCTCCCGCATCTACAGAGGCATTCAGAACGCATATCCCATCATAGTCCCTGTTTCTCGTAAGGCGTGGGAGGCAGACTTAGGAAAGGGCTTCACAGACAAACAGTGGGAACTTAGTTGTAAACAAATGGAGCAACTGACGCTGAATTACGGTCTTCGGTTGATCCATTTTAAATACATTCATCGTCTCTACCGTACACCCACACAGCTAGACAGGATGGGCCTCCATGGGGATAACAACTGCTGGAGATGTGGGGCCTCCACAGCTACCTTCCTCCACATGGCATGGCAGTGAAGACCAATAGCAAATTATTGGACAAAGATATTAATTCACATAAATACAATAACAGGACTGAATTTCCCACTGGAGCCGGATATAGCACTCTTGGGCATAATGGATATGGTGCAGCCGAAATTTCGCAAACTGCCCGCAATACTTTTCTTGTTGGCAAAAAGACAGGTGACCGTGCACTGGGGCAGTTGCATCTCCCACGACAAAGGTATAGGTAGCGAGTGTGACACACTGTAAAACACAGCTGGAAATATATTGGAAATTGTTACCATCACGATCGAGCCCCAGAAACATATTGGAGCCCTTTGTCAGTTGGTTAGTCGGACGATGCAATGGATCTGCAATAGGACTGGGATTGTGCATCAGGTGTGGGTGGACGATGCGTACAACATCAACCAGGGTGTCTAAGGCTATGGTGTAATGCTCATCAAGGAAGTTCAAAATGGCTTTTTTCGCTTTTTTCTTCCAATTACAGGTGGTACAGATGGACATTCTGGGGGGCTTCATGTGGGGAGGAGATGTTGTCACTGTGTGTGGACAATAAGGCACATGTTGGAAAGCTGTGTACTGTACACTTTGTCGTTGTTGCATATGTTGTAAAATGCAAATAAACTGATTTCTTTTTAAAAAACAATCTTCGGTGGATCTTCTGCTCGAGGTGGGGACTACAAGTAACCCCAAGCACGCCTTTAAGTGATGTCGAGAAGTCAATGCACTTGCAAAAGTGCACGGTGACCAGGAGTTCCGCTTCCACACTACTCACGAGGGCTGCGGGTCTCAGCTTTGCTGGGGACTCGGGTTGGCATCTGAGATGTCTGTAAATCCTCTTCCTGGGCTGCAAATACTTCGGAGTTCGGCGGGAGCTTCGGAGATGCAGACCGGCAAAATGATTCTTGGTGCCTGCCAAGCAGGGAAGTCACTCCTTGACCCCAAGGGAGATTTCTTCAGTCCTCTAGTCTTTAGTAGAGCATCAAAGTTCCAGGATTCAGCTTCCGAGTTTCGTCCAGGGATATCTAAAGTTCTGGTTACAGAGGTTCCTTACTTATACCTAAGGAAGGGGTTGGACTAGCTCTAGGGACCCATTTATGGGAGGATATGGAAAGAGAGGTGGCTACACCCATTTCCTTTGTTCAGTTTCACTCCAGAACAGGGGCTGGAAGCCTCTGAACCGGTTTGAGCCAGACTATGCACAGGGACACCAAATGTGCCCTCATTGCAGGACTTTAAAGCACTCAGAGAATACTCCCACCCAGCCCCAATACATATAAGCCTGTCTGTGAGGTGATTACACCTCCCTGCGACAGGAAACCTATTGTCCAGGCCTCCCCTGCCGGAGTTTCAGTCAGCAGCAGGAGGCCAGACCAATGTCTGTGGCTGCAGTATCCATTTTGTGATGCCAGGGCTCTATTAGATTGTTACCAGGTATTCCACTACTGCCATGTCTCTCCCTCTAGAAGGGTGGGATCTTATCCTCACATCAAGCACTGATGTGGGGGTATGATTCCAAGGTGTATGACACCAAACACGACATGTTTCCGTGCAGCCAGTCCAAAGTTAGCATTAACTGTTTAAGATATAATGCACTTAAGAGTATATGGCCAGGCTGCACCACTGACAACCCCTGAGAAGAGATTCTGAAGGCTGCAGAGGGGCTCAGCTCATGCCTGGGCACCCACTCACATATACCCAAGCACCCTGCCTTCAGGATTGATAAGACCTGCCATAGGGGTGGCTGATAGGTTACTATGTGCAGTGATAGGTGAGGTATAGTGAACCTATACCTCAGTAAGGGGTGCATGCACCACCTTACCCAGGCTGCAGTAGCAGACCTGTGGTGTAATTTTGCATGGCTTCCCAGGGCTTCTTTCTGCACCCTTCTTGACTCTTTCTGCACTTCTCTTGCCTCTTTCTGCAACCCTGTTCCCTTTCTCTGCACCTCTCTTACCCGTTTCTACAACTCTCTTGCCTCTTTCTACAGTTCGCTTGCCTCCTTCTGCACCTTTGTTGCTTCTTTCAACACTTCACTTGCCTATTTCTGTACTTCTCTTGCCCGTTTCTATATCTCTCTTACCTCTTTCTGCACTCCTCTTGCCTCTTTCTGCACCCCTCTTGCCTCTTTCTGCACCCCTATTGCCTCTTCCTGCATCTCTCTTGCCTCTTTCTGCTCCTTTTTTCCGTATTTCTGCACCTCTCTTGTCGGTTTCTACACCTCTCTTCCCTATTTCTGCACCACTCTTGCCTCGTTTTGCACCCCTGTTGCCTCTTTCTGTATATCTATTGTCTGTTTCTGCACCCCTCTTGCCTCTTCCTGCATTCCTCATGCCTCCCTCTGTACCTCTGTTGCTTCTTTCTGCACTTCTATTGCCTCTTTCTACACCCCTGTTGCCTCTTTGTGTACCCAGTTAGTTCTTTCTGTACTGCTCTTGCTTCATTCTGCACCTCACTTCCAAATTTATACACACATTGTGCCTCTTTCTGCACCCCTCTTCCCTCTTTTGGCACCTCTCTTGCCTCTGTCTACACCTCTCTTGCCTCTTTCCGTATCTCTTTTGCTACTTTCTGCATTTCTCTTGCCTCTTTCTGTGTCCCTCTTGCATCTTTCTGCACCTCTGTTGGTTCTTTCTGCACTGCTATTCCCCTCTTACCTCTTCTGTACCTCTCTTGTTTCCATCTGCACAACTGGTCCCTCTTTCTACACCTCTTTTTCCTGTTTCTACACCTCTCTTGCCTCTTTCTGCAGTTCTCTTGTCTACTTCTGAACCTCTGTTGCTTCTTTCTGCACCCTTCTTGCCTCTTTCTGCACCTCTCCTCCCAATATCTGCACCTCTATTGCCTCTTTCTGCACTTCTCTTGCCTTTTTCTGTACCTCACTTATCTCACTTTGCACTGCTCTTGCCGCTTTCTGCTCCTCTCTTGCCTCTTTCTGTACTTCTCTTGCCTTGTTCTATACTTCTCTTTCCTCTTTCTGCACATTTCTTACTCTTTCTGCACATCTTGTTTTTTTTGTTATTATCTTTCTGTACTTCTCTTGCCTGTTTCTATATATTTATATAGGAAGTGCAAGCTGTCCAGTTTAGAGGTCTGCGTGCTCTTGTGACTGAGATATATGTCTACTTGTTCATGTAATCTCACATGTGTTATGCATCTGAAGATTGTAGATTAAAAAGCAAATAGCTTCTCTTATATGTGGTCAAATCTTCTTAGTTCTGCTCTGTCATTCGGTTGCACAGGCAGACATATCTTATGTATATAGGTGTTATAGAGCCCTTCAAAAATATTATTAAATACCTATGTGCCCTGTATTATGAACATAAAGAAATACATACACCTTTTGTACACAAATTTACAAGGTATGTTGTTTGAAACACAAGTATTAAAGTATTTGTATGTTTATTTTTATGCAACAGTTGACTAGGTAAAAGAAGAGACACCCGGATGCACACCTTCACAAACTTGGTCAGGCTTGCAAAAGTGATATGGTTAGGATTGCTGTTTTACATTTGGTTGGCCTAACATTCTGAGCAGTCGATGAATAGTGAACCTCCAAGAGAAAAGTGAGGTTTAAGAAATGTTGTGAGAAGGATTCGTTTTTAGGCTACTTTGTATGAGTCTGTGGAAAGGTATTGTCCAAGTTGGCCTCTTTCTGCACCTCTGTTGCTTCTTTCTGTACTTTTTCTCCACCTTTATTCCTCTTTCGGGACTTCTATTGCTTCTTTCTGTATTTTTTCTGCTTCTTTCTGCACCTTTCTTGACTTCTCTTCCCTCTTTCTGCACTTCTTTTGCTTCTTTCTGTGACTTTATTCCTCTTTCTGTACATGTTCCACCTATGTAGGCATAATTAGAAATTAGAATTTAAAAAACCTTAGAAATTCACTGAAAAAACCACAGGTATTAGGCACATTATAATTAGTAATTGGCACTTAAAAACCTTAGAAATTCACTGAAAAAACAACAGGTTTCAGGGACGTTATAGTTAGGCTGACATTTCAATCATACAAAACCAGAGAAATTCAGCTGTTGGAGTTAGTTGAGCTAACTATAACTGGTGCCCCTGCAATGCACTGCTGATGATGTCGCACATAACATCATTCTTGACATGTTTTTTTTTGTCCTCATACCACCATTGTATGCAAATAACAGCCTGCCAGCCATTCTGTTGCGATAGTTAAATAGCCCTGCGCACGTGCCCATCCAGTGCCCTGGTTACACGAACCATGCAGGTGTAATCATATGACTGATAGAGTAAGATTTTAGGTTCTTATAGTACCACTCCAGTACTGGAAAGCCTCCCAAATCTTAAAATATGTATTACTCTCTAGATCAGTATCCATTTTACAAATACTTTTTACTGCCTGTAGCCAGTCCATCCCAAGGGGTGGGTAAGCTTCAATCCATTTTTTGCAAATTTCTCATCTAGCGAGGAGAACTAGATAAAAGAGCAGGGCCTGCTTGTCGCTAGTAAGGGGCCGACTCAGTTTATCTTCTACTCTCAGCATTATCAATAGTAAGCTTATTTTTATGTTAGTAGACAAAATGTCCTTTATAGTCTTTTCCACTATAGACCAGTACTCCTTTAACGAAGGGCATTCGTAAAACATATGCCTGTCGTCGGCACTCAGTACACCACATCAGCGACATTTTGGGGGGCATCTGTTACAAACTTTGCTAATTTACGTGGTGTCTAATAGAGCCTGTCAGCCGTAAAGAGGTGATTTCTTTTTAAGTTTGATGGTTTAACTACTTTATAAAGCAGCTTAAAAGAAAGATGCCACAGTTTTTGTGGCTCAGAGATCTGCATCACATCATCCCATATCTCATAAAGTGCTTTAATCTTTTCCTCATCAGAAATCAGTAATGTCTGATACCATCCACTTACTTCCTTCTTCATTGTAGTTTCATTCTGTCGTTTTTTTTCGAACTTCCAAAAACCTTCAGTCTTGTGCCTATTCGCCTTCCGCCAAGACAACAGCTGAAAATACTTAAACCTTGAAAGGGATCCCCCTGTCTTAATCCAAAGTATTTCCCATGGCACTACCTCATCCATCACCATAAGCTCCCCCCAAAACTCTATTCCTGCCCTCCTAAGTGGGATACTCAATTGGTCTTGCAAGCATTCCGGCATGCCAGGTGAATCCCAGATTGGTGCCCCTCCTGAGTAATATCCGATTCCTAGTATATTCCTGATTCTGACCCACAAAATTAGTGCTGCCTTCAACGTCTTTAATTTTACTTTTTTTTAAAAAATGTTTGACCCAAATTTAAACAAAAACCCTTTCCCTACTCTTTAATCATCTCCTCAAGCAATCCAACCCACACCCTGTGCCCCGGTGTACATAATATGACTCTACAATTCTTCAACTGAAATGCTATGCAGTATAACTTTAAATCTGGTAGTGCAAGCCCTCCATCAGCTAGTTTGTACCGCAGTTTCTTCCAGGACATACATGCTCCCCTATCTGCCCAGACTAAACTGCCCAGTTTGCCCTGTATTTTATCTATTAGGCTGCTCAGGAAGGTGAGAGGTATACAATTAAAGATAAATGTAAGCTTCGGCAGTAGCACAATTTTTATCAGCTTAACCCTTCCATATACCGTTAATGGAAGATTTTTCCACCTAACTAATACTTTCTCAATATTCTGAGTGATTCTCTCAAGATTATGTTGTGGTATGTCCTGCACTGAATTAAGAACATTGATTCCCAAATATCTGATCTCTCTCTGAACATTCCCCCTCCAATCTGGGATATTCCAGCACATAATCCCGTTTTTTTCCCCTATTTACTAGGTATCCTGACAAGGCCCTATATTCTTCTGTCAATTGTTCTACTCTTGGGATTGTGGTGGCAGGATCTGCTGTGTAGATAATTAGGTCGTCCGCATAAAAGGCCAATTTTTTTTCATTCTACCGCTCTCCCAGCAATATCTCCCCCCTTATAGCACTCTCGGCTGCTAGCGTCTAGCTAGTAGCCGCCACGTTGACATGGTTAGTGACATCACTGATGACATCACTGATGACATCTCAAATGACACCACTGATGACATTATCCACTTCAAATCTGATACACTTTCTCACACCCTAATATAACCCTTCATACATACACTCTAAAATACAGACTACCATTTTTGAAACCATAGACACACCAATACCAGCTAGTACATACCCATTCACTGTTTCATAGCTCTTCACACACATCCACTCACTCACCCATACAGTTACTCATACACGCAGTCACTCATCAATACAGCCACTGATATATGCATTCATACACCCATACAGACACTCACATAGCGCCCGTCACCCATAGAGTTACTCACACACCTAGTCAGTCACCCAAAGAATCAATCACACTGCTATTTACTCACCTATACACTTATACACACACACCACCTCACTTATTCATACAGATAGAAACACATACTTACTCTCTTCTATAATCACTGACACAAGCAAACACTTACCCATATAGCCACTCTCACGCTCACTTACACATACAGTCACTTATGTACTCTAACAGTCACATATACTGCCTTTCACATATGCAGTTACTCACCCATATACCACTGAGACATCCATACACTCATCAACACAGCCATAGACACACTCACTCAACCATACCGTTCATCACAGTTGCACTCATTAACTGATATACCCTGGGATTCATCAACTCATACATGCATGCAAGAAGTCACACAGCTCTTCACCTATCCACACAGACACTCAGGCACCCATACAGGTACTCAGCCAACTAATCAATAACCCATATAGACACTCCTGTACCTACTCACCAACCCATGAAGCCACTTACACACTAACTGACAGACTGATACACATTTATACAGATTAGTCACTCACCCATACATTCAATAAAGAATGTTTAATCACTCACTCATGCAGTCAGTAATGCACCCAACAAATCATCCAACAGACAATCATACACCCACTCATTTTTCGAATACACCTTGGCATATACATATAACATTCTTAAACTTTTTAGAAACACTCATACTCACAGGATGATATCATCAGTGATGTCATCAGTGATGTTGTTTGAGATATCATCAGTGATGTCACTGACCATGTCAAGAATGATTTTGTATGTGACGCCATTAGCAATGCATTGCGGGGGCCCAAGTTATAGTTATCTCAGCTAACTATAACAGATTAATTTCTCTGGTTTTGTATGAGTTAAATGAAAGCCTAATTATAACGTCCTTGAAACCTTTGTTTTTTTCAGTGAATATCTAAGGTTTTTTAAATGCTAATTTCTAACTATGACGTCCCTGAAACCTTTGTTTTTTTTACTGAATTTCTAAGTTTTCTTTAAATGTTAATTACTAACAATAACGTTCCTGAAGCTTGTGTTTTTTTCAGTGAATATATATATATATATTACCTACTGGCGGTCGCCAGTAGGTAGTTATAGTTAGGACCACGTTTCCATAGGAAAACCTCAACATTCTATTTTGAATAACTTTGGCGCCGGTCGACGAATCCTCGCGAATTTCTCAAAATAGGTGGGGCGCTACGCTCCGCTCCTACCCTGAAAGTCTCGGGGGGATCCGTCAAGCGGGGGCTGAGATAAAAGGGGGGTCCCAAAACGCGTTTTTCCCATGCATTTTTCCATAGGACCTTTAGAACGAGCTACAGCCCGAACGGCTGAACAGAATTACTCAAAATTTGGCAGAGAGGTAGTCCCTAGGTCAAGGAAGTGCCTTTTGTAGGTTTGGTGTAAATCTGTTCAGTAGATTCTGAGAAAATAGCCTTTAAATCAATATATATATCTGAGCCCGCTTACGGTACGCTTACCGTACGCTTACGGTAAGCGTACGGTGGCGTGCGCGAGCGCGATTCTGATTGGCTCTTAGATCTTAGTAAACATTCGAATCGGCCGAAACCAGGAAGCGGCGGCCGCCATTTTGTCTCTCGCACTGAGTGTTGTTTATCAAACATGATGGCCAAAAACATGTTACGGGGCTGTTTTGACAACTCCCTCCCACATAGCCATGTTGAGGGAGTCCACAAACATCCCCCAAGAGCAAAAACGGTTTTAATTTTTTTTTCGGCAATTTCGCGGGGTACGCTTACCGTACGCTTACCGTAAGCGTACGGTAAAAAAATAAAAATAAAAAAAACACTATCCACACTTACCCCACCCCCTGTGCTTTTGGTGGCCGAAGGCCACCAAATGTACAGGGCTTATTAATAGGTAAAAAAAACTAAATTTTGGCAACATGAAATTATAAAACTGAAATAAAAAAAACACTATCCACATTGACCCCACCCCCTGTGCTTTTGGTGGCCGAAGGCCACCAAATGTACAGGGCTTATTAAAGTTGATAAAAACCGTGCACGGAACGAACTGCGTTAAGTGGGCGCGCACGCCTCGAATGGCGTAAAGTAACTTAGCATTTAAAAAACCGTACAAATTCACTGAAAAAACCATAGGTTTCACACACGTTATAGTTAGGAATTAGCATTTAAAAAACCTTGCAAATTCACTGAAAAAACCATAGGTTTCACACATGTTATAGTTAGCGGAAATTTTACTGATAAAAAACCAGTGAAATTCCCCCGTTATAGTTAGTGCAGGCAACTATAACTCACGCGACCGCAATCTTCTGCTGATGACATATGTGTCTTTATGAAAAAAAAATATTTGTAATATATGTATAGCTAAAAATGTATGGAAGAAGACATGGGCATATAAGTGTCTAAATACAGTATTAGCATCAGTAGAGGATTGCGGTCGCGTGAGTTATAGTTGCCTGCACTAACTATAACGGGGGAATTTCACTGGTTTTTTATCAGTAAAATTTCCGCTAACTATAACATGTGTGAAACCTATGGTTTTTTCAGTGAATTTGCAAGGTTTTTTAAATGCTAATTCCTAACTATAACGTGTGTGAAACCTATGGTTTTTTCAGTGAATATATATATATATATATATATATATATATATATATATAGATATATATATTCACTGAATATTCAGATTGAAGGATAAACCAACAGTTATTTTCACTTCCAAAGGCAGCATTCAAACCTGACGCGTATCAACTGTTGCAGCCTTGTTCACAGGTAAACGGTTAATTTCAATCCAGCATGTCGTGCACTCTAAATTCATGCAGACATGTAACTTTGTGCATAAACATACAAGTCCCATGATGCACCTTTAATGTGACCCTTGTGTTCTAAATTGCAGCGCTGTCCCAATAATGCTCAAATAGCGTCAATGAGCCACAGTCTTAATGTTATCAATACAAGTTAACTGGGGGTTGTTCAAGATAAAAGGTATGCGTCTTTTAAAATACATTACAAATGCAGTTCACGCTTGTAAAATCCTTGCATTTTAAAAACATTGGTAGTCCAAGATCGTCAAGAGGAGAAATTCCCCTCCTGTATTCACTTTCTCACTTCCACGTGTAATGGTGCTAGGTCAATCCTTTGTTAAAGGTGCAAGGGAGCAGGTCATTCCCTCACTTAATCCAAAGCTAAACATCTCCATTTAGAAAGGGGGCCTCCAATCCTGCAGGGTGGCTTCAGCTCACGGGGATGGAGCACCCCGAATAAACAGCATCAAATGAAGAATGCTGAAGCCCAATTCAAGGACACACCAAAATGTATTATCGTTTCCAAAGGCAGCATTCAATTCTGAGACGTTTTGGCTGTTGCAGCCTTGTTCACAGGTAAGAGGTCAGATTTCAATCCAGCACGCCGTGCGCTTTAAATTCATGCAGACATGTGACTTTGTGCATATACATACAAGTCCCATAATGCACCTATCAAGTGATCATTGTGTTCTAAACTACAGCACTGTCCCAATCATGCTCTAATAACGTCAATGATCCACAGTCTTAATGTTATCAATACAAGTGCATTAAGGGTTATTCAAGATAAAAAGTATGTGTCTTTTAAAACAAATGACAAATTACACTATTTTCTCAGGGGCACCTAAACGAATAGGTCCATTACCAAAGAAAAGGAGGAAGCTAGATTCAGTAACCTGTAAAAATAAAGGCAAACACAAACCCAGCCACAATTCGAATCGGGCTCATACTGCTAATAGTTCCATCCACGATACCTTTGATACACCCCTCCCTGGTACCTCGGTATCTTGTTCTGTAAACAATATCACAATAGCAGAACTTATGGGCAACATAGACAAATTGTTCAAAACCCATTTGACACCCATTTTTGATAGTCTAAAAAATATTGAAAAAAGGCTGGCGAAAGTAGAATCTGTAGTTGTTAGCAAAGGAGACTCATGTAAGAGTTCTGTAAAGTTAACAATGCCGTCTTCTACTGTGTCCGCTCCTGCGGTATCATCTCCCACTCTACTTTCACACCAGATAGTTAGCCAGGGTGAGAGTAGTATAAATAACGCTATGAACATCCACGCAGGAAGAACCAGTATTGCTAAGTCAATCCAACCAAAAAAGGACATGCCATGCCAAGGAGGAAATATTCTATTACCTGGGATAGTAAATCCTGACAGTGAGACTCGTCGTTTAGCTCCTATGGCTAAGATGCACGATTCTCCTTCTGTTAATCTCCCACCAGAGGCTGTACCACTTGTAGTGGTGCTTGCGGGTGTTCCCATTTTGAAGAGCGAGGCTAAAGAGGGATATTCCCAATTAAAAAACAAGGTGATTCACTGGTTGGGACAAAATCGTCCCCTCCCCTCGTACATTAATGGGGAAATCCTACATGTTAGGCGTTTATCAGGGTTGGGTAATACACCAAAAAACATAAACGGAGACATTATCCTGGTTAACTTCAGGGACCCCAGGGCTGTTAATTACATCTTAAACTGGCATACAGATCACAGGAGGTCCGTTATTACTACCTGGGAACTAACTTACTTCTTTCCTAGACCCAGGCCAGTTTCTAGTTTTAATCTTGGGACCTCACTATGTAACCAAATAAACGCCCCAATCTTGACGAGTAATCGCTTTGAGGTGTTAGCCAACCTCGAAGATGTAGATTGACTTAATAACAATCTGGTCATGACAACGAGCCCTGTTCAATCAATGCTTGATCCATTTCTTTTTAGAAATAAGATAAGAAATCTCCAAAAGGAAGCATTTATAGACATCTGTCCAAAACAAATCTATGAACCTCCATTGACCACTATATGCCCCAGTAATGCCCAGGGAACTAAGGGGAGCTTACTGTCCTGGAATATTGCTGGGCTGATTTCCAAACTAGAATCAGCAGATTGGCTTAGTTTTGTCAACAATTATGACCTTTGCATTTTCCAGGAGACTTGGTCATGTGAACCTTGTTTTGCTCAGGGATATCTTAATTACTCTGTGCCGGCTTCTAAGGGCCTTAGGGGCAGACCCATGGGAGGATTAACAATATGGGTTCGCCAGTGCCTAAAGCTGGTTATTAAAGTTATTGATATTAATAACCAAGATATCCAACTAATTAGACTGGAATCAGATAAATTGGGAAGATTGGACATTTACGATGTATATGCCCGGAGTAACAAGGGTAGAAGGTCTGATACTTTAGTTGCTCTAAGTAGTCTACTCGACACCTATTCTCTAAACAATAACATTGTCATTGCGGGTGATTTTAATAGAACTTTTGAACCCCTACTTAATAATGATGACTTATTTGGTGACGAGGAGGATCAACAATGGGGTGTACCCAAACTAGAGCTTCCACCGGTTCTGCGGTGGACTCCAGATGTTATAGCCCTAAATTCCTTATGCTATGAAAAGGGCTTAAGAGCCCTAAACGGTAGGACTAGCGGCGACAGGAATGGGTCAAATACATTCGACAATGGTCGACATACCACTAGAATTGATTATGTGATATGTAGCTTAAAACTATGGCCCTTGATCTGTGACATGGAGGTTGTAAAGAGGATAGAGAGCGACCACAATCCTTTGTGTACCACTCATAAATGGTGGCTCTATACCATTTTACCCCCTTGTCCTTTTGCGACTGCTCCCCCACGGGTCGTTCCTACAAACGACATGCGGAGGTTAAGATGGGAAAATGTAGCAACCAACCACCAGGTCATTGCCGCGATTAATTCACGGGTGGACACTGCAATATCAGATATAAAGAACCTAAATTCACTTGGAAGTGGCTTAGGTGAAGTTGAAGGATTACATAATGCTCTTTTTTATAAGATCAAGGAGTATTTCCTGAAACCTGTTAAAAACAAAGGCAATAGAGCTCCTAAGCCTGCCAAATGGTATAACGAAGAATGCAGGAAATCAAGATTAACCCTAGGTGAAGCTATTAAAGGGGGTCAATCCACTCTAATTCAAGCCGCTAGAAAGAACTATAAAACTAGCATATCCAAGGCTAAAAAAGCTTGGGACGAACATCACTGGATCGAGTTAAAGGCAGCCAGTGACAGTAGGGATTCCCGGTTATTTTGGCATATTGTTAGATGGGGTAAAGCTGGTTCTCCGGGGTCCCCAAACAATAATGTGCCTGAAGAAGCATGGATAAAAATTTTCAAAAACCAGTATGCTGCTCCAAAAAATGACAGCATGGCCCAGGTGCCTAGGGTTGATCTCCCTAAAGTGAATCTTTTTGGCACTGCTGAAATTATGCTGGCCCTGAACACGGTTGCCTGTGGTCGTGCTCCTGGTTTTGATGGTGTGCCAGCTGACTTATTTGTAAATGACAAGGACCGCTGGTGCCAGTATATTCACCTTCTTATTAATGCTATAGCCTTGGGTGCTGCGGTACCAAAATCCTGGCAGGGTGCAGTTATCATTCCTATTTTCAAGAAGGGTGACCGATCCCTTCCAGGCAATTACAGGCCAATAAGCCTTATTGATACCGTCCAAAAGGTTGTGGGACGCGTGATCGTCAATAGGCTCCTGGAATGGGCGGATGAGACAAATGCCCTCTCACCATTCCAGGCTGGCTTTCGGCGGTCCACAAGCACGGTCGACCAGGTATTCCGTTTTACCCTGCTACAATGGAAAACGGTGGTGCTGGGTAAAGGCAGCTTGTATGCAGCCTTTGTTGATTTACGGGCCGCTTTCGACCTTGTCCCTCGCTCTAATCTCTGGACGGTTCTAAACAAGCAGGGTCTCCCTAGTGATCTACTGTCTTTAATAATGAGGCTACATGAATCTAACTATGCCAGAATTCAGTGGGGAGGACTCGGTTCGGTAACCACGGACTTCCCTGTTGAAAGGGGAGTCCGGCAGGGATGTTCGATGGCTCCTGTTCTTTTCACCTTATACATCAATGACGTGGTAGCTTGCATGACCTCTGCACAAGTGGACGCCCCCATTTTAGCTGGGATAAAAACTCCTATTTTAATGTTTGCTGATGACACGCTCATCCTATCTAAAACCCCGAGTGGTCTGCAGCGTGCCTTATCTATTTTTGACCAATTCTGTGGGGAGTATGGATTAGAAGTCAACACTGCCAAAACAAAGCTTATGATATTTAACCCTCATCGTAGCTTTAAATCAAAAATTATCTTAAATGATCGCCCGCTAGAAGTAGTGAATACTTTTACATACCTGGGTATGCACATTTCTAGCGAGAAGAATTGGCGACATCATGTTGACATTGCTACACTCAGACATAGGCAATTGGCAGGTACCATTTCCTCAGAGCACAGAAAATCATTGACCAAACCTGTAAAACCTGCTCTACAGGTTTACGAAGCAAAAGCTCTAGGCTCCGCTTTATATGGTGCTGAGCTCTGGGGCTTTGAGAAGGTTGTTGCACTCCAATCCTCAGAAAACAAATTTCTTAGGGCAATAACAGGACTCCCTAAGAGTACTCCATTGGTGCCCCTCAAATATGATTTGGGCAGAAAAGCAATTTCAGACATGGTACAACTGCGCCCGATTTTGTATTGGCGCAGGTTATGGACGACTCCTGTTCTTTCCCATTACGTAGATGGTTTCTTAGACATCGTAAGGTCTGATGTTCATCACAAAATAGAATGGTTAAAGGCACTTAGGACATCCCTGTATGAGCTTGGTTTGCGCTCACTCTGGGATGATCCTGCGAGAGCCAGCTTCCCATCCAAAAGTATTCTAAAGAACATCTACTGGGAGCTGGTTGCTCGACGTAATTGGAATAGCATGAGTGCTGGTTCTATGACTTCAGATTTTATAGAGGCAAAGATGTATCCCTGTCTGGAACCATACTGGGATACTATAACAAGGCCCTTAGAAAGAAAGCTTCTTTTTCAACTTAGAGTAGGTGCACTTCCCCTTAAATTTTTGACATCTAAGTGGGAAGGGGGTTCTGCCGATGGATGTCCTGTATGTGGCTCTGGTAAAGAAACCATTGGTCATTTTTTATTTGTTTGCAAGTTTTACGCAGTCCCTAGGCGTAACTGGTTGACCCCGATGTGTAAAAATTTAGGAACAACCAGTGGTACCGTGGCCCTGCGTATTATACGAACTAATACTTTGCCATGGATATCTGTAGCCACTGCAAAATATCTAGGCTGGGCGTGGTCAATCAGACAGAGACTGCTAGTCGCTTGACTATTCTCACGATTCGGGAGAGACTGCTAGTCTTTTGATTATTCTCTCCTATGTTTTATGTTATTTTCTCTGCTTTATTTAATTGGCTTTTAAATATCCCTATTTTATCATTTAGTTGAGTTTTAAAATTTTTTTACTTACTGCCAAAGTTCAACATGCCGCAGGGTTACACTTATGATAAAAATTTCATGTGTATGCTTCGTATCTGATCTTTTGATCACAGTTTACTACTTTTTTAACCATGTATGTAATTGTCTTTGCAAATGTATTTTTTTTGCTTTTATGAATGATATTCGAATAAAGCATACTTTGACTTGAAATTACAAATGCAGTTCATGCTTGTAAAATACTCTCTCTTCCAGTGCTGCTACAATCAATTCGTATTTTCAGTGCTTAATTTGTAAAACATTGGCAAAAGTGGTACAAGGGGCTTGTAAATCTGCCCCATAATGTTTTACAAATTAAGAACTGATCATTTTCAATGTATATTGACTTGATAAACACGGTTGTTGTGCTCATCTTATAATTAAAAAGACATTGCCACCATGTGGTGTACTGTCACTAGAGCCAGAGGTGACACTTAAGTGCTGGTGCCGACACCCGGAAACCACAGGCCCAAATTAAGCACTGCGTATTTTAAAACATTGGTATGCCAAGATCGTTGAGAGGAGAAATTCACCTCCTGTATTCCCTTTCTCACCTCCACATGAAATGGTGCTCTGTCAATCCTTTGTTAAACGTGAGGGGAGCACGTCATGCCCCACATAATCCAAAGGCAAACATCTCCATTAGAAAGGGGGCCTCCTGGCCTGCAGGGCGGCTTCAGCTCACGGGGATGGAGCACCACGAAAGAACAACATCAAAAGAAGAATGCTGAAGCCCAATTCAAGGACATACCAACATTTATTACCACTTCCAAAGGCAGCATTCAATCCTGATGCATTTCAGCCTTTGCAGTCTTGTTCACAGGTAAAAGGGCAGATTTCAAACCAGCATGCTGTGCGCTTCAAATTGATGCAGACACGTGACTTTATGCTTAATCATACAAGTCCCATAATGCACCTATCAAGTGATCCTTGTGTTCTAAACTGCAACACTGTCCCAAACATGTTCAAATAGCGCCAATGAACCACACTCTTTATGTTATTGTTGGAAGGCGGACCTCGGGGAGTCGGAGAGACCACCCAGAGGGGCCCTCACATTGCACGAAGTAGCCGAGCGCTGCTGAGAAGCCTCCGGGGAGATCCTTCTCCTATCAGGTACTAGCACAGTAACACCACCACACAGGACTCAAGGAGGTTGTCTCAAGACGAGCAATTCTTTATCAGCACTTAAAGGGTACGGGATCAATATTTACACGAAAGGGATCAAGGGATCCACAAAAGTCTCAGTGTCTCTTTAGAAGGGAAGGGGTAGTGGGACAGTCTTTGGCAGGAGCTTGGGACGAGGGTACCTGGGGCCCAGTTCTTATCCTCAAGCTGGAGGACCTCCGGATCTCGGAGGGGTCGAGCCGCGACGGCGTCCGTAGGGCTCTGGCGTTCCGTTCGTGGAGGGCCGCGACCAGGTCAGCGGGGCTCTCAAGATGGTTTCTGTTCAGCTCGAGCCGCGACGTCGTCAGCAGGGCTCCGAGGGAGGTTTCAGCGAGGTTGGGCCGCGACAGCGTCAGCAGGACCCCGATGTTCCGGGTGGCTTCAAGGTTTCAGCAAGAAGGAGCCGCGACGCAGTCTGCAGGGCTCGTGGTGGTTTCAAGCAAGAGTTCTTCTCCGTAGGGTCGGCCGCGATTCGATCAGCAGGGCTCTCGACTCCGGGATACAACTGGCGGTCTGTTGCGGGGTCGCCCCAGATATAGGCCTGGGGTCCTTTGATGTCCGGACCCTTGCGCCCGGGGGGCGGAGAGGCCGGGTTGGGAGCGGGCAGACGCCCAGCAGGGGAGGCGCCCGGCCCAGGAGAGATGGAGACCGATCGCACCTCGGTGTGTGGGGACGGTTGGGGGTCCCATCGATACCGCCCTCCGCCAGGGGCGAGGAAGTGTTCACGTGATACCCCCTGGCCAGTTCCTGGTGCCTCAATGTCTGGGCCTTGCTGGGGCCGAGGCCGGGTTGAGCGGGGTCATGTGGGCTGGTGTGCAGGGTCACGTGGCAGGTAACAAAATGGTGGAGCCCCGAGGTGTAGGTGACCTCGTGCAGCTCGAACGGGTGGCCCGTGGAGGCCAGGGCGGGGAACGGGCCCAATCCCAGGGAAGTCAGGACCACGCCACGAGGCCGGGTCCAACAGTTATCAATACAAGTACATTAGGGGTTATTCAAGAGAAAGTGTATGTGTCTTTCAAAATACATTACAAATGAAGTTCATGCTTGTAAGATCCTCACTCTTCAAGTGCTGCAACAATCAATTCGTATTTTAAAACATTTGTAGTGCAAGATCGTCGAGAGAAGAACTTACTCTCCAGTATTCCCTTTCTCACCTCCACATGTAATGGTGCTCGGTCAATCCTTTCATAAACGTGCGAGGGAGCGGGTTATGCCCCTACTTGAACCAAAGCCAAACATCTCCATTAGAAAGGGGACCACCAACCCTGCAGGGTGACTGTAGGAAGGTGGAATCTGACTACATGGTTGCCGCCACTTTTTTCCTGGTGTTTTGATGGTTTTTTACTTAGTTTGGCTGGGAACCTGCTATTCAGGTCCCCAGCCTATCTGCTTTCTCTTATAAATTGATTCCATGTACCTTAGGTACACCACATATTGGATTCTGGGGTGCCCTTACAAGTTCCTAGTATATGGAATACTATGTACCCAGGGCATAGGTACCCCAGAGGCCTACCAGGGGCTGAAGCATATATTATGCCACCCCTGGGAAGCCCTCCAAAATGACACCACAGGTCTGTTACTGCAGCCTGGGTAAGGTGGTGCATGCACCTCTTACTGAGATATAGGTTGACTATATTTCACCCTATCACTGCACATATAAACCTATCAGTCACCCCTATGACAGGCCTTATCAATCCTGAAGGCAGGGTGCTTGGTTTTGTGTGAGAGGGTGCCCATGCATGAGCAGAGCCCCTCTGCAGCCTTCGGAATCTCTTCTCCGGGGTTGGCTGTGATGCAGCCTGACCATATACTCTTAAGTGCATTATAACCAAACGGTAAATGCTAACTTTGGACTGGCTGCATGGAAACATGTTGTGTTTGGTGCCAAACACCTTGGAATCATACCCCCACACCGGTAACTGGTGTGGGAGTATGATCCCGCCCTTCTAGAGGGAGAGAGATGACAGCACCGGTATACCCAGTACCACCTTAAAAGAGTCCTGGCATCACAAAATGGATGCTGCAGCCACAGACACATGTCTGGCCTCCTGCTGGTGACCGAAACGCTGGCAGAGGAGGCCTGGACAATAGGTTTGCTGTCACAGACAGGATGATGTGTATCGGGGCTGGGTGGGAGCACTCTCAGAGTGCTTTGAAGTCCTGCACTGGGGGCACATTTGGTGTCCCTGTGCATAGTCTGGCTCCAACCAGTTCAGGGGCTACCAGCCCCTGCTCTGGCGTGAAACTGGACAAAGAAAATGGGTGTAGCCACCCCTCTTTCCAAACCCTCCCATAGGTGGGTCCCCGAGTTAGTCCAACCCCTTCCTTGGGAATAAAGTAGGAACCCCTGGCAACAGGACTTTAGATATCCCTGGACGAAACTCTGCAACTGAATCCTGGAACTTTAACGCTCTACTCAAGACTAGAGGACTGAAGAAATCTCCCTTGGGGTCAAGGAGTGACTCCCCTGCTTGGCAGGCACCAATGAAGCAATTGCCGGTCTGTATCTCCGAAGCTCCCAACGGACTCCAAAGTATCTGCAGACCAGGAAGAGGATTTCCATACTTCTCAGAAGCCAACCCGAGACCCCAGCAAAGCTGAGACCCGCAGCCCTCGTGAGTGACGTGGAACCAGAACTCCAAGACACAGTGCACATTTGCAAGTGCATTGACTTTTTGACGTTTCTTGAAGGTGTGCTTTGGGTTACTTGTATCCCAAGCCCCAAGCACCTTTTGCACCGAAGATTGTAGGCCTCCACTACACGGTTGCTGTTGCTGTTGCCAAGGCTTGTTGTTTCCAATCCGGGCACCAACGCTTCAGCACTCGACATCTTTTGTAGGACAGCTCAAATCCAGCTCCTGGTCATCCTTGACGCCTCCTGGTCTTCGTGGCTGAAGAGTGAAGCTTCACCTTCTTCACCTGAAACACCCGACATCGGTGGACATTCGTCTATCATGCCTCGGTCACTGGCAAGTGAGCCAGACTCTGTCCCCTCTGCTTTCAGGTTCTCCACATCTCTGATCCAGGCTTGGATCTCCTTGAACACTTTGCATCTTCCCGGCAGCAGCACTTCTTCGCCAGTTTCCATTGAAAACGGCGACGCAACCCGACACCATTTGACACCTATGCACCCGGCTTCCCTGGGTGAGGTAACTCGAGTACTCTGGTGCTCCTGTGGGTGTTGACCCTAGAACTGTCTAAGTCCAAAAGGGTTTGGTCCTAGTCCATCTCTAAGTGTCCCTAATCTTTAAAAATCTAACCGCGACTTTCTCCATAGAAGCTAATGGGAGCTCGCGGCTGTGTTCTCACATTGCACACTGACCCCGTGGGTCCCCTGTGTCACTACATTGGGTGGCTCCTTGGGGTCCCAGCAATTCTACAGGCTCTAGGCCTTGTGTCTAGTTAAGTCGTGGTTCTTATACCACTATTTTAGTATATGGTTTGGCTTGCCCCTAGGGCCTAACATGTATTTGTGCTTCTTACCTGTAATGTTTGAAGTGTAACTTATGTGTTTTGACCTCTAGCCTCATAAAGAGACTAGTAGGGTGTGTTTAGTAATAAATACATATATTTTATATATGGATTATGATAAATGTGATGCATTTCTGCCCTTTCCCTGTCAAGCAGCACAGCAAGCCAGCTTGTTGTGCTACGTGCATGACTTTTTAATAAATATGCCATCTTTTATATTAAAATTACAATGGATTAATAGTTAATGTTTGGGATGGATTCAGTATGTAATGTGATAATTCATGGTAACCTGCAATCCTTGTAAAAACCATGGGGGCAGAATTTCTTTAGGAAGGTTCGACTCCATTTTTTCTTCAAGAATAGGGCACCAGATGATGACATCGCACCTAGTCAAGATCCTAGCCTTGCCAACACAGGATTACGCCCCAAAAGCAACTTTACACCTTTGGCACACCAGGTCCCTTCTCAAGTGTGCACTTTTGAAAAGGCGGTGACTTTTGATGTAATGGCGCTATGCGACACACAGTCTAAGAATTTTTGCAATTTTTCTAGAAAGGATAAACTTGCCCTCGAGAACTTAACCAAAGACATGTCTATCACTATTAAGCCAGCGGACAAGGGGGGCGCTACTGTCCTGCAAGACACTGTGGTCTACCGAACTGAGTGCCTCCGGCAACTCATGGACATTAAATCCTATCGGATCTTAGAAACAGATCCCACTCCAAGACTAACCCTGGAGATAAAACATCTGGTCGAGGAAGGTGAGGCAGAGGGGTGGATCACGCCCCAGGAAGCCTGTTTCCTGGTGACTAATAGTCCGGTGATCCCCTACTTCTACTGCCTCCCAAAGATTCATAAGAGCCAACGGCCCCCTCCAGGACGTCCCATTATATCTGGGATAGGCTCACTGCTGGAGCCATTATCCAAATTCGTAGATGTTTTTCTACGACCCATGGTTTTGGAAATGCCCACTTACCTGAAAGATACTGCTGATGTCTTGCGGATGCTACCAGATATCGAGTTCGATATTAGGACCGATATTTTGGCTAGTTTTGATGTAGAGTCTCTCTACACGTGTATTCCGCAAGTTGAAACTCTGGACTCCATCAAAGGACTTCTAGAAGCACGTAACTTGAACAGCATAACTCCCGTCTCTTTTATCATGGAGTGTGCCAGGATAGCTATGACTGAGAACTTTTTCAGATTCGAGGATCAGATCTTTTTACAAATCTCTGGCACATCCATGGGGAGCGTTTTTGCGCCTAGCCTGGCCAACCTCTACGTTCATCTGTTTGAACAACATCATGTATTGAACCACAGCAACCCTTTTTTTGAACATCTGGTGCTGTGGAAGAGATACATCGACGATGTACTGGTGGTGTGGCGTGGCACGACTCAGGAGATCCAGGCTTTTCACATCTGGCTCAATCAACAAAATACCTTCCTAAAGTTCACCATTGAGCACAGCAAAGAAAGATTGTCCTTTTTAGATATTTCCATCTTTCCTGTTGGGGGCATTCTACATTGTGAACTCTTCAAAAAACCCATGTCAAGAAACTCGTTACTCTCATTTGACAGCTACCACCCAAGGGCTCTTAGAGAGAATCTCCCCGTGGGCCAGTTCCTACACATCAGGAGGAACTGTTCCACTAGGGATCTCTTTGACAAACATGCCCGAGTATTGGCATCCCAACTTCAATCGCGACGGTACCCTAAACGTTTGGTGCGTCAGGCGTGGAAGAGGGCTTCCAACAACAATCGGGATGCACTGTTGGACAACAGTGTTTCCAGGACCCCAAATGATAGACTGACCTTTGTAACCACTTTTTGCTCTCATTCCAACAGGTTACAAAAAATTGTCCGCAAACATTGGCACATTCTCAATGTAGCCTCAGGCAACATTCCATCTCCTCTGTTTGCATTTAAAAAGGGTCGAGTTTACGAAACAGTCTGGTGCACACACGACCACCAACACGACCTATACGTACTGACAACACCTTGTGGTCATTACCTCCGGTACGAGGTCACTACCCCTGTGGCTCCTGTAGCGTTTGTCCCCAGACAACTAAGGCCACATCAGTCGACATAGGTACCAGTCGTCCCTGGATACTCAACAGTCACACGAACTGTAACTCTGAGTGCGTAGTATACATGATCACATGCCCTTGTTCTCTTCACTATATTGGGCATACTACGCACAAAGTCAAGCTCCGCATCAGTGAGCATAAAAGCACGATTCGGTGCAAGAAACAATCTACCTGCCTCACAGATCATTTCCTGGCTAAACAACATAGAGCCGACGATCTAAGGTGGGTCGTGTTAGAACGACCCTTGATTCCTCAGCATGTGACAGACATTACCCGGTTTTTGTTTCTGAGAGAGCAGAGGTGGATTTTCAAGATGGGAACAGACATACATGGTTTAAATGATAAAATTCCATGGACCTCGGTGTGAACTGTGGGTCCTCTGTATCCCGGAATAGGTTTTTGACACTCACACAGCATAGTGGTGATTTCATGATGGTCCTTGACTGTTCACAATCTTATGATCTGTCTTCTCCCATGATATTACATCTGTGAGGATCTGATTGTAGGAATATGTCCTGTATTAATTCTATTCTGACAGACCTCTCGAGACATCGGAAAGATCATGCCAGTGTCGCATACTTTAATCTGTTTGTAGTGTGCGACCTCTAGAGCTGTTTGTCCGTTGGTCACAGAGTGGTTGTGGATAGCTGGCCCTTCCCCGTCCCTCACACCTCGGTTCACATGCTGTTTAGGGTGGTCACATTAGTCCCCTTGTCACGCTATGAATCTCTTTTGTGCATACCACGAATGAGTCGTTATGAGCCTTAGCCTGACTCCATCTATGATCCTGCCTACAATATACTTGTTGTTTGATCGTGCACCACCTTTTTGTATGGGTAGTTTATGTGCATACTCTCCCTTTTTACCTAAAGGAAGGTTGAGCGATTAGCATGTAGGATCATGATCGATATATTTGTTTTCACTTTCAGATATTAAAAGAGAGAGACTGTTACAGTTTTGTTTTGGGAGGTTTTACCCAATCGATTCTTGTGAATAGCATGCGTAGAGATTAGTATCTCCTCACGCGAGTGTTCACTACACATTGGAATGTGACTACGGGTTCCGACTTTATCTCTTGCAAGGAGTGATCTACTTACACCTGGTGATCGGACCCTGGCTCGTAGTGTCCAGTGTCTTCCTATGCGGTGATCGTTGGCCTCTTTATTGCATGCATTTGAACAGGAGTTCTACGTTGCACACATCGTCTCGCAATAACGAGGACTGCACATGTGCAAGAGACTAGTGTCTTGATATCGGTCTATGCCCCTATCATGTGACTTTTGAGCGCTTTTTATGTAGTGCACGCTCATGAGCGAGGGGGAGACGCTGCACACACTCCCTCGTATCATTCTTTGGACTGCGCTTGTACTTGTGACTAGCGTCTCGACACTGGCTCATGCTCATTACAGATACTCGGGGATAGACATTAGATGATTACCTACACCTGTGTTTTGAGTGAAGGATCGCTCCAATCAGAGTGGGTATTTAAAGAGCCCTCCCCTTCCTGCCGTCACCTCCCAGACTGCGCGGAGTCCGGCTCGAGGTATCGACGGATAGGTAAAGAGAGGGGAACGTTTGATTTCGTACAGAGCAGACCTAGGTATATGGCCCCAGTTTTGATATGCTTACTTGGGTAGTAGTTAGTGTAACGGAACCACTTCTATTTAACATCTAACAGAGGGGGGCCAGAACTTTGTCAGGTCTTGCAAACAGAAGATATACAGAGTGAGGCTGTGATTCTAGAATCAGATGAAGGGCGGCCGTTACTTTGACTGCATTACATACATCTTTAATTGTGGTTCTTTCATCAGTTCATAGGCATACTGGGATGAAGATAGCTGTTTGGGTTGGAGGCGGTGGATTGCCACTCTCCCGGACACCCGGCCTATCTTGGCTTGTAGGGCGGGTCTTTTAGAGTCATGATCTTGAATGGGGTTGTGGTGTTAAATGGAGAGTAGGGAGCATAGATAGACAAGTATCCATGTGCAACTTGTTATGTTTTTTCCTACTTGTTAACAGAGCGGTGCCTCCTTCTCCGAGCACTCAGCCGGGTGAGGTGAGGCTGTCCTCCCACAGAAAGCTGGGTGAGTTGAATTTACTATTATATTATTTTTTCTCTTGAGCATTAACCACGTTTTGGGTTTTAGGAGTCCTACAGTGTCTAATAGTCACTGTAGAATGATGGTCACGGAAGCTGTATTCAATTTTGTGTTGCACCTCTCTTATGGTTGGACCTTTTTCCTTTGTTTGTTTCAGGAAAGAGGATGAAGTTCCTATACCCGAGCAAAAAATTGCTTGCCTGGTAGGGTGGCTGTTGCCACATAACTCTATGACTTTTCGTTTTGCACATTGTTTCACTAGACATATCACTTTTGCAGTAGCCTTAGCTCCATCTATATAGGTCCTGAAGAAGGCCGGGTCAGTTGACCATTTCGGCTGAAACATGTCGACCCTATGAGACCAAATCAAGTAATAGTCTATTCTTTCAAGACTATTTGGTCCTTTTAGACATGACACCTGGTCAATCCTTATTAAAGATAGCTTTTTGCCCACATAGTCATTTTTAGCACACTATCATATTTTAGCACTGCACTTATGTTTTAGTTTTCTTTTGAGTCTTAACTAATTGGATCACACATTGTGTCAGGAGTCTCTACGATCTGGGATCATTAGGTCGGGCACTCAGCAGAGCCGGCTGGTTCGATAGTGTTGGCCCAGACTTTGACCCCTTAGAGTCTCAAATGACGAAGCTCCGCCAATAAGGGTGGGCTGATGGACTCTTTACTTCTGACACAATGATGTATTGATTATCCGGAGAGGTTCTCTCACTTTGTTCATAGCTTCCTAGTGGCCCTCTTGTTCTGTGTTGTTTGACTTAGTACCTTTTTCTGTTTTTTCTGTGTATTCTGGGGAACAAAGGTACTTTAGTCGTTAAACTAGTTTCCCCTTGGACCCTTGTATATATGGTGTTTTCGGCATATTTACAAGCCCTTGCGCTGTCTGTGCGTCACTTTTTCTGACACACCGGTGGCGCACTGTGGTGCTCTATACTTACAAGGCCACGTAGAGCTACCCTGCTTGGCTTTTTGTGGCCTTGTAAAATACGGCCCCATTTCAGGCAGCACTTTGCTAGAAAGGGGCGTGCCATGGGTGTTGCTGTGGGTATTCCCAAGCAGCACCTTTTGATTCTGCAGTATTCACAGATTTACAACATTTCATAAACCTGGGAATGTGTAAGAAGGTGCAAACAGGAGAAATAATTATATTTCTGCAGCACACATAGAAAAAGGAAAACACTTCACATGATTGCTTTTGTGCAGGAAGGTGTCCCTTCCTGAGCAAATACAATCTCCCCATAAACGCAGACACCCCTGCACCAAGGTGTAAGGGTGTCTGCGTTTACACATAGCAGCCAACTGTGCACCAGCTCCGGGGAAAGCACAGGGATGCAACATATTGTTGTAAATAAGATGCATCCCTGTGCTTTGAAAGTGACACAGAAAAGCCACGCTGCATCACTTTCTTGTAAATGAGGCCCCATATCTTCACTTTTCTTACTAGTCACCTATAGTAAAACTATGAATAGGGGCTTAACTAATTACAACTGACTTCTAACACCACAGAGTCTGCTTCCACAGCAAGCTTACAGGGCGAGAGGCAGGCCAATAAGCTGAATTATAACGACTGTCCCAGCTAGTTTTTCTGCAGTGAATAATCACTAGCATAATGGAGACATTTATGCACATGTTTATTTTTTGCCGTGCTATAGTTCATTTCACAAAAACTCCCATTTCTCTGCATGTTACCACACATTCTGAACTACAACAGTTTTAAAAGTTACTTATATTAAACAGATGTTAAGCCAGCTTGCGTCGTATTACTGTGTTTTTTGCACCACAGATTTTTAATTTGCTCTACATACCTGCAACTATGCTTATCAATATAAAGTTCAAGAGACCAAAACTTTGACCTGTTTGGGAGAAAGACAGTACTGTGACCATTCATTATAACTAATAAAATATCCTCTGCCATACGCTAAAAGTATATTGCAAGTCGACTATATGTTTCTCGACCTACTAAAGCAATTTGGCTTTTGGCCTTGGTCCTCTATATGGTCATTGACCTCCTTGGGGAATTGCAATTACCTTATAATGCATAGTATTCGGTACATTATCACACAAAGATGCACCATTTTAGTGAGTGTGATTAGTATGAAATCTTGGAATCAAGGGGCATATGTATGAAAGCAAAAATTAGTCGCAAACGCTGCGAATCGCAAAAAACAGCGTTTGCGACTGATTTTTCGCTATTTCATATGTATGACACATTTCCAAACTGAAAAATAAGAAATCGCTAAATTAGCGATTTCTTAGGCTGCGAAACAAGAAAACTGCGAATTTCCTAGCGAATACCTATTTTGCGATTCCTTAGCGTTGCGAATATCGCTAACAAGAAATCGCTAGCTAAGAAATCGCAAACACATGTATGAAAAAATCGCAAATTGCGATTTTACGAAATTCGCTAATTAAGAAATCGCTATTAACACCAATTGCTTGCAGGTGGTAAACTGGTGCAAGGTACAAAAACCAGCCCACAATGCAACAAACACACCCACAATGGCTGCAATGTACGTGATAGCCAGGAGGCTGCGTATTCGGGCCCTTGCACACAGGAGAATGAGACAGGAACGTATCTTCAGGCTGCGCATCACCCTGTTACAGAACACTGAAGAGGAGATCTATGACAAGTACAGACTGCACCCACAGACCATAATGGACCTGATTGAGGAGCTGAAACCCCACTTGGAGCACCCTACTCGCAGGACACAAACAATTCCCACACATGTGCAGGTCCTGTGCTCCCTGCACCTCCTCGCGTCAGGGAGTTTTCAACGGGTCATAGCGGAGGTTGGTGGTGTGTCACAGAGTGCACTTTCGCGCTTCTTCCATGCCTTCCTAGATGCAATGCTACTGAGGCTCCCACATCACATTTACTTCCCCACCACCCAACAGGCATTACAACAAACGATACTGGACTTCTACCAGATTGCACGTTTCCCCCACGTCATCGGCTGCATTGACGGGACCCATGTGGCCATCACACCCCCAGCAGAAACTGAATATGTCTACAGGAATCGGAAATGCTACCATTCCCTCAACATACAGATTGTGTGCAACGCTAAGTATCACATCACCGACATCGTAGCCAAATACCCCGGCAGTACACATGACTCCTTCATCTTCCGACACAGTGGAATACACAGACGTCTGAGTGCTGGAGAGTTTGGGGAGGGGTACCTGCTCGGTAAATACATTGCACACATCAATACATCCACTACATCACTTGAGGGGGGGGACATTGACTCACCTATTGTGTTTTTTTCCATGCAGGTGACAGTGCCTATGCAGTGCGCGACTTCATCCTGACCCCATACCTGGATCCTGCAAATGCAAGTGAGAGGAGCTACAACAGGGCACACAGATCTACACGCTGTGTCATTGAGCGAACCTTCGGAATCCTGAAGAGCCGCTTCCGGTGCCTGCATAAGAGTGGAGGCGCACTGCAATACAGCCCTGAGACCTGCTGTAAAATCGTGGCAAGCTGTGCAATGCTACACAACATGGCAATGAGGAAAGGCACCACAATTGATGTGAGCGATACAGACACATCGGATGACGAGCGCCCTGCTCCCCCTGCCAGACCAGCACCAGGAGTTGGGGCAGCTGCTGGACGCCAGAGACGGACTGAGATCACACAAAACTACTTTTAGGTGAGTGTTGAGGAAATGAGACTACAAAGCCTGATGATGTGTCAAGTGTTTAATCACACTTAACATGAAAGAAATTGTAATTGTCCCCAGCACATGTTGTACACACAGTGCAGAGAAGGCACAAGAAATAGGGCAAACAGCCTTTTGCGGGTTAATGCACCCGTGTTGCAGTCAGTGTCCCCGCAGATGATCACCTCCGTCGGTGCCGTCCAGGGTGGTTGACCCCCATGGTGCGCCCTTGGCCTGCTACCTGTCTGCCACTGCGGCGTCTTTCACCTGGCAAGGTTGGAGTGATGCTGCTGCGACTCGATGTGTCCTCACTCTCAGCAGAGGCCATTAGTGCGCTGCCACCTGCATTGGCTGTCTGCAGCTGTTCCACAGCAGTGGTCACCTGCGCCAGCCCTCGCGCTATGTCCTGGCAGCAATGTGCCATGTCCACCTGCATGGTTACGCTTCTGCGTGTGAGTGCGCTGGTGGTGGTGCAGAGGCGGTTGACTGCCTTGGTGTAATTGTGTAGCCGTGCATTGGCACGTCGTCCAGCCCTGTCATTGGCAGCTTGGGTGTCCCTCAAAGTGGCACAGAGCTCTCGTATTGCCGCTACCATGCTGCGATTGTCCTGATGTAGGCGGCCTAGCTGGCGACTCATTGACCGCATTGCCTTGCTTTGCAGGCGCTGTTCCTGCAACATGCACTGTTCCAAGCCGGAGAACACGGTGCCTTCTCCTTCTGTTGCAGTGCTGCTCCTGGGCCTTGACCTGGAAATGGCCTGTTCCCTTTGCCTTGGTGTTGGTGCGTCATGACGGGGCATGTCTGTCACACCCTGACTCCCCTCTCTCCTGTCGGTGTCATCGCCTGTTGCTGGGACTTCATCCTCAAATGGAGGCAGTGGGGGCACATGTGCGCGCTTCCTGCGCTGAATTGGCTGCTGCTCTGTCTCATCGCTGGAGTCCGCAGGGTCTGCAGGCTCCTCTCCCTCAGCGCTGTCTTCTTGTGGCATGGCGTGTGCTGTGGATGTAAAGGGGACTATATGAGTTTGTGTTACTGTCTGCATGTGGCACTCAATAAAGTTACAAATCTTTGACGGCTAATCTCTGACACATTTCTATTCAATGATCCCCAAAACACATATGTTGCATTTACTTGTGATGGTGTCATGGACACACAGTCAGACACAGTACTACGAGTACCATGATGCATTGCTGGGTGTGCTGTAAGACCTGGGCTGGATTGGCATGTTGGGAGTTAACTATGCGCATTTGGGGGAGTGTGCAAGGGATGGGGAGGAGTGCAGGGTGATTTGGCATGCATCTTACCTTGTCTGCTGGATGAGGGGTCGGAGCTGTCGATTGCAGCCACACCACCAACGCTCTCAGGCAGGAGGGTTGACTCCACAAGCTCCTCATGGGGGGTTGGCTGCTCTGCAGTGGATGGTCCTCCTCCAGTCTGACTGGCATCCTTGAGTCTGGCTGCCACCCTCTCCTTGGACCTCTGGCGCATATCATACCACCGCTTGCGCAGCTCCTCGATGGTGCGTGTGGTGACTCCAACAGCATTCACCTTGCTCTGTATTTCCAGCCAGATTTTCCTCTTCCTGGCCTCTGGGACTTTGAGTGCCTTCTTCCCAAACAGGAGCTCATGGCTGCAGACCATCTCCTCAATGAGGACCTCCTGCTCCTTTTCTGAAAACTTGTGTTTTCTCTTTCTTTTTTCTGCATCTTTGCCCTGCTGGTTTTGTTTGGGATCCATTGCTGGTTGCTGTCTCCAGGAAAGCCTCCTCACACTCCACAAGCAGCCTCTGGGTGTGGCTCAGGTGAGCAGGTGCAGGCAATCACTACAGTTTCCTGTTTGTGATGTCATCAGCCTGCACCAGGCTTGCAGATTCCCGTTTTTGCGATTTCTTATTTAGCGAATTTCGCTATTAAGAAATCGCAATACGGGATTCTGCGAATTATTTGCGATTTTTAAGGAATCGCAAATGATTAGCGATTTATTTTATACATCCCGTTTAGCGAATCTGATTTTGCGAATCGCAAATTCTCGCAATTTGAGATTCGCTAAAGGGGAGTTTGATACATATGCCCCCAAGCTCCTTTAAAACCTTGCAAATTGAAGGAAAGCCAAAGATGTTGTCAGGTCAAACCTTAGTCTAAAATTAAAAGTTGGAGACCTGCCCAGCTTTAAGTGTAAAAAACCTCTTTCTAAGACTGACCTAATCAACATATCTCTAGCCAAGAGAATCACAACTTATAATTTGAAAAAGTTTGCAATCCCACACCTCAGGAACAAATGGCAGATACGCAAGCATTACTGGTCCATTTGAATCTCACATACTGTTTCCTTGAAAAGGAAGTTCTCAAGCATTCTACTGTCTTTTGGGCTGGACCTCTGTCATAAAAACCTATTTCAATACATGCATATATAGCATTGTAGATTGTGTCATTAATGCCCCTGATGCTGATTCTAATCACTAAGCAGCACTGATTCTAAGGTGTCTATCGGTAGCATGTTTGACAGTATACTGGTAGCATGATCCTAAAAAAACTAAGAGTGGCCTTGAGATGTAGGCGTAGCCGTAGGTGTAGAATGATTTTCACCAGAAGTTGTGTTGACAAATCAGAATTTAATTAATTGAGTTTACCCATATGAGAGTTTCATGTTGTATACCCTACGATTTATTCTTGCCACCTACAATCCTCAACATGTGAGTGTCCAGTGGCACGAGTATCAGAACTACACAAGCTTGAATTTTAGATATGCATGGGTAATACTTAGAAAGAACTTGGCTTCAAAAAGGAAATTGGGGGTCAAATCAACATCACAGAATGCTTAAGGTACATTTAACATTAGTAGAGGGAAAGGTTGCTACATTGCCTGCAGATTGAATCTATCAGATGAAAAACAGAAAGCTGTGAAATGTGATTTTGTAGCTAATACACTTTGATTCATACTTAACTTTCAACATTCAAGTAAACTATGTGGTAAAAGCTATCAATAACCGACTGTCAATGCAGTACTTCCACTAACTCAAAGTCAGTATAAATCTGAGTAGCTTACTGGTCATTGCTTGATTGAACAACTGCAATTTCATAAACCTAACCAAAGAGTTCCTAAACTGATTACAACTTATACAAAATCAGTCAGCAAAACCAGACCCCAAATGAATACAGAATGTCCACATCAAGCCTTCAATGCACTTGACTTGCTACTGGTGGGAATTAACCACTTCGCCGTGGGGGTAATTCCCCCACAGCGCGGGGGAGGGGCGCAGCGCCGCGGTGCTCGTGACGAGCCCTGCTCGTCATGAGACACAGTGGAGCTGTGCTCGTCACAACTGCACCCTCTGATTGATTACCTGCCTGTGCGGGAGAATCAATAGCACATGGGCGGAGCGCAGCTGTTATGACGAGCCCAGCTCATCATGAGTACAGCTCCACTGTGCCTCATGATGAGCCCAGCTCGTCATAAGCATGCAAGGGGTTAAGGGGCCTTTTTATGAAAACATCAAGTAGATCAGCAAGGGAGTATCCAACAAATTAAAATACCCCCCCCCCCGCCACACTTTGAAGTAATCCTCTGTTGGCACCAAGCAAGTGAAGCATGTGAACTCAATCCTCCCTAAAAGAGCTCCCTTGTCTCTTTCATCCAAGTATCAAGCCATTCATACTTTCACCCGTCCATCCAACCAGTGATAGCCCTGTTTCACCTTTGCAATCTGTCATCCATTAATTTTCAAGTCAAGTCAAATAGATTTATTTCGATAGCAAGTATCATAAAAGCATCAGACAATCCTTCAATGAATAAGAGGAAAAAAATACAATCTATTCAGTTAAAACTTATATTTTAAAACATAACAATACATGAGTTAACAAGCATTGGCATAGCCAATAGGTCTCGCCTTTGGGACCTTATAATTATTTAGCCATGCAACTGTTGATATTGTTGCACCAAGGATATTGTGCTGCATAACTAAACACTTATAAGGTCCCAAAAGCGAGACCTATTGGCTATGCCAATTCTTGTTTACTTTGTTGATCTGTGTCATCGAAATAAAGTATTTTGACAATGAGTAGTCCAACCACTAGAGCACCAACCACCCACGGCAACTCTATGATTAAGACTCTGTGGCCAAAGTGTTTAGCGCTTCGTTTTCCCCATAGAACTAAAACCACATTCACTTCCCTAACAATGCCTCCAAAATAGATGAAGCACATTTTTTAAAGATGCCAAGATTCAAAGATAAGAATACAGATTTTTTAAACTGAGTAGTTTTGCAGATTGTGTAAAGTGCTCAGGGCTTTTGACTAAAAACACATTTAATTTCCTTACAATTGCCCCAATATAGATAAACTTGTATTTAAAAAAAAAATTGTAAGATTCAAAATAAAAATGCAGGTAAAAACGAGGAGTTTTGCAATTGCTCCACCAAGCAGCACTCTGCTATAATAGCAGAGAAAACTATTGGCTTTGTCAATGGTTGTTAGTTGCGTAAGATAAATAAGCAACAACTATGGCTTTGTTGGATATAATAATGAAAAATGCTTCAGTTCTGAAATGATGAGACTGTAAAAGAACTAAAACGATTCTCTTTGAAGATACATCAAATACAGTGAAGGATGGCACTGCTGCAGAGTTAAGAATTTTTTTTTCACCCTGATGGGGAGGACAAATATGCAGAGCCCGATAGGTACACGTCTTAACAGCTGTTTTTTTTAGAACTAGGTAATATATTATTTTGAGCTCATGAGTCATGAATGCTATAGTCTTTAATCTGCGCAGTTAGCTTTTTGGAGTGGGCTAAATGAATGTCCTACGCTAGCCAGATTTAACATTACAGTACGGTTGCGCTTAACGAACCCAGCAAAGACGAGGATTACGTTATTTATTTCCTTTCAGTAGCTTTCATCTGCATGGTTGCACATGCTTGCATGCGATTCCATAGCAGCCATTTAATGTGCTGACTCAGGGATCCTTCAACTCACAGTTAATAAGTCTAAACGCAACCAGACACGCATCTTCCCCGTCTTAGAGGAGAAAAATTAAATTAACAGCTCTGTTATACTCAGCGGAAATTTGAATATTGTAGTGTTTAGGGGTGGCACACGGTTACAGGGGAGGCCTAGGGGCATGGGGGAGGTAATGACAAACAGGACACGACAGCCAGGGTCACTGTGGTGGGCCGAAGACCACGAGCGGTCTCGCGCCCGTTTATTTATACCTTCGGGCGTGCCCGCCCTCCGGGTGCGTGGGTGCGTGACCAGCGTGCTGGAACGGGCCGGGTGGCTCCGTTACTACATCCCTCCAATCTTTCAGATACAGAGATCATTTCTCGCTGAACAGTTCGGTTCTTGCGCACACCACGCAAAGTCTCTGAGTCTCTTACTTGGGGCCGGGTTTGGCCGAAGTCCATACGGCTGACTCCGTGGAACATCTCCTCGGCCTGTTCCTCCTGCCCCTCGGCCACTGGGCGCCTCGGCCTCTGCGGAGGGCCCGCCTTCTCGATCGCCCGCCCCGGGCAGTGGGGGTGCGCTCCGCGATGGGCTCGCCTGCACTCCTGGTGAGCCGCACCCTGCCGGGGCCTCAAACTCTTCCTCCTCCTGGTCGGTCTCAGGGAAGCCAGATGTTATTCGTTTGAACCAGGACGCATTTCGCGTTACCGTCCGCGTCCCTCTCCTGGCGGACACCATGGTGCCCTGCACTCCGGTCACTTCCCACACCTCCGGTTCAAACGGGGTACGATACTTCCAATTCGGGTACCGGTCTTTCAGGATGACCCCGTCTCCCACCTGGAGACTCCTCGCCCGGGCTCTTCTCTTCAGACTGGCCTTCTCGTTGGAGGTCCGCCTTCTCCCTTGCGCCGCCTCTTGGTCTAGCGGCGTAGGCTGCCACGCATGACTCGCCGGGATATTGTCCCTGGGGGCCTTCTTGAACAGAAGGTGCGCTGGCGCACACCGGGTCGTACAGTGGGGGGTCCGTCGGTAAGCACTTAGGAACTGCGAGAGGCACTGATCCGCGTCTTCTCCTTGCTCGACTCCGATTCTCAGCGCCCGGTTCATCGTGCGCATGAAACGCTCCACCTCCCCATTCGCCTGGGGCCACTGCGGGGTAATCTTCCTGTGTCTGACCCCTCGAGCCGCGAGGTATTCCTGGAACTCTCGCCCTTGGAACGGTGGCCCGTTGTCCGACCGGATTTCCTCAGGTAGGCCCATCATGGCAAATATGTGGTCTAGCGCCGCTCGCACCTGGTTGAACGCCGTTGATGACACCACTTCCACCACCGGGAACTTGGAGTGTGAATCCACCACCACTAAGGTGTGTCGCCCATCCGGGAACGACCCAAAGTCTACACTCAACTTGGACCAGGGTTCCAGACATGGGTCTTCCGTGATCACTGGGTGAGGTGTCGGCTCCCCCCCCGTGATGTTGCACGAGTGGCAGTTGCGGATGGCTTCCTCAACCAGCGCGTCCATCCGAGGGAACCACACCTTGCTCCGCAGCCTTGCCTTGGTCTTGGAGACGCCTTGATGCGCCAACCTAACCACCTCTCCTTGGAGACTCCTCGGAATGACGAGTGTTGCTCCTCGCAGGACCACGCCATGCGGCCCCTCGCTGAGTTCACTCCGCGCGTTCCATACCTGCTGTCGATACACTCTCTCCTCTTCAGTGAGGGCTTGCACTCCATCCAGGAAGTTCCGCCAGTGGTGGGTCACCAGCGTGCGCTTCACTTTCACGAGGCAATCGTCCAGCTCCGTGGCCTTGCCGATGTCTTCCAACGTGAGTGCCACCGGGCATGCAGCTTGCGACACCAGGCGGACGAACTCCTCCGTTTCCGCCTCATCCGACTGATCAGGGTGCACCGGCTCCGGGTGGCGGGACAGGAAGTCCGCTGGGTTGCTGGCCCCGGGTCGGAACACGACCTCAAATCGGTACGCTTGTAACTTGACCGCCCATCTCTCGATCCTTGGGGGCCCTAGCCTCGCCGTGCCGGCGAAGAGCGGAACAAGGGGCTTGTGGTCGGTGACCACCCGGAAGTCGTGACCATAAAGGTAGAGATGGAAATGTTGACAGGCCCACTTGATGGCCAGCGCCTCCCGCTCAATCTGCGCGTACCTCATCTCCGTGGCCGTCAGAGCCCTGCTGGCATACGCGGTCGGGACCCATTCTTTCGCCTCCGTCTCCTGCATCAGGACCGCGCCCAGCCCCACGGGGCTCGCGTCCACCACCACCTCTGTCCGCCGGTGGGGTCTGAAGTACGCCATCACCTTGTCGTCGATCAGCGCGTCCTTGACCGCTTGGAACGCCATATCTTCCTTAGCCGCCCAGGTCCAAGGATGACCACTCTTCGTGAGAAGCCGGAGCGGCTCCGACAGGGACGCCAGATTGGGAATAAACCTCCCACAGTAGGTTGCCATCCCTAGGAAACTCCTGACCTCGGTGGCAGATGTGGGCCTCGGGGCAGCGCGGATCGCCACCGCTTTCTTCGGATCCACTCTCAGGCCTTCCCTCGAGAAGATGTAGCCGAAGAACTCGACCGACTCCTGGTAGAAGGAGCACTTGGCCTCATGCAGGGTGAGGCCACTATCCGCTAGCCGCTGCAGCGTGTCTCGCAGATGCCGATGGTGTTCTTCCAGAGTTCGTGAGAACACCAGAATGTCGTCACTTAAGTTGATGACTCCCTGGAGACCCGAGAGAGTCTCCCTTATGGCGTTTTGGAACACTTCGGCCGCTGACGAGATTCCGAAGCTCAACCGCTTATATCTCCGCAGGCCGACGTGGGTGGAGAAGGTGGTTATGTTGCGGCTATCGGGGTGGAGTTCAAGCTGGTGGTACCCCGCGTTGAGATCCAGTTTCGTGAACCACTGCGCGCCGTTGAGGTCGGCCACAATATCGTCCATGGTGGGCGTGAGGTGCCTTTCGCGCTTGACTGCCTTGTTTGGGAGGCGCATGTCCACACACAGCCGGATGGCGCCGGGCTGCTTGGGTTTGGGCGCCACGACCAGGGGGGACACCCACGGGGTCGGACCCGATACCTTCTCAATCACGCCCAAGTCTTCCAATTTTTGCAACTCCTCCTCTACCCGTGGTCGCAGGAGGAATGGTATTCTCCGGTGACGCAGCGCCATGGGCCGGACCGTCGGGTCCACGTGTAGTTTGAACTGCTTCCCGCGTAGGCATCCTAGACCTTGAAACAACATCGGAAAGTCCTTCAGTATCTCCCTTGCATGCAGGTCGTGCACCTGATTCGCGAAGAATACCAGCGCCAGATCTTCGGCGGTGTGGCAGCTCAGCAGGGTGCCCCTCTTGCCTTCCGCCACGTGGAATGTCGTGGCCAGCTTCCGGCCCTCGCTGACGACTTCAACGTCGATCACCCCTCGCAGGGACAGTGGCCGGTCACTGTCATACGTGAAGATTTGGGCTTTGGAGGGTCTCAGGGGTGGGCGTGGCGACAACCTCTCATACTGGCAGCTGTCCATGACGTTCACCGACGCCCCCGTGTCGATGAGAGCACTCACCGGGGACCCGGCCACCATGATGTCACACATGGGCGGCGGTCTTCCCCTCGTGCCTTCCCGGCCTATGAACGACACGAAGAATACTTCCTCTTCTTCCCCCTCTTCATCGAACTCTGGCTTGGAGTTTTCGCGCAGGGCGGCGGATTCCTCCACTGTCAGTTGGTGCACGCGCGCCGCAGCCCCACGCGGGCCGGAAGCACCTCCGCGCCCACTTCGGCCACCTCTGCAGACCTTCGCAAAGTGGTTCGCCCGACCGCACTTCAGACATGTTTGTCCCATTGCGACGCACCGGCCGCCAGGTGGGTGACCTAGGCCGCAGTTGCCACATGTGCTGCCCTGTGGAGCCCTCGCGGCTCCTCGCTGCTGGTGCGGTCGCTTCTGCAGCGCGTCCACTCTCTCTTCCTTGATCGCTGGCGGTTTCGGGGCAGTCGCTGGCCGATTGAGGGCCGCCTCCATCGCATCCGCTCGAGCATTGGATAGCTCGTGCGACCGGCCTAGGACCAGGATGTTATCTAGGGAGATGCCTGGCTCCCGTAGGATGAGACGCCGCAACGGGACCGACCTGCACCCTTGTATGAGCTGAGCCCGAATCTCTGCCCTCTGGTCTGGCAGCTCACAGGACAGCGAGAGTTTCCGCAGGCGTGCATAGAAGACGTCAATGCTTTCATTTTCTTCTCGTCGCGCCTGGCGAAGCTTAAACCACTCAAAATCGGGGTTCGTTTGGGGATCAAAATGGCGGTTCAGGGCCCTTATGGCGCCCGCATAGTCGTCGTCGTTCCCCCTGTCCGGTAGAGTTTCGAAGAGGTCGTACAGTTCTTCCCCACCGTAGCACATGAGGAGAGATCTCTTGACCGTGTTGTCCGTCTCCCGCACTCCGACAAAGTAGTGCTCCAGCCGTCCGATCCATGAGCGCCACCGCACGGCCGCCGTGGAGGGGTCCGACAATTCGCTGAACGGCGGCAGCGGGGCCACCGCGCTGTGTCCAGGCACGGCGGCCGCGGGCTGCGCGGCGGCTACCGGCTGAGGCTGCTGCGCCGTGCCACTTCCGCTGGAGGCAGGGGTAGTCATACTCGTCACTCCTCACTGCTCACCTCCCAGACCGTGGCTGCTTGGCTGGTGTCCAGGCGAGACCACCGTTGCACTTCCTCCCTTGATTGGGCCGCTGCAGGCCACCTGCCTGTCGCAGCGCGCAGGCGAGACCTTTCTTCTGCTGGTGCTGCGCGTGGGCGAGACCTGTTCTTCTGCTGGTGCTGCGCGTAGGCGAGACCTGCCTTTCCACCTTTTTTTTCAATGCTTTATTGTCCACTCTCCCCCGCAGGCACCGCTGAGGACGCCCTCTACTACAAACTGCCTCGGGGCCTTCACCGGCAGAGCCAAAGCCAGCTACGTCCTCACAGACGCTCACGCAGCTCACGAGGGCCGACTCCCCCCTCCGAACAGAGCTCACCTGCAGAGCGCCCGCTTCGAGATCCCCAGCGCGAGGACGCGCTCGGCGAGGTCCGCCTCGTTCCGCCTCCGCGGAGAGCGCCGGGCACCACCAGGCAAGTTCGTAGAGCGCCGGAGAGGCGAGGCGCGGGTAGGCTCCGCCCTCGTCGCCAATGTAGTGTTTAGGGGTGGCACACGGTTACAGGGGAGGCCTAGGGGCATGGGGGAGGTAATGACAAACAGGACACGACAGCCAGGGTCACTGTGGTGGGCCGAAGACCACGAGCGGTCTCGCGCCCGTTTATTTATACCTTTGGGCGTGCCCGCCCTCCTGGTGCGTGGGTGCGTGACCAGCGTGCTGGAACGGGCCGGGTGGCTCCGTTACTACAAATATGTTGTTCGTTGCGGGGATAAAGTAACCTAAGCTGGCAGTTATGAGAAAAAAATAATTACTGAACCTGAGAAATGTCATATAAACCAATATTTTTTTTGCTGCGCGGAGTCTCAAAGAGCAAAGCTGTTTTCGTTTAACAGTGGTAAAACAGCAAGACCTAAAACAATGAGCTGGCTGCTTGTGTCCCCTATGTCCTAAATTACATTTGCTGCTGTCGAGGTCGGAATGCTTGGGGCGTGAGCACCTCATTTGACGCAGTTGCCCAGCAGCTTTCAGAGAACGAAACAAACCAGCCAACATACCGAAGAAGAGAAAGCCGGTCCGCTCAATTATAGATAGACTCGCCCTGCCGCTGCCCACCACACCCCGGAAGTGACCTCAGAAGTCCAAGGAGCCTGTGAGCTAACATGCCTCACCGAGGCAAGTCACGTGGGGAGGAAAAGTGCCAGGGAAGGAGAGATGTATGTTGGGCTGGGTATTTGCACTGCTGAGCCCCCGCCAGATCACCTTTCGATTGTGCGCGACAGAGGCAGATACATTTGATGCCGTTGCCCAGCAGATTAAAGAGAATTTAGTTGTTAAGTATTGAGTGGCGGATTTTCGATTGCAGTGAGGAGCGGACAAACCACCACTGAACTGCTGAGGTTTGAAACAGTGTATATTAATGCTTTCGTTCCTGCAACTACCCTCCCCATCTAGCACAGGTTTGCTCCAGCCATGTGGAACAACAAGTGTATCCCTGTAATGCCTGCAATGGATTCAACAAATGTCACCAAGGTTTCTTCATAAGGCTAACAGTGTTGGGTGGCGGAGTGCGTTGTGGACTACATTATGTGATTTAGTTGATGAGCCATCTCTGTCTCAGCCTCCCTGAAGTCCTGCCTTTAAAGTTGGGTTTCCCTATTGAGGTGCGCAGGCCCAAAGATAAGATCTGCCAGAAGCGGGAGCCCGGGGCTGTGTGCGGGCTGAGGAGGTAAGACGCGGAGACGGGAAAAGTGCTTGTCAGAGAGGGAAGCGAAGATCGCGGGGGAGCGGGCAGAAAATGAAGCGCGAGGAAAAGAGATTAGCAGTAAAACATGAAAAGTAAATAACAGAACTAAGGAAAAATAAAATATTAAGATAGAAAGAGGTGTAGAGAAAATGAACAGTTTAAATGCCAAAGAGAGAAGGTGACAAAGAACAGGCATAATGAACAAGATAAAAGGAGAACCGGAGAGAACACGCGAGTGGTGTGTGTGTGCACACGCTATAAGGAACAAGCGCGGCCGTGAAAGTAAAAGGCCGCTCTAATTAAAAACAAGTGCGGCCACGAAAGTTAAAGTGGCGCGCTTGTTTAGCAGTAATAATGAGGTTTATGTGGAGCGAGGCCGGAAATCAATGGACAGCCTTTCCCTTGTGGGAACGAGCAGCGCCAGGAGCGATAATTGCTAACACATGGCGCCAAAGCTCGCTCCCTCAAGGGAATTGCCAAACGTGCACGCATTGCCATGGAAAGCAATGCAACGCGTGCATGTTTTTGGGGACAAAAGTTGATCGTTTTCAAGAGGTCCCCCCTATGCAGCACATGCGCGCTGCGTAGGCGAGACCTAAAAATGGTAAGAATGTAAAAACATTTCATCATGACTAAAATATTTCATTTTGGATAAAAAGCAGTAAAACCTTACGGAAAAATGAGAATATTTGATGTACTATGTGGGAAGGGCAATACATAGCTTTGCATTGGTCCTCATCTTAGGCTCAGCTGTATTGCTCATGGAACTTGTGAGGTTAGATTAGGTCGCCCTTTGTATGGCTCTATGCCTGATAATCCAGGCACAGCCTAAAAACTTGGCGACTCCGCAAGCAAATAGGGTTCTCGCATCGGATTTTACTATTTCCAGGGCAACACATCCTTTAATTATTTCATCCAACAATTGTGAGAAGTTGGCCTGGAATATGCTGTCCACTAATTATAGTGGGCACCCTGTAACAGTACAAATAACCCCTTATTGATGATAGGTTAAAGACAACCTTTATAGAAAGCTATCCTAGTGGTAGCTATGGAGAGCAGCCTTCAGGCTAAGTCTTGAAGGAATGTAAAGCAGCATGTTTTACCAGTCTATAATCTCTTGAATGGCTAAATGAAAGACAACCACACCACGTATATATATAAAATATATGTATTTATTTCTAAACACACCCTGCTAGTCTCTTTATGAGGCTAGAGGTCAAAACACATAAGGTACACTTCAAATATGACAGTAAAATAGCACAAATATAAATCAGGCCCAAAGGGCGAGCCAAACCATATACTAAAATAGTGGTATAAGAACCACAACTTAACTAGACACAAGGTCTAGAGCCTGTAGAATCACTGGGACCCCAAGGAACCACCCAAGGTAGTGACACAGAGGACCCACGGGGGCTGTGTGCAGTGTGAGAACACAGCCACGAGCTCCCATTAGCTTCTATAGGAAAAGTCACGGTTAGATTTTTAAAGATTAGGGACACTTAGAAACCAGTCAGGACCAAACCTTTTGGAACTTAGGAAGTTCTAGGGTCAACACCCATAGGAGCACCGGAGTACTCGAGTTACCTTACCCAGGAAAGCCGGGTGCATAGGTGTCAAATGGTGTCGGGTCGCGTCATCGATTTCAATGGGAGCCGACAAAGAAGTGCTGCTGCCGGGAAGATGCGAAGTGTCCGAAGAGATCCAAGCCTGGATCGAAGTTGAGAAGTTGAGAAGAACCTGAAAGCAGAGGGGACAGAGTCTGGGTCACATACCAGTGACCAGGAAGACGGTAGGTGGATGCCCACCGGATTTCGGGTGATTTCAGGTATAGAAGGTGAAGCTTGACTCTTCAGCCATGAGGACCAGGAGGCATCAAGGACAACCAGGATCTGGATTCGAGCTGTCCCACAAAGGATGTTGAGTGCTGCAGTGTTAGTGCCGAGATTGGACACAACAAGCCTTGACAACAGCAACCCACGCAGAAAGGAGAAAGATGCTTTGGTGCAGACCAGCAAGGTCTGAGGGACTCACCACTTTGTTGGGAGTCAGGGCACGCCTGGAGCAACCAGAGAAGCCCAAGGAAAATCAAAGTTGCCCTCTCAGGGACCCACCAGTCGACAGACCAAGGATCGCGAAGGGACCTTGAGAACAAACACAAAATGGCGGCCCACGGGTCACTCGGTGTCGTGGATGCGTCAGAATGTCAGCAGTATACACAACCCACTAACCTGAGCCAGCCAGCAGGAACGATGTGTGAGGTGAGTATCCCCCTTCTTCTCCCCTCCGCTGACACCCTCCACTGGAAGAAAACCAGAGCAGTGCGGGAAAGCGGCGGGGAGAAAGGGGGGAACAAAAGAGGACGGCAGGAGTCGTAGGCAGGTCAACTGACTGTATGGTCTGTAGATCAGGGATGAGTTCGAGGCGGGGTCTTGCACAGGATACTATGGACAAGAAAACAGAGAGCAAGTAAGGCACTGTCGTTAATGGGAATTTCCCCCACCCTAACCCTACTATCTGGAACTCACTGTTCTCAGGGAGGATGTTCCTCCAGTCAGTAGGCAGTAGACTTCCGCTTGGTGCAAGGGTTCGGCTCCCCCGTTGGTGTCCAGCCTCAACCGACCTCACACTTGCGGCCTTTTCGGAAAGGGTAGTATCCCACCCCAGCAATGTGATGATAAGTACGCCGTTGGGGAAATGCCCGAAAGGAAGACAAGGGAGGGCTCTCCGGCCCCCTACAATCCTGCGTCTTGTCCCCCTTCTAGCATCTAGGGTTCCCAGTCTGCAATGAAAACAATTGAGGTGCTTTCCGCTGTTCCTTCACAGCGGGGGCACCCAAGTACTGAGGAGATAAGTCGCTCCTCCCTACAAGCGCTCAACAGCTGTTCTTTCACAGCATTCACGCTCCGTACCACAAGGAGCAAACAGGCGCTGTAAAAACATGCGCTTCTCCACTGTTCCTGCACAGCGGGAGCGTTCCAGGACCTCAGGGGCACTGGCAATACCAATACGGGTTACCTTTCTCTGTATGCTGTCTCGGAAAGCCGTTGACGCCCAGCACGGCTTCTTCTGTGTTTGGCGGTCTCTCGATAATGGGTGTACGGTTTCTCCGCGTCGGGGAAGTCAGGGGTGAGTGCGCACACGGCGCTCGCGGCTGCGTTCGTTGCGGAAGCAATCCGGAACTGGGGGCAAGATTGTCAAGCGCCTCCTCTTAGTGGAGGCGGTCCTTTATGGATCTGGAGATGCGTACCTTGATGACACGAGTCCTTCCGGCCTGTCCCAGGGTGTTCTGGGTACTGTAGTTCATGGCCGGTGTTCGCGTGATCGCGACAGAACCCCCTCTCGAGGACCGCCGTCCCGGCGGTCGACCCGGCTTCCCAGGATGCGCCCTATGGAATGAGTCCACCAAGTCGGGGCAATGGAGATTGTGTGCCGGTTCCCAGGTCCTGTCCTCCACCCCAAAGCCTTTCCAATCCACTAAATACTGGACCCGCCCTCTCACTATTCTAGAGTCCAGCAGTTCCTGCACTTCGTATTCTTCCTGACCATCTACATCTACGGGTTGCGGTCTGTCTGGGAGTCTCATGCTGACAGGGCAGGGTCGTAACAATGACACGTGGAATACGGGGTGTATGTGCCAAGCGATGGGAAGGGACAATCTCATGGCTACAGGGTTCACGACTTTCTCTATGCTATAGGGTCCTATGTATCTGGGCTTCAATTTATCTACCCCTTTTAGCTGGAGATTACGTGTAGATAGCCATACCTTGTTGCCCACTTTATACTTTGGTTCCTCCTCCCTTCTCCGGTCGGCCCATTTTTTGTGCGCTGCCTGAGCTGAAGCCAAACTGTTTTTGGCATCTATCAATACTGCTCGGAGGTGAGCATGATGTTCCTGGATGCTGGGAAGCTTGGAGTGCACGGGCCAGTCAAAAGGGAGCATGTTGGGATGGTGTCCGTAAAGGCAAAAGAACGGTGAACAGCCCAACGTGGAATGCTCAGCGTTATTATACGCGAATTCTGCCATCCATAGTAAGGGAAACCAATGTATGGGATTCTGTAATGTGAAACATCGCAAGTATTATTCAAGGGTCTGGTTTAAGCGTTCTGTTTTTCCATCGGTTTGTGGATGGAAGCTCGTAGATGTTCGCGCGTCGATAGCGAGTGATTCACAGAGAGCTTTCCAGAACCTGGATGTGAACTGGGATCCCCTGTCCGTAATTATAACACTAGGAATTCCATGTGCCCTGACAATGTGCTGAAGAAAAACAAGAGCTAGCTCTGCAGAAGTAGGGAGTTTTTTCAAAGGGACGAAATGCCCCATCTTTGTCAGATGATCCACCAGTACCAGTATTACGGTATATCCTTCGCAGGGTGGCATTTCGACGATGAAATCCATCGAGATGGTGTACCAAGGTCGAGGGGGAATAGGAATAGACCGTAGGAACCCCGTAGGTCTTTTGTGACTCGCCTTACTTTGAGCGCACACTGAGCAGGTGTTCACGTACTCATGAGTGTCTTTTCTCAACGTAGGCCACCAGTAGGATCTCTCTAGACACGAGATGGTCTTGTAAATACCCAAATGACCCCCCAAAGGCGCATCGTGCGTCCAAGTAAGCACTCTTTTTTGTAAATGAGGGTCTGGAATGTACAAAGCGTGGGAGTGATACAGAAGACTGTCTTTTTTGTTTCTTCTGTCCGGGCATTCTGCTATCCAGTCTTGTGCATCTACTTCTGCCACGGCTACTCTCAGGTCTTCCAAGAAATCTTGCGAGGTGATCTGAGCGATAGTCTTGACGGTTTCCGTCTTGTCTGGGAGGATAAAAGGAGGTTCCTTCTCTTCCGTTTAAATTTTACATTCGGTTTCTTCAACCCTGGACAGTGCATCTGCCTTCCCATGCTGAGGTCCCGGGCGGTATTTAATAACGAAATCAAAATCGGCAAAAAAAAGCGTCCATCGCAATTGTCTGGGCATCAGAGCCTTCGCCGTTTTAAGGAATAAGAGATTGCGATGGTCTGTGAAGATCTCGACTGTGTGTCGGGCGCCCAAAAGGTAATGTCTCCATTCCTCACAAGCTCGTTTAATTGCTAATAACTCCTTGTCAGTGACGGAATATTTAATCTCACAAGGGGATAGCTTTTTGGAATAATAGGCCACGGGATGGAGCTGTCCTGTTTCGGGATGTCGTTGGGAGAGTACCCCTCCAATGGCGTATTGCGATGCATGCGTCTCAACAATAAACGGGAGTTGTATATTCGGGTGCCTTAAGATGGGAGCTTGTGTAAACCTATCTTTCAGGGCCTGGAAGGCTTGTTCTGCTTCGGTTCCCCATCGAAAAGGAGTATTCTTTCTCAGCAACTTTGATATGGGGGTGAGTATTCTCGAAAAGTCTTTGATGAATCGCCGGTAATAATTTGCGAATCCTAGGAATCTCTGTACTGCCTTGATGTTGTGGGGTGCCTTCCATTCTGTGATCGCCTGTACCTTGCCATGATCCATCTGAAACCCTCGGGAGTTAATGATGTAACCTAGAAAGGCTACCTCCTCTGCGTGAAACAAACATTTTTCCAATTTTGCGAATAAGGAATGTTGTTGTAGCCTGTCCAATACCGCTGTCACATGCTGCACATGGTCCTCTAGAGTGGTGGAATATACCAAAATATCGTCGATATACACCACGCAAAACGTTTCCAGGAAGCCTCGAAGTACCTCGTCCATGAAATACTGAAAGGCTGCCGGGGCGTTGCATAGCCCAAACGGCATCACCATGTACTCATATAAACCGAACTTGGTTCTAAAGGCTGTCTTCCACTCATCCCCCTTTTTCACGCGGACCAGGTGATAAGCTCCTCTTAAATCGAGTTTAGTAAACCATCTTGCTCCCTTGAGTTGGTCCAATAGCACTGGTATTAAGGGCAGGGGATAACGATTTTTAATGGTGACTCGGTTTATGGCTCTGAAGTCGATACATGGACGAAGCTCATCGCAATCCTTCTTCGGTATAAAGAAAAGAGGGGATGAAGCGGGTGAAGAAGAGTGCCTGATGAATCCGGAGGCCAGGTTGTCAGCAAGATATTGTTGTAAATACTTTGTTTCAGGCTCCGTGAGAGCGTACACCCTACTGCACGGAATTGCAGCTCCGGGAACCAGGTCAATTCGACAATCGTAGGTGCGATGCGGAGGGAGGCGCGTGGCCTTCTGTTTGTCGAACACTTGGAGGTAGTCGTGGTAGACGTCAGGTAAGGTGAGGGAACAGCAGAACCCTGTTTCCTCGCACCCGGAGGCCAGAAGGCTCGCTTGTGTCTTTTCCTCCCCTGTCTGAGATAGGGCTTGGTTGGTGCAATGTTCCAGGCAGTATGCGGATGTCAAGGAGACGGTACGTGCGGCCCAATGAATGACGGGATCATGCAAGGTTAGCCAGGGCATACCCAATATGAGCCTGAAGTGTGGTGCGTCAATGAGGTCGAAACAAATATATTCGTAGTGGTCACTACCGAATTTCATGAGAAGAGGGGTCGTCTGAAATATGACAGGTCCAGAGGACAGGGCGGTACCGTCCACGGCTTTGACTTCTTCTGGGTGTTTCTTCATCTCTTGTGGGACCCCAATGGTATTGGCATAATTTAGGTCCATATAATTCCCTGTTGCACCCGAATCTAACATCGCAGATATGTCCAAGGGGATATCGGGGCTTATCCAGAGGGTAATCCTTACGTTGAGATGCGCCACAGCGGGTTGGATGGTGTTAGCAACGGCGGGGGAGATCGCTGCTTGTTTCCCACCCGGTCCAGGGATCTCCTCCTGACTCGGGTGTGCTAGTTTTCCGATGTCTCTTCCTGGTGCATAGAGGAGACTTGCATTCTTGGGTTGCTGGTTTTCTCCGGGAGTCGTGATCTTGCTCGGCATTCCCGTATAAAGTGCCCGCTCTTACCGCAGTAGAGGCACAGTCTCATCTTCCGTCTTCTTTCCCGTTCGTCGTTCGTTAAAGGTCCCTTGATTCCTCCAATCTGCATCGGTTCAGTGGGATCTGCAGATTTCGGAGAGTCCTCGGGGGATAGTCTAGGTCGTACATAGGAAACACACCCTGCTAGTCTCTTTATGAGGCTAGAGGTCAAAACACATAAGGTACACTTCAAATATGACAGTAAAATAGCACAAATATAAATCAGGCCCAAAGGGCGAGCCAAACCATATACTAAAATAGTGGTATAAGAAACACGACTTAACTAGACACAAGGCCTAGAGCCTGTAGAATTGCTGGGACACCAAGGAACCACCCAAGGTAGTGACAAAGGGGACCCACGGGGGCCGTGTGCAGTGTGAGAACACAGCCGCGAGCTCCAGTTAGCTTCTATGGGAAAAGTAACGTTTAGATTTTTAAAGATTAGGGACAATTAGAAATGAGTCAGGACCAAACTCTTTGGGAGCATCGGAATACTCGAGTTACCATACCTAGGGAAGCCGGGTGCATAGGTGTCAAATGGTGTTGGGTCGCGTCGTTGATTTCAATGGGGAGCTGGCAAATAAGTGCTGCTGCCGGGAAGATGCTGGACTATGCACAGGGACACCATATGTGTCCCCAGTGCAGGACTTCAAAGCACTTAGAGAGTGCCCCCACCGAGCCCCAATACACATAAGCCTGTCTGGGAGGTGGTTACACCTCCCTGTGACAGGAAACCTATTGTCCATGCCTCCCCTGCCAGAGATTCGGTCAGCAGCAGGAGGCCAGACCAGTGTCTGTGGCTGTAGCATCCATTTTGTGATGCCAGGGATCTATTAGATTTACCGGGTATACCAGTACTGCCATGTCTCTCCCTCTAGAAGGGTGGGATCATATCCTCACATCAAGAACTGATGTGGGGGTATGATTCCAAGGTGTTTGACACCAAACACAACATGTTCCCGTGCAGTCAGTCCAAAGTTAGCATTAATCGTTTTAGATATAATGCACTTAAGAGTATATGGTCAGGCTGCACCACTGACAACCCCGGAGAAGAGATTCCGAAGGCTGCAGAGGAGCTCTGCTCATTCCTGGGCACCTTCTCACATATACCCAAGCACCCTGCCTTTAGGATTGATAAGGCCTGCCATAGGGGTGACTGATAGGTTACTATGTGCAGTGATAGGTGAGAAATAGTGAACCTATACCTCAGTAAGGGGTGCATGCACCACCTTACGTAGGCTGCAGTAGCAGACCTGTTGTGTCATTTTGGAGGGCTTTCCAGGGGTGCCACAATACCTGCTTCAGTCCCTGATAGGCCTCTGAGTTACCTATTCCCTGGGTGCATAGTATACCATATACTAAGGACTCACAAGGGTACCTCAGGATCCAATCTGGAGTGTACCTAAAGTACATGCAATCAATTTAGAGGGGAAGCAGCTAGGCTGGGGCCCTGAATAGCAGGGTCCCAGCCAGACTAAAGTTGAAAAACAGTGAAACACCAGCAAAAAGTGGGGGTAAACATGTGATGCAGATCCTACTCTCCTACAACCATCCATCTATCCATCCATCTATCAGCTCTGCCATCAATCCATCCATTCACATCCATCCATTCACTCGGTCTTTGCACCCATCCATCTTCTCTTCTATCCATCCATCCAGCCATCTTTGTCATCCATTGATGCACTCTGCTCTCTGTCTATCCATGCACTCTTCCATCCATCCATCCATCCTGCCATCCACCCATCATACATTTATCCACTCTGCCACTCACCCATCCGTTCATCTAATTGCTGATCCATTCTCCCATCCAGTTCACTCATCTTTTTACCCACTCCATCCATCCCTTTATTTTGCCATTCTTTCATATGTCCAGCCACTTGAGCATTCACTCACTCATCGTCCATCATTTTACTCTTTCATCCTTTTACTTATTCATCCACCTATCCATTCATTCATCCTTTCACCCACTCATCCACCACCCACTCATTCATACATTCTTTCACCCTTCCTTTTATTCAATATTCCTTCCATATTTCCCTCTTTTACTTAATCATCTTTCGTTCTACCTTGCTCCTGCTTAGCCTTCTATGAATGCTGTATTTCTTTATAGTATAAATCAGCTTTTGTCTGCTGAATTGCAGACAGAAGAGGCCCAGAAAGAGCCTCACTCCAGCTGAAGCTACTAAAGTGGTGTGTTAACAACGACCCTGTAGAGGAGCATAACCTTGCTACGTGATAGATAAAAAGAAGGAATGCACTGTATTTAACATAATATGGCACATTCCTGTCTTTTCCCTACACTGACGCACAATGCAGGCACCCTTGCACCAACACAGGCCCCCTTACACCGCACAGTGCAAGGGTGCCTGCATTGTAAGCAGGTTTGTTTTTGTGCAGGATGGAACACCTCACCTTGGGAGGGGTAGCATTTTGGCACATTCCCAGGTCTAACAGTATTTGTAAATCTGTGAATGAGCCAAAATCAATGGGTGGAGGCATGGAAACACCCAAACTCCAGTGGAGCAGGAGCGCAGCAACTTTTTAGTAAATACGACTCTAATAGTTTTAGGAACCACAATTCATTTTTTTTCTATGTGTATTTGCATGGGAGTGAGAGTTGTAATGCAAGGGCCTCACTCCGCAATGTAAACTTAAGCCAGTTCTGGTAACCTAGAATTTCTGTTAATTACAAGTGCTGGGACAAGTAGAGATAATAATGTACAAGTATTGCACAATTGCTTCAAAGGCATATTCACATACAGCCAAATGGAGTCACCTTTGATCATCAGTTTTTATTTTTTTTGTTACGAGAATTATAATATCTGCTTGTTACTATGTACGGATAATTGGTATTTACGTATGGATGTGTGTGCATGTTTGTGCTACTTGAAAGATTATGCTGCTGTGCTCAGTATTGTTGTCCCTTGTAATACCAATTTGTCAATAGAATAAAATAAAATCATTTTTTTATTTAATTTCATATAAATATATTTTATTAGTACAAGACATTTCTCTGTTAGGCTCTGTTAGGCTCTCCCTAATGTTTAGTTACTATTGCAGCTTTCTCTGATGTAAACATAAATTACCATATATGTCCATGCAAGGCCATTCGAATAATTCTTTTAATAGCATCATACGTCCTGAAAACCTAGAACCCTACGGTACAATTGTTGTGTGCTTAATTGGCAGTGATGTCGCATTGCAAAACAAAACTAAATATTGTCATATTATGTCACATATTAAATTCTATGTTATTTTTTAAAACATAACAGTAAAAAAATAATGTTATAATAGGACAACAGTGTGCTTTCTCTGCATTGCTGTTTGTTTGATTGTTACTCAAGGCCACATGCATTGAACATTAGTACTGTAACATGACAAGAAGCATCTTCCCCTGAAGGAAATATTTTTGTTGAAGGTTCTTCTTGGAAATTATGATGTATGAAAAATGTTCATTTCCTCAAGGAAAACCGTTGAAAATCTCAAACGCTTCGCCTCCTACCATTTTGTATTATTTTGAGTACATTGGAAAGGTCAAAACTTTGTGAAATTACTTCAAAAAGGCTGGAATCGTTTTCTATGCCAGTCACGAATTCATCCAAAGTTAGTTCACCTAAAAAGTAAAAAAGGATTGTTGAGTCAAAATAAAAATCCATTCCTTTTTCTACATTTACTTACAATTTAAGTAAATTAACAAAAAAACATGCCATCACAACATACGTTTAACTGAAATGATTGCTTTACTTTCCCTCCTAAACATGAAATAAGCAACTGGTATAGTCATTAATCAACTAATGTCTCTTTGCTACTGAATCAGGATTTGTGGCATAGTTATTAAGAACGTCACCCTAAATAATTTCTTGCATGGTGATCATCAAAACGTGCACAATCTATTGTCTCCATAAGGAAAGATATTGTGCTGGAACGGGACTTTAAGTAGCTACCCCTTTGTGGCTCACATTTCTGCACTCTCCAACATTCATAGGCAAAAAAAACAATTGATGGACGGCATGTTGGGCAATGCAAAAATTCAACCCCAGTTACAAAGATCTGGGTTTAATCCATCATTCTTTTGCTCACCACACCACCCCAGTTTGGACCCAGCCATATGCAAATCAGTCTTGACCCTGTTCCTTGTGGGAACAGTCCAGCCTGAACTGCCAAGCCAGGTCCTCCCTGGACCGAAAACAAGCATCCTGGGACCGGTTTCAGGGCATCACCCTTCTTCAGCCAGGCTAGCTTGAATCCAGTGGTGTAGTGAGCACGGAACCCACGTCTGGGCACACACTTCCCACTTAGGGCGACATGTGCAAAAGAAGCAATTGATGGACGGAATGCTAGGCAATGCAAACATTCACCCCCAGTCACAAAGATCTGAGTTTAATCCATCATTCTTTTGCTCACCACACCACCCCAGTTTGGACCCAGCCATATGCAAATCAGTCTTGACCCTGTTCCTTGTGGGAACAGTCCAGCCCGAACTGCCATCGCAACATACGTTTAACTGAAATGATTGCTTTACTTTCCCTCCTAAACATGAAATGAGCAACTGGTATAGTCATTAATCAACTAATGTCTCTTTGCTACTGAATCAGGATTTGTGGCATAGTTATTAAGAACGTCGCCCTAAATAATTTCTTGCATGGTGATCATCAAAACGTGCACAATCTATTGTCTCCATAAGGAAAGATATTGTGCTGGAACGGGACTTTAAGTAGCTACCCCTTTGTGGCTCACATTTCCGCACTCTCCAACATTCATAGGCAAAAAAAACAATTGATGGACGGCATGTTGGGCAATGCAAAAATTCAACCCCAGTTACAAAGATCTGGGTTTAATCCATCATTCTTTTGCTCACCACACCACCCCAGTTTGGACCCAGCCATATGCAAATCAGTCTTGACCCTGTTCCTTGTGGGAACAGTCCAGCCCGAACTGCAAAGCCAGGTCCTCCCTGGACCGAAAACAAGCATCCTGGGACCGGTTTCAGAGCATCACCCTTCTTCAGCAAGGCTAGCTTGAATCCAGTGGTGTAGTGAGCACGGGACCCACATCTGGGCATACCCTTCCCACTTAGGGCGACATATGCAAAAGAAACAATTGATGGATGGAATGCTGGACTATGCAAACATTCTCCCCCAGTCACAAAGATCTGGGTTTAATCCATCATTGTTTTGCTCACCACACCACCCCAGTTTGGTCCCAACCATATGCAAATCAGCCTTGACCCTGTTCCTGATAGGAACTGTCCAGCCCGAACTCCCAAGCCAGGTCCTCCCTGGACAGGAAACAATCATCCTGGGACCGGTTTCAGGGCATCACCCTTCTTCAGCCAGGCTAGCTTGAATCCACTGGTGTAGTGAGCACGGGACCCATGTCTGGGCATACCCTTTCCACTTAGGGCGATATATGCAAAAGAAGCAATTGATGGACGGAATGCTGGACAATGCAAACATTCACCCCCAGTCACACATATCTGAGTTTAATCCATCATTCTTTTCCTCACCACACCACCCCAGTTTGGACCCAGCCATATGCAAATCAGTCTTGACTGTGTTACTTGTGGGAGCAGTCCAGCCCGAACTGCCAAGCCAGGTCCTCCCTGGACCGGAAACAAGCATCCTGGGACCGGTTTCAGAGCATCACCCTTCTTCAGCCAGGCTAGCTTGAATCCAGTGGTGTAGTGAGCACGGGACCCACATCTGGGCATACCCTTCCCACTTAGGGCGACATATGCAAAATAGACAATTGATGGACGGAATGCTGGACAATGCAAACATTCACCCCCAGTCACAAAGACCTGGGTTTAATCCATCATTCTTTTGCTCACCACACCACCCCAGTTTGGACCCAGCCATATGCAAATCAGTCTTGACCCTGTTCCTTGTGGGAACAGTCCAGCCCGAACTGCCAAGCCAGGTCCTCCCTGGACCGGAAACAAGCATCCTGGGACTGGATTCAGAGCATCACCCTTCTTCAGCAAGGCTAGCTTGAATCCAGTGGTGTAGTGAGCACGGGACCCACGTCTGGGCATACCCTTCCCACTTAGGGCGACATATGCAAAATAAACAATTGATGGATGGAATGCTGGACTATGCAAACATTCTCCCCCAGTCACAAAGATCTGGATTTAATCCATCATTGTTTTGCTCACCACACCACCCCAGTTTGGACCCAGCCATATGCAAATCAGTCTTGACCCTGTTCCTTATAGGAACTGTCCAGCCCGAACTGCCAAGCCAGGTCCTCCCTGGACAGGAAACAATCATCCTGGGACCGGTTTCAGGGCATCACCCTTCTTCAGCAAGGCTAGCTTGAATCCAGTGGTGTAGTGAGCACGGGACCCACGTCTGGGCATACCCTTCCCACTTAGGGCGACATATGCAAAATAAACAATTGATGGACGGAATGCTGGACAAAGCAAATATTCACCCCCATTCACAAAGATCTGGGTTTAATCCATCATTCTTTTGCTCACCACACCACCCCAGTTTGGACCCAGCCATATGCAAATCAGTCTTGACCCTGTTCCTTGTGGGAACAGTCCAGCCCGAACTGCCAAGCCAGGTCCTCCCTGGACCGGAAACAAGCATCCTGGGACTGGATTCAGAGCATCACCCTTCTTCAGCAAGGCTAGCTTGAATCCAGTGGTGTAGTGAGCATGGAACCCATGTCTGGGCATACCCTTCCCACTTAGGGCGACATATGTAAAAGAAGCAATTGATGGACGGAATGCTGGACAATGCAAACATTCACCCCCAGTCACAAAGATCTGAGTTTAATCCATAATTCTTTTCCTCACCACACCACCCCAGTTTGGACCCAGCCATATGCAAATCAGTCTTGACCCTGTGCCTCATGGCAACACTCCAGCCCGAACTGCCAAGACAGGTCCTCCCTGGACCGGAAACAAGCATCCTGGGACCGGTTTCAGAGCATCACCCTTCTTCAGCCAGGCTAGCTCGAATCCAGTGGTGTAGTGAGCACGGGACCCACATCTGGGCATACCCTTCCCACTTAGGGCGACATATGCAAAATAGACAATTGATGGACGGAATGCTGGACAATGCAAACATTCACCCCCAGTCACAAAGACCTGGGTTTAATCCATCATTCTTTTCCTAACCACACCACCCCAGTTTGGACCCAGCCATATGCAAATCAGTCTTGACCCTGTTCTTTGTGGGAACAGTCCAGCCCGAACTGCCAAGCCAGGTCCTCCCTGGACCGGAAACAAGCATCCTGGGACTGGTTTCAGAGGATCACCCTTCTTCAGCAAGGCTAGCTTGAATCCAGTGGTGTAGTGAGCACGGGACCCACGTCTGGGCATACCCTTCCCACTTAGGGCGACATATGCAAAATAAACAATTGATGGACGGAATGCTGGACAAAGCAAATATTCACCCCCATTCACAAAGATCTGGGTTTAATCCATCATTCTTTTGCTCACCACACCACCCCAGTCTGGACCCAGCCATATGCAAATCAGTCTTGACCCTGTTCCTTGTGGGAACAGTCCAGCCCGAACTGCCAAGCCAGGTCCTCCCTGGACCGGAAACAAGCATCCTGGGACTGGATTCAGAGCATCACCCTTCTTCAGCAAGGCTAGCTTGAATCCAGTGGTGTAGTGAGCACGGGACCCACGTCTGGGCATACCCTTCCCACTTAGGGCGACATATGCAAAATAAACAATTGATGGATGGAATGCTGAACTATGCAAACATTCTCCCCCAGTCACAAAGATCTGGATTTAATCCATCATTGTTTTGCTCACCACACCACCCCAGTTTGGACCCAGCCATATGCAAAATAGTCTTGACCCTGTTCCTTATAGGAACTGTCCAGCCCGAACTGCCAAGCCAGGTCCTCCCTGGACAGGAAACAATCATCCTGGGACCGGTTTCAGGGCATCACCCTTCTTTAGCCAGGCTAGCTTGGATCCAGTGGTGTAGTGAGCATGGAACCCATGTCTGGGCATACCCTTCCCACTTAGGGCGACATATGTAAAAGAAGCAATTGATGGACGGAATGCTGGACAATGCAAACATTCACCCCCAGTCACAAAGATCTGAGTTTAATCCATAATTCTTTTCCTCACCACACCACCCCAGTTTGGACCCAGCCATATGCAAATCAGTCTTGACCCTGTTCCTTTTGGGAACACTCCAACCCGAACTGCCAAGACAGGTCCTCCCTGGACCGGAAACAAGCATCCTGGGACCGGTTTCAGGGCATCACCCTTCTTCAGCCAGGCTAGCTTGAATCCAGTGGTGTAGTGAGCACGGGACCCATGTCTGGGCATACCCTTCCCACTTAGGGCGACATATGCAAAAGAAGCAATTGATGGACGGAATGCTGGACAATGCAAACATTCACCCCCAGTCACAAATATCTGACTTTAATCCATCATTCTTTTCCTCACCACACCACCCCAGTTTGGACCCAGCCATATGCAAATCAGTCTTGACTGTGTTACTTGTGGGAGCAGTCCAGCCCGAACTGCCAAGCCAGGTCCTCCCTGGACCGGAAACAAAGATCCTGGGACCGGTTTCAGAGCATCACCCTTCTTCAGCCAGGCTAGCTTGAATCCAGTGGTGTAGTGAGCACGGGACCCACATCTGGGCATACCCTTCCCACTTAGGGCGACATATGCAAAATAGACAATTGATGGATGGAATGCTGGACAATGCAAACATTCACCCCCAGTCACAAAGACCTGGGTTTAATCCATCATTCTTTTCCTAACCACACCACCCCAGTTTGGACCCAGCCATATGCAAATCAGTCTTGACCCTGTTCTTTGTGGGAACAGTCCAGCCCGAACTGCCAAGCCAGGTCCTCCCTGGACCGGAAACAAGCATCCTGGGACTGGTTTCAGAGCATCACCCTTCTTCAGCAAGGCTAGCTTGAATCCTGTGGTGTAGTGAGCACGGGACCCACGTCTGGGCATACCCTTCCCACTTAGGGCGACATATGCAAAATAAACAATTGATGGACGGAATGCTGGATAAAGCAAATATTCACCCCCATTCACAAAGATCTGGGTTTAATCCATCATTCTTTTGCTCACCACACCACCCCAGTTTGGACCCAGCCATATGCAAATCAGTCTTGACCCTGTTCCTTGTGGGAACAGTCCAGCCCGAACTGCCAAGCCAGGTCCTCCCTAGACCGGAAACAAGCATCCTGGGACTGGATTCAGAGCATCACCCTTCTTCAGCAAGGCTAGCTTGAATCCAGTGGTGTAGTGAGCACGGGACCCACGTCTGGGCATACCCTTCCCACTTAGGGCGACATATGCAAAATAAACAATTGATGGACAGAATGCTGGAGAAAGCAAACATTCACCCCCATTCACAAAGATCTGGGTTTAATCCATAATTCTTTTGCTCACCACACCACCCCAGTTTGGACCCAGCCATATGCAAATCAGTCTTGACCCTGTTCCTTGTGGGAACAGTCTAGCCCGAACTGCCAAGCCAGGTCCTCCCTGGACAGGAAACAAGCATCCTGGGACTGGTTTCAGAGCATTACCCTTCTTCAGCCAGGCTAGCTTGAATCCAGTGGCGTAGTGAGCACGGGACCCACGTCTGGGCATACCCTTCCCACTTAGGGCGACATATGCAAAATAAACAATTGATGGACGGAATGCTGGACAAAGCAAATATTCACCCCCATTCACAAAGATCTGGGTTTAATCCATCATTCTTTTGCTCACCACACCACCCCAGTTTGGACCCAGGCATATGCAAATCAGTCTTGACCCTGTTCCTTTTGGGAACAGTCCAGCCCGAACTGCCAAGCCAGGTCCTCCCTGGACCGGAAACAAGCATCCTGGAACCGGTTTCAGGGCATCACCCTTCTTCAGCCAGGCTAGCTTGAATCCAGTGGTGTAGTGAGCACAGGACCCATGTCTGGGCATACCCTTCCCACTTAGGGCGACATATGCAAAAGAAACAATTGATGGATGGAATGCTGGACAATGCAAACATTCACCCCCAGTCACAAAGATCTGGGTTTAATCCATCATTCTTTTGCTCACTACACCACCCGAGTTTGGACCCAGCCATATGCAAATCAGTCTTGACCCTGTTCCTTGTGGGAACAGTCCAACCCGAACTGCCAAGCCAGGTCCTCCATGGACCAGAAACAAGCATCCTGGGACCAGTTTCAGGGCATCACCCTTCTTCAGCCAAGCTAACTTGAATGCAGTGGTGTAGTGAGCACGGGACCCACATTTGGGCATACCCTTCCCACTTAGGGTGACATATGCAAAAGAAACAATATATGAACGGAATGCTGGACAATGCAAACATTCACGCCCAGTCACAAAGATCTGGGTTCAATCCATCATTCTTTTGCTCACCACACTACCCCAGTTTGGACCCAGCCATATGCAAATCAGTCTTGACCCTGTTCCTTGTGGGAACAATCCATCCCGAAGTGCCAAGCCAGGTCCTCCCTGGACCGGAAACAAGCATCCTGGGACCGGTTTCAGGGCATCACCCTTATTCAGCCAGGCTAGCTTAAAACCAGTAGTGTAGTGAGTACAGGACCCACATCTGGGCATACCCTTCCCATTTAGGGCGACATATGCAAAAGAAACAATTGATGAGCGGAATGCTGGACAATGTAAACATTCACCCCCAGTCATAAAGATCTGGGTTCAATCCATCATTCTTTTGCTCACCACACTACCCCAGTTTGGACCCAGCCATATGCAAATCAGTCTTGACCCTGTTCCTTGTGGGAACAGTCCAGCCTGAACTGCAAGGTCAGGTTCTCCCTGGACTGGAAACAAGCATCCTGGGACCGGTTTCAGGGCATCGCCCTTCTTCAGCCAGGCTAGCTTGAATCCAGTGGTGTAGTGTCTTTAGCTTTCTCGCACTAAGTGCACCAGGTATGCCCAGACGTGGGTCCTGGACTCACTGTGCCACTGGAATCAAGCTATCCTGGCTGAAGAGGGTTGAAACCCCGAAACTGGTCCTAGGATGCTTGTTTTTGTCCAGGGAGGACCTGGCTTGGCAGTTCGGGCTGGACTGTTCCCATGAGGCACAGGGTCAAGACTGATTTGCATATGGCCTGATCTAAACTGGGGTGGCATGGTGAGCAAAATAATGATGGATTTAACCCAGATCTCTTGACTGGGGGTGAATGTTTTATTTGTTTTGCATTCCGTCCATCAATTGTGTATCTTTTGCTTTCTTGCCCTAAGTGCGCCAGGTATGCCCAGACATGGGTCCTGAGCTCACTGTGCCACTGGAATCAAGCTATCCTGGCTGAAGAGGGGTTAAACCCGGAAACTGGTCCTAGGATGCCTGTTTCGGTCCAGGGAGGACCTGGCTTGACAGTTCGGGCTGGACTGTTCCCATGAGGCACAGGGTCAAGACTGATTTGCATATGGCCAGATCTAAACTGGGGTGATATGGTGAGCAAAATAATGACGGATTTAACCCAGATCTCTCGACTGCGGGTGAATGTTTTGATTTATTCCGCATTCTGTGCATCAATTGTGTGTCTTTTGCATTCTCGCTCGAAGTGTGCCAGGTATGCCCAGACGTGGGTCCTGGGCTCACTGTGCCACTGGAATCAAGCTATCCTGGTTGAAGAGGGGTGAAACCCCGAAACCAGTCCTAGGATGCTTGTTTCGATCCAGGGAGGACCTGGCTTGGCAGTTCGGGCTGGACTGTTCCCATGAGGCACAGGGTCAAGACTGATTTTCATATGGCCAGATCTAAACTGGTGTGGCATGGTGAACAAAATAGTGATAGATTTAACCCAGATCTCTTGAACGAGGTGAATGTTTTGATTTGTTCTGCGTTCTGTCCACCAATTGTGTGTCTTTTGCTTTCTCTCCAACATTCAGACACACACTCTCATCCCAGTCTCCCAGCTGTGAATTAACTGGACAATGAGTCAAAGAGTACAGAAAGCAGGTTGAGTTTAAAAGGGCTGGGTATAAATTTCCTATATATTATAGACCAATTATTTTGGCTGTTAGAAGGGTAGCACCAACCAGCATAACACTGTAAATGTGTAGTACTCATTGAGAATTGGAAAGGATTTTACATCCTTGAAGACTAAACCTTTAGAAAAAAGCATCAGGCAATGCAGAGCATAACCCCTAGTCTTGAGTTGGAAATGTAGGGCCGATATGCCACTCAACCTGCTCCCCCATATGTCACCTGTAGTAACCTGCCAAAAGCTACAACGGATATAGCCCGGGTGAATGTATGCTATTGGACTAGCTGGCACAAGGAAAATTCCACCATAGGTTGACCAGCAAGTCACAGCTCATTCCACTGGTCACCAGGCAGATCCCCTATTAACTAATGATCAGGACCATCCTCTATGGAAGGGGCAGTTATAGCATTCCCTACGTGTCTCCAGTACTATGTCTTCAAAGCTCAATTTTCTTGTATTGCAGCAAACAAACACCTCTCCTCTCCCCTTGTAAGTAAAATACAAACAGCTGGGTATATAATAAATATATATGTATAGATCCGTAAAGCACTGGTGGTTGCATTTGCGCAAACCTGATAGCCGTGGTTGTCGTAGTCTGGCGTCTCCACTCCGATGCCTCTAAATCCAAGGAGCTCCACAATGTAAAATAAAGATTGGAACCTACGCTCAGGGCCTGATTCCGATGTCCGACGGACCTGAGTCCGTCTAACTTTGGTCAGGAACAGTAACCGACTGACCTCCTGTCATTGGTTACAGACCTGCAAGTAGGATGCGAACGAAACTTGTTTGGTTGCAATCCTATACTTAACAATGGGAGCATGCATTCCGAATGGAATGCATGCTCGCATTGTTAACTGCAGAGGTGCAGGTAATCCCTGCAGCCGGTGGCAGGCACCTCACGGTGCCTGTCTCCGGGTGCAGGGATCAACAGGAAAGACCTTCACAAAAAGGCAGTGGGAAACTGCCATCGTACTCCCCTTGGCCGGAAAGAGGCGGTCGGGGGAGTACTGAAGGGTTTCCAGGTGGCTGATGGGCTCTCCGAGCCCGTCGTAAGCCATCCGGAAAACCGAGTCGGATTCCTTTCCGACCGAGCCCATCAGCATGGCTCGGTCAGAAAGGAATCCGAATGTCACTTTCCGATGCGGACAGGAGGGCTCTGACTGATGAATCGGGTCCTCAGTGTCGGTAAAGTTTTATTGCAACAAACAGCAAGAGTCTCAAATCTATGTGTTTTGAATGGCAACCAGCCTTGAACATGATGTCAGATGCCATCTTGTGTCAACATTTATAATCATGTGAAATGTGCAAGAACGAAAAAAATTGAAGACATACTATACTAGTCACCATGTTGTACATTAGAAAACCAATATATTGTGGCAACATTTTCTGAGAAAAATCAGTTCTCCCCTTGGGGAAGCAAATCACTAATAAATCTTCAGACAGCCTATCTGCAATTTTTAATCAAATTTCAAATGTGTGAGCCATAAACTCATTCCACGTTAATGTCAAATTTGCACAGAGTATTAATTTCTTCATAATTTCGACACATTTCATTTTAATATTTTAAAAGAAACAACATTTCCACCCAGGGAAGGCTCCACAGCATTACATTTTCACTGTGCACAAATTGACCCCTTCCCACAATACAACTCAAGCATTTAATACCATATAAAAAAATTTTTTTCCAATACACAATCAATTTCAAGAGAGGACAAAGGGGATACAATACAAGACATACATATATAGAATTAAATCTATACATATACATACATATAAATATATATATATTACCTACTGGCGGTCACCAGTAGGTAGTTATAGTTAGGACCTATTTTCCATAGGAAATTCGCAACATTCTATTCCTAATAACTTTGGCGCCGGTCGACGAATCTTCGTGAAATTTTCAAAACTCGTGGGACACTCCGGTCCGCTCCTATCTTGAAAGTTTCGGGGTGATTCATCAAGCGGGGACCGAGAAAAAAGGGGGGTCCCAAAACATGTTTTCCCCATGCAATTTTCCATAGGAAACTTTAGACACGGCTACAGCCCGAACTGCTGAACGGAATTACATAAAATTTGGCAAAAAGGTAGCCCTTGGTTCAGAAAGATCCCTTTTTGTTAAATGGTGTAAATCCGTTCAGTAGTTGCTGAGAAAATCAAAATCAAAAAAGTTTCGATATCTATGGCTGCGGAGGATCCACGCACCCACCCGATCACGAGCTGCATGCTAATTGGCTGTCAACACTCCAAACTAGGAAGTGTTGGCAGCCATCTTGTGCCTCAGTAGAACCGAGGCACAAGAAATCAGTCAAACAAACACGAAAAAAGAGAAAAGGGGGCAGGGTAGAAACACCTTGACCCCCTAGGCCTGCTTAGGGGGTTCCACAAGGACCCCCAGGGCCTAAAAACTGTTTTTTTTTTTTAAATTGGCAAAATCCGTGGAGGATCCGCAGAGCCTGCCAAAAACAAAAAAAACAAAACACGTGCTCCCGCACTTTGTTAATATTTAGCCTATGGGTGTGCCAAATCCCGAGAGAAATATTTGTATAGTAATGGGGGGCCCAAAGGGGCACCTCAGCCCCAGGGACCGCCACCCCCCAGGGCTTATTAGTTAAATGTGTGGGGGGGCTCAAAGGCCCCCCCATGCCCTGGGGAACACCATCCCCTGGGGCTTATCTAAAATATTTGTGGGGGGGCTCATGGCCCCCTCGCAGCCCCGGGGACCACCACCTCCCCGGGGCTCTAAATATTACAACTGGGGTGTCCGTGACGGACCCCCAAGCCCCGGGGACCACCACCCCCCGGGGCTTTGTAAATGGTGGGAGCGGGGCCGCGTGGCCCCCCTTCTGGAGCCCTGCTATGGCCCTGGGGACCGCCACCCCCCAGGGCTGGCTCCTGCAGTGTCCCGGGGTGCCCACCCCCGGGACACTGTAATTTGCTATGGTATTTGGAAGAGAGAGCAGGAAATCTGCTCTCTCTTCCAAATACCAAAGCAGATTGCTTTTCCACACGGGGAGCTGCATCTTAGCAGCTCTCCGTTTGGAAAAGCAATGCTGGCTCCCACAGGATGAGGGGAGCCGGCGGGACCGTGGGGTGATTGAGGACCCCCCCACGGTCCCCAACGGATAGGGCCAGCCCCGGGGGATCTGGTCCCCAGGGCCATAAGTGGCCCGGGAGGGGGACCACGCGGCCCCCCTCCCCAATTATAATTTAAAAAAAAAAATTTAAAAGGAAAGGCCGGCCCGGGGGGATGGGGTCCCCAGGGCCAATTATGGCCTCGGAAGGGGGGCCACGCGGCCCCCTTCCAAATTTTTATTATAAAAAAGGGGTCAGGCCCTGGGGGATGGGGTCCCCAGGGCCAAAAATTTAGGAAAAGAAGGGGGGCAGACAGCCCTCTTTCTTAAATGTTTTTTTTTTTTAAAAGTCCAACATCGCGCCGGAGGCCCCACCCCCTCCCTGCAGCACTCTGCAAATGCACCCCCTGGTGCGTTTGCAGATGGGGAACTAATTCCCCTTGAATACTAGGGGTCCCTGGGGACCAACTAGCCCACCAGGAACCTCCAGTATGCACAAGGGAGCTGTGTTGCAGAGAAGTGTTCTGAGGCCATGCCCCTTTTTACACCTCTCTGCAACGCAGCTCTGTGGCGCTTAATGGAGGTACATGGTGAGCTAGTTGCACCCCAGGGACCCTCAGGATTCAAGGGAAGTTAATCCCCCAACTTAAAACGCGTCACGGGGCGCGTTTGCACAGTGGTGAAGGGAGGGGGCGGGGCCAGAGGTGAGATATGTGCAAACACGCCCTGTGGCGCATTTTAAGTTGGGGAATTAATTCCTTTTCAATCCTGAGGGTCCCTGGGGGCCAACTAGTCCACCATGTACCTCCAGTAAGCACCACGGAGCTGTGTTGCGGAGTCTTGTAAAAAGGGGCGTGGCCTCTGAACACCTCTCTGCAATGTAGCTCTCTGGCGCATACTGGCGGTACCTAGTAGGCTACTTTGACTCTAGGGACCCTCAGGATTCAAGGGGACTTAATATCCCAACTTAAAAAGGCCACAGGGTGCGTTTACACAGTGGTGAAGGAAGGGGATGGGGCCTGAGGTGACGTGTGCAAACACGCCCTGTGGTGCGTTTTGAGTTGGTGAAATAATTCCACTTCAATCTTGAGGGCCCCTGGGGGCCAACTAGTCCACCAGGTGCTTCCAGTAAGCTCCACTGCGCTGCGTTGCAGAGAAGTGGTCCAGGCCGTGCCCCTTTTTACACCTCTCCGCAACGCAGCTCTGTGGCGCTAACTGGAGATACCTGGTGGGCTAGTTGGACCCAAGGGACACTCAGGATTCAAGGGGACTGTATCCCCAAAATTAAAACGGCCACAGGGCGTGTTTGCACAAGTCAGCTCAGCGCCCCCATCCTTCACCAGTGTGCAAACGAGCCCTGAGGTAGTTTTAATCACCCTGCCCTATTATGTACTAGGGTCTTAAAGGGGAGGCCATGGTAATCACAGAGGTACCCCAATGCATAGTGTTCCCTAGTGTATGTAGGTGTTTTAACTGTATTCTAAGTGTCTTTTAGCATTGCACTGGCTCTAGGACTTGTTAGTCAGAGTCAGTTACCACCAGTACCCATCGGAAAAAGTTGAGGGTACAGGGTGATTTTGCAACAAGGCCTCTTTTTGCTCCTCTGTTTGTTCTTTCTGCACGTCTTCCTTCTTCCTGCACTTTTCTTCGTCTTTGAGGACTTCTGTTGCTTCTTTCTGCATTTTTTTTTCTTTTTTCTGTGTGTTTTTTCTTATTCTTCACATGTCCTACCGCTGTAGGCATAGTTAGAAACTAGCATTTAAAAAACCTTTGAAATTAACTGAAAAAGCATAGGTTTCCAGCACGTTATAGTTACAAATTAGCATTTAAAAAACCTTTAAAAATCACTGAATAAAGCATAGGTTTCAGGGGCATTATAGTTAGCTGGACATTTTACTCGTACAAAACCATAGAAATTCCCCCATTATCGTTAGTTAAGCTAAGTATAACTCGCGCGCCTGCAATGCACTGCTGATAACATCACATATTACATCACTCATGACATGGTCAGTTGACATCACTCATGACATCACTCATGACATCTCAAATTACATCACTCATGACATCACTGATGACATCATCCAGTGAATGTGTATTTTTCTGAAAATTAAATAGGTTTTATATATGTATATGTCAAGGTTGAAGGCAAAATAAATGGGTATGTAAGTGTCTAAATTGATGTTTTTTTGTTGTAAAATTGATTGTATAACTGACTGATTAACTGTATGTTAGTGAATACATGGGTTAGTAAGTAATATGTACATATCTGTATCAGTCTCTCACTTTGTGTATAAGTGGCTGCATGGATTGGTGAGTAGGTACATGAATGTCTATATGGGTTATTAGAGGTTTTTTGAGTATCAGTATGAGTGTTTGAGTGTCTGTATGGTTTGGTGGGGGGTATTACTTAGCACATAGATGTATGAATGAGTTACTCAATGTTTGTATGTTTTGAAAACAGCATGTGTGCAGGACTTTATGAGTGGTTGTGTGTGTATGAGTATGTTAGTGAGTGAATGACTGTCTCAATAGTGTGTTTATGAGTAACTGCATATGTTTTAAAATAGTATATATTTGTATTTGTGTACATGAGAGAGTAAGGAATTGGAAGAGTTCCTGTATAAATACGTTTTTTTTTATAAGTGTTGATTTAAGAGAGTAAGTATGTGTAAATTTCTGTTCAAGTAAATGTGGCGGTGTGTGTATAACTGTTTATGCAAGTAAATGGATGTTTGATACTTTGCATGTGTGACTATGCGTGTGAGTAACTTTATGGATGAGTGTTGGTGTGTAACAGGATCTATAGGTGTATAAGTACATTTGATGAGTGAGTTCATGTATTATTGACAGTATAGGACTGTTGATGAATGAGTGGATGTGTGTGTAGATCTTAGAATTACTGAATATGTGTGTTGTAAGTAGTATTGGTATGTCTATTGTTTTGAAAATGTTAGTTTCTATTTTTCAGTGTGTGTATCAAAGGTTATATTAGGGTGAGAGGAGGTCTGCCACTGTATCACAAGGATGATGTCATCAGTGATGTCATTTGAGATGTCATCAGTGATGTCATGAGTGATGTCACTGACCATGTCATGAGTGATGTAATATGTGATGTAATCAGCAGTGCATTGCGGGCACGCGAATTATACTTAGCTGAACTAACTATAATGGGGGAAATTCTACGGTTTTGTACGAGTGAAATGTCCAGATAACTATAACGCCCCTGAAACCTATGGTTTTTTGAGTGAATTTCTAAGGTTTTTTAAATGCTAATTTCTAACTATAACGTGGCTGTTAGACCTGTCAGCCCTAGGGTGGTCTACCCGTTTTTTTTGCCCTTGTTGCCTCATTTTTGCCGCCATCTTTTTGTTGGCCCTAGGTCTCTGGGCACCTTACCACTGCCAAACAGTGCTGAGGTGCAGGTGCTCTCTCCTAACAACATGGCTGCCACAGGCCCCTGCTACTGCGGAGTGGCCATTGCATACACACACTAGTGGTTAGGAGCAGGCTGGGACATTCTGATACAGTATCTTTTTCTCTCCCGCCTTTTTGTCCTATAGACTATTATGTGGAAGCTCCTGGAACCTTCCAGCCCTGGGAGGGATTATGCTTTGCCGCCTTTGCATGAGGGTCACCTGACCTGGGGGTATAAAAGGAAAGGAGGGAAACCTGACTAGTTAGTTGGGGCACCACTGGACCTGGGGGAACCTCTGCCGGAGCATAGGCAGTTGGGCCTAGGGGAGAAACCTACACTACTGGGACTGACTGAGTCTAGGCCCTGCTGTACCCAAGTTCGATGAGGGACTCCGCCTGCCTGCTGATCTTGCCTGGTTTGGGGGCAACCCAAGGGACCATCTCCAGTGTGCTGCAGGTACCCACCCTGCCCCTGATGCCTGCCAACTCCACCCCCTTCTTCCCCCACTAACCCTGCCAGGGGAACCTGCCATCTACCTTCCCCCTCAGACAAGGGCCGACCCGGACAAATCAGTGATGTCAGTTGAGATGTCATCAGTGATGTCACGAGTGATGTCACTGACCATGTCATGAGTGATGTAATATGTGATGTCATCAGCAGTGTATTGCGGGCGCGCGAGTTATAGTTAGCTGAACTAACTATAACGGGGGAATTTCAATGGTTTTGTATGAGTGAAAAGTCCAGCTAACTATAGCGCCCCTGAAACCTATGGTTTTTTCAGTGAATTTTTAAGGTTTTTTAAATTCTAATTCCTAACTATAACATGCCTGAAACCTATGTTTTTTTCAGTGAATTTCAAAGGTTTTTTAAAAGCTAATTTCTAACTATGCCTACAGAGATAGGACATGTGAAGAAAGAAGAAAAAACGCACAGATAGAAAAAAAAGAAATGCAGAAAGAAGCAACAGAAGTCCTCAAAGACGAAGAAAAGTGCAGGAAGTAGGATAACGTGCAGAAAGAACAAACAGAAGAGCAGAAAGAAGCCTTGTTGCAAAATCATCCTGTACCCTCAACTTTTTCAGACGGATTCTAGTGGTAACTGAGTCTGACTAACCAGTCCTAGAGCCAGTGCTATGTTAAAAGACACTCAGAATACAGTGAAAACACCTACATACACTAGGGAACACTATGCGTTGGGGTCCCCCTGTGATTAACATGACCTCCTCTGTAAGCCCCTAGTATATAATTGGGCAGGGGATTAACCCCTTCGGTGCTCATGACGGAACGGTTCCGTCATGAGCCACGGTTGAGCTGTGCTCATGACGGAACCGTTCCGTCATGACCACGCCCGCGCAAGAAACCGTCAGCACAGCGGCGGAATTTGCGCAGCATGGAAGGGGTTAAAACTACCTGTTAAAACACGCCACAGGGCGTGTTTGCACATGTCACCTCAGGCCCCGTCCCCTCCCTTCGCCACTGCGTAAACACGCCCTGTGGCCGTTTTAAGTTGGGAGATTAAGTCCCCTTGAATCCTGAGGGTCCCTAGGGTCCAACTAGACCACTAGTAAGCGCCACAGAGCTGCGTTGCAGAGAGATGTAAAAAGGGGCACGGCCTAGACCACCTCTCTGCAACGCAGCGCAGTGGCGCTTACTGGAAGCACCTGGTGGGCTAGTTGGCCCCCAGGGTCCCTCAGGATTGAAGGGGAATTATTTCCCCAAATTAAAATGCGCCACAGGGCGTGTTTGCACACGTTAACTCAGGCCCCGTCCCCTCCCTTCACCACTGTGTAAACACGCCCTGTGGCCATTTTTAGTTGGGAGATTAAGTTCATTTGAATCCTGAGGGTCCCTAGGGTCCAACTAGCCCACTAGGTACCTCCAGTAAGCGCCACAGAGCTGCGTTGCAGAGAGGTGTAAAAAGTGGCACGGCCTGGACCACCTCTCTGCAACGCAGCTCAGTGGCGTTTGCTGGAAGCACCTGGTGGGCTAGTTAGCCCCCAGGGGCCCTCAGGATTGAAGGGGAATTATTTCCCCAACTTAAAACACGCCATAGGGCGTGTTTGCACACGTCACCTCAGGCCCCGTCCCCTCCCTTCGCCACTGTGTAAACACGCCCTGTGGCGGTTTAAAGTTGGGAGATTAAGTCCCCTTAAATCCTGAGGGTCCCTAGGGGTAAAATAGCCCACTAGGTACGTCCAGTAAGCGCCATTGCAGAGAGGTGTAAAAAGGGGCACGGCCTGCACCACCTCTCTGCAACGCAGAGCAGTGGCACTTACTGGAAGCACCTGGTGGGCTAGTTGGCCCCCAGGGTCCCTCAGGATTGAAAGGGAATTATTTCCCCAGCTTAAAACGCGCCACAGGGCTTGTTTGCACACGTCACCTCAGGCCCCGTCCCCTCCCTTCACCACTGTGTAAACGCGCCCTGTGGCCATTCTATGTTGAGAGATTAAGTTCCCTTGAATCCTTAGGGTCCCTAGGGTCAAATTAGCCCACTAGGTACCTCCAGTAAGCGCCACAGAGCTGCGTTGCATAGAGGTGTAAAAAGGGACATGGCCTCAGAACACCTGTCTGAAACGCAGCTCCCTGGCGCATACTGGAGATACCTGTTGGGCTAGGTGGCCCTCAGGGACCCTCAGTATTGAAGGGGAATTAATTCCCCAACTTACAACTGGCCAGGGGGCACGTTTGCAGAGTGCTGCAAGGAGGGGGCTTGGCCTCTGGCGCGATGCCGGTCTTTTATTTATTAATTTTTTTTAAGAAGGAGGGTTGTGTTGCCCCCCTTCTTTTTCTAATTTATTGGCCCTGGGGACCCCATCCCCCAGGGCCTGCACCCTCATTTTTTTTGTTGAAAAAAATTAATTTGGAAGGGGGCCGCATGGCCCCCCTCCCAAGGCCTTAATCGGCCCCGGGGACCCCAACCCCCGGGTCATGGCCTTTTTAAAAAAATTCTTTAGGAGGGGGGGCTGCATTGCCCCCCTCCTCAGGCCACTTATGGCCCCAGGGACCCCATCCCCCGGGTCCGGCCTTTGTTTTTTATTATTTAAAAAAATATATATTTATAGAAATACCTAGGACATGCTGGACAATCCGTATGTACCTATCACCATGACGATTTGCGTGAAATTCTTTAAAAGGCGACTATGCATACAATGAATCCACGTGGAATGTATTTACACTGCTAGTAAAGCTCTGATGTGTCTGACGCCCTACCGTGCCTAATCCCGGCGCCCCCGCTGGTGTGTACTCTCCAAGTATACACCCTTGTTGTTTATTTATACAAACATGGGTAGCTATTGACGGGCACATTTAATACACACGCACACCAAGCCATTCAAAGGGGATTCGACAAAAATTCTACCAAACTATGCAAGAAACCCCCCTCATGGTTAATAAAACACACATCCACCGCCGGATGTGTAATACTTTATATTTTACTCTCTGGAAAGGAGACGAACCTCACTTGAGAGTCACAGCATGCTCCTGGCTGAGCCCAATGCAGTGTTACACCCACCAGTGCCCGCCGAGTGCCACCAACCTCTGTGTTGTATTCCACCAGCTAGTGCGTATGCTATGACACTCTCTAGCCCATGTGCACTGTAACACCACCCCGTGAATATGTCATGCCACACTTGCCTTCGCACGGGTTATATTGCCCCATCTAACGTGCCTTCCTCGATGCCTATGTTATAACGCACAGCGCTATGCCATACATATTACAATCTGGGATCCATATCTTTGTCACAGTGCATATGCAAAGTTACACTCCCCAGCACATATTTTATATTACAACTTTAGAGACTAGTTAGGTTACACAACACTGCCCTGTGCATATTACACTCCAAGGCGCATATCGCATAGCACGCGCTAGTGCCTGTGCTATCTCGCGCTCTCCAATGTATCTGTCATTGCGCACAATGTATTGCATATTATATTTCACACCCCGGTTCATCTTATATCACACTTTTTGGTGCATAGTTTATACCATATACTATATCTAGTTTTCATTTTCAATCGTGCTCTCAGGACTATGTTCTATATAACACTGCGTCCACCTACCCTTTTCACGGGCATTACATTTTGCAATGGGGGGTGGAGGGTCAGGGGGTGTTGCTGCCAAGTGAGCCCGGAGTCACAGTCACAAACGTCCTCTTCTTCCTGAATAAAAGTGAGATTATGCTGCATACTTGTTTATATTTTAAGTAGTTCGCACACACACATTTTAAAAACAATAAAGTTCCTAATACCCGCCTTCTCTGAACAGTTAGCTTGCTGCCCCATCCACCTCCTCCCTATCCTCTGTTGTCTGAATCCATGGACTAGCTCCTCCCTCCTGCCATGCATGGTCTGATGTGCTGCCACTGGCCTCCATTTAGCATGATGTACCAGTCCACTCCTCCTGCCCTCCATTGCCCAATTCTATGGCCCATCATTGACCTCCTGCCTCTGTACTTAGCTTGCTGCCCCTATTCTCCTTCCCCCTGCTCTCCAATGTCTTTGTGCGTGCCCCTGCTCCATCCTTTTTGCCCACCATGTTCCATGGACCTGCCACTCCTATCTACTCTGAGTGTTCTGTTGAGCTGCCACTCCCCTCCCACCTGCCTAGCATTGTCAGATGACTGTAACCTGTCCCTACCACCTCCACCCTGCCTGTCCACATGCCATGCCCCTATCCCCTTCCTACTGTCCTCCATGGTCCATTTTACTGCCACACCCTTCTGCCCTCCCTGGTCTGTTGTGCTGCAACTGCTCCTCCTGCCTGCCCGCGCAGTCTGTTGTGAGGCCCCTTCCCCTGAACTCTCTTGTCTGTGCCCAGGTCCTGACCCTCCCTTCTATCCTCCATGGTCCTTTGTGCATGCCACTGCACCCTCCTTCTTTCCCATCATAGCCATTGTGCTGCCACTAACCCTCCCGCTTGCCATGCATGGTCTTCTGTGCTGCCATGGCCCCTCTCCCCTTCCCTGTGTGGTCAGCTAGCTGCCCCTGACCCCCTCCCACCTTCCCTCCATGGTCTGTGTGTATGCCATCATAGTCTCACTGTTGCTCTCCATGGTGTGTCTTGTTTCTAGTGCCCATCCTGCCTGACCTCCATGGTCATCTTGCTGCTCCTGCCCTGCCCCCTTGCCCCCAGCCCTCTGTTTCCATGTGCAGACCCCTATTCCCTCCCTCCTGGCTTGTCTGTTCCATTGTAATGCCCCTGATCCGTCCCTCCTGCCCTTTATGGTCTGTTATGCTGCAGCTTTCTCTCCTGTCTGTCCATTATGGTCAGCTAGCTACCATTGCCTCTTTCCCCTCTGTTCTCTGTTGTCCATGTGCATGGTCCTGTCCCCTCCCTATTGTTTTCTATGGATTGGTGTGCTGCACTCCCGTCCCGCATGCCCTGTGTGGTGTACTGTGCTGCTGTAAACCCTGATGCCTGCCCTGTAGGGTCAGTTTGGTGCACCTCTCCATGTCCCTACTGTCCTCTGTTATCCGAGTCCATGTCCCTACCCCAATTCCTCCTGCCTACCATGATCCAATGTACCATACTTGCGAACATTTTGAACTTGGTAAGAGGGAGATTTTGAAAAAAAACTGGGGTATTGAGTTTTCCCTTTGAGTTACATTGAAAAAGAGGAGATTGTAGACAGGAGACAGATCAAATAAAGCCCATTTGAGCTTAAAAACATTGGACGTTTCCTGGTTGAAACTGGTCTGTTGGCATGTATGGTTGTACTACCACTGCCTCTTCCTTCTGTCCACAATGGTCTATTATATTGCCACAGCCTCTATTGCCAGTTCTGTATTGTTGGTTTGTTGCCCCTGCCCCCCTTTCCACTGCCCTCCATAGTCTGGTGTGCTGCCACTGCCCTTCCTGCCTGACCAGTGTTGTCAAATTGTTGCCTCTGTACTCTCCTACTTGCCTTCAATTTTCAGAGTCCATGACCCTGGCCTCTGCCTCTCAACAGTATCCCAATGAACAACTAGATTGCTAACATTTTATATTTATTACAAAAGTGTGGAACGCCTGACGTCATCTTGATGTAATCAAAACTGTAATACCTAGAGCATAGCCTTTAGAAATTACATATATGAGGGGGTCTTATTTGCATCAAAATTATGGTTAGTGCTCTAAAAAACTAAAATGAGGACATATTTTCTGAGTTTTCAAATATCGACAAAGAACATTTAAATTATTTGTAATATTTATGTTTTTTTATCCAGTTGACCACTTGATTAAATGTTGCACTTAGGGGAGAGGATGTGGTGTTACTTCCAGAGCTGCAGACTTTGCAACTGGGGAACCAGGTTGGAGTTTCTGCTTCAGCTCAACATTCTGTGATTCTGGTCAAATCACTTAATCTCCCCATGTCTACAACCAAAATGAATTTGATCTTGTGTGATGTAACCAATGCTCATGTAAAGCATTCCAACACCTGACAAGTCTGCACTATATAAAACTGCAAATACACAAACAATAAGTGTTTTGCACACTTCTGTCATTGGGCTACATGTGGTCTACATCTGGATGATATTTGTGCTGCATTTGGGCTCTTTTGTCTCTGGTGGCCATTTTGGGAGATTTATTTTTATGAAGTTTCCTAATTTCCTCATTTACTGCAGTCTCCTCAGTAGGAAATGCTTTCAGTTTTTTACTTTGTTTCCATCAAGAAGGTATTCAGATATGTCACACATTTACCATAAATTCTGAATGTTAGTTGCTCATTAGATCACTGTAGTAAAGCTACTGCTCACCACGGAAGTCTGCTGCTGGTATTCAAAGTGCATGTTTCAGTCTGCATGTCAGAATTTTTTTATGAAATAGAAGAGGATTTGAGAAGTCAAAATGTGCCCTAATTTTTCTTTCTGCAGCACTAATCATAATTTCTATGGCAAAATGAACCCCCTCATTTTGTTCCTTTGTAAATTAAATGTTTTAAGTGTTACCACTTTATTCCAATCAAGATGGTTTCAGGTGTGCCATACTTTTGTCGTAAGTAAGACTGTTAGCACTCTAGTTGTTCGTTAGAACACTCTGGAACATTCTGTCATTGGGCTATACTTGGGCTACATCTGGGTGATATTTGTGCTACATTTGGGCTCTTTTGTCTCTGGTGGCCATTTTGGGAGACTTATTTGTTAAGACGTTTCCTAATTTCCTCATTTACTACAGTCTTCTCAGTAGGAAATACTTTCAGTTCTTTACTTTGATTCCATCAAGAAGGTATTCAGATATGTCACACATTTACCATAAATTCTGAATGTTAGTTGCTCATTAGATCACTGTAGTAAAGCTACTGCTCACCACGGAAGTCTGCTTCTGGTATTAAAAGTGCATGTTTCAGTCTGCATATCAGAATTTTTTAACGAAATAGAAGAGGATTTGAGAATTCACTCAAAATGTGCCCTAATTTTTCTTTCTTCAGCACTAATCATAATTTCTATAGCAAAATGAACCCCCTCATTGTGTTCTTTTTAAAATTAAATGTTTTAAGTGTTACCAGTTTATTCCAATCAAGATGGCTTCAGGTGTGCCATACGTTTGTCATAAGTAAGACAGTAAGCGCTCTAGTTGTTCTTAAGAACACTTTGGGACATTCTGTCATTGAGCTATACTTGGGCTACATCTGGGTGATATTTGGGCTACATTCGGGCTCTTTTGTCTCTGGTGGCCATCTTGGGAGATTTATTTGTTATGAAGTTTCCTAATTTCCTCAATTACTGCAGTCTCCTCAGTAGGAAATACTTTCAGTTTTTTACTTTGATTCCATCAAGAAGGCATTCAGATGTGTCACACATTTGCCATAAATTCAGAATGTTAGCACTCTTTTTGCTCATTAGATCACTGTAGTAAAGCTACTGCTCACCATGGAAAACTGCTGCTGGTATTGAAAGTGCATGTTTCAGTCTGCATGTCAGAATTTTTTAATGAAATAAAAGAGGATTTCAGAAGTCAAAATGTGCCCTAGTTTTTCTTTCTGCAGCACTAATCATAATTTCTATGGCAAAATGATTCCCGACGCGGCAGGGTCCGGAGCCCAATTGTCCACGGACTCGATAATTCTCGCTTCGGTGCCCACTCTAAGCACGAGTTCACACTATGCAGCTCTGGGCAACAAGCTTGCTTAATCTCCACAACGGCCCCCCCGCGGCGGGATGCCTGGCTTTCACCTTGGGGATGCCCAGTACGGGTTATCTCACAGGGAAAAACCAGGACGGGTTCCCAATGCAAGCGCCGAGATGCCCAAGGGTAAGTCGAGCGCTATATAAGAACACACATACATACATACATACATGTTTTACTGAGAATGTCAGACTTCATTCTCACATGACTGAGAAAAGATAATGTGAATTTACAGAAAATACGCTCTCAGTTTAGCTTATAGATCACCTTCCAAACCTGTGTGGGAAAAGCATGAGAAAATAGTTTTCTCTCAAACATGATATCCCAGCAGAAGGCTTTTTCACATGGTAAAATCACCTTAGAACATACCACAATTCCTAAAATGAGTATGGTACCATCAACAAATGATTTATAATGTAACTAAAGTCTTAGAACCTTCTATTAACTGCAATGCTTTTTAATGAGGTGCTATCATGTATGTTGGTCCCAAGAGATGGCTGCCAACACTTCTTGGATTAAGTGCTGACAGCCAATCAGATCTCACGATGAGATGTGTGGTTAGGCTCCGCCCAGATATATGTGTGATTTTACTTTTGAATTTCTCAGGAACTGCTGAACGGATTTACACCATTTAAGCAAACGGCACGACTACCTTTCTGCCAGATTTGGTGTAATTCCGTTCAGCAGTTCGGGCTGTAGCTGCGACTAAAGGTCCCTATGGAAAATTGCATGGGGAAAACACATTTTGGGACCCCCCTATTTTCTCGGCCCCCGCTTGATGAATCACCTGAGACTTTCAGGATAGGAGCGAACCGGAGCGAGCCACGAGTTTTGAGAATTTCGCGAAGATTCGTCAACCGGCACCAAAGTTATTCTAAATAGAATGTTGCGGATTTCCTATGGATAATAGGTCCTAACTATAACTACCTACTGGCGACCTCCAGTAGGTAATACACATATATATATATTTTCACTGAAGATACCATAGGTTTTACAGACGTTATAGTTAGGAATTAGCATTTAAAAAACCTTAGAAATTCACTGAAAAACCATAGGATTCAGGGATGTTATAGTTAGTTGGACATTTGACTCACATAAAACCAGAGAAATTCGCCAGTTACAGTTAGTTGAGCTAACTATAACTCACGCGCCCGCAATACACTGCTTATGACATCACATATTACATCACTCATGACATGGTCAGTGACATCACTGATGACATCTCAAATGACATCACTGATGACATCATCCAATGAATGTGTGTTTCTCAAAACTTTAAATATTTTTCATATATATCTATGCCAAGGAGTATTGAAGAATGAGTGGATTTACAAGTGCCTGACGGGATTATTTAGTAGGCACATGACTGACTGTATAAGTGAGTGATTGAATGTGTCTTACTGAATGCATGGGTGTTAGACCTGTCAGCCCTTTGGGTGGTCCCTCCTCATCATTATTTATTTTGTCCCACTTTTGCCTCAAACCCTGTTTGAATTTTTCCTTTTTGGGAACCACCAGACTTTTTCGTGTTGCTACAGATTCAGGGAGCCATTTTAGCTACCCCTGAAACTTCTGTCTGAGGGCCTGAAGCACAAAATGGTGGCCACCTGTGACATCACCAGCATCCACTGGAACCTACTAGCACCTTCCAGAACATTCCAGAACTCTGTGACCGTTGGAGGCGGTTTAGAATGTTGGGAAGCTAAGACAGAGTGTTGGCAGTTGGAGCTGGCAGTTGGCACCTGACTGGTGAAGAGTGAGCAGCAAAAACTTGAAGGAGGAAGGAGTGAAGCAGCAGGGGTGGAAACTTGTGCCTGGAGTGGGGTCCATAAACCCACCCTTGATACTAGTCCCTACTGACTGAGCCCAGCCTGGAGCCCTGTGTGGGAAGAAGCAGGAAAAACCATCCTAAGGACCTGGACAGCAGGAACAGGCCTTAGAACCAAAGAACAGCAAGATCCTGACCTGGATACTGGTTTCCCTGGAGTCCGACGTCGAGTAGCCTGAGACCTGGAGCCCGAGGTGGAGAAGCGGCGCTGACTGGCAAAGCAGACGTCGTACCCGGAGCCGCCAGAGGTCGTGAAAGGGCGCCGACGGAGGTCGTGAGGAATACCAGAGGTCGAGGAGGAAGTCACCCGAGGTCGAGTGAGCGGCGTCATCGGAGGAGTGAAGTCCGCCCTCCGGAGTCGTCGGAGACCGAGGTGAAGTGTACCGGAGGTCGGGAGTGAGGATCGCACTCCGGAGTCGCCGGAACCTGTGAGAATCGTGCCGGAGGTCGGGAGTGGAGGTCGCACTCCGGAGTCGCCGGAAACCTGAGGAGAGGAGCACCGGAGGTCGGGAGTGAGGATCGCACTCCGGAGCCGCCGGAAGTCGACATCGAGGCAAGGCCGGCCGACGTCATCGAATCCGAGGTCGCCATCGGACCGGAGCCGCCCGAAGTCGACATCGAGTAAAGACTGCCCGACGCCATCGAATCGGAGGTCGAGATCGAACCGAGGCCGCCGACATCGAAACCGGAACCGCCTACCGGCGTCGTCAGGAACTGACATTGTGCCGAGGCCGCCGATATCGAACCGGAACCGCCTCACGGCATCGACCCGACTCCAGCGGCGTCGGAGCATCAGAAAAAGGGCAGTAAGTGGAGTAGAGGGCGCCAAAGGCCCTGTGGAATCCTCAGAGACTACTCTAGGGGTTAGAGAGGTGCTGGAACCAGCTGGACTGTGCCAGGGGTGCGCTGAGACTACTTTAGAGGGGTTGTGTAGAGTGAGAGAGCCAGGTCTCTGGTATTTCCCCCTTGAACTACCTCAGTTTAGACCTCAGCCTTGTCCAAGCCAGGGAGTAGACACCCTCAAGCCTTCCACATCCCCACAAGCTGTGCCTGGGCCAAATCAGCCCCTAGGAATTCAAATGTGACCTGATTCTATGAGTGTCACTGTCAGCTGTTAATTATTTATTAGGGGCACTGTATTTATTGTATTTAACCTATTTATTGCTTCACTATATTTATTGGTCCACAGTATTTATTGATGCACAATATTTATTGGTTTACAGTATTTATTGCCTCGGAATATTTAATTGCCTGTATTAACTGCACTTTTATTTATGTCTATAATATCTATGATCGCCCCTATTTATTGAATCATTAAGCCAGTATTTATTTGACCTGCACTATTTAAAAAGTTTGTATATTGTGATTGTGTAATTATTGAACTAATCAGCAACTAAGAGAAAAAGAAGATAAAGAAAGATATTTTCATAATTTTTACGGTGTAGAGTTGTTTTTGGAACGGATGCACGCATGGTTATTGTATGGGTATAACGTATGCTTAGCACGGTGCCTGATTCCTGACCACTCGAGCCAAGCTACCACAGTGTGTCCTGGAAAGACCCCGTTACCACCAACCTCTTCAGGAGTGGGAGTGGGGGATTTCCAACATAATTGGTGGAAGCGGTGGGATTTCCAACATAATTGGTGTTCAGCGGTGGGATAGAGCTGTGCCTACGTATACTCAACAATAACTGTGGGTAGTCCATAGGCCTACACCGGGAGTTTTCTCAAAGCGGCCTTCCTAATTGTGGGTTTTTGTTTTTTCCAAATTTACTCTGGTGGTGGGAGGAGGTATTATTAGAGGTACCCCCCTGCATTGTTACTGCACAAAACCTGTCCTCTAACCTGAGTGGGCGAGATGGAGTTTGTACTAGAAAATCTAGAAACGTACACTGTGGCCCAACTCAGGGAGTTTTGCCAGCGGGAGGGGGTGTACTGTCCCCCAGGAGCAAAGAAGGGTGCCCTCCAAACCAGCTTAAGGGCTTGGGGGGAGGCACGCCGAGAAAGCAAGGCTGAGGAGGAAGACAGGGATGGAGAGCCTGACCCCGAGGGGGCTGAGATGTACCAACCTGAGGTGGGGAACCTGTCAGCAGGGCCCAGGACACTTTCTAGGGTGGGCAGCCGTGCCTCTAGCGGTGGCTTATCTGAAGTGGAGTTAGCAGACCGGAGGGAGAAAAGACAGCTCACATGGGACTTAGCAAGGCTGGAGAAGGAGAAGGAGGAGCAGAGGATGGCCCATGAATTACGACTGAAAGAAATAGATCTTCAGATCCTGAGAATCGGGGCACAACCTGTTCCTAATGGTGGCAGCCAAATCCAAGAGATCACCAGGGAACCCAAACCCTACCTGCCAAAGGACATAGTAGCTAGCTATGGGGTGGGTGATGATATCGCCAAGTGGCTAGCAGCCTATGAGGTCTCGTTGAGGGCCCATGGGGTTCCAGTGAAGTACTGGGGAGGGGGATTGTACAAGTACATGCCTCCAGCTGGTAGGGATGCTTTATTGGCCCTCGAAGAGGATGAGCAGACCCACTACCCCACCATGAAACTGGCGCTCATAAGGAAGTTTGGACTAACACCCGAAAAGTACAGACAGAAGTTCAGGGGTAGTCACAAACTGGGCACACAGAATTGGGTGGACTTCCTGGACTATGCAAAGAAGGCACTGGAAGGTTGGGTTCAGGGCAGTGAAGTGAGGAACTACGAGGGGTTGTTTGACCTAGTACTGAAGGAACACCTGCTCGAGAAATGTTTCCCTGAACTGCGGCAACACCTGGTGGATAGCAAGCTGACCAGTCCCCGGAAGCTTGCTGAGGAGGCGGACATTTGGGCTAGTACCCGGGTGTCCACAAGGGGGACTGGAGGGGATACTCAAAAGGCCGGACAGGGCGCCCCCCAGAAGAAAGAGGGAGGGGAAAAGAAAAAGGAGTTCTCCAAAGGCCCCCAAAATAACTTCCAAGGGAAGGGAACAGGATTCACCCCTAGGGCTAACCCACCCAGAAACCCTAATCCTGGCCAGAGTCAGCAGCCAAGGGTTGTCCATTGCTATGAGTGCGGTGGCGTTGGACACTATAAAGGAGATCCGAAGTGCCAGAAACGACCACCCCCTCCCATTGGAGGAAAGACCCCCGGAGTAGCTAGTGCAGTGCTCGGGGAGGAGATGCCCTTAACTAACGGAAGGGAGTGGGCGGGTGTCACTTTAGTGTCCCTGGGAGAACGGGAGATGGTTCCTAAGATCCAGGTGCCCGCAAATACCGCAAAGTATGGGCAGGGGGTCACCATCAACGGCCAAAGAGGGGAGGCTCTGAGAGACACAGGAGCCAGTATGACTATGGTGCGTAGCCAACTGGTGTCTCCAGAGCAGGTAATTCCCGATGTACTCCACCCAGCCGCGATGGCTGACGGCAGAACAGGCCACTATCCAGTGGCCGAGGTTCCCTTTGAATGGGGGGGGGTTGCAGGTTCACTTCGAGTTGCCGTAAGCCCTGCCGTGCCAGTCGATTGTCTGCTGGGGAATGACATGGAGCACAACGCTTGGAAGGAGGTGGAGTACCGGACTCACACTGAGATGCTGGGTACACCTGACTGGGCCTGTGTTAGCACAAGGTCCGCGACTACCCGAAGAGGGAGTTCATTTCGGCTGGAGCCTGGAACAAAGGCCCAGCCAGCTGCCAGTCAAGGGAAGAACCGAGGACAGGAGGAGCCTGCCTCGGCGTCCCCACCCCGTAGGACGGATAGGCCACCGGAGGTGGTGGACCAGGAGTCTGCGGTGGGGGACGTTACCAAACTGGAGGACCTACCCATCCCGGCCGAGTGGCACGTGGAGGGAGGCCCGTCCAGGGAGGAATTCTGCCAGGGCCAGAGGGAGTGCCCTACCCTTGAGGGGCTGAGGCGACAGGCCGAAGCCCAGGCAGCAGGGAACGTTGAAGGGAACTACAGTGTTTACTGGGAGGATGGCCTCCTCTACAGTGAACCCAAGGCACCCCTACACGGATCGTCACGAGCCTTGGTAGTCCCTCAACGTTATCGAGCCTTCCTTCTGGAGTTGGCTCACGAGATACCATTGGCAGGACACCTGGGGCAAGACAAGACCTTCGCCCGTCTTGTCCCACACTTTTATTGGCCTCAGATGAAAGTGTTGTCCGATACCTACTGCCGGACATGTGTGTCTTGCCAAGCCAGTGGGAAAACAGGGGTGAAGCTAAAAGCTCCCCTGGAACCACTTCCTGTCGTTAGCACCCCCTTTGAAAGGGTGGGCATCGACATTGTGGGTCCATTAGATCCACCGACTACAGCTGGTCACAGGTTTATCCTGGTTCTGGTGGATCATGCCACACGGTACCCAGAGGCAATACCTCTGAGGACCATAACAGCACCTGTTGTGGCTAGGGCCCTGATGGGAATCTTTACCCGAGTGGGTTTTCCCAAGGAAGTTGTGTCCGACAGGGGGACCAACTTCATGTCAGCGTACATGCGGGCAATGTGGAAGGAGTGTGGAGTGACATACCGGTTCACCACTCCTTACCACCCCCAGACCAATGGTCTGGTGGAGAGGTTTAACAAAACCTTGAAAGGCATGATCAGAAGTCTGCCTGAAAGCCTGCGGAGGAAGTGGGACGTCCTCCTACCCTGTTTACTTTTTTCCTACAGGGAAGTGCCACAGAAGGGAGTGGGCTTCAGCCCCTTCGAGCTTCTGTATGGGCACCCTGTACGTGGACCTCTCAACCTGGTGAGAGACGGATGGGAAAGAACTCCCAGAAAGCTTCCCCAGGATGTGGTGAGCTACATGCTGGCCTTCCGGAGCCAAATGGCTAAGTTGTGGAAGCAAGCTTCTGACAACTTGGAGGCCAGCCAAGCAGTAATGAAGGCGTGGTATGACCACAACGCTCACCCGGTGGAGTTGGAGCCTGGCCAGAAGGTGTGGGTGATCGAACCAGGAGAGCTTAGTGCCCTCCAGGATCGCTGGTCAGGACCCTTTGAGGTGTTGGAGAAGAAGGGTAAGGCTACCTACTTGGGGGACCTGAAGACCCCTCGTCAGCCCCTGCGGGTGCTGCACGCCAACCGCCTCAAACCCCACCACGAGAGGCCCGAAGTCATCTTGATGATGGTGACTGACGGAGGAGAGGACGTGGAAAGCGAGCCTCTCCCTGATCTGTTTGCGTCTCAAGAAAAGGATGGGTCGGTGGAGGGAGTGATTCTCTCCCCATCTCTAACTCCTTAACAGCAGGAGGACTGTCGCCAGGTCCTGGGGCAGTACTCTTCGTTGTTCTCCCTTGTCCCGGGTAGGACTCACCTGTGCGTCCATGACGTGGACACAGGAGACAGCCCACCTGTGAAGTCCAAGATCTACCGGATGTCAGACAAGGTGAAGGCCAGCATACATAGTGAAGTCACTAAGATGCTGGAGCTAGGAGTGATTGAACCTTCTAGCAGCCCCTGGTCCAGTCCGGTGGTGTTAGTACCGAAAGCTGCACCACCGGGTGCCCAACCAGAACTGAGGTTCTGTGTGGACTACCGGGGACTGAACTCAGTGACCAAAACTGATGCTCATCCGATCCCTAGGGCGGATGAATTAATTGACCGGCTGGGAGCTGCCCAATATCTAAGTACCTTTGACCTTACTTCTGGGTACTGGCAGATCTCTTTGACTGATGGAGCAAGGGAAAGGTCAGCCTTCTCCACGCCCAATGGCCACTACCAGTTCTGTGTAATGCCCTTTGGGCTCAAGAACGCACCTGCCACGTTTCAGCGCCTGGTAAACCAGATCCTCACCGGAATGGAGAGTTTCTCTGCTGCTTATCTGGATGACATAGCCGTCTTCAGTAACAGCTGGGAGGATCACTTGCATCACCTGCAAGCCGTTCTCCAGGCCCTGAGACAAGCTGGATTGACGATCAAGGCCAGCAAGTGCCAGATCGGGCAGGGGTCGGTAGTGTACCTTGGACACTTGGTGGGTAGGGGAGCGGTGCAACCCCTCCAGATGAAGATCGAGGCCATCATGGCCTGGGAACCCCCCAAGACACAGACTGAGGTCCGAGCATTTTTGGGCCTCACGGGATACTACCGCCGCTTCGTGAAGGGGTACGGTACCATCGTAGCCCCCCTCACGGAGCTCACGTCCAAGAAACAACCTCGACGGGTAGTCTGGACGGAGGCTTGTCAGCAAGCCTTTGTGAGATTGAAGAAAGCCATGTGCGAGGCCCCGGTCTTAAGGGCCCCAGACTTTTCCAAGGAGTTCATTGTCCAGAAAGATGCATCAGAACATGGCATTGGGGCAGTGTTATCGCAACTCAACGAAGAGGGTCTGGATCAACCCGTGGTCTTCTTATCCCGGAGACTACTTCCCAGGGAACAGAAGTGGAGTGCAATAGAGCGTGAAGCCTTTGCAGTGGTATGGGCTCTGAAGAAGTTGCGGCCATACCTGTTTGGCTCGCACTTCCTGGTTCAGACCGACCACAGACCCCTTCGTTGGCTGATGCAAATGAAGGGGGAGAATCCCAAGTTGTTGAGGTGGTCTATTTCCCTACAGGGAATGGACTTTCAGGTGGAACATCGGCCTGGAGTGGACCACGCCAATGCAGACGGTCTCTCAAGGTATTTCCGCCTTAGTGATGAGAACTCCCAAGGGGTTGGGTAGCTCTCCCCACTTTCAGCTGGGGGGGACGCGTGTTAGACCTGTCAGCCCTTTGGGTGGTCCCTCCTCATCATTATTTATTTTGTCCCACTTTTGCCTCAAACCCTGTTTGAATTTTTCCTTTTTGGGAACCACCAGACTTTTTCGTGTTGCTACAGATTCAGGGAGCCATTTTAGCTACCCCTGAAACTTCTGTCTGAGGGCCTGAAGCACAAAATGTTGGCCACCTGTGACATCACCAGCATCCACTGGAACCTACTAGCACCTTCCAGAACATTCCAGAACTCTGTGACCGTTGGAGGCGGTTTAGAATGTTGGGAAGCTAAGACAGAGTGTTGGCAGTTGGAGCTGGCAGTTGGCACCTGACTGGTGAAGAGTGAGCAGCAAAAACTTGAAGGAGGAAGGAGTGAAGCAGCAGGGGTGGAAACTTGTGCCTGGAGTGGGGTCCATAAACCCACCCTTGATACTAGTCCCTACTGACTGAGCCCAGCCTGGAGCCCTGTGTGGGAAGAAGCAGGAAAAACCATCCTAAGGACCTGGACAGCAGGAACAGGCCTTAGAACCAAAGAACAGCAAGATCCTGACCTGGATACTGGTTTCCCTGGAGTCCGACGTCGAGTAGCCTGAGACCTGGAGCCCGAGGTGGAGAAGCGGCGCTGACTGGCAAAGCAGACGTCGTACCCGGAGCCGCCAGAGGTCGTGAAAGGGCGCCGACGGAGGTCGTGAGGAATACCAGAGGTCGAGGAGGAAGTCACCCGAGGTCGAGTGAGCGGCGTCATCGGAGGAGTGAAGTCCGCCCTCCGGAGTCGTCGGAGACCGAGGTGAAGTGTACCGGAGGTCGGGAGTGAGGATCGCACTCCGGAGTCGCCGGAACCTGTGAGAATCGTGCCGGAGGTCGGGAGTGGAGGTCGCACTCCGGAGTCGCCGGAAACCTGAGGAGAGGAGCACCGGAGGTCGGGAGTGAGGATCGCACTCCGGAGCCGCCGGAAGTCGACATCGAGGCAAGGCCGGCCGACGTCATCGAATCCGAGGTCGCCATCGGACCGGAGCCGCCCGAAGTCGACATCGAGTAAAGACTGCCCGACGCCATCGAATCGGAGGTCGAGATCGAACCGAGGCCGCCGACATCGAAACCGGAACCGCCTACCGGCGTCGTCAGGAACTGACATTGTGCCGAGGCCGCCGATATCGAACCGGAACCGCCTCACGGCATCGACCCGACTCCAGCGGCGTCGGAGCATCAGAAAAAGGGCAGTAAGTGGAGTAGAGGGCGCCAAAGGCCCTGTGGAATCCTCAGAGACTACTCTAGGGGTTAGAGAGGTGCTGGAACCAGCTGGACTGTGCCAGGGGTGCGCTGAGACTACTTTAGAGGGGTTGTGTAGAGTGAGAGAGCCAGGTCTCTGGTATTTCCCCCTTGAACTACCTCAGTTTAGACCTCAGCCTTGTCCAAGCCAGGGAGTAGACACCCTCAAGCCTTCCACATCCCCACAAGCTGTGCCTGGGCCAAATCAGCCCCTAGGAATTCAAATGTGACCTGATTCTATGAGTGTCACTGTCAGCTGTTAATTATTTATTAGGGGCACTGTATTTATTGTATTTAACCTATTTATTGCTTCACTATATTTATTGGTCCACAGTATTTATTGATGCACAATATTTATTGGTTTACAGTATTTATTGCCTCGGAATATTTAATTGCCTGTATTAACTGCACTTTTATTTATGTCTATAATATCTATGATCGCCCCTATTTATTGAATCATTAAGCCAGTATTTATTTGACCTGCACTATTTAAAAAGTTTGTATATTGTGATTGTGTAATTATTGAACTAATCAGCAACTAAGAGAAAAAGAAGATAAAGAAAGATATTTTCATAATTTTTACGGTGTAGAGTCGTTTTTGGAACGGATGCACGCATGGTTATTGTATGGGTATAACGTATGCTTAGCACGGTGCCTGATTCCTGACCACTCGAGCCAAGCTACCACAGTGTGTCCTGGAAAGACCCCGTTACCACCAACCTCTTCAGGAGTGGGAGTGGGGGATTTCCAACAATGGGTTAGTGACTAAACTGTGTAAAAGTCTTTATTAGTCTCTCAGTTGGTGTGTAAGCGGCTGCATGCGTTGGTAAGTATCTACATAGATGTCTATATGGGTTATTGATTTCTTGTCTGAGTATCTGCATGAGTGCCTGAGTGTCTGTGTGGGTCGGTGGAGGGGGGTGTGACTCAGTGCACAGATGTCTGAGTAGGTAATTTACTGGTTTTATGGATTCAAAAGTGCATCTGGGAAGGGCTGTATGGGTGACTTAGTGTGTGTATGGGTGTGTGGTGAGTGAATGAATGTCTCAGTGGTATATGTGTGAGTAACTACATATGTTTTAAGGCAGTATATGTGAGTGTTGGAGTATATAAATGACTATGTCAGAGTAAGTTTTTTGGAGAGTGGGTGTATAAATGAGTGTCTGCTTGTATTACTGATTGTATAAGACAATAAGTATGTCTTAGTATCTGCATAAATAAGTGATGTGGTGTGTGTATAAATAACTCAGTTGGTGTATATAACTGTATACATGAGTAAATGAGTATGTAATTCATTCTTTGCATGACTAACTAGGTGTGTGACTAACTCTATGGATGATTGGTAGAATGTGACTATGTATAGGTGTATCAGTACATATTATAGTACTGTATTGATGAGTAACTGTATGTGTAAGACACTGGATGTGTGTATAGACCTAGGAAATAGTCGGTGCTATGTAGTATCTGGCATTCTTGTGTGTATGGTTTCAAAAATAGTAGTCTGTATTATAGAGTGCGTGTATCATAGTTTATATTAGGTCATCAGTATGTGCATCAGATTATCACATGGATGATGTCATCAGTGATGTCATTTGAGATGTCATCAGTAATGTCATCAGTGATGTCACTGACCATGTCATGAGTGATGTAATATGTGACGTCATCAGCAGTGCATTGCAGGCATGCGAGTTATAGTTAATTCAACTAACTATAACTGGAGAATTTCTCTGGTTTTATATGAGGCGAATGTCCAACTCACTATAATGTCCCTGAAACCTATGGTTTTTTCAGTGAATTTCTAAGGTTTTTTAAATTATAATTCCTAACTATAACGTCTGTAAAACCTATGGTTTTTTCAGTGAATATCAAAGGTTTTTTCAATGTTAATTTCATATTTTAATACTAATAAAACCTATATTTTTCTAATTGTTTTTTAATATTTTGCAACTCTATTATCCTTTTTTAACTTTAAAAATAATGTAATGTTTTATATCTTCCCCAAAAAATATGCATATCAACCTTTTTTTTGGGGGGGAGAAAACTACAGTCCCATACCGGTTCTCTACCAACCTCCATCAGCACACGAATCCTATCCACCACATTTAAATGATGCGCATTTCGTACCCGACAGGTTTGTGACATCATGTCCCGCGTAACAACATGCACGTATGAGGTCGCGCCAGCTGCTACTTTAGTATGCGATGGGTGCTCACTACCAAGCCGTGTGTTACATCATGTACGTATGGGGTCGTGCCCGCTGCACGTTGTGAATGCAACGAGTGCATGCTGCCACACCCTATGCTACATCATAAACGTACGGTGGTGCGCCGCGTACGCCATTCCCTCATTTTTTTCTCTCAAAACTATATCTAAATAACTTTAAAGTGTATATGAGAGCAAGCGATAATCTAACATATTTTATACATTAATATATTTCTAACTGTAATAAACTTATATTTTACCAATTATATTTTCTCAAAATCACGTCGGGTGAGGTCTCCTTGCGCACTAGGTGCACGATTGCCATGTGACCCTTAAAAAAAGAACTTCATTAGTTCATAACATTTCCCATTGTAACAGTTGGAAAACGCCACCCATTTTAGTTGATCTCTGTACTGCATTTGATGAGACATACCTCTTCTGCTTAGAGAGCTTTTTTCTAAACTTTTTGCAATGTACGCATATTTTACACTACACACAACATGCAACCATCATCCTCATCAATATTCATGGTCTGTAAAGTAGCCTTCCACCTGTGATAGCCATACACCAACAAGTTACAAAACCAAAGTTTTCCCCACTACCAGAGGTAACATAGTTACATACACTGCCCACAGCACAATGTAATATCATACGGCCCAGGGGCACTATCATGCATAGATAATGAACACACGGACACAGATAGATAGTGGAAGTGGGTATGAGCACATACGCTTGACACCTTTTTATTACCAGGATCACATATCCAGTAATGTCTGTGGTAGATGCGTGTGGAGTCACTGTAAATCATTCCTCAAGGAATAGTTGCTGCTATCATCTACTACAACAGTAATCATTGGATCACACATAGACATTCAATAATAAAAGAATCAATAGTTTGTACTGCAGTAAGGTAGGGACATTAGATGTGAAGTAATACAGAAAAATATTCTATCGTAAAAGAAACACAATTTATGGTATACTGAGACACAATTAATACATCAGAAATAATACACAAAAAGATTTTATCATAAAGGGTCCATCAGTTTTAGTGCACTCAGAAAGCCACATCAAAGTCATTCAGCATGTCAACAACCAGCAATGATGTGTGCTATAGACGGGCAGGCCGTACTTGGAGTCATATCTATTGCCATCAACAGAACATCATCAGCAATAGCAACTCAATCTAAATTGTGAACACTGCTGTCTACAGTGTAGGCCAGAGAGAGTGTGGTCAGCAAGGGCCCACAGCTACGTAAGGTGGAATTCAGCTACACAGTTTGTCGTACGCGAAGCAACAAAAGCGTGTCTGGAGCCTGTAATAATACGTTTTCATGGTGTAGACAGAGCGCACTGGAGCAATGTCTTTTCCTACCGAACTGTGTCATCTACAAGACCAACTCGATCCGAATTGTGAACACTGCTATCTGCAGTGTTAATTGTAAACAGTACTCACACAGACATTCATGAATACTTTCTCTCACTTCCTCTTCATAAAAGACAACAACATCAATTGCAGAAAAATCTGCAATAAATAAAACAAAACAATTCAAAAACCATTTCTGCGGCCTACAGTGTAGACTATTCAGTGTTCCTTTGCACTTGCAAATTAAAATTTGGTCATTTTACTAAAGCTGTAAGTCATTTAAAAAAATGTCTTCAAAGAAGTATACTAAAAACATAATATGTATATTCCAATAGACGTTGTAGTTACTTAACTACCGGATTCTATAAATAAACAATCAGCACTCGATCTGAATTGTGAACACTTCTGTCTGCATTGTAGGCCAGACTCACTATTCATTAACACCTGACAGCCATTTGCCGGTCAATTCGAAAGCATGGACTTGCTTGCAGCAGATCAGAAGGGGTGCACAGAAATAATATCAAGCTTCAACTTCTGACATCCTCAATCATACGATCAAGACCCCATTTCACTGTTCAGACCTACTGTACCACAGTGTACTCCACCGACTAGTGTCAACCAAGCACAATAAGAGTGTGCAACAGTTAGCTACTGAAACACCGAGTCTGATGCACCTCAATGAAGGGAGTTCTATGAAAACCAAGCAACAAGTAATATCGGACATCTCCCACTGTGGAATCAAGACACCGTTCCACTGTTGGGACCTACAGTTTCTTGCACCTGGTCGAAGGGAGTACCTTCAGCTCCACTCTCAGATGAAGTTCTAAAATCCTCCATTGTCAGTTCAAGACACCGTTCCACTGTTGGGACCTAGAGTTTGATGTACCTCATCGGAGGGGGTACCACAAATCATCACAAACTGTAACTTCTGACATCCTCAATCATAGAATCAAGACCCCGTTCCACTGTTCGGACTTACTGTACCATTGTGTACTCCACCAACTACAGTCAACCAAGTCCATTAATAATGTCCAGCAGGTAACTATGGAAGCACAAAGTCTGATGCACCTCAACAGAAGGCCCTCTGAAAGTTCACCTGCATGTTATATCGGACATCATCCATTGTGAGATCAAGACACTGTTCCACTGTTGGGACCTAGAGTTGGTTACACCTGGTCAAAAGGTGTCCCTTCATCTCCACTCTCAGATGTAGTTCTACCATCATCCACTGTGGGATCAAAAGACCATTCCACTGTTGGATCCTACAGTTTGTTGCACCTGATCAGAGGGGGTACACAAAATTCAGCACACACTTTAACTTCTCATATCCTTAATCACAGAATCAAGACCCCATTTCACTGTTCGAACCTGATGTACAACGGTGTACTCCACTGACTGGTGTCAAAGAAGCACAATAATCATGTGCAACAGTTAACTACGGAAGCACAGTGTCTGATGCACCTCAACGGAGGAAGTTCTATGAAAACCAAGCAACAAGTAATATTGGACATCTTCCATTCTGGGATCACGACACTGTTGCACTATTAGGACCTAGAGCTGGTTGCACCTGGTCGAAGGTGTTACACAGAAATAAACACAGACTTTAACTTCTGACATCCTTAATAATAGAATCAAGACCCCGTTTCAGTATTTGGACCTGCTGTACCACAGTGTACTCCACTGACTACACTTACCAACCCCAATAATCCTGTACAGCAGATAGCTACGGAAGCACAGAGTCTGATGCACCTCAACAGAGTGAGTTCTGCGAAAAACAAGCAGCAGGTAATATAAGACATCATCCATGGTGGAATCAAGACACCGTTCCACTGTTGGGACCTAAAGTTAGCTGCACCTGCTCGAAGGGAGTACCTTCATCACCACTCTCAGATACAGTTGTAACATCGTCCATTGTGGGATCAAGACGCCATTTCACTGTTGGGACCTAGAGTTGATTGCGACCACATCACCCCCCGCCTGAGGAACCTGCACTGGCTCCCTGTCGACAAAAGAATCTCCTTCAAGCTCCTGATCCACGCACACAAGACACTCCACAAGACCGGCCCAGCCTATTTCAACAGTCGACTCTCCTTCTACCTACCCAACAGGAAACTCCGCTCTGCAGACCTCTCCCTGGCTACCGTCCCACGCATCCGTTGAACCACAGCCGGAGGCAAATCCTTCTCCCACTGCGCCGCCAAGACCTGGAACACCCTCACCCTCATCCTACGATAAACCGAAGACCTTCTAACCTTCAGGAGACAACTCAAGACCTGACTGTTCGACCAGTAGCAACAGCACCCCCTTCCTCTCCACCCTTCAGCTCCATGAAATCCTTGCGGGTATGTAGTGCGCTTTACAAATTATCTGATTGATTGATTGATTGGTCAGAGGGGGTACACAGAAATGATCACAGACTTTAACTTCTGACATCCTCAATCATAGAATCAAGACCCCGTTTCACTGTTCGGACCTGCTGTACCGCATTGCAATTTCAACTTCATGCATAGCAATAGCTGCTTCATTTTCCAGTATTGCTCGTCCAAGAAGATCGTGACTACATGGACCACTACTTTCACTATCTTGAGAACTTTCATTACTAATTTCAGCTGTAATAGTTTTTTTCTGTTCAACTTCATCATTCAACATTTTTAAATATATAGCAAAAATTGTACATGCAACGCTACTTTTGCATGTATTACAAGAATCTTCGTAACAGTCAAAGTCTTCAAATAATTTGCTTTCACTACACCATGAATTAAACAATTGCAGAAGTGCTAAATAGTAAAATTCTCCCTTACCTAAACTTTCACAACTAACTTTCTTGTGGTTTATGAGATTACTCTTTGCATGTTTTACTAAACAACCATGACCTCCAACTACTGCATATTTTCCTTCTTTTACATTCTCTTTAACATTTCAAGCTGTAATGTTGAAGTACTTCATACAGACATAGTTGTTCCAGATGTTGAATCCTTTTCGGTTAGTACGTGTCCAAAATATTAGATTTAAGATTGTCTGTACTGTCTGCTTCATTTACTGCTAATTCTTCGATTTCTTCAAATCATTTCAAGACTCCATTTCGTTTGCAGGCAAGACCTAAACTTACCCAAATGATTCCTCGTGACTTTGAATTTAAACTTGAAGAGCACAATCAGTCTGAACATCCATGCAATCCAATTTCTCGGTGGGAATGCATTTTCAAAGTAAAGCTGTACAATTCTTTACTAAGGCTTTTCTCTTGTGTAATTTCTTCCCACAGTTCTTTCATCTCTATTTTTTCTGATATTGTCATGTACAATGTAACGTAACATGCAACAGCAATTGAGTTATCTGCAACATACTGAATGTCCATGTTCGCATTCCACATTTTTAGAAATGACTGGATTGTAATCATTGATATACTTTTACACTTCTCTTCTTTTTAACTTGTAGTTATTCTTTTGAGATTTCCGAGTTATTGTGTGCCTTACAGAAGAAAATTTTTCCTTTAAAGTTGTAGTTTCTTCTGCAATACTTTCAACAACCGTGACTTCGGAAACGTAAAACTTGCTATCTCAAGCTTCTATCTCCTTCTTCTCTTGGTATCTCACATGTCACAGACTATTCAATGAAGGACAATACTGTTTCATCAGAATCATTTCCAAATTTATGTTCATCCTTGATCCATAGTAGTATATGTTTATGAGGTGCACCTCTTGCTTGATACTCCTTTCTCCAAACGAAATCGGTAACCTCTCCAAGAGCTGTATTCTTTTTATTGCAGATAAAAGACATTATAGGTTGAAACCTATCATTACAATATCTGCACAAATATACAGGATCCAATGAACACAGTTCACCACAAGTCTTTATTTCAACATTTTTTAAATTGGAATTCGCTTCACTTAGAAAGTCAAGCAAATCTTCCCATGCATACTCTGCACAGTTAAGTGAGACAAACCATGTTCTTGTACCTACGTTCCATAACATACACTTGAGTTCTTCATGACAACAATACCAGTACTCATTTGTTCCACGTTGACATGCCATCAAATTGATTAAGTGTCCTTCTAAATTTTCATCTCTTTCTTGAAGTTTCTCCACAAATTCTTTCGCAGAAAGAACTTATTGATGAACTTTAGTTTTAAGTATATGGTTCACTGCAAATCTAGGATCTTCAGAATATAATCTGAAATTTCAAGTGGTCAAATAGAGAAAGTGGACAAGTCAAGGACTGAAGATATTTATGAACATTACACAATATGAAAAATAAAAAAGGGAAGAGGTGTGGCGCCGCGGCCAGGGCGACTGAATCCGGAATCTGGGGATCACAGTTCGATCCCCGGCGCCGGAGGCAGATTAGCCCAGCACCATGTGACTCTGGGCAATAGCTTGCTTAATCTTCCCCACGGCCCCCTAGAGGCCCTTACGGGTGTTTGTTCTCGCTTTACAAATGTGGATTATAATTAATATGTCCTTTGCATTCAAAAGAAGTAATAGGAAACAGCATTGAGTTATTTGAAATGAAAAAAGCACAGGGAACTCCAATAAGTGTATGGGAGAAAACCTTGGAATGTCATTATTTTCCACAGCTGTTTCCTACAGGAGAAGGTGGACGGTATAATGATCCACCTGTACCGATTGCAGCTTCAAAATATCGATCAACAAGATTCATCTTCTAAACTTATGACCTGTTCACCCACATTTACAGTTTCGTAATAAATATTGTTCTCTATAAGATATAAGGTAGCCTTTTCAACTTTATTAACACCCACAAAATCTTTCCATATTTTCCGACTTTTTGTTACTACAACATTTACTAGAATGACTAGTGCCTAATTTTCCTCTTTCACTCCAGAAATAATTTCAATATTTTTCTTAAAATACAAAGGTAAGTACACCACTCTTCCTTCAAACCTCTTTGCAAGTCTGTTGGTGACAGTTTACATGTTTTAGGCTCCATCCGAATTATAGTTTGAAAAGAATTAACACATTGAATTAGAACAGACTCATATGTATTCAATTCTGCCAGTTCCTCCAGAACAGCTACTAATTCCAAGTTATTATGTACTGCTCTAAAAGGCATTTTGTTTTCTTCTAATTTGTTATAACAATATTTACATATACGTTGATCACTACCTAACTCAGATTGACCTTCTACCAACAAGTAAATTGTAAATTCTACCCACTTACCATTGTTTTCCTTTTCACTTTTCAAATGCAAATCAACATTCCTATTTTGACTTTTATAATCAGTACCTCAACAACAAACACAAACATAGCCTCGTATTTCACCCCACACTACATTAAACTTTCCAATTTCTTCTTCAAACTGATCAGTGCTAATCACTATCCTATCTCCTCCAACATCTGTAATTGTCAAACTTTCACATTCTATGAACTGCTCCTCTGAACCAAAATATCGCATTTCAATATCATCACACTTTTTTTGAACAACTAATAAAGAAGCATTTAAAAGACTTGTACTCAGTTCACTTAAAAATAATGTAGAACTTTTTACATAGTACACTTTCCTCACAAACTTCCGCATTTCTGAATAACATACTGCTAACATCCTCAACTGATAAAAAACACTTTTACAAACTTTTCTTCAAAGACAAGCCAGAGAATGCCCATACTTCTCAGTATATTTTCTTACGTTACATAGATCTAGTCCTTGTAACAGCTTAACATTCTGTTTAATACTTTCTCTTCAAAATCATAATAAATAACTTCTGTTTTAAATTGAAGGCACTATCCACTGTACTTTCAATACGCTGTTTCTCTTTCAATTCAAAAACATTCCTTTTATATTTGAAGCATTCTTTCATTGAATTCTGAATCACTCTAGATCGAAAAAGTCTCTGACGATTTTCATGAAACTCCTTTTGTCTCCGAGTAACAGATACTATTTTTTTACCATCTTTCCTTTTCCTGGTATTTGAAATTGAACTCTGCTTCACCTTACTTGAAAAATTCCTATTTTTCCTCTTGTGTGATCCTTTTTTCATCTTGTACTTATAGTAGAACAAAGTTTTCTGTACTACTCCCATTTTTTCCAAATACAAACTTTTGCCTTTTGCACAAATATATATTTTTCTTCTCTATTCTTTTTTTTTTGTACTTCTTCTTGGCATTTCCAAATATTAATCCAAACGAAATAATTTTCTGAAAAAAAAAATAGATTCAATTATTTTTCACATTTGTTCACTATGTTAAAATTATAACATACAATTACAAAACTTACACTAACGACTTCCACACCCAGTGCTGCAACGCGATTGAACACGACAGAGCAGCACTAACATGACAAGTAGTGCCATAGACCATACAGCAAGTATTTATTTAATTATTTACAAACACCTTTACAATTTATATGCAACTGCACTACCTCATACTTTTCACCTCTCCGCCGCACCCCACCACTCCACACCACTCTCTCTGCAACCCACCACAGACAACTTTATATATAGTATTATTTTTAATTAATCTATGTACTTAAGATGATGTTATCAACCAAAAAGCACTCACAAAAATTACCATTATTAGCCTACAATTTTATCTACAACTTTCCAAACACAACACTGCCCCCCCATTTTAAGTGAGGGGGAGGGGTGTCTGTGGGTGTCTGAGCAAAAGCACTTTATTTTAGATGGCCTCGAAACAGGTCTTTATGGGGGTCTACTTTCAGGCCTCGCAAACCTCATCCCATTTTTTTTCTTTACTGCACTGCAGTGAGACTGTGAGAGCATGCACATTACTCACTACTTAGAAGTGCAGACATCATGCCAGGTGACTCGCATTGTAGGAGAAGGAAAATCCTTTAAAAAGACACTTTTTCTCTCAGAATTTCCCTTCTCTTTTTGCAACGCAGGAGCAACATAATCGTGGGGTAATTAGCAAACACACCACCAGGCGCGCATCGCCCATTGCCCCGGACTCTCTCAAACAGCTTCCCGAGCGCACACACACAGACACACCCGAGTGCTTCACAGGTTTTCAAAAGATCAGGTTTTGGTAACGAAGACTCTGTTCTTTTTCACCCCTTTTTACAGCCCCTACATTCCCACTCTGCCTATTGCTGAAAAAATTAAGCTCCCTGAAATTTCGCTCAGGTTGCGCCTCTTGAAACGACCACAAGCAAGCAACTCCAGCACAAACCTGCTCTGACCTTACACATTCTCTTATTTTAGGGCTACAAAAACACACGCTTTGCCTGCCTCACTTAGTTCTTACACCCCCTCTTTAATATGAACATAAAAGCTTTCCACTTACTTTTATATTCCTATACTGTACTTCACATGGAAATATAGAAATCAAGGTTCTCACCACCCCAAATTACCTCTCTGGTATACTTTCTCAAATGTAAGAAATACAGGTATTCAGTATCTGTAAGTGACGGACACTTTTAAACAGTGTACCTATATACAACTCAGCAAAACGTTATGTTTCTAAATTAACGTCTTACACTTAAAAGCTCCTTCACATTTCTTTCGCTATATGTACCTTTCTTTAAAATACCACCAGAGAAAGATGGTGAAGTATGCTCCACAAAGAGCAACTCAAAGCTTTGTTATTCTTTATAAAATAATCTGCCTGTCAATGCTTTTCGCAAACCTTTTCGACCCCTTAACAGGCTGGATGGATGAGTATAATATGTCCTATTTAGGATCGGGGGCGGACGATGCCCGAAAATAAGAACGTATAGTTGAATAAAAGGCGAGTGGATGCATGGCCAGATGCATCAATGCATATATACATAGATGGATGTATCAATGTATGAATGGAAGGATAAATGAATATAGGGACCAGTACTTACGATAAACTGGTGGACTGATAGATGCTTAGGATTGGTTATGGGACAGATGTATCTATGGATATATAGGCGTATGGCTGCATGAATGACACAGTGATTACAATAGGCGAGTGCGCTCATAGATGCTTAAGATAAGTGCAGGAACACATGTATGTATGTATATAAGTAGGAATGTATGCATCAATTAAAAGATGGTTGAATGGCGCAGTGCTTAGGATAGGTGAATGCTGGGCTTTAATTGGGCCGGGTCTGAGGACCAGCACTTATTTTCAAGCAGCCTCCAAAAGGGTCTCTATCAGGCTCTATTTTCAGCCCTCGTAAACATAGTCAATTTTATTTTCGATGTACGTGTGCTTATTTTGCTCACTACTGAGAACTGGAGACATCACGCTACGTTACCCAGGTTGTAGAAGGAAGGGAAATTCTTTAAAGAATGTTTTTTTCCAAACGTAGGATAATTGGAGAGGATTCTCTAAAGCACACAATGGTACTTATCTTGATTTTGCCCACACCCCTTTAAGAGCTTTGCCCCCCCCTTTTAGAGCACCCCCACTTTCTGAAACGCTCAAAAGCAAAGCGTATTAAAACATGCAAATTTGCAAGGAAAACATATACCATGCCATAGGGCACTTTATAAGTGCTCCAGTGGTCCTACATCACCTTTATTAGCTCGACATCTGCACGTTACTTTATTCTGTGTTTTAATCAGAAACATACCCACCTCTCCCACACCCACCCCTGCCCTTGGTTAACAGTACGAAATCAAACAGAAACCCCCCCATTCCTAGCAGCGCCACTATACACATACACAGGCTTAATTTTAACATGTGGCTACCGGAACACTTATCAGCAAAAACTATTCAAACATGCAAATTCGCGGGTAAAACATACACCATCCCATAGCACTGTTTATAAATGGGCCCAGTGAAACTACATTAACTTTATTAACTACACATGCCCACGTTACAAATATCCGTCTTATAATCAGCAACATACACACCTCTCCCACCCCCACCCATCCCTTGCTTAACCTTACGAAATCACACGACGAGCCCCAGCACTCCCGTTACCGCCACTATAGCCATACATAGACTTAATGTCAACAGGTGTCTGCCGGAACGCTCATCAGCAAAAGCTATTAAAACCTGCAATTTTGCAACTCACAAACACACCATACCATAAGACGGTTTATAAATAGTCACAGTACCACTACACCCCCTCAACACCCGCCCTTGCTTAACTTTACGCAATAAAAGAAAGAGCCCCACAAACGTAGAAGCGCCACTATAGCCATACACAGGCTTCATTTCAACAGAATTTGCAGGTAAAACAAATACCATGCCATATGGCACTTTATAAGTGCTCCCAGTGGTACTACATCACCTTTAGTAACTCCATATCTCCACATAACTATATTCTGTATTTCAAACAGACACAAACCTACTTCCCCCACACCCACCCCCACCCTTGCTTAACCATACGAAATCAAACAGAAACCCCCACCATTTGCAGTAGCACCACTATACCCATATACAACGTTAATTTTAACAGGTGTCTGCCAGAACACTTATCAGCAAAAAGTATTCAAACATGCAAATTGATGGGTAAAAAATAAACCATCCCATAGCATGGTTTAAAAATGGGCCCAGTTGAACTACACCACCTTTACTAGCTAGACATCTATATGTTACAAAAGTCGTTTAAACACTCTATAGTGTATAGCAGGGCATGGGGAGAGTAAACAAAGTTCTAATTCCCAAACTTTTGATATACAGTCTCTTTACTGTATCTATATTAAAGATATTAAATGGAATGAATAAATTGACGAGTGTCTCAAAAGGGTTAGTGAAGCTCACCATCAGTAAAACATGAACCACTTCAACACCTACATATATCCGCCACAGCGACACAGCCTGACAAATAGTATCACTTATAATCACATGTAGTCCTGTAATGTCAACAAAGTCATACAGAAAATATACCGTTTACATTTTTTTTAATCTCCCACACATTTATAAAACATCTCTTCTAAAGAAGCACTCCCCAACTACTTCTATTCCATAAGAACAGACAATTAATACGTTTACTACCATATATTTTAGTATATATACCTTTTTATTATTCAGAAACTACAAAAACTATTCACTATACCCAAATGCAAACCAGAAACCATATTCATATTTATCCCAACTTAGGATCACATGATTCAAACTATGCCTACATATAAAAGGAACGTATCACTTTTCCTATCTCCATCACCTCTCCATGTAATCTCAAAACACTGTACACGGCCCCACTGTACAACCTACCCTGACTTACATTCAAACCTACCTCTCAGTGTCAAAAATAAGACCACAACCTGCCCACATAACATTTCTGCATTTCGTTTTATCGTTTTTAACTTAATAACACATACGTCTCCTACGACCCCCCGCCCCACTATTTCTACAAAAAGTATCAGTTGCAAACGTGCAACATTTTCTTTATCTCTCCAAATACATTACAAACTCAAATTAACGCTGTACCTCATTTTCAAAACAATACAGTCCTATAAAGATGACAAACTTCACGTCCTCTCTGTGAAAAATTCCTAAACATATATAAAATACTTAGCCCATTATTGTACCTGCTGGGTGAGCCCGTTATTGTACCTGCTGTGTACCTGCTGTGACATTTCCCTACTTGCTGCCAACGCTGGGCATAAGGAGACCGCTGTTGTGGGTCCCGCTAAAGCACCGCCAAACATTACTTGCTGCCACCGCAAGGGGACTACAAATGCCATCACCCTCCAAGGCGCACACATTGCGCATCTTCGTTTGAGCACCATGAGGTGCTCAAAAGGAGGCCGTTATTGTACCTGCTGTGACATTTCCCTACTTGCTGCCAACGCTGGGGATAAGGAGACCGCTGTTGGGGGTCCCGCTAAAGCACCGCCAAACATCGCTTGCTGCCACCGCAAGGGGACTACAAATCCCATCACCCTCCAAGGCGTGCACATTGCGCATCATCGTTTGAGCGCCAGGAGGTGCTCAAAAGGTGGCCAGGGCTCCCGCAGTGCGGGACGCTCACGGGCATGCCCGGGCCGAGCCCGGGCAAAGCCTGGGCCAAGGGCAGGCCCGTCCGAGCCTGTCAGAGACGGAAAGAGGCTGGGCGGAGCCACAACACTAAGCCTTCAATCTACAGCACTTCATAAGTTCAGTTTTGTTACTCCGCTACCTATTAACCACACTAACCCCCTGCCAAGAGCGCAGCTGTATTAGACGCTACTAACTTCAAGTGCTAACATGATTAAGCGAGATCATAAGGGTAAGAGTGCGCAAACAGGAGGATGCATTGTGGGGACTCTTGACCAATTCCTTACCAGAGGTACATCTGTCCTTGAGCATTAAAATTGAAAGGACAGAGCGACGATTATCATTAGATCCATTACCACACAAAAGATCTTCTCTGGGTTCTATAGTCCCGCAAAACAACAACTCTGATCAAGGGATAATTATGGAGAAGGTAGCCTATTCCACCCTAGTCACTGATAAAACTGACAAAATAGATTTAACTCAAGGTAGTTTGCTATCTGGGGAAATTGTGACTAAATCTGTTACAGCATGCGCTAGACTGCAACCCGTCATTAATGCTATGGGTTCAAAAAAACATCTAAGCCTAGGTCCAACTGTGGATCCTGCAGTCAAAAGAAAGAGAGGAGGGGGGCCGCAGAGGCTGAAAAACGCTAAAATATTGAAGCTGAATACTAACGGAGGGGACGGCCAAACAGAGTTAATTAATGGAGAAGAAGGTGTTCCATCACAAGTCACTATTATGCAGTCAAACTCATCACATAATCAGCTCCCACCTATATGTGAGGAAATGTAGACTAAACTAGAACACCTTGTGCTCACACTTGTAAACCCAATCACAGAAAGACTGCGCCGAATTGAAGAAAGGTTGAACAGTCTCAACTCTCAGGCCAAGTGCAATTTCTGCACGCTTGAGGGTCTACTAGTCAAAACAAAGCAAACGTTAACGCCTCTAACCAATGAGAGCCCTGTGATCAATCTTGAGAAAAGTAAATCTCCTTCCACAGACGGAGCTAATAAATCATCAAGTAAGCCACCCGCAAAGCAAACAAAATCGGCTTGTAAAATTAAAACCCAAACGGAGACTCCAAATGTTGAGGGAAGTTCAGCTGCAATAAGAGGAAAGGAGATTTTGGATGCACTAGATACATCTGGTGAATTTTCTCAATTAAATGAAAGTTTAACGGATGATAGAGCTACAAATAAAGCAGGAGATATTAATAGCTCAACCAAAATGAGTAATACCACGAACAAAATCCCTATGGAACCCACTTGTTCGCCTCTGAGAAATAGCGCCTCAGGAAACCATTGGAATCATGGAAGAAAAGCCAATGGATCCTCTACTCTAGGACTACGGACACTAGACCTTCCACCTGCAGCAGCCCCGTTGGTGGTGGTCCTAGGGAATGTACCATCTTTACGGGCGGACCAGGTCGACTCAACAGTGCAGCTTATGCTAAAGGTCATGCACTGGCTGGATCAACGCTTGCAGGGCACTGGGGTTATGAATAGAGACATACAAAACCAGATGATCATGGCTAGAAGACTGTCTTGGATTGGCCAAACAAGAAAAGCATTGGGGGGGGGATTGAATAGTAGTAAACTTTAATAATGGTGCAATAGTTCGATTTCTCCTGGATTACTTGGGAAATAATTCAGAGACCTGCGCCAATAAGATCATTATCCTTTCGTTAGGTTTCTTTTATAGACCTTACTGTAATATCTTAGGGAAGAGCACCCCCCAAACGCAGGTAGGCAGTTATTCCCAAACCCAAGAATTCTGCCTACACGTACTGACTTAAGATTGGCTAATAGGTTTGCTCCATTATCGGATCTTGAAGAATGTGATTGTCTACAACTAAGTAATTCACAATTTATAGAGAACAGCCCCAGTACATCTACACTAAATCACGATCTAAATTCAGGTTCACAGATAACTAAAATTAAAGTTATACAACTGGAAGGTAGCATGACACAGATAACTCCCCAATCCACTGAGAGATTGGTGAGCTCCTCCGTAAGTATTCTCTCATGGAACATCGCCGGTCTACCCTCTAAGATAATGTCGTCAGATTGGTCCGCTTTTATAGAGGATCAAGATATCTGGATGTTCCAGGAAACCTGGTCAAGGGACTGTACCTTTCGCCCAGGTTACCTTGCTTTTTCTAATCTGGCTAATACTGGACAAAGGGGGAGACCCTCAGGGGGACTTACCATCTGGGTTAGACAACACTCCAAATACCAGGTTGAGGAGGTAAACATAGACTTCCCAGATATCTTAGCTGTTAGGATCCTGATGTTGTAGCAGTTAATGTGTCCGCCAGAGGGTTGGTGGGCGGGAAATCCTCCCCTACTGTCTCACAACTAGATGACTTTATTGACCTAATTAGATAAAAAAAACACCTAGTAATTGGAGGTGATTTTAATTGTACGCTTGAGCCCCTTGGACATGAAGATTGTGATCTTGGTGGGGAAGAGGATTCTAATTGGGGTATCCCCCAGCTCACGCTACCATACATAAAAAAATTGACTGAGGCAGCTCTCCAGCTAAAAAGCTTATGTCTGGAGAAGGGCATAAGGGCAATAAACGGGAGGTCACAGTCAGACAACGAGGTAAAGCACACATAAAATAATGGAATTAGAAGTAGCTGTATAGATTATTTTCTAATAAATTCAAAGCTATGGTCCCAGCAAAAGGATATGATAATCCAACAAAGAATCGAGAGCGATCATAACCCTTTATTGCTAACTTTGGATATTAAGGGACTGAAAACAGAAACAATAGTAAATGAAATAACGACTGCAGATAGAGTGATCACAAATGACATGAGAAGAATAAAATGGGGATCACTATCAGGAAAAGGATAAAGCTAGCTGTGGGGGATACTCTAACCTCAATATTAATCCCACAGACCCAGGGAGAAACCCCATTTATATAACAAAGGCTCGTGAGGAGCTGTTTGTAAAGTTAAAGGCCTATTTGATCAGGGAAAACAAATAGAGTAGAGGGATAAAACAGAAATCAGCAAAATGGTATGACTCGGATTGCAGAGCTGCGTATACATCCCTAAGGCAAGCAATTAGGTCTAAAACAGCATATGAGGTTAGAGCTGCCAGATTAGTATACAAAAAAGCTCAATATAAGGCAAAAAAGGATTTTGATGAGCAGCGATGGCTAAATCTCTTAAAAGCAAGTATAATGAAGGACATGCAAACAATTTGGCACACAGTAAAATGGGGGAGCGGTGATAATATGCCAGTCCCAGTTAACAACGTAGCCCCTGACCAATGCGTTGCATACTTTGGGGCACAATTCGCTGCCACTCCTGAAGCTCAGAATAAGCACCCCAAGTTAATTATTAATACTTATGTATCTTTCGAGATGAGGGAAATAGAAACAGCTCTGGATGCAATTCCATTGGGAAGGGCCTCTGGCCCGGATTGCATCCCTGCCAATATATTTAAATTTGACAAACCTAACTGGCTAAAATATATCTATGTATTATCTAACGCTATAGCCAGAGGGGCACCTGTTCACGAATCTTGGCGGGGAGCTGAAATTGTCCCTATTTATAAAAAAGGGGACCGTGACATCCCTAGTAACTATAGGCCTATTAGCCTAATAGATACCATCCAAAAAACTTTGGCAGGTTAGTCCTTGGTAAAATAAACATATGGATAGATGGTCGCGATATCCTTTCTAATTTACAGGCAGGTTTTCGACCCCATGTAAGTACCATAGACCAAGTTTTTAGGTTTATGATGGTCTATTGGAACACTGTAATTTTAGCTGGAGGGACCCTATACGCAGCATTTGTAGACCTAAAATCTGCATTTGATTTAGTCCCCCGGAAAAAATTATGGGACATATTAAAGGATTCAGGGCTACCATTGGAATTATTACTTATTCTTGTCAAACTCCATGAGGCAAATTATGCTCAGGTTCACTGGGGTAAACAAGGTGAGTTAATGGAACGCTTCCCAGTTAATAAGGGAGTTCAACAAGGATGTGTCTTGGCCCCACTCTCTTTACTTTGTTTATCAACACCGTACTTATCTATTATACAAATTACCCTACTGACGCTCCGTCACTCGCTGTCTCGAAGGTACCCCTATTGATGTTTGCAGACGATACTTTAATTCTTTCTAAGACACAATCAGGGTTAAAACGAGCTCTAGGCAGATTTACAGTCTCCTGCAAAGACCACGATCTAGCGATTAATGTTGAGAAAACAAATTTTATGATATTACACAAGTATAAAATATTGAAAGGGAGAGTGATTGTGAATGGGGTACCAATGGAGCAAACTAAAAGAACATCGTCGCTCCTACTCAAAACCGGTAAACCCAGTGTTATCAATTTATAATGGGAAAGTTAGGGCGTCAATATTATATGGCGCAGAGCTATGGGGCTTCGAAAATGTATCTTCCTTAGTCCAAGCTCAAAATAAATTCCTGAGATCCCTAACTGGTTTACCCCAATCGACCCCTCTAAAACCACTATTTTTAGATCTGGGATGTAAAACAATTGAGGAGATCGCTTTTGTCAGACCCCTAGCCTATTGGAAAATATTCTGGACTACTCTGGAACTCCTCCCATATGCAAATGCTCTAAAACACATAAAATAAGTAGACTTATCAGGCAAAATAAAATGGCTACAAATAATTAAGTGTTCACTCACTACCTTGGGGCTTAGTCACCTGTGGGAGGACCCAGTAGGAAACTCTTTTCCTTCACAATTAGAGTATAAAAAATGTACTGGAACAAGTTCACTTTTAATAGTATTTCAACGATAAACAACTCTTCGTTGACATGTAGTTTCTTGGAATATAAGCTTGAAACAAGATTTGAAACATACTGGGATAACATCACTAGGCTTACGATAGGAAATTGTACCATCAATTCAGAGTCGGTCTCTCCCTATAAAGATGTTTACATCAAATTGGCGTAATGCTACTGGGACTAAGTGTCCCTCGTGTCCATTTAAAGATGAGACAATTTTGCATATAATGTTTGCGTGCCCCGCATATAATCGACCTACAAAGAAATGGCTCAAACCGATCTGTTCCAATCTTGGAACAAGATTTTGTAATACAGCACTTTGCATATTGAAAACTGATACTCGTGAAGATATAGCGATAGCAATGGCGAAGGTTCTAAGCTGTATGTGGGACATTCGAAGGAAAAATCTCTAGGTTACAGTTAGATTTTTGTAAATATCTTTTAAAAATTGGTATAAAATGATTAGATGATTTTAATGTGTTAACATTTTCTAATATTTTCATCATTTATTAAATTTTAATCGTTGGACTGTTGACGATATTTTATGAATCCTTTTTGTCATGTTATTGTGTCTTTTATGATTGAAAAAAATCGAAATTAAGACTAATTGAACTGAACTGAACTTATAGAACAACAGCTCAAATGTTATGCATATTTAATAACCAATATCAAACACCACACTTTACTAACACTATATTACTTTGAAATAAAAAATACTTTCAAAATTAAAAACTTCACCTCAAATACTTAATCAATACTATAAAACACATAACACACCTTGTTCATTTCTAACTCACCTTTGTAGTTGTTATCCAGATTTCAAATGACACATGCATACAATTCTCTCTTTCTCACATAGTACATGTAAAGCTCCGACTTCATCAAGAATGAAACCAGGAATGGCACAATTTCTCTGTCGCTCCACACATAAATACATGTAAAGAACAAATCAGAATACTTAATTCCTTCAACGACATTCCAAAACTTACCTCCATTGGTTAATTTAAAATTTTCCTTCCTAAAAGCTACTTATTATTCCGCGCCACATACAGGTCACAAGTTCAACCTATTTTATCACCACACTTTCTGGAACCTTCTACGACACCTGCAGGTTAAAAGTTCATCATTTTTTTTAACCTAACGGTATACTTTTGCAACATTTTATCGAACATTCAATGGCATGTGCACGTTAAAACTTCACAATAGGGGTCAGTAGATGGTCAGCTTTATTCTCAAATCCAGCAGCACCTCACCTTACGCCCCCAGCGCCATCAGACCTGTAGGAGTCAGTGCTTTCCACTTTCCAAATACCAAATTCATTTCATACACACGAATTTACCTTCACACTCCCTATATAACACCCCCTAAGCACCATACACAAGTTACAATGTTCGAAACAAAAGTTCCTCCAAGTAGCTATAACTACATGCTGACACTACTTGCACAGATGTGGCACAGCGGCCAGAGCACATGACTTCACAGCATATGACACACAGTTTGGGCTCACGCTTTCATCCCTGAGTCCGGCAGTAGCTCAGCTTAGCAGCATGAGACTCTACACACTACCTCACATATTTTCCATACACCAGAACTTTCAGACCAGTATGGGGCAGTAGTTCATCCTAGTAGTTATAAACACATGCTGACACTACTTCCACAGCTGTACTGCAGCGGCCACGGCACATGACTTCACAGCATTAGTCACACAATTTAGACTCATGCTCTAATCCCCGAGTCCCGCACCACCTCACCTTAGCAGCATCACACTCTAGGCAATACCTCACTTAATTTTTATAGCCTAGCACTTTCACAGCGGTAGGTATGATTAGTTCACTTCGCACCCCCTCTCTAGCACAACCTAAACACCCCACAGAGGTTACAGTGCTCCTACACTCCTATTTCCAACTTTTTTGACCCTTTTTTCCCCTTACTCGCTTCAACAGAATCCAAAATGACGGCCAACACTTCCTCCTTCCATGAGACTCTAGACAATACCTCACATATTTTCCGTACCCAGGACTTTCACACCACTACGGGTCAGTAGTTCATCCTAGTAGGTATAAACACATGCTGACACTACTTCCACAACTGTACTGCAGCGACCAGGGCACATGACTTCACAGCATAAGACACACAGTGTGGCCTCACGCTTTAATCCTCGAGTCACGCACAAGCTCAGCTTATAAACATCACACACTAGCCAATACCTCACTTAATTTTCGTAGCCTAGAACTTTCACGCTGGTAGGTATGATTAGTTCACTTCGCACCCCCTCTATAGCACACCCTAAACACCCCACAAAGGTTACAGTGCTCCTACCCTCCTCTTTCCCACATTTTTTGCCCTTTTTCACCCTTACTCGCTTCAAATTTGGGGTAATTCCTTTCACCCGTACAACCTGAAGCCTTGTCTAAAGTTTCCTATGGAAATTAACATTGAAAAAACACGTTTTGGGACCCCCTTTTTTCTCACCCCCCCTTGACGAATCACCCCCAAAAATAGGAGCAGATCTCAATAAAGAATTTGTTTTGAAAATTTCACGAAGATTCATCAATCGGCGGCAAAGTTATTGCGAATAGAATGTTGCCATTTTCTTATAGTAACAAGTTCCTAACTATAACTACCTACTGGCGACCGTCAGTAAGTAATATATATATATATGTATATATATATCCAGAGCACTCCTTCGCCTACGCCTTGGAAAGCGCCTGTAAGTCCACAGAAAGGAGCACGGACCACAATTCAATGCTTATCGTAGTTGTTTATTTCACTCGAGGTAAGCCAGCCATGACGCGTTTCGACTCCGTGGAGCCTTGATCACATGACACGCCATGAAGTCACCTCTTAGTTTAAATACATTTTTTTCATTTGCTCTAGCTTTTTTTGCTTAATTACAACTTCCGGTCAGTGTTAAAGGGACAGTGCTTTTAGTGCTTTTAGTGCATATTTTACAAATTTCGTGCGGGCTTTGTTGGAACACATCTCTGTAACTATAACTACCTACTGGCGACCGTCAGTAGGTAATATATATATATATATATATATATATATATATATATATATATATCAAGTGAAAACTTTGACCAGCACTCTCGGGAGATGAGATATCCACTTTATTAGATTGTTTGTGCACACATAGGTGTTTTGGAAAAGCGCCATTTTCAAAAAACGTCAATTGCGTCATAATGGCAACATTGAAGTTGGGCTTCATTTTTACTCCAAATTAAGCGCCATCTTTTAGCATGTTGGTTTATTACTTATTCCAAATATACATATGTTTGCAGCATTTTAGACTTCCCAAAAATGCTACTTTAGTAATTCTTTTGTTTAAAGGTTATTTTCAATTTATATAACGGGGCTCAATTCCTTACTATCATGCCCGCCGATGTGCATTTTTTGTACTGAAACATGCTATTCCACTATCTTGCCTTATATGGGCTTTGATTCCCACAGCTTTGCTGGATAGTTGTGGTGACTTATATTTATTCCCTTCCCACAGGCAGCTAACTCTTGTCTTCTATCCACTTTTTCATAAATTAATTCCCAACTCTTCACTGTTATTCAAACCCATGGATGTTTTGTTAGCAAGTTAATAATGTATCTTGATTCCAATCTAAGAAGCTTCAACTCTCTGTCACCACCTCTTACATCATGAGGTACTTGATCTAGACAGAAGAACTTGAGCAGATTTCTGTTACTTTGATGGTGAAATTCGAAGTGTCAGACGACTGGGTAGTTAACATCTTTATTATTGATCACCCTCATACGTTCTATAATCAGCTGTTTAGTGAGATGAATAGTACTCCCTACACACTTCAGTTGACCAGGCAGACTAGACAATAAACGATTTATGTTGTAAGACAGTTCATAAATCTCTTGATCTGTTTTGTTTCTTTTAAACCTGGGTCTTTATAAGTAAGTTCTTTGCTGCTATAAATAAAGGCTTTACATTTTCCACACGGTAAAAATCATTTCAATTGATGAGAAATCTCTTCAGATGTTCTCTATGTAAATCGTTTTATACTAGGACATCTCTGATTGACTGCTATTTTCTGATCATTAGTAAAGGGCAGATCTCTTCCTATGATCACATCCGATTTCCGCCAATTGTTTTGCAAGGTTTTCTTTATAATAGTGGGGATGCTTGAAAAACTAGTGATCATCCTGAAATTATTTTATCTTGTTCCCCCCTCTGTTTCTTGTCTCATCCTTAAGTAAATCTTCCCCTCTTTTGGTTGTCTACTCTTTTCTTTGTCCTAGAAAGTTTTTGCTTATGATAGCCGCTTATCTCGAATCTCTTTGCACTTGCATCTGCTGTCTCTCGAGGTGTTCGGTTTAACCCCTAACAATTCTCCATGAGGGATGCTATATATTAGTCTGATGGGATGACTACTTTTTGCGTTTCCCACTGCAGGTTTCAAATATAGGGCAGTGCAAATCTCATTGTTGTTAGATTAGGTCAGCTAATGTTTACGCAATGTGAATTCTTAGATAGCATTTGCTATGCCATTTTCTTTTCAGGCGCCGTTTTAGGTTGTTAAATACTGATCTCGTTTATTTCTGAGAAATGGTCTTTGCTAAGTTTCGTTTCTGAAATGTTAGGTTTTGTTTCGGTAATGAATAGACGGTTCATATTAACGCAGACCTTTCTCACTAGATGGAGGCCCTCTCCCACTTGTCTGGTGGTGGGCCCAGGGTGAAACGACCTGGATTGTGCTAGGTTGTGTGAGATACGAGAACCGAAACCTATTTTTGTATTAAACTGTCCAGCTGCGTCTGCCTGGAAAATTCTACTGGGGGCGTGTTTTTGTCCAGCTATGAAATGTACATAATGTATCTCTATTCTTCATGTTCTTTAGTTCCCTCTGTAGCACTCTCATGGACTGTACACTCTCATGGCTCCACTCTGAGTGTTTATGAATAAACAGTTATTGGTTTGCATTCTCCACTGTTTGACCAACTTTTCATTTGATATGGAAGGCTGAGAGGTGGTCATCAGTGACCCGGGTGGTCCCAAGTGGGTCACTTCCTTCAGTTGGCACCCGAACAGGGACTCCTTTAGGGGAGAACAAGGACATCATTAGGTCGGACTGACGGCTCAGGGATCCCTGCAGGAAAAGATTCGTTTCTCGCATCTGCAGCCTTTGTCCCATCGGAGGGTGCCTCGCCCAGTGGTCATCCCTACTAGTTTCCTGAATGACAAAACCCTTGATCTGACTGTTTTGTCAGCAGAGGATAACTGGTTTGTTTGTACTTCCGATATCAGGTGAGTCTTTTGGTTCTATGTGGATATGGTTCCATTTTGGTTTGAGTTTGTTACGGTCTAAGGACTATTTTGGTAAAAAGTGATTCCAAATATATTGCCAGGTAAAATTAACGACCCTGTTTTCCTTTTGCAATGCCTGGTTTTAGTAAAATTTGAAGTTTGTGTTGTCGTTGTTGTTATGCAGATGCTCGGTTGGAAGAATCTCAGCCTGCGCCTCATGAAGGCCGCCCTCACTTTGATATGTATGTGAAACATGGCCTTGGCCCTATTATGTTCAGTACATTATGGCACAAATATACAAGGGACAATGCTGAGTTTCAGTGGCCTTTAACAGGCACTTTTGATGAACAGAAGATTGGATTTCTCCAGGAGCAGTTGTTTAAGAGACTAAGTAGACAGTCGATGTTTGACTCTCTTCGGACTTGGCAGAAGGAGTCCAGACAAAGGCGGTTAAAGATGTAGAGGGATGCACGGAAAGGAAGGATGCAAACTCTTACACAGAACTGTAGCATATGACAAAGAGAAACAGGCGACAGGAGTAGAATGTGAAGATGGGAAGTTTCAGTTGCATATTGATAAGTCTTACGTGGCCAAGGAGGAAGAGGATCCTTTCATGGAGGCTCTGTTAGATACCTGACCCCATCCCCTTATGCCCCACAAAGGATATATCCAGTGGTCCACCCTCAGCTGCAGCCACCTGCCCAAAGTGTTCCCGTTTCTACGGCTGTTATACCCACCGCTCTGGTCACTGTGCCCCCTAGTCTTTCTCTTCCTTCGTCATCTTCGATGACAATGACATCTGTTACACCCACTGTTTCAGTTACTGTGTCTTCTATTTCTTCTTCTCCGGTACACTCTCTATCAACAGCCCTGCCTACTACTCCTGGTTATTTATCCTTCATTGTCTTTGGGTACTGACACACCTGTACTTGGTTTTGAAGACAGGGAATTGACGAGATTTAGGGAGCGAACAGGTTGGTTAGTGCGATCTGAAGTGGGGGAGGATGAGAAGAGGGTAATAGCGAGTCAGGCAATGTAATGAACTCATAATAAAATATATAGTCTTGAGGATATTTGGCAGTTTGTGTGTGATCTCAACAGAAACATGTCCATAAGCATATGTCTGCCACATTGATTGACCTCTGGCATACGCATATTGAAACTGAGGCTCCCCAAATATTATTTGATATCAGAGACTGTGTTTATGTTACTGACCTGGCGCCAGACAATTTTTTGGTAATATTTCCACTATACTCTCTTATAGAGGCAGGTTATATGAAAAGAGTCCTACCCAAGTAACTCAGTGTGAAGTCCACCCAATTTATCATCCAGAAATACATGCATTGATGCATCAGCAAGGAGTGATCACTAGACCGGCCGTGGCTGCTGCTTTCAGGAGCAATGGGTTTATACTCCATGGAAAAGAAGTGAGGTTTTTGCTCTTAAGACTACTTCGCCGGATCCTAGCAAAACCCCTACTGCCAATTATAAGTAAGGCTCCCTTTTTTCCATTTTTACTGACTTTTACAGATAAATTAGGTAAAAAAACTTTGTTTTCTAGTCTGTATTTATTTTTAAATGTGGATAAAAACGGAAATTGGGTTGCATTTCCTGTAATTCTAAATACTGTCAGCCATGACTGTCAAGCCAATAACTGTGTGGAGTGATAGGTAAGGGGGGTTAAAAAGAAAGGCATTTTAGCAAAGAGGATTTAACAGTTGTAGATATGCACAAGGTTGACACCGAAATGCTCATATTTTCATTTAAGTGCATTGATTTATTTTCTGCGGATGTTCACAGCATTGAAACCTGGCAGGCATTCAAGCATGAGTGCATATTTATCGGTTAAATAAATGTGGAAATATACTAATTTCAGATCCATTTCTCCACAAAACCCAAAATAATTGCTTCTTCTACTGTAATGGCTCTTGCTGACATTGAGATGTTCTTTGACCTCCATGTTCTGGTTGATATTTGGCGGCAGGTACATACTCAGTATCATGTCGCTGAGTTGGCTGGAACATGGGTTGTGATTAGGGGATGGGATCGAGATAGGAAACCAGGAGATAAACAAGTGCTGAGATACTTTCCTTACCTGGTCGTATTATTACATACATGTATACACTTATTCCACCTAAGAAGGTAAGCTGGGATAGGTTGACTGCCTGTCGCCAGAAAAAGTATGAGAGTGTGTCTGATATCTTTACTAGGTTTGAAGATATGTTTTTGGATTACAATGGGCAGGACATGTCCACGGAAGGGGGAGTCTGTTTGTTTGTTGACAGGTTGGTCACTTATCTTCTTCCTGAAATAATCACTCGCTTGCAGACGTTTGAAAGTACTTCGTCTACTTCTTCTTCCGTTATTTTAAATATGGCCCATTATTATGAGCACAGGACAAGGAAGAAAAAGATAAGAATGATAAGAAACATAAGGATTTAAAAATGAAGGTGTTGTTGCAGCAGGCATATCGGGGTAATACCAGAGGACGGGGAAGTCTTGCACGATAACTCCCTCATACTAGGCAGCTTTCAACTACACCTTTGGGGCAGAATCAGTGTGCATAATGTAAGGAGGAAGGACATTGGCGTAGCCAGAGTGTTGCACTGTTGCAGAAGGTTTTGTCCCCTAGAGGACAAGGTTCTGGGGGTAGGGGCCTGTGGGATTGATAGACCCCAGAATAATGCTGCTTCTGTGGGCTGTTCTGATAATTATTATTTTGATGACCCAGCAGATGGACAGTACTATAATGATGATTATGATTTTGATGATGTGACAGGTATGCCCTATAGCTAGAACAGCTGGAGACAGTGTGAGGGACCAGTTCAGATACCTGTAGATCAGTGTGGTCCTTATGTCAAAGCAATTTGCAAGGTTCAACTAAGGAATGTTTGGTGGATACAGGTGCGACAAGAAGTTCTGTTTCCCGACATATGGTCCCAGGTGCGGCCCTGTCTGGCCATAAAAATGTTTTGGTGGGATTTGCAGGAGTACCGGTTGTAAGCCCTATTTCACAAACCCTTGTCCTTGCCGTTGGTCCTTTTACTGTGGAGTCTCCATTTCTATTAACTTCAAATTGTGGTGAGAATTTGATGGGTTTGGACTTGTTGGAAACATTACATGCTACTTTCTATTGTTCTCCTGATTTTGTTTATATTACCATGGGTCCGGATGAGTTTGATCAGGTGCCACCCACATTATGGGCTACTGGAGATAATCATGTGGGTCTATTGCGTATATCACCAGTTTATATACAAGTCAAAGACAATACCATTTTGCCTAGCATTCCTCAGTATAAAATACCACAGGTGGGAGAACGGACCCTTCTCTAGATCATTCAGGATTTGATACGTAAGGGAGTGGTTGAGAAAACATCTGGCAACGTTTGGAGTAGTCCTATTCTTCCAGTCCTTAAAAGGGCACCCTCAGGTTCTTCTGATGCTACTTATGACGTTTATCATTTCATGATTGATCTGTGAGAGGTCAATAACATAGTAGTTCCGCAATCTCCAGTGGGTCCTGATATTACTACTCTTTTGACAATGATTCCATCCACCACTAAGTTCTTTTATGTTATTGATTTGAAAAATGCCCTTTTTAGAATTCCTATACATCCAGATAGGTATTTGTTTGTGTTAGACCTGGCACCTTGGCGTAGGTCTCCCTTCCACTTTTTGCTGTTGCCTCATGTGTTTTTTCTGGTGTTAGATGCTCAGGGCACTGTGCCACTGATGTCCATTGCCACAGTGCAAGTGCTCCCTATTGTAAATTAATTTGTGAATTAGTGATTCCACGATTGGCTGGTTTGGGTTACCTGTCAGACCCTAGTACAGTGCACCAGGAGTGCCCAGGGCTGGTAATCCCAATGCTGCTGGTGGGCTTGCAGCACTGGTTGTGCCACCCACAGAAGCAGCCTGTAAAAGTGTGTCTAAGGCCTGCCAGTGCAGAGCCTGCATGCAGTCTGGTACTGTCATGCTGACTGGGCAAGTGTACCCACTTGCCAGTCCCTAAGCTTTCCCTTTTCTTTATATCAGACACCCCTATGGTAGGCCCAAGGGCATGTTGCATTGTAAGTACAAGGTAGAACCTGCCCTGGTGTGTGTGGTTCTAATAGTGAATTACAGCCACTTTCATTTTTCACTATTGCAAGGCTACTTGTTCTCCATAGGCCAGAATGGGCAGTTTGGTTATTACATCTTATAATCCTAACTGACTCAGGGAACATGATAGAAATTCGAATTTAGTATGCCTGAACTCAGAATGATGAAATGCATCTTTTAGTGAAGTTGGTTTTAACATTCTGTGTTTGAAAATACCACTTTTAGAAAGTAGGTATTTTCGTGTCTAACCATTCAAACCTGCCTCTGCTAGGCTGTGTATTCCTTGTCTGGAGTTTGAGTGACAGGGCTGGGGAATTCCAGGAGACAGGGTGAGGTAGTCCAGTGGTGAATAGAGAGATCTACATCTAGATGGGAGGGAGGTGTTGCACCTGGGACCTGAATAGGGCTGTGCCCTTCCTCCACAATGCTGGCTCCACCTCCTGCGGTGCGTCTGATGTCTCTGCCCTGCACTCTGAAAGGAAAGAAAGAGTCATGTAAACAAAGTGCTCCAGGACTGACCAGAACTGGTTTGGACTGGGCAAAGGCCTCTCTGCCTTCATAGAACAAAGGAAAACTTTGTATAAATATTGGGACCCCAACCCAAGAACTTTAGATCACTTTGGGAAACAAGAAGAAACCTTTGCTGAGGAGAGGAACCAAGAAGAAACTGAAGAGAAACTATCCCTGCAACTAGGGGGTTGGCCTGCAGGGGTAGCCCACTGCCAAAGAGAGGAGAAAGGAACTTTGTGTGTACTTTTGCTCAACTTGTGAAGGATCTCCAAGGGCTTGGAACAGAGCTTGCCTTCTGCTGAAGTCTCAGGGACAACAGACTTCAACCACCTGCTCCCCAGAGTTCTTTGGAAGTGCCTGCTGCTGTTTTGGGCCTTCTGCGGGGCTGCGTGTCGCAAGGAGCAGAAAGCGCGACTAATGGAGAAGTAGGTGTCGCCATCGCAGCCGCTGCCGTCGCATCACTGAACAAGGGTGTCGCTGCTGAAGCAGTCGTATTGCACCGCATCACGAGAAGCGCCCCGCAATACCGAAGAAGCGTGTCGCCATCGCAGCCATCGTAGCTGACGCATTGCACTGCATCAAGAGAAGAGTCTCGCATCGAGGAAGAAGTGTGTCGCCATTGCAGCCGCAGCCGTCGCATCTGGGATGACGCCGCTGTAGCTGTCACATTGCACCGCATTAAGAAAAACACCTCGCATCCACGGAGAAGCATGCCGCCGCCGAAACTGCTGCAGTTATCGCATTGAGCGGAAGCGTCTCGCAACGTTGGAGAAGAGTGTCACAACCAAAGCTGCTGTCATTGCATCACTGAACAAGGGTGATGCTGCTGCAGCTGACGAATCGATTCGAGTCTTCTCGCACCATCGGAGAAACGAGCCGCATCAGGAAGATCTTCACGTCTTTATTACTTTGCACCAAACTTTCATCGCATCAACATCGTTGCAACACTTTCGTTGCCCTGCGGGTCGCATCTAAAGGTACATTGACTTAAAGTGTTGCATTTAAGAACTAAAGAGATTTAAGCTAACTACTACCACTTTTTAATTAACAGTATTGTGGATGTTTGTCGTTTATGGTCTTGTGGTAAATCTATATAAAGAATACCTATTTTTGATATAAAACTTTTGTGGTGTCCATCTGTAGTGTTGTCACTTGATTACTGTATGTGTTCACAAATGCTGTACACACTGCCTGTGAGATAAGCCTGCCTGCTCATGCCAAGCTACCAAAGGGGTGAGCAGGGGTTATTTTAGGAGTGTACCTCTTTACCCTGACTAGAGGCAAAGGTCCCTATTTGTCACAAGTGCATACCTGTGCCAACTAGAGACCCCCAAATCTAACAGTTTGGATTTACACTGGCAGGCAGAAGCTTTAGATTATGTTTTATTTTATTTTATTTTGTGTGTTTTATAAAGTGCACAGCTACCCCAACGGGGCGTCCCGGCGCTGATAAATCTGGGAACAGGGAGGATCAGAACAGAAGAAGCATTATGTGGAAAAGAGATGAGTCTTCAGAGACTTTCGGAATGCTGATTCTGTTTGACAGGCACGTAAGGCAGCCGGAAGCTTTTTCCAACACTGAGTGGCGCATACCTCGAATGTTTTCCCTCCAGCACGAGTTTGTTTGAATCTTGGGGCTTGCAGGAGAAGTAGAGAGTTAGAACGTAATGTCCTAGTGTTGACATACGGCCTCAGAGTACTTTTCAGGTGGGCCGAGCCATTGCCCTTTGAAGCGCGAAAAGCCAGAGTCATGGCCTTAAATACACATCTCTTGGCAATGGGTAACCAATGCAGTTTACGGAGGTGAGGGGAGATGTGATGTCTAGCAGGAATTCTCTCCACCAGCCGAGCGGCAGCATTTTGGACAGTCTGTAGTTTATGACATAGGCCTGCTGTGATACCAAGGTATAGTGCGTTGGCATAGTCGAGATGCGATGTTATCAATGCTTGTACCACAGTCTTACGGCAGTCCGCCGGCAGATAGTTGATGAGCCGGTTGATAGTCTTGATCTTAGCAAAACAGGATGCTGCTACTGTTTGAACCTGGGCATTAAAACTTAGATGATTATCCCAGCGCACTCCCAGATTTCTCACCGAGTCTTTAGGCGTGGGGGCTTGGCTCAGATCCTCTGGCCACCACAGGTTGGAATCTAAAGGGGATGGTGAATTAAAAAACAGAATCTCCGTCTTTCCTGCATTGAGTCGGAGGGAGTTAGAGTCCATCCAACTAGAGATGTCTCTGAGACAGGATTTCAGCGGATCGAAGGCAGAGGCGGAGGGTGTGTCAAAGGTAAAAAGTAACTGAATGTCGTCAGCATAGGAGGTGGATTTGATCCCAGTTTGCGCAATCAGTTTAGCCAGGGGGGTAAAATAAACATTAAACAAAAGCGGGCTCAGGGATGAGCCCTGTGGAACTTCCCATTTGAGTGGTCTAGCGGAGGAGGTATAAGGAGAGTTATATACCTGCTGTGTGCGGTCGCATAGATAAGAAGAGAGCCACCTCAACACAGTTCCGCCTATACCCAGGTCCCCCAGCCTTCTCAGCAGGATCTTATGAGAGACGGTGTCAAATGCTGCTGAGAGATCCAGCGTTACAACAAACAAATGATGGACGGAATGCTGACAATGCAGACATTCTCCCCCAGTCAAGAGATCTGGGTTAAATCCATCGTTCTTTTGCCCACTACGCCACCCCAGTTTAGACATGGCCATATGCAAATCAGTCTTGACCCTGTGCCTCATGGGAACAGTCCAGCCCGAACTGCCAAGCCATATCTTCCCTGGACCGGAATCAAGCATCCTAGGACCGGTTTCTGGCTATCAGCCATCATCAGCCAGGATAGCTTGACTCCAGTGGCGTAGTGAGCACGGGTCCCACGTCTGGGAATACCCATCCCACTTAGGGCGAAAAGCGTTACAACAAACAAATGATGGACGGAATGCTGACAATGCAGACATTCTCCCCCAGTCAAGAGATCCCGGGTTAAATCCCTCGTTCTTTTGCCCACTACTAGAGATCCAGCAGCACTAACACCGCCCTCGCCCCCCGGTCCAGCGTCCATCTCACCGAGTCAGCCATTTCAACAAGGGCTGACTCCGTGCTATGGCCTGACTGAAAGCCGTGCTGAGAATCATGTAGGAGCCCATTGGATTCAATGTAATTCGCCAGCTGGGAGTGTGCCAGTTTTTCCAGGATCTTAGCTGGGGCAGGCAGAAGAGAAATAGGCCTGTAATTATTGGGGTTGTCAGGGTCTAAATTGGGTTTCTTCAGAATGAGGACCAGGGAAGCATGCTTCCATTTGGCGGGGAAGCTGCCCATTCTCAAGGATTCATTCCAGATATGATTCAGGTAGGGATTGAGCAGGGGTGCCAGTTTTTTATATTGTTTGGCTGGCAGAGGGTCATTTGGAGAGCCAGATTTGCATTTGAGTAATTCTACCATAGTGTCGGCCTCAGAAATATCTGCAAATTCTAACAGAGTGGACGACTGTAGCGTGTAAGTAGTAGATTCCTCTTCCAATCCTTCACTGTTGGGAATAGGGAAGGAGGTGTAGATAGTCTCGATTTTTTCCTCAAAGAATTGCGAAAGTTTATCGCACAGAGACTGGGATGTTGCGGCCCTCAATGCTATATTGAGAGTCCTAGTATCTATAGTCAGGCATTAAAAAGTCAGTTAGATTCACTCTCGCTTTCCCCAGGTAATGTATAGTGCAGTATGTTGATGATCTGTTCATTGCTTCTGCTACTGAACAAGGTTGTAGGGATAGTACAGTGAACTGTTGTTGCACTTGGCCCACCATGGATATTAGGTCTCTCTTTTGAAGTTTCAGTATTGTCGACAGGAGGTTACCTACTTAGGTCTCCTACTGTTGAAGGAGGGTAGGAGGTTGTCCCCTGAGTGTATTAGTACCATTGTTAAAATGCCCATTCCACAAACTCAAAAAGATGTATGTGCATTTATAGGTATTACTTCCTACTGTCACCAATGGATTCCAAATTATTCTTTATTAATCAAACCTTTGCTTGCATTAACAACAGCTGTGCAGGAGACTTTGCCCTGGATACCATAGTGTCAGCAATCTTTCGAGTAATTAAAAACTGCAATTTGCTCTGCTCCAGTGCTTGGCACACCTAACTATAGGAAACTGTTTGTGCTCTATGTTCACCAGATGGCTGGCTGCACACTTTCTGTCTTGACTCAGAAATTTGGGGATAGACAGAGACCTTGTGCTTATTTTTCTGCTGTGCTTGACCATATTGCTGGGGCCCTTCAAAGCTGTCTAAGAGCAGTCACGACTGTGGCCACTTCAATCATGCAATCGGCTGGACTCGTACTCGATACAGACCTCACAGTCATGGTACCCCATGCTGTGGACACACTTTTGAATAAGACTAAGACACCGCGTCTTACTGGTTATGAATTGCCATTGTTTGCTAAGTGGTGAGAGTCCTGAGGAAAGCCGGGGTATTAGTTTTGCCAGCTGAAACATGTCGCCACTTTTGCAGAGTGGAGGGGTTGGTGTCTCATTATAAGCTCCCCAACCCAGTATCCACATTTTTTATTTAAATCTGGACAGGGTACCCAATAATAAAATTATGATAAGGACTCCCTAATACCAGTTTTATATCACTTTTTCTGCACCATTTCTCACCTGTGATCTTACACTATATGTTGTATTGTCTTTCCCTCCCTATTGCTCCACCTCCAGCGTTGGGTTGGCGTGGAGGTGTGTTAGCAGCCCTATGATGAAGTATGACACAGCTTGCTGTGTGTGAGGGCAGTTTTATACATTTGGTGCATTCCCATACACTCATCCACCTTCACACAGTGCTATTAGCCCTCTTCTATTTGTGATATTAAATTACTGAGCGGGAGGCCGAAGAGGGTTCTCTATCCTCTCATCCCTCATTTTCCTGTGTGTTTTTTATTTAAAATGTATAATCTTTAAGTTGCAATTAGACGTAAGTTTATCTAATAATTTGCAGCATGTTTCCCAGTCATCAGGTGTAACCTGCACTGTATTCCATTTTCTCTGGCACTATCTATTGGTGTAGACGTTTCTTTTTGTGCCATTTTGTAGAGCTCTGTTATCAAGTGTTCCCTATCTTCACACCCCACCATGGTTCTCAGCGACAGTAGCTCTGGTGGTTCCCGGGGAAGCTGGGATATAGTGTTTTTATGGCCAGTCTTAATCTATGATATACAAATCATTGCATCAAGCTACGCTGGTGACCATTGGTGAATGCCTCTAAGGATAGGAACTCCCCTGTGGGGAAGACATCCCCTATAGTATGAAGCCCTGCCTCTTGTAGTATCGCTAATGCTACTGCTTCACTCGTAACCGATAGTGAAGGGTGACACAGTAGCAGTAAATTATGTGTGTATATTGGCAATTTCCTGGCTCGTGATGCTAGCGTGTTCCAGGCTCTGACTGTGCTCTCCATTGGGCTGGCGTCCTTGAGATTCAACACCTTGCGATCGTGTAGAAGCACCCCATTGATAGGAATGGGGTGAGCATTATCAGCCTCGACCGCCACATGTGCAATGAAGTTGTGAGTTTGATACCAATAGTGAGCAAAGTGGGCCTGTGCACATAGGTAATATAGATATAGATCCGGCGTGTTAAATCCGCCAAGGGCATATGGATGGGTGAGGGTCTACCAGCGTGTTTGCCTGCCCAGGTTAGGGTGACCAAACAGGATTGCAGTTAAAAAATGCCAATAATAGAGTTATGGGGACATTGACAAAAAGAATATAAAAATTTAGGAAGAATTACCATTTTTATTAGTGCTATTCTATCGGCTAACGATAGGGGAAGCCGTATCCATTGCGCTATCTCGTCTTTCAGCTTGGTGATGGCAGTACCATAATTCATCCTGATGACCACTTCAGGATCTCTATCTACCCAAACACCCAGATATTTAAGGGATGACGTACACCACACAAGTGGAAATTCTGGGTTGTGGGGCGTAGCTGCTGGAGTTAGCGGGAATACTACAGACTTATTCCAGTTTATGGTCAGTCCTGAGAACCAACTAAATTTTACATTTCCCCATAACGTGGGTCACAGGTATGTGTTTGGGTCTCTGAGATATACCACCATGTCATTGGCGTATAAGGAAATCAGCAAAGGTCGGTGGTGAAATCTTAGTACTGCTTCTGAGTGTTTTTGGTGTATAACACAAACCAGGGGTTCCAAAGCAATGGCGAATAATATTGGGGATAATTGACAGCCCTGGCGGGTACCCCAATATATGTGTATGGGTTCAGATGTTAATCAATTTACCCAGACTCGCGCTGTGGGCTTCGTGTATAGCAAGAGAAATCCAATTCAGGAAGGCTGATGGCATGCCCATTCGGGCCATTACCATTAACATATATGTCCATTGGATCGAATCAAACGACTTGGCAGCGTCTAAAAACACAGCCGTTGCTGGCATTGTGGGTTCTATCCAATTCAGGACTGTGACTACTGTGCTCAGAATGTGCATGGTGGAGCGTGAGGGTATAAACCCCACCTGATCTAGTAGCACTAAGGCCGATAGTAGCAGTTGAAGCCTAATGGCAATGACCTTGGCCAGGATATTTACGTCCATATTGATGAGGGACAGTGGACAATATGATTCCACTTGCTCAGGCTCCTTTCCTGGCTTTAATATGTTTATCAGTATTGCTTCTCTCACGGAGGGGGCAGCTGTTTCTTATCATACGCCTCCTGATACACAGCCAATAAATGCGGTGTCAGCAAGTCAGAATAGGCCTTATAAAATTTCCCCAGGATGCCGCCCCCACCCGGTGCCTTACCGTTGGGCAGCGTATGGATTACGTCTTTCACATCTTCCTCTGTAATTGGTTGAACTAGAAACTCTCTCTGACCCGGTGATTGCCAGGCCGGTGTTATGTCATATAGATATGCGTCTATTTCCTCTACATCTGCTGACTCTTTTTTCATACAATTCTGTATAATAATCTACAAAGGACTGCAATATATCTGGGGAAGTGTGGACCCTCAAATCTGACTGTGTCGTGTGAATAAATGGGAGGTCTCTCGAGCCTTTGATTTTGCTGGCTAAGCTGCCACCTGACCTACCGCCCTCACCGTATGGTCGCGCCAACCATCCCTTTGATAAGTATTTAACCTCCTGCTCTGCTGTCTCGCTGTATTCTGTAAGATGTGTTTTAATATCCACCAGTATCTGCGGCTTTGGATCCCTTTCATAAGTGAATTCAAGCTTGTGTAACTGTTGTTCCAGCTGAGATAACCTATTTCGCAGGGATTTGAGCAAGATTAATGCAGGCGCCCCGAATAGTGGCCGTTAATGCCTCCTATAGAAGTCCTGCAGATTCAACCGACCCTTCATTTTCAGTGAAGTATTGGTTAATTCAAGTGCGTATCTCATCAGCAGAGGGTTGCATTCTCTACTGCGGAGGGTGTGAGGTATCAGTGGGCAGCGTGAGAGACAACAGAACAGAGGAGTGGGCAGACAGCGTTTCAGGTAAATATTTGACCTCATCTATCCAAGTGCTTGTCATCCTAGTCACTAACCAGTAGTCTAGACGAGACCACATGTTATGCGCGGTGGGAACATATATGCCCTCTTTCGTGTCAAGGTGTCTAAGACGCCATATGTCAATGAGATCCCATTTTTTCATGCCATCTGTGAGGACTTTATGTGCCTGTTTGGTGGGGGAGCCTTGGGAGTCAGACCTGTTCATGGTTAAGTCAAGCGGTATATTAAAATCCCCTCCCCATATAACCATGGATGACTCAAGCTTGTAAAGCTTAGCAAAAATAGCGGTGTATAGTTCCGGGTCATCAATGTTTGACCCGTACACATTTATGAATGTTATGAGTGTGCCCTTGCAGTTACTCTGCCATATAACATATCTCCCCTGATCGTCCGATTTTACGTGAGTGGTGACGAACGGAACACCTTTCCGTATTAGTATGAGCACTCCTCTGGAATAGGTAGAGTAAGAGGAAGCTCGTTTGTCATGTACCCATCTCAGTCCAATATTTGTCGCCGCATGGGCTGTATGATGTGTCTCCTGTATGAAGGCCACGTCTATTCGGTGCCTGTCTGGATACACAAAGACCTGTCTAACTTTTTTAGGGTTATTCAGGCCCGCACATTCCACATGAGTAAGTTCGGTTCACGTTAGTGATTATATTCTGGAGTGTTGTAGCTCCACTGTCCATTTATGTCAGCCTTTTATGTGTAAACATCACCCAACAAGGGAGGTAGCTCAAGAAAATCATGCATACAATCAGCAGCTGGAGATTGAAAAACCTCTAACAGGTACCCCCCACCCACTCTAGCGTAGTAACAGTGTCAGAGCCATAGCCAGCATTGAGAAAACATTTCCTTTTTAACAGCAGTCACCCTCTTGAACACAGAGGGGTACAATAGAACCAACATTTTCAGTCGCAGTTGGGGTCTACACTGTTTGAGGGGCGTCGGAACACTTTACCCTTCCAAACCAAAGGGGGCAGGGGAGAGACTTCTATAACCCCACGCATCTGGCTCGGCTTAACTTTGATCAGAAGACGACTCTTGCACCTTAGTGGTCGGCACCAACCCCATGTGCCCCCTTTGCTGACCGAATTGGACATAATACAACATGGAACAGTGATCATAAGATAGACATTCGCAATGGTTTCACTTATCTGTCCATACAAAAGCAGTATGAGGTTAATTCGTCCTGGGAGTGGCCTTTTTGGAGTAGTCCATGGCATCTTTAGGGCTGTTGAAAATCAGTGGACGTCCGTTCTTTTCCACTCTGAGCCGTTCCGGGTATAGCATGGCGTATTTTACTCCTATCTCTTGTTTCTTTTTGGCGGGTTCAAATTCTCGCCGTGCCACTTGCACCACCACTGTAAAGTCTGGGTAGTAAGAAACATTGTTCCGCTCGAATTGAGTGTTACCTTTCTCTCGGGATAAGCATAATATGGTGTCTATGTCCCTGCAATTTAAGAGTTATGCTATTATGGGACATGGCGGGGCTCCAGGGGGAGGTCTCGCTTGCAGGGATCTATGCACCAGTTCTATCACAAACACCACCAAAAGGTCCTCGTTGCCAAATATGCGCCGCATCATTTAATCTACATAATGTTCCATACGGCCAGTGTTCGTGGATTCTGGAACACCTAGTATACGTAGATTATTACAGAACGAGTGCGCCTCCCAATCTTCATTTTTGGTTTGAATAATGGCCAGAACCTTATCCATATTTAGCTGTTTGCTGCATACCTTTTGCACTTTATCTTCTGTAGTTGAAATTTGTGTTTCCGCCTCAGTGAGCCTGCCATCGTGTTTCTCCAGTTTGGACGCCATTGTGTCGATGCGCGAATTTAGGGCATCTATTTTCCGATCTATAGATACAAGACTTTGCTGCATGGCTTGCAAGGTTATTTCCAATGAGTTGCTCAGTTGCAAAGGCGGGTCTTGCTCTGAGTTGGAGTGAGCATGCTGCGTTGTCTTACACACCTTTTTCGATTCAAATGTTAGGTATGATTGCTGCCTGTCTGTTTTTCCCATGTCGTGGCTGGGAGTGTGAGACCAAAACCGCGTGCCAAGGGGTGACAGTCGCATAGTTGTATGACTGGCAGTGTGTTCTGGAGTCACAGGAGCCGCAGCCCACTAGTGCTTCGAAATGGTGTCACGTTTACTTCTCCTTCGCAATGGGTCTGGTATTGTGAGGGCAAATGCACGCTACTATGTACACTACAGTGATCCTTTCTGCACCACTTCAGCTTTATATATTGTGTCCTGTTAGGCTCCTGTCTGCCCCCCAAATCGAGATTCATCAGTGATGCCTCTCCCCTGTTGTAGCTGTGCGACCTAAGGGGGTCCCGCGTCCCGGTCTTGCTATCTTTCCAGGTTGTGAGTATTTGTGGTTTGATGCGAGGGGATCTCTCTTTGGTCTATTTCCAGCTTCTACTTATGCTGCTGTGTCTGTGCAACGTGTCCTTGTGTGGGTCTCAGCAGCGTGAGTGTCATCCTCCTTTACTCTGCTTGCCACCTAATGAGAATCCCTGCGGTCCCAGATGCCAGAACACAGCCCAGTGATGCCCAGGAATCGAGCCTGAAGGGTCGAGGGGAACAGCAGCGCCACCCGGGCCCATGCACTGTGTCTGCCCGGTGCTCCGCTGCTCCTGTCCTGCCCGCAGGTACCAAAGGAAAGGGGGGCGAGCGCAGCGCCCTTCTCCTTGGAGAATCATGGACGATGGGTCCTCACCAAGCCGTCTCTGAGCTCCGAGCCCCAGGGGGTCTCGCACAAACAGCCTCAATGCTTCCCTGCCTCGCGGACCAGCAGGGCCGTACCCTCGCCGCACTCACCGCGAAAGCCCACCGGGTCTCGCCACACAGCCTCGACAGTCGCAGAAGTTCACGGCAGCGGTCTCCCGTCCCCCCAGCCGTAGCTCTCTCTGATCGTCCATGCAGCACAGCAGCAGTATGCGGGTTATGTTAGAAGTACTGTTCCTTTGCAGCGCTGCGCTCACAGGGCCCTCTTACAGTTTTCTCCTGGAGTTCACCATGTTGATTCCTAAAGTAGCCACACCTCAGCTCATATTTCACTGTTCCTCTGGTTTTCGTCTCATTTTCTTGCTGATCGTTGGGCACAGGGGTAGTCTGCCTTACTATTTTTGCCTTTTAAGCCATTGATGGCTATGCGAGGCTCGGATTATTGGCGGATTGTTGTCCCCAGCCGGCAGAGTGACGAAAGAGCATCGCCATCTTGCCATGGGCTCAACAGCGCCCCCTCCACGATGCAATAATCTTAAGTGCGTTTTGGTGGTTATATGTATGTTCATTAAATGGATTGAGGCCTATCCCACTAAAGACACTATGGCCATTACAACTGCAAAAGTACTCTTAAAGAGTATTTTCCTCTATTCGGTTTGCTCGGAGTTATCTGGAGTGACAACAGTTCTCATTTTAATGGGAAAGTGGTTAAATTAATTTGTGAAAGTTTGCACATTAAACTGAAATTATTTCATGCTGCAAATCACATGCAGTCAGCTGTCCTTGTTGGTAAATACAACAGTACCCTCAAATTGAAATTGGCAAAAATTCAAGAGACGACAGGGTTGTAATGGCTGGATGCTCTTCCATTAGCTCTTTCGTCAACTAGAACCGCAGCCTACTCTAGACCTGGTTTGTCTATGTTCAAGGTGGTTTTTGAGCACCCAGTGAATGTCTGGGGTGTCTCCCACCCAAAACATTTCTCAGAGATTGAATATCCTGTGCTGCTTGATTCTCTTGGCCAGTTAACAGAAAGTTTGTGTTCTATTTACCAACAGGTTTGTGATTCCCTACCTCCTAAACCTGAGGGACCTGGCCACGACATCCTACCTGGTGATTTTATTCTTTTTCAAAGGAAGAAAAGACTGGAGCCAAGGTGGAAAGGTCCTGAGCAGGTTCTACTGGTCACTCAAACGGCTGTGAAGGGTACACGTTGAAAGAATTGGGTGGATGCCACCCACTGCACGAAGGTACCTCTTTCATTACCTTAAGATCAGTGGGTTAAGGAAGGAGTAGGGGATGATGAATGTGAACAAGTGCCTAGGTTTGTGCCTTTCAGCATCGCCCAACTTATATGGACAAGAACAGAGGAGGAAAATGATGATGTTCTGAAAGAGGCTGTTCCACCTGAAATACGAGCTATCCAGGAGCCGCTGTTTTCAGATCATACGGTGCCTGGGGCCGTCAGGTATAATTTACGTCCTTGGATGAGGACCACTGAGTCGAAAGAGAAAAAATATTAGGGATGGACTGAATAAGGTAGGTCGGTACTACGTAGCAGTACCAATGAGAGGTTCTAATATTCCGTATTTATTCTGCTTTTGTTGTCTGAACATTAGTTAGGGAAGAAGATACATTTTGAGAGTAAACTGTTTCTGTTGACATGGGATAGAGCAGGATGAGCTTAGGACAGAGCAAGCTCCACCACCGGGGCTCAAGAGTGCCAACTGCTTGATGGACGATAGAAGCCTGTACCAGTGAGGCTCTGATGGACACTGGGAACATTCACGTTCTTTATCACTTTGTGTTTCTTTGTTTTATCTCATTATGCATCCATTTGATAGACCAGTCGATGAGGAGGAACAGCCAATAATTCCAAGTCAACGTCGTGTAATTTGGTCTACTCAAAGTTAAATAATATGTATTGTTGTGCTAGCAAGGTTTTTGGAGGATGTATATGATGCACCCACACTTGACCTGGGTGGACCCATTTCCCTGTGGAGAGACATAAGGGCTGCAATGAATAATGTGTGTGTAGCTGCGCATAAGAGATGATTTGGGAAAAGGACTGTCTGCTATTCTATTGGATCCGTTGCTTGCTTCTGGACAGCATATCCTCAATCACTTGCTAATTGCACATACACTCGGCCAGCAGATTTTGTAGAAGTAAAGGGCATGTTTGAACTTGGTTATCCCGGGCCATGTTTATATCACAGGAAACCCCAGGATAATGGTTATCCTGGGTGTGATCACAGCACATATTGTGATGATTTTGAAATGGAACGACAGAGTATAACACTAGTGGATTGGCATTATAAAAAGGTAACGGTACCCCGAAAAGCTGTCTATTTTGCTGCTTGCTGTCCCATAGTGAATTCAAATGAAACTTATTTGTATATAAAATATTCAGGAACAATATTGCACAAGCAAACATTCTCCTCGGAGCATAAATCTGATGAAAATAAACTTGGGATTAATTCTAGGTATTCAGCTGTAAATTATGAGGGACCAATATATGCACATCCTGGGTTCTATATTTTGTCCAATGGGACTTATTCCAATGTTTTTAATGGGACTGGCGATGTGGCGTTTGGGATGGTGTTACCTTTGGGTGTCCCATGTAAAGAAATCAAGCCGAAAAAGAGAGTGGAAAGGACATTAACGAAAGAGTCTTGTGAAGGAGTCACAGATTTAGAAGTCAATAGCTATAGCAATGGTATCACATTTGGATACATCCTGTCTTTCATACTTACCTTGGGTAGGGCAGCTATGGCAAGGGAAGAAAAAGCCAGAGAATACTTTGGATATGAAATATCACAGTGGCAGCTCTGCGAGATATTACTACCCAATTGGAAAGTATTCCGGTGTATTCAGAACAGACTAAATATACAGTAGATTTTATATTGGCCAAGTCTGGTGGTGTTTGCACTTTAATTGGCGACCAGTGTTTATAGGGATATAAAATTTGGCGAAAAACATAACACAACACATTTTGGACATCATTGAGAATTTCAAGGGCATGGAAAGTGGGAATTGGAGTATGTCCCTTTTTGGTAATTGGGGTTGGATCTTTCAGTAGCTGATTTATCTCATAGTGGTGTTGGTATTATGCTGCATCCTTATTCATTGTCTTCCTCTTTGTTGGTGTTATTGTACTTCTGTTTTCATGCCCAAACATGAAAAATCAGCTCATGTTTCAAATGCTGCTATGATGTTGCAGAAGGACATTGATGATTTAATGCATATTGATGAAGGTATATTTGAGGATTCATCCCTTCTCGTTGTACCCCTTTCTAATGACGATTGTAAGGAATGCCCATAATTTTGTCTTATTTACATTTCGATTTTGATGTCTCATTGATTTCTAATATGTAGATATTACTATTATACTATTGTCTATTTATATATCTACATATCTTTATATCTCTCTCTATATTTATGTATGTTATAGTTAGAAATTAGCATTTAAAAACCTTAGAAGCTCACTGAATAAAACACAGGTTTTAGGGACGTTATAGTTAGTTGGACTTTTCACTCGTACAAAACCAGAGAAATTTGACTGTTATAGTTAGTAGAGCTAACTATAACTTGCACCCCCGCAATGCACTGCTGATGACGTCACATGTTACATGACTCATGACATGGCCAGTGACATCACTGATGACATCACTGAGGAAATCTCAAATGACATCACTGATAAAATCACTGATGACATCATCCACTGAATGTGTGTTTCTGTAAAGTTTAAATATGTTTTATATATATATATATATATATATATATATATATCCAAAGCACTCCTTCGCCTACGCCTTGGAAAGCGCCTGTAAATCCACAGAGAGGAGCACGGACCACAATTCGGTGCATACGATAGTTTTTTATTCACTCAAGGTATGCCAGCCATGACGCGTTTCGACTCCGTGGAGCCTTGATCACATGACACGCCATGAAGTCACCTGATCGTTTAAATACATTTTTTTCTCTTTTTTTCAACTTCCGGTCTTTGTTAAAGTGACAGTGCTTTCAGTGTCTATTTACAAATTTCATTAGGGGTTGGTTGTCAGACATCTCGGTAAAATACCGCGGCCACAAGTGGATATCATGAGTAAACAACAGTGTATATGTATAAGCAGCAATTGATTACATGTATTGTCAAGCATCTCATTAATAAATATAACAAATACATAAATAAATAAATAAATAGATATGTATAGATGACATTTATCACACATATAAATATTTTTAAAACCGATAATTTAGGTTTTAAAAAAAGAGACAATTAAAAGGATAAAGAATGGATAAAACCTTGTAAATATTGTTTGCAAGTTTGTTTTAAAATCCAAATATTGCTGGATACACAATTCTGATTTAAATACCATGTCTGTGTCTTTTTATCCCCGCATGTGTGAATTTCATAATAACGAGTAATGCTTGTGTGTTTTAACTTTGAGACATGTTATCTAACCCCTAGTGCACAATAAAAGTGATAAAGAGTGGTGCAAAGGATATGTGCAAATAGGTGTAAATCATCCTAATTATTGAAAAAAGCCGTTTACAAAAATTGATGATTTTAAAATACACCTAAAAAACAGACCATAAAAATAGTGTGTTTATGATAAAAACAGGATATGTGTGTATAGTATCCTTATTGGAAGGGGACTTCTTTGGGTAGTGAGGCCGCTCATTGCTACCTTGTCTTGATTGAGTGCGTCCTATATGGAATTTGTGTATGACAAGACTAAGGTAGACTAAAATTCAACAGGAAGTGTCTGTTGTGAGCCAATGATGTATTGTATTAGAAAGATTCATAAAAGGCGGTAAAGTCATGTGGTATTGGGGTGCTAACATATAGTTTTAATTATTTGTAACTCTTTTACAAATAGGTGTACATGTCTTCCGTTGCGTTAAGGCCATTAGGGCTTTTGGAGTCTAGTTCTAAAATAAAACGAGTCTCCATTTGTCTAAGAATCTTCTCTCTGTTGCCACCTCGTTTGTTGAATGGCACACAGTCAATTATATAGTATTTGAGAAGTTTGGGATTTGAGTGGTGATGTTCAGCAAAGTGGCGAGCCACCGGATATGAAGGGTCATTGTTAGATATTGCTCGAATGTGTTGTAGTATCCTTTTGTGCCCCTGCAGCTTGGTGCTTCCCACGTATCTCAGCTTGCAAGGGCACTCCAGGATGTAGACTACATATTCAGTTTTACAGGAAAGGGCTTTATTGATAATTTGATCTCGGTCACTAAATGCAGTCTTGTATGTTAGTGTGTTAATCCCACATTGGCAGGCTTTGCAACTGCTGCATTTAAAAAAGCCCTTACGCTGACTAAGCCAGTTGCCCTTAGGTTTTGCAGTTGGATTGTTCTGCACTAGTTTGTCGCGCATGTTGGGTGCCCTTCTGTTGGTTATGGACAATTTTGCAGGTACAGTAGGGCCTAAGATGGGGTCATTTCTTATTAGAGGCCAACTTCTCTGTACAATTCTGTTTATTTCTAGGCTTTGTTTACTGAACCCCAATATCATCCGGAATTCATCTTTCTTGGGACTAGATGTGGTGTTCGGTGTATGCTTTGGTGATTCGTTAGTATGTATTTTAAGAAGAGATTCTCTGTCTAACATGGCATATTTGGAGATGGCTGCTTCAATGCATTTTTTGGAGTAGCCTCGTTGGAGGAACCTTATTCGGCTATTGTGTTGGGCTTTAAGTAGTTCTTCCTCGGTGCTACAGATTCTCTTTAGCCGAATCATTTCACCATAAGGAATGCTCTGAACCAAATGTTTGGGATGTAAACTGGTTGCGTGGAGGACTGAGTTGACTGCCGTGGGTTTACGGTGAATTTTGGTTTCAATACTACCATTATGTATATAAATTTCAACATCTAAAAAAGTAACTTTAGAAGCACTGATTTCGTATGTGAAATTCAAATTGATGTTATTTGTATTGAGCTTATCAACAAATGTTGTTGCCTCCAACTCAGTTCCATCCCATATTAAAAACAAATCATCAATGTAGCGCCACCAACATTTTACGTTATTGTCAAGAATGTCCGAAAAATTTCTGTGTAGGACCAGTTCTACCCACCACCCCATGTGGAGGCAGGCGTAACTTGGTGAAAAGCTTGCGCCCATCGCCACACCTCGTAGTTGCTGATAGACACAGTTCTGAAATAGGAATAAGTTATTGTGTAGACAAAAGTCAATCATGTTGATAAGCATCTTGCTATGGGCTTGGTGGATAGTTGCTCTTTTGTCAAGGTAGTATTGGACTGCTTTAAGACCGTCCAAGTGATTGATGCTCGTATACAAAGCTGTGATATCCATAGTTATTAAAAGGTATCCTTTTTTCCACTTAAAATTGTAGATTTTGGTTAGAAAATCACCAGTGTCTCTAAGATATGAGGGAAGTGCCTATACATATTCCTGAAGGAAATAGTCAATATATTGAGACGTATTTTCAGTTAGACTATTCTTCGCCCCAAAATAATGGGGCGCCCTGGTGGTTTGTTTGGGTTTTTGTGCAATTTTGGTATGAAACAGATTTCTGGAGTTGTGGGTGTATTATTTCGCATGAAACCATATTCATCTTTATTTAACAGCCCCATACTTCTCCATGCCATAAGTTTGCTGTAATAGCTCTCATAAGTCAATTTGAGTTTTAGAGGATCACTTCTCCGCTAGCATTGTGTATCCGTGAGTTGGGTGAGGGCTTCTGCGTTATAATCTTCCTTGGACCAGATTACTAAATTTCCGCCCTTATCGGCATTTCTTATAACGATATCTTGATTGCTGGACAACTTCTTCATAAGTTGATTGTATTTGATGTTGTGTTTTTTCATCTTGGTTTTACTGGTCTTTTTGTTTGGTTTATTGATCTTTAGGTTCAGATTTTTTAGACCCATGATTATTTGTTCGTGGTATACATCTATAGCATCCCTTGGCATGATGGGTACAAAGACTGAGCGTGGTTTGAACTTAGATGTTAATCTTGATTTTTCAGTATCTGAAGTCGTTAATGTTACTGCTTCATCTTGAGCATCTGTGGATGATGCCAATGATTGCAAGTCTTTTAGTAGTGGCATGTCCTCATTTGTTAGACCATAAATTTGGGGGGACCTATTAAGAGGAGGTGATACTGTTATTGTGCCTTTGGGATTTGTCCCTTTCATCAGATGGTATTTTCGTGGTTTTAATTTTCGGATGGTTTTATATACATCAACTCTGGTTGCCGCATAATTGAATGAACTTTCTGGGCAGAAAGATAGTCCCAGAGATAGTAGTTGTAATTCGGCAGTGTTAAGGGCCAAAGATGTTAGATTGGTCACCGTGATGTTCTGGCTGTGTGTTAGTTCATCATCTATTTTCGGTTCCACCTGCGGGTTTGATACCGTCTGGCTGAATCTCCTTTGTTGTGCCCTTCTCCTTTCTCTTTGTTTTTTTGTTGTTGTTTGCTGCTGCGATTTTTTTGGTCGAAGTGTTTGTTTTCTCTCTTCGACTAAAAAATCAAGCTCCTCCGCGAGAGATATAGCCACTGGAACTCTTTTGTCTCGGATGTCTGCCTCTGTTTCACTTTCAATTGCTGAACTCAGGTCTGAGGTGGATGAGTTTGCTTGTTGTGATCCCTTGTTGTTTGTGGGTGTTATTTGGGAATTTGTACTTAATTTAGATATTTTCATATTTTCATATTTCTTTGCGAAAGTGAAGATGCGACCGCATTCATAATCCGCTTTGTCACAGTGATATTTGTATGTTTCTTTAAGCGTAGCAGCATTTCCTCTTTTAATTTTTTGGATTCCTCTTTCTGGTCCATATCTTCTATTTCAGCGTTCAGAATGTCTATTTGTGTTTGTAGCTTGAGGCGGTCTGATTCTGCGTATTTGACTAGCAGCATCACCAATCTTTTGGAAGATTCCAAATTAGTTTCTGCCCACTCCTTAAGCATCTGGGGATCTGGTGTTTCGTAACTTGGGGCGATTAGTATACGAAGCCCCAGAGGAATTCTTCCAACGTCCAGATATCGCTGGGGAGAGCGGCCCTCCCACCACTTACTTTGTTCGCCATTCATAAGCTTCTCTAAGCTCCGGTATTTGTCATGGAGACTTGTGTTTCTGATTGTTGCTGGTGCATTATGGGCTGTGTAGTTTGTGTCTGGCGTGTTTGAATCGTCAACCATCGCCTCTGTCTATGGTTTCGAAAATGGTAGTCTCTATTTTAGAGTGGGTGTATCAAAGGTTATATTAGGGTGTGAGGAGATGCAGCAGATTATCACATGGATGATGTTATCAGTGATGTCATCAGTGATGTCATTTGATATGTCATCAGTGATGTCATCAGTGATGTCACTGACCATGTCATGAGTGATGTAATATGTGATGTCATCAGCAGTGCATTGCGGGGGTGCGAGTTATAGTTATCTCTACTAACTATAACAGCCAAATTTCTCTGGTTTTGTACGAGTGAAATGTCCAACTAACTATAACGTCCCTGAAACCTATGTTTTTTTCAGGGAATTTCAAAGGTTTTTTAAATGATAATTTCTAACTATAACGTCCCTTTAACCTTTGTTTTTTCAGTGAATTTCAAAGGTTTTTTAAATGATAATTTCTAACTATAACATAGCAATCGCGTTTGCAGACTGGTGGAGAAAGGTGAGCATGGCCTTCAAACACCTTTTAGTAATCCCACTGTGTTGGATTTAGTGGAGGTAACAGGAGGGAGCGTTAGCCCCAAACGTCAACCTTGGGTGCCAACTACCCCTTTTATTACCTCCATTAAGTCCCACACAGCAGGATTGCTAACTTGTTATATCAGGCCCGCTCCCTGCCTGCACCACTGTGCAAACGCGCCCCCTGGCATGTTGTAAGTTTGGGGATTAAGTATCCTTGAATCCTGAGGGTCCCCGGGAGCCAACTAGCCCACCAGGTACCACCAGTAAGCACCACAGAGCTGTGTTGAAAAACCAAAGCAGAGTTTGCTATGACAGGGCGGGAGCCGGTGGGCACCCCAGGACATTGCAGGAGCCCGCCCCGGTAGATGGCGGTCCCCTCTATTTCTTTTTGGCATTGCCCCCGGCACCCCATGCTTCATTTTTTTAAATGTTTCAGCGGGATTCATGACTCCAATGCTAATTCTGCCATTTAAAAAATAAAATGCTTTTTTTAGCCCTGGGTGTCCTTGTAGGACCCCCTGAGCAGGCCTAGTTGGTCAGGGTGTTTCTACCCTGCCCCCTTTTCTTCTTTTTTTAACTCATTTTCACAGTTTTCTTGTGACTCAGTTCTACAGAGTCACAAGATGGCTTCCAACACTTCCTGGTTTGGAGTGTTGGCAGCAAATCAGAGTGAAGCTCATGTCCAGGAGGGTTTGCTAACCCTCCTCAGTGCTCAGATATTGATATTTTTCTTTTTGCTAATATCTCAAGTACTACTAAATGGATTTACACCATTTTAAAAAAAGGTCTATTTTTGAACCAAGGGCTACCTTTTTGCCAAATTTGGTGTAATTCCGTTCAGCAGTTCGGGCTGTAGCCTGTTCCAATTTTTCCTATGGAAATTAATAGGAAAACACGTTTTGGGACCCCCTTTTTTTCGGCCCACGCTTCACGAATCACCCCAAATCTTTCAAACCAGGAGCTGACGGTGCGCCCCACTAGTTTTGAAAATTTCGTGAAGATTCGTCAAACGGCGCCAAAGATATTGGCAAAAGAAAAAACGCTATTTGAATAGAAACGAGGTCCTAACTATAACTACCTACTGGGTGCCACCAGTAGATAATATATATATAAATATATATATATTAATTCTTGTACTTATATCAAAAATGTTTTTCCCTCATGCTAAAAGGAGGGTTTGTTAGATTAGGTATGTTAATGTTTACGCAATGTTAATTCTTAGTTAGCATTCGCTACGTCATTTTCTATTCAGGCACCATTTTAGGTTGTTTGAAACTGATCTTGTTTATTTCTCAGAAATGGTCTTTGCTAAGTTATGTTTCTGAAATGTTAGGTTTTATTTCAGTAATGAATAGACACTTCATATTAATGCATACATTTCTCACTTGATAGAGGCCCTCTCCCACTTGTCTGGTGGTGAGCCCAAGGTGAAATGACCTTGGATTGTGCTAGGTTGTGTGAGATACGAGAACCGAAACCTATTTTTTGTATTCCACTGTCCAGCTGCATCTGCGTGGAAAATTCCACTGTGGGCGTGTTTTTGCCGAGCTATGAAATGTACATAATGTATCTCTATGCTTGCTGTTCTTTAGTTTCCTCTGTAGCACTCTAATGGACTGTACAGATGGAGCTCCCCTCTGAGTGTATATGAATAAACAGTTATTGGTTTGCATTCTCCACTGTTTGACCGACTCTTCATTAGGAATGGAAGGCTGAGAGGAGGTCATCAGTGACCCGGGTGGCCCAAAGCGGGTCACTTCCTTCAGTATCACTAATGATTACTCGAAGATCAAGAAAGTTCACTTGATTAGAACTCTTCTCACTGGTGAATCTCAGATTAATGTCATTTTTGTTTAGGAATGCTGTGTATTTTTTAGCTGATTCATCTGTGCCTTTCCATATGATGAATAAATCATCTATATCTCTTTGCTAACTAATAATGTTTTCTACCCAGTTATCCTGGGCATCCAACCATGCCACCTGCTTCTCCCACCAGCCTAAAAACAAGTTTGCTTAACTTGGGACAAAACTAGTGCCCATGGCAGTGCCTCATATTTGCTTGTATAGTTGTTCCTGGAAGATAAAGATATTGTTATGTAGACAGAATTCAACAAACTCCAATAACATCTCACTGTGCTTCATGTATTTCAAAGGACGTCCTTTGAGAAATTATCTCACTGCCTCCAGTCCATCTTTATGGGCAATGCTAGTATATAGATTGGAAACATCCATTACTATCATCAAGAAATCTGGCTCCCAAATTGTTCCTTCAATTTGTATTAGAAAATCTTACAAGAAGGTTTCCACTGGTAAGCGAGATGCTTTAGTGAATATTGAACATTTAAGATCAAACAGGCAGCAATAACGAGGGAGAATCTAGTGCACTTTTGAAAGTCAAAATAGATTATGATATCAGTTGCAATATGTTTTGTGAGGTGGCACGCCAGGAAACGGCTTCAGATATATTTTTTTAAAAGACAGACATGAGCAGCACCTCCACCAGTGGCAATGAAGATCTAAAGAGCAAGTTTACAAAGCTTGAGAGACTGTAAGAGAGAGAGATGAGGAAGTGGTGGGAAGCCACTTCACTACATTACATTTAGATTGATAGGGTGCCAAGAGGATTGAGAATTTATACAGTCCCTGCCTATGAGAACCCAGACCCCAAATTACTTGAGTAATGGGCAGAACATACGGCAAACTCGTCAAGAGGCATGTTAACGGTTCTAGTCATTTGCAAGGAGTGATCATGAAAAAGCTCTAAAAGAAATTGAGGAAGTAGAAAAATACATTTTCACAATCACGGATATGACAACAGGAGTAACTTAAAGGGCAAATAAGAAATGCCTGATAAAACATATGAGTTAAAAAAAAAGAACCCAAAAAGGATAAATTTGATCGTGATGCAAGAGACTGCAAACAGGAGAGAGTGCTAACATTTGCAAGAAAATATGATGCCCCAAGCTGTGAATTAAGGAACTATAATAACCGCGCTGCAGTAGAACAAAAAGAAACCGGTGAGTCAGAGATGACCGACACAGAACAATCTGAAGAGGAAGAAGCAATGTGTGGATCTACATCATGTACACAGACCTCTTTTCATGAAGAATTTAATCTAATCAGGTTAATTTGGCTACGCGGCGGCAAAGGAAAACTGCTGGAATACAGAGGAAAACGAACAACGAGAAGGAGCGGGTGGAAGCAACACCAACAACATTTCAGCCCTTACCACATGGAACAAACAAGGAACGAAAAAGAAATGAAAATGGAAAACTTATAGATTTATTAATTTCACAACAAATATGAATATACAGAAACAAAGCTCAACCTTTTTTCAGTTCTCAAGGAAACTAAAGCTCCAAAAGTATTACAAACTCAAAGGCCCGGGAAACATGAGAGAGACACAAACAGGAACTGACACACACGGATATCCTAAAAGGAAATGATTTGGAGACTCTAGTGTTGCTAGAAGAACTGAAATCAAGTGACTCGTCATAAGTGGAAGATATCCAGGATAATATAGACAGACTGGAGAACTAAGGTATAATAAAAGTGGGGAAATCTACCCCCTTTAAACCAATGTCGAAATTTATGCCACAGGTGCCCATGGATTTGATTGATGTATTCATAAACAATGTGAACAAATATCTGATTGCCTTACGTACTGGCAAAAATAAAGAGAAAACAAAAATCAACATAACCAATAAACAAATTCAAGCCTGAACCGATCTACAGAATAACCATACAATTGTAAACAAACCTTTCTGACAAAGGAGTAAATATTGTGTTAGAGACAAAGGACAATTAATCAATGTAGCGCTCAGACATTTGGTTGATAAGAACAGTTACATACCCATTACGAAAATTGAATATGTGAATAGTATAAAAGATCTCCAGATCATGATTCGAAAAGTGGCACCAGAGAGGGATGCAATCAATGGAGGAACATCAATTCTTAGCAACCCCGCATCCACGGTTACCAACCTTTTACCATCTACCAAAGGTCCATAAAAATAGGACTCATCCACTGGGATGCCCCATTGTATCTTCGATTAGACGTTTGACAGACACATGTCCTCATACGTGGAACACTTTTTATTTCCCTTTGTATCACAACTAACATCTTACATCAGGGACACTACAGACTTTCTAAAAACAAATTAAAGGAACAATTTGGGAGTTAGATTTTGGGAGGGAGTACATCAGATTCTGTGAATAATAGCATCAGTGATATCATTTTAGATGTCATCAGTGATGTTACTGACCATGTCATGAGTGATGTAATATGTGAGGCCATAAGCAGTGCATTGCGGGGGTGCGAGAAACTGAATTTCTCTGGTTTGATTGTGTGAAATGTCAGCCTAACTATAATGTCCCTGTAACCTCAATGAGTTTCTAAGGTTTTTTTCATTCTATTTTCAAACAATAATGTCCCTGTAACCTTTGTTTTTTTCATTGAGTTTCTAAGTTTTTTTATGCAGCAGCTGCGTTTGCACAGTGGTGGAGAAAGGGCCGGGGCTTCCGAACAGTTCTCAGGTATCCCACTTTGTAGGTCTTACAGAAGGGCTTCTTGGCTCCCAAGACCCCTCAGGAGTGAAGTGGACTTCGTGCCTGAACCAATAGTGTGAGAAGTTGGCCTGGCATATGCTGGTCACTAGTTATAGTGGCCACCTTGCACCAGTCCAATTCGACTCTTATGGTAGATAGGTTTAAGACAACCTTTTAAAGAAAGCTATCCTAGTGGTAGCTGTGGAGAGCAGCCTTCAGGCTAAGGCTCAGAGGAATGTAAAGCAGCTTGTTTTACCTTATAATCTCTTGAATTACCAAATGAAAGGACACCACACAGCTATATATATCAAATATATATGTATTTATTTCTAGACACACTCTACTAATCTCTTTATGAGATTAGAAGCCAGGAACACATTCAAATATCAACGTTTCACAATAAGTTAAGCACAAATATGGCTGGGGTCCTAGGGGCGTACCAGACCATATACTAAAAAGGAGGTTTAGGAAAGTCGAATTGCAGAATGACAAGGCCTAGGGCCTGTAGAATCACTTGGGCTTCACGACTGCAGTGATAGCAGGTAAGTAACAGACCCATGGGAGACGCGTGCAGTGTGAGAACACAGACGCGGGTTTCCTATTGATTACAATGGAGCAAGTCGCGGTTTGATTTTTAAAGTTTTAGGGTACTTCGAGGAAGTCTACAAGCAAGCCACTTACAAGGTAAGTACTTCGAGGGCCAACACACACTAGGGCACCGGAGTGCACGAGTTACCTCACCCAGGGAAGCCGGTTGCATAGGTGTCTTTTGGTTTCAGGTCGCGTTTTCTATGGAGACCAAAGAAGACTTGCTGCTTGCGAAGAAGTGTCCGGTGGAATCCAAGGCTGGATTCAAGATGTAGAAGACCTGAAAATTGAAGGGACAGTGTTCACAGTCACTTGCCAGTGACCCGGGGCCAGGAAGATGGATGCCCACGGATGTCGGGTGATTTCAGGTCATCGATGGTGTTTTGACTCTTTGCTCACGAGTTCCAGGAGAGATTACATTGACCAGCAGCTGGATTCGGAGTGTCCCATAACGTCTGCAGCTGATGACGGTGTCGGCAACCAGATTGGAGCCAACAAGTCTTGGCAAAAGCAAGTCTCGTGTAGAGTGAAGAAAGTCGATGGTGCAGACCAGCAAGGTCTGAGGGACTCACCCAGTGAGGGTGAGTGAGGGCAGGCCTGGAGCAGCCAGAGGAGCCCTTTGAGTTGATAAGAAAGTCTTCAGGGGACCCACTAGCCAATGGGCAAGGGATCGCAAAGGCGCCTCTTGAGGAAATGCTTCACAGGAGCCCACGGTCACTCGGGACAGGGTAGGCCTCTGATTTTTGCTGAAAAATCTGCTGGACGCTTGGGCCACAAATGGTCCAAAGCACAAGTTCGTAGAACGTTGTGAAGTGGTCGCACTCAACAATAGTGCACAGTTCCCAGATATTGCAGTTCCTCGTCACTCGTGGGGTCCAGATGCCACAGCTTCACAGGGAACTTAAAATGGCCAACGAGAGGTCAGGAAATCTGCTTCTGTGGTTGCAGGGACTTTGGACTCTAGTGGGAGCGGGAATGTTTGCAACTGTTGTTTAGAGTTTTGGTGCCTGCCAAGCAGGGGAGTCACTCCTTGACTCCAAGGGAGATTCTTCTGTCTTCAAAGGTAGTGGAATGTCAAAGGGCCAGGATTCTTCTTGTAAATTGTCATCCAGGGGTTATCTAACTTGCAATGGCAAGGTGTACCTATCTTATAGTGAAAGAAAGGGAGAGACTAGCTCTATGAGAGCAGGGGCTGGTAGCCCCTGAACCGGTTTGAGCTGGCATATGCACATAGGAGCCTACTGCTCCCCCAGTGCAGGACTTCAAAGCACTCTAAGAGTGCACCCACCCAGCTCCAATACACTAAATCCTGTCTGGAAGGTGGTGACACCTCCCTGTGACAGGATGCATATTGTCGGGCTTCCTCCACAGTGAGTTTCGGTCAGCAGCAAGAGGGCAGCCCAGTGTCTGTGCTGGTGGCATCCATTTTTTGATGCCAGGGTTCTTTCAGATTTCTACTATGTTACCACAGTAGGCACATGTCATCCCCTCTAGAAGGGTGGGATCATACTCCCACACCAGTTACTGGTGTGGGGGTATGATTCCAAGATGTTTGACACCAAACATGACATGTTTTGATGCAGTCATTCCAAAGTTAGCATTAACCGGGAGGTTATAATGCACTTAACAGTATATGGTTTAACCGCATCCACAAACAGCCACAGGGAATAGACCCTGCCAGCTGCAGAGGGGCCCTGCTCAGGCAGAGGCACCCCCTCACATTGTAAACCAAGCACCCTGCTCTCAGGATTGATAGGGCCTGCCATAGGGGTGACTGATAGGTTTATATGTGTGTGCATGACAAGATATAGGAACCTATACCTCTGTGAGGAGTGCTAACACTACCTCACCCAGGCTGCAGTAGCAGGCCTGAGGTGTCAGATTTAGTCTGCTTCCCAGGGGTGGCATAATACAGGCTTCAGCCCCTGGTAGGCCTGTAAAGTACCTATGCCCTTGGTACCTAAGGTACCATATACTAGAGGCTCATAAGGCACCACAGTAACCAATCACTAGTGCATCTAATATGCACTCCAAGTCATTTAGAGAGAACAGAGAGACTGGGGCCCTGATTTGCAGGGACCCAGCCTGACTATAGCCAGAAACCAGTGTATACAGCAGAAAAAAAGTGGGGGCAACATAAGTGCAGATCCTACTCTCCTACAAATAGTATACCATGAGCGGTGTGTGCAGAGTGGCGGAGAAAGGGGGCATGGTCCCTGAAGACCCCTTTTGGGGCCAATCACCCCTGCTATTATCTCTAGTAAGTCTCACTCAGAAGGATAGCTCAGACTTGGTAGGAGGCCATGCCCCCTTTCTGCTACCATCAGCAAAAGGGCCTCCTGGTGCACTACTACCAGGGGGATGAAGTCCCCTCGGCTATTGAGGGTCCTTGATGACCAACTAGCTCACCTGTTACCTCCAGTAAGACCCACACAGCTGCAGAGGCTTATATGGACTGGGATTAAGGTTAATACATCTTGAACATGTTTTAAACCTCACCTTTTTCTTCCAATTTCCTCAGAAAGGTAGAGCTTGCAATGCCTCAGTGAGTGTGTCAGTGCCTTTTAGGGAACAAGATGACACATGTAAAGAAGCCTATAGGCTGTAGACTACATCTGTTTCACACTACATGCTCTCAAAATGTAAGTAGTAGAAGCTGCATGCATCAGTTGCTGTTCATTATACACGACAACCACATATAAATCTGTGTACTCAAGTGCTTCCATAACTCCTGCCAAGATAAGAGATCTATGGTTGTGGGACCGAAGGCTGAAATAACTCTGACAAAATTTGTGCGGGGAATAACAGACTGTAAAATTTTTAAGTTAGGGTCATCAGCTGCACCACACATGTCAGACTACACGTAGAAGTGCAGACATATATAAGGCATGGTAGCAGTCAGATATTCAAACTTGACAAAGTACACTTTCAGTTTAGAGCACACACATCGCTAGGCACGGCCTACTTGCAGTGTACTGTTGCAGAAACCTATGTGAACTAGGATACAGGTTAATACATCTTGAACATGTTTTAAAGCTCGCTTTTCTCTATGAGTTTCATTAGAGAGGCAGAGCTCGCAATGTCAGGCCTAACCAAAAATCAAAGATTGACTCCTGTCATGCCACTCTTATATCAGCATCTTTCTAGAGACCTCAATGAGTGTCACTGCTGTTGAATGAGCAAGGTGACACATGTAAAGAAGCCTATAGGCACTAAATTACCTCTATTTCACACTGCATGCTGTCCACATGTGGGTAGTAGAAGCTGCATGCATCACTTGCTGTTCATTATACAGGGCAGCCATGCATAAAGCTGTGTGTTAAAGTGCTTCTGTGACTCCTGCCTAGCTTTGAGATCTGTGCTTCTGAATTTGAATGCTCAAGTAGCTCTGACAAGATATGTGCAAGGGTATGATAGACTGTATAGTTTTTAAGTTGTTATTGTTATTGTTATCGTCACTTATAAAGCACACTATCACCCTAGGGGTATCCTGGTGCTATCATACGTATCCCCAACTGAGCTCATGGTACGTGGGTTATCTAACCGAGTGAGTGAAATCATGCTCTAGGATAGAGCCATGCCTTCAGCATTTTCCTAAACTGAAGATGATCTTCCAGCTGTCTCATTTCAGGTGGAAGATTGTTCCAGAGTCGCGCAGCTGCAGTGCAAAAGACCCTACCTCCTGATTTTGTTCTTTTAAATCTTGGCACTTTCACCAACTTGGCGGAGGAAGAGCGGAGGCTCCGGGCAGGAGCATACCAAGCAAATTTGTTCTGCATTGGTTTAGGTCCAGCCCCATGCAGAGCCTTGAACACTATGCAAAGCGACTTAAATTGTACTCTTTGCAATACAAGATGACGATGCAGCTCCGACAGAGTCTGGGAACTTAGGGTGGCCAGCTACGTCACACATGTCAGAATGCACGTAGAAGTACAGACATACCTAAGGCATGCTAGGAGCAAGACATTCATGTTACCACAGTAGGCACATGTCATCCCCTCTAGAAGGGTGGGATCATACTCCCACACCAGTTACTGGTGTGGGGGTATGATTCCAAGATGTTTGACACCAAACATGACATGTTTTGATGCAGTCATTCCAAAGTTAGCATTAACCGGGAGGTTATAATGCACTTAACAGTATATGGTTTAACCGCATCCACAAACAGCCACAGGGAATAGACCCTGCCAGCTGCAGAGGGGCCCTGCTCAGGCAGAGGCACCCCCTCACATTGTAAACCAAGCACCCTGCTCTCAGGATTGATAGGGCCTGCCATAGGGGTGACTGATAGGTTTATATGTGTGTGCATGACAAGATATAGGAACCTATACCTCTGTGAGGAGTGCTAACACTACCTCACCCAGGCTGCAGTAGCAGGCCTGAGGTGTCAGATTTAGTCTGCTTCCCAGGGGTGGCATAATACATGCTTCAGCCCCTGGTAGGCCTGTAAAGTACCTATGCCCTTGGTACCTAAGGTACCATATACTAGAGGCTCATAAGGCACCACAGTAACCAATCACTAGTGCATCTAATATGCACTCCAAGTCATTTAGAGAGAACAGAGAGACTGGGGCCCTGATTAGCAGGGACCCAGCCTGACTATAGCCAGAAACCAGTGTATACAGCAGAAAAAAAGTGGGGGCAACATAAGTGCAGATCCTACTCTCCTACAAATAGTATACCATGAGCGGTGTGTGCAGAGTGGCGGAGAAAGGGGGCATGGTCCCTGAAGACCCCTTTTGGGGCCAATCACCCCTGCTATTACCTCTAGTAAGTCTCACTCAGAAGGATAGCTCAGACTTGGTAGGAGGCCATGCCCCCTTTCTCTACCATCAGCAAAAGGGCCTCCTGGTGCACTACTACCAGGGGGATGAAGTCCCCTCGGCTATTGAGGGTCCTTGATGACCAACTAGCTCACCTGTTACCTCCAGTAAGACCCACACAGCTGCAGAGGCTTATATGGACTGGGATTAAGGTTAATACATCTTGAACATGTTTTAAACCTCACCTTTTTCTTCCAATTTCCTCAGAAAGGTAGAGCTTGCAATGCCTCAGTGAGTGTGTCAGTGCCTTTTAAGGAACAAGATGACACATGTAAAGAAGCCTATAGGCTGTAGACTACATCTGTTTCACACTACATGCTCTCAAAATGTAAGTAGTAGAAGCTGCATGCATCAGTTGCTGTTCATTATACACGACAACCACATATAAATCTGTGTACTCAAGTGCTTCCATAACTCCTGCCAAGATAAGAGATCTATGGTTGTGGGACCGAAGGCTGAAATAACTCTGACAAAATTTGTGCGGGGAATAACAGACTGTAAAATTTTTAAGTTAGGGTCATCAGCTGCACCACACATGTCAGACTACACGTAGAAGTGCAGACATATATAAGGCATGGTAGCAGTCAGATATTCAAACTTGACAGAGTACACTTTCAGTTTAGAGCACACACATCGCTAGGCACGGCCTACTTGCAGTGTACTGTTGCAGAAACCTATGTGAACTAGGATACAGGTTAATACATCTTGAACATGTTTTAAAGCTCGCTTTTCTCTATGAGTTTCATTAGAGAGGCAGAGCTCGCAATGTCAGGCCTAACCAAAAATCAAAGATTGACTCCTGTCATGCCACTCTTATATCAGCATCTTTCTAGAGACCTCAATGAGTGTCACTGCTGTTGAATGAGCAAGGTGACACATGTAAAGAAGCCTATAGGCACTAAATTACCTCTATTTCACACTGCATGCTGTCCACATGTGGGTAGTAGAAGCTGCATGCATCACTTGCTGTTCATTATACAGGGCAGCCATGCATAAAGCTGTGTGTTAAAGTGCTTCTGTGACTCCTGCCTAGCTTTGAGATCTGTGCTTCTGAATTTGAATGTTCAAGTAGCTCTGACAAGATATGTGCAAGGGTATGATAGACTGTATAGTTTTTAAGTTGTTATTGTTATTGTTATCGTCACTTATAAAGCACACTATCACCCTAGGGGTATCCTGGTGCTATCATACGTATCCCCAACTGAGCTCATGGTACGTGGGTTATCTAACCGAGTGAGTGAAATCATGCTCTAGGATAGAGCCATGCCTTCAGCATTTTCCTAAACTGAAGATGATCTTCCAGCTGTCTCATTTCAGGTGGAAGATTGTTCCAGAGTCGCGCAGCTGCAGTGCAAAAGACCCTACCTCCTGATTTTGTTCTTTTAAATCTTGGCACTTTCACCAACTTGGCGGAGGAAGAGCGGAGGCTCCGGGCAGGAGCATACCAAGCAAATTTGTTCTGCATTGGTTTAGGTCCAGCCCCATGCAGAGCCTTGAACACTATGCAAAGCGACTTAAATTGTACTCTTTGCAATACAAGATGACGATGCAGCTCCGACAGAGTCTGGGAACTTAGGGTGGCCAGCTACGTCACACATGTCAGAATGCACGTAGAAGTACAGACATACCTAAGGCATGCTAGGAGCAAGACATTCATGTTACCACAGTAGGCACATGTCATCCCCTCTAGAAGGGTGGGATCATACTCCCACACCAGTTACTGGTGTGGGGGTATGATTCCAAGATGTTTGACACCAAACATGACATGTTTTGATGCAGTCATTCCAAAGTTAGCATTAACCGGGAGGTTATAATGCACTTAACAGTATATGGTTTAACCGCATCCACAAACAGCCACAGGGAATAGACCCTGCCAGCTGCAGAGGGGCCCTGCTCAGGCAGAGGCACCCCCTCACATTGTAAACCAAGCACCCTGCTCTCAGGATTGATAGGGCCTGCCATAGGGGTGACTGATAGGTTTATATGTGTGTGCATGACAAGATATAGGAACCTATACCTCTGTGAGGAGTGCTAACACTACCTCACCCAGGCTGCAGTAGCAGGCCTGAGGTGTCAGATTTAGTCTGCTTCCCAGGGGTGGCATAATACATGCTTCAGCCCCTGGTAGGCCTGTAAAGTACCTATGCCCTTGGTACCTAAGGTACCATATACTAGAGGCTCATAAGGCACCACAGTAACCAATCACTAGTGCATCTAATATGCACTCCAAGTCATTTAGAGAGAACAGAGAGACTGGGGCCCTGATTAGCAGGGACCCAGCCTGACTATAGCCAGAAACCAGTGTATACAGCAGAAAAAAAGTGGGGGCAACATAAGTGCAGATCCTACTCTCCTACAAATAGTATACCATGAGCGGTGTGTGCAGAGTGGCGGAGAAAGGGGGCATGGTCCCTGAAGACCCCTTTTGGGGCCAATCACCCCTGCTATTACCTCTAGTAAGTCTCACTCAGAAGGATAGCTCAGACTTGGTAGGAGGCCATGCCCCCTTTCTCTACCATCAGCAAAAGGGCCTCCTGGTGCACTACTACCAGGGGGATGAAGTCCCCTCGGCTATTGAGGGTCCTTGATGACCAACTAGCTCACCTGTTACCTCCAGTAAGACCCACACAGCTGCAGAGGCTTATATGGACTGGGATTAAGGTTAATACATCTTGAACATGTTTTAAACCTCACCTTTTTCTTCCAATTTCCTCAGAAAGGTAGAGCTTGCAATGCCTCAGTGAGTGTGTCAGTGCCTTTTAAGGAACAAGATGACACATGTAAAGAAGCCTATAGGCTGTAGACTACATCTGTTTCACACTACATGCTCTCAAAATGTAAGTAGTAGAAGCTGCATGCATCAGTTGCTGTTCATTATACACGACAACCACATATAAATCTGTGTACTCAAGTGCTTCCATAACTCCTGCCAAGATAAGAGATCTATGGTTGTGGGACCGAAGGCTGAAATAACTCTGACAAAATTTGTGCGGGGAATAACAGACTGTAAAATTTTTAAGTTAGGGTCATCAGCTGCACCACACATGTCAGACTACACGTAGAAGTGCAGACATATATAAGGCATGGTAGCAGTCAGATATTCAAACTTGACAGAGTACACTTTCAGTTTAGAGCACACACATCGCTAGGCACGGCCTACTTGCAGTGTACTGTTGCAGAAACCTATGTGAACTAGGATACAGGTTAATACATCTTGAACATGTTTTAAAGCTCGCTTTTCTCTATGAGTTTCATTAGAGAGGCAGAGCTCGCAATGTCAGGCCTAACCAAAAATCAAAGATTGACTCCTGTCATGCCACTCTTATATCAGCATCTTTCTAGAGACCTCAATGAGTGTCACTGCTGTTGAATGAGCAAGGTGACACATGTAAAGAAGCCTATAGGCACTAAATTACCTCTATTTCACACTGCATGCTGTCCACATGTGGGTAGTAGAAGCTGCATGCATCACTTGCTGTTCATTATACAGGGCAGCCATGCATAAAGCTGTGTGTTAAAGTGCTTCTGTGACTCCTGCCTAGCTTTGAGATCTGTGCTTCTGAATTTGAATGTTCAAGTAGCTCTGACAAGATATGTGCAAGGGTATGATAGACTGTATAGTTTTTAAGTTGTTATTGTTATTGTTATCGTCACTTATAAAGCACACTATCACCCTAGGGGTATCCTGGTGCTATCATACGTATCCCCAACTGAGCTCATGGTACGTGGGTTATCTAACCGAGTGAGTGAAATCATGCTCTAGGATAGAGCCATGCCTTCAGCATTTTCCTAAACTGAAGATGATCTTCCAGCTGTCTCATTTCAGGTGGAAGATTGTTCCAGAGTCGCGCAGCTGCAGTGCAAAAGACCCTACCTCCTGATTTTGTTCTTTTAAATCTTGGCACTTTCACCAACTTGGCGGAGGAAGAGCGGAGGCTCCGGGCAGGAGCATACCAAGCAAATTTGTTCTGCATTGGTTTAGGTCCAGCCCCATGCAGAGCCTTGAACACTATGCAAAGCGACTTAAATTGTACTCTTTGCAATACAAGATGACGATGCAGCTCCGACAGAGTCTGGGAACTTAGGGTGGCCAGCTACGTCACACATGTCAGAATGCACGTAGAAGTACAGACATACCTAAGGCATGCTAGGAGCAAGACATTCATGTTACCACAGTAGGCACATGTCATCCCCTCTAGAAGGGTGGGATCATACTCCCACACCAGTTACTGGTGTGGGGGTATGATTCCAAGATGTTTGACACCAAACATGACATGTTTTGATGCAGTCATTCCAAAGTTAGCATTAACCGGGAGGTTATAATGCACTTAACAGTATATGGTTTAACCGCATCCACAAACAGCCACAGGGAATAGACCCTGCCAGCTGCAGAGGGGCCCTGCTCAGGCAGAGGCACCCCCTCACATTGTAAACCAAGCACCCTGCTCTCAGGATTGATAGGGCCTGCCATAGGGGTGACTGATAGGTTTATATGTGTGTGCATGACAAGATATAGGAACCTATACCTCTGTGAGGAGTGCTAACACTACCTCACCCAGGCTGCAGTAGCAGGCCTGAGGTGTCAGATTTAGTCTGCTTCCCAGGGGTGGCATAATACATGCTTCAGCCCCTGGTAGGCCTGTAAAGTACCTATGCCCTTGGTACCTAAGGTACCATATACTAGAGGCTCATAAGGCACCACAGTAACCAATCACTAGTGCATCTAATATGCACTCCAAGTCATTTAGAGAGAACAGAGAGACTGGGGCCCTGATTAGCAGGGACCCAGCCTGACTATAGCCAGAAACCAGTGTATACAGCAGAAAAAAAGTGGGGGCAACATAAGTGCAGATCCTACTCTCCTACAAATAGTATACCATGAGCGGTGTGTGCAGAGTGGCGGAGAAAGGGGGCATGGTCCCTGAAGACCCCTTTTGGGGCCAATCACCCCTGCTATTACCTCTAGTAAGTCTCACTCAGAAGGATAGCTCAGACTTGGTAGGAGGCCATGCCCCCTTTCTCTACCATCAGCAAAAGGGCCTCCTGGTGCACTACTACCAGGGGGATGAAGTCCCCTCGGCTATTGAGGGTCCTTGATGACCAACTAGCTCACCTGTTACCTCCAGTAAGACCCACACAGCTGCAGAGGCTTATATGGACTGGGATTAAGGTTAATACATCTTGAACATGTTTTAAACCTCACCTTTTTCTTCCAATTTCCTCAGAAAGGTAGAGCTTGCAATGCCTCAGTGAGTGTGTCAGTGCCTTTTAGGGAACAAGATGACACATGTAAAGAAGCCTATAGGCTGTAGACTACATCTGTTTCACACTACATGCTCTCAAAATGTAAGTAGTAGAAGCTGCATGCATCAGTTGCTGTTCATATACACGACAACCACATATAAATCTGTGTACTCAAGTGCTTCCATAACTCCTGCCAAGATAAGAGATCTATGGTTGTGGGACCGAAGGCTGAAATAACTCTGACAAAATTTGTGCGGGGAATAACAGACTGTAAAATTTTTAAGTTAGGGTCATCAGCTGCACCACACATGTCAGACTACACGTAGAAGTGCAGACATATATAAGGCATGGTAGCAGTCAGATATTCAAACTTGACAGAGTACACTTTCAGTTTAGAGCACACACATCGCTAGGCACGGCCTACTTGCAGTGTACTGTTGCAGAAACCTATGTGAACTAGGATACAGGTTAATACATCTTGAACATGTTTTAAAGCTCGCTTTTCTCTATGAGTTTCATTAGAGAGGCAGAGCTCGCAATGTCAGGCCTAACCAAAAATCAAAGATTGACTCCTGTCATGCCACTCTTATATCAGCATCTTTCTAGAGACCTCAATGAGTGTCACTGCTGTTGAATGAGCAAGGTGACACATGTAAAGAAGCCTATAGGCACTAAATTACCTCTATTTCACACTGCATGCTGTCCACATGTGGGTAGTAGAAGCTGCATGCATCACTTGCTGTTCATTATTCAGGGCAGCCATGCATAAAGCTGTGTGTTAAAGTGCTTCTGTGACTCCTGCCTAGCTTTGAGATCTGTGCTTCTGAATTTGAATGTTCAAGTAGCTCTGACAAGATATGTGCAAGGGTATGATAGACTGTATAGTTTTTAAGTTGTTATTGTTATTGTTATCGTCACTTATAAAGCACACTATCACCCTAGGGGTATCCTGGTGCTATCATACGTATCCCCAACTGAGCTCATGGTACGTGGGTTATCTAACCGAGTGAGTGAAATCATGCTCTAGGATAGAGCCATGCCTTCAGCATTTTCCTAAACTGAAGATGATCTTCCAGCTGTCTCATTTCAGGTGGAAGATTGTTCCAGAGTCGCGCAGCTGCAGTGCAAAAGACCCTACCTCCTGATTTTGTTCTTTTAAATCTTGGCACTTTCACCAACTTGGCGGAGGAAGAGCGGAGGCTCCGGGCAGGAGCATACCAAGCAAATTTGTTCTGCATTGGTTTAGGTCCAGCCCCATGCAGAGCCTTGAACACTATGCAAAGCGACTTAAATTGTACTCTTTGCAATACAAGATGACGATGCAGCTCCGACAGAGTCTGGGAACTTAGGGTGGCCAGCTACGTCACACATGTCAGAATGCACGTAGAAGTACAGACATACCTAAGGCATGCTAGGAGCAAGACATTCATGTTACCACAGTAGGCACATGTCATCCCCTCTAGAAGGGTGGGATCATACTCCCACACCAGTTACTGGTGTGGGGGTATGATTCCAAGATGTTTGACACCAAACATGACATGTTTTGATGCAGTCATTCCAAAGTTAGCATTAACCGGGAGGTTATAATGCACTTAACAGTATATGGTTTAACCGCATCCACAAACAGCCACAGGGAATAGACCCTGCCAGCTGCAGAGGGGCCCTGCTCAGGCAGAGGCACCCCCTCACATTGTAAACCAAGCACCCTGCTCTCAGGATTTATAGGGCCTGCCATAGGGGTGACTGATAGGTTTATATGTGTGTGCATGACAAGATATAGGAACCTATACCTCTGTGAGGAGTGCTAACACTACCTCACCCAGGCTGCAGTAGCAGGCCTGAGGTGTCAGATTTAGTCTGCTTCCCAGGGGTGGCATAATACATGCTTCAGCCCCTGGTAGGCCTGTAAAGTACCTATGCCCTTGGTACCTAAGGTACCATATACTAGAGGCTCATAAGGCACCACAGTAACCAATCACTAGTGCATCTAATATGCACTCCAAGTCATTTAGAGAGAACAGAGAGACTGGGGCCCTGATTTGCAGGGACCCAGCCTGACTATAGCCAGAAACCAGTGTATACAGCAGAAAAAAAGTGGGGGCAACATAAGTGCAGATCCTACTCTCCTACAAATAGTATACCATGAGCGGTGTGTGCAGAGTGGCGGAGAAAGGGGGCATGGTCCCTGAAGACCCCTTTTGGGGCCAATCACCCCTGCTATTACCTCTAGTAAGTCTCACTCAGAAGGATAGCTCAGACTTGGTAGGAGGCCATGCCCCCTTTCTCTACCATCAGCAAAAGGGCCTCCTGGTGCACTACTACCAGGGGTATGAAGTCCCCTCGGCTATTGAGGGTCCTTGATGACCAACTAGCTCACCTGTTACCTCCAGTAAGACCCACACAGCTGCAGAGGCTTATATGGACTGGGATTAAGGTTAATACATCTTGAACATGTTTTAAACCTCACCTTTTTCTTCCAATTTCCTCAGAAAGGTAGAGCTTGCAATGCCTCAGTGAGTGTGTCAGTGCCTTTTAGGGAACAAGATGACACATGTAAAGAAGCCTATAGGCTGTAGACTACATCTGTTTCACACTACATGCTCTCAAAATGTAAGTAGTAGAAGCTGCATGCATCAGTTGCTGTTCATTATACACGACAACCACATATAAATCTGTGTACTCAAGTGCTTCCATAACTCCTGCCAAGATAAGAGATCTATGGTTGTGGGACCGAAGGCTGAAATAACTCTGACAAAATTTGTGCGGGGAATAACAGACTGTAAAATTTTTAAGTTAGGGTCATCAGCTGCACCACACATGTCAGACTACAAGTAGAAGTGCGGACATATATAAGGCATGGTAGCAGTCAGATATTCAAACTTGACAGAGTACACTTTCAGTTTAGAGCACACACATCGCTAGGCACGGCCTACTTGCAGTGTACTGTTGCAGAAACCTATGTGAACTAGGATACAGGTTAATACATCTTGAACATGTTTTAAAGCTCGCTTTTCTCTATGAGTTTCATTAGAGAGGCAGAGCTCGCAATGTCAGGCCTAACCAAAAATCAAAGATTGACTCCTGTCATGCCACTCTTATATCAGCATCTTTCTAGAGACCTCAATGAGTGTCACTGCTGTTGAATGAGCAAGGTGACACATGTAAAGAAGCCTATAGGCACTAAATTACCTCTATTTCACACTGCATGCTGTCCACATGTGGGTAGTAGAAGCTGCATGCATCACTTGCTGTTCATTATACAGGGCAGCCATGCATAAAGCTGTGTGTTAAAGTGCTTCTGTGACTCCTGCCTAGCTTTGAGATCTGTGCTTCTGAATTTGAATGCTCAAGTAGCTCTGACAAGATATGTGCAAGGGTATGATAGACTGTATAGTTTTTAAGTTGTTATTGTTATTGTTATCGTCACTTATAAAGCACACTATCACCCTAGGGGTATCCTGGTGCTATCATACGTATCCCCAACTGAGCTCATGGTACGTGGGTTATCTAACCGAGTGAGTGAAATCATGCTCTAGGATAGAGCCATGCCTTCAGCATTTTCCTAAACTGAAGATGATCTTCCAGCTGTCTCATTTCAGGTGGAAGATTGTTCCAGAGTCGCGCAGCTGCAGTGCAAAAGACCCTACCTCCTGATTTTGTTCTTTTAAATCTTGGCACTTTCACCAACTTGGCGGAGGAAGAGCGGAGGCTCCGGGCAGGAGCATACCAAGCAAATTTGTTCTGCATTGGTTTAGGTCCAGCCCCATGCAGAGCCTTGAACACTATGCAAAGCGACTTAAATTGTACTCTTTGCAATACAAGATGACGATGCAGCTCCGACAGAGTCTGGGAACTTAGGGTGGCCAGCTACGTCACACATGTCAGAATGCACGTAGAAGTACAGACATACCTAAGGCATGCTAGGAGCAAGACATTCATGTTACCACAGTAGGCACATGTCATCCCCTCTAGAAGGGTGGGATCATACTCCCACACCAGTTACTGGTGTGGGGGTATGATTCCAAGATGTTTGACACCAAACATGACATGTTTTGATGCAGTCATTCCAAAGTTAGCATTAACCGGGAGGTTATAATGCACTTAACAGTATATGGTTTAACCGCATCCACAAACAGCCACAGGGAATAGACCCTGCCAGCTGCAGAGGGGCCCTGCTCAGGCAGAGGCACCCCCTCACATTGTAAACCAAGCACCCTGCTCTCAGGATTGATAGGGCCTGCCATAGGGGTGACTGATAGGTTTATATGTGTGTGCATGACAAGATATAGGAACCTATACCTCTGTGAGGAGTGCTAACACTACCTCACCCAGGCTGCAGTAGCAGGCCTGAGGTGTCAGATTTAGTCTGCTTCCCAGGGGTGGCATAATACATGCTTCAGCGCCTGGTAGGCATGTAAAGTACCTATGCCCTTGGTACCTAAGGTACCATATACTAGAGGCTCATAAGGCACCACAGTAACCAATCACTAGTGCATCTAATATGCACTCCAAGTCATTTAGAGAGAACAGAGAGACTGGGGCCCTGATTAGCAGGGACCCAGCCTGACTATAGCCAGAAACCAGTGTATACAGCAGAAAAAAAGTGGGGGCAACATAAGTGCAGATCCTACTCTCCTACAAATAGTATACCATGAGCGGTGTGTGCAGAGTGGCGGAGAAAGGGGGCATGGTCCCTAAAGACCCCTTTTGGGGCCAATCACCCCTGCTATTACCTCTAGTAAGTCTCACTCAGAAGGATAGCTCAGACTTGGTAGGAGGCCATGCCCCCTTTCTCTACCATCAGCAAAAGGGCCTCCTGGTGCACTAATACCAGGGGGATGAAGTCCCCTCGGCTATTGAGGGTCCTTGATGACCAACTAGCTCACCTGTTACCTCCAGTAAGACCCACACAGATGCAGAGGCTTATATGGACTGGGATTAAGGTTAATACATCTTGAACATGTTTTAAACCTCACCTTTTTCTTCCAATTTCCTCAGAAAGGTAGAGCTTGCAATGCCTCAGTGAGTGTGTCAGTGCCTTTTAGGGAACAAGATGACACATGTAAAGAAGCCTATAGGCTGTAGACTACATCTGTTTCACACTACATGCTCTCAAAATGTAAGTAGTAGAAGCTGCATGCATCAGTTGCTGTTCATTATACACGACAACCACATATAAATCTGTGTACTCAAGTGCTTCCATAACTCCTGCCAAGATAAGAGATCTATGGTTGTGGGACCGAAGGCTGAAATAACTCTGACAAAATTTGTGCGGGGAATAACAGACTGTAAAATTTTTAAGTTAGGGTCATCAGCTGCACCACACATGTCAGACTACACGTAGAAGTGCAGACATATATAAGGCATGGTAGCAGTCAGATATTCAAACTTGACAGAGTACACTTTCAGTTTAGAGCACACACATCGCTAGGCACGGCCTACTTGCAGTGTACTGTTGCAGAAACCTATGTGAACTAGGATACAGGTTAATACATCTTGAACATGTTTTAAAGCTCGCTTTTCTCTATGAGTTTCATTAGAGAGGCAGAGCTCGCAATGTCAGGCCTAACCAAAAATCAAAGATTGACTCCTGTCATGCCACTCTTATATCAGCATCTTTCTAGAGACCTCAATGAGTGTCACTGCTGTTGAATGAGCAAGGTGACACATGTAAAGAAGCCTATAGGCACTAAATTACCTCTATTTCACACTGCATGCTGTCCACATGTGGGTAGTAGAAGCTGCATGCATCACTTGCTGTTCATTATACAGGGCAGCCATGCATAAAGCTGTGTGTTAAAGTGCTTCTGTGACTCCTGCCTAGCTTTGAGATCTGTGCTTCTGAATTTGAATGCTCAAGTAGCTCTGACAAGATATGTGCAAGGGTATGATAGACTGTATAGTTTTTAAGTTGTTATTGTTATTGTTATCGTCACTTATAAAGCACACTATCACCCTAGGGGTATCCTGGTGCTATCATACGTATCCCCAACTGAGCTCATGGTACGTGGGTTATCTAACCGAGTGAGTGAAATCATGCTCTAGGATAGAGCCATGCCTTCAGCATTTTCCTAAACTGAAGATGATCTTCCAGCTTTCTCATTTCAGGTGGAAGATTGTTCCAGAGTCGCGCAGCTGCAGTGCAAAAGACCCTACCTCCTGATTTTGTTCTTTTAAATCTTGGCACTTTCACCAACTTGGCGGAGGAAGAGCGGAGGCTCCGGGCAGGAGCATACCAAGCAAATTTGTTCTGCATTGGTTTAGGTCCAGCCCCATGCAGAGCCTTGAACACTATGCAAAGCGACTTAAATTGTACTCTTTGCAATACAAGATGACGATGCAGCTCCGACAGAGTCTGGGAACTTAGGGTGGCCAGCTACGTCACACATGTCAGAATGCACGTAGAAGTACAGACATACCTAAGGCATGCTAGGAGCAAGACATTCATGTTACCACAGTAGGCACATGTCATCCCCTCTAGAAGGGTGGGATCATACTCCCACACCAGTTACTGGTGTGGGGGTATGATTCCAAGATGTTTGACACCAAACATGACATGTTTTGATGCAGTCATTCCAAAGTTAGCATTAACCGGGAGGTTATAATGCACTTAACAGTATATGGTTTAACCGCATCCACAAACAGCCACAGGGAATAGACCCTGCCAGCTGCAGAGGGGCCCTGCTCAGGCAGAGGCACCCCCTCACATTGTAAACCAAGCACCCTGCTCTCAGGATTGATAGGGCCTGCCATAGGGGTGACTGATAGGTTTATATGTGTGTGCATGACAAGATATAGGAACCTATACCTCTGTGAGGAGTGCTAACACTACCTCACCCAGGCTGCAGTAGCAGGCCTGAGGTGTCAGATTTAGTCTGCTTCCCAGGGGTGGCATAATACATGCTTCAGCCCCTGGTAGGCCTGTAAAGTACCTATGCCCTTGGTACCTAAGGTACCATATACTAGAGGCTCATAAGGCACCACAGTAACCAATCACTAGTGCATCTAATATGCACTCCAAGTCATTTAGAGAGAACAGAGAGACTGGGGCCCTGATTTGCAGGGACCCAGCCTGACTATAGCCAGAAACCAGTGTATACAGCAGAAAAAAAGTGGGGGCAACATAAGTGCAGATCCTACTCTCCTACAAATAGTATACCATGAGCGGTGTGTGCAGAGTGGCGGAGAAAGGGGGCATGGTCCCTGAAGACCCCTTTTGGGGCCAATCACCCCTGCTATTATCTCTAGTAAGTCTCACTCAGAAGGATAGCTCAGACTTGGTAGGAGGCCATGCCCCCTTTCTGCTACCATCAGCAAAAGGGCCTCCTGGTGCACTACTACCAGGGGGATGAAGTCCCCTCGGCTATTGAGGGTCCTTGATGACCAACTAGCTCACCTGTTACCTCCAGTAAGACCCACACAGCTGCAGAGGCTTATATGGACTGGGATCAAGGTTAATACATCTTGAACATGTTTTAAACCTCACCTTTTTCTTCCAATTTCCTCAGAAAGGTAGAGCTTGCAATGCCTCAGTGAGTGTGTCAGTGCCTTTTAGGGAACAAGATGACACATGTAAAGAAGCCTATAGGCTGTAGACTACATCTGTTTCACACTACATGCTCTCAAAATGTAAGTAGTAGAAGCTGCATGCATCAGTTGCTGTTCATTATACACGACAACCACATATAAATCTGTGTACTCAAGTGCTTCCATAACTCCTGCCAAGATAAGAGATCTATGGTTGTGGGACCGAAGGCTGAAATAACTCTGACAAAATTTGTGCGGGGAATAACAGACTGTAAAATTTTTAAGTTAGGGTCATCAGCTGCACCACACATGTCAGACTACACGTAGAAGTGCAGACATATATAAGGCATGGTAGCAGTCAGATATTCAAACTTGACAGAGTACACTTTCAGTTTAGAGCACACACATCGCTAGGCACGGCCTACTTGCAGTGTACTGTTGCAGAAACCTATGTGAACTAGGATACAGGTTAATACATCTTGAACATGTTTTAAAGCTCGCTTTTCTCTATGAGTTTCATTAGAGAGGCAGAGCTCGCAATGTCAGGCCTAACCAAAAATCAAAGATTGACTCCTGTCATGCCACTCTTATATCAGCATCTTTCTAGAGACCTCAATGAGTGTCACTGCTGTTGAATGAGCAAGGTGACACATGTAAAGAAGCCTATAGGCACTAAATTACCTCTATTTCACACTGCATGCTGTCCACATGTGGGTAGTAGAAGCTGCATGCATCACTTGCTGTTCATTATACAGGGCAGCCATGCATAAAGCTGTGTGTTAAAGTGCTTCTGTGACTCCTGCCTAGCTTTGAGATCTGTGCTTCTGAATTTGAATGCTCAAGTAGCTCTGACAAGATATGTGCAAGGGTATGATAGACTGTATAGTTTTTAAGTTGTTATTGTTATTGTTATCGTCACTTATAAAGCACACTATCACCCTAGGGGTATCCTGGTGCTATCATACGTATCCCCAACTGAGCTCATGGTACGTGGGTTATCTAACCGAGTGAGTGAAATCATGCTCTAGGATAGAGCCATGCCTTCAGCATTTTCCTAAACTGAAGATGATCTTCCAGCTGTCTCATTTCAGGTGGAAGATTGTTCCAGAGTCGCGCAGCTGCAGTGCAAAAGACTCTACCTCCTGATTTTGTTCTTTTAAATCTTGGCACTTTCACCAACTTGGCGGAGGAAGAGCGGAGGCTCCGGGCAGGAGCATACCAAGCAAATTTGTTCTGCATTGGTTTAGGTCCAGCCCCATGCAGAGCCTTGAACACTATGCAAAGCGACTTAAATTGTACTCTTTGCAATACAAGATGACGATGCAGCTCCGACAGAGTCTGGGAACTTAGGGTGGCCAGCTACGTCACACATGTCAGAATGCACGTAGAAGTACAGACATACCTAAGGCATGCTAGGAGCAAGACATTCAAACTTGCAACATCTTAAACCTCACACTTCTCTACCAGTTTCATTAGAGAGGTAGAGCTCACAATCCCAGGCCTAACCCAAAATTAAAGGACAACTCCTGTTCTCCCACTAGTGTGAGTGTCAGCATCTTTCTAGAGACCTCAATGAGTGTGTCAGTGCAAGATTGCACATGTAAAGAAGCCTATGACAGGCCTAACCCAAAATTAAAGGCCGACTCCTGTTCTCCCACTCTTGTGAGTGTCAGCATCTTTCTAGAGACCTCAATGAGTGTGTCAGTGCCTTTTTAGGGGCAAGATGATACATGTAAAGAAGCCAATAGGTGCTAGATTACCTCTGTTTCATGCCGCATGCTCTCTAAATGTGTGTGGTAGAAGCTGCATGGATCATGTTCTGCTCATTATACAGGGAAGCCATGCATGAAGCTGTGTGTTCAAGTGGTTCCATGATGTCTGCCTAGTTAAGACATGTGTCCTTCTGGGACTGAATTCTGAAGTAACTCTGACAAGATTTTTGTAGGAGTATAATAGACTTTATAGTTTTTAAGTTAGGGTAATCAGCTGCTCCACAAATGTCAGACTACACATAGAAGTGTAGACATATCCGAGGCATGGTAGCAGTTAGACATTCAACCTGCACAAAATATGCTTTCAGATGCACCCACACACATTCCTATTTATGGACTACTTGCAGTATACATTTACAGACAGTTATATAGACTAGGAGAAAGGTTAATACATCTGGCAACATGTTTTAAATCTTGATTCTCACTACCATTTTAATTAGAGGGACAGAGCTTGCAATGGCGGGACTAAGCAAAAATTAATGGCCAACTCCGGTTGTGCAATTTTTCTGAGTATTAGCATCTTTCTGGGGACCTCAGTGAGTGTGTCAGTGCCTTTTTAGGAGCAAGATTACATAAGTAAATAAGCCTATAGGTGTTAGACTACCTCTATTTTACACCACATGCTCTCTAAATATGTGTAGAAGAAATTACATGGATCGCTTTCTGCTCATTATACAGGGCAGACGGATATGAAGCTGTGTGTTTAAGTGCTTCCATGAGGTCTGCCTAGCTAAGAGATCTGTGCTTCTGGAACTGAATGCTGAAGTAGCTCTTTTGTATTCAATTACTATATTTATGAGGAGTTTGGAACTTTTATTTAAGAAATGCAGAAAGTAAGAGCAAATGTGTTTCAGGACATATGCCTCTGGATAGCACTTAAATTACATACCACAGTATTTGAATGTATTTCAAAACACGTGCAATATTTACACCTGCGTATGCTTTCACAAGATGTTTTCTAGCTAAGCATGCTAAAAAACAGCAAGAGGCCTTTTTATCGGGAAAAGCACATTTGAACACCGTGGGTTTAAAAGGTACATCATGTTAGTGCCATTCCTCAAATGTCCCTAAGGCATTTTTTTTTTTTAAACTAAAATAATACGCATGATTGTAGTAGTTAGCTTGGTTCAGAACCTTACTGCGGGAGTGTTCTATGCATGAGCATTGTTGAGTGGCAGTTGGACGCAGACGCTGCCTGAGCTCTGCCTGAGGTGGTTCAGTAATAAAGAGAGTGAAGGAACCTATCTTGCCTACATTTCTCTTTACTACATTTTCTCTGGCAATGAGCACTGAACCACCTACACGCACCCACTAGCCTTCGGCAGGGAGGGGCAGTCATCTGTCTGGTGAAAGCTGTCTACGCCATCATGTTCCTGATGAAATTGAGTTTTGGCCATTCTTCCTGCTGTTGGGTGTGGCACCAAGCACAGGTGTTGCTACCCAAGAAAGGCAGTACGCTCCATGTGGGAATTCATTCAAGTCAGGGTTGAAACGCAAGGAGGTCAGTGCTTTTCAATTTCCTGCAAAACGGCGTGACATCGTCGTTGGCTTCGCAGGCATTGTGAGGGTACCGGGTGCCCTTGGCTTATGAGAAGGCATATTTTGCAGGTACTGTACCATTGATGTAGCTTTTCCATGAGCAAATGCGTGTGTCCACTTCTGACCCTGCTCTTCAGCCTGCTCAAGTACTGTGACATTAAATTTTGCTTCACTGCAAGCAGATGCGTGTGTTTGTTTCCGCCTGTTCCTGATTTCAGTTCTGCCTACCAGCCATTAGTTCCTGTGTTTGCCAGAGTCTTTCGGTGTTTCCCTGACAATGACGATGACGCTAAACTGTCTGCTCTTGCCGGCCATTGCCTTTTGTACATGTTAAGCTTCAGTGACATGCACACCAGTAAACTCGGTTGCAACAATGTGTGCTTGTCGTATCTCGGTGACACTCACACCGGCTAATTTGCAACATTTTCTGTCTGTTCCCAACGTGTGTCACGCTTTGGTGACATGCACACCTGTTCACTTTGTTTCACATTTATTTTGCATCACTGTGTGTCACACTCCGGTGATACGCACACCAGTAATTTTTTTTTTTTGCTTATCTCCAATTACCCTATCACCGATGATACGCTCACCATTCATTATGTGTTATGTACCATAGTGTGTTTTTTTTCTACAAGTGCATTTGATGCAGCATTCTTTTCCTATGTGCTGAGAAATGTGCTTTATTTCAAACACTGTTCCTTTCAGCATTCCTGTGTATGGTGTTTTCATTGTCTTGTTAGACTTTGCCCATCCTTGGTCACCTATTTTTAGTCTGGAAACATGCAGGCAGTGGCACCTCCATCCGCATTTCTAGAAACTCATGGTAAACCTCACATTAATTGGAAACAATGGTTTGATGGTTTTGAAACTTACTTGGGAGCAATTGGCGCAATTCCTTTCAGAGCTGAGAGGAGAAAGTATCTGCTTCTTTATTCATTGGGGTTTGAAGGTAGGGACATTTTGAAACATTTGCTGGAACCTATAGTTAAAGGAAATGACATCCTAGATGAATATCAAGATACTGTAAGAAGGCTTCAAGCTAGGTTTGATGTCCTGCCAAGCTTGGTCGTGCTGCATCATAAGTTTTTCCTACGGCCACAAAATGCAAATTAGGATGTAGACACCTACATTACTGCATTGAGAAGGAATAGTTGCTGAGTGTCAGTTTGAAAATGTTGCTGACCAATTGGTGAGAGACCAATTCATTTGTCATTGCAATGATAAGATGATCAAACAGAAGCCGTTGTTGATGGGCAATCCAACGTTGGAGGAAACAATAAAGATGGCTAAGAGCATTGAAACTTCCTAGCTGTCAGTCAAGGAATTAGAAGCCAAGAACAGTGACTCTATTTCTGTTGTTAAAATGAAGGGTGTAAAGGAGGGCAAGGATAGCAAACCATTTGACAGGCCTCGTGCTGGTTGTGATTGACAAAAAGACTTCCATTTTTCCCAATAAAATGTTTGTTTCATGTGTGGGTAGAGAGCACATGTAAAGGGTGGTAGATATTGTCCAGCTAAGTTCGTAACCTGCAGGATTTGCAACAAACCTGGTCACTTTGCTAAGGTGTTTCAGTTTGGCAAGGGCAAATTGTTGTCTTCTGTCAAAAGCATAAATGATGACGAACTGGTTGAGGAGGGAGATTTAACCATCAGCAAAGATCTTAGGGATATAGTTGTGCAGAGTGAAGAAGTTAAAGTGGGTAATCCTGAACTATGTATGGATACGTATGTAGAGATCATGGTGGGAGACAGGTATTAAAATTATTGGTAGATTCAGGGGGGTGCATCTCCATGATTACTCAAGAGCTGTATGACAGTACAACAGTACGTGGCCAACGAGACCACTCTTAGTCCCTAATCATAGAGCAGTCTCCTAAGAGCGACGTGAAATCAATTTGTCTGGTTACATAGAAGATATTATGCAGTTTAGAGAAAAGAAGATATCAGGATAGGTGTATGTTGCACACAAGGGCTTGAACATCTTAGTCTGGTTCCACCAAGGCTTATTTAGGATGATGCTCAGACCTGGAACCATGGAAAAAAGTGTTGGTGGTGAGAGACAATTTGTATTTGGAGAGTGTGATCAACAAATTCCCCATGTGTTTTCAGATGAGTTAGGGCAGGTTAAGGATTACCAGCACAGGATCATAGTAAAGGAAGGGGCTAGGCCCATCAAGCACAAGTTGAGGAATGTCCCTTTTGGCATAACACAAGATTTGGAAAAGGAGCTAGATTATTTGTGCAAAAATGGCATCATTGAACCTATTGACTCGTCCTTGTGACTGTCTCCTTTGGTGATTGCTTGCAAACAGAATGGCGAGTTGAGAGTTTGCATTGATCTTTGCTGTTTGAACAAGGAGACCTGGGTGGATTCCCACCCATGGCCTAATATCAAAAAACTGCTGGCAGGGTTGAAGGATGCTTAAGTTTGTCTAAATTGGATTTAGCTTCAGCGTACCATCAGGTTGAGTTGACTCCAGAGTCTAGGCACCTCACTGCATTTGTTTCTCCTTTTGGTACTTACCAATATGTTTGTATGCGATTTGGACTCACGTCTGCGGCTTCAGTTTTCCAGCGTTTGATGATCAATATGCTCAAAGGAATCAAAGGGTTATCTGTTTTCCAGGATGACTTCTTAGTCTTTGCACCAGATAGGGCAGCCCATGATAAGATTCTCCAGGAGGTTTTGTCTAGGTTTCAGTCACATGGTGTGGTTTTGCGGAGAGACAAATGTGTTTTTCTTACTAAGGAAGTTTAGTACTTGGGGCATTTGGTCACCAGCCAAGTCGAGTCTGGTTGATTCCATAACTCAGACCAAAGCACCTACAGACAAGGCTATTCTGAAATTCTTCCTAGGGTTATGCAAATTTTTTTCACGGTTTGTACGGGACTTTGCCACCAAGCTGTGGCCTTTGTCCCAGATGCCCATGAGAGGTTCTGTGTTTGAATGCAATGCTGATTGTCAAGAAGTGTTCAATTGGATAAAACAACAACTGATATCACCTAAGGTGCTGAAACATTATGATCTCAAACTTCAATGTACATTGACTGTTGATACAAGCAATGTTGGTGTTGGTGCTGTTCTGAGTCAAACTTAAGGTGGGGAGGTGAGAACCATTGGTTATCAGAGACAGAAAAAAATGCTCTGTCATTGAAAAAGAGTTACTGGCCTGTTAGTGGTCTGTAATGAAGTTTCGTAACTATGTGTGGGGAAGGAAATTTCGCCTTCTAACTGATCACTAAACTTTGTTTTTCATTTTAAGTGGAAGAACGCTAGAGGGTTTACACCACACATGCTTGTTTATCTTTCAAATTGTTGCAATTTGACTTTGAACCAGAGTACATTCCTGGCAATACTGTTTTATCCCATAACGAGGACAATTTTTTACTGCACCCATTCATACTTTTATTAAAAGCTACCTGTGAGAGGGGTAAAGCCCATAATTGTTCCGCCTTAAACGTGTCTATCGCTAGTTTAAAATAATCATGAGCCTGCTTATGCTTACTATCACATATTGCCTCCCAGACCACTGTCATAAGCGAGGAGTTATTATCCCTTCTAAGTTTATGGCAGAATTTTAAATATGCTCCTAAGCTGTTTAGGTTCTGTCGTTTGAGTCCGAACTCACGTCGGATTTGCGCTGGTGAAGTCTGCCGAGGAAGATTAAACAGGCGTCGGTAGGTCCCTGGCACTAGTTTGTCTATAGTATTGTCAGCACATCCTCTTAAAGTCTCTACTCCATTTGTGAGAGATGGAACATGTTTAACTGACATGACTTGTAATAATGGATTGAGGGAAAGCCCTTTTAAATTATTCTGGAGTATGGCAAATGCTGCAATTAATGAGTTATTTCTTCTCTGTAGTGCAGGCACTGATTTTTAATTCAAGACATATGTTCACGCTGTGGAAGACTTATTCATTGAGGGGGGATTGTTAATGAGGGCTGACAAGTTGATTCCCCCTTGTGAGTTTGAGAAATTGCATCATTTTACGAGCCCATGAGGGACATTTGGGAGCAACCATGACTTGGAAAAGAGTAAGGCTCTCTTTCTGGTGGCCTTCTATGGATAGGGAGATAGATGACGCTGTCAGGGAGTGTGTTATAGGTGCTAGCTTTGATAAAACTGTGAGACTACACACTCCATCTCTATCTCCCAGAGAGCTGACATATGCACCATGGGTAAAGTTGGGTCTTGACATAGTTGGACCTTTCAATGCACTTGATGTTTCTTCAAGGTTTGCGTTGGTCTTAATGGACTATTATACGAAATGTCCGGGGGTGAAGTTTGGGAGAAAAGTGACATCCATGACTGTTGTTGAGTTTTTTAAAGGATGTGTTTTTGAAGGAGGGTTTCAAGGAAACTCTTGTGACAGACAATGGGACACAATTTGTGTGTATGAATACATTCTGCAATTGGTGTTGTGTAGTTCCTAGGACCCCCCAGGACCTGCACGTTTTAGATTACCTAAACTCAGGGCTTGGTGTGCAGACAGACTCTGGAAACCCCCACAGGATGACTAAGCCATTAGACCAGCTAGCTCTACAGAGCCACTACCACCCCCTGTATTCTAAGGTGGTGTAGGTCGTTTCTGGCAACCACTGAACATGACAACCCTGAATCCTCAGGAATCATGGAAAACAATACGGTATCTTTTGCTCAATCACTCGTGCTTACTTTTCTCAGAATACACATAGAATGACAATTGGAATGGTTTCAATAAATATTTATCGGTCAAGCGTCAGTCTAGTGTGAAACATATTAGCTGCGACAATCAAAAGACAGGAGCAGACAAATGTGATCGCTAGCACAAATATCGTACATAGCAGCTACATTTCTACCATAGTGCTAATAAGATGTTTAAAAGTTATATAAAAGAAAGCATTGGTGTACTCCTACGATGCGCAGCCTACCTAAATGTATCTAGCATAGATATGTAGGTGAAGCATATATACGTTAGACGAGGATATAGCCTAATGGAGCCAAGAATCCCCGGGGAAGTGCTAACCCCTCACCTGATGGTTCTGAATGAAGAACCCGGTCTCTGCATCGAAGATGGCACCCCAAGAGAGATGTCAAGTCTCTGCTTGTCCAAGGATCAGCCTGCAGAGTCTCGGTTCAGCCTGGAAGGAATTCTCCTCTCTTCTGTAAGGGGTAGTGAGGATCTTTTATACTAAAGTGGTCACTCAAGGGTTTCTTCTAGAATCAATATGTTTTTAAAACATTCGCTAATCCTCTGCTAATCCTGCTGTGAGGAGCAGAGCTAATAATTCCCCTACAACATGTGTATTATCAAAATTCAATACCACACAATCCCCCTCAATACATTTCTCAGAAGTGCCTACCCAGGATATTCTTTTTGCCATAATTCGATGGTCATATATAGATGGTGGAAGTCTCACAATTTTGGTTAACCAATGCCTGGACTTGTCCATCAACTGAGTAGTTGTTTCTAGTTATTCTATTGTAACACCCAGCTCACAGATTCATGCCATCCCACTGGGATTTTTCTATAAGCCATTGCATCTACAAAAAACCCTCATATTCAGGGCCCTCAACAGGGGTATAACGGAAAGAACTGCCCACTAAGGGGGGGAAGAGACAGATTTTATCTACGCACAATAGATACGCAGCTTTAACTGACCTAAATAGCTGTGATTGACTACCCTCAATTGCAACACCTCATACTGGTTATGATGATGAAGATTGTCATAGGTGGGAAGTCCCCTGGAATATTCCTGCAACGGTACACCCAATTGTAACCAAGAAAAGGGTTGACATGACTGTCCTACCCTTCACCATAGCTATGCACCCCAGTTCTCAGGATCTGACAACTAGTACAGAGTCAACAAGAAATACTTTAATAAATAATACTCATCACACTCTGCTTTCCTGGAACATAGCAGGTTACAAAAACAAGAAAGATAACAATGAATGGTACGATACAGTTTCGCCCCATCAAATCCTATGCCTCCAAGAGACATGGAAGTGGATCCCATCTTTGTAAATGTTTCCAAATGCCAGCCGCCCCATCTACCAAAGGGTGAGCAAAAGGGGACCTGTTGACATGTATTACCAATGCTTTTATTTAAAGTGGTATGCTTCCTTAATAAATCGCCATTCTACCATATTATCATGTTAGATAGTAGTTATAGCTAAACTGGATGATAATAAACTTTTATAACAACAACTTTGTTACCCCGTATGAGGTGGTAAAGGACCTCTAAGAAACACTAGAGGGCATTATATTCTCACAAATAAAACTACTTTACTTCATATGGGCGGGCGATTTCAATATTACTAAATGTATGAAGGAAGATTGCTGATTGTGCCAACAAATGACACAACATGAGGAAACAAAAGATCATTTTATGCATACCAGTAAAGGAAATGCTTTCAATCAGTCTGCTGGTTATGAGTGCGTGGGTGACGGTTTTTCTGCAGTCGGGGGGATCCATTTGGAGATCTTTTAGAGGATGCATAGGCAGTCGAAACTGGTGGAGGCGACGGCGTTAATCTGGCGGTTCATGGAGAGGGTGGAGTCGAGAATGATGCGAGGTTCCGTGCGTGGTCTGTGGGGGTGGGCGGGCTCCCGAGGGTGGCGGGGCACCAGTGTTGTCCCAGTCGGAGGAGCAGGGTCCGAGGATGAGGACCTCGGTCTTCTCAGAGTTGAGCTTCAAACAGCTTTCCTTCATCCAAGCTGTCACGTTCTTCATTCCTTCCTGGAAACAGATTCTGGTGTCTTCGGGCTTCTTTGTGAGTAAGAGGATGAGCTGGGTGTCGTCGGCGTAGGATACAATACTGAGCCCATGTTGTCTGACGAAGGCGGCGAGGGGGGCCATGTAGATGTTGAAGAGCGTGGGGCTGAGCAATGATCCTTGGGGTACTCTGCAGTTGATGTCAGTGGGTTCGGAGAGGAAGGGCGGGAGTCTGATCCTCTGGGTTCGGCCTGAGAGAAAGGATTGGATCCAGTCGAGGGTGGCTCCTTGTATCCCCGTGTTGTGAAGTCTGGCTGCGAGCGTGAGTTGTGAAATGGTGTCGAAGGTTGCAGAGAGGTCCAGAAGGATGAGGGCCGCTGTGTGTCCCTTGTCGAGTAGCATGCGGATGTCGTCAGTGGCAGCGAGGAGGGCAGTCTCGGTGCTGTGGTTGCTGCAGAATTAGACAGGATAGAGATTCTCTTCAATGATGGCGGTCAGTTGGGCTGAAAATTATCCGTTAATTATTTTGGGTCATCTATTATTATATAAAATTGAAGATTAGGCAGCTGAGAAGGGGTTCCTTGCGGAGGTACAATATGGGTTCAGGAAAGGCAGAGGGACGTGGACCAATGTTTGAATTTGGCCCTTTTGGCAGCAAAGTACACAGAGGCCAAGCAAGAGAATCTCTATAGGGCATTCATGGACCACCGATCTGTTTACGATTGCGTTAACCACAACAAGTTGTGGTACATTATTGAGCAAATGGGGTAGGAGGCGGCAATAATTTGTTTTATCAGACAGCTGTATGCACATGTTACCGCGAAGGTTCGCCATGGCAGGCAAGTTGAATGTACCAGCTCCTTTAATATCACAAATGGCATAGGGCAGGGTTGCATGCTCGCGCCCTTCCTGTTTATATTATATATCAATAAATTAAATGAGCACATGGTAGAAAAGATAACAGACACCCCAAATGCCAGTGCAACCCCATTTCTAATTTTTCTCCACACAGATGATGCAGTCCTTTAGCCCTACAAAATTGCATTACCAATTATGTGTTTTTTATGGAAAAATCTTGATCTACATGTTAACAAAACAAAGTCCTTTATTATGTGTGTTGGAAGAAACAAAAAGAAAGGGAGTTATGCTATTGAAGACTGAAAAGTCGAAATTGTAGATAACTTTTCATATTTAGGCTTTGTGCTTGACACTAATTTAAACTAGAAAGAGATGGTGACCTCTAGGGCTACACAGATAAAAGTATAGTCGCAATTTTTAGGTTTGCAACAAATCTGGGCAACAAACCAATACCTGAGATGGTTAAAATTTATTTGGCTAAAACCGTTTCTATGGCAACATTGGCGGCAGCAATTTGGGGTATAGCCAATGTAGATAGCCTCCAAAAAATAGAGGACAGGTTTACTAAGGGGATATTGTCCATCCCAAAGGCTTGTACCAACGTGATTACCCATAAAGAACTAGGCTTACCCTACGTCACTGACACAATTAAACTAGCCCCTTTGCTACTCTGGTTGTCAATATGGAAGCGGAAGGTGATACAAATAAATCAATGTATCATAAATTATATTATGAAGTTGGATTATGGATCTAAAATCTCATGGCTAGACAGATCGTGCTCTTGAGGCGGAAGCCGAGAGCGTTTTTACTGTGTTTTTTAGATACTTGTTTTAAATATATTGTATTGTATTGTGGTTCTGCGTGTACTCACTTCCTTGGTACCTCGCTGATTCTGCGTAGCTGTGCTAGCGCTGCTGCAGCCGTCCTCAGCCTTAAACTTTTCCCGCCGCCATCTCGGCGAGGACGGAGGCCACGCCCCTTTGTGAGGCCACGCCCCCCGACGTCACCTTTTAACCGCTGACTTTCAACCCCACCAGCCCTAGACAGATCGTGCTCTTGAGGCGGAAGCCGAGAGCGTTTTTACTGTGTTTTTTAGATACTTGTTTTAAATATATTGTATTGTATTGTGGTTCTGCGTGTACTCACTTCCTTGGTACCTCGCTGATTCTGCGCAGCTGTGCTAGCGCTGCTGCAGCCGTCCTCAGCCTTAAACTTTTCCCGCCGCCATCTCGGCGAGGACGGAGGCCACGCCCCTTTGTGAGGCCACGCCCCCCGACGTCACCTTTTAACCGCTGACTTTTAACCCCACCAGCCCTAGACAGATCGTGCTCTTGAGGCGGAAGCCGAGAGCGTTTTTACTGTGTTTTTTAGATACTTGTTTTAAATATATTGTATTGTATTGTGGTTCTGCGTGTACTCACTTCCTGGTACCTCGCTGATTCTGCGCAGCTGTGCTAGCGCTGCTGCAGCCGTCCTCAGCCTTAAACTTTTCCCGCCGCCATCTCGGCGAGGACGGAGGCCACGCCCCTTTGTGAGGCCACGCCCCCCGACGTCACCTTTTAACCGCTGACTTTCAACCCCACCAGCCCTAGACAGATCGTGCTCTTGAGGCGGAAGCCGAGAGCGTTTTTACTGTGTTTTTTAGATACTTGTTTTAAATATATTGTATTGTATTGTGGTTCTGCGTGTACTCACTTCCTGGTACCTCGCTGATTCTGCGCAGCTGTGCTAGCGCTGCTGCAGCCGTCCTCAGCCTTAAACTTTTCCCGCCGCCATCTCGGCGAGGACGGAGGCCACGCCCCTTTGTGAGGCCACGCCCCCCGACGTCACTTTCTTACGCTCTATAAATAATGTGCATATCTCGGCCGCGCAGCGGACGAGCGCAGCGGGCGCGACGCCAGCGCGCCGAAGGCGCGCTAAAGGCAAGCCCGTCTGCGCCCGTCCGCGCCAGATCGGGCCATGGGGCATGCAACGCTGACAATCACCTCTCGTATTCCTCTCAATCTCTTAAAGACCTGCAACATCTTGCGTCCTCTCCTTCTCCTACGGCTATTCGCCGTATATGTACTGCTGGCCTCTTGCATCCCGAGCAACACCACCTAAGAGGTAACACACCATCAGTTACGCCGACCAGGAATGTCACGACCATCAGGGTGTTATATTTAAACACTCGCTCCTTGGTCAAGCACTCTGTGGATATCTTTATTTTGTTAGCTAACACCAATCCAGACATGCTCCTGCTCACAGAAACCTGGCTAACATCTGAGTCCCTTCCAGATATCTTGGCTGCCCTCCCCCCCGATTATTACATCCTTCATGCCGACCGTCATGGTGATCGGCCCGGGGGTGGGGTGGCAGCCATCATATCCAAGCGCCTTAACTCCGTTTCTTCTTATTCCCTTCCTCTCCCTAAGGTGGATAACCTACTTATCAGTGTGCAAACTGATATCGGCACTCTCACCCTTCTGCTTCTGTACCGGCCTCCCAATCCCATGCCATCCTTTCCCGCCATCCTGGGTGAACAGTTGTCTAACCTTCTAACGCTGCACTCTAGTTTCGCTCTTTTTGGCGATTTAAACTACTGGTTCAACGACACTAACGCTGGTCCCCATGCCACTGAGCTTTTCGAGACTCTTAATAGTCTGAACCTCACGCAACAGATCACTTATCCTACCCACAATAAGGGTCATATCTTGGACCAGATTTGGACTTGTAATCTGGGATCATCTCCACCTGACGTCTCCCCCTGTGTCTGGTCTGATCATTATCTAGTTGATACTATCATTACTATCACCGGTCAGATTCCCCCTCCTCTGATGGCTGGCGGTTTCTCACGGAAATGGAGTACTTATGACTCTCAAGGCTTTCTTACGGCCCTTGCCGATACCCGTCCAGCCTTCCTCCCCTCAAATGATATAGACAGCATCGAACATGATCTTGGCTCTTGGCTAGAATCGGCCAGCAACCTCTTCGCCCCCTTGGTCAAATTTCCTAGTACTAGGCACCGCAGCTCCCATAGATGGTTCTCTGGTGATCTCAAGCTCCTGAAATTAAAAACACGTCAATTAGAACGCACCTGGAGACGCGACTACTCCGACTTAGCTCGACAGTCCTATCTAGCTGCGCGTAAAGAATATAAAACTGCCATCAGCCTAGCCAAAATGGAACATTTTTCCCACAGGATCTCGTCGGCAGCTGATAAATCTAAGGAGGTGTTCAGAGTTATGGATGAACTCACCACTGATGACAGAACCCTCCCAGCCCAGACCCCTACTCAAGAGGCCTGTGACACCCTCAATTCTTTCTTTCTAGATAAAATTTCGAAAATCAAAAAATCCATCCCTTCCTCTCCCCAGTCCCCTCCACCGGTTCTTTGTACCAACTATTCCTCGATTTTCTCTCTTTTCCCAGTCCTGGATTCCACTTCACTAGCGGAACTGGCAATCCGGGTGAAATCTGGTTCCCCGAATGATTGCTGCCCGCCATCTGTCCTACGAAGCATATGCCTGAACCTGCCTGACTGCATTCTACCTTTACTTAACGGGGCACTTAACAGCGGCATCATTCCGACCTCTTTCAAGGAGGCCATTCTAGTGCCTCTTCTTAAAAAACCTGGCGCCGATCCCGCGGAGCCCTCGAACTACCGCCCCATCTCCCTCCTTCCGTACTTTTCAAAATTGATGGAGGCCCATGTCACCCGGTGTTTATCAAAATTTATTGAATCATCCAACCGCCTCGAGCCCAACCAAGCTGGTTTCAGACCTGCCCATTCTACTGAGCATGTTATTCTGGCAGTCCTGGATACACTCAGGAACAACGCGGACGCCGGGCTTCCCCAAGCCCTTGTCCTCCTGGATCTATCAGCCGCGTTCGACACGGTGGACCATAACATCCTCCTCCACCGTGTCGGGCAGGCAGGCATCCAGGGTACCGCCCTCAGTTGGGTTAAGTCCTTCCTTACTGGAAGAACACAGGCGGTCCGCCTGGGGCCCTTTACTGCTACCAAAACCCCCACGTCCTGTGGAGTCCCTCAGGGCTCCTCTTTATCGCCGCTATTATTTAACCTATATCTCCAGCCCCTGATTCAATCTCTTCAAAAATGGGACATTGTCGTCTATAACTATGCCGACGACTTACAGATCATTCTTCCGCTTAATTCACCTCATGCCATCAAAACTTTTCATGCAGTCATGATTCACATTCAAGGTTGGATGAACCAGAATCAATTGAAACTTAACCCCGGGAAAACTGAGCTTCTCCTCCCGGGACTCAGCCACACTCACTGGGGCCCGCAGTTTTGGCCCCCGGAGCTAGGCTCCCCCCCAATCCCGGTGAAAGCCGTAAAGAGTCTGGGAGTGATTATTGACTCTGAACTTTCTCTCAGAGCACAGGTGGGCTCGGTAATATCTTCCTGCATGTACCAACTGCGGAAGATCCGTAAAGTCCGCCACCTTCTTCCCTCTCTTGCACTCACCCAAGTTGTCATCTCACTGGTGCTCTCCCGTTTGGACTTCTCTAACTCCATCTATCATGGCCTTCCTTCATCTCTGACACATCGTCTCCAAGTTGTCCAGAACCAAGCGGCCCGTTCAATTTCTAACACCCCTAGATGGCAGTCAGCCAAACCTCTACTCCACAGTCTTCACTGGCTCCCGATCGACCAAAGGGCAGCTTTCAAGGTGGCTTGCCTCACATTCAAAACCCTTCATTGCCCTGGTCCCGCGTTTGTAAAATCTCTTGTTTGTTCCTACCATCCTCAGCGTGATCTCCGATCTGCCCACAGCAATCTGCTAGCCACCCCCAAAATCAGAACCAAGAAATTCGGTGGTCGCCGGTTTTCCCATATTGCCCCTGGACTTTGGAATCCCCTCCCACTCTCCATTAAATCCTCCTCCTCTCTTATGAACTTCAGGAAACTTCTTAAGACTTATCTTTTCCCTCTTCTCAGTTAGAATCCCGTTTTCTCTTGTCTCCCCCTCATTCACTCTGTCTGTCAGCGCCAGGAAGCTTCGGCGATAGTGCGCTTTACAAATCTCACCTAAGATAAGATAAGATAAGATGGTTATATTATATAAGGAGAACTCTTGAATCATTGGGACTAGGGCTCCTTTCTGCTGAATACGTGCAGTGTGAAACCTTTCCGAAGGCAAGATGAATTAATTATTTTCTTGAAAAATGCGCACAAGAAAGAGGTCATAGAAATAAAGATAAGTCTACGGTAATTGCATATAATAGGGGACCCCGTTTGTGGCACGGCACATCATCAATCTTTCTTTTGTGAGTAATAACTGTCATTGTTATATTCTAAGGAGATTTTGTCTAGGTTATATAACACTCATGTTGGGCTTTCCTGAAAACGTGATTTCCCGGAATCAACTGGAGTGCTGCCCGTGTGATTCGTGCTCAAAACAATCAATTGTACATATATTATATTTTTGCCATTTCTACGAAAAGGAGAGAAAAAGATTTATTATTCCACTTTTGCAGAAATGTTGTTTGTGTAATTACATTACTGCACACAATGTTATGCTAGAACTAGAGACACCTTATGTATGCTCTGCGATGGCTTCATTTTTATGTGCAGCTCTAAAAACTCGTAGTCTTGCGAACACGAGATTATATTTTAAGCTGTGTGTAACAAGCCTAGGAAAAGTAAATCTTACTCTGCAATAATATAAATGAATTTTCTAGTTGACATAGGTTGCTTTTAGGACTTTATGGAAAAGTTTTTAAGATACATGTCTTTTTTCATGCTAACTTATTGAAATGTTCATTTATTTGTGTTTGTACTTTTTATAAATTTGATTTTAAATGCAAAATAAAGTGTTGATTGATTGATGAGTACTCATATTACAGACGATCAATGGGTCAAACAGTTTAGGGGGATTTGCAATATTAATTTCATCAGTAATTCTACAAATGACTTCTATAGTAGATTCAACATAGGTCCTAAATCAAGTTTTGGGGCCTGATTAGGTCTTCCGTCACAACGGTGATGGATATCCCGTCCGCCGAAATATAAATCCCATTATATCCTATGAGATTTATATATTGGAGTTGTATTTTGGTGGACGGGATAACCGTCACTGTTGCAACGGAGTAACCAGTTCAACAAGCTCTAAATCAGGCCCTTGATCTTCAAGAGGTCATTCTTGCCCTGTGACAGAGCACATCTGTTAAACCTCTTGGGTCAAATAGGGTACCTATGGACTTATTTAAATATAATATAGGTCTGTGGGACACCCTTTTAACAAATGTTTTTAATCATTTTTTGAAACTCAGTTACCTTCTTCTCGGTCGACATCCATTATAGTTCCCATATTTAAGAATAGTAATAGATTAGAACCCAGATCAAACTTGTGTATTGATTCAATGGTAAAAATTATTGGCAAAGTACTTTTCGATAGAATATGTGGATTGGCACACAAGAACATTATCTTAAGTTTCTGCTGTAGGAGAGTAGGATCTGCTTCACATGGGTACCCCCACTTTTTGCTGGTGTTTCACTGTTTTTCGACCTTAGTCTGGCTGTGGCTCTGCTAATCATAACCCCAGCCTAGCTGCTTCCTCTCTAAAATGGTTTCCATGTACATTAGGTACATATCTAATTGGATTTTGGAGTGCCTTATAAGCCCCTAGTACATGGTATACTATGTACCCCTGGGAAGCACTCCAAAATGACACCACAGGTCTGCTACTGCAGACGGGTAAGGTGGTGCTTGCACCCCTTACTGTGGTATAGGCTGCCTATGTCACTACCATTGCACACACATATAAAACCTATAAGTCACTCCTATGGCAGGCCTTAACAATCCTGAAGGTAGAGTGCTTGGTTTTTCTGTGAGAGGGTGCCCCTGCATGAGCAGAGCCTCTCTGCAGCGTTCGGAGTACCTCCTCTGATGCTGTTTGTGGTGCTGCCTGACCAAATACTCTTAAATGCATTATAACCTCATGGTAAATGCTAACTTTGGGATGGCTGCACGGAAACATGTTGTGTTTGGTTTACCCCCCGCCAGTTCTGGTGGCGGGGGTAGCATTCCACCCTTCTATAGGGAGAGACATGTTCACACTGGTCTAACCCGGTAGGACTTTCTACAGCCCTGGCATCACAAAATGGATACCTCTGCCACAGACACATGTCTGGTCTCCGTCTGCTGACCGAAACTCCGGCAGGGGTGGCCTGGACAAAAGGTTTCCTGCTGCAGGGAGGTGTAACCACCTTCTAGACAGGCTTATGTGTATTGGGGCTGGGTGAGAACACTCTCAGAGTGCATTGAAAACCTGCACTGGGGGCACACTTGGTGTCCCTGTGCATAGTCCAGTTCAAACCGGTTGCAGGGGCTACCTGCCCCTGCTTTGGCGCGAAACTGGACAAAGGAAATGGGTTTAACCACCCCTCTTTCCAAACCCTCCCATAGGTGGGTCCCTAGAGTATGTCCAACCCCCAAACTTTGTATAAGTATTTGAACCCAGTCCTTGCGACTTTAGAGTACCCTGGACGAAACTCTGCAACATATATCCTGGACCTTCAACTTTCTATTTCCGCTAGAAGAAATCTCCCTTGGGGTCAAGGAGTGACTCCCCTGCTTGGCAGGCACCAAAGAAGCAACTGTCCAGTCTGCAATTCTGAAGCTCCTGCCAGATGCCGAAATCTGTGCATCACCAGAGGTGAATTTCCAGACTTCCCCGAGGCTACCCTGAGTCTACAGCAAAGCTGAGGTCTGTGGCTATCGTGGGTGACGTGGAACTGTGACCCCTGGACACTGTGATCTTTTGCTGATCCATCATCCTTCTGGTCTTCCTAGAAGTTGTGCTTTGGGCTCTTTCTAGCCCCTGCCTCGACGTTCTACCTAACTAGAAGACTGAACAAATCTCCCATTGGGTCAAGGAGTGACTCCCCTGCTTGGCAGGCCCCAAAGAAGCAACTGACATGTCTGCATCGCTTAAGCTCCCGCCGTACGCTGGAGTCTTTGCATCACCAGAGGTGGATTTCCAGACTTCCCCGAGGGGACCCTGAGTCTACAGCAAAGCTGAGTCCCAAGGCTATCATGGGTGACGTGCCTGGACACCGTGAACGTTTGCAGCAACATCATCTTCCTGGTCTTCCTCGAAGTTGTGCTTTGGGCTTCGAGTAGCCCCACCCTTGAGCATCTCCAGCACTGAATATTTCTGGCCTCCACTCCATGAGTGACCTGTGCGCCTGTTTCCAGTGCGACCGCTCGAGGCTCCTTCGCGATCGCTAGCCCGTTGGCTAGTAGGTTCCCACGAAGGCAACTCCTCTTCTGATTGGGCTTTCCTGGCTAACAGGAATCCGCGGCTGTGTTCACACACTGCACACGGCCCCCGTGGGTCCCCTGTGTCACTACCTTGGGTGGTTCCTTGGGGTCCCAGCGATTCTACAGGCTCTAGGCCTTGTGTCTAGTTCAGTCGTGGTTCTTATACCACTTTATTGGTATATGGTTTGGTACGCCCCTAGGGCCCAAACGTGTATTTGTGCTATTACTGTTGATTGCTAACTTGTAAATGAAGTACTTCGAACTCCAGTCTCATAAAGAGACTAGAGGGGTGTGTTTTATCTTAAATACATATATTTTAAATATATACCTGGTGTTATTGTCCTTTAATTTGGTCATTCAAGAGATTATAGACTGGTAAAACAAGCTGCTTTACATTCCTTCAAGACTTAGCCTGAAGGCTGCTCTCCATAGCTACCACTAGGATAGCTTTTAATAAAGGGTGTCTTAAACCTATTCACCATAAGGGGTTGTTTGGACTGATACAAGGTGCCCACTATAATTAGTGGACAGCATATATCAGGCCAATTTCTCCCACCTTCCAATATGAGTTCAGGGAGTGGCTTGGTACAATGAAGCAGTGCTTACATCTTTGTCTCTTAATAGGCAAATATACCATAGCTAGGAACTGCCTATTGTACCTAGCCTTCATGGATTTATATTATGCTTACAGCAAGGTAAGACAGCCTAAACTTTGGTAACGTGCTCAAATTGGGTTTGGTGCAGCTCTAGTTAAATTCCTCTCCGATCTACGCTGTAAGCAATCTGTGAAGGTGAGATTCAGTTCTAATGGGGAGTTTTTAGAAATGTTTAAATCATAACGCGAGTAGGGCATGGTTGTGTAATAGCCCCTCTTTTATTCATTTTATATATAAGTAAGCTCAATCATCACCTGATCAATGGTTGTTCGATGTACCCATGCCGAACACAGTTACTATTCCTGTACTTTTATACCTGGACTATATGATTTTACACTACAAAGGCCCTAAGGAGTTGGTAACCGCTTTTACACAGTTCATGTCTGACTCAGGTCTTGAAACTAATTTTCCTAAGTCTCATATAATGGCCTGCAGTCCAAATAGCTCAAGCCCATATACGTTTATGGTTGAAAACAATAGGTTAGAGAAAGAAACAAATTTTCTGTACCGCAGAGTGATCTTTGACTTTTTTGCTATTTGGGGGATTAATATTTTCAACCGTTGTCTTAAATTCAGTCAAGTAATGGGTGTTCTATTTAACTTTTCATCATCAATAGGGGCTATACCAATAAAACCACTGCTTGAAAGTTATAAGACTCAACATGTACTAATGGTGTTATATGGAGCCGGGGTTACACTGAATTCTCTTCATTGCAAATGGAGAATAATTGTTTTTGGAGCCATCTGCTCTTCCTTCCTCAATCTGCATCACATTTTATCTGTCATGAAGAAGTTAGTCTCACTTTCCTTAAGATCTTCTTAAGCTAGGCCCCATGACACTACTGTTGTCAGTATGGACTAACACCCATACCACTTTAAATCAGTAGATTATTAGAGATTGCTTTAATGAGGAAAGGCCAGAAATTAAGCAAACCCTATGTAAAGACTGTACTTCACCGTGCAAACTTTTTATTTATTTATTTATGAAGTTTTATATAGCTCTAAAATGTCCCATGAGGGTATCAGAGTGCTTTACAGGTGGGGGGAAGTAAGAAACAAGTTAAAAACAAAAGTACAATTACAAATACGAGAGAAGTACAGTCAGAAAAGTATAACTATTTGAGGAATATGTCCTCCATAGTAAATCAGCAGTATAGTAGTCATGATCAGTGAATGAAAAAATAATAGACAAGGGTAAGATCAGGTGAAACTAGGTGGGATCTTAAGCCAACCATTTGTTCATCAGAAGTGTTTTTACTTCTGTTTTTTAAGGCGGCAGTAGACAGAATCAGACAGATTTCTGTATGCAAAGAATTGCAACTTTTTAGGGTGATACCCAAGAAGGCTCTGTTGCATGTTTTCTTTTTGTGGAAAATCTGTGGTTTCAGCAGCAGGGAGCTGGTACGTATTCCCCTGATAATTCTAGCTTTTGTGCCAAGTACCTAGGGTCATTGAAATGTAAGGCTTTAAGAGTCATGAACACAATTTTTTGTTGTATTCTTGCCTCATATGGGAACCAGTTCAGGAATTTCAAATGAGGGGAAAGGTCTTTGTTTCTTTTTGTTCTGTTGCCGAGTCTGGCAGCAGCATTAAGAGATGCCAGTGAAGGGTCCAGCTTTACTGGGTAAGCCTCAGAGTGTAGCACTTCCATAATCCAGTCTGGAAATGGCTAGGGCTTAGATCACAAATGTAAGGTTGTCCGGGGGGAGAAAGGGTTTTAATTTCCTTAGAATAATCATCTGATAATTTGCTCCTTTGGTGGTAGTACTGATGTGATCCTGCATGTACAGGTGTTTGTCTAGTGCATTTCCCAGAGATCTCGCAGAGTCTATAATGTGAGGTGTGCATCTGAGGGAAGCTAAATGCTTCATCCATTGGTCGATTTTGAGGTTGTGTTTAGGTGGAGTAATGAGGAGGAATTCTGTTTTGACGGCTTAATGTTTGAGATTGTTGCAAATAAGCCAATTCTGAGTATTTTGTAGAGCAGTGTTGAGGGAACATGGTATCTTCTGCGAAGGAGATTTTCAGGTACACTTGGGTGTCACCTGCATACATGTTATAATGAATGTTCGAGGATGTCAAGGACTCTGCTAGAGGTTCCATGAATAGTTGAAGAGAGGGGGATGAAAGGATGGATCCCTGTGGGACCTATGGGGTGACTGCAGTGGGCTCTGAGAGAGATTGGATAACCTTGACTCTTTAGGATCCGTTATGGAGGAATAAAAAAATGTAGGATGGTCCCTGATAACACCATCCTCCTTTCAAGTAGGTTTAGTAGACTGTCGTGTTTTACAGTATTGAACGCAGATGATAAGTCAAGGTGGATAAGAAGATACACTTTATTCTGATCCAGCATTGTTAATACATCCTCCACTATGTGTGTGAGTGCTGATTCTGTGCTCTTGACAGAAGCCAGATTGGCATTGGTCAAGGAGTTGGAAATGCTCTATGTGATTGCAAAAGCTGGATTTGGACACATTTTTCAAAAAGCTTTGCCAGATTGGGAATGTTGAAGATTGGGCAGAACATGTTAAGGTCTGAGCAATCTGCATTACGTTTTTGTAGGATGGAGGTTACCTGCACTACTTTTAGGCAATCAGGGATCATGCCTTGGTGGAGCGAGGCATTTACGATCTTGGTCTATAAAGGGAGGATAGACGACTTGATATTGAGCTTTATTTGACTCTGGTTTCGTGTCAAAGGGAAAAGTTCCTGTTATCCAGATTCAGATATGCTACTATCCACAATAGATTATGTTTCCCATTAAGTAAATACAGTAACTCCAGCATCAGTGTTTGTCCTTGCGACAGTGTTTTGGACCAGTCTCTTTTGCACTTTACTTTTTTTAATCTTGTTCATACTAAGCAGCCTTTTTTAAGGGAATATAATTTGAAAAAGTGCAGAGTAACTTTATGTGTCCTGCAAATGTTAAAAGATGATAAAGTTTGTTTTACATGGGATCCTTTTTAAAATCTATTGTGTGCTGTCCCAACTCTATGCTTTTTTAAGAGTTTTTAGTATGTTTTACTCAATTGCACATTTATGATTGCCTCTGACATTTAAAAAAATATTTTTTGCTATACTGATTGATTGAATGAACAAAGTTTATTGTAAACTTTTACAGACTCTGTAATGTGTTAAAAGTGCCTTAGATGATTGTTAGACAAGCCCCATTAGCGAGAAGGTTGGAATGCGGGCGTGTGATCAGGAGGTAAGAAACTAAAGCGCTTACTATTGTTATGCAATATATATATCCGAATTGATTATAATTGTGTAGAATTTGTTGGAATTGTGAATAATATTATTTGATGGACATGCAGATGAATGAATGAACATTACCTTAATAGAAGGATAATATGTTTTGTATCTTTATTATGAATCTTGCACTTTTGGTATACACAAAAATAGCATCCCCTGATTAGAATGTAAGAATCCAGTACCTCAATGCAAAGCAAAATGAGCATCCATGATAAAATATTTACATGTCTATATTTATGAGATGGATTATTAATTTATGTAATGTGTATAACGAGTAGATGGTACCACACAAGGCCGGAATTTCTTTATGTTCATGAAGCACTCACGCTGTATGCAATGCTAAAATAATATGGATTCTGGCATCATGATCAAGGCTAATAATAGCTGAAATGCATTGATGATATATATATATTACCTACTGGTGGTCGCCAGTAGGAAGTTATAGTTAGGACCTAGTTTCCATAAAAAACTCATTTTTTCTTTTGCCAATATCTTTGGCGCCGTTTGATGAATCTTTGTGAAATTCACAAAACTAATGGGGAGCTCTGGTCAGATCCTATCTTGAAAGTTCTGGGGAGATTCGTCAACTGGGGACTGAGAAAAAATGGGGGTCCTAAAATGCGTTTTCTCCATGTTAATTTCCATAGGAAACTTTTGTCACAGCTACACTACAGCCCAAACTGCTGAATGGAATTACACCAAATTTCATAGAAAGGTTGCTCTTGGACCAGAGTGCACTCTTTCCTTTAAATGGTGTAAATCTGTTCAGTAGTTCCGGAGAAATTCATATTTTTAGAAATATTAGTATCTGGTGACCGCGGTGGACCAGCGAACCCTCCCGATCACGAGCTTGACTCTGATTGGCTGTCAAACCAGGAAGTATTGGCAGCCATCTTGTGACACGTTTGAACCGAGTAAAAAGAAAAGCAAGAAAAAAACAAGAAAAGGGGGGCAGGGTAGAAACACCCTGCCCTTTAGGCCTGCTCATGGGGTCCCTCAGTAACCCCGAGTGCCCCAAAAAAATGTTTTAAAAAGAAATTCACTAGAATTCGTGTTTGAATTAATTTATTTAAACAATGGGGCCAGGCAGGCCCTGGGCATGCAGGTACCTAGGGCAGAAATTGGACTGGAGAGGGGGGCCACATGGCTCCCCTACCCATTTAAAGAAATAAATAAACTAATGCCTAGCCCTGGGGGATGTCATCCCCTGGGCCGTAAACCACCCCGTGTGGGGGCTGCTCGCCCCCGCCCTTTTCAATATATATGTATTTTTTTAATTGCTCAAGTCCCGGAGGATGGGGTCCTGGGGCCCAAAAGATCAAAGGGAAGGGGGGTCACACAGACCCCCTTCCGAGAAAAAAAAATAAACAAGAAACCGGCAACTTGCCGGAGGCCACACTCCCTCCCTGCACCACTCAGCAAATAAGCCTCCTGGTGCGTTCTAGGTTAGGGGATGAAGTCCCCTTTGCTGGTGAGGGTCCTTAGGGGCCAACTAGCCCACCAGGTACCTCCAGCAAGCCCCACACAGTGGGATTGCTGAGAGGTGGTAGGAGGCAACGCCCCTTTTTACACGACTCTGCAAACTTGCCTCTTGCCACACTGCTGGTGGGACGATGAGGTCCCCTTGTGTCCTGAGGACCTCAGGACTGAAGTGGACTTCATCCCTCATCCCCCAAGCAGCAGTGTACCAGGAGGTGTGTTTGCAGAGTGATGTAAGAAGGCAGCATGGCCTTTGACCACTCTCACCAATCTAGCTGTGTGGGGCTTACTAGAGGTAACAGGAGGGCTAGTTGGCCCCCAGGGACCCTCAGGAGTAGAGGGGACTTCATCTCTCAACCAAGAGGATGCCTGGAGGTGCATTTACAGAGTGGTGGAGAAAGGGAGCGTGGCCTGTGTTCAGCTTTCAGCAATCCCACTTTTTGGGGCTTACTGGAGGTAACAGGTAGGCTTGTTGGCCTCTAAGGACCTCCAGCAGTGAAGAGGACTTCAATCCCCATCCAAGAGCGAACCAGGGAGCACGTTTGCAGAGTGGTGAGCAAAGGGGGTGTGGTCTGTTATGAGAACTTAGCAATCCTGCTGTGTGGGGCTTACTGGAGGTAATAGGAGGGGTAATTGGCCCCAAAGATGTCCTTAGAGGCCAACTACCCCTCCTGTTATCTCAATTAAGTCCCACACAGTGGGATTGCTAAGAGGTCTTCAGGGGGCACATTCCCCTTTCTCTACCACTCTGCAAACAAGCCACCTGGCACACTACTGGTTGGGGGATGAATTCCATTTTACTCCTGAGGGACTTTGGGGGCCAAGAAATCCTCCTGGTACCTTCTTTAAGTCCTACGTAGCAGAATTCCTGAGTGCTGGTCAGAGGCCTATCTCCTTTTCTCCACCACTCTGCAAATGCAACTACTAGTTAAAGAAGCATTTGCAATGTAAAAGGTTTTTCATTTGCGAGAGTTAGAGCTATTGCCATTGTAAATGCAAATGTTTTTTACTAATGTTTTTGGGAGTGGAGTTGATGTAAGTTGTGTCTAGTGGAATTATATGTTATGTTGTGCAGTACAATTAAGTGGCTAGAACGTATGTGGTATTTAGTGTATAGGAAGTATGTAGATTAGGATTCTGAGTTGTGGAGAGCAATTATGTGTTATGGTAGTCTGTGTTGTGGAGTGGTAACCTCAGGTTTAGTCTTCCTCGCTTCCATAGAAGCTAAGCTATAACCTCAATGAGAAGGAACCACTGTGGAGAAATTGGGGACCTAGTAAGAGGTATGAACAGAGCCACTGGAATTATACGACTATTCGGCTGCACCAGTTTTCGCATATATATACATTCTAAGCATTTGCCACATGATCCATCATCTGCTACATAATATGCAGATTTGAACAGAAAAAACCTTGCTTCTAGCTAAAATGGCTCAAACGTTACCAAAAATGCAGCAACAAGTGTAACAGTGTGGTGGAAGGCCCTTGGAAAAGCTGGAATGGTCAACTGTTACTTATTGCTAAAGGTGGGTGTTAAATTGGTACTAATGGCGTGCAAACCACTCTTGCTTCTTTCTGCGCCTCTCTTGCCTCTCTCTAAATTTCTCTTGCTTCTTTCTGCACCTTCCTTCCTTAATCTGAACTGCTTATTCCTCTTTCTGCACATCCCTTCCGCTTTCTGCACCTTCCTTCTTTGTGCACCTCTCTTGCTTCTTTCTGTACCTCTCTTGCTTGTTTCTTATGCACCTCCCTTGCCTCTTTATATACCTCTCTTGCTTCTTTATTCACTCCTTTTGCCTCTTTATGTACCGTCCTCCCTCTTTCTGCATCTTTCGCCTCTTTCTGAACCACTCCTGCCTCTTTTTGCACTTCTTTTGCCTCTTTCTGCACCTTGCTTGCTTCTTTCTGCACTTCCCTTGCTTCTTTCTGCACCTCTCTTGCTTCTTTCTGCACCCCTCTTCCCTCTTTATGCACCCCTCTTCCCTCTTTCTGCACCTCTATTGCCTGTTTCTTCACCTTTCATTCTGTACTTCTCTTGCCTTTTTCAGCACTTCTCTTGCCTTTTCTGCACTTCTCTTGCCTCTTTCTGCACCTCACTTGCCTCTTTCTGCCCTCATTGTGCACCTCTCTTGCTTCTTTCTGCACTTCTCTTGGCTTTTGATGCAGTTCTCTTGCCTCTTTCTGTACATCTTTGGCTTCTTTCTTCTCTTCACTTGCCTCTTTCTGAACCCGTCTTACATCTTTCAACACCCTTGTTCCCTCTTTCCGTTCTTCTCCTGCCTTTTTCTGTACCTCTCTTGCCTCTTTCTGCTCCTCTGTTGCTTCTTTGTGCAGTTCTCTTGCTTCTTTCTGTGCCCCTCTTGCCTCTTTCTTCACCCTTCTTTCCTCGGTTTGCACCTTTCTTGCCTCTTTCTGCACCCCTCTTGCCCTTTTCTGTAGTTTGGTTGCCTCTTTCTGCACTTCTTTTGCTTCTTTCAACACTTCTCTTGTCTCTTACTGTGCCCCTTTTACCTCTTTCTGTACTTTTCTTGCTTCTTTATGCATCTCTCTTGCTTATATCTGTACCCCTCTTGCCTATTTAGCACACCTCTTACCTCTTTCTGCACCCCCTTGCCTCTTTCTCAATCTCTGCTGCTTCTTTCTGCAATTCTCTTGCCTCTTTTTGCAAGCCTCTCGCCTCTTTATGCACCCCTCTTGCCTCTTTCTGCATGACTACTGCTTCTTTCTGCACCTCTCTTGCTTCTTTCTGCACCTCCCTTGTAAATATCTCTACCCCTCTTGCCTCTTTGTACACCTCTCTTGCCTCTTTATGAACCTTTCTTGCCTCTTTCTGTACCTCTCATGCCACTTTCTGTATGTCTTTTTTCTTCTTTCTGCTCTGTTGCCTCTTTCTGAACCCCTCTTGCCTCTTTCTGCACACTTGTTCCCTCTTTCCTCACTTCTCCTGCCAGCTGTGCACCTCCTATGCCTCTTTCTGCACTTCTTTTGCCTCTTTTTGCACCCCTCTTGCCTCTTTGTGCAACTTTACTGCTTCTTTGTGCAGTTCACTTGCTTCTTTCTTTACCCTTCTTCCCTCTTTGTGCACCTCTCTTAACTTTCTCTGTAGTTCGCTTGCCTCTTCCTTCACTTATTTTGCTTCTTTCAGCACTTCTCTTACCCATTACTGCACCCATCTTGCCTCTTTCTGCACTTCTCTTGCTTCTTTCTGCACCTCTTGTGCTTCAATCTGTACCCCTCTTGCCTTTTTCTGCACCCCTCTTACCTCTTTGTGGGCCCATCTTGCCTCTTTCTGCAGTTCTCTTGCCTCCTTCTGCACCTCTGTTGCTTTTTTCTGCACTTCTCTTGCCTCTTTTTACAGCCCTCTTGTCTCGTTCTGCACCTCTGTTGCTCTTTTCTGCACTTCTCTTGCTTCTTACTACACCTCTCTTGTTTCTTGCTACAATTCTCTTGCCTCTTTCTGCACAGTTGCTGCTTCTTTCTGAAATTATCTTGCCTCTTTCTGCACCTCTTTCTTCTTTCTTATGCACTTCCCTTGCCTCTTTATATACCTCTCTTGCTTTATTCACTCCTTTTGCCTCTTTCTGCACCGTCCTCCCTCTTTCTGCACCTTTCGCCTCTTTCTGAACCGCTCCTGCCTCTTTTTGCACTTCTTTTGCCTCTTTCTGCACCTTGCTTGCTTCTTTCTGCACTTCCCTTGCTTCTTTCTGTACCTCTCTTGCTTCTTTCTGCACTCCTCTTCCCTCTTTCTGCACCCCTCCTCCCTCTTTCTGCACCTCTATTGCCTGTTTCTGCACCTTTCATTCTGTACTTCTCTTGCCTCTTTCAGCACTTCTCTTGCCTTTTCTGTACCCTTTGTGCCTCTTTCTATACCTCTCTTGCCTCTGTTTGTACCATTGTTCCCTATTTCTGCACCTCTTTTGCCTGCTTCTGCAACTCTCTTGCCTTTTCTGCACTTCTCTTTCTACTTTGTGCACCTCTGTTGTCTGTTTCTCCACCTCACTTGCCTTTTTCTGCACATCTCTTGCCTCTTGCTGCACTTCCCTTGCTTCTTTATACACCTTTGTTGATTCTTTCAGAACATCTTTTGCCTCTTTCTCCACTTCTCTTGCCTGTTTCTGCATCTCTCTTGCTTCTTTCTGCACCTCTGTTGCCTCTTTCTGCACCTCACTTGATTCTTTCTGTACCTCTCTTTCCTCTTTTTGCACCCCTCTTCTCTCTTTCAACACCCCTCCTGTGTCTTTTTGCACCACTCTTCCCTCTTTCTGCACCGCTTCTGCACCTCTCCTGCCTCTTTTTGCACCTATCTTGACTCTTTTTGCAGTTCTATTGCCTCCCTCTGCACCGCTTTTGCTTCTTTCTGCACCTCTCTTGCCTCATTCTGCAACCCTCTTGCCTCTTTCTGCACCTCTGTTTGTTCTTTCTGCCCAGCTCTTGCTTCTTTCTGTATCTATCTTGCAAATGTCTGCACCCCTCTTGCCTCTTTATGCACCTCTTTTGGCTGTTTCTGCAACTCTCTTGCCTCTTTCTGCAGTTCTCTTGCCTCCTTCTGCACCTCTGTTGCTTTTTTCTGCACTTCTCTTGCCTCTTTTTACAGCCCTCTTGTCTCGTTCTGCACCTCTGTTGCTCTTTTCTGCACTTCTCTTGCTTCTTACTACACCTCTCTTGTTTCTTGCTACAATTCTCTTGCCTCTTTCTATACAGCTGCTGCTTCTTTCTGCAATTATCTTGCCTCTTTATGTACCCCTCTTGCTTCTTTCTGTACCTATGTTGGTATTTTCTGTACTGTTCTTGCTTGTTTCTGCACCCCTCCTGCCTCTTTCTACACCTCTCTTCCCTCTTTCTGCACCTCTCTTGCCTCTGTTTGTACCATTGTTCCCTATTTCTGCACCTCTTTTGCCTGCTTCTGCAACTCTCTTGCCTTTTCTGCACTTCTCTTTCCACTTTTTGCACCTCTGTTGTCTGTTTCTCCACCTCACTTGCCTCTTTCTGCACATCTCTTGCCTCTTGCTGCACTTCCCTTGCTTCTTTATACACCTCTGTTGATTCTTTCAGAACATCTTTTGCCTCTTTCTCCACTTCTCTTGCCTTTTTCTGCATCTCTCTTGCTTCTTTCTACACCTCTGTTGCCTCTTTCTGCACATCACGTGATTCTTTCTGTACCCCTCTTTCCTCTTGTGGTACCCTTCTTCTCTCTTTCTACACCTCTCCTGTGTCTTTTTGCACCACTCTTCCCTCTTTCTGCACCGCTTCTGCCTGTTTCTGCACCTCTCTTGCCTCTTTTTGCACCTATCTTGCCTCTTTCTGCAGTTCTATTGCCTCCCTCTGCACCACTTTTGCTTCTTTCTGCACCTCTCTTGCCTCATTCTGCAACCCTCTTGCCTCTTTCTGCACCTCTGTTTATTCTTTCTGCACGGCTCTTGCGTCTTTCTGTACCTATCTTGCGAATGTCTGCACCCTGCTTGCCTCTTTATGCACCTCTTTTGCCTGTTTCTGCAACTCTCTTGCCTCTTTATGCAGTTCTCTTGCCTCCTTCTGCACCCCTGTTGCTTCATTCTGCACTTCTCTTAATTCTTGCTGTACCTCTCTTGCTTCTTTCTGCAACCCTCTTGCCTCTTTCTGCACCTCTGTTTATTCTTTCTGCACGGCTCTTGCGTCTTTCTGTACCTATCTTGCGAATGTCTGCACCTCTCTTGACTCTTTCTACACCTCATTTACTTCTTTCTGCAACTCACTTGCCTCTTTCTACTCCCCATTTGCCTCTTTCCACACACCTCTTCTCTCTTTCTGCACCTCTCCTGTGTCTTTTTGCACCCCTCTTTCTGTACCTCTCCTTCCTGTTACTGCACCTCTCTTTCCTCTTTCTGCCCCTATCTTGCCTCTTTCTGCAGTTCTCTTGCCTCCCTCTGCACCTCTTTTGCTTCTTTCTGTGCCTCTCTTGCCTTATTATGTAACCCTTTTACCTCTTTCTGCACCTCTGTTTGTTTTTCTGCACTGCTATTGCTTCTTTCTGCACCTCTCTTGCAAATGTCTGCACCCCTCTTGCCTATTTCTGCACCCTCTTCCCTCTTTCTGCATCTCTTTCGCCTCTGTCTGCATCCCTGTTCCCACTTTCTGTACCTCTTTTGCCTGTTTCTGCAACGCTCTTGCCTCTTTATGCAGTTCTCTTGCCTCCTTCTGTACCTCTGTTGCTTCTTTCAGCACTTCTATAGCTCTTTCTGTACTTCTCTTGCCTTTTTCTGCACCCCTCTTCCCTCTTTCTGTACCCCTTTAGCTTCATTATGTACTTCTCTTGCTTCTTGCTGTACCTCTCTTGCTTCTTTCTACATCCCTCTTTCCTGTTTATGTACCCCCTCCCTCTTTCTACAACTCTCTTGCCTCTTTCTGTACCTCATCTACTTTTTTCTGCACCTCTCTTGCCTCTTTCTGCTCCTCTCTTGCCTCTTTCTGCACTTCTCTTGCCTCTTTCTGCACATTTCTTACTCTTTCTGCACCTCTCTTGTTTTTTTCTGCAATTCTCTTGCTTCTATCTGTACTTCTCTGGCCTTTTTCTGTATTCAAATGGGAAGTACAAGCTGTTAAGTTTAAAGTATTCTTCTTTATTGTTCAGTTTGTCATGTAAATATTAAAACATCCAAAACAGCCAAAGCAGCCGACGCGTTTCGTCCACCTCTGGACTTCTTCAGGGCTGCAACGAATTTATACAAATGAAAAATACAATATAAATGACACACATAAGGACTAAGCACAAACAATTATGACAACACAATGAAGGACATGTTAGACATTATAGACATGACCAAATACAATTGGACTCAATTACCAATACGATTACATATGACATCAAAAAACAATTATAAATCAACATGAAATGTGCAAAGGTGATCAATATTTCATAAAATAACTATTCATTATTTACAACATCGCATTCGTGACATATTGACTAGTTGCAATGGCAGGTAAGTGTGTGATATGTATATGAACACTCCTCTCAATATGTCATACTAAAAAACCTTGCGAGACTAATCGATCAAAAATGTAATTCCAATATCAGGCAATAGGTGGCAAACTAAAAAGTCTAGTCTGAAGTATGATTTTAACGGGAGTTAAGAGTAAATCTCAAACAGGTGAGCGAAGTCCCTTACTGAGTATGGGCAACATTAGTTTTCCCCAATCTCAATCTAACACGAAGCAAGGGGAGCCAGAAGAGGTCAAGTGCTAAGGAAAAAAGGGAGATGTATACCCACCAAAAAAAAGGATGTCACAGTCTTTGTGTTCTTTCTTACTTTCTTCTCCCTCACTACTTCAATTTGTAGTGTTGCAGGAAATGATAATCAGTGTCACTAGAGGGGAGAATAAACACATGGGGCGCGCCAGTAATGAAGGGCTAAGCACACAGAACATCTGAACTAATGGTCATAAGATGTTAAATTTTACTCACTTTTAAAAATTACAATCCAATGAAGAAAGGTTGTCTGCTAAGTAACTCAAATGAATCATATCAATATAAAGGTGGTCCTGTTCAGAAAGTCATCCAGTGATAAGAGCAGCTATATCACTCTCCAAGATACCTATGGTTAAATAATATAGAAACGTCCAATCAATAAATGGTCAAAACTCAAGTATTTGTAATATATCAAAAAAGTTAAGAAGGAAGAGCATCGTCCAATGGGGAAGCCTAAAGAGATGTAAGGAAGAAGCCATACCAAACCGAAGGATATGTAAACGAAAAACAAAAACAACGCCCTCATGACCTCAACATGTCCCCTTATCGTGCCCATCTCGGCACCCATTCATCAAGTGTATTGGTTCCACAGAGTCAAATCAAAGGATATGTACACGAAAAGAGACGCCCTCATAACCTCAGAAAGTCCCCCTATCGTGCCCATCTCAGCACCCAATCATCAAGGGAATTGGTTTCACAGAGCTTAAGGGGATCAGGACGAAAGAAGAAAAGTGTAGATATGAAGAGCCCCGGTAATGCCTAAATAGAAAGTCACCATAAAGTGATATCTAAAAAAGGCAGGAGACTGTACTATAAAACTATGGACTAGCCCCATGTAATCTCATAGGTGTAATCCCAAACCGAAAAAATTAACCTCGGAAGGCAAGTATTGAAAAAAAAACGGCGAATCAACTTACCCGATTCCGTATCATTGTCCTGATGAAAAAACACCGACCCCGTCAGGTTGCAACAGGACCAGTGATTGAGGGTTCATGCTTATATAGTGTCAATAATAGGTAAGAATGGTGACACCTGCGTTTTAGAACCCGGAGCGCGGGAGTTTCAAACATAGGTCAAATGTATGACCGAGATGAGTAAACAGATGGCCGCCATTTTTGAAGGGTATTGTAAACCTTCGTGGCGGTCGAAAAAAACGAAAGAATAAATGGTTTTATTTTTAACAATTATTGAGATCCAATAATATAATATAATTGATAAATTTATTAAAGCAAAAAGAAGTTTAAGAGAGCTATGTAGATAAGGCCAAAATAACGTTGCTGGGAGATCGAAATACGGATTGAAACATAGGTCAAGGGTATGGCCGAGATGAGTAAACAGATGACCGCCATCTTTGAAGGGTGTTGTGAACCTTCGTGGCGGTCGAAAAAAAACGAAAGAATAAATGGTTTTATTTTTAACAATTATTGAAATCCAGTAATATAGTATAATTGCTAAATTTATTAAAGCAAAGAGAAGTTTAAGAGAGCTATGTAGATGATGCAAAAATGACGTTGCTGGGAGATCGAAATACGGATTAAGGATGGCGTAAACGAGCGCCATTTTGGAAAAGTGAGAGAGTTAAAGTGTCATGCGAAAATAAAAAAAGTATTAACAGAAAAATACCATAAAATTAGTAATCAATAAAGACGCCATTTTAAAGTTGTCAAAAAAGCCAAGATCGGGAAGGGGAAAAGATGGTATGTGATGGTGAAAAAGCCGGTAAAGGAACATAGATTAAGGCTCACATAAAGCCAAATTTCCACGAAAAGTCGTTTAAAAGAGGTCATTAGATTTAACAGAAAGTTTAGTGTTTAAGGATAAGGCTATAGAAGGGGAAAGGTAGATACGCTCATAAGTCCAACATCAAGTGAGATACAAAGGCAAGCCTCTGTCATATAAAGGTAAGGGTATTTAGCAAGCCAGAGAAAACCAGAGAAGTTTCGCTAAGTTAGAACCCCCTTAAGAGGGTTCGCTAAGTTAGAACCCCCTTGAGAGGGATAAAAGCTAGAGAGGGGCACTATGAGAGGAGGTGGCCAGAGGGGCCCACCTAAAATAGTTGTCCAACCAAGTTGTACCCAATAGAGCTCAAACTTCTCAAAAGCGTAACTAAAAGGGAAAAGAGACAAGTATATTATTAGCCGAAGTCATATATCATAAGGAGAGGAGTGCTCATTAAAAGGCATGATAATAAACATGTCATCTCAGGAACTATAACAAAAACAATTGGTCGTTCGCAAAAAACATTCTGTTAGAGCAGTAAATTGATCGTCTTTTACTAATATCAATACAGGCATCGTGTGGCATAGATACAGAAAGTTAATGTGCAGCCACCAATAAGGGAACTCATATGGTAGTCTGCAAATTCACAGTATAACAGGGCATAGTTTAAAGAAAATAGTGCATTTCAGATTCACTATTGTGACCTTACATCTCTTTAGGCTTCCCCATTGGACGATGCTCTTCCTTCTTAACTTTTTTGATATATTACAAATACTTGAGTTTTGACCATTTATTGATTGGACGTTTCTATATTATTTAACCATAGGTATCTTGGAGAGTGATATAGCTGCTCTTATCACTGGATGACTTTCTGAACAGGACCACCTTTATATTGATATGATTCATTTGAGTTACTTAGCAGACAACCTTTCTTCATTGGATTGTAATTTTTAAAAGTGAGTAAAATTTAACATCTTATGACCATTAGTTCAGATGTTCTGTGTGCTTAGCCCTTCATTACTGGCGCGCCCCATGTGTTTGTTCTCCCCTCTAGTGACACTGATTATCATTTCCTGCAACACTACAAATTGAAGTAGTGAGGGAGAAGAAAGTAAGAAAGAACACAAAGACTGTGACATCCTTTTTTTTGGTGGGTATACATTTCCCTTTTTTCCTTAGCACTTGACCTCTTCTGGCTCCCCTCGCTTCGTGTTAGATTGAGATTGGGGAAAACTAATGTTGCCCATACTCAGTAAGGGACTTCGCTCACCTGTTTGAGATTTACTCTTAACTCCCGTTAAAATCATACTTCAGACTAGACTTTTTAGTTTGCCACCTATTGCCTGATATTGGAATTACATTTTTGATCGATTAGTCTTGCAAGGTTTTTTAGTATGACATATTGAGAGGAGTGTTCATATACATATCACACACTTACCTGCCATTGCAACTAGTCAATATGTCACGAATGCGATGTTGTAAATAATGAATAGTTACTTTATGAAATATTGATCACCTTTGCACATTTCATGATGATTTATAATTGTTTTTTGATGTCATATGTAATCGTATTGGTAATTGAGTCCAATTGTATTTGGTCATGTCTATAATGTCTAACATGTCCTTCATTGTGTTGTCATAATTGTTTGTGCTTAGTCCTTATGTGTGTCATTTATATTGTATTTTTCATTTGTATAAATTCGTTGCAGCCCTGAAGAAGTCCAGAGGTGGACGAAACGCGTCGGCTGCTTTGGCTGTTTTGGATGTTTTAATATTTACATGACAAACTGAACAATAAGGAAGAATATTTTGAAAAGAAAAAACTCTAAGGATATGGACTCATTTAAATTACATTGTACAAGTTGAGTGGTGCATTTGGTGCTGTTTTTTCATGTATACTCCAGTAACTGGAACGGCATTGTGCTGGCGGGTGCTAACCAAGATTGCACACTTGTGGTGAATGGAATATATCACCAATAGATACGTTGGGTTACTGTTAAATCTAGTGCTGCCCTAGAGGGATACCGCTAGCTTTGTGTGTTTTTTTGTTAAGTTTAAAGGTCTGCGTGCTCTTGTGACTGAGGTATATGTCTAGTCCACTCGTACATGTATTCTCATATCTGTCATACATCTGAAGATGCAAGCTGAAAAATTATGTAGCTTCTCTTATAGGTGGTCAAATTTTCTTAGTTCTGCTCTCTCATTCGGATACACAGGAAGACATGTCTTATATATAGGTGTTTTAGAGCCCTTCAAATATTGAATACCCATGTGCCCTGTATAATGAGCAGAAATACATACACCTTTTTGTACAGACATTTACAGAGTATGCTGTTTGAAACACAGGTATTCATGTATTTGTAGGTTTATTTTTATGTAACATGTCACTAGGTAAAATCAGAGACACATACATGCATACCTTCACAAACTTTGTCAGACTTACAACAGTGATATGGTTAGGATTGCTGTTTTACATTTGGTAGGCCTAACATTCTGAGCAGTCAATGAATACTGAACCTTCAAGAGAAAAGTGAAATTTAAGACATCTAGGGTGAAGGATTAGTGATTAGACTACTTTGTATGAGTATGTGGAAAGGTACAGTCGAAGTAGGCCTCTTTCTGCACCTATGTTGATTCTTTCTGCACTTCTCTTGCTTTTTTCACCACCTTTCTTCCTCTTTCAGGACTTCTGTTGCCTCTTTCAGCATTTTTCTTGCATCTTCCTGACCCTTTCTTCCTCTTTCTGTACCTCTCTTCCATCTTTCTGCAGTTCTCTTGCTTTTTCTGCGCCTTTCTTCCTCTTTCTGCACATGTCCTACCTATGTAGGAATATTTCAAAATTAGCATTTAAAAAACCTTAGAAATTCACAGAAAAAATCACAGGTTTCAGGGACGTTATAGTTAGTAATTAACATTTAAAAAACCTTAGATATTCACGGGAAAAAATACAGGTTTCAGGGCCGTTAGAGTAAGGCTGACATTTCACTGGTATAAAACCGGAGAAATTCAGCCATTATAGTTAGCTGAGCTAACTATAACTTGCGCCCCCTGATGGAGCAAGGACTTGTAGAAAAGAGACTTGCTCGAAGGCAATCCTCTCATAATAACTCGTAACGTCATACTAATTAAGGTATTGTGTAATTATTATGCACCACATTTCAAATATCAAGAATAAGAGAAGCTTGCGTATGTGTCTTATTAATAAGTAACTCAAGTGAAATCTAACATGCCCGCTAATGCAGGAAATTGCATTGAGCATGCGTCAACTACACCTACGTAGTATAATGAGCTTTTGCTTGGATGGAACGATCTGCACCTGTACAGACACCTCCAAAATGGCTGCTTGAAAACTCACATGCTAAGCATCTGCTTTGCTGAAACTAAATGACACTATTTTTACTAATTGCTAATGCGGGTAGAGCATTTATAAGTAAAGGGGACTAGAGTAGAGATGGGTGGTATACAGTGAAATCATTTTATTTTGAAACTAATATACATTTTCTTGACTTTTCCTATTTTTTTGTATTTAGGCCTTTTGAGAGAGACCGTGGTCTATATTCCATGTGATCATTACACATACGCAGTCTAACTGAGCCAGAAGCCGCACTGTCATACTTGAATGCCATCCAAGAAAAGAATCAGCAGCATACCCTGGGAACCATCCTGATGTCCTGTGAAAGGAAGAAAACTTGCACCAAACTGTATACTTTGTTATGATAAAAATGTAAACACGGGTGGGAAAAAAGATTTTTGAATAAAGATTAAGGGACTGGATCACTAGACAATGAATTAAAAAAAATTGACTGAAAACTGACATGGTGTGATGATCATCGCTTTGGCCTCGCCAACCAGAATTAGGAGTTCTATGAGACTGAAACATTAAGGGGTGGTACATGGCATTAGAAGGGTATAATTGAGGTAGTTTAGTTAATTAGTTAGAACAAAGAGACCGGAATGCTGCAGAGCTCGGGATGCTGTCGGAGTATCGAGCGAATGCTGAAGAAAAATCCTATTGCAGACTTAGAACTCAAGCCAAATAATTAGAAGAAGATCGCGGAAGAATCGAGGAGGAAGATAGTGACAGAGAAGCGTACGACCCAGGCGTCGGATCTAGAAGAGGTCACCTTATCCTGTCCTGAATCCTGTCCTGAAACCTGAAGCCTTTGTCTCCTGTCTTTCCCCGGGGGATCCTTTCCAACTCCTTGGCTGAGTGGTTGGTTATCACACCATCCTAGGTAACTATAATGTTCTGTAGATTATAATTTGCCCTGCTCTCTCTATCCTCTCCTTTCCAAGTACCGTCATTGAAAGTCTTATTATTTTTGAACCTTTATTTTCCTTCCATGGGTGACGGAGACTGTTCTGTACTTTGGTATTTGACTCACATGAATTTCATTTAGATAAACATTTTTAAAAAATCCAGAGTCTGTGGTTATTTCCATTGCAAGAAAGTAGATTATATTCATGTAATTTCACCATCAACTAGTTCAACTAATGGTCCATTGACCAGAGGAAAGAACATTTTTATCTATGAAAGATTTGGTTACAAATGTTAGATAACTAAATCTCAGACGGACAACTATAAAAATTGACCCTAGTGGATTAAACTATCCTGTGTGTTTATGGGCCCAAGGTGAGTATGAGGTATTAGAGTATCTGAGGCTGGTTTACCGCTGGATCCGAATTTCTGGTAGCAGAGCTATGGTTATTATTGACTAGTTTGGTGATAAACATTGATTATTGATTTACGTTCTAACAAACTTGTTTAATGTCTTGTTTTATGTTGTCTGGAAAATTCCTGGGAAATGAATAGATGGTGGTAAATGGAAGTCATACTGCAGTGAGGTTACTCGTCTTTCGGAAAGTACTGAGAAGCTATGCAGGGCTACCAGTGCTAAATTAGGGACTATTCTTCTGTGTGAAAGCGAGAGTGACTGATAGTAAGGGGTTCTCTGGTGACACTTTGGAGTTATACCACCTAGAAAGGGTAGCACCAAAGGAGTAGCAGGTTCTTCTGAGCTTGGATGAAGAGTAAGCAGAAGGCTTTACTCGCAGTATATGAAGAGTAAGTGGAAAGGTTTTACTCGTAGCAAAAGAAGTAAACTATTCTTTGGTCTTAGTGGAACAGACAGAGTAGCAAATGTTTTTATGTTGTTACTAATGAGAAAAATAAAATAAGAATTTAAAGAGAAAATAAGTTTCTGTATTACCTTGTGAAGGGAGGGCCAGTCGGCAGAGTTGTACTGACGTCACTGGGAGCCACGCTGGGATTGGTTAAAGCAGCGGGTGTGTGGGTGTGACGAGAAAGGGAATTGTGAAGGAGGGGTCAGTTGTAAGGAGTACTACTGATGTCATAGAGAGCCGCGCTGGGATTGGTGGAAATTGTAGGTGTGAGACAAGAGCAGATTGTAAAGGAGGGGTCAGTTGTGAGGAGTTATACTGGCGTCACAAAAAGGTTGCGCTGACATTGGACAGATAACGAGCGTGTGCTGAATTTCGATTGAAAGTTGGGATAAAAGTTGATTTCGGATTGGTAGTTGGAATATTTTTATAATTGATTCCTATTTGCCATTTGGTGAAAGATTATCTGACAGAAAACTCGAGGTTTTGCAGATCATTGGTTTATGTATTCATAGTACAGAATTTATGGAGAAAAGGGAAAAATGTCACTTGTGAAGAGAATTAAGAATGTATTTAAGAAAGACATGCCAATATTGACTAGAGAAGGGATTCCTATTCCTCCGCCAAAAACGCCTGCTACATTCATGATAATGGATAGAGGATATCATACGTGTATGGATGGAAAATTGGATAGAATACACGAAAGGCAATGGTGTTTTGGCTTTTCCAGAACATGGTACATTTAATTGAAGAATTTTGCATAATTTGAGAATGCGGATGAATGATTTAGATCCGAGACCCAGAATGACACAATGTGAGGCACTAGAAGAGTGGGAAACTGAGTCATATGAGCGAGAAAAGAAAAGAAGTGGGAGGTGTCTGGGTCATTTTCCTAGGTATTTGCGTGAGTCACGTGAGGGTCAGATGAAACAATGGAGAAAAGCAATGGTATCAGAAGGATTATACCCAGTATTAACAGTTGATGAACAGGCAGGAGGGAAATGTAAGGAGAAAACTAAACACTTGACAATGACAGGTTTTGGAAAATCAGAAGACAAATTTATGGAGGATATTTAAACTAAAAACTCTCCACCATATCAAGAAGAACCGAGTAGGACTACTCCTAGTGCACCAGCTTTTGGAACACCTTTGGCTCCTCAAATTTTACATGATGCCAGAGGGAATAGGGTACTTCAGGATAAAGAAAAGGATGCTTTAAATAATAACAGAGAAGAGTTAATACAGAAAGTAACCCAATTAAATGTACACCCTGATACATTGACTGTGAGAACTTGGCTTGGTATATGCTGTCCACTAGTTATAGTGGGCACCCTGTACTAGTCCAAATAACCCCTTGTTGATGATAGGTTAAAGAAAACCTTTATTGAAAGCTATCCTAGTGGTAGCTATGGAGAGCAGCCTTCAGGCTAAGTCTTGAAGGAATGTAAAGCAGCTTGTTTTACCAGTCTATAATCTCTTGAATGGCTAAATGAAAGACAACAACACCAGGTATATATATAGAATATATGTATTTATTTCTAAACACACCCTACTAGTCTCTTTATGAGGCTAGAGGTCTAAACACATAAGTTACACTTCAAATATAACAGTAATAAGCACAAATACACGTCAGGCCCTAGGGGCGAGCCAAACCATATACTAAAATAGTGGTATAAGAACCACGACTTAACTAGACACAAGGCCTAGAGCCTGTAGAATCGCTGGGACCCCAAGGAACCACCCAAGGTAGTGACACACGGGACCCACGGGGGCCGTGTGCAGTGTGAGAACAGAGCTGCAAGCTCCCGTTAGCTTCTATGGGGAAAGTCGTGGTTAGATTTTTAAAGATTAGGGACACTTAGAAACGAGTCAGGACCAAACCCTTTGGAACTTAGGAAGTTCTAGGGTCAACACCCACGGGAGCACCGGAGTACTCAAGTTACCTCACCCAGGGAAGCCGGGTGCATAGGTGTCAAATGGTGTCGGGTCGCGTCGTCGATTTCAATGGGAGCTGGCAAAGAAGTGCTGCTGCCGGGAAGATGCAAAGTGTCCGAAGAGATCCAAGCCTGGATAGAAGTCAAGAAAAACCTGAAAGCAGAGGGGACAGAGTCTGGGTCACTAGCCAGTGACCAGGAGGACGATAGGCGGATGCCCACCGATGTCAGGTGATTTCAGGTGAAGAAGGTGAAGCGTGACTCTTCAGCCACGAGAACCAGGAGGCGTCGAGGATGACCAGGAGCTGGATTCAAGCAGTCCAATGAAGGATGTCGAGTGCTGCAGCGTCAGTACCCGGATTGGACACAACAACCCACATAGAAAGGAGAAAGATGCTTCGGTGCAGACCAGCAAGGTCTGAAGGACTCACCACTTGGTAGAAAGTCAGGGCACATCAGGAACAACCAGAGAAGTCCAAGGAAAATCAAAATTACCTTCACGGGGACCCACCAGTTGACGGACCAGGGATCACGAAGGAGCCTCGAGAGGAAACACAAAATGGCTGCCCACGGGTCACTTGGGGTGACTAGGCGGATTCTCTGCTCAAGGTGGTGGCTAAAAGTAACCCCAAGCACAACTTCAAGAGACGTTGAGAAGTCAATGCACTTGCAAAAGTGCACGGTGACCAGGAGTTCCGGTTCCACGCTACTCACGAGGGCTGCAGGTCTCAGCTTCGCTGGGGACTCGGGTCAGCCTCTGAGATGTCTGGAAATCCTCTTCCTGGGCTGCAATTACTTTGGAGTCCGGTGGGAGCTTCGTAGATGCAGACGGGCAAAATGCTTCATTGGAGCCTGCCAAGCAGGGGAGTCACTCCTTGTCCCCAAGGGAGATTTCTTCAGTCCTCTAGTCTTGAGTAGAGCTTCAAAGTTCCAAGATTCATCTTCAGAGTTTCGTCCATGGATATCTAAAGTCCTGTTGCCAGGGATTCCTTACTTATACCTAAGGAAGGGGTTGGACTAAATCTTGGGACCCACCTATGGGAGGGTTTGGAAAGAGGGGTGGTTACACCCATTTCCTTTGTCCAGTTTCATGCCAGAGCAGGGGCTGGAAGCCCCTGAACCGGTCTGAGCTGAACTATGCACAGGGACACCAAATGTGCCTCCAGTGCAGGACTTCAAAGCACTCAGAGAGTGCTCCCACCCAGCCCCAATACACAACATCCTGTCTGGGAGGTGGTTACACCTCCCTGTGACAGGAAACCTATTGTCCAGGCCTCCCCTGCCGGAGTTTCGGTCAGCAGCAGGAGTCCAGACCCGTGTCTGTGGCTGCAGCATCCATTTTGTGATGTCAGGGCTCTGTTAAGTTTCTACCGGGTATACCCGTACTGCCATGTCTCTCCCTCTAGAAGGGTGGGATCATATTCTCACATCAGGATTTGATGTGGGGGCCTGATTCCAAGGTGTTTAACACCAAACATGACATGTTTCCGTGCAGCCAGTCCAAAGTTAGCATTAAACGTTTTAGATATAATGCACGTAAGATTATATGGTTAGGCTGCACTAATGACAACCCAGGAGAAGAGATTCTGAAGGCTGCAGAGGGGCTCAGCTCATTCCTGGCACCCTCTCACATATAACCAAGCACTCTGCCTTCATGATTGATAAAGCCTACCATAGGGGTGACTGATAGGTTACTATGTGCAGTGATAGGTGAGGTATAGTGAACCTATAGCTCAGTAAGGGGTGCATGCACCACCTTACCCAGGCTGCAGTAGCAGACCTGTGGTGTCATTTTGGAGGGCTTTCCAGGGGTGGCATAATACATTCTAAAGCCCCTGGTAGGCCTCTGGGGTACCTATGCCCTTGGTACATAGTATACCATATACTTGGGACTCACAGGGGTACTCCAGGGTCCAATCTGGAGTGTACCTACAGTACATGCAATCAATTTAGAGAGGAAGCAGCTAGGATGGGGCCCTGAATAGCAGGGTCCCAGCCAGACTAAAGTCGAAAAATAGTGAAACACCAGCAAAAAGTGGGGGTAAACAAGTGAAGCAGATCCTACTCTCCTACATTGACTATACCAGTAAACATAGGTCCCGTTGTTTCATTGAATGGAGATAAAGAGAATTGTCCCAAACCGCCAGTTTCAACAACCCCTTTGAAAAAAACCCGAAAAGAAATTGTAATAACCGATGACCAAATCAGTGAATGTGAATGTGAATCTTTAATGGATTTCCCAATAAGAGAACAAATCAATGAAACCCCGAGAAAAGTTATACCTAGTTGTTCAAAAGAAGGAAGATCAGTGACATCCTCCAGAGTTAAAGTGCTACAGCAGTGACTCCAGAGGATTTGGAAAGATGGGCACAGGGAATAGAAAAACCAAAGTTCAACCCCAAAGATATTAGACATTTTCAAATTAAAGGTGGAATTAGAAGAAATGATAAGATGAAATGTGGGCATAGATAGGCTAAACACTTACAGTGAAGAAGAGTTGTTATTCATATGTAGGAGCATAACTAGGAATGCTAAGATATTTCATGAAAAATTGACAGAGCTGGCTTCTGAAGTGGAAATTGAAATAGGGAGATCGAAGGTACTACAGAAGCCCTATAGAGCAGAATTTACTGATAAAGATTTAGAAAATATAAATGTGTCTGGACGGAAATTGCAGATTAAGGAGTTAATGACAATTGTACGGAAATGGGGAGACTTAGACAGGTGGAAGACTAGATGGACAAAGAAGAAGGAGGAAGCACAGGCAAATTTGACCGCATCTGAATATTTAGTGTAAGAATCAGGAAAGACAGAGAGATTGTGCCCGATGAGGGAAGTTCCCGGGGGAGGGTATGTGCACGTTCCATGGAGTAGACAGGATATTTTATCATTTACTAATGATTTTCCCAAGTTGAGAGAAAAACCAGTTGAATGGTACAAGCAGGTTGAAAGGTTTGTGAAGGTTTCCAAGGTTTTGTTGAAGGATTTGGATGGTCTGTTTGACATAGTGGTACCTGCTGATTTATGGACAGAATGTAAAATCACAGTTGATTGGCCTAGTGATGAGTACCCGAGAGACTCAAAAACAGAAGCCCCTTCAGATGAGGTATTAAAGAAGTATCACCAAGTGATTACTTTCTTGGAAGGGAAAATTCCACCAAAAGAAACAGATTGGGTAAAAATAGATAGAACAACCCAAGAACCAAATGAGTCTGTGCATGCTTATTATGAACGCCTATTGCAGATGTTCAAGCAGTATAGAGGATTTGAAAACATTGGAGATAAGGACATGGGTCATTTTGTGTATCGATTTTTGTATGGTATAAAACCAGAAATTAGTCAGATGATTCAGCAGCACATGCTGTGCTGGCAGGGAAAACCCATAGGCGACATACTAAAGTATGCCAAGTATTGCGGGGACAATATTGAGGCCAGGCACAAAAAGTTAAAAGAAAAGATGATGTGGGCACAAGTGAAATTGGAAGAACAGCAAGAATTTTAATTAAATAGTCAGACTGATGGTTAATCAAAACAACAGGGACAGAATGAAAATTCCAGCAAATGGGGGCAAACCAAGAGGACGAATGAGTAGAAAGGATGCAAAGAAGAGATTTCCTTGTCATGGGTGCAGAAAGTTGGGACATTGGAAAAATAAGTGTTGAAATATTCAGAATAATAATGGCCCAAATCATAATTTAAATCCACAGACGCAGAATGAGGTGCAAATGAGTCAACCACAGCAGGTTGTTAATCGGCAGTGTCAGGTGCCACATTCCCCTATGCAAAATTTTGTGAACAAATCAAAGTACTTTGCAGACGGCGGATTCCCAGGCGGAAGTGGTAAGACAAACTCTGTATCTTCACAGTTTCTTTTGCAAAATAGCAGTGATTACCACAACGAACAATGACGGTGCCTGAGGGGGGAGGAAGAGGAGTGCGTACTTGGTGCTTCCTTGCTGGTAGATCAGTCAGTTTCTTTTATTGATGGGAAAGTAGAAGGAAAAGATCTCACTTTTCTGTTGGACACTGTTGCTACCCTTTCTACTGTGAGAACAGCAGACGTCCAAACCTACCCCTCTTGGGAGAAAACATCCAAGTTGTAGGCGTATCAATTAAACAGATTAGAACCCCGATTACAGAACCAATTGAGGTGTGCATTGGCAATTTCAGAGAAAAGCACTAATTTGTGGTGTGCGACTCTAGTCCAGTAAACTTGCTAGGATGAGACTTATTGTGCAAGATGAACTGCACAATTTAGTGCACACCGGATGGTGTTGCGATTCAGACCCCTGATGAAGACAGTGTTTACAAAATCATGTTAGCAAAACAAGGCACAGAGGTAGATGAGATGTATTGATTAATGACAAAAGATGATTTACCAGAAGAATATAAAACGACTGTGAATCCAGAAGAGTGGGACTTTACTGGATAAGAAGTGGGGTTGATGGCAAATGTAGATCCAGTGAAGGTGACTGTGAAGGAAGGTGCAGTTTACCCCAATAACAGGCCATACAAAATGAGCCCTGAAGTTAAATTAGGTGTTGCATCAGAAATTGATCGAATGATTAAACAAGGCATTTTGAAAGAAATAATGAGCAGCCCTTGTAATTCACCGATAATTGGTATTAAGAGGCCTAGCGGAAAATACCGGATAGTGCAAGATTTAAGAAAGATCAATAAGATTGTGGTACCTTGCTGTCCTGCGGTCCCAAATCAGCAGTGATTCTATATCAGATACCCTGGAATGCAGGATGGTTTACAGTAATTGATTTATGTCACCCAGACAGCCAGTATCTTTTCTCTTTTAAATTTGAACACTGTGTTTTAGTATGGAATCGTGTTCCTCAAGGGTATACAGAAAGTCCGTCAATGTTTAATCAAATTTTTAAAAAGTGTCTAGAAACATTGGTTATGCCTAAAAATTCAGTTCTAGTCCAATACATCGACGACCTACTCATAACATCAAGGTCGCGAGACGATTGTGTTACTGATTTGATTGCATTGTTAAATCATTTGGCTGATGGTGGACATAAAGTATCTACAGAAAAGCTACAATTTTGTCGAACTGGAGTCAAATACTTAGGACACCAAATAGAAAGAGGAGTGAGAAAAGTGACCCCTGAGAGAATAAAAATAATAAAACAGATGAAGTTGCCACAAACTCAGAGAGAGATCCGGATGTTTCTTGGTGTGGTGGGGTACTGTAGGCAGTGGATTGTAGGTTTCTCTTTGTTAGCGAAACCATTAATTCAGATGACACAGAAAAGAGTGAAGGACCCAATAGTTTGGGATGATGAAAGTGTGGAGGCCTTTGAAAAATTATGAAATTGTTTATGTGAAGCACCTGCCTTAGGTATGCCAGACTATACAAAAGTATTTGCACTATTCTGAAAGAGAAAGCTGTGCACTTTCAGTTTTAACCCAAAGACATGGTTTGAGCCAACGTCCAGTAGCATACTTCTCTGCTACCTTGGATCCTGTAGCAACAGCATTACCTGGTTGCTTAAAAGCAGTAGCTGCTACTTGCATGAGTCTGGAACATAGTGAGTCAATTGTGATGGGACATCCTGTGAAAGTGTATGTTCCGCATTCAGTGGCAATTCTTTTGACTAGAACTCGAACACAGTACCTTACACCTAGTCGGATGACTAAGTATGAAAGAATCATTTTGGGAGATGAAAATATAAGAGTGATTAGGTGTACCCTGTTAAACCCTGCTACCTTAATGCCAGATGTACATGGAGAATAGGTGAGAAATGAAGTTGAGCATTATTGTCTGGATGTAACTGAGTTCTGCACCAAGCCCCGTCCAGACAACAGGAAGAACCCCTGAAAGAATCTGAACATGAGCTACCTGTAGATGGCTCGTGTATGAGACATGAGGAAGGAGGATTAAGTGCAGCTTATTCTGTATGCACAATATCTGGAGTAGTTGAAGCATCCTATTTACCAGGAGTCAAGTCTGCACAAGTAGCCAAATTGATAGCTTTAATTAAAGCATGCAAAATTGGGAACAATTGGAAAGTAGCCATTTTTACTGATAGCCAGTATGGTTACGGGGTTGTGCATGACTTTGGCCAGCTCTGGATACAGAGGGATTTCATGACTTCTTCAGGATCTCCTTTTAACAATGGAACACTCATAAAATATCTATTAGAAGCAATACAATTGCCAAAGGAAATACCAGTGGTCAAGTGTGCTGCTCATCAGTCAGGAAATGACAATGTGGTGCCAGGTAATAGATACGGTGACCAGGTTGCTCAATACTGTGCCAGAAATAAAATAGCAATAAACAAGAAAATTGAAACAAATGGAATCAGCTGCCCACTTATGCTATTCTCAGCTCTGGAGACATGGGAGGAGGTACGACAATTGCAGTATGAAGTAGAAGTGAGTGAAAAGGAAGGTTGGATAAAAAACAGGGTGTCAAAAGAGAGCAGAAGACGAAGTGTGGATTTAACCAGATGGCAGACCAGTCATGCCAGACTGCTTGCTCTCACAAATGGCTAGAACGTATCATGAAGACACACACATAGGCAGGGATACCATGATCAGACTTTTCAGACAGGATTGGTACAATCCAAGATTTCGGGCAGTCGCAGAGAGCCTTTGCTAGCAATGTTTAACTTGCCAACAGATATATCCAGGCAGGAAAACAGTGGTCAGTTGGGGTAAAATAGGAAAAGCAGAAGGACCATTTGTAAGGTTGCAGGTAGACTTCATACAATTGCCACCATGTAGGGGGCTGAAATACATCCTTGTTATAGTATGTTTGTTTTCACAGTGGGTGGAGGCATATCCTACTGGAAGAAATAACAGCGTAACAGTTGCCAGACTGCTATTGAGGGAGTTGATTCCGCGGTTTGGTTTTCCAGTAGCTTTGGAATCAGATAGAGGATCTCACTTTTAATAATGAAATAATTTGATTAATCTGTGAAGCATTTAAAATTGAGGAAAAACTGCACTGTGCATACCACCCAGAGGCTTCTGGAGTGGTGGAACAAATGAATAGCACAATTAAGTCAAGATTGGCAAAGATGTGCACATCCACATCACTGTGTTGGCCAGATGCATTAACTCTTGTTCTGATGGGATTCAGAAGTGTTCCTGACAGAAATACAGGACTGAGCCCCCATGAAATTCTCATGGGAAGAGCAATAAGACAAGCATTTGTACCAGGACATAAACTGTTGAATATAACTGATGATCTGGTATTGGACTACTGTAAAGGATTGGCTGACCTAGTGCGTTCTGTCTCTCACCAGGTTGGAGAAGAGGCAGTTGCCAGGCAGCCGGATCAAGCACATGATTTGAATCCCGGAGACCGGGTGGTAGTGAAGAATCACACCCGAGAGTCGTGTCTAGCACCCAGGTAAGATGATCCAAGACAGGTCATACTGGTCACAACAACAGCAGTGAAGTGTGCAGGTTTGCCTAACTTGATACATGCCAGTCATACAAAAAGGGTTCCAGCTCCTGAGGAACGGAAACCACAACTGACACAAGCAGTTGAGGTCGCTGAAGGTTGTGCAGCTGAAGAATCTAGAATAGCAGATTCTGAAGAAGCTGACAGAGAACAACCGAGCACAAGTCAGGATGACTGGATACCAGTGGTTGACATACCTGAAGTGACTGTTAAAACAAGAAGCAGAACCAGATTAGAAAGACAGGAAACTAGAGAGGATCAGTCAGGTGTAGAAGAACAAGCTCAAGAAAGAGTGAATAAAACTGCTGGAGACCCTGAGCAGGATCAGAAAGGTAGAGAAATCAATACTCAGACAAACAACAAATTTATTGAACTCGAGCAGGGACAGACAGGTGTAGAAGAACATGTTCAAGCTGTAGAAAACCAAGGTGCAGTAAGACCTGAACAGGACCAGTTAGGAAAACAAGTACAAGTTCAGGAAGAAGAACAAGCTGGAAAAAGTCCTGAACAAGGTCAGATAGAGGAAGAAGAACATGTTCTGGCGGATGATGTCCAAATAACAAACCCTGAAGAAGGTCAGATAGAGAGGGACTCTGAAGACGAAGATAATCATATTGTGCCACAACATAATGATAATAAAAGGGAACTCGAAAGAGACAAGGAAAGTAAAAGTGCAGTGCAAGCCAAAAAGTTCAGAAAGGGTGATAACTGGCCAGGTGGAATCAAAAGGTTAAAATATCACTTAAGTGCAATAAGTGAGGAACCCGAACAAGTGAATGAAGTCACTAGTCAGTCTGGACAATTGATCGAGAAGGCCAGGCGAAGAAGCCAAAGACTGAGAATCTTGAAAAATAAGTTCAAAGTCCCCGAATGGACCTATCTGATTCTTGAAGAACTTGAGAATCTAGATTTAAATGAAGAAAGTGACGAAGAAATAATTGCAGATCAGATTGACAAAGGAGAAGTGAGACCTCCTTGAAGTAACAAGAGAAATAAAATTCGAAAAGCAAAGTAAAGAAAAGAAGAGAAATCTTCTTAGACTAAAATGGCTGAGAATAGAGTTACTGGAGGACCAAAACGAAATGTTTAAGGAAGTGCTGTAGAATCTGCATATGTAGCATATTATTAGCAATCATAGTATGGCTATTATTAACAATAGCAGTTCCTTACTTAATGATAACAGAAAAGAAAAATAACACTGATACAAATGGAAAATTAGCTAATATAAAGGGAGATAGAGTAGAATTAGAAGCACCAGATGATTTACGTGTACATCATACCATGACAGATAATGACACTGCTTTAAAGGTATTCACAAAGTTATTGTTTCAGTATGTGGACACCAATGAGATTAGTGATTGTTATGTATGAATGAAATTACCAGCTTCAGTAGCGGACGGCGTTACTTATCATCATTTACCGTTAACATATGGTATTTCATGTAATATATTGACCAGTTTATTTTATAGAACAGGAAGATTTCAATATTATTATTCAAACTTAGATGTGATATTTTCAGAGATTCCTATTCAGAAGAGTATGAATCCAGTGCTTATACTAAAGATGCACAGTTCATGGGTGAATATTTCTTAACTATGAAGTCAATAGATATAGCAAAGGCACACAAGAATAACTTAACATGCTCAGAAAAAGTAGTTTTGAATTTAGCTGAACAAAGGAGACAGGACTTCCAAAGAAAGCTACTGAACAGAAAACCCAGATGCCATCATGGGCTGAAAAAGATGGAATGTATTCACTTGGCAAAACGCATGCTGCACTGTCCCTAGGTTTTGAAAAGAAAGGGAAGATCTGCCTCCATAGATTAAAGACTGACTATAACAATGTATTTATTGGTTTCAGTGAATGTGAACATAATGTTTTGATTATTGGAGGTTGGGGATTAAAAGGGGGAACAGATCCAGCTTTTCCTGCAGTTTATTATGTGTTTGGAAATAAAGCTTATTTCAAGCTGCCTGCACAATGGTACGGGATTTGCTATTTTGGAATAGTATTCCCTAAAGTCTACCACATAAAAAGAATCACTGGAAGCAATGAAAACAATAAAGAACTAATTTGTAGTAAAAGTGCTCGTTTTTCAGAGATAGTAGGTGATATATTTAGTACATTGATACCTTCAGTGGGAGTCATTCAGAACTCACGTAGAATTTGCCAATTATCCACAGTAGTTGATCGCCTATCGACTGATACTGCTGGGGGTTTCTTAATTATCAATACAGAAATGGTTGCAATTAGATCAATGGTTTTACAAAATCGACTTGCGCTTGATATATTATAGGCAAAAGAAGGCGGAGTCTGCAAAATGCTAAAAGCGCAACATTGTTGCACTTATATACCGGACAAAAGTGTAGAAATTGGAGGATACATTAAAAATATTTCAAAACTGGAAGAATTGAAACCACTGAAAGTTGATAGGGTGTGGAAGAAACTAACACATAGCATTACCTCAATAGGGACTTGGTTTGTTTTATAGGTCAATTAATGCTACCAATAATTGGTATAACAGTATTAGTCTTAGTAATGATGACATGGTGCAAATGTTGTAAAAATAGAAAAAGATATGAAATAAATGGAAAGGGAAAGAAAAGAAAGTATGAAGAAATACAGTTAGAAGAAATGAAAGGCGAACAATACCAGAAAATGAAAAACTTTAAAGATAAAAATGAAGAATGAAATGGAGGGAAAGGAAAGGAAATTGAGATGTGCTACAGTTTGCATCTGGTTGGTGATGGGTTATTTTGTGATGGCACAAAATGCCATCAGAGAGGGGATTGATGGAGCAAGGACTCGTAGAAAAGAGACTTACTCGAAGGCAATCCTCTCATAATAACTTGTAACGGCATACTAATTAATGTATTGTTTAATTAAAATGCACCACATTTCAAATATCAAGAATAAGAGAAGCTTTCGTACGTGTCTTATTAACAAGTAACTCGAGTGAAATCTAAAATACCCGCTAACGCGGGAAATTGCATTGCGCATGCGTCAACTACACCTTCGTAGTATGACGAGCTTTTGCTTAGAGGGAATTTTCTGCACCTGCGCAGACACCTCCAAAATGGACGCTTGAAAACTCACATGCTAAGTTTTGCTGAAACTAAATGACACTATTTTTACTAATTGCTAATGCGGGGAGAGCATTTATAAGTAAAGGGGACTAAAGTAGAGATAGGTGGTATACAGTGAAATCATTTTATTTTGAAACCAATATACATTTTCTTGACTTTTCCTATTAGTTCATATTCGGGTCTTTTGAGAGAGACTGTGGTCTATATCCCATGTGATTGGTACACGTGCGCAGTCTAAGTGAGCCAGAAGCTGCACTGTCATCCTTGAATGCCATCCAAGAAAAGAATCAGCAACATACCTTGGGAACCATCCTGATGTCCTGTGAAAGGAAGAAAACTTGCACCAAAATGTATACTTTGTTATGATAAAAATGTGAATACTGGTGGGAATAAAGATTTTTGAATGAAGATTAAGGGGAGAGATTGACTTAAAACTGGCATGGTGTCATGATCATCCCTTTAGCCTGGCCAACCAAAATTTGGAGTTCTATGAGATTGAAACATTAAGGGGTGGTACATGGCATTTGAAGGGTATAATTGAGGTAGTTTAGTTAATTAGTAAGAACAGAGAGACCGGAATGCTGCAGAGCTCGGGATGCTGTCGGAGTATCGAGCGAATGCTGAAGAAGAATCCTATTGCAGACTTAGAATTCAAGCCAAATAATTAGAAGAAGATCACAGAAGAATCGAGGAGGAAGATAGCGTCAGAGCGGGGTGCGATGCAGGCGTCGTATCAAGAAGAGGTCACCTTATCCTGTACTGAATCCTGTCCTGAAACCAGAAGTCTTTGTCTCCTGTCTTTCCCCGGGGGATCCTTTCCAACTCCTGAGTGGTTGGTTATCACACCATCCTAGGTAACTATAATGTTCTGTAGATTATAATTTGCGCTGCTCTCTCTATCCTCTCCTTTCCAAGTACCGTCATTGAAAGTCTTATTATTTTTAATCTTTATTTTCCTTCCATGGGTGGCGGAGACCGTTCTGTACTTTGATATTTGACTCACATGAATTTCATTTAGATAAACATTTAAAAATTTTCCCGAGTCTGTGGTTATTTCTATTGCAAGGAAATAGATTATATTCATGTCATTTCACCTTCAACTAGTTCAACTAAAGGTCCTTTGACCAGAGGAAAGAACGTTTTGATCTGTGAAAGATTTTGTTAGAAATGATAGATAACTAAATCTCAGACGGACAACTATAAAAAATGACCCCAGTGGATTAAACTGGCCTGTGTGAATGTGTGTGTTTATGGGCCTAAGGTGAGTATGAGGTATTAGAGTATCTGAGGCTGGTTTACCGCTGGATCACACCGCAATGTACTGCTGATGACATCACATATTATATCACTCATGCCATCATGTCATCAGTGACATCACTGATGACATCTCAAATGACATCACTGATGACAGCACTGATGACATCACTGATGACATCATCCACTTAATATCCGATGCTCCTCCTCATACCCTAATATATCCTTTCATACACCAATTCTAAAATACAGCCTACCATTTTTTAAACAATAGACAGACCAATACCATTAAGTACATACCCACTCACTGATACATAGGTCTACACACACATCCATTCACCCACCCCTACAGTTACTCATACATGCTGTCAGTTATCAATACAGCCACTGATATATGTACTCATATACCCATACCAACACTCAAACACTGCCACTCACCCATAGAGTTATTCAAACACCTAGTCAGTCACCCAAAGAATCAATCACACTGCCATTTACTCAACTATACAGTTATACATACACCATCTCACTTATTACTACAGATAGTAACACATACTTACTCTCTTCTACAATCACTGCCACAAGCATACACTCATCCATACAGCCACTCTCACAATCACTCACTCTCACATATGTATGTATGTATGTATGTATGGTCTTATATAGCGCTCAAATTACCCTTGGGCATCTCGGCGCTTGCATTGGGAACCCGTCCTGGTTTTTCCCTGTGAGATAACCCGTACTGGGCATCCCCAAGGTGAAAGCCAGGCATCCCGCCGCGGGGGGCCGTTGTGGAGATTAAGCAAGCTTGTTGCCCAGAGCTGCATAGTGTGAACTCGTGCTTAGAGTAGGCACCAAAGCGAGAATTATGGAGTCCGTGGACAATTGGGCTCCAGACCCTGCCGCGTCGGGAATCAAACCCTGGTCCCGGGTCTGACCTCTGCTTCAGGGTATGCCTCCTCTAACCAGTGAGCTACACTTCTCCACTTATATACTCCAACACTCAGATATACTGCCTTTCACATCTGTAGTTACTCACACATATACCACTGAGACATCCATTCACTCACAATACAGCCATACACACACTCGCTCACCGATACAGCCCCTCACAAATGCTGTCATGAACCCATACGTCCACTGAATAACCCACTCACACATCCATGCAGGGAATCACACACTCCACCCACACAGACACTCAGGCACCCATACAGGTACTCAGACAACCAATCATTAACCCATATAGACACTCATGTAGCTACTCACCAACCCATGCAGCCACTTACACACCAAGTGACAGGCTGATACAGACATTCACAAAGATTAGTCATCACCACTGCATTCACTAAGACATGTTTAATCACTCACTTATACAGTCAGTCATGCATCCACTAAATCATCCATTCAGACACTTATACACCTACTCATTCTTCAATACACCTTGGCATACATATATAAAACATATTTAAACTTTACAGAAACATGCACTCACTGGATGATGTCACCAGTGATGTCATCAATGACGTCACTGACCATGTCATGAATGATGTAATATGAGACATCATCAGCAGTGCATTGCAGAGGCGGGAGTTATAGTGAGCTCAACTAACTATAAGAGCAGAATTTCTCTGGTTTTGAAGGAGTGAAATGTCCAACTAACTATAACGTCCCTGCAACCTGTGGTTTTTTCAGTGAATATATATATATATATATATATATATATATATATATATATATATATATATGTTCAAAGACTTCTCCCACCAGCCTTGAAGATCCTCCAACTGCCAAGGAAGTAAGTACACGAGCCTGCATATAGTGCAAATTATTTATTCAATGCCCAGAGCGACGGCCATAACGTTTCGGCTCCGTGGAGCCTTGTTCACACTTGTACACCCACTCATTCTTAAACAGGCCTTTTCCTATATATATTAAACATATTGAAATTTTTCAAAAACACATACTCACTGGATGATGTCATCAGTGATGTCATCAGTGATGTCATCAGTGATGTCATTTGAGATGTCATCAGTGATGTCACTGACCATGTCATGAGTGATGTAATATGTGACGTCATCAGCAGTGGATTGCGGGCGCGCGAGTTATAGTTACCTGAACTAACTATAACGGGGAAATTTCATTAGTTTTTTACGAGTAAAATGTCCAGCTAACTATAACGTGTGTGAAACCTCTGGTTTTTTCAGTGAATTTGCAAGGTTTTTTAAATGCTAATTCTTAACTATAACGTGTGTGAAACCTCTGGTTTTTTCAGTGAATTTGCAAGGTTTTTTAAATGCTAATTCCTAACTATAACGTGTGTGAAACCTATGGTTTTTTCAGTGAATTTCAAAGGTTTTTTAAATGCTAATTTTTGTATTTTTTAATTATATTTTTTAAATATTTCTTTTTCAAAAACTTCCCTATGTATACATTTATATATTATCTGTATCTTTTAATTTAGTGTGGGTCATTTTTTTTTAAAGTTTTAATTAAGATAAAGTTGAACAGCATAGTTAATATCTTCTATTAAGTTATGTCCACTTTTTTTTTTTAATATAAATTCTTAGGGTGCGCGCTGAGAGCGCGCACCTAGTACGTTTGCGTACATTTTTCATGAATTTCGGCGTACATTATTTACGTACGCATACATACGTTTTACTGTGCGCTCAGAGCACGCACCTAGTACGCATGCATATGTATGCATGCTTACATGCGTCGTACGTACTCCACACGGTACACTTCCGTATACGCGTAGAGTACGCGCGCTGACGTTGACGCATACGCGCGTGCTGCGTATGCGCGTTACGTACGCGCATAGTACGTAAGCGCATGCGCGCATACGCATTCGCGCATGCGTAATTGTACCGTGTGCGCAGGGAGCTTGCTCGGTGCGCACACCTCGGGGTATGTGATGAATAAAACAACACTTCTAATTGGTTTTCATTACTTTCAGTTTCATATTGTTTCAATACCACACCCAATCCCCTCATGGCAAGGCATGTGATGAAGAAACATCACTTTTCATTGGTTCAAAGTACTTTTAGTTCCAGATTCTTCCAAAATCACACCCACCCCCCTCATTGTTAGTTCTGATTCCCTAGGAGAAGGAGCTAATCTGTGTGTTGAGATACAATGGCAGAGCAGCAGCCATCTTCTGAGAGTGAACAGGACACTCTTGAGAGACAGAGGCAGAGGAAGCAGAAAGACTCCTTCATATGGCAGTTTTTCACTTTTCCAGAGGGACAAAAGAAGGTGAATGCACCAAAGGTCACCTGCAAACTGTGTCAGTGCGTCTTGTCACGTGGGAATCCTAACAAGAAGTACTCTTTTAGTATTCATACTATGACGAGGCACGTTGAGGTAATGCATCCAGTGACTTTTCGTCGAGCTTCTGGAGCAAACCCTCCACCTGCTCAGCCGACGACATCTGCAGCAGCTCAGCCGAGCACATCTTCGGCAGCTCAGGCTAGCACTTCTTCTGCAGTGGTGCCTTCACCTTCTTCCACACCTTTGGATATTCGTCCTTGTTTTGGGAGGATGAGTACACACTGCATGGATTGTGGTTCTCTTATTTCTTTGGGTGAGAGCAGTATTGATCTCATTCAAAGAAAATTTGAGGAGCATATTTGCGAAAGGCCATGATTTTCTTTTTTTTTTTTTCGTTTTTCTCTTCCTCTGTCCCTACATTAACTCTATGGCTCTTTTTAGAGCCACCTAAAATCAAAACACAAAAACTTGTTTTTTAGAATCTATTTTTTTTTTTTTTTTTTTAGAGTGCGCGCACCCAATGGGTTTTTTTTGAAAAAAAAAACACATTTTTTTCACCTTTAGTAAACCTTCAGGTACTCCCTGAGAAAGAGAGGGGAATGGCAAAGTAATTAAAAAAGAGATGGTGTACATTTCACAGATGGAGGGAAGAGAGTCTTCCTATTAAACTTTAAACTCTGCATCAGTATTTATGTATAGGTACCCAAAAAACATAATAGCTCATTTTAGTGCTGCATTTGAATTGGCTGTATTTACAAGGAGAGGAAAAGACACACAAAGAGGTTTATCCCTTGTAAATATGGAAAAGCACCCTGCGCAACTAGTTTGTCAAGAAAATTGACGTAGTGGTGGCGCAGTTGGCTTGTAAATGTGCCCTAGAGATGTTAAGGAAATTAGGGGTGAAACAGACAAACCAAGAGTGACAGATACAGACACAGAGAGCAAACAACTGAGAAGGAGTAAGGCAGTTAAAAAGACTAAGACATATGGATACAGAAAAAGAAATATGGATGAAAAATTAGTGATGGAGGTAGTAAAGGTAGGGGAGTAGTATAGAAGGAGTGAGGAAGTTACAAAAGAGTAGTAAAGCAGGAAGAGAGAGTGAGAAGAGAAATGAGAAAAGTAGAGTAAGGAGAGGTGAAGAAAAGGAAGCATGAAACGAAACCAGTGACACATACAGATATGTTAAACTTACCTGACCATCAAAATAAATAATTTAGAATTAAATGTTTTTATTTAATTGCAAAGATAACTGAATAACATCTTCTAAATTTTCTTACTAGTTCTGAAAAAAAGAAAAAAAGTATTAATATTCAACAATACACTTTATTAAACAGTACATGTTTTTTCATATTTAGCAAAGCAATTATTTGCCCTTTTTTTGCTGTTTTCAGAATGTTTTGATTTTCACTGAAAATAGTGAAATCAATTGTATTCATCATTTAACAGCGGGCAAAAATCTGAAAGATTGTTTAAAAAAGCCCCAAATGTATCCTCACTAAAACATACTTTAATAGAAATGTTAAAAATACCTTTTAAGAAGAATAACAATTTCCAAAAAATAACGTCTGTAAACCTTGTTGCAAAAGAACATTTTCCAAAATAATATCTGTCAAAGAAGTCCAGAATTGTTTGTTTTACCTTTCCTTACGGCCAAATGGTAAGTTTAAAATCTCTTTGGAGCGAAATATCCAATTTAAATCCTTTAAAATTTTAATAATGCTTTCTTCCAATGATGATGTTAGTATTTAAAATTTGGGTTTCAGAAAAATTAGGTAACAATTGGGTAAATCATAAGGCAAACGTTGCTTGAAAATCAATTGAGAATCATTACACAGTGTCCATCCTTTTTCACATTTAAGATAAACTGTGTAATGACCAGAAGTTATAGAAGGTCCATCATGAAAAATTATTGCAACAGCAACAAAAGTTTTTCCAGATATTGATAATTGTTGTCCTGTAAACTTCTTTATTAAAGTGTCCAATTTTGAACCATCAGCTCTACAACGTTGCATCATTAAAATTACATACTGTCCATATTTCTTTAAAAATAACGTTGACAACATGTCTGATTTACACTGAGAACATTCCATGTTGTGATTAGCATCTTTAACTAATTTACTAAAAGTCACTGTTTTACTCTCTGATAATGGTAAATATATGAACCTTTCAGAATCAACATTACTACTGCTTGTGTTCATACAGTTATCACAACAATGTTCCCATTTATAAGAGACACCAAATACATTTTCTACTTCTACACCTTCATCTTCCAGTACCATCAGGATATACATCAAGAATTCCTGTGCATCTTGCTGGACATTTTGTGTAAACTGTGTACGTCCTGAACATACATCTAAAAGATTTCTAACATCAGAAGCACTTTCTATTTTAGTTTTATCATTACTCAGCTTCTCATAGAGGAGACTCAGCAAAGAACAGAATCTTTTTTCATGATTTAGTGTTATCTGCTCTTGCAAAAATTCAAGATAAAATACAACATTCAGCACTACATTTGCGTAGCAGTTGACACCAGAGCTATTTTCAAAATGACAACCAACAACCTCTTCCACACTGTCCTTTTTCTTTTTGCTTGCAGTCACATCACTAGCCTTTTCTTTTCTCTTCTGTACACCCTCATTACAGATATTCTCAAATCTCCTTTTCCGACAAACAACACGTTTTTCAAACACAGGATACTGACCTAAATGAGGAGCATAGCTTCTTCTTAATCTATTATACTCCTTTACACAGTTTCCATCAGCACTTACTTTTGAATCATCAAACTCTATCATGAATAATTCAGATAATGTTTTCACTCGTGACAAAGCAACATATGCCATACCTTCTTTAAACACAGTAGATCCAATGTTTACAAAAGCACTATCAACAGTTAATCCTTGAGATTTGTGAATAGTTACAGCATATGCTAGAGAAAACGGAAACTGCTTCCTACGCACATATAAGTCTTTCACAAGCAAGAAACGAACTGAACAACGACAAATGTCGTTAACCTCTTCAATCTGATCAAATTTTATTTTTCATCATCATCATCAAGAAAGCTTTATTGGGATTCGATAAAATCATAAAAGCACAATCATAAAATCACAATTTTCATATAAATATAATTTCCAATTAATTAAGAATTTAAAAAATACAGAGAAACAATAAAATGGTGAATCAGTAATCAAGGTGGTTTAACGAAAATCTAGCCATAGTGATACTAATATATCAGTGGATAATTTTTGCTAGTAATTTCCTACGGATTAGCCACATTGCAAACAGGAACTTTGAAACTGAGACCACAATAAGTGGGTTTGTGTCGCTTCTCAAAATCCTAAAGAAATCAAGATAGCTCCTAAGGCCCAAATTTAAACATAACTGTATAATCCATTTTTTCCGAATGCCAGCATACGCAGGACAAAAAAGCACGACATGAATCATGGTTTCCAATTCGGTTGAGCAGCCCGGGCACACATACTGTGTCCCACTCACCCATCGATCAGTAAATGAATATAGGGGCAGGGTGCCATATCTGAACTGTAAATATAGCTTCTTTGCTAAGATAGGCTGTATGACGTCAAGATCAGGCACAAAGGCATAAAAACATTTGACGTCAAGGAAAGCGTCAGTCAGACTTGATGGTTTAGCCGAGCTATAAGTTTTCAGTAAAAAGTAATCTTTAAATGTTATGGCAAGAGATTTCTTGGTGATGCCTAAAATTGAGTCCTCAGGATTATCCCAGAGGTGAGCAAGACCAATCTGATTGAGTGTCTGCCGAACATACTGGAGCCAAGGAATCTTATCGGCTCAGAGGGTGCCCAAAATTTCTTTCAGTTCATCTCTATAGCATGCCAACTCAGTTGTACTCCAAATCCTCCTCCAATACATCACAGGCCTAGTAGCAACAACCTCTGATAACGGACGAATGTTTAAATCCAGCCTCAGAGGTGTAAGCGGCGTGTTGTTTGGGAGAGTTAAGAGTTTCCTAAGAAAGTTATTTTCGGTACTAACCAAATCATTTACAGAAGTATGGCCCCATAATTCGGCTCCATAGAGTGTCGACGACCTGGATTGCACAGAATAAATTTCAAGAGGGGCACTTATGATTTTTAGGCGGCATTTTTTGTAGACTTTAAGGATGCCCCCTATAGCCTGATTAAGTTTTAAATTTGCTTTGATCTTTTGTGGGGACCATCCCATTTTGTCATTCAGGGTCAGACCTAGATACTCAAAAGTAGAGACCCGATCCAAAGGGATACCTTCCATCTTAGGATGAGGGTAGTTAGAGGGTTTTACATTAAAGGCCATATATTTTGTTTTATCTATATTGACCACCAAATTCTTTTTGTTACAGAAGTTGGAAAACTGGTTCAACACCCGCTGCATGCCCATCGGTGATTTTGACAACAGCAGTGTGTCATCTGCAAACATGAGTGCAGGATATCTTTGAGAAGCCAGTTTTGGAGCGTCAATGTCTGTAGTTTCCAAAAGGTCGTCAATGAGGCCATTAATGAAAAGTGAGAACAGGGTTGGGGCAAGGACACAGCCCTGGTGCACACCCTTCTCCACTGGGAAAGGGCCGGTTAGCTGACCAAATTTTCCGTAGCGGACTCTAGCATATGTCCCGTCGTGGAGAATCTTCAATTGATAGCATAGATAGGGTGGAACCCCCATATCTAGCAATAAGTTCCAGAGCTGGTTGCGGTCCACCATATCAAATGCAGATTTCAAATCCACGAAGGTCAAATATAGACTACCCCCCTCCAATGTGACGTGTTTCCAGTAAAGGCTCTGGAGCCTAAATAATTGGTCCATGGTTGAAATTTTGGACCTGAATCCCGCTTGAAGTGGGGTAAGGATATTATTCTCCTCAATCCAGTTCTGCAACCGTTGCAAGAGAAGTCTAGAATAGATTTTTTGGCTCACATCTATAAGGCTTATAGGCCTGTAATTGCCTGGAAGCCTGTAATTGCCTGGAGGGGGGATCCCTTTTTAAAAATGGGGATAATTTCCGCACCCATCCAGGTAGATGGAACCGGTAAACCTTGCAGGATAGCATTAAAAAGGATTAGGAGGTAGGGAGCCCAGACTGACTGTTCGTCCTTGTAAAGGTCCCCGGGGATCCTGTCCAACCCAGGTGCCTTGTTTGGTTGGAGATTATCCAATGCCAAGCACACTTCTGTTAACGTCCAGGGAGGAGCATCCCAAGATGGATCCATGGTCATAAGAATGACAGGGGGATCAACTCTTGTGGTTAAGTTAATGGAATAGAGTTTTTTGTAGTGTGAGGCCCATGAGTCTTCGGAAACATTAGGGTCAATCGTGGTTTTACCCTCCGATTTCCCAGAGTGGACAAGGTTCCAGAAGGTCCTAGAATCTTTTACCATAAGTGCTGATCTAATGTCGAGCCATATTCCCTCTTCCCATTCAATTTTAGCACTAAGGATTATCTTCCTATAAGCCCATCTTGCTTCCAAAATATGTGGTCGATTACCTTCCTTTAAAGCCTGTAATAATTCCTGTTTGGCTATCCTACAACCCTTGGTAAACCAGGGATTTGAATTCCCAGATGTCTTTGTGTTTGCTGTACCTACTTTATAGAAAAAAACACACAATATATCAACTAGGTCCTTATGAATTTTAGCCAAATCCATAGTTTCACCAGCTACAGGGTTGTTGACTTCCGTTTTGAACGCTCTTTCAAGGAGGGGAAGAATCTTTTGATACATACTGGTAATGACCGCATCAGACTGTTTTAAGGTACGCCAGCGTATCCTCTTCCCCCCTTGGATGACTCTTAGATTCCCTGCTGAAGGGGTATCTTTATCTGGCCCTATGGTCAACAGTTGGTAGTTCAGATCTACTGTCAGAGGATCGTGGTCACTCTCCATACGCCTAATTATTTTAAAATCCAACACTTTGTGCCACAAATCTAGACTGATCAGAAAATAATCAATCACAGATTCGTGTCCCATTCCCCTATAGGTTGACTGCCCCGGCATATCCCCTTTGAAACGACCATTACACGCTCTCAAAGAGAATGAATAAGTAAGGGAGGTAAGTTGGAGAACCAAGGGGGTCCAACGTTTGACTGCATACATACTAGTGGGTGGAATAGATCTAGCATCATCTTCCTCAGAAGTAAATGGGGTTTCTCCACACAGGGGCTCGAAATGACAGTTGAAGTCACCTCCAACCATCAAAACCACGTCATCCGGAAGGGATTCTAGAAGAGATGACAAGGCCTCAAGAGTCGGTGATGTACCACCCCGACAAATTGGGCGCAAGTAAACGTTAATAAGTGCAATTTTAGGGGTCTTCCTATGGGACATGAGGATACATATTATGTCTCTACTATTGGTTTCTACCCTTTTGATCTTAAAACCAAGGTGGGTGCCCACCCAGACACACAAACCCCCAGATGGTCTACCCTTTGGACCTTTTAAAGCAGGTTGCATAAAAGTAATATATCCCAGTTTGTGTATGGGTTCTGTAGACCACGTTTCCTGTAATAGGCAAATCCCGAAGGGATCTGTAAATGAACACCAATCTGGGTTATCAATGTTGGAGGCCAAGCCCGCAATGTTCCAGCTAAGTATTTTAAGCGTTCTGTTAGCGGAAGATGAATCGTTTATAGGGTTAGTCTCAGAGGCTAAGGTGTTAACAGATGCTGGAAAGTTGTTAGGTGTGTCCACCCGAACCACAGATTGAAAAGGTATATCCCCCATATTGCTTGGACCAGTGTATGGAATGGCCACGGCGTTCGAAGATACTAACGCCATAGGCGGAATCAACGTTAAGGCTCCAAAGCCATCTTTGTCGCCATTGTCAACAACAGGGGAGGTGGAAGATGAATGATGATTGACATACAACTTTAGTCATTCCACCTCATCCAAGGAGCTAAACCTGTTGTTGACTGGAACTACATTATCAGACATCCTACTCCACATATCATCAACTGATTGCCCTTGATCGTAATTTTTACGAATCGGTACGAGAGGCCTAAGACGAGGAAAGGAGGGTTTGTTGGGGGGAGGATAAAAATGTCCTAGATTAAATGTTTTGATGTTGGAGGTTGCATTATCAAAGAAAGAATTACAAACATGGTCAACTACCTCAGGGTTTTTGAAGTTGACAATAACACAATCGCCTCCCACATCCTTTGGTTTGTGACCCACCCAAGCAACTCTCCTGACAAACAGAATAGATGAACATACATTCCTAGGCAGTGGTCTGTTAGTATTCAACCAAAATGTTACTTTGTTTTTAAGTTCCTGGAATGATTCAAGTCTCTTAGTAGTCAGTTTGGGAACATCAGTCAAAACGACCACATAAGGGGCACTTTCTGGAGGGAGGTCGATACGACGTAGGTCGTTGTGAGGATGGGGCACATCAGGAGGCTCTGGGCAGTGATTATTGATTGGTGATATACTATCATGCAAATTTGTGGTGTTGGGCAATGGTATCCCCTGTCGTAAGTTTGGGTGGGGATTACAAGGGACTCCCTGTTGTTGAATCTGTTGGGTGTCAGATGGTTTTTGAAGAATAATAGGGACACCAGATATTTTATCCTTACTTTGGCATGGATGTGAGCAGGGTTTGACGGTCTGTGCGTAATTAACATTGTTGACCGTAGCAACCTCCGGTGCAGCCAACCTTTTCTCTATTGCGTCTAATCTAAGCTCAAGCGGTTGAATGGCTAGAGCTAGTACTGAAGACATTTTCCCAAGTAGCAACTCCATATCAAATAACTGAGGCACTGGGTCTAGGGGGAATCGATCTGTGCAAATTGGCTGGAAAGGAACTATAACTGCAGGTAGAGAAGAATCCAACGTATCAGAATTTAGTTTCTGAACTTTTTTTCTCCTACCTCTTGGCGAAATCACAGTTCGTTTCCTTTTGGGGATAGTGCCCACTTCCCGTGCTGGAGGTGCTATCAAAATGGGAGGGTCTTGTTCGGAGACTGGAACACTAGAAGCAGTATCAATAAGGCCTTTGGCGGGGGCAGTAGTTAAATTTGTTAAGGGAGAATGGCCATTATGTGGGCTCATAATTGGAGGGGTGAAAGAAGGGACGACGGGAGAGCGACTACGCGCAATTGAGCCCAAAGAAGAACGCTTGGAGGAGACCGGCTACATAGACAGCCGTCGCTCAGTCATAGCGATTTCCTGTTCAAGTATAGAGGAAGCCCTTACAATAAACTTATCAAGTGAACCCGCAATATGGTCTGTAGTAGTGGATTTCATACCCCTTTTGTTCACCATTGTTCGACAGGCCGTTAAACAACAACAAAGGTACTCACAAGGTTCGTAGGAGTAAGAGAGTAGGCCCGGTCCGGTCACGAACGGGCAAAAACGGGCCCGCCCTTGGCCCGGGACAACGCCCCGGACGCGTCCCGCTTACGCGTAAGTGGAGAAACAATTATAGTGGTCAAGGAGGGAGGGGCCGGGAAGAGCCAGCAGCTGCAGCAAATGATCAGCAAGGCAGTAGGGCCGCTGGTAATCGCAGTCCCGGGGATTGATGTAAAAGAGAATCACCGCTCCCGCACTTCTCCGCCCAGCAGATGCCTCCGGTGAGTTGTAGGATGTGAACAGAGTTCGTAGACCAAGCCAGGCTCCGAGCAGCAAGTAGTCAGATTAAACCACTGCCACTTTGGTTTAAGCAATCCTGGTATCCGTATATTCGTTATCTAATTAAGTTTGGCATTTACTGACAGCTCCTTTCTTCTCCTTTAACCCTCCGACAGACTGCTGCCTTAGCCTCCTCACTCCTCGCTCCTCCTAACTGCTCGGCTGAATTTGAATTTTATTTTTAAACATTCAATTCCAACTTTTTTCTGGTAATTAATAAAACCCACAACTCTTCCCATAGCTCCATTCACTGAACCTTTCTCTACATCCAAATTCCTTCTTAAAATTACTCTACAGTTCATACACACAGAAAGATTCTTTTCCAAACCTGCTGTTTTTGAAATGTTTTTCTCCAGAGAATCCAATTTAGTACCCAATTTGCCTGTCAATATAACAGTTATTCGTTCATGTTCTATTTTATCCACAGCTTCCAGTTTTATAATCTCTTCATTTTCCAATTTCAAAAGTTCTTGATTGAATACAGAACATTCATGTAGTGTTGGCATTAAGCAGATTACAGTATTTTTTCCCGCAATTTTCTTGTATATTTTCTCTGGAACTATTTGTTCTGTTGGAAACAAATTACTCAGCAATCGACTCTGTAATGCTTTTCTGCCATGTTCTGTGAGTAGTCCAATTCTTATATCTTTCAGAATACTTGCATAGTCCTCATCATTGGCTTGCCTCATATTGGTAATGAGTTCCTTATACTGAAAGTATGTCCAAATATTTACATTGCCTATACTTCCTAATGACTTTTTTGTGTCTTCATGTTTAAGTGTATGGAATACCGGTTGTCCTTTAACTGGAGTAAGTTGCAAAAGATCTCCAAAAACTATGACGTGTTTTCCTCCAAATAGGACGTCAAAGCCTGTCTTCAGAATTTGCTGCATTCTTAAATGCACAAAGGCAAGCATTAAGTTTGACACCATGCTAACCTCATCAATAATGAGTACTTTCATTTTCTTCAATACTCTTGAAACTTCCAAGCATGCTTCTCCTGCTAGTTTGTGGTACTGTATTTTGTTCTCATGCTCTACTGGTAACATTAGCAAACGATGTAAGGTAACTCCTTTGATGTTATACGCTGCTAACCCAGTTGGAGCAGTAACAACACAAGACAAAATGGAATCCATTTTCTTCTGTAGGTAGCTTCTAATTACATTAATTAAGAAACTTTTTCCAGTTCCTGCTTGTCCACTTACATACATTCTCATTGGTTCAAAAGATGTGCATGAGCACTCTTTATTTTCATGTAGTAATCCGTGATCAATTTTTTGTCTGACTTCTTCATAAATTTGTTTTTGTTCTTCATTCAGTTGCTCCTCCAAATATGTTAAGTCTACTAAATCTTCATGAGCTTGATTCATAGCTGTTTCCACTTCGTTCATAGCTATTGCTGCTTCATTTTCGATGATCGGTTGTCCTAGAGGATCTTGACTGAATGTCCCAGAACTTTGACTGTCTTGAGAACTGTCTCTAGCTACTTCAGCTGCAATTGTTGCTTCTTGTTCAATTTCTTCATTTAACATTTGAACATAAGTTGTGAAAGTACTGCATTCAACGCTGTCTTTGCTAGCATTGAAGGAATCTTCATAGCTCTGAAATTCTCCAAGTAGTTCGTCCTCTGAACGCCATGGTTTAAACAGCTGCAAAAGTGCCAAGTAGTAAAATTCCTTTTTATCAGGAGTGTCGCAACTCAGCTTCCGGTGATTTATCAAACTTCCTTTTGTTTGCTTCACCAAACATCCTTCCTCACCAATGACTTTATATTTTCCATTGTTGATATCTTCTGTGATATTCCGTTTAAAAATAAAGTTCTGCAGCACTTCATAGAGACACATGTTCTCAAGGTGATGACTTCTTTGTGGGTAATATGTGTCCAACATGTTTGTTCTTAAAATGTCTGTACTTTCTGGTTCGAACTCTGCTAAATACTCAATTTCTCGAATAGATTTCAGTACCCGATTTCGCATTCCTGCAAGACCTAAACTTGCCCAAATTATTCTTCTGGATTTGGAGTACAGACTTGCAGATGATAACCTATCTGAGCATTCGTAGGATCCAATTTCTCGATGCGATAACATCTTTAAACTGAAACTGTATAGCTTCTTACTGACAGTCTTCTCGTGAGAAATCTCTTCCCACATTTCCTTCAATTCCGTTTTCTCAGATTTAGTGATGTAAGATGTGACATAGCGAGCAACAGCAATAGAATTGTCAGCCACATACTGTATATCCATGTTAGCATTCCACATGGATAAAATGACTGGGTTGTAGTCATTTATATATTTTGACTCTTCTTTTCTTCTTAGGTTGTAGGTATTCTTAGGTGATTTTCTTGTAATAGTATGTCGCACAGCTGACATAAAACTGTTTACTCTTCCTTTTGAAAGAACAGGTCGTGGAAATCCAAATCGACATTTTGTGTAGAATTTATCTTTACTCTTGTACTTTCGTCAACAGTATTTTCCACACCGATGACTTTGGAAACGTAAAACTTGCTCTTTTAAATTTTTCTCTTCTGTGCTTTTAGGTATAGCACATGTTGCATATCCTTCGATGAAACTTAAAACTGCATCATCAGAATCTGTTCCAAATTTTGGAGCATCCTTGATCCACAACAGCATATGAATATGAGGAGCACCTCTTGCTTGGTACTCTTTTCTCCAAAAGAAATCCACAACTTCTCCAAGAGGTGGATTTTTTTATTGCAGATGAAGGACATCATAGCCTCAAATCTATGATTGAAATATCTGCAAACATTAACCGGATCCAATGAGCACAATTCTTCTGCTGTCTTGCATTGGATGTTTTCAATATTTGAATTTGCCTCTCGAAGAAAATCCAGAAGATCATCCCAAGTGTACTCAGCACAGCTTAGGGTAAGGAACCATGTAGGAGTTCCTAAATTCCGCAACATACATTTCAATTCTCCATGGCGTCGGTACCAATATTCATTCGTCCCACGCTGACAAGCCATCAAATTGATCAATTGAGATTCCAAATGATCATCTCGCTGTTGCACTTTGTTCATAAAATCCTTTGCAGTCACATTACGTAGATGTACTCCAGTTTTCAAAATGTGATTTACTGCATAAGATAGTGCTGACAAGTCACTTTCAAATAAAAGATGGAACAAATAAGGAATACTTTGACGAAATCTCGGATCTTCTGCATATAGTCTTGTAGTCCGATACTCAGAAGCAGGAATCTGTACTGGACGTTCATCATATCGTCCTCCTTCTCCTGTAGGAAACAGCTGGGGAAAACAACGAGCTTCCAAGCTCTCCTCCCATACACTCATGGGAGTTCCTTGTGCTTTCTTCATCTGAAACAGATCAATAGCGTTTCCCATAACTTCTTTAGAATGTAGAGGATGTATGCTGAAATGTTCATAAATTTCTTCCTCTTTTGACTTATCCACTTTTTCAAGTTGCCCAGTTGGTATTCCTGTGTCTTCTAGTATTTCTTCTTCATCTTCATCCATATAAATGGCTTCATACCATTTATTATTTTTTTTCAAATACAAATTTGCTCTTTGTACTTTACGTACATCCACCAGCTCCTGCCAAATGTTCTTATTCTTTGTAGGTACACCATTAACCAGAATAACTAATGGTTCAGTTTCCAAAGTATCTGCATCAATTGTTTCCATATTTTTTTTCAAATCCAATGGCAAATAGACAACTCTTCCTTTTAAACCTCTTTGTAAATCCGAAGGAGGTAATTTACCAGTTTTTGGCTCCATACGCACTATGGTCTGAAACGGATGGACACATTGAATGAGTATAGACTCATACGTATTTAAATCAGAAAGTTCTGGAGGAATATCAACCAATTCTAAATTATTATGTACAGCTCTAGATGGCATTCTATTTTCTTCTAACTTGTTATAACAGTATTTACAAATACGCTGATCTTCACCCAAATCAAAACAATTTTCCAGAAATATATATGTTGCAAAATCTTTCCACTTATAATTATCTTCATTTTCACTTTTTTTATACAGATCAACATTCCTTGTTTGATTTTTGTAATGGCTTCTCCGGCAACATATACAAGTAATATTTGGTCTTTCATTAGAGATGATAGCAAATTTTGTCATTTCATCCTCAAAATTTTTACTAACAGTGAGTTCTACATTCTCTTCCACATTTTCATCAATCACTGTGTCATTTTCTACACTTTCTTGTTCTAGACCAAAGTAACAAAACTGAATCTCATCAGTAACCTTCATTACATCTGATAGAGATCCACGGAACAGAGCATTATTCAACTCATTCAACTTTAGTGCTGGACTTTTAGCAAAATACAATGTTCTCACAAACTTTCTCATTTCAGTATGATGAACAGCCAGCATCCTAAAATGGTGAAAAACACTTTGACATACTTTCCTAGATAGACAAGCCAGAGAATGTCCTTGCAAACCAGTATTCTCTCTCACTCTGCATGGATCTAGTCTTTGAAGCACCTTAATTTTCTGTTTAACACTCTTTTTACTATATTCTCTTAGAAAGTCACGTAATTTTTCAATAGATTCCTGACGCACAGTACAAATACTACTACAATTCCAAGTGTACACTGGGGCTTTAGGACGTCTTCCCATAACCTCATCAGCCATCACTTGTTCCTCATTTCTTGGAACCATTTTCTCCTTTTCCATTACACAACCATCCTTAACTTCATAAGCTCTACCATTGGTGTCAACTGCATACAACAAACTATTACTTTGAAGATAACTCTCTTCATTAAAAAATGGTTCAGTACTTGAACTATGTTTCCATTCTCCTAAGAACACTTTACAAAAGTTTTTTTTTTTACTTCTCTTTTCCTTTTGCTTTGTGACTTCATTGCATTCACTAATTTATCTAATCTACGCATCCTGTTCAAAATCAAAATGAATAGTTTTTTTTTTATTTCTAATGCCTTGGTAGCAATACTTTCAATAAATTTCTTTTTCTTATAAAATTTTGTTTTTTTCTTATATTTTTTCACATCCTTCAGCAAATTTAACATCACTCTTCTCTGAAACATTTTTCGACGAATGTTTTTAAAATCTATTTTCCGTGTTAAGTCACTCTTCCTAACTTCTGAGTCTATATTAGCATTTTGTTTTTGCTGTGGACTCTGTTGTTGTTTTGTACTTGAAACACTGTTTGAATGTATCTTTCGATCATTTTTTTTTTTGGAAGATATTTTTTAAAAATTCTTTCGTTTGCTTACCAGAAGACTTTTTCTGTTTTCCAACACGTGCTTCGCCTCCTATTTTTTTTTTATCAGTCGTCTTCAAATATAGTTGTTGTTTCTTTTCTTTTCTTTTTCTTGACTTTATAGGCATCTTTATATTTTTTCACTGTTGCTCACCAATACCTGCAAAAAACTAAAAAAAAATACCTTTATGTAATTTAAATTCATTACAATTTTTTTTTTTTTACTTTTCAAATCCTATCACATGAGCTGATCCTTTCCTACGAGTCAAACTCTTACAAAATAGAAGAAACATGAATTAAATCTCTGACAACAATTCCTGTGTGCACACAGACTCATGGTCTGATTCTAGGCAGAAAGCGATATTTCCTTTGGCAATTTGAAAGCACATTTACTACTGGGGTAGAGCAAATGATCATTACTGTAACAGCCTGACACATGTTCCTTCTAGTTTAGACAGGCAGAAAAGAGCACATGTCCTAACAGCTCCTTGAGACCATGACCATGTGTTAGAGGGTGACTGATTAGACTAGAGCAAAGGAAATGAGCCTTGGTGACGTTGAATCTGTTTGCGTTACACACTGCTATCTGAAACACCACACAGAGCTGACTATTACGCATGGGAGTGTAGCAGAAGCTGCTGCGTGTGTGCAAAGAGTGTGTTTCTGATGACTGTGTATTGTCAGCTGCAAGAGAGATCTGCATGGAGACTCCCACAACTGTATGAAGAGTACAGACATGTGTGTAAGAGTACATGTGTGGTAAGGGTAAATTGGAGTTTTCAACATGCAGGAACCACCTCAGCCATTGCAAGAATTGATGAAAAATCTACCATGCTATTTTCAAATGTGTTTGCATTTGCCTCACATTTTTGAGATACTGATTTCTGCTGAGTGCTAACCAACACATTGGAAGAAAACAAGCTCGGCCTTTCCTGAATGTGCAAGTTTTACAGAACAGCAACACAAATTAAAACGCTGACAACAATTCCTGTGTGCACACAGACTCATGGTCTGATTCTAGGCAGAAAGTGATATTTCCTTTGGCAATTTGAAAGCACATTTACTACTGGGGTAGAGCAAGTGATCATTACTGTAACAGCCTGACACATGTTCCTTCTAGTTTAGACAGGCAGAAAGGAGCACATGTCCTAACAGCTCCTTGAGACCATGACCATGTGTTAGAGGGTGAGTGATTAGACTAGACCAAAGGAAATGAGCCTTGGTGACGTTGAATCAGTTTGCGTTACACACTGCTATCTGAAACACCACACAGAGCTGACTATTACGCATGGGAGTGTAGCAGAAGCTGCTGCGTGTGTGCAAAGAGTGTGTTTCTGAAGACTGTGTATTGTCAGCTGCAAGAGAGATCTGCATGGAGACTCCCACAACTGCATGAAGAGTACAGACATGTGTGTAAGAGTACATGTGTGGCAAGGGTTAATTGGAGTTTTCAACATGTAGGAACCACCTCAGCCATTGCAAGAATTGATGAAAAATCTACCATGCTATTTTCAAATGTGTTTGCATTTGCCTCACATTTTTGAGATACTGATTTCTGCTGAGTGCTAACCAACACATTGGAAGAAAACAAGCTGGGCCTTTCCTGAATGTGCAAGTTTTACAGAACAACAGCAACACAAATTAAAACGCTGACAACAATTCCTGTGTGCACACAGACTCATGGTCTGATTCTAGGCAGAAAGCGATATTTCCTTTGGCAATTTGAAAGCACATTTACTACTAGGGTAGAGCAAGTGATAATTACTGTAACAGCCTGACACATGTTCCTTCTAGTTTAGACAGGCAGAAAGGAGCACATGTCCTAACAGCTCCTTGAGACCATGACCATGTGGTAGAGGGTGAGTGATTAGACTAGACCAAAGGAAATGAGCCTTGGTGACGTTGAATCTGTTTGCGTTACACACTGCTATCTGAAACACCACACAGAGCTGACTATTACGCATGGGAGTGTAGCAGAAGCTGCTGCGTGTGTGCAAAGAGTGTGTTTCTGAAGACTGTGTATTGTCAGCTGCAAGAGAGATCTGCATGGAAACTCCCACAACTGCATGAAGAGTACAGACATGTGTGTAAGAGTACATGTGTGGTAAGGGTTAATTGGAGTTTTCAACATGTAGGAACCACCTCAGCCATTGCAAGAATTGATGAAAAATCTACCATGCTATTTTCAAATGTGTTTGCATTTGCCTCACATTTTTGAGACACTGATTTCTGCTGAGTGCTAACCAACACATTGGAAGAAAACAAGCTGGGCCTTTCCTGAATGTGCAAGTTTTACAGAACAACAGCAACACAAATTAAAACGCTGACAACAATTCCTGTGTACACACAGACTCATGGTCTGATTCTAGGCAGAAAGCGATATTTCCTTTGGCAATTTGAAAGCACATTTACTACTAGGGTAGAGCAAGTGATAATTACTGTAACAGCCTGACACATGTTCCTTCTAGTTTAGACAGGCAGAAAGGAGCACATATCCTAACAGCTCCTTGAGACCATGACTGTGGGAGCCGGCCTCGTGGCGTGGTCCTATTCCCCCTCGCTAAGCCGCACGAGGTCCCATGCACCTCGGGGCTCCTCCATTTTGGATTATACGTCACTCCACGTGACCACCTGCATGACCCCGCTTCACCCGGCCTCTGTCCCAGCGAGGCCCGACATCGAGGCGTCAACCCCTGGCCCGGGGGATACCACGTGAACCCTTCCCACTCCCGGCGGAGGGCAGTATCGATGGGACCCCCAACCGTCCTTCCACACCTAGGTGCGATCGCCCCACAGCTCTCTGGGGCCTGGCGCCTCTCCTGCTGGGCGTCTGGCTGCTCCCCACCCGGCCTCTCCGCCCCCTCCGGGCGCAAGGGTCCGGACATCAAAGGGCTCCAGTCCTATATCTGGGGCGACCCGACAACAGGACAACAGTTGTATCCCGGAGTCAAGAGCCCTGCTGATCGGATCGCGGCTGACCCTACGGAAGAAGACTCATCCTGAACCCACAAATCTGAGCCCTGCTGACGTCGCGGCTCCACCGTGCCTAAAGACCTTCACGAACCTTTGGGGCCCTGCTGACGCCGTCGCGGCCCGACCTTGTTGAACCTTACCATCAGAGCCCAGCTGACCTCGTCGCGGCTCGACCGAAGCGGACCTACCACCGGAGCCCTGCTGACTGTGTCGCGGCTCGACCCAAGCGGAACTTCCACCCGAGCCCTGCAGACGCCGTCGCGGCTCCCCACGTCCGAGCCGCTCTGAGACCAGCACTCAAGGTCTGGCGCAGAGCCCTCCCGTACCTGGTTGGTACTAAGACTGTCCCGCTACCCTATCCCTCTAACAGACATTGAGGCTCTTACTGGATCCCTCGATCTCAATGTAAATATTGAACGTACTACTTCTGATAAAGAACCAAGTCAAGCAACTGATATTGAGTCCTGTGTGGTGGTGTTACTGGGCCTAGTACGATCATAGGAGAAGGACCTCCCCGAAGGGGGCTTCTCAGCGGCGCTCGGCTATACCTTTGCGGTAGGAAGGTGCCCCGGAGCAGTCTCCCTGACTCCCCGGTGGTCCTCCCTCCAACATTTGGTGGCCAGCGACGGGATCCGAGCCAGACGCAATCGTACAGGCAAGTAACGCACCCACTACCTAACCAAACTGAAAAAGAAAAGGGAACCATGGAAGGCCAAGAGGCAACCGTGGCCGCAACCTTCCAGCCGGAAAGGTTGGAAGAATACACCCACAAAGAACTGAAACAATTCTGCAAGGACAAAGGGATCCCAACCACGGGACTGGGCACCAAGGAAGAAATGCAGAAAGCCCTGAAAGCCTGGACAGAACCCGAGACCACTCCACCCCGAGCCGAAGGGACCTCGGCCCGGGACGGAAACCTGCCGACCCCCACCCCGACAGATGGGGGGCGAACCGTCCCAGAAACCAGCCTTTCCCACGAAGAAATGCGAGAACGGGAGAGGGTCCGGACACACGAAATGGACCTCGACCGACTCCGGCTGGACGGTGAGCTCCTACTGGCGGAGAAGAAAATAGCCTTGGAGCAACTACGGCTGCAAGAGGAAATCGAGGAAAAGAAACGGCATCGGGAACTAGAGGAGAGACGGCTAGCCCTCGAGCACGAGAGGAGCCTTAAGGAACTTGAACTAAAAGCTAAAACGGGGGAGACCAGCAACCCCGGAGCCCGGGACTCTCTGCCCCTGACCGAGCCAAAGGTTCACATCCCCAAGGATGTCGTCAAGGAGTACTATAAAAATGACGACATCCAGCAATGGTTCCGAGCGTACGAAGTAGCCATGACCTCCCATCGGGTACCCCGGAAGGATTGGGGTGCCGGCCTATGGGGGAGGTTCCTCAGCGAGGGCCGGGATACCCTGCTGCAACTCCCCGACGCGGTGATGACATCATACAACCACATGAAAGAAGCCCTACTCACACGCTACGGACTATCAGCCGAGATGTACCGGCAGCGCTTCCGGGACTGCAAGAAGCTCCCCGGTACCACATGGGTCGAATACGTGGACTTCTTCAGCCGAGCGTTGGAAGGATGGATAAAAGGAAGCAAGGTCACCTCATACAATGAACTGTTCGACCTCATTGTCTGGGAGCACCTCGCCAACAACTGCTTTGTTGAACTAAGGCAACACCTCCTGGACAGTAAACTGACCGAGCCCCGGAAGCTCGCCGCCGAAGCAGACCGATGGGTCAACACCCGGGTCCCCCGGAACCCAGTGGGGGACTACCAACGGAGTACCACGGGACCTCCCCGCCAGCGAGTCGGAGGAGGGGGGTCCCACCGCAGTCGAGAATTCCCGGCCGGGCCGCCCAGAAGCCCGCCACGAGGCCAAGCCACCAACCACGCTTCCCCGACCCTGGGCCGTAGGGGGACCCCTATCGCACGGCCTGGACCACGACCGACAGTGACCTGCTTCGGCTGTCAGCAGACCGGCCACTATGCAAGCAACCCGGCCTGCCCCGTGAACCAACGGAACGGGACCGCTGGGCCCCCTCCCTGACAAATAGCCGCCGCAGCCCTGGGGGAGGGAGAAGACGAGGAGGAAAACCACGACGACGGGTCCCCCGAGTGGGAACCAGCTGCCATGTCGCTTGTATGCCTGGGCTCCCGAGAAATGGTGCCCCGAGCTGCCATCCCAAGCAACACCCAGAAGTACCAACAGTGGGTCACCATCAATGGACGACGGGCCGAGGCCCTCCGCGACACTGGGGCCAGTGTGACCGCTGTCCGCTGCCACCTGGTGACCCCCGAACAAATCCTGCCGCATGTCCTATGCCCTGTCCGGACCGCGGACAACACCGAGAGCATGTGCCGGATGGCCAGGATCCCCTTCGAGTGGGGAGGAGTGTCCGGCACCCTAAAAGTAACTGTCCGCGACGACGCCCCAGTGGACTGCCTCCTGGGGAACGACCTAGAGAGCTCACCCTGGGCCCAGGTGGAACGTCGAGAGCATCTGGGGATGCTAGGACTGCCCGAGTAGGCCTGCGCCACCACCCGGTCCCTGACCGCCCAACCAGCCGCTGCCACGGCCCCCGACAAGCCGACGGGCCCCGAACTATCACCCTCCTCCGGCACGGAGGAACCTGACGACAAGGCCGGGCCATCCGAACTTTCTCCCGACGAGGCCGCCTCCCTCAGCGAGATCCCCGAGCTGGCCCAGTGGCGCCACGACGGGGGCCCCACCCGCGAACAATTCCAGCAAGAGCAGAAGGCCTGCCCGTCCCTCGAGGGGGCTCGACAGCAAGCGGCCGCCCAGGCTGCGGGGGACCCCACGGGAACCCACTGGGTCTATTGGGACAATGACTTATTGTATAGCGAGCAGAAAGTCGCCGAACTAGGGGCCGGCCGGGTGCTGGTGGTCCCCCTCCGATTTCGAGAGTTCCTCCTGAACCTGGCGCATGACGTGCCCCTCGCCGGACACCTCGGGCGGGACAAAACTTACAGCCGCCTAGTGACCCATTTCTATTGGCCATGAATGAGAAGAGACGTGGACCATCACTGCCGGTCCTGCCCGACCTGCCAAGCTAGCGGGAAGACTGGGGGGCGAGTGAAAGCCCCCCTCCAACCATTTCCAGCCGTCCACACCCCGTTCGAACGAGTGGGAATCGACATCGCGGGGCCCCTCGACCCCCGAACCGCCCTGGGGCACCGCTTCATCCTGGTACTGGTCGACCACGCCACCCGATACCCCGAGGCCATCCCACTCCGCACCGTGACAGCTCCAGTGGTGGGCCGGGCCCTGATGGGCATCTTCTCCAGGGTGGGGTTCCCCTGAGAAGTGGTGAGCGACAGGGGTACGAACTTTATTTCAAAGTACATGAGATCCCTCTGGCAACAATGTGGGGTCACCTATAAATTCACCACCCCTTACCACCCCCAGGAGAACGGACTGGTCGAGCGGTTCAACAGAACCCTGAAGGGGATGATCAAGGGCCTGGAAGAGCCCCTGAGGAGGAGATGGGATGTCCTGCGGCCCTGCCTCCTGTTCGCCTATCGGGAGGTACCACAGAAATCCCTGGGCTTCAGCCCCTTCGAACCGTTGTATGGGCACCCCGTCCGAGGGCCCCTCAGCCTGGTCAAGGAGGGCTGGGAGGCGCAAGTCCAAGATGCCCCTCCTGACGTCTACCGGTACCTCCTGACCCTGCGGAACCAGACTCGTAAGTTCCGGGCCCTGGCAGAAGCTAACCTCGAAGCCAGCCAAGAGGACATGAAACGCTGGTATGACGAAAATGCCTCAGCCATCGAGTTCGAGCCGGGCCAGCAAGTCTGGGTCATGTCACCCGTGGATCCCTGCGCCCTGCAGGACAAGTGGACCGGGCCCTTCAAGGTAGTTGAGAGGAAGAGCCCCGTCACATACCTGGTCGACATGGAGTCCCAGAGGAACCCCCTCCGGGTCCTACACGCCAACCGGCTCAAGCCCCACTTTGCCCGAACTGAACTAAGCCTACTGCTGGCTACCGACGATGGGGGCGAAAGTGACTCTGAGCCCCTACCAGACCTCCTAGGGTCCTCGGGCCAAGACGGCTCCTTGGAGGGCGTCCGCCTCTCCGCCACCCTGACACCAGAACAGCGCCATGACTGCCAGAAGCTGCTGCAACCCTTCGCTGCCCTCTTCTCTCTCACGCCCGGGGTGACCCCCTGGTGCGTCCACGACGTGGATACTGGGGACAGCCCCCCTGTGCGACACCGCGCTTACAGAGTACCTGACCGAGTCCGAGCCTGCATACAGACCGAAGTCGCCAAGATGCTCGCCCTCGGAGTCATCGAGCCTTCCGATAGCCCGTGGGCCAGCCCGGTAGTCTTGGTGCCGAAGGCCGCCGCCCCCGGAACTGCCCCGGAACTCAGATTTTGTGTCGACTACCGGGGCCTGAACGCAGTCACCACGACCGATGCCCACCCCTTGCCACGAGCAGACGAGCTGATCGATCGCTTAGGGGCCGCCCGCTACCTAAGCACCTTTGATCTCACCGCTGGGTACTGGCAGATCAAGCTCACTCCCGGCACCCAGGAACGATCCGCCTTTTCAACCCCCGATGGGCACTACCACTTTCGGGTAATGCCCTTCGGTATGAAGAACGCCCCAGCGACCTTTCAGAGGCTAGTGAACAAGGTCCTGGCCGGACTAGAAGCCTTCAGCGCGGCCTACCTCGACGACATTGCAGTCTTCAGCGACCACTGGGCCGCGCACCTAGGACACCTCGGAGAAGTCCTGGCCGCTCTCCAAAGAGCCGGGCTCACCATTAAGGCCAGTAAATGCCAGATCGGTCAAGGATCTGTGACCTATCTGGGCCACCAGGTGGGGAGTGGCCAGGTGGCACCCCTCCAGTTAAAGGTCGACGCCATCCAGGCGTGGGAGCCCCCCGCAACCCAAACCGCTGTCCGGGCCTTCCTAGGCCTCACAGGCTACTACCGACGATTCATCAAGGATTATGGCAGCATTGTGGGCCCCCTTACGGAGCTCACTTCCAAGAAACAGCCCAAGGCGGTGCACTGGACGCCCCGCTGTCAGACCGCTTTTGAGGCCCTCAAGGCGGCCATGTGCGCGGCCCCTGTGCTACAGGCCCCTGACTACAGCAAGGAATTTGTAGTCCAGACCGATGCCTCGGAGTACGGGGTCGGGGCGGTCCTCTCCCAGATGGACGCCAAGGGCCTCGACCGACCTGTGGCCTTTATCAGCCGCCGACTGCTGCCGCGAGAACAGAGGTGGAGCACCATCGAGCGGGAGGCCTTCGCCGTGGTATGGGCTCTCAAGAAGCTCCGGCCCTACCTTTTCGGCACCCACTTGCAGGGTCCAAACTGACCACCGGCCCTTGCGGTGGCTCATGCAAATGCGGGGCGAGAACCCCAAGTTGTTGCGATGGTCCATCTCGCTGCAAGGGATGGACTTCACTGTGGAACACCGGCCCGGCAACGACCACGCCAATGCTGACGGCCTGTCCCGATTCTTCCGCCTCGGCGAGGAGAACCCCCAAGGAGATTGGTGACTCTCCCTGCCTTCAGCTGGGGGGGACGCGTGTGGGAGCCAGCCTCGTGGCGTGGTCCTATTCCCCCTCGCTAAGCCGCACGAGGTCCCATGCACCTCGGGGCTCCTCCATTTTGGATTATACGTCACTCCACGTGACCACCTGCATGACCCCGCTTCACCCGGCCTCTGTCCCAGCGAGGCCCGACATCGAGGCGCCAACCCCTGGCCCGGGGGATACCACGTGAACCCTTCCCACTCCCGGCGGAGGGCAGTATCGATGGGACCCCCAACCGTCCTTCCACACCTAGGTGCGATCGCCCCACAGCTCTCTGGGGCCTGGCGCCTCTCCTGCTGGGTGTCTGGCCGCTCCCCACCCGGCCTCTCCGCCCCCTCCGGGCGCAAGGATCCGGACATCAAAGGGCTCCAGTCCTATATCTGGGGCGACCCGACAACAGGACAACAGTTGTATCCCGGAGTCAAGAGCCCTGCTGATCGGATCGCGGCTGACCCTACGGAAGAAGACTCATCCTGAACCCACAAATCTGAGCCCTGCTGACGACGTCGCGGCTCCACCGTGCCTAAAGACCTTCACGAACCTTTGGGGCCCTGCTGACGCCGTCGCGGCCCGACCTTGTTGAACCTTACCATCAGAGCCCAGCTGACCTCGTCGCGGCTCGACCGAAGCGGACCTACCACCGGAGCCCTGCTGACTGTGTCGCGGCTCGACCCAAGCGGAACTATCACCCGAGCCCTGCAGACGCCGTCGCGGCTCCCCACGTCCGAGCCGCTCTGAGACCAGCACTCAAGGTCTGGCCCAGAGCCCTCCCGTACCTGGTTGGTACTAAGACTGTCCCGCTACCCTATCCCTCTAACAGACATTGAGACTCTTACTGGATCCCTCGATCCCACTGTAAATATTGAACGTACTACTTCTGATAAAGAACCAAGTCAAGCAACTGATATTGAGTCCTGTGTGGTGGTGTTACTGGGCCTAGTACGATCATAGGAGAAGGACCTCCCCGAAGGGGGCTTCTCAGCGGCGCTCGGCTATACCTTTGCGGTAGGAAGTTGCCCCGGAGCAGTCTCCCCGACGGTCCTCCCTCCAACAATGACCATGTGTTAGAGGGTGAGTGATTAGACTAGAGCAAAGGAAATAAGCCTTGGTGACGTTAAATCTGTTTGCGTTACACACTGCTATCTGAAACACCACACAGAGCTGACTATTACGCATGGGAGTGTAGCAGAAGCTGCTGCGTGTGTGCAAAGAGTGTGTTTCTGGAGACTGTGTATTGTCAGCTGCAAGAGAGATCTGCATGGAGATTCCCACAACTGCATGAAGAGTACAGACATGTGTGTAAGAGTACATGTGTGGTAAGGGTTAATTGGAGTTTTCAACATGTAGGAACCACCTCAGCCATTGCAAGAATTGATGAAAAATCTACCATGCTATTTTCAAATGTGTTTGCATTTGCCTCACATTTTTGAGATACTGATTTCTGCTGAGTGCTAACCAACACATTGGAAGAAAACAAGCTGGGCCTTTCCTGAATGTGCAAGTTTTACAGAACAACAGCAACACAAATTAAAACGCTGACAACAATTCCTGTGTGCACACAGACTCATGGTCTGATTCTAGGCAGAAAGCGATATTTCCTTTGGCAATTTGAAAGCACATTTACTACTGGGGTAGAGCAAGTGATAATTACTGTAACAGCCTGACACATGTTCCTTCGAGTTTAGACAGGCAGAAAGGAGCACATGTCCTAACAGCTCCTTGAGACCATGACCATGTGTTAGAGGGTGAGTGATTAGACTAGAGCAAAGGAAATGAGCCTTGGTGACGTTGAATCTGTTTGCGTTACACACTGCTATCTGAAACACCACACAGAGCTGACTATTACGCATGGGAGTGTAGCAGAAGCTGCTGCGTGTGTGCAAAGAGTGTGGTTCTGGAGACTGTGTATTGTCAGCTGCAAGAGAGATCTGCATGGAGACTCCCACAACTGCATGAAGAGTACAGACATGTGTGTAAGAGTACATGTGTGGTAAGGGTTAATTGGAGTTTTCAACATGTAGGAACCACCTCAGCCATTGCAAGAATTGATGAAAAATCTACCATGCTATTTTCAAATGTGTTTGCATTTGCCTCACATTTTTGAGATACTGATTTCTGCTGAGTGCTAACCAACACATTGGAAGAAAACAAGCTGGGCCTTTCCTGAATGTGCAAGTTTTACAGAACAACAGCAACACAAATTAAAACGCTGACAACAATTCCTGTGTGCACACAGACTCATGGTCTGATTCCAGGCAGAAAGCGATATTTCCTTTGGCAATTTGAAAGCACATTTACTACTGGGGTAGAGCAAGTGATAATTACTGTAACAGCCTGACACATGTTCCTTCTAGTTTAGACAAGCAGAAAGGAGCACATGTCTTAACAGCTCCTTGAGACCATGACCATGTGTTAGCGGGTGAGTGATTAGACTAGAGTGTTACAAAAAACAAGCTGCCCCTTTCCTGCGAGTGCAAGGGTAATAGAGCAAGACCAACCGGAATGAAATCTCTGTTTACATTTCTGTGTGCTCACTGTCTCATGGTATGATTCTCGGTAGAAAACAGTATTCCTGGGTGATACCAGTACACATTAACTTATAGTGAAGGCATACTCCATAATATATAACATATTCAAGCCACTTAAATATCTTCCTTAACATAAAATGTAAAACACAACTTTTAAAGTGGTAGGAAAATGTACCATACTATTTTCAAATGTGTTTGCATTTGCCTCTCATTTTTCAGTAAATGATTTCTGCTGAATGCTAACCATCACACTTTAAGATAACAAACTACCCCTTTTCTGCGAGTGCAAGGCTAACAGAACAAAAGCAACACGAATTAAATCTCTGTCAACAAATCCTGTGTACAGACAGACTCATGATGTAATTCTAGGCACAAAACAATATTCCTCACTGATACCACTACACCTTAACTTACAGTGAAGACATACTCCATAATATCTTACAAGTTCAAGATAGTTAAATATCTTCTAAACCACAAAATGTAAAACACAACTTTAAAACAAGAATGACAATTCTATCATTTATATCAAAATACACCACATACTTCCCCTCTCAAACTCATAACTCACCTTTAAAATTAATTAGTTGAGAAAGAAATGTGGCACTCAAACAGCAGATTATCAGAGCCAGAATCTCAGAGCTGAACACCTCTCTCCACAACCAGTAAATGGCAATTTTTCCCTCTCTTTTTTCCCACATATACATGTTAATGTAAAATCACAGTCCTTCCCACATTTTTTCAAATGGAATCACACATTTCTATTGGTTTCAACTTTCAACCCCTTTGCAAATCATCCCTTCCCCCAACATGACTTCTGCCTGCTACCATAGCAACAGCTCATGGAACACAGGTGTGAGCAGAGAGGTCAGAAGTTCAGCAGACAATGTTTCAAATCCAAAGAGCAAGACTGCTTGACTTTTCAAACCTAACAGCAAATCCAAAGTAATGTTCAGTGGGAACACATTTTTCTTAACCAATCCAAAACATGCTTTTAAAAATGTAAACATACAGCCTAGTTTTTAGTGTAGAATGGTTTGAAACAGCCAATGAGTTCTTTTTATTAAAAAAAAGTATGTATGCCTCCATTTTTCAACTGTCTTTCTTTTCATATTGCCATTCTACTGAAAGACACCTCCTGAGTGCATCCTGTTCTCCTTGAAAGATGTTCACAGTGTGGATGGTAGGTCACAGCTATGTCTTCTGGAGTGAAAAATTTGCAGAAAAAAGAGGTATGGTGAGAGACCTTGCTTTGCCAAATGTAGACATTAAATGGATTGGTCGAAGAGGGTTAAAGTGGCACCAATTAATGCCTTTGGTGAAAACCTTTCTACATCTCCCACAGCCTAACCTTATTATTGTGCACTGTGGTGGAAATGACCTAGGCACTTTAACTGGGGTGGGTCTGGAAATGCTTATTAAGGACACCTTTGTGCAATTGATGTCACTTTTTCCACAAACTGCCTTTGTATATTCTAATATATGCCAAAGGCAAAAGTGGAACTGGTCCAACCAATTTTGTCCGCAGATTGACAAAGCAAGAAAGCACGTCAATAAGTCTGTTTCTGCTTTCCTCAGAGACTATGGTATGGGTTCTATATACCACAACAACTTGCGTTACAACATGCAAGACATTTATAGAGGAGACGGTGTACATTTCACTGATGAAGGCAACAGAGTCTTCCTCTTGAACTTTAGACTCTGCATCGGTACTTACTTGTAGGTACCAAAAACACTCAATGAACACAAGGGCTCTTTTTAGAGCCACCTAATATCTAAACACTTAAAAGTGATTTTTATTTCTATTTTTTTTAATGTTTTTTTTCGGGTGCGCGCACCTCGTGATGTTTTTAAGGTTTTTTCGGGTACGCGTAGAGTGCGCGCACCTCGCGATGTTTTTTTAAAAATTAAAATCTTTTTTTTGCCCTTCGTGGTCCTACTGTGCCCCCCTGACAATGGCTAGGGGGTCTAGAACTCCCTACCCTGCCCCCTGTTTACGGTCTCCACCTTTCCTTTTTAGTGCGACAGACAAAATGGCGGCCGACACTTCCTGATTTCGACCGATTCGAATGTTTACTGACATGTAACAACCAATCACAATTACGCTCGCGCACGGCAAGGTGCGCGCACAGGGCTTGCTCAGTGCGCGCACGGTACGCGCGTATAGATATTGATATGCTTTCAAATGCTATTTTCTCAGGAAATACTGAACAGATTTACACCAGACCTGCAAAAGGCACTTCCTTGACCTTATGGCTACCTCTCTGCCAAATTTCACGTAATTCTGTTCAGCCGTTCGGGCTGTACCTGTGTCTAAAGGTCCTATGGAAAAATGCATGGGGAAACCGCGTTTTGGGACCCCCTTTTTTCTCGGCCCCCGCTTGACGAATCACCCCGAGACTTTCAGGGTAGGAGCTGAGCGGAGCGCCCCATTAGTTTTGAAAATTACGCGAGGATTCGTCAACCGGCGCCAAAGTTATTCAAAATAGAATTTTGAGATTTACTATGGAAACATGGTCCTAACTATAACTATCTACTGGCGACCGCCAGTAGATAATATATATATATTTATAAAAAAAACACATACACAAAAAAGTTTGCCCCTAGTGAAGACGCCACTCACGCGGAGTTTTCTCCTCTTTATTGAAGACCTCAGTAAGTCAGTCTCCCACCACAGGTCAATTTGTAAAACAGCCTAACGCGTTTCAGAAGACTCTCATCCTTGTTCACAGGCTACAAAACTGAGGAAACAGCATTCCCATTGTGCGACATCTGCTTATAATGTATAAGTCCTGCCCCAGTGGGCGTTGCCCAAATTGCCTCCTCGTATTTGCAGTTCCACAGCGCTCATTCCCAAGTGGCTGCTACTGGTCCTCGTCGATAAAATACAATGGGGCAGATTTACAAGCCCCATACGCTATACTTGCGCCGCCGTTGCGTCACTTTTGTAACGCAGCGGTGGTGCAAAGCACGCACCATGCTGTGGGGTATTTACAATGTGACGCATCTAGGGAGATGTGTCACGTTGTAAAGCCCTGCGCCACATGTGGGCGTTCCGGCACGGGGGGGCGTTTCGGCGCAGGAACGCCTCCTAAAAGTGGCTGAGTGAAATCTACAAGATTTTTACTTTTATGGACATGCTGCGTCAAAACCCTGCGCCTGCTTGAAGCAGGCGTAAGGATTGACGCAGCATGTTAGGAATAGGGGCACCCCAAGCCTTGCAGGAGCTGTGTCGCGCTTGCGACGCGACTCCAGCCATGGTGGCGCAAGAGGTGTCTGCCATGATGCAAAATAACTGGCGCATCCCTGCTGATATGCAGGGATGCACCAGTTATTGTAAATCTGCCCCAATGTCTATAACCCAGTGGGTTAATGTATGGCAGGAGCAACTGCTTAACTGTCCATACACTGTCACTCATTAAGCGGACCCCCCGTTCTATCGGAATTACCGATCTAGGTCACCGCAAGATCAGCTATATCAGAAGCGGCGCATCTTCGCGGCTGTATCAGGCCCTTTAAATCCACCAAAAAGGTTGCCCCTAGTGAAGACGCCACTCATTGGGAGTTTTCTACTCTTTATTGAAGACCGCAGTAAGTCAGTCTCCCACCACAGATCAATTTCTATAACAGCCTAACGCGTTTCAGACAGCTCTCGTCCTTGTTCACAGGCTACAAAACTGAAGAAACAGCAACCGCATTGTGCGACATCTGCATATGATGTATAAGTCCCGCCCCAGTGGGCATAGGCCAAATTGCCTCCTGGTATTTGCAGTTCCAAAATAATCATTCCCAAGTGGGGCTGCTGGTCCTTGTTGATAAAATACAATGTCTATACTCCAGTGGGTTGATGTGTGGCAGGAGCAACTGCTAAACTGTCCATACACTGTCACTCAATAAGCGGGCCCTCCTTTCTATCACATTACCTATCTAGGTCACCACAAAATCAGCTATATCAGCAGCGGGGCATCTTCGCAGCTGGACCGGCCGCTTAAAATCCACAATAAAGGTTGCCCCTAGTGAAGATGCCACTCAAGGGGAGTTTTCTCCTCTTTATTGAAGACCGCAGTAAGTCAGTCTCCCACCACAGATCAATTTGTAAAACAGCCTATCGCATTTCAAACGCCTCTCATATTTGTTCACAGGCTACAAAACTGAAGAAACAGCAACCGCATTGTGCGACGTCTGCATATGATGTATACGTCCCGCCCCAGTGGCCGTAGGCCAAATTGCCTCCTGGTATTTGCAGTACCACAATAATCATTCCCAAGTGGGTGCAGTTAGTCCTCGTCAATAAAATATAATGTCTATACCCCAGTGGGTTGATCTGAGGCAGGAGCAACTGCTTAAGTGTCCATACACTGTCACTCAATAAGCAGGCCCCTGTTCTATCACATTACATATCTAGATCACAACAAGATCCACTACATCATCAGCGGGTCGTCTTTGTGGCTGGACCCGCCGCATTAAATCCACGATAAAGGTTGCCCCTAGTGAAGGCGCTACTCTTGGGCAGTTTTCTCCTCCTTATTGAAGACTGCAGTAAGTCAGTCTCCCACCATAGATCAATTTGTAAAACAGCCTAACGCATTTCAGACGCCTCTCGTCCTTGTTCACAGGCTACAAAATAAAAGAAACAGCAACCGCATTGTGCTACTTCTGCATATGATGTATAAGTCCTGCCCCAGTGGGCATAGGCCAAATTGCCTCTTGGTATTTGCAGTTCCAAAACGATCATTCCCAAGTGGGTGCTGCTGGTCTTCGTCGATAAAATACAATGTGTAAACCCCAGTGGGTTGATGTGTGGCAGGAGCAACTTCTAAACTGTCCATACACTGTCACTCAATAAGCGGGCCCCCTGTTCTATCGGCATTACCTATCTAGGTCACTGCAAAATCCGCTATATCAGCAGTGGGGCGTCTTCCCGGCTGGACCGCCCGCTTTAAATCCACAAAAATTTGCCCATAATGAAGACGCCACTCACGGGGAGTTTTCTCCTCTTTATTGAAGACCTCAGTAAGTCAGTCTACCACCACAGATCAATTTGTAAAACAGCCTAACACGTTTCAGAAGACTCCCAGTGGGCATAGGCCAAATTGCCTCCTGTTATTTGCATTTCCACAGCGATCATTCCCAAGTGGCTGCAGCTGGTCCTCATCGATAAAATACTATGTCTATACCCCATTGGGTTGATGTGTGGTAGGAGCAACTTCTAAACTGTCCATACACTGTCACTCAATAAGCGGGCCCCCGTTCTATCACATTACTTATCTAGGTCACATTATGATCCGCTACATCAGCAGCGGGGCTTCTTTGTGGCTGGACTGTCCGCTTTAAATCCACGATAAAGGTTGCCCCTAGTGAAGGCGCCACTCACGGGGAGTTTTCTCCTCCTTATTGAAGACTGTAGTAAGTCAGTCTCCCACCACAGATCAATTTGTAAAACAGCCTAATGCGTTTCAGAAGACTCTCATCCTTTTTCAGAAGCTACAAAATGAAAGAAACAGCAACCGCATTGTGCTACTTCTGCATATGATGTATAAGTCCCGCCCCAGTGGGCATAGGCCAAATTGCCTCTTGGTATTTGCAGTTCCACAACGATCATTCTCAAGTGGGTGCTGCTGGTCTTCGTCGATAAAATACTATGTCAATACTCCAGTGGGTTAATGTGTGGCAGGAGCATCTGTTAAACTGTCCATACACTGTCACTGAATAAGCGGGTCCCCTGTTCTTTCAGAATTACCTATCTAGGTCACCGCAAGATCTGCTATATCAGCAGCGGGGCATCTTCGCGGCTGGACCAGCTGCTTTAAATCCACAAAAAAGTTTTCCCCTAGTGAAGATGCCACTCACGAGGAGCTTTCTCCTCTTTATTGAAGACCGCAGTAAGTCAGTCTCCCCACCACAGATCAATTTGTAAAACAGACTAACGCATTTCAGACGCCTCTCGTCATTCTTCACAGGCTACAAAAAAGAAGAAACAACAACGCATTGTGCGACGTCTGCATATGATGTATAAGTACCGCCCCAGTGGGTGTAGGTCAAATTGCCTCCTGGTATTTGCAGTTCCACAACGATCATTCCCAAATGGATGTTGCTGGTGTTCGTCGATAAAATACCATGTCTATACCCCAGTGGATTGATTTGTGGCAGGAGCAACTGCTAAACTGTCCATATACTGTCATTTAATAAGCAGGCCCCCATTCTATCACATTACCTATCTAGATCACAGCAAGATCCTCTATATCATCAGAGGGGCGTCTTCGCGGCTGGACCGGCTGCTTTAAATCCACAATAAAGGTTGCCCATGGTGAAGACGCCACTCACGGGGAGTTTTCTCCTCTTTATTGAAGACTGCAGTAAGTCAGTCTCCCACCACAGATCAATTCGTAAAGCAGCCTAACACGTTTCATATGCCTCTCATCCTTGTTCACAGGCTACAAAACGGAAGAAACAGCAACCGCATTGTGCTACATCTACATATGATGTATAAGTCCCACCCCAGTGTGTGTAGGCTACATTGCCTTCTGGTATTTGCAGTTCCACTTCGATCATTCCCAAGTGGGTGCTGCTGGTCCTCGTCGAAAAAATACAATGTGTAAACCCCAGTGGGTTGATGTGTGGCAGGAGCAACTGCTAAACTGTCCATACACAGTCACCCAATAATTAGGACTCCTGTTCTATAGGCATTACATATCTAGGTCATCGCATGATCCGCTATATCAGCAGTGGGGCGTCTTCGTGGCTGGACCTGCCCCTTTAAATCCACCAAACATGTTGCCCATAGTGAAGACGCCACTCACTGGGAGTTTTCTCCTCTTTATTGAAGACCACAGTAAGTCAGTCTCCCACCACAGATCAATCTGTAATACAGCTTAACGCGTTTGAGATGCCTCTCGTCCTTGTTCACAGGCTCCAAAACTGATGACACAGCAACCGCATTTTGCGACGTCTGCATATGATGTATAATTCCCGCCCCAGTGGGCGTAGGCCAAATTGCCTCCTGGTATTTGCGGTTCCGCAACGATCATTCCCAAGTGGGTGCTGCTGGTCCTTGTTGATAAAATACAATGTCTATTCCCCAGTGGGTTGATGTGTGGCAGGAGCAACTGCTAAACTGTCCATACACTGTCACTCAATAATTGGGCCCCTCATTTTATCGGCATTACCTATCTAGGTCACCGCTGTTATATGGGGTTATGTGGCCCTTAGATACATTGTCGACATTGCTAAGTTAGCATGAGTTTTGCTTGCCATATGCTGCTGCTTCTCCTCACACCTCTGCTAGACTTTGTTTTCGCGACACTTTGCCTCTGCCCTGTACATGATAACAGATTGTTTTTCACGTTCTCAGCTTTCCCTTCAATTCTGTCTGAACATAATGTGCAAGGTCAGTCAACAATGTCTATTGCTATTCTGTTCTGGTCAGTCCCTATTACCTAGACAAAATATGTTACCAAAAGCTGCAATAGTGGAAGAGGTGTGACGCAGCGGCCAGGATGCCTGACTCCAGACCATGGGGTTCACAGTTTGATCCCCGGCGCCGGCGGCAATTTAGCCCAGCACTATGTGAATCTGGGCAATAGCTCGCTTAATCTTCCCAACGGCCCGAGCACCAGTACACCTCTCCGGCCGTTGCTGTGCGCTTTACAAATGCTGGTATTTCATTTCATTTCAATATGGAAGAATCGTGTTTTGATATAGCACTGTTTTTAAAACACAATTGAAGAAAGCTGTTCCATGTAGCTGAGCTCTGCTGTTCTTATGATGTAAACCTTTGCGTTTAGGCTTTCAGGTAGGGGGTCTGCTAACAACGCCTAGAGATCTTCTGTTATATAAAATGACTTCTTACTGCCAAGGGGAAGGTGATTAGGCCTACTTATTTTGCCTTTTTCACAATCGTTATAAAATGACGATTCCTTTTGTATTCTATGGTATTGTAACAATGCTAATGATGCTAGCTTTAGGCAGTTTGCTGCTGGTCATGGTTCATATACTGTTTTATGAATCACTATAATCAAAATGAACATTTGGAACTTATTTAGTGCCTCTAATTTTTCTTATTGTGGACAAGTACGAGAGAGCGAAAGATTGTCTTGTTCCCGCGACTCTGAGGTGAGTCGGGAGTGCTCGTGTTCTGAGTTGTTGAAACATTTGTAGCTTCTTGATATTTGTAGGAGACTGAATCAGACACTATTGCTAGTCGGTTGATATTTTGGGTACTAATGTGGTAGGAGGTAAACCCCTATTTACTGAGGTCCTGTTTTCTTTTGCAGACTTCTATGTATGAGCAGAATCCCGCAACATGATGCCGCCAACGTTTGGTCTGGTTCTTATCTGCGAGACACTTGAGTAGTGCTCGTGCTGGTCCACAATTCCCTCACTTCTGTTTCCGAAGACAGCTGTGATGGTGTAACCTCTTATATTGATATTTGTATAGGTTTATTAAAGCTTGACATTTTAAAATGTATTTCGTTTCTTATAGCCCGTGTTTGTGCTGCCGCTTTTTAAGTTGTTCTACTATCTTTTCTATAATGGCTGCAATTGATATTCCGGCTCATAGCAGAGCCACACTGAGGGCACACTTTACTTGACTTAGTGATGGGGCCGCGCTTTTTTTCGTGGTGCTCACCAGTTTGAGCATTTTTATTCTTGGGTCACCTTACCGGCAGTGGATGGGACTGATGATATGTTTCACATATACAGTCCACTGCCGTTCCTCAGCAGTATCAGCCATATAGAGCTCTTTAGATTCCGGTTACAGCTTGGCAACACCGTATATGGTTTAATGCCACCCTTTCTCACCCATTAACGGCAGTCCGTTTAGGCCCTTTATCTATAGATGGGGCCACATGGCCTGTTTTGGCTGGGTTTACCCCATACCCACGTGCTTTTACAACTGCTACTCTAGCAGAGCTCCGCTTCTTACACACTTCGTTAGTACGCATATATAGAGCTGTAATATAGTACGTAACATGCACCGTCCAGGTGGGACCACCTGGTGCTGCTGTACAACCTGCGGGTCACAAATTTAAAACAAAAACAAAAATCCAATAAAGTGTTGTCTCCCTGATAATGTTATTATGAAGGAGGTGGTAAATCCATTGAGGTATGTGAACTTAAGAATGCAATTCCCTCCAAAAGATCATCCCTATCATTAGCAGAAAAAAGGGATGCCATCCAATCAAGTAGGTTGAAGGAACAAACGTGCTCCTCGTAATCTGATGCTTTCAAAAGTATAACCGGACAACTTGCATGATATTCGATGAAACTCTGATGCAAGAGGTTCAGTGCAGCTGCACAGATATCCCATTCAGCCAATACTCGAAGTGCTGCCACGCGTGCCATACGGCTATCCCCAAAACAAGACTGGTCATGGGCCTCTAAGGGAACCATTAACTGGTTAAAATCCGGGACTGGACATGATGTATTGGAGAGGCATAAATCCATAGCCCAATAGAAGGGGCACCGTCAACAATAGAACACTGGTTACACGCAAGTAAAGTAGGCAAAGCAAAAAGTTAATCAATAACTCACGCCAAGCGTTGCTAATGGCAAGCATCCAAAAACATGTTGTATTCGATCACGGTACAATTGGAATAGGCCTGGTCTGTGCATTACCACAAGATGAGTAGCCATTGCGCAGCAGGAACAGAAGAAGCAGGATTCTACCAGCTAACGCTAGTAATAAGGGGAATCCTCTGAAGATGCTGGAAAAAATAGAATGAATAAAAGCTGGTATTACTCCAAATATCATCTGAAAGGAAGTCACAAGGCCGGAACCCACATGTTTAAAAAAATGTGCAAGGCCTTTAGTGTCAGACGCATTAAATATTTGATGTATAAGCTCCCCAAAGTGAAGTGGGAGGTTAGTTTTCATAAGCTACTGAATCTCGCTACAGGTTCTATCCACCTATAACTCGAAGGTCTCTCGAGCTGAAGTGAGAGCCTCTTCTTGTTGGAACAACAGCACTTTGAGCCTGCTTAATTTGTTGAAATCTGTTTTCAAAGTCAGAATGGAAGGCCAAATTGAACTGTCTACACTCCCATGCAGGGGCGTAAAAAGCACATTACTACAATAAGTAACACGCTTTGAAATAGTTACTAAATACGGGATTCCTGCACGTAAACCACAGCATTCTTGGTTCTTCAAAATAAGATAACTGCTGTTAGTAAGCAAGGTAAAAGCGGGAATTATTGATGGGACTGGAGTTCCTTTAAAAAAACAAGCAAGATTAGGCGCAGATACGTTACAAGCGCTGTGCAATTTAATGTGTTTACAAACCAGGGAATGTCCTACTGTGGAATTGCTGTCCTCTCCTGTTAGAAAAAATTCCTTATCCTCCCGCTAACATCTGTAAGTGAAAGGTAGGGACCATAATTCATGGAGAAATGCACTACCCAGTGGTTCAAAGCGACCAATCAGAAAATGTTGCAAGCATGATTTAAATTGAAACAACGAAAATGGGAGAGATATAACCCCATTAATTAACCAAACAGCAGAGTCCGTTTCCGCTACAAAAACGGCAAGGGCTCCAATTGTTCAATATGCAACAGTGTATATGCAGCATCTTTCATGGACATAAATCTCTGTTAATCAGTTAGATTAAACGGTAAAAACAAAGCAGAATCATTCAAATAATCCCAAGGGACTTTCCCTATTTTGAGAGTCTGCAACGTGCAACAAACTGCATAAATGGTCGTAATTGATTTTGACCATGATATAACACAGATACATCACTCTAAACAATATCAAACACAGAAGAAAAATATTATCAAATGTATAGATGTGTGATGAAAGTGTATTGATGCCATTATCGACCAAGGAAAGGACTTTTTCTAAATTGGCTTGATCAATTTGCAAAAGTTTCCAAATTTCATTGCAAGCGGCATAAATAAATCTCTTAGATCTACGACTCCTTGGTCCTAAGATAAAATCAGCCAAACTAATGTCACTCGACAAGAGTGTGAGGTGTTGTTTCACTGATGATAAGGTGGAATGTTCCAACCACTGTTGGCATAATTCACCCACCGAGTAAGTGGTGACCGAATGTGTAAGTGGATAACGAGGATCCGGTCTAGTCTGTGTGAAACAAGGTGTTACATTATAATAACGCAACTGACAAGCATTAGAAGTAGTTTGCCTCACCAACCACCCAGATGAGTCAATTTTAGAGACATTGAAAGTCTCATGTCGAAACAATGCCTGTAAAGCATCAATAGTATAATTGGTCTGAGCATGCCAATTTTCGTATTCCGCTAAAGATGGAATGGATGGGATATTTACATTTTTTACAGTGGCCAGGCCAAAACAAGTGGTTTGGTGCACTGTATCACTTAGTAATAAAATGAGTTGCGATCAGACAGGCACGATGTAATGCTTCAGTTCCCTTAACTTGCCATTGTTTAGTGCCCCAAATTGATTTCAAATCGATGGTCTCTTTCCACTGATCATAACCCTGTGTGGCCAATTTAGTCCTAAAAGAATTGGAGTAAATTAATTTAGTGTGGTTCAAGATACATTTTGATTGAGATGACAATTGCAGTCTAAAGAAATAGGATTCCGGATTAGACGTGTCATAATCGGTAAAATATGTAAACTTATCTCTAAGAGTTTTAGAACTCCCTTGTACGAGAGTAGGACAGTGTTCACATTGAGTGTAATTAAGAACAGGTCTTAACGTGTTTGTCTTGTGCAAAAAATGATGCCCATAATGTTGATAAGAGAAGAGATCAGCATAATTGGCAGAATTTTAACACAAATCTTCAGCATCAAAAGCAGCATAATATTTTAAATCTGAAAATATTGAATGTACTGCTTCACATCCCAATCATCAGAATGTATGTCCCATGTTACCAAATTTCCTAATGAGACGTGAAACAAGTATTGCACCCTGAGCACCTCAGTCGTACCATGAATTTGGAAAGCTACTTTGTCCCAAACGATGCCATCTGCAACCCGGAACGCTGAAATGTTCACAAGTATCTGATCACGTTTCCTGATATGGGACAATATGTGAGGGGCCAGAATTCCATCGGCCAAGTTCACAGCAGAGTGTTCAGGTAGATAATGACCACTGATGAGTAAGAAGAACACTGTCACAAATCCAATTGACATGAAGAGGAAAATCAGGATAAGCACCAATCAAATATAGGTCCATGGAGGGACCAGGTGAGACTTTTTGAACCAAGAGAAGAAAACACTTAATTTAGGCGGTGGGACTACCAAACTGGAAGTCGAGGAGAATGAGTCATGAGAGAAGCTGGCATGGTCCCCAAAATAACTGTTTGCATCCCTCGGTAATAGAGGTGGGTGGGATGAATCAGTGTGATGTTGACGATGCCCGTTTGGCACCTCTCTCGGAGACTCATCTGTGGGATATGTATATTCGACATCTGCAGTGGAAAAGGATGGGGGCGGAACAGACAAAAGGTCAACAGCAGTTTCCATCTCACTCTCACTGGTACGGGCTTTAGTCATAGATGTTGAGGTTACAGGATTCAAAGAAATAGTGTTGCTCGAAACAGCAGGTGTTACACTATTCAGAATAATCGACCAGATGGTTTAACTTGACATTGTCCACTGAGATGTATCTGTTGTCCTTGTGACCAGGTAAAGGTGGTAAAATGACTGTACGAGTACCCTTCAATCCAAGGACCGGAACTGGTGCATAAGAAGGACCAAATTCTTTTTTTGTTCTCTAGCTTTTCTCGTACCAGATCTCCAATCTTGGGAAGCCAGCCGGCAACCGGAATCAGCAGAGCTGCATCCTTGGAAGAGGGTAAATGTTCTGCTGCGTAGCTGTCACAGGCCTTTTTTAGATCTTGTAACTCAGTACAATGATTATCTATGTCAAAGGTTGCAGCTGCTGCAAAATTGTCTAGTCTATCAAGGTCTGGCACAAACATTTTAATGCCAAAGAGCATTTTGTATGGGGTACGCCCACCCGGTGATCTTCTAGGGAGATTATTGAGTGCACGTTCGACACCTGTGCGGTTAATGGACTAGGGAGTAGATCCAAGGGCGGACTCTGCACATATATTTCAAACACTCTGGTGACAGAAAGTATAGCCTTCCGTGGGGGGGAACAGTACTATCATATACTGGAACTCTCTTTGAGTCCAGTCCACTCTATTGTCCTGGTGAATCTTTATAATAATGCTCCATCGGGGGGGGCTGGGCATGGTAACTAAGAAATTAATTGGGGTATTAACTGACATCCATAATGTGGGTACCAAAGATTGTATGGTAATTTTGATGGGGGATTTCAACTGTACATTGTGTATTCATGTTGATAGCAGAACATGTGGATTTGAGAACGATGCTGGGGGGTGTAACACACACTTTTGTCACACTTTGACGGGCAATTTGTTTGATGAGCTCTTATTTTCTAAAGATTTAGGGTTTGTAAATGATTTTCTAACTCCCCCTATACCTATGCCAAGTACTTTCAATGGCAGGGGGTTAACATCTACCATAGATTTTATCCTAGTTTCATGTACATTCGCACACAGGGTGCTTTCTTTTACCATTGGGGACAATGCAATGAGCGACCACTTCCCGCTATGTCTTGAGGTTACCTTACCTCCTCTTAGAAACGGGAAGGTCAAAAAAAATTACCCAGTACTAGGCAACTTTGAATTGAGCAGTGTAAATGGCTACGCCATACGGTGGTCTAAAGTCGATCCCGACGAGTTGTTCATGAAATTAATTAAGAACTGCAAATTGGCTTTTGATAACTGTTTGTGTGAGACATCTTCTTTTGATAGCATTTCTCATTCTTTTGTTGCTATATGTAATGAGGTGAGGAGTCTACTAACTGCTAAACATCACAACAAGCGCAAAGTGCATGGGTGGTTTGACAAAAAGTGCACCCAAGCCCACTCAAATTTGAAACAAATTTGAAACATGAGTTGCATAGGCAACCTAGATCCCCCAAATGAGGTTAGACGGGCCAGGGTGGAGTATAAGAAGGCCATCTTGGATAGGAAATGTATCCTTCGGCAGGAAGCTTGGGAAACACTCCACACGGCGGCCTAACAAAAAGATAGTGTGGGATTTTGGAGAGCAGTAAGGACTCCTTTCTTACAAGAGGGAGATGGCCCATCTATTGAGATCGCGATATCTGAGGATGTTTGGGTCAATCGTTTCTCCAAGGTGTATAACGGGCAAGAAAATTTAGATTCTCAATCACCCGTAACTCCTCCAGCTCAGCTTGATAACATAGAGTTGCAGGTTACCCTGGATGAAGTGCTCAGAGCCCTTAGTCGTAGCCTAGGGGGCAAGGCCCCAGGTCCAGATGTCGTGCCTGTGGACCTATTTAAATATAACATGTCACTATGGGGCCCCATAATAACACAAGTTATAAATGCTTGTGTTAGGACATCGATACCAAAAACCTGGGTAGAATCTATTATCATTCCAATTTTTAAGTCGGTGGACCGCCATGACCCGGGGTGTTATAGGCCAATCTCTTTACTTGATATAATGATAAAGGTGGCAGGACGTGTGGTTCTGGAACGTCTGCAAGACTGGGCAGAAGACAAACAGGTAATTTCTGGCTTTCGATAAGGCCTAGGCACTTCAGAGCAAAGTTTAAATGTATCTATCTTTATAAGTAAATATACGTGAGCAAAAAAGGGCTGTTTGTACTTAGCGTTTGTGGACCTTACTACAGCCTTCGATTCTGTACAGCATGGAAGATTGTGAGAGATTCTCAGATTTAGGGGTTGATTCAAATATCATAGCCCTTTTGCAATCTTTGTACAGGGGGGCCTCTGCCAGTGTTTGCTATGGCCAGGGTGGGAAACGTACCGGTTCATTCCCCATCAAGAGAGGGGTCAGACAGGGCTGTGTCCTGGCCCCCTTTCTTTTTAATCTATATATAGATTAAATAAGTAAGTCAGCCCCAGAAAGTAGCTGGCCTTCTGAATAAAAATCTGCCTCCATGGCCGCAAACTGTCACAAATCCGACCCCTTAGGAAGTCTCAAATAAAGGAAAGACGTCAGATGTCATCTTTCAAGGGCTATATATTAATGCTAGGTCCATATCTAAGCATGCCACGGAAGTCTGGGATTTCTTAGATGATCAAAATCCTGACATCTGTTATTTTACTGAGACATGGTTATACACACATTCATCCCCCTCTCTAGCTATCGCCTTCCATCAGATTACACAGTAGTAAGGCTGGGCAGAACATGGAAAAGGGGTGGAGGGTTGGCTATAGCGACCCATCCCACCTTAAATATAAAAGTTCTGGACACAATATCATCTCCTGGTATGGAGTTGATGATTATATCTATGGAACCTGTCCAGGGCTATAAAGTAATAGTAGCAGTAGTGTATCATCCTCCGGGGGTAAAATAAGAAAGCCTTTTGTGTCTCACTATTGGAAATACTTGCCCCATATGTTCTGCAAATAGAAGATTTCTTTCTTTTAGGGGATTTCAATTTTAATTTTGATATTGATACTAATACTGAGACAGCTGACCTCCTGGCAGCTATGGAATCGTTAGACCTTTTTCCCAAAGTAGTTAATCTAACGCACTCAGCAGGCCATACACTTGATAATATTTTTATCAATATCCCCAGTTTGAGCATAGAACCTCCTCAAGCAGTAAGTTGGTCGGACCATATGACCCTTAGCTTCTCTTTTTTGGCTCCTAAAGGTTCGGGTCAACTGCAAGGGCAGAAAGTTGCACGTAGACAATGGAGGAAAATAACACCAAAGACATTTAGTACAGTATTCTCTCCTCCACTTCTCAAGGAATGTCATGACATCAATGAAGCTTTATGTAAACTGGGCTTTTGACACGATCGCTCCGAGTAAAACAGCAACAATTTATGATAGAACGAGCCCTGCTCCATGGTATTCTGATAGCTTAAAGACGGAGAAAACCGCTTGCAGAGTGAGAGAGCGTAAATGGAGGAAATCAAAATCTGAGGATGACAGACTGGCCTATAATATAGTACATAGGATGTACCTTAAGAACTGTAATATAGCAAGACAAACATTTTTAGCCACTCGAATAGATGAGGCAAAGGGCTCGTTGAAAGAACTCTTTAGGATTCTTAAGGATTTTAGTACCCCAAGAGTAGGCAATTCTACCTGCCACCCTACACAGTGCACGTATCAACTGCAACAAATATATATTTATACGCTGTATCAGAAGAAAATAGACTGCAGTGATCAAGATATACACAGCCAAATGGTTGATTAGAAATACATAGCTGTCTTTGAGGTGGGCGTGTGACCGTAGACGGTTTAATTTGTTGACAAATGGTACAAGAAAGTACATAATTACGGGTCTGTCCAAATAAACCACGCCACCAATAAAGTTGCTGCAAAGTCGAGACTGTTGTGGACACACCAGCATGTGCAGAAGCCATGCCCTCGTGTATGGCTTTGATCAGAGCAAGTCTGCGGTCCAAGTTGGGAATCAGCCGATTCCCAAGCAATGGAATGTTAGCATAAGAAACTTGTTTGGGGGATATATTATAAGAGTATTTAGATGGGAAACCCTGAGGATAAGCAGTTCCCTCCCTCATAGCAGCCACCGTTGCTAGAATACCATTATCTATTTTATTCATGGACCTTTTAACTGCTGCTACGGAACATGTGGCTACTGCAGATTTGGCCACTTCGTCAGCCAAAGAATTACCAAAAGCATGTGCGCCCACACGCTGATGGCCAACAGTATGTATAACATGTGTGAGGGGCAGACTTCGTTTAAGGTCTGCCACTCAAACCCAAAGCGTTTTATGCTTAATTGCGCTGCCTTTAGAGATTCGATAGTCATTTTGAGACCAAAAGAATAAGTTGTCATTAAAGACTGAACACAGTAGTAAGAATTGCATACAATTGGAGTATTCACCTTAGGATCAGCAAACTCGAGAGCAAGAACAAGAGCACGCAGCTCTGCCAACTGTGCCG